>NW_024609838.1:55216445-56416445 GCF_016920785.2 Ixodes scapularis | reverse complement strand
AATAACACTGTTCCACGGACTGAAAAATTGTATGCATTCATCTTGGCTCCTCAGTCAGACTGTTTGTAAGGAACATAGCCACCGTTCCTGCAGTTTCAAATTGTCTGAGATGCAAGCTCATATTTTTTTCAGGAGGCGTCTTCAACGACAATTGCTTCCTTGTCACTGAGCATCGGCCAATGTTTAAAGAGTCTATGCCATTCTTGAAGGCGGTATGCGTCTTGTTTGGAGCTTTTTACGTGTTGAATTCACCTATTCAAAGGAAGCCTTGGCCACTCTCGAGTTTATGCAAATGTGAGAAAATCTTGAAATGTGTCAAGTCCACAGGATGTGTCATAGAATGACATAATCTATATTACCCTATCATTTATCGTGCCGTAGCCCCCTTTTTCACAACTCGCACAAACATTTGAGCTGTACTAATTTTACAAAGAATTACGCTGCTGCATATTTATAATGAATTGATAACGTGGGAACACTGGTTGTCATTAGGCTGTAACTTTCAAGGCAGGGAAGCATGGTTATCTTGTATAGACCAGCACGCGGCACTGACGTCACGCAGCTGCGGTGGCACTGTCGGCGGCACAGCGCTGACGCTTCACTCTAGCGAATTTGGTTTTTGCGCACGCACAGTGCTCACACCTGGCGTGGGCAAACGCGGGCTTGCTTATAAACAGGGTGTCGGTCTATAGAATGTGTGCTTGTTCAGCAGTCCTTCAGGTTTAACATGTTCCAACACTACCATAGTCTGACTTGATAGTTGAAAATAAATGGCTTCACTTTTGAGTATGCATGAAGCAGGCATGGCATTAATGTTAGATGGTGCAATATATCCTCCTAGACCAATCTTCCAAATCAACCTGGAGAAGGGGTTGAAGAGAATGGGAGCAGTGAAGCGAACGACGGCCAAGCGCAAGATTTAGAGATGCTGAGGGGCTTCAAATGAAGTCTCCACAGAAATCCCTTGAACCTGTATGTTTTTTTATGGTAAGTGCAAATTTGAATTCCTACACATCTTGCATGTACCTAAGAGTAAGACAACTCTAATGTGGCTGATGCCAATCTTTTGAGAAGCGCAACAAAGGGCTTTGTGAGTATTCATAACTTTCAAATATTGAAGCGAATGATGTCATATTTTGTTTATACTTTCATCGGATAGGACGGTTCGGCAGTTGTACGAATTTTCAATCTGAGAATGCTCCAGGACACACCATCGTAAAAAAGCAACTGAAACGACTCACAAAAGCTTACACAGAAGTCTGGGAACTGTATACAAATAAAACTTATTTCAACTCGTTTATTTAAAACGGGAAGTCATCCTGTAATTGTAACCAAAGATGGTTGATCAGTAAAATGTTTGAGCCCCCAGAGCCAATACATGATTTGCTGCGGTACGCTGCTGTGAACCGGTGATGCACGCACGCAGTGCGAGTGCTACAGTGTCAAGGCAGATGTGGCCGATATGATACGGTATTCATATCCGGTGTTATTGGGAGTCTGCGTCTGTTTATTTACAGCAACCGGCATCCTGCCACTTTACAAATTATCTCCTTGCAACTTTTTTGCGCCTTGCTCTCGCACAAAATAATTTTTCGTTTGATATTTAAATGTATTATTATTAGAGGGGGGTGCAACGATTTTGTGATTAAAAGAATTTGCATCTCGTCATTTTTACGTTGTTTATCACGTCCCGGAGGATACAGAAAACATCTCCTTCATTAAGAATGTTGCGATTCCGCTGCATAATCGCAAAACGAAAGCCAAGCTTTTTCCCCCACCTGCAGCCGCAAGTGCCAGCCGAAGGAATTACGGCCAGAAGATTACGTGCCCTCGCTCGGCTCCAAGCTGCAGCATAACGCCCGCTAACGTCAGCAAAGAGAGAGAGAGGAAGCGTCCTCCAAGATAGCACACGGGAGCCTACACGGCACTCCGAATGACGTCACTAGGAGTGCGACCAGGTGTGACCCTGAAGACTGGGAGTGAGTTGAGGGGTGCCCGAAATGCCAATGGCTATCTTTTTTCTTTACGCAACAGCTAGGACGCGCAGGCGAAATCGGTTTCCTCTTCTTTACTTCAGAAGTGTCGGAGAGCAACCTCCAAAAATTTTTGACCGAAGTCCGGAAATCGTTGCACCCCCCTTTAAATAGTAACCTTTAAGCTTTGAACTAAGTGAAGCCTCATGGGTCTTTTTTTTTGTTTTATAGAGGTTTTTCAAAGCACAAGTCGGCCGGTCTGCCAGCCACCTGCAGCCATGCTTGCACTGCATGATTACTTAGCATCAGACTTCTACCGTACGCATTACAAGTAATCAAATTACTTGTAATCGATTACTTTTTGGAGTAATTTTGTAATCAGTTGATTACTTTTATTAGGCAGTAATCACAAGAGTAATCTGATTACTTTTTGAAGTAATAAAATTACTTGTAACCGTTACAATTTGTCCACGCCCCCCCCCCCCCCCCCCCCCCGGGTACAAGCCTTTTTTTTATGAAAAAACAAAAATAAACTTTTTTTTTTTTTTTCGAACGGAAAAAAGAAAGATTTTTGCGGAGCTGTAGGAAACGAGGTCAATCTCTTTCTATGTACAGTTTCCGTGGAATGTCAGTTTTTTTTTTTTCGAGCTGGGACTGGGAGTGGGGAGCTCCAGGGAAGCCACAGTGCGTGACAAAGGCTATTCAGGGCGAAGTTTGAGGAAGCAGAATGTAGCTTTGTGAGTCCTTCGTTCAAACTAGCCCCCTCACGCACGCACACAGAAATAAAAAAAAAATAAAAAAAGATTCTGCTTAGGGTACCTACTCGCAGCCCGAAGGAGAACTGGAACCGAAGAATGCCTAAAGCGGATGCAAAATATAACAAAGGCAGTTGAAATATTTCCCCATTTCCCCTACGTGGTCCTTGTGACAAGCAATGTTTCGAGTTGAGAAGTGGTCGGGGCGATCTCTTCCGCTAATGGATACTACACATGATCCGTTTCAAACCTTGGAGCTGCTGCTCTTTTGTATAACATGCGAGCTCATCCACATGTGAATAATAAAATGAGCGACGCAAACTTTGAGCGACAACCCTTGCTCAAGCTTAACAAGATCTAGAACCCCCCCCCCCTCCACACACACACACACTGGCGAACGCCCAAATCATTAAACGTCTTCAAACAAATTCTATGCTTGTGTCCGCATTGTGAAGGTGCAACGACCACGAAGAGGGAGCCAGTTTTTCTTCTTCAATACTTGTGAAAATGTGAAATATAGGTTGGAAGTAGTTCATTGTTATGAGCGCTAAAGATGTGTCTTCACACAATAAAGTAATCGGAAAAGTAACGATTACTTCTTTAAGTAATGTCCAATTACTTTTGCCGTCGAGAAATCAAGTAATCTAATCGAATACTTTTTAGCCAAGAGTAATAGTAATTGTAATCGATTACTTTTTTTTAGTAACGTGTACAAGACTGCTTAGCATGTCCAGTGCCAACTGCTATTTAAGCTGCTCTAACCAGATTAAATTGACAGTCTGACAATCTTGTGTCTTGTTTTTCAGAAAATACAGTGTGCACCTTAAGACGTCGAGCAATGTTTGACGATTTAAGCATTTGAACCAGTTGAATTACGGAGTCAACTTCGCTTTTTTTTATGGTAAGTCACGAGTTTGAGTTCTTACAGATTGAGCATGTCCCTGAGGACATGCTCAATGTTACATGCAGCATCTGAAAAAAAGGCCGAACACCACGGGGGGCTCTACTTTGGCTCTTCAAGGACCCAAATAAAGTGTTCGAAGGTACTTTTCTTATTTTCTCAACAATTATTCAGGTGACATTGCATGATTACTGCAAGCAGCATAGGAAAGAGTACTCAATATTCGTTTAAAGAGATCCTTTTCCAATTAAAAATTTCATTACTTTTTTTTTATAGAAAACCTGGTTGTATCAGCGTCATAATGAACATTACTTTATGTATAGTGCAGCATCACTAAGGGACGGGCTGTTAAATGAACTGGAGAAATCTGCACCTACAAGCATTGAGCTCATATTCTTACCAAAGGTATATTTTAGCAGTGAACACCATTGTGACATGTAAAGGCACAGCTCCGTCTCTGTGGAATGTGAAAACAGCATTCTCTTTATTTTCAAGCATGAGTGCCGACGCAGATGAGTGAGAGTGATGTTTGGTGTTGTCGAGAAGGTGCTTTATATCGCTGTTTAAAAATGCAATGACTGCGGTGGTCAGTCAGACTGCAGATAATGTTTTGTAATCCCACTAGCTTCTATAATTCTGCACATTGGTCTGAATGCCAGAACTGACAGAAGAAAAAACAACTGACATTGAGGAAACTTCCTGCAGATGCATTGCTCAGCTGTGTTGCCTGCTTTCCACAACAGGTTGTGGCAGCTCTCGATTGTATACATTGGTGCCCATTGTCAAATTTAAATAATGTAGTTCTATTTTTCACAGACTGGAGTTGCACCTTAAAAGTTTTCATAAGAATCTGTGTCACAAAAATAAAACCTTTGATAAGTTCAGCTTGCTAGATGAAGGCATTAATTCTTCGAGCTCATTTGTCAGCCCACCTTTCTATTGACTCCGCCCTATGTGGAGAGCAAGTCGTCTGCTTCTTGCACAGACATTACGGTGATGTCAGAACGGTGACGAGCTCTCATTGGCTTTGATTGGAAGGATATAGTGGGTAGACCACAATGCTAGACACCATGAGGTCTACCCTTATTTTTTTTGTTCAATTAGCTAATAAGAGCTCAGACTTTTGACATCACCGCAACGCCTGTGCAAGAAGCAGACAAACTTGTGCTCCCCATAGGATTATGGATACTCAAGAGTGCTTTCCGTAATATAGGTTACGGAAAGCCTACTCTGTTTGCCCTTTTACCGACAACTTTTAAGCACTTCTACGGATACTAGAGTGATTTCCGTAATAGGTTTTACGGAATGCATATTCCAGTCCGTTGTTTTACGGACAGCTCTTGAATAGCGTTACGGATAGTAGAGCACTTTCCATAATCTGTTTCTAGGAATGTCCTTTTCTTTACGGATTGTGTATGTGTTTAAAAGGATTTTTCCGTTATTAGAATTACGGATGACCTTTCCAGCAGCATAGGTGCCAGAGAATTTCTCCGTAAAAGAGGGCAAATTTTTTTACAGATGGGCTATTGGCATTACCGCTATGTCGCAGCTCATTATTATTGTTTCATGAAGAGCGCAGACAAAAAGCATCCGCGAGCGTAGTTCAGATATCTCTGCTGCTCGTGTTCATCCGTGGAAGCCAGGGCTGCCTGTCGTAGCATGCATGCTTGCTCTCTAGCTTCAGCAGAGTCTTGTACGTTTTGTGAATTAAAGTATACGGTCGTCCCGAAAGGTTGACATCGAGGGCGTTTCTCTGAAACACGCTTTGGGTGCACGTGGGCTCGTTTGTGAAGGAATGTCCCTGTTGCCTAAAAAACGCAAATTTCAAAAGTGAAAGAAAAAAACAAGAAATAAGGACGGGTATACACTTATCCCCTTGTCCGAATTCAATATAAGCAGCTGTCACCATTGCTGAGAAACCCTCAACACCGGCATTAGGTTCCAAGTTGTTATAGCATTTTTGAACTTCTGCATTGGAAATGACGCAATAAAATTGGTAAAATGTTTGCTCCAAAAGTGAGAATGTCTGCCCCAAAACCAGAATTTGCCTGCTACAAGAGCTCCAAATCACCATTTGTCAGTTCCACCATTGCAGTTACCACTTGCTTTAACTTAATTTATTCTAACTGTGCTGTTTGTTTTACTTTTTCAGATCGAGCATCGCTCAAGGCAGGCGTTTTCTGTGACCTAATAAAGGTGCAAGAGGTTTGATTTTGCATATTACTTGTGATTTTATTGGCTGCTCTCCTTGAAGTTAACTTGCAGTGATCCTATGGCAGTCAAAAGTATGTAATAGTTTCTCTGGCAACGCTGCAATCTGGTTAGCCTATCCTATCAGCTCAGCAGTGATCACAATCACACCTTTCATCAAATATGTTCCATCAAAGACCACCACAATACGTTCCATCAAAGACCACCACAGTACGTTCCATCAAAGACCACCACATACGTAATTTGGGACATTTCATCAGTGTCAGTCAGACGTCGTCTGATGGACCATCAGGGCACGTTCCACCAGGGCTGCTGACTGGCAGTCAGTGTCCCAAATTACATACCTTGATGGAATTTTAAATAGGGCAATTTCACTGAAAACAAATCAATGACAAATAGGTGACCTCAGGACCGAACAGTCTTAAAACCCTTAGAGGTCGTGAGCACTTATTCTATTTGGTATTGTTCCCGTCAGGAACTATTTTGTGTGTTTTGCACACAGCACAGGAAGAGCACTCGTGTGAACGAACACATAGCAAGTGATTTACCCAGTTTTTTTTTTTATTCCCGAGGTTTATAAAGGTACTTCTAAGGACAAAGGTGTTATTTTTTTCCTATGCTACTAGTTTTTCATAGACAGCATCACAGTGGTTTTCACTGGAATCGCTAGAGCTTGCCTGTTTAGATGAGTCTGAATAGGTCTCAATTGGCGCAACACTGTCACTGACACATCGGGCAAGCTTTCGGCGAAAGAGGCGACCTGCGGCCATTATGCAACAAAGAAGACATTGCACTAAACACAATTTTAAGCTTGAGCAGATACTCCTGGCTAGCCTCAGACCTGTGCCGACGCTTCACTAGGAGACCTAGCTTCCTCATTCTACGCTGCAAACGAATGTTGAATGGTAATTAAAAGTTACTTACCCAATTCGCACATCTCCTCGAAAAGGTACCCAGCTTCTTTCCCGCGCAAATAACATCCCGCCTCCCTTTCCTTTCGTGGCGGCGTTGGCGGCGTCAGCGGCGTGCGGTTTGTAGTGCGGCCAGTGAGTCCGGCGTCAGCGGCGTGCAGAAAGCGGATTCGGCCGTTGATTCGGCGGCATAGTGTATTTTACAGCAAAATCTTTGAATATTATAATCCACTTAGGATTTTATGTTGATTTTATGTCCGACTCCATTTTTTGTGGTTTTGTTTTAAATACGTCTTGAACGTTTTGGGCATTTGGGTCAAGCTCTAAAACAAAAGCCGCATTGCGACGACATCACGCAATTGCTGTCTGAACTTGGCGCGCGCTGGTCGGCGGTTTAAACTGTTTTAACCTTTTTAGCAAAATTTTGGCTTTGCAGTGGTTTCTTTTTTTCTATACTTGATCCCGAAAGCTTATTCGAAGAACCTGCAAGGCATTGCTCGAATTTAGCGGACCAGGATGCAAGGACCTTCTGAGAATGTCCTTAGGACGCCACGTTGATGACGAATTCCGGATGGCCCGTAGGATTCATCCTGCGGACATTCCATGGACTACTTTTAGCGGACGAGGATGATAGGACCTTTTGAGGATGTCCTCAGGATGTTGTGTTTTGACTGGGGTGTGTTTAATCCTTTGATTTGTTCTAATTCGACATTGATAAAGTTTTCACTTGCGGGAAGAGCTACACTGGCCAAACTAGGGTGCCCCAATGTTCTTCTGTTTAGGGTGATGCCACCCGCTGTAGTACCTGATGCCGACAGCACGCGCTCATGAAGAAAATACAAACGAATCGACCAGAACAAAATGCAGCCATAGAACAGCCAGCGCCGCAAACGTGTGCAGAGACACAGTCGCTCACGCGCTTCTGATAAAAAGAAATAAAAATAAACGTGTGGGACAAAATGGCGTGATGCCACCGCCTTAAGCAAAGATCACATGAAGGCACGCTGGGCCAAACTGGCCGACGTATAAACGACAAAGAAAGGGAGCAAGCAGTCGGTGAAAAGTATATCTGCGGAAGATTTGTCAGCTCATTGCCGGACCTGTGGATGTGGTGCAGAGCTCACCAGCATCACCGTCCTTCATAAAACTCCTTCGCTATGAAGTGCTGGAGGTTTTGGCCTTTAAAGAAGAAAAAAAGAAGATTGCGTAAGCACCTCGTCAATTACGGTTAATGAAAAAGAACGCCAGTGTTTGTGGTCTGCCTCACCCCATTAAGTGGTAATCTGAAAGTTTTTTTTTTTTTTAATTTGTTTATTGTGCCATAGGACGAAGAAGGAATTGCCTAGGCTGGGAAGAGAAAAACGTAAAAATCAGTTCTTAGTTAGCAGTGTGTTTGACGAGTTCTTTTCTTCTTATCAATGTTTTTCCGTGTTTAGTTGACCTGACTGCCAACTGCTCTATGATACCAGAAACCAAAAACTGGCAGAAATGTTTAACATTTTCCTATTTAAACTTTAAAAACAATCAATATTAACTTTTGAAGAACGTATCAGTTCGTGCTGAAACCGTGGCATCTGCTTCGGACCTCTAGCGCTGCATTAGGCCGGAGTATGAGCGTTTTTCGATGCATAGTCATTTTTTGCGGTTAAAAAAAAAGAACAATGCTAGTTTTGTTCGGGAGGGAGCGGGTTTCCTTGTACATTAATATAAAGAAGGGTACAAGAACTGTTCCCTGAGGGACATGAGACTTAAAGTGTACTTGTGGCAGATTTTGCTTCGTTAATAGAAGTGTACTTAGTACGATTAGTGACCAATTCATAAATCCATTTAAATACAGAGGGGTGGATGGCAATATTACTTAGTTTTATTAGAAGACCTGATGAAGAAATCTTCTCAAATGCTTTGAAGGAGTCAATGAATATGTCGTCAATTTAAACATTGGAATCAAAATTTGAGCAAACGTCTGTTAGAAATGTTCTCAGCTGAGGTTCACATGAGTATGATTTACGAAACCCGCGCTGATAATTAGAATGAAGGCAATGAGACTCTAGAAATCGTATTAAGCTCAAATAGAGCATATTTTCAATGAATTTAGATAAACGCCGTTAAACGAGATAGGACAATAGTTACTGATTAGTTGACGGTTGCTTGTTCTATGAAGTGGTATGACGCTAGCACATTCCTAATCACATATAAATTCAGAAAGTTTTAACTACTGAGGGATTATGTCGCAGCGGAAATCAGAAAAAAATATGTTTAGTGTTTATTAATATTTGAGTCATTTTTTTCTTCTCTGGAGCTGCAGGACACCTTCAGTTGATCAATTGCCTTAAAAATTCCAAAGTGGCCAATGAAAATCGTTAAGTCACATGTCTCGTCGGCCTCGTCGGCCGTGTTTAGACGTGCACTTCTTTTCCAAAGATACGGCGATCTGTTAGAGATATCCCTGTATAAGTGATGGTTTTGGGTGTCGCAGAATTCCGCCTATCACTTAAGCTTTGTTTTATAAGCTCCAAATTTAGGTTAACTTTCTTTTAACGGACTCTATTTTCAGTAGTTATCAAGCACTGTCAATATTACTCGAACATTGCTGCCCGCTAGAAGCGAATGATCAAAATATGCTTTATACTTCAATTCTCATTCAGGCGGCTATATGCGAAAGAACCTCCTTTTGAGTTTTAATGGTGATTTCAATGTTAAGATGATTTGTCGGGAATGGGACATAAAATTTTTGTCCAAATTCTGGAATGCTCCAAAACTGGAAATTAGAAATTCAAAGCCACAACAGTATTTTTCTTAATTATCAGGAAACATCCAAAGCACGCCACTTGAAGCCTTTTCTCTAATGTGACGGAACAAAAAAACGTCAACATATAATCGCGCAATTTTTCGTAACTAGGTGATGTAAAAGTAAAAATAAATTTGATCATCCTCTTTAGCAAAAACAAAAAACTGTATATTTACGACTAAAATTTATATTCACAGAACACGTTATAATTAGACCAGAAACATTAATATAGGGCACCTGTCTGTGATTCAAGGTTCCCATTGTTATAGATGAGTGATTCGCGAAGTTTGGTACAGCGTGCGGTAATTTAAATCTACAGGGGCCTGCAGTTTAATGAAGGGACAATAAAGAAAAAAACATAGCTTAAGAGCTGCTGCCCAGTTTCTGCGAAAACATATAAGCCGTCATAAAAGAAAATATACTATTTTCCAATCACACCTCAGTTTTGAACTCTACTCAGAGCGAGTTCTACAGCCATGGCCCCAGCCTCAACATTGTTCTGCATCGCGACAGCTCTTACGCTATTTACTGGAACCTATCTACAGCCTTCTCCAAGGCCATTTTATCATTCCAAATGTAAGAAATGTAAGTATTCAAAACCTTTATTGACGTCCCTCATAAAAGTTTAATTTAAACTGTACTTATAAGTGTTCTGCGCACTGTAAAAATAATTTAGACTTTAGAATTACATGCAATCCTAATCCACGTTTTTGTTGTTGTTGAAACTTATGCATGTTTTTTTTTTTTCAATAAAAAATAATGACAGGAACACTAAAGCCCAAATTAATACTCAGAGTCTGTCGAACACCTATAATTTTACAAAGGGCATCCCCTCCGCAGCCAACGCGTCATTTGAGAAAATTTTATCAGCTAATATAATTTAATACGCATTTCTGTAATAAAGACCACACAGGTTCAGTGTCTCGAAAGTCTGTCGACGTAAAATAGGAATTGTGTCTATTAAAGAGATACTACAACGAAATTTCGGCGCTCATTTTTTGGTCTATTCTATATGTGTTCAAAAAAGCAGTATCACATGGAACATACCAATATCTTGTTAAAAAAGTCTCGAAAAAGAATTTTAAAACGAATTAAACGATTAGCAAAGAGCACCTGGTGGATGTCGCTAACGCCTCGTTTGTAATGCTCGTCTAGGAACCTTGACAGCTAGTGACGGAGGTTGTCTCGTCTCCGGCCACGACGAGAGAAGGGGGGAAGGAGGAACTCCCCTCTTCCTGAGAATCCCATTTGTGTGTCGCAGAAGTCGCTATTGTCCCCCTAGAAGATCATAGAAGATTAACCCGTCGCTCACAATTCGTACAAAAGCAGCCGCTTTGGTGACTGGAGCGACCAGGCCCTTCTCTCGACGTCAGCCTCGCCGTAGCTTGGCTCGTCTTGAGACGACCTACGTCACGATTGCGTTGGATGTCACGTGCTCTAAGCTGGGCCTTCTCCGAGCGCTTGCCAGAGTGGGCCGTTTATAACGAAAAATACAGCCTCCAGGATCAAAATACAAACGTGCGATTGTCATTTACGGATATTGTGGATCATATTCAACCTATTTTTGAACACGACGGGAATATTTCGAATTTCGTTGAAGTATCCCTTTAAAGGCAGGAGAGTAAACTCGCCCTTTATTGCGTGTCTGCTGACAGAATCAACGAAAAATACGTTTAGTATGAAGAGTGCAGCAGCGTAAAAAAATATTAAAAGCTTATTTTCTCTAAAAGTGACAAGAAAATAATGCACACGAATGTCTAATTGATATGGGGTAAACACTCTCCTCAACTGCGTTAGACAGGACGATGGCCGCAACGCATCCTAGACTGGTGGAGTGATTAATTTCTCGAAGCCCCTCTCTTCAACCTCTTTTTTGACCGCCAGCCACGTCATTAGATGACGCCGCAAAATGCGGTACCGTTGGAGGGGTGTTGTGTAGGGTACCGGTCCCACCGTCACGAGTTATTTGCATTTCTTAGTTGTGGATATTTTCGCTGTACTATCGGGTAGTGTCCTGTATCCCTCTAGTAAAGCATCTGTATTTCAATATTGAAATACATTTTTTGTGTATAACTTGTATCGTGATACAATCCCGGGCCAATCGTCTACGTATGTGTTACGTTATGGGTCCAAACAAAGCGTTGCTACGGTCGTCGTTATGGACAAATACATGTGGCTAGGTTTCGCGGCGAAAACGTGACTGTTCAAAATTCAGGAGTGGGATTTATACTTCTAAAGATCACAGTTATAGCCAGCTTCAATGTCATATGTGTTTCGACAGAAATGTGCCGGTAATCGCTTGTTTCTAAAATATTTACGACTGCAACTTCCGGTCCTCCAGATGCATGCAGCAGACGACAAATGCAAGTATGCCATCTGCCACACACCAGCCGGCCAAGCCGGTGCCGTCGTTTCAATCGTGTGAACAAAGACGATATTCTGGCATTGTATTTGTTTGAAATATAATGAGTTTCAGATAAGGATGCATAGTGGAGTGCGATGGAAAATATAGTTTTATCGAAAGTCCGGGCGTCGATCGAGATTATCGTCAGCTAAGGATCGCATTGCACCGGCGAGAAAAGCACTTCAGGCGATCGGTCAAGATCCCAAATTTTGCTTGCGGACTCGCTCTATTCGAGGGTGCTTCGTTATTGATTGTAACCATCCTTGCGATGGTTACTGCGAAATTGCGATAGAAATGCAATTCTTTAAAGGGATACTACAACGAAATTTCGGCGCTCATTTTTTGGTCTATATGTGTTCGAAAGAGCAGTATCACATGGAACATACCAATATTTTGTTAAAAAAGTCTCCAAAAGGAATTTTAAAACGAATTAAACGATTAGCAAAGAGCACCTGGCGGATGTCGCTGACGCCTCGTTTGTAGTGCTCGTCTTGGATCCTTGACAGCTAGTGAAGGAGGTTGTCTCGTCTCCGGCCACGGCGAGAGAAGGGGGGAAGGAGGAACTCCCTTCTTCCCGAGAATCCCTTTTGTGTGGCGCAGAAGTCGCTATTGTCCCCCTAGAAGATTATAGAAGATAAGCCCGTCACTCAAAATTCGTACAAAAGCAGCCGCTTCGGTGGCTGGGACGACTAGGCCATCCTCTCGACGTCAGCCTCGCCGTAGCTTTGTTCGTCTTGAGACGACCTACGTCACGATTGCGTTGGATGTCACGTGCTCTAAGCTGGGCCTTCTCCGAGCGCTTGCCAGAGTGGGCCGTTTATAACGAAAAATACAGCCACCAGGATCAAAATACAAACGTGCGATTGTCATTTACGGATATTGTGGATCATATTCAACCTATTTTTGAACACGACGGGAATATTTCAAATTTCGTTGAAGTATCCCTTGAATAACCTGACGACATCAATAATAATAATAATAATGAACGCCTTACCTCGACGGTGTACTATTTGCTTCTCATGCTGACCTGCACTACGGCGGTAATGCACTTCATGTCGTCGTCGTAACTGATCTGCAAAACATGGTTTGAATTTGCGGCATTTTCAATACCCTCTGAGCTAAGCTGCGTTTTTCACAGAAAAAGCAACGCACATTGTTGAGGCCTCCATGGCCGTTTTGATGCAGTTGTTTTTGTCGCTCGTTTACCGACGCATTCAATAAAGATGCCAGCTGCAACAAAGGCCAGCATATATGTCGAGTCGTCTGCTACCAAAGCAAACCGGAGTGTAATACTTCAGAAATGCCTTTTAGTGTTGTAATACGACACTGAGACGACAAGCACATCTTCATAATTAGATATTAAGAAGTTAGGTTGCTTACGAAAAATTATTTACTTGCTTGAAGAAAAAATCTAGCCTGTGGAGTCTCCATGCATTACTCCATAGCAACGTCCCTAGCGAAGTTTTGTGTGGAACTAGACGCCATGTTGTGACGAAGTCACTTACGGGGTCAATATGTCTCATTGCAATATTCGAGAAGTCAGTGAACCCTAGCAATAGCTCAAAAGAATATTTCTTGTCTTCTTTCGTGCTTCAGGGGGTAGAAGGTACAGTGAATGGGAAAATGAAGCTTTGTCGTCAATCAGACTAAGTTATGTTTCAAACATTCTGACTGCTACATTGGTGACTCTCTCCTCTATCTTCTGAAGTTAACGCATGTCTTTCGGAGTGCTTCAGTCTGACAACTATTTTTCTGGTATCTCAACGTTCAAGGCTCTGAGCAATCTACAGCTTTACAACTGTACATTGCTCTCCCAGCCCCATTTAGTAGTGCGAGGAAAACGTTTTCACCTTTAGTTCCTCAGATAAGCAGAGCATCATTTCATTCCAAGGCGACGTCTTGACGTAACCGCAAAAAAAGTGCTGACAAGGGATTAGAGGATAGTGAGCTTTTGTAGATATTTCTGTGTATGTAAAACAAATTTAGAAGTTCTTCTGACATTGCTTCATAAGCGTGCAATATGTCTAAAGGACGACTGCACTGCATTATATATGGAAAGTATTTTAACCTGCTGAATACTCGCTTAGTTACTACATATTCATGTCAAAAGGAAAATGTCGATTTTAGAAGAAAATATTTTCGGGCTCTAGAACGCCCTAGTTCAAGTTCAATCTTTACCTTGCGATTAGTATGAGTTCTCGATTTCAATGGATGACAAGTGTTTCACATTCGAAGTACAGACCCTGTCAGCAAAACCTACCCATATCTACCTCCCAGCGTGGCCGTATATATATATATATATATTGCGTTGTTTATAACTTTTTTGGTGTGAAAAAGGTCTTTGTTCATTTTAATTTGAGCCCGCGTTCGTTGAAGGCACGCTTAATCGTTTTCGCTAACATGACTCTCTGCCCAAATCGGTAGCGGCTGATCGACGAGCTATTTAGAAATCACCTTAAGTTATTATATGAGAAGTTAAAAAGTTAGCACACAGTTGTTTCACTTCTGTTTTACATATATTGCCACGAATAATGAGGACCAAAGGAAGCATAACAGAGGAAACTAAAACGTTTAATGTGGCGGACTTGTGCCCAAAACAAAAAGAAAACAGAGGATAAAAAAAGAACGTCGCGGGTTTTGAAGTCAACGTAACAGCGTGATCGAACGCTGGGGCAATACTGACTCCGCTTGCCATGTGGAGTGTCTTATGTAGCCGCTTGGGTTTCTAAAACATTCGGCGTAGAACTTTCGGCGAGTAGAACATTCGGAGTTCGATCAGACGAGAACGCCAAGATAAACGAATAAAAAAAAAAAGGACATTCCGCTGATTGTAATCGAAACTAGATCCTACGCGGAAAACTGAAGCGCGTTTACAATTTGGCAAACTTCTTTTTCCGATTAAAGAAATGTACATCACAAAAAGGCTTTTTAATAATGCGTGTCAATATTAGTTCATTGCGAAGTGGAATCCTGTATTTGTATTCCAAATAACTTTTTTTTTATTTTTTAAATGTATTTCTGATACTTATCATAATTCTTTTGTGTGAATGGATTTCGGTATCAGTATTTTAGCAGTCTCTGTCATGTATCTCAGCATTCGTATTTCCAAATATATTTTAGAGTATCTCTGCCAAACACTGGCCTTGAACTAGTCTCTTACTGCTGAGTGTAGCCCCCCATTTTAAGACACTGAATTTTCGAAAGCTAATTTTATGAATCTTTATAGCTTGATTCATGTTTGGAACTCTTTAGTAAGTGTAGGACTTTAATCGGCCTCCAAGATATGTAATTCGCTATAAAAATGAAAGACCTTCACAACTCCCAGTAACGCCAAATTAGTCGGCAGCTCTTGAGAAGGAGGAGGTAAGGGTATGCCACTCCTATCCGTACACGATCCTTCTCCGCTCCTCTGCTCCTCCCTCTTCCTCTGCTCCTCCCCTCCTTTCCTCCTCCACGTGCTCCTCCCTTGAGGTACAGCAATTTTGCGATATACTGTGCTAAAATATCTGAGAAAGACACACACACACACATACACGCACACACACACACATATATATCTATATATATATATATATATATATATATATATATATATATATGTTATTCCCGCTCTCTGTTTCTGCGGAGAAAAGAACCCTAGTAGCACACTTCCCCGGCTCATACTTGGGCCAGTTTGGCGCAAGCTTGTGCAACGCTTGAGCCAAGTTTGCTCTAGCTCGCGCCAGTCTGGCTCAAGCCTAGGCCGAGGAAGTGCGCTACTTGGGAAATATAGTTCTCGCATATGAACGCTCCACTCTAAGTTCTGCCGGTGCCAGGAAATAGGACAGCAGGATCAAGGCGGGAGATCAAGACATCTTTAGAGTCAACGCTTTGACGAAGCACGTGATACTTTCGATGTCATCCTACTTGCTGTCGGCTCTGTCGAAGACTGCTCGGCGTTTTTTATTTCCTCGGCAATAGTCTTGAGCGTGCTCCGCCGAGATGGCGCAGCAGAAGAGCGAGTGCACATCCCTCGGGGCCAATGGGATGTTTTCCTGCATGACTGGTATGAAGTTCTTTTTCTTTTCATGAAATATTTGGTGAGTGCCGTAGGCGAGAAATACAGAGCTACCGCGGGCAAGCCATTGGCGACCCTTCCGGCACACATTTTACCAACTGACGTACCGCAGAGATTAATGGGTACAGCACAGACCCTTACCCATGTAGATGGTTACTTGGATAACGAGTTCACCACGTTTTCGTACGTGCCTTCCATGATTTTTGAATGGTGATATCACTTGCCTGCACAACGGGTAGCTTGCACCTCCCCTCCTCCTCCCACCTCCGCCCTCCTCCCTCCTCGTTATCTCCTCCTCCTACCTACTCCTCTCCTCCTCCGTCCGTCCTCCTCCTTTTTTTCTCTCCTCCTCCTCCTCACCCCTCCTACTCCACTCCTCCTCCTCCCTACTCCTCCTCCTTCTCCCCTCCTCCTCCTAATCAATTCGACACTCTTGACCCTGGTCGAAACGTCATTCTTTACTTCAATGACCCTCGTGACGCCACACGTGACGTGATGTGGAACGTTATAATGAGAAACGTTCCATAGTGCAACGCGCGGTCACACGGGACGTCACAGGTGACGTCCCGTGTGACGTGATTATGGGAGACGTCCCATAAAGCAACGCGTTTTTGACCCGACGGCGACGACGCTCAAGCCGGAAACGGGCGCCTAAGAGCTGCGCTCTAAAAACACCAGCAGTAGCGAGCATAAAGTACACGACCGTTCCAATAATCAATTAGTAGGTATTGCGTGATCGATAACCAATCAATAGGTATTTTGCCATAGATCTTGACCCTCGTGACGTAATGTTGAGCCGTCCTGTGCCGCTTGTGACTTTGTGGCATAAACCTCGTGACATCGCGTGATCGCGTGATCACGTGACGCCTGTGTCGGCGCGCTGCCGTCAGGTGTCACGTCCCGTCTACCAGTATCAGAGCCGTATATCTAGAGAGTTCGGTCATTAATTGACCCCATCAGTGTAACGTCTCTGCTCCAAGCAAACCGCTGCGTAGGGCGTTGTTACGGAAGGATACATGAGACTGGATTTCGCTCCGAAACAACGATCAGCCAAAAATTTAACGTGGAAATTACACGTTTTAACAATGAATAGAGTAAGCCTATATTTCACAATTACCACGGCAGAAGTCTGCTGAGAATCATCTGTTTCTGAAATATGCGACAAGTGCAGACCGGCAAATACATGACGAATTCGCACGCGGAGTCACTGAAGCCTGCTGTCTGCAAAAGTTTGAATCTTTGGTCACGTACGCACGCAACGACATGGCGACTCTGCGGGAGAACTGTTCTTCGCTCGACCGAGCCGCCTCCGAGAGCTCGGATTACCTTACCCGACTGAAGCGCTGCGTCGTTGGTGGATGTTACTCCATGCTTACATAAGTTCCGCTCAACATCTATTGCACAACTTTGGATAAAGCCCTGGCAATCACACCATAGCACAGCGAATACTGCTGTCTCGTCATGCTGACCTATTGTCTCGCGATCGCACCAGTTGAGCTACCGCAAGGTAACTCGCCGCACAAGGGTTTAAAAAGGAGTCGGAGCAAAAGACGGCACTCGCCGAGACGACATGGGACCAGTGGCCTGGACAGATGCCGACATCGCTCTTTCATCATTATTATAAATTTAGTCAAGAAATTATTAGGTAAATAAACAAGCGGTTAGAGTTCTGACCAAACGT
The DNA here is from genome assembly GCF_016920785.2 of Ixodes scapularis. Classification (NCBI taxonomy): domain Eukaryota; kingdom Metazoa; phylum Arthropoda; class Arachnida; order Ixodida; family Ixodidae; genus Ixodes; species Ixodes scapularis. The sequence goes on along the minus strand of NW_024609838.1, from coordinate 56,398,764 downwards.
TCCAGACTATATTAACTTCTAAGTCGAGCCTAGAAGAACCCAAGACGCTACAAATCCTTTCCACAATTATCCGATTTTAAATACTAACTATTTCGACAATGGCCGGTTAGAAAACTCTCCAGATCTATAAAAACGAATTCTATCTACGTGCAATATTCGACACTGTCTGAATCATAAATTATACTGCCGCGTACAGCACCGAGAATGAACGCTTCTCCTTACATCTAGAAGCTTCGTGCTTACACTTACCACAAGCCTAAATGATAGGAGGCCGTCATGACCTGGCCTTGTAAGTCTCAAACTTTGAAGGTTGAATATTCGAGATACCCAGTGTAGTAGAGAAGGTGTTTAGGGTGAGCTTGGCCGACTCACTCAGATTCTGACGACGAGGCACATTCCGTCTCGCTCAACGAGCAGTCACGCCCACGCCTCGACGTACGCTGGTTCTGTTTTGACGCATTCCTTCTGTTGTTTCTGGCACAAGTTCACTGGTAAAACCTTTATTTTTAGTTTATGTTCGTACAGCCTTTCCATCCGCGACATTTCTGGTGATGGTGCAAGGAAAAGGGGAGAGCGATCCTTCTCATACATCTGGTTTATATAGCAGATGTTGAGGCAGGCCTTCTTTAAGACCAGCCCAGTTGTCATATATCTCAAAAAGCGTACCTTGTTTGCGATATTAATTGCGCAAATTTTGGCATTCAGTCCAGCTGAAACCAAAACCAAGCGTATACTGCGCAGGAGGGAAAACCCGGTGACGAAATCCACATCATGATTTTAAATGACGGCGGTTCGGAAACATTTACGGTTGTCATTTAGCTGCGCTTGTAAATAAAAAGACACTTCATCTGACGGGCCCGTATTCGCGTATTTGCCGCCTCGCTAGGCGTGCGATATCTCAGTTAGTTAAGGTCGAAAGAAAGCATGACGCTTGACGTTACAAGAAGAACAAAGGCAGGCTTAGTACGGGTAGGTAGAATGGTCAATTCTGTGACAGCTGCCACTAGGACGACAATACGGCTCGCATTGGCCTCCAACAAAGACGCGCGTGTAGGGTAGACTCAGATTTGCTGCTCTGCTTACGGGCTTACCGTTGCAGAGCACGCGACACTCCCCCCCCCCCCCCCCCCTTAAAAAAAAGAAAAAGGAGGATTGCATCACAAAAGTGGCAGTTACTCTACAGCTCATTGGAGTGGAGGCGATCAAGACTGTCTTATACGCGGCCTCTTGGGCTACAAGGGAGATCAGATCATAACAACAACAATGTGCTTCCGCCCTATGCGCAGGCGTAGTGTGGTAGAACCCTCCTTTTCTTTATACGTTCCTTTCAGGCTTGTTGCCTATAGTTTGTACAAATCCGAGGAATTTGCTTGTTTTTTTTTTTTTTTTTCTGTTTACCTTTTTTAAATATTCCCAGGCACCACACAATATTTTAGCGATATTTGCCTCGGGTCGCAAAAGTCGTGCGAGTATAGCCGATTTTTTCGTTGTTTCGGGAAAATTGTGCGGGTACCGTTTTGATTCTGCCGATGTCGACAGAATATCTGTATATTGCGGCGACGCAACCATGATATGTATGGTATACGAACCGTGTTTTTCCATGAATATTGTTTTTGAATCGGCAATAACTGCGCAGCGTTAGGCATTTTTGGCCGATTCGAAAATGATATTGAAAGAAAGCCGGTTCCATTTAGGCACGACGGATGTCCACAAAATATATGTTATGTTGCACCGACGCAAACCCGGTAACGACGATTGGACGAATATGTTTTTGTTCCGTCCAAAAAGATAACTTGGAAGGGGAGAGGATAGAGGAGGCATAATAGGAGGAAGAGTGAACCCAAACTTTTCAGGTCAACCTCACGTGACCAGACTCTCTGGCGCCTTGGAAAGCAAACTTGGAAAAGGAGATGGAGAGAGGCAGTTGTGACGCACCCGTCTTTGGTAAATCCATCGAAACAGGGCGCTCGGGCTCAAAGCAAGGTTAGGTTAGGTGCGCGTACGGGGGTCTGTGGGTGTGTGTGTGTGTTTCAAGAAGCGAGAGGCAACGGGCGTTGACTCATGGCAGTCGCAAAATGCTTCGGAGAAGGTGCCCCCCCCCCCCCCCTTTTCGGACGTGACAATCTGCTGGCCTTCCCCCCTCACCAGGAGCAAGAAAGGGACCACGTGTCCCAAGCAAACGGAAACAGAAACAGGCCAGGGACATTCCAGCAGTACCTCCGACTGGAAAGATCTCAAGTTCTCCCCACCTTTTCTGCGGGGGAAATGGACGACCACGGAGGGGAGCAAGAAGGAAGTAAGAACGGGGCCGGTGGCTGGGCGTACTGCACGGTGCGGAGACGTGGAGGCAGATTTTTCCTTGCACGGGACGGCCTGGAGGCAGCGAGATATCGACGGACAGAGGGGATGTTGAGGAAAAGATGACTTCCAGCGCCGTGGGAACTCGACGCGACTTCTCCGAGACGACCAGATGTGCGAGTGCTTGCGGAGTAGATTTTTTTTTTGGCAGTGTCTTTTCTGCCGGCAGCCGGCAGAATAACCGGGGGGGAAATGTGCCGACAGTAGTCGCCTATTGGGTCTCGTATAAAACGGATTGTAAAGACGCCTAATCTAAGCTGTGGGTTAGCTCAGTGGGTAAGATGTGCGCCTCATACGCAGCAGGATCTTAGTGCAATCCCCCAAGGGAATTTTTTTTTTTTACTTCGTAATTTTGTTTTTTGTTGAGGTATTAGGCGATATTTACGACATCTCTCTTTTAGTATTAACATTCAAAAAGGAACACAAAAAAAAAAACACGAATGTTGTTGACGAAACACTTCCTTTTTGGGGGTGAATGGAGGACAGCGGGGCTTGGGCCAGCCGGCACGCCGCCGCGTACTGGTGGGCCAAATAGGTCAATATATTTCTAATGAGCAGCCGCAGACTGGGGGGGGGGGGGGGGGGGGGCTATGTTAACGGGCTCCCCACTGATACACGCGCCGTCCGAAACTGCCGGCATTTTTTTCCCCGGGCTTTTGTGCCGGCTGCCGGCGCAATAGTCTCACCCAAAATTTCATTATTTTACCGGCTGGTGTCACGCGACTTCAGGCAGCCAATGGGAGGTGACTGCCGGTAGAATTTCGGAAAAATTATTCTGCCGGCTGCCGGCAGAATAGACACTGCCTTTTTTTTCGCTTGATACTACGTGATTTACGTGGATTCGCGGAACAAGTCCTGCTACGGTTTGAGTGACATGCGTGGCAACTTGGCATCTAGTCAACGATGACACTGGTCGTTATCGATATACCCCACTCACGACAAAGAAACTTCTTGGAGTTTGTGTTTAAATGTTTTCTTGGTGGATAAATCGGGACGTGTTGATACGATAGACAGTTGAGAAACAACTTATTTCTGGGTTTTCTTGGTCATAAAGGACGCAATAGTTGTGCTGCAGGCGATGTTTTTTTTAATCTTGTGATAAATTCAAGTCTTGTTTTTCGTCGTCATCCGCGTGCTGTTTCTTCAGCATTTATAATTATGCGTGGTAATATTCTAGTTTTTATTGGAAGGAGAATAGCAAGTTTGTGAATATTGAAAGTGCGTTGCTTGTGGTTATGCCTTTATTTATACTAATGTTACTTCATTGCCTTTGCCGCGTTTATACTAGAATCTTAACTGTATTAAGGCAACAGTGTTACTGCGTACAAAATAAGTTATATTTTGTTCTAAGACATCTCAAGCCCATAGGAAGAATAAATTATTTGACTAAATAGTAAGCCTAGTACCCCTGCCACACGGAAAAGTTAATATATTTTCATTAAATGATATGAAATTTAATGAGTTTGCGGTCATGTTTGATTATGCGAGCGTCGCAAGCTGATTTGTCGACCCCATAATGTCACTCGATTGAAAATACATTCATTTTGCCATGTGGCCTGGGTATAATGCAAGAATTCAGTCACTGCACGCGATAACAGCCGCTTACATGATCGTAAATTACGCTTGTCTAGCCGTGCCCGCGTTGACTACGTCTACCTGATTTTGAACTGTGATCTGTTTGGCTGTGTCCGATCACTGGCTGTCTCGCCATTTTGCCGAAGTATTTCTGTATAAAACATGCATTGCTACAGAAATGATTGCGACTTAATGTTTTCGACTTAAAGCAATCACATTTTTCTATAGACGCCTTATAAGCATACCACGTGCCATTTCGTACGGATTACTTAGCTATGTCATGTTTTTTCCCGTGTAATCAACTGTTTTCTATACCAATCGCTATGTGCAGCATTCATTTTAGCTATAAGACGTACGTTACGACGGTCGATCCACGCGCGTCGCCTTCGTCTCGTAGCGCGCCCCCGATGGCCTTCCGTTGCGACGTCACGAGACGAGCGCAATGGTCTTATTTCTACAACGTGGTGGTTAGTTTGCTGTTTCGCTGATGTTTGTATGTGCCGTGTATGTGTTTGCGTTATATTTATATGTTCAGCTGATGCTTGTGGTATGTGCAATGCATCTACATGTGTGTGTAATACAAATATAAATATTTTTGTAGCACATAAATTGGGCGGTATCTGTAGTCCGTTGCAACTCGAGAAGGTAGGGCGAGGGTAAGGCGGGCCAGGGAGAATGAAGCAGACGTAACGGTAAAGTGGGGAGGAGGTTTCCCCCTCTCTTCTCTGCAGCGTTCCTTTTGCTTCCGCCTTTCCTGTGTCGTCCGAGCACGGCTTCCGCCGTGCTCGGACGACACTGCCAGTACAACATTGAAATTCTCGACCCCCGGCGGAAATTCAGCCGACGCTTTAAGTACTCTATAGATATCAGTGTTGTACACCTTCCTCGAAAAGAGGAACGGAACCTCGTTCCTTGTTCCTCTTGATTTTTTGGAACGCGTTCCTGTTACAAGTTCCATCTGCGAGAAAGGAACTGGTTCCCGTTACAGTATAAAAAATGGAACGTGCCGTTACATTTACGTCACATTTGTATTTTGCTGTCTAAAATATTTAGTTAGATGAAACCAACGTTTTTTTTATCTATCCCATTAAATACCAACATACGAATTTGAATGCCGTGATGGAAGGACGCCGGGAAAAGAAAACAAGTGGAACCAAGGTTTCATTTGTTGATATATTCGCTTTTAAAAAATCTCAGCGCTTTGCCGTAGTCACGTTTGTGATGGACAATACAGACGAGCCAAATATACTGTTGCCCCCATTGCACGAGCGTTTTAGAACAACCTCCCATGTTTCAATCTAACGAAGTCCCGTGTTCGACCTTAACAAGAGTTGCTTCTCGATGCTGCTGTCAGCAAGACGAGCAAATGGAGAAGACGGTGGGGCTTTTTGAAGGTCAGTTTAGAAAACTACCAATCCTTCTTCGTGAAGGTTGGACTCGTTGTTCAGTTTGAAGGTGGGTGAAGAGGACAAAGAAGGAAGGTTAATTTTTGTGCATCTGGCGAATGTTTTCGATACAAGGGTGCGTATGATGTATAGTAACCTGTTTCTTTGGTGTAACTGGTTTCTTTGTATAGTTCAATGATGGTTGCAGTTGGCCTCAAATTTCTGGGAGTATGAGGATTTGTGGAAGCAAGGAAAGTAGCTGAGTTCGAAACGTCCCTTTTTCTGTCTTTTCCTTCGACTAAATGTTCTGATATCCGCCGCAGTCTCGGGCACTGAAAAAATATTCAATGGTCACTAGCTCTCCTGCACCCTACTGTTACCAAGCGAGGACCCCACAAAATAAACCCTAAGTAACAACAAAAAAATGAACGAGATCCTCATCTTCGTAAATATAATGTTTTTATACTTTTTTTTTCAAAATCCCCTCTTAGAGATACAATAAAAATGACCCCACCGGACGAACAAAGAGGAACGCCGTTCCTTCTTCCGTTCCCGTAAAAATGTAACGAGTTCGCGTTCCAGTTCAATGGATGCAAAATGGAACGGCGGCGTTCCTTCGTTCCTCCTAAAAAGAACGCGTTCCAGGAACGCCGTTTCGCGCAACACTGATAGATATGCGCCTGATATCCAGCAGGTGCTCAGACGACACGCCAGCTCGCTTGACGTACGCGATGCCCGTTGGGTACTCAGCCGACGCTCCAAATACTCTATGGATATACGGGCGATATCCGGCGGGTACTCCGACAACTAGATTGACATTAGATTAGCACGCAACGTCCGGCGTGCACTCAGCCGACGCTGCTAGTACTCTATAGGTATACTCGTCGTCCGGTGGGTACTAAGCCTGACGGTGGCGCCACTCCAGTGATATTGTGCTGGTAGTGACCCGCTTTTGAAACGATATTGTCTAGACATCGTGTGGATGGGAAGAACCGTATATTCTGAGTATTGGACCGCAACATCCCAAGCGGCACAAGAATATTAGGCGAGTATGTACACAATATTGTTGGCAAATACTCAGAATATATGGTTCTTCCCATCCACACGATGTCTAGACAATATCGTTTCAAAAGCGGGGCGGTACCAGCAGAATATCACTGGAGTACCGCCACCGTCAGGCTGAGTACCCACCGGGCGCCGAGTACATCTAGCAGCGACGGCTGAGTGCACGCCGGACGTCGCGTGTTAATCCAAGGTCAATCGAGTTGTCGGAGTACCCGCCGGATATCGCCCGTATATCCATAGAGTACTTGGAGCGTCGGCTCAGTACCCACCGGGCACCGCGTACGTCAATCGAGCTGGCATGTCGTCTGAGCAGCTGCTGTATATGGGGCGTGTATCTATAGAGTATTTAGAGCGTCGGCTGTGTATCTGCCGGGGGTCGAGAATTTCGATTTTGTACTGGCAGTGTCGTCCGAGCAACCGCCAGATATCGCACGTATATCCACAGAGTGCTTCGGTGGTAGGGCGAGGGCAAGACGGGCAGGAAAGGAGGAAGCAGACGGAACGCTGCAGGGAAGAGAGGGGGAAACCTCCTTCCTTCCTTAGCGTTCCGTCTGCTTCCTTCTCCCCGGCCCGCCCTACCTTCTCGAGCTGCAACGGACTGCAGATGTCGCCCAATTTATGCGCTAAAAAATATTTTTATTTGCTCACGCCACCATTACGCTTCGGGCTTTTTTTGGCCCCTCTATTATACACACATGTAGATACATTTCGCATACCAGAAGCATCAGCTGAACATATACATTAACCGCATACACATACACGGCACATACAAACATCAGCCCAGCAGCACACTACCCACCACCTCCTAGAAATAAGACCTATAGCGCTCTTCTCGTGACGTCGCAACGGAAGGCCATCTGGGGCGCACGACGAAGCGAAGGCGACGCGCATGGATCGACCGTTGTAACGTGAGCCTTATTAGCTAAAATGAATGCTGCACATAGCAACTGGTCCAGAAAACATTTTATTACACAAAAAAAAACACTACACCGCTGAATAATCGGTACGAAATGGCACGAGGTAGGCGTATAAGACGTCTATAGAAAAATACGATTATTTCAAGTCGAAAACATTCAGTCGCAATTATTGCTGTAGGAGTGCATGTTTCATAGAGAAATACTTCGGCAAAATGGCGAGACACGCAGTGATAAGGACGCAGCAATACAGATCACAGTTAAAAATTAGTTAGACGTAGTCAACGCGGGTACGGCTAGACACGTGTCATTTACGATCATGTAAGTGACTGTTATCATGTGCAGTCACTAAATTCTTGCATTATACTCCGGCCACATGACAATATTAATGTATTTTTGATCGAGTGATATTATGGGGTCGACAAATCAGCTTGCGACGCTCGTATAATCACTCATGATTGCGAACGATTAAATTGCCTCCAATTTATTGAAAATATATTAACTTTTCCGTGTGGCAGGGGTACTACACTTACTATTTAGTCATCTAATTTACTTCTCCCTATGGGCTTGAGCTGCCTTAAAACAAAATATAACTTATTTTGTATGCAGTAATACTGTTTCCTTAATACAGTTCAGATTTTAGTATAAACGCGGTAAAGGCAATAAAGTTACATTAGTATAAAGATACACATAAGCACTAACAACGCCCTTTCATTAATCATAAATTTGTTAATCGCCTTCAAATAAAAAAAATATAATATTACCACGCATTTTTACAAATGTCGACGCAACAGCACGCGGATAACGACGAAGAACAAGATTCCATTGCAGCACTTCGCATGCGTCCGATATGACCAAGAAAGCCCGTAAAAGAGTTGTTTCTCACCTGTCTATCGTATTCATACGTCCCGCTTTATCCGCCACGAAAACCTTTGAACACAAACTCCAAGAAGTCTCCTGGTCAAGAGAGGGGCCTATCGATAATGACCAGGGTCATCGTTGACTAGTTGCCAAGCTGCCCCACATGTCACTCAAACCGTAGCAGGACTTGTTCCGCGAATCCACGTAAATGGCGTAGTATCAAGCGAACAAAAAAGAACTATTTGGCAAGCACTTGCAAATCTGGTCGTCCCAGAGAAGCCGCGTCGAGTTCCCACGGCTTTGGAAATCATCCTTTCCTCAACATCCCCTGTGTCCGTCGATCTCTCGCTGCCTCCAGGCAGTCCCGTCCGAGGAAAAATCTGCCTCCTGGTCTCCGCACCGTCCCGTACGCTCAGCCCCTGGTCCCGTTCTTTCTTCCTTTTCGTTCCCCAACGGTGTCGTCCATTTTCCCGGCAGAAAAGGTGGGGAGAACTTGAGCTGTTTCCAATCGGAGGCTCTGCTGGAATATTCCTCGCCTGTTTCTGTTTCCGCTTGCTTGGGCAACGTGGTCCTTTCTTGCTCGTGGTGAGGGGGAGGAGGCCAGCAGATTGTCACGTCCGAAAGTGGCGGGGGGGTGGGGGGGAGCGCCTTCTCCGAAGCATGCCGCGATTGCCACGAGGCACCGCCCGTAGCCTTTCGCTTTTTGGAACACGCACACACACCCACACACCCGCAAGCGCGCACCTAACCGGATCTTGCGTTGGGCCCGAGCGCCCTGTTTCGAAAGATTAACCAAAGACGGGTACGTCACAACTGTCTCTCTCCCTCCCTTTCCAAGTTTGCTTTCCAAGTCGTCAGCGAGTCTGGTCACGTGAGGTTGACCTAAAAAGGTTGGGATCACCCTACCTCTTGTTATGCCTCCTCTCTCACTCATGTCGTCCCGTCTCTCTTTTCTCCCCTTCCAAGTTATCTTTTGGGGAGGGGAAAAAACAAACAATATTCGTCCAATCGTCGTTACCGGGTTTGTGTTGGTGCAATATAACAGATGTTCTGTGGACATCGGCCGTGTCAAAATGGCACCGGCTTTCTTTCAATATCATTTTTGAATCGCACAAAAATGCCTAATACTGCGCACTTATTGCCGATTAAAAAACGATAATCAGGGAAAAACACGGTTCGTGTGCCATTCATACCATGGTTGCGTCGCCGCAATATAACAGATATTCTGTCGATATCGGCAGAACCAAAATGGTACTGGCAGCATTTTCCCGATACAACGGAAAAATCAGCAATACTCGCACGACTTTTCCGACACGAGGCGAATATCGCTCAAATATTGTGTGCTGCCTGGGATGGTGTAGATACTCGCCTAATATTCTTGTGCCGCTTGGGTTTTGTTTATAAGCTGTTAGGCCTTTTCTTATACTGCGTCTGGAACTCATAAGAGCTAGGCACGTGGCTGAAATGTGTGGTTTGCTTCGCATATTTTGATTATGGTCGCCTTTGGCAGTAAATAAAAGTAAATAAAAAAATACCTTCGCAAGGGCAGAATTGGTTTAATTCATCAACTAAAACCGATACCTTATATAAAAACCTGACGCATCCTTAACTGATTAAAACTCACATATTAAATAAAAACTCGAAGTGCTGTCCTTCTGCTGCAATGTACAGCATGAATCGCTTCTTGATTAAGCTCACAGCTCTCTGGATCACATCTGTGGGAATGCTGCCATATGCCGAGACTATGCTCTGTTTGACGTCAGCAACATTACGTGCCTCTGTGACGTACACCTGGTCTTCAACATACCACCAGAGAAAGCCTTCCAGGGTTGTCAAGTCGGGTGACCACGGAGGCCAGAGCATGGGCGCAAGCGTCCAATCCACCGACCTGGAAACCTCTCATTGAGCTATATTCTAGCGAGAGCCGAGGAGTGAGGTAGTGTGCCGTCGTGCTGAAACCATGTTTGCTGAATGACTCCGAGTGGCAGATTGCAGGTGAAGCGGTAAACGACTACTTCCAAGATTTGTATCGTGCAAACTTTGCCGTTAAGGTTCCCTTCAAGTAAATAGTGTATGATACCTCTAATGCCTAAAATTGCAGACCGCGCATTGACGGAATGAGGATTCTGGTTCGACCAGAAATGGGCGTTGTCCACGTTGATGTTACCGTGCCGACTGAACTTCGACTAATCTGTCCAAACTACCTCGCCAATGAAGTCGCCGTCCTCGTCTGTCTGGATAAGGGCCAAGTTGCAGAATTCTAGCTGCTGTAGAACGTCCGAATTCGTGAGGTTTTGGTGAAGGCACTGATAATAGAAACGGAGTTTGTGCCTCCTTAGTACCCTCCAAACAGAGGTGACGCATCTTCCTGAGTTTCGAGCAACTTGACGGGTACTGGCTTCAGGGCTGGCTCTTACATACGCAAGAATGTCAACCTCATAATCTTGATTTAATGTCACAGTACTGCCGCACTTCAGGTACCATGCAAACCAGTTTTAATATTATGTTATAAAAACCGTTTACAGATCCCTTTAACGCCGAATTAGAGCGCAGCTCTTGAGGAGAAGGAGGGAAGCGTACTGAGGGTCGCGTGTTCTCGGGGAGGGGGGGGGGGGGGTCACGTGACCTGGGGGTCACGTGACCCACCTGATTTCACGTGACCTTGGTGGGATAACGTGACCTCGGGGGCGGGGGTCAGGCCCCGAGGTCAAGTGGGGGGTCACGTGACCTCGGGGAACGGGAGGGTGGCGTTACCTTCCAGGTCACGTGACCCCCCCCCCCCCCGAGGAAATTTTTCCGCTAGATTTAGCGGGAAAATATTTCTGCTAGATTTAACGTTGAAATTTTTCCGCTAAATTTAGTGGAAGAAATTTTCCGATAGATTTAGCGGGGAAATTTTTCCAATAGATTTAGAGGGTAAATTTTCCTCTAGATTTAGCGGGGAAATTTACCCATAATGCACCGCGCGGTTACGCCGAAGGCGACGCCGCTCAAGCCGGAAACGGGCGCCCAAGAGCTGCGCTCTAAAACCATAAGAACTGTAATATGGGCGGAAACCGGCAACCGTGGATAGCGAGACTCGTACAGCCTAGCGGGTAGCCTAGAATTCCGGTTCATTTCGGCGCATGCCAGAGCCATGTACACTTTTTCCATCGTTGAATACCTTGACCTGACGTGGAAAGGCATCCCACCACTATATTGTGGTCTGCTAAATGGCAACAGCCCCGCCGCCATCTCGTCTAAGTTGCAGGAGTCACAGAACTCATCAACCTATCTATCAGTACTCAATCTGCGCTTCTTCTACAGCGAAGAGGTATACATCTACCAGCCAAGGTAATGTTCATGTCGGCGTTGTAAGCAAAAAAACTCCGGCGAACAACTAAAGGCAAAACAGCATATCTCCTTTGAAATCGGGCATACAGCACGATTTCAAATACCACGATTAGGTGGACGACGTGAGGAGTGACTTGCCTTTCATAATGAAAGAACCCACCCATACCACATTTAACCTTACGTCGGGACGTAGAGGATGCTACAAGCTATCTTGCCCAACCAGGTTCTGTGGACGTGGCCCGTGATAAGCTTTCCACGCGTCGCTGTCCACCCTCTCTAAGGTCACGTGATACTCACATGGTCGCCGATTGGCTCCGATGGCTAATAATATCCGGTCCGCTTTAACGTGAGATGAAACGGAGTGTAGCAACTGATTTTATTGTTGCGGCTGCACCGCGATGAACAGGCTTCGCATAGTTAGGACTCTCAAAGAGCAGCGTAAATACTAGGAGCAGCAAAGGGAAAAGAAACTGCACTACGACCAGCGGCGGCGTGCTGCGACCGGCGGCCGCATTTCCTATAGTGCAGTAGGCAATCGTTGCAGGTGACACCACAGCTTCGCTGACCAACCGCCTACACAGCATAAATTAGAGCCCGAAATTTTTCTATTACCGTCCCACCTTCTTGCGATCGTAACTAAATGAATCGTCACCGGTATCGCACACCTGGCAATGCGGCGCGTATGGGCCCGCCAGGTGACTCGTATTTTTATTTGCCCAGCAGGTAAATGCCGACCTTGAATATTCGCGAAACGTCGTTAATCAAAATCATGACGTGAATTTCGTCACTGGGCGTAGCCCTATGAAGTGGCATAACCATTGCGCCTCCGGCGCTCCTCGTGCACTTGGTTTTGGTCTACGCTGGTTGAATAGAAACATTTGGACAATGAATATCTAAAAATACCTCACTTTTTTTTTTTTTTTTTTTTTTAGATCGGTTTTTTTTTTAGATCGATTTTTTTTTTAAATCTGACATATAAACCACTGCCTAAAGAACTGTAATGAAATAGTTAATTAGTCATTTTTTATTTATTTATTAGTCTGGTAGTTCCTTTTTTTCCAGAGTGTAATGTCCGCCTCGTCGTACAACCTATCCATGAAAACTCCATCCGTGCTGGTTTTATAGGTTATTTTTAAAAATTCGGTTAAACTGAAAAAAACTGAGCTCAGCATATAGGACATAAATGTTCCATTTAGCATAAATAGTGTGACAAGACCATTGGACGCTATATATTTGCTCACTCCGATGTACGCAGGGAAAGTGGATGCCAGCAAAAATATGAATTGCGGCAAAGCAGAATTTCGTTTCGTCGGCGAAAAGCGCGCTGAGACAGTTCATTGGACAAAAACAAGTCTCGAGAAAAACAAATAATTCTTACAATTTTTTTTTCCATACAATGCTTTAAGAATGAGCTCCAGTTTGTCGCCAAAGCTAGGATTCGCTCACAAGATTTCTTAGATGGGTCAGCCTACGGATGGCCGGCCGATAGATGAACAAAAATGGACTTTTTGATGAAGAGGTTTAAATTTAGCTCACGAAGGGTTAAACGCGTAATAACGCGAAACGTATTAAAATCCTAGAAAATTTCTATGAATCAGAGCAAAACTTAATTGTCGCAATGAAGGGCTGCTATAAATCGCTCTTCAAGCTACCTGAGAAAAGTAGACTGCCTTGTCATAATCCCTATAATAACGTCGTCAAGTCAAATCTACACCATACCAGCTATGCAATAATTAATTCTGATGTATTCCGCATGCTTGGAGTTGAAGAGACTAGCACTTTTGGAAGAGGCGACTTCATCATCATCACAGCACGAGAGAACGCCGTCCTCGGAGCTCCACATCGACCCTAAGCGTTTCGATTCTGAACGAATACGGCAGCTGATATTCTGAGCGAGTTTGTTGAAGTGTTTTGTAACAACGGTAACTGCGCGACAAACAGCGGTAGTGGAGCACCGCATCATTACTGACGACGACGCGCGCGCTGTTCACCAGTCGCCGTATAGAGTCTTCTCGGAAGAAAGGAACATTATTCAAGGTCCAGTCCAGGAAAGACTCAACGAAGACATCGTTCAATGTTTCGCTCAAGAAGAAAAAAAAATTTTCGTGGGCGTTCTTAGTTTTTTTTTTTTTTTTTCTTTAAGGGGGATTTCTGTGTTTCTGCGTAGTTTATAGTCGACTGAACGCTGTGACTAAGAAGGACGTCTATCTCCTTCTCCGTATCGATGATATGTTGACCCTCTGAGGCACTCCAGACATTTTTCATCGATGGACCCCAAAAACGGATACTGGCTTATCAAAGTTGACGAACTGGAGCGAGAGAAGACAGCGTTCGCCACGGGGAAATAGTCTGCGAGTTGGAGGCGATGTCCTTCGGACATTACATGGCACGAGCAACGTTCCGCCGTGTCATGGACAACGGACTGTCAGAACCTCTCAAAAAGACAATCCTCAACATGATCTCGATGTGTGCGGAGGTAGCACAAGACGCTGGACGAGGTACTGCCGTATGCGACGTTTCACTATAACACTGCAGGTCAAGAGAATACTTAAGGGACACCATACCGGCTGGTGCATGGCAGGGAGGTGACACAATGATTGATGCAATGCTACGCAATGACGCAGCAGACCCGAGGAGAAAAGTAGGTTCGCCAGCTCGCCAGACATCGACTTCGAGACTAACAACATGTTGACGCTCTTCGGTACCACCACCGTCGCGTTGACGTGCGCCTTCAGCACGGACACAGGGTATGGGTGTAGCGACGGATTTGCTGCCGTGGTCTCAGCGAGAAATTTCTGAAGTGGCACTTCGGTCCCACAAAGTACTTCGTCGGTCGGCGATCTGAACTACGGGGTGATGAATGACGGAACAAGAACGTCATCAAGCTGCGCACCACGACCTGAAGTCGTCCACCTCGTGCGCATTAAGTACTGCGCGCGATAAGACTGTGAACTTTGATCCCGTACAGCGCTCGAGAAAACTGTGCGCTACCACCCTTGGTAGCTCTCATTGCTTGGTTCGTTTTGCTTTGCATTGTTTCCTTCCACGTTGCATCGAGACGAGCTTCATTTTATAAAGGGGGGGGGGGGGGGAGAGGTTATGCCACGCGCGTATCCAAGCACGCGCGGCCGTGGCGGAATGGTTGCCGTGCATCACTCCAGCGCAAAGTGCCAAGGTGCGATTCCTAGGAGCGAACGTACATTTTGACGTGAAACGTTCTTTGACTAATTGTTCCGGATTTCGTGAGCCGTATTGAGTAATGCCGAATTAAGTGAAGCGGTGTAAGGTTGAATCCGGATTAATTTTTCCCTCTAGGTTTTGCGGCAAAATTAAAGTAACGTGACCTCATCACCGATTTCGTTTCCCCATTAAATATAGCGTGAAAAATGACGTCACATTTTTGTGCACGTCACCGCTGCACAAATTTAGATTCCCCGTTAGTTTTAGCGGGAAAATTAACTCCGCGTGAAATCCTCACCCATTCTATTTTCCCGCTAGCTAAAAAAGGACGTCACGTGACCTACCCATAAATTGTTTTCCCGCCAAATTTAGCGGGGAAAAAAATGTCAGATGACAGCATCTCACGTGAGCTATAAACAAAATTATATTTCACCGCTAAATATAGCGCGAAAATATACATCACTTGAAATGATGTCACGTCACCTATATACAAAGATACGTTTCCCCGCTGGATTTAGCGGCGAAAATGTACGTCACCGGACTTAAACACCAATTGATTTTTGCCGCCAAATTTAGGGGGAAAATGATATCATGCTTTTGTTCCACGTGACAAACATTTAGTTGCCCTCTAGGTTTAGCGGAAAAATTAACGCCACGTTACCTTACCACCAATCGAGGTCACGTCACAACTTCGTGTCAAGTGACCTCTATACGCATTGAGTTTTTTCGCTAGCGAAAAAGTAACGTCTTGTAACGTGCGCATAATTTGTTTCCCGCTAAATTTAGCGGAGACAATTATATCATATCACCTCACCCCATGTCACTTAAACAAAAAGTTCAAATTCCCCTCTAATTTTTGCGCCGAAATTGACGTTACCTGAAATGATGTCAGGTGACCTACATTGATTGAGCGGGCAAATTTACGTCACGAGACCTAAACACCAATTACGTTTCCCCGCTAAATTTGAAGGAAAATTTACGTCACGCTTTTATGCCACGCGACATCTTCACAAATTTAGTTTCCCCACAAGACTTAGCGGGAAGATTAACTTCACGTGACCCCATCACCAATACACTTCCCCACTGAATTTAGCGAGAAACATGACGTCACAACTTCGTGTGTCATGACTCTCTGGCTGCGCACTTTTAACCCTATTTCATTGGCTCACTCCGATCGTGGCGTCGGCTTTCATTCCGATGATAGCATACCTCAGAAGAGAGCGCGTTCTTTGACGACTCACTTTTTGCGCAGTTTCATTGGATCACTCCGATCGGGGCGTCTGCTCTCGTCTAGGTGGTAGCGAACCTTTCAAAACAGCGCCAACAGTGCGTCATCAAAGCCAGCTCTGCTGACGCACTGTTGGCGCCGTTTTAATTTTTCACTCGAATCGTGGTGACAGCTGTGGCCCCTGTGATAGTGAGCATCCGAAAACAGCGGACTCTCTGACGACGCACTTTTTGCGCCGTTCCATTGGCTCACTCCGATCGTGGCGACGGCTGTGGATAACGAACCTCCAAAAACAGCGAGCTCTCTGACAACGCACTTGGGCGCCGTTTCATTCGCTCACTCCGATGGTCGCGTCGGATTACGTCTCGGTGATAACGAATCTTCGAAAGAAGCGTGCTCTCTGACGATTCACTTTTGGCGCCGTGTCATTGGCTCACTTCGATCGTAGCGTCGGCCATGATCCAGGTGATAGCGAACCTCCGAAGACGGCGCGATTGCTGACGACGCACTTTTGGCGCCGCTTTATTCTCTAAAGGCGCGTTCACACTCTTGCAACCGAGTACGACCGAGAAAGACTTCTTGAGACCGGATGCGCTGAGCGGAGCTGGTCCTAAGAGATCGCAAGAGGCTTAAAAACCGGTTTCGTCTCTCTCGGTCGTACTCGGTTGCAAGAGTGTGAACGGGCCTTCACTCAGATGGTGGCGTCGGCCCTGGTCAAGGTGATAGCGGACCTCCGAAGACAGCGCTATCTCTGAGGGCGCACTTTTTGCAATGTTTCATTTTCTTACTCGGATCGTGGCGTCGGCTGTTGTCCCGCTGTTAGCGAACATCCGAATACAGGGCGCTCTCTGATGACTCACTTTTGACGAAGTTTTATTCCGTCACTCGGATTGTGGCGTCATCTGTGGTCGAGGTGACAGCGATCCTTCGAAGACAGCGCGCTCTCTGACAGCAGACTTTGGGCGCCGTTTCATTGGCTCACTCCGATCGTGGCGTCGGCTGTGCTCGAGGTCACAGCGAACCTCCGAAGAGAGCGCACACTTTGGCGATTCTCTTTTGGCGCCGTTTCATTGGCTCACTCCGATCGTGGCGTCGGCTGTGCTCGAGGTCACAGCGAACCTCCGAAGAGAGCGCACACTTTGGCGATTCTCTTTTGGCGCCGTTTTATTGGTTCACTCCGGTCGTGGCGTCGGCTGTGCTCGAGGTTATAGCGAACCTCCAAAGAAAGCGCGCTTTATGACGACGCAATTTTTGGCGCCGTTTTATAGGCTCAATCCTATCGTGGTGTCGGTTGCGGTTCAGGTGAAAGTGAACCTTCGAAGAGAGCGCGCCCTCTGGCGACACACTTTTTGCCCCATTTCATTGGCTCACTCCGATCAAGGCGTCGTCTTTCCTCTCGGTGATTGGAGACCTCAGAGAAAGCGCGTTCTTTGACGAGTCACTTTTGGCGCCGCTTCATTTTCTTACTCGGATCGTGGTGTCAGTTGTGGCCCCTGTGATAGCGAACCTCCGAAGAGGGTGCACACTCCTGCGACACACTATTGGCGCCGTTTTATTAGCTCATTCGGATCCTAACGTCGGCTGTTTTCCCGGTGAAAGCTCTCCCCTGAAAACAGCGCGCTCTTTGACGAAGCACTTTTTGCGCCGTTGCATTGGCTCACTCCAATCATGCCGTCGGCTGTGGTGAAAATGATAACAAGCCTCCCAAGGGAGCGCACTCTTTGACGACTCACTTTTGGCGCCGTTTTGTTGGCTCACTCCGATTGTGGCATCGGCTGTGGTCTAGAAGATAGCCACAGTGTAGAAAGGCTCGTTAGGTGCGTAGACTCCTCTCCTCGACCCATCGGAACGGCGAATAAATCACGTCCCCTAATTTCCTATGTTTTCTCCGCCTGCCCCTAGTGGGTGCCAAAAAGTTCAGGCTGTCCGGTCGCCGGCCCTCCGCCGGAACGCGGGGTGGCGATTGCTTACGCCGCCCCTAATTTTTTCCAACTTTTTTTTTCTTTTTTTTTGCAATGGTGAATCGAGAATAAAAGAGATGTAAAAAACAAAAATCCGGATTCGGAAATAGCCAAACATTTGAATGAATGCGCCGACTGCTCTCCAGCCAGGGGAAACGTTAACATTTTAGAAAGAGAAATCAACGACATGAAACCATTAGTAAAGGAGACGATCGAGATAAAGTCGTCTGCCGAATGCACCAGTCGCAGGTCCGTGCTCTTAAGTACAGAGGCCGAAAAAGTTTTGCCGCGGACTGGTTTGGGAGAACCGGGATATCCTCGGGGTGTCGCGGTGTGTGTGTGTGTTGAGTGGGATCTGTCGGCAGCTTTGTGTTGGCGCCGTCTAAGCTTATCGTTGACTAGAATTTACGGAGGGCCCGGTAAAAGGAAGAAGGAAGGGGGTAGGGGTTTTGGGAAAAGGAAAAGAAAAAATGGGGGACCACAAATAAAGTTTGTAGCTACGTTTGAGACTTCGTCCGTGTCGTTCTGTGTTCTGTCCTGTTCTGAGTGGACGCCCAGCCTAGTCTTTCGGGTAGCATGGCTATCTAGGTGGCGTCCAACCTTTCTCGCGAACAACGTCCTAGCCACACAGTTGGAGAAACAGATCGAGAAAACTTAGCAGACGGAAGATTTGTTTATTTACATGGTAATATTGTGTAATATATTGACAAAGGAGCGCACTGATGGGGCGGCGGACAGGTTCTTACATAATAAATCTCTGGATTATGGAGCTGCCATGCCATTGGTCGGCTAGAGCCTCATTCGAAAGCTGGCCTCGGCGTCAGCGACTTCCTTTCGGACCCGATGCTCGGTCGTTGTTCTCTCTGAATTGAAGGTGCCTCGTAAGGAATTGCCTTGCATGTGGTACACGCTGACACAACAGGCTGCCCATCTGTTCAGGGCCGTATTCTGTCTGGCGT
This sequence comes from Ixodes scapularis, assembly GCF_016920785.2. Lineage (NCBI taxonomy): Eukaryota > Metazoa > Arthropoda > Arachnida > Ixodida > Ixodidae > Ixodes > Ixodes scapularis. Next base: position 56,379,945 of record NW_024609838.1, on the reverse strand, counting down.
TCTTGTGGAATGCAGATGCCTCCGTTGAAGGCAGACGCTTCTCCGGATTCGGTCGATCGTGCAAAGCGGTTCGCATCGCATGAGAATACGATAGTACTGCAAAGGAAAAAAACCGAGATGCAAAGAAGCAGTCTCGAGAAAAGAAGAAAGAGTCCGGACTGTGCTACTTGTAATGTGGGAAATAACTCCAAAAGCCGCTATTAAGTGTATCATGCGCGTACATTAAACAATGTTTCAACGACGCTTGAATACAGCGTTTTTTCACATTGATTTGGTTTTCATTTTCTGATGAAGTTTGTGATGATAATATCATTACACTTATATAAGAAGTGCCATTAATAAAACCGCTTCCCTTTCCTTGATGAGTGTGGTTACCATAAACTTTTGCTGCAATCTGCTACATGCAAATGTAAGTGTACTAACAAAGTGAACCTTTCAAAGAATGCTGCTTTCATTAGCCTCTGCGTGCAAAATGTGTAACTTCGTGCCGATTCGGTCAGAGTTCAATTTACCAGGACTTAATGGCTGCCATAAATTGTAAAAGAATAATCATGCTAGCTGCCACACATGTTGAAAAAAAATTAATAGTCCAATCGAATGAAAGGGAATTTGCCAACCCAGTTGGCAAATTCTTGAGTGAAGATTGAGTGAAGATTGACAAGTGCAGCTGCAGTAATATTGAGAACGAAGAGGGGAGAAGGTGATTATTGAATTTATTGCTATAAAGTTAGGGAAAGGGAAAGGGAAAGAGAGCTGGCGAAAAATTCGCCAGGAGCGGGGATTGAACCCGCAACCTTCGCCTGACCGGGGCGACGCCTTAACCGATTTTTTTTTTTTTCTTTATTCAGCGATTAGACCATCCTGGCCACTGGTTTCGGCGGACTCAATTTCTGACCAGCTCTCTGTGTACTGTTTAGTTTCGAATTCGCTTAACTGGGTAGACGACAACCATTGCTGATATATATAAATATATATATATATATATATGGGATTGAGTGAAGATTGACAAGTGCAGCCGTAGTAATATTGAAAACGGAGAGGGGAGAACTCTATATATATATATATATATATATATATATATATATATATTCCTTCCGACTTATCATATTCCTATATTTTTAATTTTATTCTTGATATGGAGTCTGAACTAAAAAGAAGAAAATAAAGAATGATTCACACAAAGCCTGTTAACGGATAATACGGAACTGAATTGTTTTAAGCACCCTTACACATGACTTTTTTCAAGATATACATATATGTATGTATATATATGTATATATATATATATATATATATATATATATATATATATATATATATATATATATATATATATATATATATATATATACATACATATATATATATACATATATATACATACATATATGTATATCTTGAAAAAAGTCATGTGTAAGGGTGCTTAAAACAATTCAGTTCCGTATTATCCGTTAACAGGCTTTGTGTGAATCATTCTTTATTTTTGTGCATACTTTTTTTTTCTTTCGGACGCCCTCAAGTTATCGTTTACCTGCGGTACAATCAGACTTTATTCATTTTACGAATGCTTACCGACGTTAGTATTGCCTTACTGAGGAAACAACCGACGAAATGTAAGCCAGGCTAGAAATTATCTACAGGAGTGTTTTTTTTTTTTGCACTCGTAGACTGCCGCGGCGGCTGGTATTAGGGAGTTACTCTTGTTTGTCCGTCTTCCATTTTTCGGGTTATGAAAACTTCAGTGTGCTGAGAGAGATGATAGTCGAAAGGACCCTTACCCCATCGTACGCGAACCGGTAGCCACCGGAAAGCATGGTGCACGCCGAGCAGGCAGCTTGCACAGGCGGCCCGATGGGTTGCCAAATGACCTGAAACTTACGGCGCCACTCGGGGGTGGCTCCGTGAAGCGAAGCGCGCGGGTGTCATTATCTGGTCGCGGCGGGGAGCGGAGTCTCTACACCTAAAGAGCCTTCTCACACCGGAGTGATAACAAACATCTTAAGACATGGAGCTCTCTGAGGACGCACTTTGGCGCTGTTTCATTGGCTAACCCGATCATGACGTCGGCTGTGGTCCCAATGATAGCAAACCTCCGAAGGCAGCGCGATCTCTGATGACGCACTTTTGGCGCCGTTTCACTGGCTCACTCCGATCGTGGCGTTGGTTTTCGTCGGGGTGATACCGAACTTCCGAAGACAGCGCGCTTTATGACGACGCACTTTTGGCGCCATTTCATTCGGCTCAATCCGATTGTGGCGTCGGCTGTGGTTTAGGTGATAGCGAGCCTCTGAAGACAGTGCGCTCTCTGACGACACAAATTTGCCGCCGTTTCATTGGCTCCCGCGGATCGTGGTGTCGGCTCTGGTCCCAGTTTTAGCGAACCTATGAAGAGAGTGCGCTCTCTTGCAACGGACTTTTGTCGCTGTTTCACTGGCTCATTCGAATCGTGACGTCGGCTGTGGTCCGGGTGATAGCAAGCCTACGGATACCGGGGGCTCTCGGACGACACACTCATGGGGCAATTTCATTAATATCTTTCGTTTTGGCACTTCGCGTATCGCCGAATTGTTTTGTGAAGGTCAAATGAACCATGAGACATATAACGCTTTAGCCTTATTAATATGAAGCAAGTGTCAAACCCCGAGCCGGCTTGCCGCGTGCGGTGGCGGGGTGCGGCGATGCGGGAGAGATTAGTCATTTGGGCACAATGCTCCTTCTAATGCGAGCGTCATCAGCATCAGGGGTTGTGTGCGCTGACCGCAAACAACCCCTGTTTTTTTCTTCATTCAGAACACAAAGCGAAAACAAGTGCAATTAGAGAGTCATGGGAAATAAATTAGTTTTTATTTTAATATAATTTAGGTAATAGTTAATGATCATACTTTAAGAGGCACTGCACTCCACGGGGCGGCGATCGAGGATGTCGATCTTACTCTCTCCAGCAGCCCGACGTATCTCCCTCGACACGAGCTTTAAGAGAGGCATTAAGACACCATCTCGGACCTTGCGTGGAGCAAGATTGGACTGGTCATGAACTAATTCTGGAACCCAGATCCCATTGGTAGCGACCACTGCACGATATCGGTCGCACCTGCGATTCAGCAAAATTGTTCTAAACGTACCGTCATCGTCATTGACTGGAGCCGTTTTCGGCAAGTCATTAAAGATCACGACACCCTCCTACACACCGAAGTCTCTCTTTAACGAGCTCTATACATGGCGGCAAGAAAGGTGGAGATCAAGTTCCGGGATGCCAACCCGAATCAACATATTCTCCACCTGTGGGATACTAAAGAAAAAGCTCAGGTTGAGTTCCAGCAGAGAGGCCGCACACACCATGACCTAATCAAGGTATGTCGCCGCACGACAGAAGCGCGGTGGTACGGCAAACAACTGTAGGGAGCGGTGGCTCGGCCCCTGCGAATCGTTTAGCCAGAGGACCAGGACACAACGACTGCGGAACAAGTTCCAGGCATTAAGCAGCCATGCAAAGGTACGCTGCAAAACCCTCGGCGGCTATGTTTTAACGTCCGCAGCACTAGAGAAGGAAGCGGCTTGCAGTCTCTTCGTACAACCGTTCCATACTCCGAACCTCTGTATACTCTGAGTGAAAACCAATTGAGGGCAACCAGGGCATAAACGGAACTTTCACCGTTTTCGAGCATGAGTTGTCGCTCCAAAGCGTGAAGATGCGCAGTGCTCCGGCAGCAGACTGCATCTCGTGGTCGTCTCCGCAACTTACCAACAAACAACGAACACCAGCTCCTTACTGAAAATAACAAGATGCGGATATCAGGAGGATTACCCGCCCACTGGAAGCACTCTCTGGTGGTCCCCACCGTAAAAGCTAGCAAGCAAGCAGATCGACTTTCTCGAGTTCGCCGATCTCCCTCACGTCGGCTTAGTGCAAACTGACGAAGCGCATGGCCACCACTTGCATCTGGTACAAATTAGAGGACGACGACTACTTTCACCCATCTCACATCGATTTTCGATAGAAATGGGGACCCCACGATAGACTCTTCCTCCTTAGGAAGACCCTCAACCGGCCGAGACGGGAAAAGCGCACTACCCGAATTACCGTGATAGTGGATCGAAAACTTTCGGCAGTGTCACATATACCGCGGTCATTTAGGCGCAAAATGAGAGCGGAGTTTGGACGCGGGTCGTCAAATTCGTGAACAGTTTTCTCAAGAACCGCATCTTCCTAATTCCAGTGACCCCCCCCCCCCTCTCATCCCCGCGAGAACCCCGGAGAAAACAAGATCTTCAACAATACAGTTAGCGTCCCACAGGATGCGATCTTCTCCCCGGTGCTTTTAAACTTAGTCATGGCCCGGCTGGCAAGACAGCTGGACACGATTGAGGACGCTGTTTGTGGAGGAGTCACGCTGTAGGTAGTACACCATACCCACGACGCCCACTACCAGGCTCAGCATACTCCAAGCCGCACTTGGCGTTATACCAAATTTTCTCTCCAGTATGGGCACATAACCCTCACCGAAAAAAAAAGTTCAATTCCTCATTTTGCACAGTACTGCGTAAACGGAAGAGCTCTTTACCCCTAACACCTGCCGTCAAGCCACTTCATTTTTATATACTAAGAAACTGCAAATACTGGACAACCCCATCAACAGTATTGTAAACACAGAGAGCTAGTTACAAGCCCTGAAACCTACTTAGTAAAAATCCTTCACTTAATCAAGCGCGTCAATCACCAAATGTAAGGCGCGGGTACTGACGTTGCCAGACGATTTGTGCAAGCACTTCTTGTATCATGGAAAATGAATGGCGCAATTAATTGCCTCCGCACAGAGCGGCACAATAATCTACTGAACACACTTTAAAATGAAGTCCTTTGAGTCATTATCGAACTCAAAAAACTCAACAAAATAGAGTCACTCCTTAGGCATTCCCACTTACCACGCGTACGAGCAATCATAGCTTAGCAACAACAAGAGGAAAGTCACAGTTTTAGCCTGCATTATACACTCGCCGGGCACATGCTACTCCAGTAGGCGGCAATCAACATCGATTACCAGAATGTTTTGACTCCGATGAACGCACCATGGAAGGAATTTAGTATCACAGAAATGAAACCACTCTCCAGTCGCACAAACAAACACTCCAACCTAGACAAAATACGATGTCTGTGCAATCCTAACAATGCGAGGTCACAGACGCAGTACCAATACCATCGATGAAAAAAGACAAAGATCTCCAAGGCTATGATTGTCCTCACCGCCGTGGCATTCTACTATGCGGAAACGGGAAAAACACGTGCGGAGAGTAGAACAGGAGATGCAATGCTCTGGGATTTACACACGAAGGAACTCCAAGCCATACATCTAGTGGTTTAATCGCTGATGAATGAACGCAGCAAGAAGGTATGCATCCCCACAGAGAGCGAAGAAAGACTAGACACCCTCACAAGCCTAAAAACAGCTGTGTCCACGTTGTCAGTCATCAAGCACATGTGCCAACAGCCCTCGGCCGAAAAAGACGTTCACGTTACGATCGCACTGACCCCGGGGTACACGGATGCGAAAAATGGGTAATACGCATGCCCACGAGGCGACAGGCGAGGTACTTAGGAATGACCGCCTCCTTCAAGAGTTTGCATAGCACATTAGGCGCTAGACTCAACCCGACGAGGCAGCCGGGTCCTGCTTAAATCCACTTGAGGAGCTATGAACCATTGAGCCCAATCCAAGTCGCTCACGCTAAAGCCCACATATCATCGTTGGAACAGCAGCTGCCCAGATAGCTTAAACGCGCGTGTCAAGTTCTAGCCCATAAGGCGCGAAATGGATTGCCACTAACTCCCAACGCGTTATTCCGATAGGGACACGTGCAGAAGTCGTCCCACAGCATCGGACCCTCAACCACACGACACAGCGCCGAAAGAACCGGAGAGACATCCCTTGCCCGGATTGTAACAAACGCATCGCCCCAGCATTTCTTGCACTTGATATGGGAATGTGCTGCACATGAGCCGCTCTGACACCGATTCTGTCGCAATCTTCGCATAACCGCCTGCAAGGACTGGGTTACCGCGACTAAGTCGAGCCAGAAAAGGCAAAACGCTGTTTCATCTTCTATGCTTTCCTCCTCATAGTAATCAAACTTCCAGCTTTCTTTATTGGAGTGTCCCCGAAATTAACACAGTTGTACACCAATTTGTTCCAAGTGTCAATGACAATAATCAAAGTTGACAGGAACTTAATCCCAACGCCTTCGTCAATTATAATTAGTTGGTCACTGAATTTAGTTCGTTCATACATGTAAATTAACTATGACTATTAACTCATATGTTTCAACTGATTTAGAGGTCAGGTTGCCTGAGATTCATGCATGATTTTTAACTGTATGCGTGTTGCCTGACTGGTTCTCTCGTAAATATTGAGAGATTTCTTATACCAATCTACCTACGCTCGACACTGAAGGATGGGGATGTCTTGTCGGTTTTAAAATATTAACGAACATTTTCAAAAGGCTTGACAATGAAACCGTATTTGACAATCTGTATTTCAATTGGGAGTATGTATTCAATTGCATAAACATTTTTACTCAAAATCAAGATGCCGATCTTAGACTGCCTATATTCTACACTCCAATATGTGACTTGCATGTTCTTGGTTTGAAAGGTTGGCAGAATTTGTTTGAAATGATTGCGGTCTTAGGCCGTACAATCAGCGCGTTGAATTTCTGCACTGATTTTTGCATCGCGTTTTGGAGCATCTGCCATCGCTGTCCTCTTAAGGTGCACTCTAAGAAAAAAAAAGGAGAAAACAGGTAGGAAACGCACGTCTTCCTTCCTTCTACCGACGCGCTCCCAAGTGTACAAGAGAAGAAGGGAGGAACTAGATGTCTTTCCCCTTGTCCAGGCAGACGGACGAAATTTTCTGCCGTCCGTCCCGCCTTATCTTCTTTCGGTTTTGTTTTTCAAGCACGTTGCGCGTATTAAGCTCCAGCGGCAGACAAGGCCGCCTGTAATTTCGTATCCCAGTCTAAACGTGCAGAACATTTTGGTTGCATTGACGTTTTTAACACTAATCTTATTAAACGAGCAAGCGAAGCCGCTTGAAAAACAAACAAAAAAAAGTTACGGAGCAGCACCAGCAGCGCTACGTAAATTGGGCTAGGATGGCCTCCCCCGATTGCGGAACGACGTTTCCACGTTGACGGCGTTATGGAAACCGCGGAACCTGCATTCATGACAGGCAGGTTTGGCTTCCGGGAGCCTATGTGCCGACTTTGTCTTTGTTTTCCAATGCCGAGTGCCAACCGGCAATCAACGTGCTTCTGTATTTCTGCATGTCACTAGCGTAGTAACAACATTAAGATGGCAGTGTTCTTCTTTGTGAACTGAAAACTGGAATTATTACCGTTGTGACCGTGTGTTCGGGTATCAGTGGTGTAACAAGATTAGATGACGTAAACTGTAGAACATTGATGCCGCTGGTCGGTCCGTGGTCGGAGGGGCGGGGTGTAGCAGATTGACATTCCGCTTTACGTTAAAGAGTTTAATTAAGACCGCTTGTGGGGATTACGCTGCAATCAATCGCCGTGCAGATAATGATGTTTTTTCAACGCTCTTCTGAAAGGTAGCTGCTATCATACAGTGACCAATATGACTCTAGTCTGCGATGTCCTCTTGTCTCCCCCGAAAGCGTTTGCACTCTGGGGAAATGACTGAACTGCATCAAAATATGACGGAAAGTCCTTATGTTTATAGTTTAGAATTTTATAATCAAGAAAGAATGGTAGGCGAAATTGTCAAAAACGCATAGCTCAGCTTCATTTTGCTGCTTAAATATACTATGATTCCTAGGGAAACTGCCCCAAAAGGCGCGCCGGGATTAGCGTTACACTTTTTCAAGCTCAACACGGTGTAGCTTCATACACTTAATACCTGCCGCGAGTCGCGGCTTGGTCTGCATTGAAGTTGATAGTAAAGCGATGTCTCTGCCCGCGAAGCTTCGCTTACACCTGAGTGAATATCCTCTCTACACTCTTAAAAAAAAAAGGAGTAGTACTTCGTCCTTTTTGGGGACTAAATCGATGTCACTAAGAGTGATCCCCTAAAAACGGCAAAACCCCGGTTTAGTCCCTCCCTTTTCTTTTAGTCCCTTTCATTGATCCCTTGAGGTCAAAGTTTTGAACCGTTAAAAGGAGTGCTTTTGATCCCCACAGCAGGGCATCAGGGACTAAGTTCAACTCTTCAGGCGATTAATTATGGTCCCTTGAGCGCCGTCGTGCTTACAATTGGGGGAGTAACTTTGATCCCTTTGGGGATCAACACTGGTGATTGGGGGAATAACTTTTTTTTTTCATTGGGGACTAAATTTCGTCCCTTTGGGGATTAACTTTGCCACTTAAAGGGATGATATTTATAGTCACGGGGGAGTAACGTTCGTCCCTTTGAGGATCAATTTTGACCCTTTTAGGGAGTAATTTTATAGTAATGAGACAGTAATTTTCGTCCTTTTGTGGACGAATTTTGACACTTTTAGAGCCGAAATTACTAGTAATGAGACCCTTCAGCTGTGAATAGGAGTGAAATGTCTGCGGCATTGAACAGCTTCCTATTCAGAAAAGGCAGATTGTACAATTTGTTTGAAAAGGTATATCTTCTAAAAAGTTGCACAAAGTGTCTTTTTAGAGCAGGTAGGTATTCAATACCGCAGACCTTTAACTCCCAATCACAGCTAAATATTGCAGTGCATATGAAAAGTCGCACACCTTTATTTGGAAAAAGCAAGCCTTTGTTGTTAAAGAAGCTGCAAAGACTGGATATGCGGACAACACTCGTAGAACTTTCAGGCAGGATTTTTTACAGCTAACATCACCATTTTACGAAACACGTTGCACCAGCTATCTGTAGAAAAAAACTAGAACTTTCATTGTGGAAATATATTTATTCTAGAACTACACAACTCTGTAAATGAAAACAATTGCACATCACAAGAAAGTATACAGGAAAATACTGCCATCTTGGCTCTAAAGAACTTGCCGAAATTTTACGTGACTAGCATACACTGTAAACGACTGAGTTTTCGCGAGGACCTATTTTTCGCGAATTGCTTACAAACGCGGAAAATACGTCCCGCGAAAAATTCGGGTAATATGTGAACGCTTACAGAAGCTACACTCGACTCGCGAAAATTAGAACCCGCGAATAAGTTCAAATTTTCAGCTTTGGCCCGATTTGCGAAATTTTGAGCCCGTGAAAATGAAGTCGTTTACAGTATAGAGGAATCTACAATGGTTCTTAGTGCTACGGAACGAGCCCGAAAAATGTGTGACTGCACATTAAACGTTAAAGCATTCACTGAATGTGCATGTTACCTGTTGAAATTGTGAGGAATTTCGCCTCCTTCCTGTGAAAAATTAGACCAACTTGCCAGGGCATACGGTGGACATGCTTGCAGCGTTAGCAATGCATGTAAACTGCGACGTCATTTTGTTCTCAGCGCGGGAAGCAGAAGGCGATCCCATCTGCTCGTTGTGCCTACCGGGAGTTACAACCATCGCTAACTCCTTCATCTGCAGACATGACTGCTGTTGACACTGGCCAGTTTGTTAATCTTATTTTTCATGTGAAGGGAGCTAAGCTTTGAAATTTCTGCAAGAAAAATTCTCATTCGGTTAAATCTTACTTTTTACATGCAGGATCTAATTGTTCTGGCTTGTTCACAGCACTAAAACATATTGTAGACACCCTAATATCAATTCAAGAACAAGAAAACTTGTAGAGAAAAAAAAAAGCTACCAAAAGACACTTCTTTTCAATGTCGTTTGTTCCCTTCTATAATGAAAATGACTATAAAAAATCAAACACCCTTGTAAAAGAGCTCGCAATCATAAAATGTGAGGCGAGTAAAATTACTAGTATATTTATAAATTAAAAAAAAAAAAACAAAAAAAAAACATGGGGAGGGTTTTTGGCCTGTAGGAACATATCTGCTCAAGAAATTACTAGTATATAAGATGACTCAAGTCCCCAGGCTCGACCTGAAATGGACCGTAAAAATGGGCGCCTGTACGTAGCGATCTAAATTTTTCGTCAAAGGTATATTTCACAGGTCGGTTTTTTTTTAATTACAAAGCGTAGCTCTTTTTCTGCAAATAATAGGGCGAATAAACTTGCCACGGTCTACGACGTGAAGGCGACGATTTTTACGGTCCATTTTTGATCGAGTCCGGTGACTTGGGTTATCCTATATTTATAAATTAATAAAAAAAAAACAGAACAAAAATTTTGGCATGGGTTTTAGACCTTCAGAAATACATGTGCTCAAGAAAATGAAAATAATGTTCACATAAATGCGAATGCATGTTTTCAAAGCATTACACAAGCCCAGAACAACATTATTTTAACAACATGTGTGGAAAAAAACTTTTTTTTTGTTTTAAATTTAGGCTGGTCAGCAGCCTTGTGCCCATGCAGCTCAGCTTTGAATATTTGAGACCTACAAGTCTCTCAAAACAAACAAAAGTGGGAAAATATTTAACGAAGTACTGAAGGTCGAAAACCCATGCCAGGCAGAAACAAAGTGCCACAGCTTCCAGAGGGCCCTCGGTCTCATAAGCCTGATTTACAAAAAGCACACTGCAGCGCTCTGTTGAGATCCTGGGACACACTGCGATGAAATAGACCGCGGGGCACGTCTGAAACAAAGGTTGGGAATTAAAACTAATAATAAAATCGAAGGCTTTCTAACAAAAAGAGAGGCCTGCCCTTGAAACAGATACAAGTAACTGATGATAAGCAGATACAGGTAACTGATGATAGACTAGCTGAAACTGGTTCAGAACATACTCCCTAAACCTAACACCCCAAACCAGTTACTTTAATATTGTTCTTGGCAAATCAAAGCTAAATTGGTCATTGGAGCAGCTGGAATATTTACTACAGGCTAGGTCATCATCGGGTACCCAAACTTCACCACGTTGCTCGACTGGTGAGCCAGGGAGTAGCACAAACAACGCAAAAGATGGACCATCTCCGGTCAACAGTAAGTTTCAGGAGCCCACTGCGATATCTAAAACTCTTAGATGTGGTTGATGTATGTGCAAAGGCTCTTAACACGGATGCATCTAATGCCTTGCATTAAAGCTTTCGTTTATAACGAAAAATTCAGCCTTCAGGCTCAAAATACAAACGTGAAATTGTCATTTACGGATATTGTTGATCATATTCAGCTTATTTCTGAACACGACGGGTATATTTCAAATTTTGTTAAGTATCCCTTTAAAATAGTTTTATACCACATTGCAGAGACACTTCAGAATTTTTTTTGTCCAACCACCATCTACACTACACTCTGTATCACCTTAGTCAGGGCGCACCGGATGCTGCGAGCCATCAAAGCAAATCCAAAGCAGTGCGAGTGTCCTATGTCCTTAGAGAGCGGGCGCGGCGACATGTGTTGTGTGCTACATTTCAAGAGCACGATTAAATGGGATTGCTCTTAGCATCCGCTGCATCCGGGCATAGGGTGAAACAGTAATACCATGCAGCCAAATCCTACCAAGTGAGAAATAAGGGCCTGATGTTGTTTCCTCATATGCACACAGTTAATAACAGATTAATCACCCATGCTACTAGATTGTTTTTAAACTAATCCATTCAATTTTGCTCAGTGCCAAGTGTCACGGCAATTCAACACAAAATAGGAAGGCTGTATTTAAGCATCACATAAGTAATGCAAATTTATATTTATTTTTAAATGCAGCCATTCATCCATTTTTTAAATGTTACTCATCCCCAGACGGTCACTCACAATTTAAAATTAATGTACAGAAGCATTTGGAATTTCAGATGCCGTACAGCTCACTGTGAGATATCTCGAATTTAATTTACATAGTTTGCACCCTCCTATCACATGAACTGAGTCGGCACCAATTCGGTTGCAATAGAAAGCTAACTGGATTGGGACTTTCTCTAAGAGTCAATGAAGGCTAAATTCTAAAGCAGGTATACCTTGTTTCTCCGATTCTTTAACATCATCCATCCTTTCAACAGTCTAATAGAAAATGTCCGGCTTTGTCTTGCCCTCTGTCAGTTCAAGGACGGTCGCCAGGTTTTCTGAGGAAATTTAAAAAGGGCGTTGCTCGGCATCGATGCTTGTGATGCGATGAAACTCAGCAAAAATCTGAAATAAAAATAGCTGATCTTTAGTGAGCCATTAAATCGTACACAAGCCTGTAGAAAAGCCGAAGATAAGAACAAAAGATTCCCAATTTATTATGAGAAAGAGAATAGTACTTAAAAATATGTCAGTGGGATAATAAAAAACTCGGGGTGCTTGCTTTTGCCATGGAGGAAGTGCGAGTTAATAAGGCTATGGTGTTGTTATCAGTTTTCTGAAAGTAATTCGTTCCAAGCAAATCTCATTATGCTTGTGAACACCTTTAGTTTTGCCCGCCATTTGAGAAATGCTGTTAATACTTATTTTAAAATAAACAAAGGAATAAAAACAAGTATGAGGTACCACAATTTTTCAGGTAAGCCAACTAATTCAGAATGCGCAGTGTTTTTGGTTGGCCAGTTTCGATCAGATGCATCTCAGCTGCACCAAATTTCGCTCAGCAGGAGGAACCTCCGAAAATATAAAGCTATTCGCTGAGTTTTCTAGCCCTCCAAAAATATAACTAACACGCAAGAATTTTCTTATAATGCTGCTATAAAAACGGCAAGCAAGGACTGGCCTATGAGGAGAATTGTTTTGGAAGGCATGCTGAACTTGAATAATTCCCACTGAATTGAGCAACAGGGCAAGGACAGTGTGCTTTCTCTCTTGAAAACGTCCAACAGGTTGGCAGGGCAGTGCCATTTTAAACCTTGTTATCACATTGGGTATGCTCTCAGATTTAGCCAGCTGTTGATCATAAAACTGGTGACCATGCTTTCTTCACATACTCATGTGCATGAGGGCAGGGTCAGGTAATGAAATACTTTTCCAGAGAGCCTGTAGTTTCTGCCAACCCTTAAGCTGAGCCCTTCGAAGGAAATTAATTACAAAAGACAAACAACGGCTTCATTTACTGCAAATGTGCTGAAAAAGAAACGTGTAATACAACAAAGGGTAAAGTGTACTTTTTTATATCTTCTGCATCATTAATCCTTACAATGATCTCGCAGAACAGGGCCGGTCTTGGTTTTCCCTCAGTCACCATGAGAACAGTTAACAGGTGTTCTGAGGCAACATTCATAAATCGCGCCTTTGCCTTGGCGCCAGTACTAACACAAAAAGACACTTCAAAGATCTTGAAGATATTTGTAAACTGCTTAAAGATATTTGTAAACTGCTCTTTTTAAAAGAAAAAAGCGAAAAAAAATCATGACTTATTAGTTGTAACAAAATCGCAAATGATGTAAGTAGGATAAAAAAGGAGACCCATCATGGCGCCAGACTTCACCATGACAGGACTAACGGCGCATTTATGCCAGGACGGAAGCCGCAACCGCAAAGCAGATCTGTGCGTTGGGGAACATTTTCCCCACCCGCGTCACCGAGCCAGTGAGATCTCCGTGCAGGAGCTTCCATTCGCTAGCAGCGCGAATGCACCATAATGGGTGTGGCCGTGGTCTTATCAGGGAACTTACTGCTCCTAAAAGCATGAGCAACATCGTTAGTAAGCAACATATTACCTGGTCTGTGAGCTTTAGGGCTGGATAGTCGACTAGGATGTTGAAGAATGTAGGGTGTATGCTGATGTACCCTCTTTGCCCAAAAAGTCTTCTCCATGGCGTCTTTCAACATCTCCATATACTTAGTCGCTCCCTTCCTTTCTCTTCTCATTGCGTCCATGTGGCCGGCTATGAAATTTCAATCTTCACTCGTGAGCGAGGATGCTTGCAGCTTCCTAAAATTAGAAGTAACGAAGTAAACCAACCTTGAAAATAGTAAAAACACTCAGAGGTTTCGAAAAAGAAAGGACAGGCAGACACAGTCTTAATAAACTAGCCCCAGTTCGTTTTCGCCCTAAACCTCTCTTCATAAATCAACCCTTTTCCATGTGTCTGTTCTCCACCTGTGGTCGAATTGTTTTGCTACATCAAAAGTATTTTTCTAAAACCATTCAAGAGACAAGGAAGCCTACAAGGCCGAAATGAATAGTTTAAGGAGCTCAATAATCAGAGATTGCTCAGTTAGTTCAATGCCTCCTAGATCGCAAGGCCTTAGTGTTGCTGGATTCTACCCCCTCTCATAGGTCATCGCAAGGCAGACTGGAAAAAGTGCTGCATTTGCATTCAGCTGGAACACATATTCTCACCAACTGAACACGAGTTCTAGGACAATGCTAACATAGCACTGTCCACTTTGTACCCTGCACTGAAATATGATAATCGAGAAAGAAAATTAAGGGCTGAGGTATTGGTATTTTGTAGGAGCTAGGCCAACTCAAAATTAAAGTGTCCTTTAAATGAAGCTATAGCAACATTTTGTGTCGTGATAACAACTGTTCATGGCATGTGCAAATTTAGTTTTACGTGTATGGGAAATTGAATGAGAGTCAAGACGAGAAAATTGCACCCTAAGGATCCCTGAAAAAAAAAGTTTAAACAGTTCGTAAGGGACACAAGTGCCAAAAAAATTAATTTTGCGCAAAAACATTTTTTAGCAATATTGACGGCGCGAGACTAATTTTCTATTAATTCTATGACTTCATGGAATGGTAACACGCAATTCTCCCTCAATAAGATTGGCATACCATTTCTCCACCTCAACGCCATGGCCAAGGCAATCCACCTCTCCTCCCCGCACCCGAAAGAAAACAAGTGGAAAGGACGTGATTACCGACTAAATCGCGTCTCGCGCAATCACTAACTATTTTAGCAGTAACCCATTTCCTGTTGTTTTTCTTTGTTTGCTGCATATTTAATATTGTTCACTTGTTACTATATTACTATCTTTATTTTATGTATGTGCCTCTCCCCCTCTGTAATGCCTTCGGGCCTTGCCGGGTGCTTTCAATAAATAAATAAAAAAAAAATAAATGAATGAATAAATAAATACATATTGCTGTAAATTTTTTTTTTGTTTATTCGCGTAAATTTATTTTTTT
Source organism: Ixodes scapularis (assembly GCF_016920785.2). NCBI lineage: Eukaryota > Metazoa > Arthropoda > Arachnida > Ixodida > Ixodidae > Ixodes > Ixodes scapularis. The sequence continues at coordinate 56,364,867 of NW_024609838.1, read as the reverse complement.
CACACGCGTGTCCTAACCAGACTGTTAGAAAATGCTCAGAGTCCAAAGCAATGAAAATGCTCAGAGCCCAATGGCAACACAGCTATCAATAACAAGCACAAAAAAAACATTTGAACGAAGACTACAAGAGCAGCTTTGAAGAATACAAAACACATTTCGAAGCCACGAGCACAAGTTACACAGGGCGAAAGCAAACTCCGAAGTGAGGGTCTCAAAAGCAGAAGTAATCCAAGACAAAACACCTCCACGCTGGGCTCATAAACAAGTGCATGGTTACAGCGTTCAAGTTCAATTCCAATTTGTTGATTCCCGACCATGGTTGAAACTATAAACTGTGCCGCGGAGCCGACCAGTATCGGCCGCAACATAGAGGGCCGGAAGACACTCGGAAACCCGCAAAGAAATTAAGAACATAAAATAATGCTTCACTAAACGCGCACGTGCACGACTTCGCGGCACCGCTCAATTTCGTCGATACCTGCTCCTCTAACGTTTCGTCGACTTTGTTTTGTTTTTTTCACCACGGGGTTTGCATTATTGATCTAATTTCGTACGCCGCAAGCCTACCTCAACTAAAGCGAACTTGTAGGCGACTCTGATACACCAGAAATGAATTGGCGATCGCCGCTTTCAAACCGTGCGCACTACGCGCTGAAACCCTTCGCTCCGCTCGGGGATACTTTAATAATGATCGAGAACATGTTTTTTTACGCGTACCGGATACGACCATACCTTTCGCCTGAGAGCGTAAGCGCGAAACTTTACTCACGAGGCGCGAACTCGCACCAGGCCTCATGCGAACCCCAACGGTTTCGTCAAGCTCGCATCACCTTGGTCGCCGACCGAGGCGATATGTGCGGAAAGACGCTTCCGATGAAGCGTCGCAAGGTTGGTCGATGAAACGAACACGGGTACTTTTCGAAGAACCTAAGTGGCATTAAAACGCTGCTGCGTCGACGAAACCATCTGCCGGTGTAACATCGTTTGTTTGATGAATTGATTGCCGCCGGGTCTAGTTTTGAAGTGCTAGGCCTCGTTTGCACGCTAACGTGGACGAGTACGCGCCCGACCGCGTCAGAGAACGAGCGCGTATCGTACAGGGTAACCCGGCGACTTTATGAAGTACGTTCTGAAATAATTAACATTTCTGCTGCTCTACAAGTAGCCAAAGCAATCAAAACTCACCGTCCAATCTGTCGCCACTCCGACTGCATCCGACGAGGCTTCCTCCGCACCACCACAGGTCAACTGGAGTAGGTAGCCTCGTCTCCGGCGCCTCCGCGTCGCTCGGATTCCGTTCTCATGTTTTTCGCGGCCGGAAACATTCCCCAAATATGCGCGTGTAGTCACAATTTCTAATTCCCGGGGCCAAAGTCTTGTTTTGCCAAGACTTCTTTCCGAAATAGCTACTCGAGCGATGCTTCGTCCACTTCATCGAAGGCTTGCGACAGCCATTATTGACGAGGGGACTAAAGTATTCATTAGGGGATCAACTCCAGGCGGGAGCAACAAAATTCCCGCGGGACGAACTGCTCGAGTTACCGCTTCTGAATAGGGGCGCTAGGGTCGCGGGGATGAAAGATGGCGATTGGTGCCTTTGCGCACGCTTTTTTTAAGAGTGTACAGAGATTAATTAAGGGCGACAACTGCAGCCGCACGCGAACAGTACAAATAGCAAAACCAACAAATACTACAATAGAATTACTGGCTGCTCGGGTAACCAAAAAAGTGGTCTGGAACCGCAGCCGAGTGGCTTGATTAATTTGATTTCAAATAATTACGGCGCAACCGTTTACCTTTTACTAAGTGTGCCATCCCTGATCCGTTCAAAATACTTTCAGAGGTATGACACTACTGAAAAGGAATTGTAGAAAGGTGGTGAGTGTCACGATTCTTCGGGATTGTGGACGGAGAAGGCCGAAGCTCCCGCAGAGAACTGAGCGACTCGCAGCCTGGTAGTGAGGGTTAACGATGACTGACCGGGGAAGCGTGCGATCCTCGGTGTTTATTGGTGCGTTGACCAATGTTTCCCGCCAAGCCTGGCGGCCATCGACGTGTGGACTGAAGAGGGCGCTACGTGCTTGTCACATCCCTCTACCCCAGTTTGTTTTCTATAAAAAAAATAAATGAATAAGCAAGGAACACCGTCGACACCGACTTTTGCGTCTGGTCGTGCCAAGTCCTAGCCGGGCGACGGCGATGGTTACCCCGGCGAGTAACGGTCAGGTGGCCTTCGGTGCCGCGTACTCCGTTTGGTCACTGGTGTCTACGGGTCAGGTGTGGCGACGCCGGGCGCTGCCTGTACTGGTCGCGCTCCACCCGGTGGAGTCGCAGGGACCGGATTTGAGAGTGGCACCTGTCCAACTGGTGCCACAGGACTGGAGACGCTTGCCGCCTCCGTGGTGGGTGGCGCTCCACTTGCCGAGACTGTTGCCTTTGATCCCCCTGTGGGCTGGTCTTCCGAAGCGACGGACGAGGGTACAATCCCGGTCCCGAAGCGAGGCCTAACATGGTCGGCGTGAGGGTGCCAGGTGGTCCCGTCGGGCTTGCGGACGGGTAGCGACGAGGCGCTTGCCGGAGAGACGATATGTCCGGCGGACCAGGGAGGGCCAGGAAGGAGGTTCCTGGCCAAGACTGACGCTCCCGGCTCCGGCAAAGGCCCGGGACGGCACCCTCGGTCCCCAGCCAGCTTCAGCTTCAGCTGCTTCAGGAGCGCCATGGACCGGAGGTCCTGACGTCAGACGTCCAGTGGTGTTTTGACCATCCGGCCCAGCAGAAGCTCGCAAGGGGCACGGCCAGTGACCTCAGGGGGTGTGGTCCGGCACTGGAACAGTACCCGGGCCACCTGCGTCCGGAAATCCCCGGACTGGTTCTTCTTGAGCTTGTTCTTGATTGTCTGTACCACCCGCTCGGCTGCACCATTGGAAGCGGTGTGGTATGGGGGAACCAGCATCCGGCGGATTCCATTCTCCTGCAGCCAGTCCAGGTACCCTGCGCTGGCGAAAGCGGGACCATTGTTGGACACAATAATATCCTGCAATCTCTGCACCGCGAAGACCTGCCTCAGCGCCGCAATGATCGCGCTTGCTGATGGGGTGGTGACATGCAATGCCTCGACCCACTTTGAAAAGGCGTCTACTACAACAAGGATGTAGTGGCCCTTGAAGGGTCCCGCAAAATCCACGTGCAGGCGGGACAAGGGCCTCAGTGGGAACGGCCAGGGGCTGATCTCCACGTGACGCGATGTTCACTGGGGCTCCTGGCAGTCCTGGCAGCCTTGCACCAGGTGAGCGAATTCATGGTCCAGGCCAGGACACCAAATATGCGACCGCGCCAACTCCTCGGTCGTTTCCACGCCAGGGTGCCCCGTATGCCGCCACTGCAGGACCTTAGCCCGAAGACTTTGTGAAATCACCACCCTGGAACCCCACAGCAGGAAGCCCTGCTCCAAGCTCGGCTCGGCGGCCTTGTGGCTGTAGGCCTGGTTACGAAGCTCCTGCCCTCGGGACACCGCCTGGACCACCTAGACAGGACAGGGTCCCGGCTGGTCGCCTGCGCCACCGCAGTCGTGGTGAGTACCCCCGGGTAGGCCCGATCCAGCAGGAAAGCTACAGCTGGCTCTGGAACGGCACCAGGCCCCTCCGGCAGGGGCAGGCGGCTCGGGGTGTCGGTAGGTACCAGTTCCTTCCCAGGGCAATAGACCAGCTTATAGCTGTAGGCCGCCAGAGTCAAGGCCCAGCGTTTCACGCGAGGTGAAGCTTGCACTGGAACTGCCTTGTCAGGCCCCAGCAGCCCCAGCAGCGGCTTGTGGTTTGTAACTGCCTCGAATTTCCGGCCCCACAGGTACTGGTGGAAGCGATCGATCCCTTACATGAGCGCCAGGCCTTCCTTGTCCAACTGGCTGTAGCGTTGCTCGGCCGCATGAAGCTGGCGAGCAGCAAGCGCCAAAGGGTGTTCCTGACCATCCTGACCCCGGTGCGACAGGACGGCTCCTAGCCCGTGCGGAACCGCATCTACGGTGAGCACTACATTCTTGGCCGGATCGAAGTGTACTAGCACTGGAACGTTGATGACTAATTACTTACTGAGCCGGAAGGTCAAGTCCTGCTTTATCTTCCAGGCCCACTGCTGGCCATAAAGAAGCAGACGATGCAGCGACTCCAGACACATCGACCGACTTGGCAGGAAACTCCCGTAGAAGTTGATGAGGCCAAGGTAGCTCTTAAGCTCCTTCATGTTTTTGGGCTTCGGCGCCTTGAGCACGGCCTTAATCTTCCGGGGGCCGGGCCCAGGCCGGCCTGGGTATTCACGTGTCCCAGGCAGAGGTCGGCACTTTAGGTCGCCCTCACTCACCCTCACCCTCACAGCCACACTCTCCTAAGCCCCTCACTCACCCTCACCCTCACAGCTACACTCACCTTCAGCCCCTCACTCACCCTCACCCTCACAGTCACACTCACCTTCAGCCCTTCACTCACCCTCACAGAACCTCACGGCCCTCACGCACTCACCGCCCTCACGGCCCTCACGGCCCTCACGCCCCTCACCGCCCTCACGCCACTCACCGCCCTCACGGCCCTCACCGCCCTCACCGCCGTCACGGCCCTCACGCACTCATAGCCCTCACGCCACTCACCGCCCTCACGGCCCTCACCGCCCTCACCACCCTCATGGCCCTCACGCCACTCACGCCACTCACCGCCCTCACGGCCCTCACGCACTCATAGCCCTCACGCCACTCGCCGCCCTCACCGCCCTCACGCCCCTCACGCACGCATGGCCCTCACGCCACTCAGGCCAGCTTCAGATGGGGCAATTTCACCCAGAAACTTTACGTCGCAACACCAGCAACACGGGCCGCCCGCGATCACACGCAGCAACCAATTGCTGCAATTTGCCATCGTCATCATAAAATTTTATTTTTCTTGCACTATTTAGACACAATTACGCGTTATAAACGTGTTTTTATGCATTCAAACCTCGTTAAGAACACTAATGCACCTTTCTGAAACAGTTTATTAAAAAAAAAACGATCGATTTCAAACCAGAACCAAGTCTTTCGGTGTCATCATCACCGGCACGAGTTATCACGTGAAAATTTGGCGTCCCTGATTGGATGCAGCCGCTTCAAACATCTTCGAATTGCTCCGAGTTGCTTGCTTATTTCGAGCCGGACCCCATCTCAGCAATTCGTGTCGATCTAGGGAAAGCTAGAGAACAACCCGCCATTAACACCAAAATTGCTGAGAAAGATGCTCGATCTGAAGGGGGCCTCACGCACTCATGGCCCTCACACCACCTCATGCACTCACCGCCCTCACGGCCCTCACGGCCCTCACGCCTCTCATGCCACTCACTGCCCTCACGCACTCATGGCCCTCACACCCCTCACGCACTCACCGCCCTCACACCACTCACGCACTCATGGCCCTCACGCCACCCACCGCCCTCACGCCCCTCACGCACTCATGGCCCTCATACCCCTTACCGCCCTCACCGCCCTCACGGCCCTCACGGCCCTCACGGCCCTCACCGCCCTCACGGCCCTCACGGCCCTCACGGCCCTCACTCACCCTCACACTCATGAATTTTCCTGGTTCAGGAACTTAATCACCCTCACCTCACCTGTGAAGATGAGGGTGAGTGGTGGTGAGTGAGGGCCCTCATGAGTGAGGATTGCCGAGGTATGGTCCCAGGTATTCCACATTGGGGGTCAGGGACAGGAACTTGTCCAGGCTCAGCTTGCGACCGGTGTCCTGCAATCGTGTCCGGACATTGTGCAGGCTCTGCAGGTGGTCCCCGTTGTCGGTACGGGTAACCAATATGTCGTCCAAGTACACCGCCACGTGCCTCATGCCCCTGAAGAGGTTATCCATCTCCCTCTGGAAGATGGCTGGGGCTGAGTCCACGCCGAACGGTTGGTACGTGTACTGAAATAGTCCCATGGTAGTCGATATGGTGACATACTTCCGGCTAGCATCCTGGAGCACCAGCTGCTGGTAGGCATCTCAAAGGTCGAGCTTGGAGAACTTCTGTCCCCCGGACAAAGCCGATCAGAGATCGTCTATCCGAGGCAGCGGGAACTTCTCGACGGTAGGGACGGTGTGGATGGTGACCTTGAAGTCCCCGCAGTCCTGACACTGCCGTCTCGCTTGAGGACTGGGAGAGTTGGTGCGGCCCACTCTGAAGAGTTAACGGGCACCAGGATACCCTCTCGCTGAAGCCGTTGCAGCTCCTGGTGGCCCCGTCCTTCAAAGCGAACGGCAACGGAGGCGACTTGAGGAAACGAGGCCGGTCTCCCTCGGGTACGTGAATGCCGACCGTAGTGCCGGCGAAGGTGGCCACCCCGGCTGGAACAGGGACTAGAAGTCGGTCAGGAGGCTCGGGACGTCTTTCACCACGTGCAGGGCAGCTTCCTGGTACTCCGGCAGTCGAGCATCCATCGCGTGAATCCAGTTTAGGCGCAGCAGCGTCAGTAACGACCCCTTGGTTAGATAAAGTTGAAGGACTGCCTTCCTGTCACCAAGGGGAACGCTGGCCTGGGCCCGACCCTGGACCTGGGAAAGCTGACCGGAGTAGCTGCGCAGCATGACTCCCGACCCCTCTATGCACATGCCGGGGAAGGTCCGCTTGAACAGCTTCCCGGCCATGACTGACACGCTGGCCCCTGTGTCCCGCTCCATGGTGATGGGGTGCCCGCAGACTTCGACAGACACCAAGTAAGGTGGCACGGACGATGGAAGTTTATTCGTATGCCACACGTAGAAAATGTGCGGCTCCTTGGCGACGACGTGGAGTCTGGCTGCGGAGGGACCCGTACCTGGTGCTGCTCGTCCCGGCCGCGTTCTCTTGCGACGGCCACCCTGGCCGCGGGCTTGGGTGGAACCCTGGCTTGAACCAGGCTGCTGCTGCTGGCCGCCGCTCGTCCTCCCCCCTCGGATGACACGTGCAAGGTGCCCAGTTTTTTAGCACGTGAAGAACTGTGCTTGGGCGAACTGGCACTGTGAGGGGGAGTCGGCAGTACCGCAGCGACTGCATGCAGCGCCCCTTCTCACCTTCCTGTTAACCGCTGCTTCCATCGACGGCTAGCCGGCCGCACGCGCAATCTTGCTGGCGTCCTTTGCTGCGACTTCCATCGCCTGCGCTGCCTTCACCGCGTCGTCCAGCGAGGGGTCGGGTGCTCAAGGAGTCGCGTCAGCATGGCGGGGTTGTTGATGTCGCAGACGAAGCGGTCCCGGAGTAGCGAGTCCAACTGGTCGCCGAAGGTGCAGGTATTCGCTAACCCCCGTAGCGCAGCGACAAACTGACCGAGGGTGTCCCCGTCCCGGCGGCTCCGGTTGTTGAAGCGGAACCGCTTCATAAGATTGGACGGAGCCGGGCTGAAGTGCGAGTGCAGCGTGCCGAGCAAATCGCCCAGCGTTTTCACGTGCGGTGTGGCCGGCTTGAGGAGGTCTAGCAGGAGACTGAAGTCGCGGCTCCCGCAGCTTTCCAAGAACATGCCCCGCTGTTTCGGCTCGGACGTGTCGTTTGCCCGGACGAGCACGTGGACCTGTTTTTCGTAACTAGCCAGGCGGACCCATCTCCCTCGAACGGCTCGAGACTCCCGTACAACGGTATGGCGACAGGAGCGGGCGGCGGTGTTCCGACTCTCTCGGCGGCGTGGGCCGAACCGTGCACGTTGTTTATCTCCAGTGCCGCGGTTCCTCGTCGCCAGTGTCACGATTCTTGGGGATCGTGGACGAAGGGCGCCGAAGCACCAGCCGAGAAGTGAACGACTCGTAGCCTAGTTGTGAGGGTGAACGATGACTGACTGGGGCTGCGTGCGCTCCTCGGTGCGTATTGGCACGGTGACCAATGTTTCCCGCCTACCCTGGCGGCCATCGACGTGTGGGCTGGAGAGGGCGCTACGTGCTTTTCACAGTGAGCTGCGCTAGTTAGTACCGGTTACACATAAGCGTGTTTTCTATCTTCTGTTTTCTTCAACAGTTTTCTAACGGTGCTCTCTAGTTTTAATCTTGTGAAATAGAATGAATATATCAGGAATATTATTTAGTACCTAGGTAGTCACAAAAAAATCCCTACCTTCGAAACAACCCGTATAAAAGGTTAAAGCGCAGAGCTCAGAAGAAATTAGCAGATTATTGTTCAGTTGTATTCATGTGTATCGTACTGTTTGCGGTATGCGTAATGTATTGAAATGTGTGTATAATAAACGTGTCCGAAGCGCAATGTGGCGTGAGCAAAGAATGATATTTTTGTACCACGTGAATTGGTCGGTATCTAGCGCCTCCTACCTAGCGTATCTACTATAAATCAGTTTGCTTGGCCCTTCCATCTGGTTGCAAGCGATTTAACCTTTTTCCACGCCCCAACATAATTTCTGGTAACCGTGCAACTTGGCTGCTTCAAATTTGCTTCTTTTGAGGGGTTTCGCGAATGGATTACCACTCGTCCGAGGTGTGCGGTTGACGAAGAAATTCCTGACTCAAGCGGACAATAAGGAGCGCGCTGGTCAGGCAAAACGGCCGTCCAAATAAGGCCGTTTTTGTTCGTTCAGCACGCCGACCACCAATATGTCTTGCACTGCAGCGTAAAATCAGTGTTGCATATGAAAGTAAAGCGAAGTTTCAGCGGTAGAAGCCTTCTTCTAGTCAGTGCGTAGAAATGATACGTCGGGAGCATACGGAATTACTGGAAACAATGTTTCTTCCTTTGTTACCTGCGATAACCAAGTAGCGATAGCAGAAGACAGAGGCGAAACTACTTCCTCTCCTGAGCTTTTCGGCGTTGCGACTAAACGGCGTCGATTTCGCTAGAGTCCCCAATTATGGCTCGAGGAATAGGAAGCGTAAGACGTAAAGTGCGTGAAGTAAATGGTCATCGGTTGCCTCCGTTTAACATTGCAGTGCTGATGATGAGACGACTGAGTGACTGCTTTCGAAACGAATGTTGATTTACCTGCGGAGGGAAAGCCGGTTTCGCAAACAAGCACAGTTTGTGGAAAGCTTGTGGTACGCTTTTATTTGCAGCCCGCCATCATAGGCGCCAAGCCTTATCCAGGGCCGGTCAGTGCCTCCAGGAACTACAGTGTTAATGGCTACCCGTAGCAGAAAACCCACCTCTGAGAAGCATACCACCCTGGGAAGACATTATGGTGAGACAACCAAAATCACTCACTCGCAAGGAGAGGCCTGAAGACCACCCTGAAGTAAGGGTCGCACTTGCAGTGCGTACGGACCTCATGGCGCACGCAGTCTTCACAAAGGTCTTGTGGTGTGAAGAAACTAAACGGGCCACCCTAGCGTATGCAAACGGTCGAAACTGCGACGCTCAGTCTCTCCAATATGACAGGGAGCCCAGCACGAGTCGTCTCAAACTCGATGCCATACACCTAGTGGTCTCTCACATACAAGAACTTTGGAACCGAGCAGACGGTCTTACTCGTATAACAATCTTTATGGACTGCAGGGAGGCCCTCACACGCTTAGGAAAGACCCCTCGCGAACGCACACTCCGCCAGCGGATCAAGAGCCTGTGCTCCGATTTGTTAACGGCTAAAAATGTCGAAGTACGAGTAAATTGGGTCCCGGGACACGCAGGCGGCGTCGGTAACAAGGGCGCTTACACGTGGGTGAGCGAGCACAGGGAAGACAGCAGAATGTGAACTTGTGCTGCCCTATACTCCGTTTGATACATAGCGTGCAACGCAGTCAAAGCTAGCGCTCCGGTTTGCACTGCCGACCGCCTACGTTCGCCCCATAAAATAGTGCCGCCCCTGCAAAACAAAAAAATAAAAGTCGTAAAATGTGAATTTTTGGAGCTAGAAACTGATAGTGGCGTTATGATTTCGACGGAACACCGATTTTTTTTTTTCAACAGAAAGGAAAAGATAATGTAAACTACTCCAAAGTCCATATTGTTTTCCGTTTTCGTCCGTGCGGCAGTCGCTTCGGGTTTTCGGGTTGTGCGGCGTCTCCATGCCTCGCGGGTTTTAAGAAGATGGCGTGTTACGCACGAAGCTTTCCTCTCCTGCTCGAATATTTTCGGAGATTCGTTGTGTGAAGATTTCGAAAAAGTGCAAGCAGGTGATCGCCAACGTGTGCGCGAGTTCAAGAACGCGTTTCCCGGAGACGTCGGTCCGTGAAGTCCTGGAGACGGTCAGTAACGACACGGGAGTGTCTGGCAAGGTGGCGTCCCCGAAGCGAGGACCTCGCAACATGAAAGTTTCGAGCACGCGGACCGTGTTGTGAACTGCCTTCTGTTATTTCTGGTGTTAAAATCGGCCTTGTGGCTTCAAAGTGAAACAAGCATCAAGAAGGATCTGTGTCGGTTATGAATCGTGCCTACGGTTCCGTCTTGATCGGATAAGCGGATGATTCCCGTGGTTGCATTCTGAAGCGTCTGGGTTCGTTTGCCTGCGGGACCGTAACCTAGGTCGGCTCCGTCTTCCTGAGGCACCTTAACCTTGGTCGGCTAAGTGGACGACGCACATGCCCGTGCCTGTATTCCGAGGCCCCTGCTTTCCTCAGAAAAGGAAACAACACTCGATCCTGATGTCGAGTGCCGTGTGTTGTGTACGCGTCTATTGTGAATCACTCCCGGTTCATGGGGTCGCCGGCATCAGAGCACAGAGATACTGCCGTCTGATGACTTCCATACACCGGCGAGTATTTGGACTCTGAAGGAAACTTCCATGAAGTCACATCACGCAAGGGAATGTCAAGCCGTCTGACCAGTGGCAGTGCGGTCCCCTAATCCCGGTATTCGTTGTATAAAGGACCGTCCACTGCACTCTCAAGGTATGCTCCGATTTTCGCGCTACCATGTAAATAAACGGTTTTAAATAGAGACGCCCTGGATCTCGACCGTTCTTCCGTTTTGAGAAGGCCGGCGCGGGGTTCAAACGGAACACCAGCCCCTAGTCTACCCCTTATAAATAAAAAGCAACAAGAAAATAGGTATTGAATTATACACTTCCGCAATGCGCACAAATTTGCAGAAAAAATGCGTCGGAAAAAAAAAAAAAACTTTTGCGCCCGAAGTGGATTTGAACCACCGCCACCGAGACGTCGGTATCGCCAAAGCAACGCCTTGTACTGCTCGCCCACGAAATGCGCAGTGTAACACATTTTTTGTGTTTTTTCATGTGCACTACTCAAGTACCTTTCCCAGCGTTCAGGCTATGTATGAAACGGAGTACAGCCCCCGTCTCTCCAGAGGCCATAGCACCATCCCTTCTACAATAAAGCATATCATCATCATAACTTGCAACTCCTCTTGCCTCGTACAATCGACGCAGCGTCCTCGTTAACCCTCAATAAGCTCGACTTTTTTCGATTCAGGGCCGCCAAAAGAATATGCAGGTGACGAAGGAACTTTACTCCCCGGCCTTCAGGACAAAAGTTTCTCCCTTTCGAAAGGAACATAGGTTACGAGAGCGTCTCTTCTTTCAGGGAGGTCTATAGCGACCCTTTTTTCTAAGAGTGTAGTAGCTTCTGGCCGCGCAAGTTCGGCTACGCTATGGTCAATGAGTTCAGTTGAACTTGAACTTGTAAAACGTCTATTCAATTTGTTTGAAGAACGAACTGTATGGTGGTAAGTACTTCAAAGAGTAACCCAAGTAAAAGGTGGCGTCAGCGGCCCTTAGATGCTCGGGAGCGTTATCAAATATGTTGACAGCATCCGGGCCAGAAGCTCTTGAAGCGTCTTCCAAGACACTTCCACCAGGAATTCGTTGAAAGTAACTAGGCCACTTGTTTTACACGTCTCCAATAGAGGAGCTCTTCAGCAGATATGCATGCGAGGATGCTAATATTGGGCCATCCCACGAAGGAGGCTTTCCCACATTTTGATCTCCCAAGCCGCCGATTACACCAAATGTTAAAGTTTTTCTGGCCAACGTAATACCAATGTTGAAGCGGGCCGTCCCCCTGCAGCCACGAACCGTAGTATTTTCGTGTACTTTTTACGTCATTGATATTTCGGTCAAGGGGCTGCAGAGAAATATGTTTTGTTCTGTGACCGGGTCAATCCAGAAGTATGAATTGTAGATAGGCTGATTTAGATACCTTGTACAGTTGCTTCAAACTCTTATATGAGCTGCTTCAACGTGTTGGTTGCTTGTTATACTCCATAGGCACCAAAGCCTCCACGGCATCGTAGTCGAATGTCTGCTTTGAGCCCCTTTTGGGTTTTGATTAATCTCTTCCAGTCTTTGAAATTAATCAAACAGTTTTCACGTTCATTCCTGGTGTTTTAGCAATTTAATTGGTGTTACCGCCATGTCGCCAGCAGTCAAGCAGCCGCGACCGATCGTGATCGGATACCATTTGTATGATTGTTTGGTTAGTTTCGATCCTTCCAACGTCGACATCAATACCTTGCGTTAGACAAACTCGGTGCGAAATGCGTTAACAAATGAGAGTGACTTGCGTAAAAATCGTCAAACCGCTCTATTTGTTTTTATCTCCCTCGGCCAGTTGGGAATCGGCCGCCGTCTGCAACCGGCGGGAGATGTCTGGTTATCGTCTGCAACCACGGCACGGCGCACGCATGCCCCAGTGTTTTTGGAGGCGATTTGAACCAGCAGATGACGCCCGTTGATGAATCCGTGGCACGATGAATGACGGCCTCGAAGTTTTCGCATGCAATTTAAAGGAACAGAAGAAGCCCGTTGATGAAGCAGCGGCCGGGCTCTAACATACAACAGTTTTCACAGACTGTCGCAATGAAATAGCAGATGACGTCCGTCGTTGAAACCATCGGGCAGCGCTGTTTGTGTCGTCTGCAAATATTTCAGATTACGCTTGCGACGTTGCCACGGTTGTTGACAATAACCTGGCAGTTTCCGCTTGAATTCAGACGGCGGTCGATTCAAAATTACCGACAGAACCAGTCACCCAACGTGCTTACATATTGAAAAGTAATTAATAACTTAAAAGCAATTCAGCCCTCTAAAATGGTTGTAGCGTATGAGTAAATACTTAACTCAAATTTATGAACGAATCAAATTTCGTTACTCTCGAATAAATATGTAAATCATTGTGATTAAATTGTAGAAAACATGGGTTAAATTCATTGACACTTGGATTTAATTAGTGTGCATCCCCATTAAATTCGAAGACACTCCCCTAATAAAGAATACAACACGAAATCCTGCTGTGACATAAGAGAATCCTGGTGTGACACCAGAATATCTGGTGAACGAACCCACCAGCGATGCTGATGTATCGAGCACACCAGCCTGGTGTGCCAACAGAAATGGTGGTGTGCCCGCACATCTGCCTGTTGGGTACACCAAGAGATTCTGGTGTCACACCACGAGGGCTCATGCGCTGACCAGGCAGCGTGGTGTGCACACCACGCACTTTGATGTGACACCAGAGTTGTGTTTTGTTGACTTTTCCCCCCTGTCCGCGCGCATGTTTTCTATTAGTCCCCCTCGCCCCGAGCACTTTCCCAGGCGGCCTTGAGCAGCTTGGGGCGCTCGGCGGCTCGCCTTCGAGGGTTTCTCTTTTACTTTCCGCCGGTATTCTTGTTTAAGTTTGAGAAAGTAAAGAAGTCTTCTTTGTGAGTCGAAGCCGAAAAGATATGTTGGTGTGCTTTCCTTACCTCCGACGAGCTTGGTTTGGCAGCAAAGCAACAAAGGAAGCTAGTAATTATCACAGTTTTGGGGGCCGAAATGCCTACTGCGAGCGAGGAGGGCGTCAACCACCTGAAGCGAAAGAGGATTACCCTGCGAGCCACCACAACAAAGATCAGCAACGAGATTGGCGTCTGCTGGCCACGGATCCAACCGACATCGGTGAGCTCGAAGAAACATTTGATATTCTTCTGCTTAAAGGGTAACTGCAAAGAAAAATTTTTTTTTTAAACAGCCTAATTGGGACAAGCATGTCAAAAAACAATTTTTCCGCGAGAAAAAAAAATGTTACGGCAATATTTATTGCGTGAGATTGATTTTAGTTTGCGGCTATTTCGCCCGTTTTAAATCGCGCGCCACGAAGTAGGGATTCCGTGACGTTAATCCCAATCGGCTCTCATTGGCTAAGAGTTTGATTGACAGCTTAGATCTTGGTTGTTAAACCTTTGTTATTTGTTGCAATTTCCTTTTGAGCCGCATATTTTTACGTTTAAAGAATAACCCATGTGATGAGAGTTATTATTCTTTACAAAAGGTTTACAAGACGGGCACCCGTTTGGATTCATAAAATAACAAACAAAAGCTTCGCCATTCTTTCATGGCCGCCGAAGTCTCTGCTCCCGCCTGTCTCGCCTACCTCGACTAATCGTTTCGGCGAAGTGATCTGTGTTTCGTGCTGACCCAGGTGCTTGAGTGAGACTTCTTGAAGTGAAGTAGTGTGTGTTTAGCAGCTGTCGCAGGTGTTAGTGATAGAAAGCGACACGGGGTTTTGGCTTTCATAGCGCGGTTCTTTCGTTTTCCTCTTTCCTTGCTTAGCGCGCTTTTTTGTGTTTGTTTTGCTTGTTTGCGCGTGCAAATGCTGACTTTTCGGAGATGTCAGATAAGTGATCCCGACAGTGAGCCTTCCAGCAGCCTTGTATCCCCGAAAGGAATGCTATGTGGCTGGAGGCAATCGGGCGTTCGCGTAGCGACAAACGTGTCCAGTTACGTTCTCGTCATATCGCTCCGGACGCCATCGAGATTCGCACCGGGCGCACCTAACGTCCACAACTAGACACACAAAATAAAAAAGCACCATGTTCACTACGTAAAAAGTGGTCTCAGTTCATGCATCTGTAGAGAGGTGCGAAATCTTGCCCAAATTTATTCACACCGCACGAGCGCAACACGTCGCTGTGCAAACGCAGTCCAACAACACGAAGCATAAAAACGGCAGATTGAGGAGAACAATTCGGAGTCCATTGTTCAATTAAAACGACGTAATTTATTTGAAAACGCCCGCAGCTTTTTACTCACGGTATGCGTCCGGAATCTTCCACATTTTGAAACAGAACGAAGGAAGATTTACTTTTAAAAACGCTCGCTGCGTCCTCCCGGGCCGGTTTTACTGGATCAGCTGACGACGACGGGACTGGACCCGTTGTACGTCAACCACGCATAACACACATAGCACCGCATTACGCACACCACGAACGTTTCAGCTCTGTCGCATCGCCGTGTTGCACCAAACAGAACGAGATCGCCGAAACCAACGCAGCGCTGTCGTGAACCTTGGCTTGTGGTTTCGCACTCGTGGATTCTGTGACTCCCTTCGCTTTCAAAGCACGCACGACGATTACGAACGATACTTTCCGTCTTCCGGGAACATCGCAGGGGCAGTTCTTCGGTCACGTCTTCGCTACACGTTCATCTTTATGACATGTGCTCACAAACTGCGTCAAACCGAAACAATACCACGGCCTGGCAGAGTTGCCAGATCTTGCCGGAAGTCGAGACGCTGCGTTGTTCAACTCCGCAAAGGAAGGAGAGTGAGGGGCGGGGTGTACTCCTCTTCCGCGGGGGTCGAAGAGCGGGAGTTTCAAATGTGGAGAGGATCTGACTCTACTAAAGTACGTCCGGTGGCGTAAATATTGATAAAAAAAAACATTTTTTTCGCGGAACATTTGTTTTGTGACATGCTTGTCCGAATTAGGCTGTTTAAAGAAAAAAGTGTTTTTTTTTTTTTTTTTGCAGTTACCCTTTAAGGAGGCTTCCCTGAAAGAGCTGGACAAGGAAATCGAGTCATTTGTCGAATATGATGCCTTAGAAGACGAGATTTCTGGCGCGGACGGGTACGCGGAACGGATCAGCGGTACTAAGACACGAGTCAATCGCAAGCTGAACGGCCGAGAATTGCGGAACGACAGGGCGTCCGGTTGTTTGACACGGAGCAGTGGCTCCGGACAAACTCCAGTTGATCACGGTCAACTCCCCACAACAGTAAAGCTTCCGAAGCTTTACTGTTGTGCTTTTTTGCTTTTTTGAATAAAGTAATTATGGCAGCAGCATTGTTGTCAAACTTATCATTGTATCCTTTTTTGTGAGTAAAGCAACACGCAGTCAACAGCTGGTCTGGTATCACCTTACAACAAAACCTGATGTCCCGCCAGAACACCAGACTTCTGATATAACATCCGTACACCAGATTTCTGGTGTCATACTCACACATCAGATTTCTGGTGAAAGTAAACCCTGGAGAAGGGGAACACGAGGGACAAAGGACAAACATAAATCTCCAAACACAGCTAGGTGACTGGTGAGCGACCGAAAAAATCCGCCTGGTCCGGGTATCGAACCCGGGACCTCTCCATTACAAGTGGAGCGCTCTACCAACTGAGCTAACCAGGAGTTAGACGTCAGTAGAGCAAACGGGTTTCATCAGCCGCCACCAGTCGAACACCAACAAGGGTGAAGCTTGCAATTTAAGGTTATTAAAAAAACAGCTCGCTTGCACCTTTGCATTTAATTGCATTATAATTAAAGATTTCTGTTGTCACACCAGAACACGAGACTTCTGTTGTCACACCAGAAAATGTCCCAAATCACATCTGTGAAAAAGTCTGGAGTAACATCAAGTCACACCAGCCCTCGACCTGGCGTATTTTTCACTAGGGACTGTTCTTAAACGTGAACTTATTTTCACAGGAAAAAACAGAAAAAATAAACTTGAGCTACAGATCAACTACGTGGCGAATTTTTAATTGAATAGCTATCACGCAAATAGCGCGTTTTTTATTTCCTAGAGTTCGGCGCTTTATGCATAATTTTACACATTTAATGCTGTTGGACAGAAACCGGGTATCTTTAAGTACGCAGTGCCTGTATGTACGAATGGCCTAGAGTAATTAGTGAATATAATGATAAAAGTATAATAATAAAAGTTTATTTCTATTACACCTAATTGTGGAGCCAAGAACAAAAACTGTGCTACATAACTTGACGAGTTCTCGGTCCCAGTACATTCTGCAGAAGCGTCGGAAATATCAACATAGAAACAAATGCTTGCAAAGCCACAATGAATACAAAAAACAAGAAAATAACAAGAAAATAGAAAACGCCACTGAGCACCATATCAGTTCACATTCGCAAACCAACACAACATACTTTAAAAAAAATATATCGCATCAATCTATATATGCAAAACCATGCATGACAGAACGCAATTCACCCAGACTTAATCTCTCTATAAAGACGCCTTCAGAATGCAATACATTTAAAAGCTTTGGGATTCGGTATGATAACATTTCCCTTGCAGTGTTTAGCCGACACGTTAGTACGTGCCAGTAATTTGGATTACGAATTTGGTAAGGTACGATATGTTGTTGCAAACCAGAAAATTCTACCAGGGACGAAGTGTTCTAAAAAAAATTGTGTTCTAAGTTTTCTGGATAGCCTATAGCTATAATTATTGTGAATACTGAGTATATTACAAGTTTTAAACAGGTTTTCCGTGTGCGAAAGATAAGGTACGTTTGCAATTACTCGCAACATTCTTTTTTGAAGCAGCTGCACTTTCTCAAGGTTAGTTGTTGTGGTAGCACCCCAAACCAACGGACAATAATTTAAATGGGAATACAATAAGAAATAATTTGTATAATAATATTTTAACAGATGTAAAGTATATACCGATGCCAGCATATAATGCACGCTGTTCTTGAAATTTTTTTATTTAAATGTTCAATATGGTTTTCCCCAGACATATTTTGAGAAAACACTACTCCAAGTGTTTTAAAATTATCAGCTATTTTTATATTTACAGAGTTTGAAGTAATGGTGTTTATTGGTGTAGTAGAACACGACACGCAGGGTCCCAGAGCCGGTGACGGAGAAGAAGCAGCTCGCTCCCGGCGGCTTTATTTGTAACCCACTTAACGAACACGTGGCGCCCTCTTGGTTAGTGGCGCTACTGTACATCTCTCCTAACAAAGACCGAAGATACCAGTTACGTCTAAAACCTAAAACCCTAAAACCATCAACTCTTCCCAACACCAAAACACCACCGCAACAACATCACAACGTTGGAAAGAGTACACAGATCGTAGTTATAGGTTGAGTCTTTTGGGGCGGACTATCGCCCGACCATTTCGAGACCTCTGAACTACTTCAGACTCAGGACCCAAGGGTCTCTGACTGACGACGTCAGGGGTTGCTGGACGGCTGAGAGTCTGCTGCTGCAGACCAAGAGGTCCATAATCGAATGACTCGTCTGGCTCCCGTAGATCAGGAGGTTCTGGAACAGGCGCCACTGGAGGCTTGGATGGCACCAGATGCTTCCGGTTCCGCTAGAAAACTCCTCGGAGTGTCTCTACCACGTAAGAACGCGGTCGCTGTGCTTCGCTCAGAACCTTGGCACCGCACTGGACGTCCGTGACCCAGACATCCTCGCCTGTAGCGAGCGGACGCAGATCCTTCGTCGCATGTCGACAATTGAAGTCGGTGGCCTGCCGACGCTTGTCTGCCTTGTCCTTGTTGAGGAAGACCTCTGTCGACGGCCACTCGGGTCTCAGCTTCTCCGACGACTTCGGTAAGCTGGTCCGCAGCCGTCGTCCCATCAACAGCTGTGCGGGGCTGAACCCAGACGGCCAAGGGATGTCTCTGAAGACCAGTAACGCCAGAAAAGGGTCGTCGTTATTGGAGAAGAGGCCCTTGATCGTCCAGACCGCACGCTCAACTTCCCCGTTGGATTGAGGATAGCGCGGGCTGCTCATCACGTGTTTGAAGCCATAGTCAAGGTGCGAAGTCCGCGAACTCCTGAGCCGCAAACTGCGGGCCATTGTCGCTTCGGATAAGCTCTGGAATGCCAAAGCGTGCCACCACACTTTTCACCGCCTCGACTACTGATGAGCACGTTGTGCTTCTTAGTGTGATCACTTCAGGGTATCGTGAAAAGTAGTCAATGATCAATAGGAAGTCTTGGCAGTTAAATTGAAACAAGTCAATTCCCAGGGCTGCCAGGGCAGCTCGGGCGAAGGTGATGGCAAGAGAGGCTATTCACGTGGGATTCATGTAGTGGAACACTGCTCGCAGTTCTCCACCATAGACTTGATGTGCTTGCTGATTCCTGGCCACCATACAGAGTCACGCGCTCGTGTGCGGCAGCAGTTCACACCTTGGTGACCCTCGTGGATGATCAGGAGGACCTCGTCTTGAGGCGACGACGGGATGACTAGGTGACTCCCTTTGAAGAGTAGCCCATCGCACACTGTAAACTCGCCACAGTGCTTCCAGTGATTCAGAAGGTTGACTCCCACCTTGGGTTTTACGGGCCAACCATGGTTGCAGTGCTTCATGAGCGCCATGCACTCGCCGTCTCTAGCCTGCTCCTGACGGAGCCTGTCGAGTCCAACGGGCGACGTGTCTTGGATCCCATGAACCACATTCTCCACGAAGAGTTCCATTGTGCCGACCACCGCTGACGCTTGTCCCAACGGTGCCCTGGATAGGGTATGGGCTGTCGCCAAAAGCGTGCCAGGAACGTGGAGTATCTTAAACTGGTACCTCATTAACCTGAGGCGAAGGCGTTGAATCCTTGGCGGGAGGACATCCACATCCATGCTGCCAAACAAGGACGTCAGGGGAAAGTGGTCCGTCTCTACCAAGAATATCAAGCCTCGGACGTACCCATCGAAACGTTGAACCGCCCAAGTGACCGCCAAGGCCTCCTTTTCGGTCTGGCTTACCGTTGCTCAGTGGGGGTCAAGGACCGAGACGCGAAAGCCACTGCTCTTCGCTCTCCTGAGCACTGGTTCTGCAGGAGCACAGCACCAAGTCCGAACGAGCTGGCGTCAGCGCACACAATAGTAGCCAGCGCCGGATGGTACCTTGCCATCCAGACCTCTGAAGACAGCATCTTTTTCAGCTTCAGTAAAGCAGACTACTGATCGAGTCCCCAGGTCCAGGCGCTATTCTCT
Source organism: Ixodes scapularis (assembly GCF_016920785.2). Lineage (NCBI taxonomy): Eukaryota > Metazoa > Arthropoda > Arachnida > Ixodida > Ixodidae > Ixodes > Ixodes scapularis. The sequence continues at coordinate 56,344,995 of NW_024609838.1, read as the reverse complement.
CCCAGCAAAGCTCGAAGAGGCGCAGTCGTGTCCGACAAGTGTGGAAAAAAACATTCCCATGTGATTCACCATTCTCAGAAGTCTCTGGACGCCTCCAACGTCGACGGGTGGTTCCATCTGTTGAACCGCTTCCCACGTCTTAGGGTCCGGTGAAATTCCATGCTCGTTCACGACGACACCAAGGAAGTCGACGCTTGTCACGCCGAACTTGCACTTCAACTTGTTGAGCGTCAGTCCTGCCTTGCTCAGGCACTGAAGCACCTCCTTTAGGCGTTGGACATGCTCAGGACGGTTTCGACAAAACACCAAGATGTCATCAATCATATTGACCACGGCTGCCTGCCCTTTCAAAATGTGAGTAATCACACGCTGGAAATACTCCGGCGCCGATGTGATGCCAAAAGGCAGACGGCGGAAGCAATAACGCCCAACGGGTGTTATAAAAGTTGTCAATTCTTGGCAACTTTCTGTCAGCTTGACTTGATGAAAGCTCGATGTAGCATCAAGCTTCGAGAAGATCTTTGCGTCGCCGAGAAGGCCCAAGACTTGGTCAACCGTAGTGAGAATGTGGTGCTCCCGGAGGAACCACTTTGTTTAGCTTGGTAAGGTCCACACATAGCCGGTAGCCCCCCGACCACTTCGGGACCACAACAAGTCCAGCGCACCACGGCGTGGGGTTGAGGACCCGCCGGATGACCCCGTCCTTCTCTATTTTATCCAGTTCTGCTTTGACGGTGTCTCGCAGCAGAATCGGAATCCTCCTCGAGACCGCCAACCAGAATGGAACCGCGTCAGGTTGTAGCCTGATGGTATATTCACCGTGAAGCTCCCGCGAGGCCATGAAACAGCTTGGCTGGGACGTTTCCCCGTTTTGGCACAGGAACTTCCGCGATATGGTCCACAAACTTCACGACTCCAAGGGCTTGAATCCCAGGAAACCCCGAAAGAGGCACAGTCTGAGAACGGACAACGTAAAGCCTCTGTGTCACGCATTTGCTCTTCCATGACAAGCTGGCCATGAACGTTCCTAGAACTTCCAGCGCGTGCCCACCAGGGCCTGTCAGATCGCCTTCCGGACGCTGAAGATGTGCTGGGATGCCCGAAAACGTACTTGGAATGACCGACACTTCAGCACCACTGTCCACCTTGAAGCTCAGGGCAAGTCCGTTGACCTTGACCTCGACGAACTTGCTTCTAGGGCGGGTCGCCGTGCTGACAGCACCAAGTTCAATTGATGCCAACTTGCCTTTCTTTGAGCGGCAAACGGCTGCCAAATGCCCATTCTTGTGGCAAAGGTTGCATGAAGCCTTGCTCGCGGGACATTCCGTGCGCGGATGAGGAGACCGTCCACAGTAGACGCAGACAGAGGGACTTGACCCAGTTGCTGCCTGCACGCGCGCTTGTCTCGGCGGGCGGTGTCGTTTCACCTTAGCCGTATCAATGTTCAGCGCAGTGGTCCCCGAAGATACCGCTGACACTCTGAGTTTTCGTTCTGTTTCAGAATCTTCATGCTGACGCACCAGAACTAGAGCTTCCTCGAGCGTCAACTTCGAGTTCCGGCAGAGTCGGTCTGATAACTTGGTATCGAGCAGCCCGACAACAAAGCGGTCCCTTATCAGACGGTCCTCGAGTTCCGGTGGGCGGTAGTTACAACGCTTCGGCATGTTGCAAAGTGCCGTGTAAAAAGCATCCGCTGACTCACCGGACTGCTGAGTACGTCTGTGGAAACGCGCGCTTTCGTACAGTTCGTTCACAGGGAGCACGAAGTAGCTGTCGAACTTTTCCTTGACCTTGGCGTAGTCTCAGAGCTCGTCCTCGCCAAGCCCGAGTGACGTCAAGACGATGCGGGCTTGAGAACCAATGCAGTACAGCAACGTCCGAGTGCGCACTTCATCCTTTGCCGTGTAGAGCCCCGAAGCAAAAGAATAGTCTTCGAACCGTAGGATCCACTGCGGCCATTGACCTGCATTCTTGAAATCGAACGGCTGCGGCGGCTGTACGACGAAGCTGCTGGCTGCGGTCATTGTAGGTTTCTGCTCCTCACTGGCCATTCCGTAGTGCAACCGTCGGCGTCGAAAGGATCGAGACAGCCGCAGTCGGCTGGAAGGCGCAAGATGGAGCGGGCCGCCGCTTCTGACACCATGTCGTGGAACACGACACGCAGGGTCCCAGAGCCGGTGACGAAGAAGCAGCAGCTCGCTCCCGGCGGCTTTATTTATAACCCACTTAACAAACTCGTGGCGCCCTCTAGGTTAGTGGCGCTACTGTACAATTGGAGGGAGAATTTTATGCTTAGATCGAAATAGTACGGCTTTAGTTTTACTTATATTCATTTTTAAGCGTTTTTTCTTGTCCATACTGATATCTGGCCTAACAGTAGTTTTACTTTTGACACGAGCTCCTCAGGATCGTCCGCAGCATACAGAAGCGTTGTATCGTCAGCATATAATATCAATCTAGTTGCTTGGTGAATGTTCGAAATATAATTTGCATATACGTTAAAGAGAAAGGGGCCTAAGATACGTCCTTGTGCTACTCCAGACTTTGGGTTTTATACTGGATGAGAAATTATTACAGCACACATATTTTTTTTACGATTTTCGAGATATGATTGCAATAAAAGAAACATTTTTAAAGAAACTTATTACAGAAATATTCAAGTTTCTGTAATAAGAGCTTGTGGTTTAAATAATCAAAAGCTTTCGTAAAGTCAATATAAACTCCCAAAACTAGTTTTCTATCATCTAGATTACGTAAAAAATTCATTTTCTTCAAGTAAAGCAAGCTCTGTGGAACGCTGCTTTCGAAATCCAAATTGGGATTTTGTAATTAGCTGATGCGTATCTAAAAAAAAATTGAGGGCCGTGTATGAATAAGATTTTCTAGCCCATTTGAAAAAAAACAGGCAGTATAGAAACTGGTCTATAAATATTTATATCATTTTTAGCTCCTTTCTTATATAGTACAGAAAGGTTTTCTATCTGCATACGCCCAGGGAATACACCTTCAGATATACATAAGTTAAACATATAAGTCAAATGAGGCATAATTAAGTCTAAAGCGTATTTCACAGGTCTAATCTGTATATCATCTACATCTCTGCTACGAGTAATATTTAAATTATTAAATGCTTTAAAAACTTCGGAATCGTCAACCGGATACAAAAATATTGAATTTGCACTTCACTTTTAAATATATCTACTAGCATCATCATCGTAATTTATATTTACTAAATTTACAAAATAATCATTAAACATGTAAGCTAAAGCAGTATTCTTTATTTCTTCGCCGTTTATATACAGCTTCTGAAGGTGCTATTTTTTTTACTGCCCCGTAAAATCATATTCACTTTTTTTCCAAGTGTCCTCAACATTTCTATTTGTCGAGATAAAAGATATGGTAATAACGTTCCCTAGCTTTGCGTAATTCTTTTGACAGCAGGTTTTTTTTATAAAATTTGAACTTTTTAAATCCTCTTGATTTCTAGTTTAGTTAAACTTATGAAATAGCTTATTTTTTATAATAATTTTTGATAGAAGGTTTGGGGTATTCACGGCTTTTGAATTTTACGCGACGATTTACATATCCTATAGGGGGAATCCTTCGCAAAGATCGTCTGAAATCTATACAAAAAGTGTTATCTGTTATATCGGGATCAGTCTCGGTTAGAACATAGTTCCAACTTGCGCTTACAATATCGTTGCGAAACATATCAAGATTGTCAGGCGTTATGATTTGAAATTATCGTAATGAGCGACTGTCCCGTTTTGGGTGAAGAGCTTCGTTTATGCAAATAAATTTTGGGTGATGATCGCTGATCTGGGTGCTAAATATTCCTTCCTTTAGACGTGTATTATCAATATTCGTAATGAAGTGGTAGGTTAGAGTTTCTGTGAGGACAATGATTCGTGTTGGTCTGGTTATGGTATTAAGATACCCGTACGTGGCAAGTAATACTTTAAACTCATTTTAGGCGTTCTATTAACTAGCATATTGATAATCAAATCCCCACCGATTATCACACTAACTTATTGTCACTACCGAATCCTAAGAGGCTCTCGAAAAGCGCGAAAATATTCCTGATATTGCCATCTGGTATGTGATGAGCAAGAAAACTAAGATATTGTCAAGGGTGGTGACCAATAAACAAGAAATGAACAGGAAGAAATAAACGTTTAATGTGGCGAACTTGTGCCAAAATAAAAGGGTAGAAAAGATAATAACAGAGCGTCGCGGGCGTCAAAGTCGGCGTAGCAGCAGAGTCGAACGCTGGGGCGAAACTAACTCGACAAGGTCGCGAGCGGCGTCTTATCTAGAGTGAGTCACTATCTCGAAGATTCGGCGGAGAAGGTTCGAGCGTAGCGCGCTTGGGGCGAGAATGAACACGCACTTTCTAGAACAACATAAGCTGGGATAAACGATAGAAGTTATGTCCGGAGCAAGAATAAACGAGAAAGTTCTAGAAGTCCGTGACCCTTCGCGCGGCAATATTATCTGCTATCAGAGTTAACACTTCGTAGTCTCCAGTAGTAACGCACAAATTTGATAAAAATACAGAGTTAATGTTTTCTTGGACCAATGCGCCAACACCATTCCCGCGATTTGTATTCCGGTTTATACAGTACGTTTTACAGGATGAAATATGAAGTGCATCATTTTCGTTGGAATACCATGTTTCGGTAAACATAATCACGTTCAATCTGACTGAAAGTTGGCTAAAAAGACATTCAAGTTCCATCGATCTATTTTTAGCTGACCGTACATTTAGGTGAAAAGGTTTGAGTGAAGCCTCAAAACCACCCTCTATAATGTTTGCAAAGTCAACCGGGAACAATTAGGAAGACTCCATTGTAAATTTATTGAAAACCCAGTGTGTAACTAAGATCCATGCTAAAACAACAAACTAATCACTTCCAGATCATGTTCACTCCTTATCACAACCGCATCGTCACCATCCTTGCGCCTAGCAAAGATTTTTCCGTTTTTGTTTCAAGTGCATTTGAAACCGTTCGCTTTCGCCCTTTCTTTTGTTCTCGCTAAGAGTTGCCGGTTTTGTTTATTCATGGTTCTCGCAGATGTACTGTCGGGGACAAAAGTCCCCAGGATGTGCTAGCTGCGGCTGAAACCCATTGCTCTGCCACCTGCCGGCGGGTCGCCTGCTTTCGAGATCACACAAAAGCGCATGCGCGTCCTACTCTGCCTGCAAACATGTGTGTTTTCCCGCTCTTCTGCGGCACAGCACCTAACTAGGAATCGGGCACGTGGTACCGCCTCGGAGATAGCGCTGGCGGCTGACGAGCGTCTGCTACACATTCCGACACTCGAGATACCGCCTGGGGCATTGCGCCGCATTGCTCCGTGTCAGTGCACTTTGCTTTATAACCAGTGCAGCTTATCGCTCAGTTGGGCTGCCGTGACTTCTTGCTTTATACATGCCATGTCAGTAAGCGCTATCTCCAAGGCGGTACCACGCGCCTGGTTTCGAGTTAGGCGCCGTGCCGCAGAAGAGCGGGAAGGCGCACATGTTGGCAGGCACAGTAGGACGCGCATGCGCTTCTCTGCGGTCTCGAAACCAGGCGACCCGCCGGCAGATGGCAGAGGAATGCGTTTCAGTCGCAGCTCGCGTGTCCTGGAAACTTTTGTCCCCGACTGTACACTCTCGTTCCGGTTACCCTTAGCTTATTCTTCCGGTAGAGCCATGCATCCCCGTTTGTTTGAGATGCAAATCTGAGAATGACGCCTGTGATTTTGTCCGGTTTTAATGGCAGTCGGTGAATCGCACTGATATCACTTCCAGCTAGCTATAGCATTTCTAGAGTTCGCGTTACTTCATTTACCTTGCGTATCAGGTCTCGTCATTACTTTTTGCGATACCATGGAACTCCAAATTGAGCTTACGGCTTCGCCACTTCATGTCGTGAAGTTCTGCCTTGAGCTTCTTTACTTCCTCGTCCTTATTTTTTTTCTCGATTTCTGCACGTCTACTTTTTACCACTTTCATCTCTTTCTTTTGTTCGTTGACTGATTTCAGAATTTCATCATACTTAGCAGACATCATGCTGACAGATGATTCAATGCTCCCAGCAGTTTCCTTAAGGTTCAAAAGTTCTTCTAGCTTTACGTTCATGTCAGCCAACGGAACTGAAATTTAAATATCGCCATCCGGTTTTCGTTTACTGAAAGCCCCGCCTTTTGTTTTTAAGTTAACGTGGCTTCGGACACCCCCGCGCAAACTCCACAATGGTACGAATACTCGCGTTTACTACACATAATAGATTGTTCGGCATAAAGAATTTCCTCTTGGAACTTCAAACACAATGCGTCAGCCATTACCAGAAAAAAAAAAAAACATTCACCAAACAGTAAACACGGCAGGCAGCAGCAGCGACAGAGCTAGAAATGTTGATTCGAAATAAGTAACGTAAACCAACCTGCAATGACGGAACAGGACGGATTAGCTTGTGCACTGTTGTCTGTCACCGCTGCTGCCAGAATGCCGAGGTCTGGCGCCTGTGATGATTTTTAAAGCACGATGTCCCGCTGTCGGCGCCCATGTCTGGCGTCGTAGGCGTGGCCATATGCTTCAAATTGTTTCAATATGGCCACGATAGTCACTTTTGTTGTGGAGCAAGGCGTCCGACACAGCAGGCAGCACGCTGCAGCCTCACTTGCTTGTAGTGTCGGGCACACCGTTGATAAACTGCAATGACGTAACAGGATGGATTAGCTTGCGTACTCTCGTCTGGCACCGCTGTTGCCGAATGCCTTTACATCTTTACACCGTAAATAACTTCGGCGCTCTCCATTGCGCGCGCTAGGCCTAAGCCAGAGAGCAGTTACGTGCTCGGCCTAGGTCGCCGGTGTGCAATCGGAGCCACGGGCGTGTTATCTACTGTCATACCGTCAATGTCGCTTCTAAATTTTGCAGTTTTCTGTAATACGCACTCCCCAGCACCTTTGACTTCGGCGGAGCGGCGTAGCGGTCACAGCGGCCAACCGCGCGTCCACTCGTGGGTGAGGCTTGTGGCGGGTGAGGGCACGCAGACGCTTAGAAACAGACGCGCGCGTGTGCCACAGGGCTATAAAGAATCATCAAGCGGATCTCTCTCCTCAGTTTCCTCCTCTCTTTCGCCTTTGTTTTCTTTTGCGTCTGTGTGCTTTCGGCGGAAGGAATATACGCAGGCCGCGGGGAGTCCTAATCGCCACTCCGGTAAGCTTATGATGCTTCGTCCGATCGGTGTCGCTGCCGGAAGAAAAATGCAGACTTGGCTAGCTGCGCATGCGGAATTACCCCCCTCCCCAGTAAAAGCGCATCGCCCGAATGCAACACAATACAAAACTAAAAAAGAAATGGCAACATAAAAAGTCATTTGAAACACGAACAGTTCACAGTACTATCGCGCATAGAATTGTTTCAGTCGAGCGACATGTACCACCTTGGGTCATGGTCGGCGTCGTGATCATGTTTGCATTCCGTAGAGCACCACTTTGTAGTTTAGCTCCCTTAGGCGACGAAGTACCTTGTATCGTCCGAAGTACTCCTTCAAAAGCTTCTTGCTGAGGCCGCGGCGACGATTGGGCGTCCACTCCAACACGCACCCTCCGGACTGGAAGTGAACGTACCAATGACGAAGTTTGTAGCGGGCAGTGTCGACACGTTGCTGGTCTTGACTCCAGAGTTAGGAAAGCTGGCGGACGTTTTCTGGGTCTTGGGCGGCCACCTGGGCGTCGTCGCACGTACCATCAACTGAATCGTGGAGCAGCCTTTCGTCGAGCATTGTCGTTCATTTTCGGCCATGCACCAGCTGGAAGGGTGTCATTCCGGTGGTCTCTTGCACAGCCATGTTGTTCGTAACTGTTACGGAGGGCAACACCTCGTCCCACGTCTTGTGCTTGACGACGGCGTACATAAAAATCATGTCGGCGATGGTCTTGATTAGCCGTTCCGTCAGCTCGGTCGTCGTCGGATGGTAGGTCGTCAATCGACCGTGGCTCTCTTTAGTGTGCTGTGCCGACAACGACAACCCTCGGACTGTAATTAGTACGTTAGGGGCACTGTGCATGAGAACGATGAATTGAACGAAGATCTTGGCGAATTCTACTGCGGTTTTCTATGGAAGGGTTTTGCTTTCGGCAGATTGAGTGAAGTAATTGTTTGTGAAAATACTCCACGGGTTTCCTTGCGCCGATGGTAGGCATGGTCTAACCAAATCCTTTCTTATCTATTGGGACGGCGCAGCCGGAGGGGTGATCGGCTGCAGGAGTCCTCCCGTCTTTTTCAGCGGTTTCTTGCGTCGTCGGCATTCATGGCATGACCTCGTGCAATGATACAGTATTTGGACAGCAATGATGGACCGTAGTACTGTTCGCGAACTCTCTCCTGTGTCGTACTGTTGCTCGAAGTGTCCAGCCGTCGGGTCATCATGGCACGCTTGAAAGGTCTGTTCACGGATATTTTTGGAAATCAACGGAAGCAGTGCTGAATACATTGCCCCAATGTTATTTCTGTACTGCACACCCTGCCGAATGGGTAAGGGTGTTTACCACACGCACAAGGACGCGACGAAGAGCAGTGTTCTGAGCTTTGATGTGCTCAATCCTTGCACAAAGTTCTTAGCCGTTCCGCTAGTGTGTTGCCATGCCCTGGGCATAAAGTGCACCGATAAATACGTCATCGTCAACGGCGTCGGTAGACATTACAATTTGACTCGACCGGTTCCGTCGACAGAGAGTCGGAGTAAATCTGCTTGCGGCCGGACTTGTACAGGATGGTCATTTCGAATTCCTGCAGTCGAAGACTCAAGCGAGCTAAGCGTCCTGGTGGGTCATTTATGTTTGCGAGCCAGAAGAGCGAGGAGAGGACTGTTACCACGCGGAAAAGTTGTTCAAATATATACAGCCGGAACTTCTCTATCCGCATTACAACAGCAAGGCACTGTTGTTTTGTGGTTGAGTAATTGCTCTCCGGCTTAGATAGCGTCCGACATTCGTGTGCAATGACTTGCTCTGTGCGTTCCTACTTTTGGCGCAGTATGGCGCCAAGTCCGATATTAATGGAGTCTGCGTGGATTCCACTTTCTGGAAACAGATCAAAATGGCCAAGGAGAAGATTGGTTGAAGGCGTCGTGTCAGTTCGTGGAATGCCCGCTGTTGCTCTTTTGTCCACTAACATTTCACAGCGTCCTTGGTAAGGTGCGGCAGCGAGGAGAGAACTTGGCGAAGTCATAAAAAAGTGACAATATCAGTCAAAACGGACCAGGAATCTTCTTACAGGCTTTATGTCAGACGGTGGTAAAAATGCGGCTCAACGCGCGACTTCTTGATGTCCTAACGAACACATTCGTTGCTCACCACGGGAGCTAGGAGCTTCTGTTCGCGAAAGCCAAACCTACGTTCCGTCCGCTTCAGGGCGAGTCCAGCTGTTTTGATGGCCTGAAACACGGCTGGAAGGCGTTTTAATTGCTTGTCGAAGTCATGTAAAAAAAGCCCAGCGGAGCTGTACTTGATACACGGTGTGCTTCTTCTTTGTCGTCGTCTGTTTCTCGCCCTGTTTCCTATGATGAATTCCCACCAACCCGCCCAACTCTCCATTCTTCTATTATAGCTGGAAAGGTTGCCGCCATCTACGAGCGACGGCGGAAATCATACTGGTTGTGAGCTTGCTGCCGTCGCTTATAAATGGCGGAAGCTATTCAGGTAGGTCTGTGTCGACATACAGGGACACGATTCTGGGGAACCTAGCCCTTAACAGATCCGCAGTTAAAAGTAAGATGTCATCGATGTATGCACAAAACTTTGCCATTTGAGACCTGCCAGCATAGTGTCCATGACATACTGAAATGTTGCTGGTGCTCTAAATAGTCCGAAAGCCATGAACTTATAATGGTAACTTCAGCCCGGTGTGACGAAGGCAGTCCTCTCATGGTCCCGTTCGTCGATTTCTGTCTTCCTATCGCCTCTCCAATTTCATCAACAAAAATAATCGGAAGTGGGGCTGACAATTCAATGTGTCGTCTACGCGAAAAAGTGGGCATACGTCTTTTTTCGCCACAGCGTTCAGTCGACTATAGTCCATGCAGAACCGCAAAGTTCCATCTTTCTTCGAGCACAATTGAAGAGGCCCAACAACTGCTTGAAGGCTGGATGATATTGCCATGGAGAATTCCTATCACTTGATTTTATATCACCTCTTTCTTTGTTAATAAGACTCGGTACGGCGTCTGGTGGACTAAAAGTGGGTCGTCCTCGTTAACATTGCGGTGCTTCGCTAGCGTCGTTCGTCGCACCCTTGACGTCGTGGCGAAGGACTCGTTTAACTCGCCGAGAAGTTCAAGCAGCCGACGTAGTTTTGTAGCGTGCAGCTTTGTATCGACGACAAGTTCCAGGAGCAGCGTTCTTTTTTTTTGTGCTGCGATAAAGACGAAGTTTCCGAGAGTGCAAAGATTGCGGCTGAGCCTCGGAGCTCTTCGACGAGGCCAATGGCCGTGCCCTTCGTAAGATGCTCCGCTTCATTTCTGATGTTGGTCACAAGGAGCATGGTGCACCCACCTTGGATGTTGGCTACACCATTGGCGACACCGATTCCTCTTCCTAGGGGCAGTTGTACGGTTTTGTTCCAGCAAAGCTTGGCCGTTAGTGTCTTCGTTGATGCTGACGCGTACAAATACACTGGACCGGTGCGGCAGGCTCACATGGTGACCGAGGACACGGATCGTGGCTGACGTCGCTATGGATTCCACCGACAATAGAATAGGCTTCCACTGTAGATGACGGCACCATACTCGCATAGAAATTCCCTTCCGAGAAGACCATATACTAGTGTAGAGGGACGAACTTCACCGGGCAGGTTTTACCGTGAATTTCGAAGCGAGCAGTGGACCTTCCAACAGATTTAAACGTTTTCCCACCGGCAGTACGTATCTGCGGGCCGTCCCAGTGTTGTGACTTTCCGGAGGCGTCGAGAGAGCCTCCCACTCAAAGCGGAGTAGCACGCCCGTGTCCACGAGCACCGACGCGTCTTGACCGTCGACGACAACGTTTCGGTTCTTGGGAGACATTGCGGAAGCGTCTTTCCGTTGCGTGGCGTCGAAAAAGTTGGAGCTCTCCGGCGTTCTTGGAGGCAATGTGCGTCGTCGACCTACGGTTACTCTACCCTAAGGGGTTGCCGCTCATAGTTTTTACATAGATTTTTTTAGAAACGGGCACAGCTCTTAGGCTCCCGTTTCCGGCTTGAGCGGCGTCGCTGTCGCCGGCGGCGTAACCGCGCGCGGTGCATTATGTGACATGCGACGACATTGGTGACGTCACAGATGACGTAATCTATGTCGATGACGTTATCAGTGATAATGAGGTTATCAGTGACGTCATCGTGATGCCGTCAACGTCTCTTCATCGTCACATGAACTCACCGAGGTCACGTGACCCCGTCGTGAGGTCACGTGACCCTCTTCAGGCGACGACGGCGCCGCTCGGAGGGACGAGTAACAGGCAGGAAGAGGAGGTTAAGAGGAAGGAGGAGGGTTGCATCCTCCCCCCAGTACCCTTCCTTCCTCCTCCTCAAGAGCTGCGCTCTAACTCGGCGTTACAGGGAGTTGTAAACGGCTTTCATTTTCCTGCCACAAAAAGGCGACTGGCTCTCACGGCAGGATCATGTGTAGAGGCAATGCTGGGAAGTAGGGTGACGGCGAATGGGAGCCGCGGCGGGGAGATGGCGAACGGCGTAGGTATTTGCCGGTTGCCATCTCCATGACGGGGGCGCCAACGGAGGTAGTGGGAGGCGTTACTTGAAGGGCACGCTCGACATTTGTGGCACGAATGGCGAAACATTTGAAGATGTTAGACGGTGGTTCACAGCGGGCCTCCGGAGACGTTTTTTTTCACTTCCGACATCAGGATCCGCAGCTTTTTTTCTTCGGAAGCGTTTGGGCCAGTGCGCGTCATCAGGCGGAGAATGTCTGTAACAAAACTTGCGACGCTTTCATTCGGCCATTGGCGTCTTCCCTGGAGAAGTTTCTCGGCTCTCTGACATTGCTGCTGGCAGGCGAAGGTGCGTGAAGCTCGGTCTTGAAGTCTTTCCACGACGTATTCGACGCTTCGTGGGCATCGCACCAGGTGCTTGGCGTACCTTCCAGAGCCAAAAAGACATACTGTAGGCTCTGCTCAGGCATCCATATGATGAACCGGGCGACGCGTTTGTATTAGGTCAACCAGTCTTCAATATCTTCATGAAGATCATAATGGACATTCGCCGGCGTCTGGGGTGGGTACTGCACGTAGGCAATGGACGTCGGTGGCATTCCGTCATGCTGCGACGTGGCGTCCTTTTCTTCCTTGACTGCTGCGATAGTGAACCGGGCTCCTGAGGCTAGCCTTGGTGGTGACGGCTGGATCGGGTCTCGGTTTTGTCGATCTTGAATTAGCTTCACGACTCTTGAAAAGGATCGAGCGCGAGGAGTTCATCCTAGGGGTACGTTTTACGGGCACGGAATGCGGTACCCATAAAGCCACCGAAATATCCAGAATGACAATTGACGTGGCGATGAATCACTGAAGAAAACTAAACTTTTAATGGGGTTACCTTGTGCACCAAACAAAATAAGAAATGGCTAGCGCCGCAGGCGTCGATGGCAGCGTAATAGCGAAATCGAGCGTTGGGGCGAGACTCATTTGGGCTTGTTTTGTACACACGTAGTCTCTCGGACAATCATCGTAGATAGTGCGGCGCGTAGAACATTCCGACTTGAAACAAGCCGTATGGTTTTCGAATTTACCAGAACACGACATTAAGCAATTATAACAACACGTACGTCCGCCAGCAGGCATCGAACCTCGCCCGTTTAAGTAGAAGCCAAGAGTGCTGTCGATTTGGCTATCAGAGCCTGCAACAATATCTCTCCCAACTGCGTAGCCACATAAGCGCCACTAGTGGGATCGTCGAATTTAAGCTGGCCGCTTGCAAGAAGCCGAATATTATGGGCACCCTACAGATCTCACTCAGTGACGATACTCGAGCCTCTTGCAGCGGTGTCGCAGCTCGACTGCAGTGGTATACCGGCGGGTGTTGCAAGGTCCCCTATTGAAAAAACCAGCACAAGCTTGTCCCACCATCCCAGCTTCATGCTGGGTTATTGCTCCAGCATGCCCAGCTTGCCGTGCTGGTCCCACCACAAGCTGGTTCCAGCATCCCAGCTTCATGCTGGTCCCAGCATCCCAGCTTTAGGCTGGTCCCAGCATCCCAGCTTCATGGTGGTCCCAGCATCCCAGCTTCATGCTGGTCCCAGAATCCGAGCTTCATGCTGGGTTATTCCTCCAGCATGCCCAGCTTGCCGTGCTGGTCGAGCTGGTTGGATGCTGGGTCGTGCTGGGGAATGCTGGGCAAATGCTGGGCCATGCTGGGTGAACTGCCCATGCTGGTTAGACTGGTGTACTTCCCCACCAATTTAACCAGTTTAAACTAATACACAGGATAAAGAAGCCAGACGCTTCAGAAACGCCAGCTCGGCATCTAATTTATTATGTTCGTATTCGCGATCTGCTCACATGAGCTCAGATGCTACACATACACTGCGCAGACACAGTACTAACCAGCAGACATATAGTAGTTCTCGGTGCAAAATAAACAATGCTGTTAAAACTAGATTGTTTAACACGAAAAATACTAGACACACACCAAAAACAAGCAATAACAATAAAAAATACTCCACGGATGAGAGAAGAAAACCTGAATCCCGCCCGTAACAGGGGCGAAGCATCCTCTTGCGTAGTCGGCAGAGGCGAGGAAATCCGTGTGGCTTGGATGGCATTGGCGATACTCCTCGGCACCACCGTCATCCACGAGCACACAGATGTTCGAAGACACGAAACGACGCCTCAGTCGGGGCATTCGACTTCTTCCCGCGCTGAACGGACTGCCACTCGCTGTCTCCTTATATCCCGCTTCGCATGCACCGCCGTTCAAGTGGTCGCCAAGCAACGTGCACACAGCCGTCTTTCCGAAATTGTGTCCAAGATAGCCAAACGTGTCTCAAATTCTCCATTCCAACCACTCACTCTCTCTCTTTTTTTGCACACAAAGGAAGCTTGCAGCGTGCCTGAAGCGCCCGGTAGTGTACCGAAAACGAGAGCACAAAGAACAGGACGTGGCATCGTCCCCACCCCAGCCGACCTTGGCGCGCCCGTTCCCGGCAATGCCAGTTCAACAAGCTCTCGCCGACCTTGGCGTGCGCGCTCCCAGCAAGACCAGCTTGAATCAGCTTGGTCCAGATTCAGAACCAGCCTGAACCAGCATGACCAGCTTGAACCAGCTCAAGTACCAGCTTGCCCGTCTGCAGCGCCAGCTCGAACCAGCTTGAACCAGCTTGCCAAGCTTGAACCAGCTTCATTGCAAGCTCGAACCAGCTTGCCCAGCTGCAGTGCCAGCTCAAACCAGCTTGAACCAGCTTGATTATTACCGAGACCAGCTCGAACCAGCTCGAACCAGCTCGAACCAGCTCGAACCAGCTTAAAAACCACCTAAACGAGCTTGCCCAGCTTGATATCTTTGCTGGTTTTTCCAATAGGGCCGAAAGGCCTGCTTGGGCTACCACAGTGGCGGAAACGCTGCAGCAGCGGGAGTGGCGGCGCAGATCTACTGTTCTCTTTACGCCTCTTCAAAGGTGGTCACGAGCGGCGCTGCTCGCTGGGCCATCGGTGGCGGCTTCTAGCGGTTCGCAGGGTGCCCTTAGCCCATCTCACAAACATCCGCAATGCAGCCGAATTCACTATCCAGTGCCACGAGTGCCTGGCATTGGATGGTCCCTCTCATGCAAGAGTTCTCGTAAAAACGAAATATTTTCGTTGAGATATGGTCAGGCGCGTGTGCCTTTTCGTTTGTCGAAGTCCTTTGTGAGATGGAGTATAGAGTTGAACAGCAAACAAGAATATTTCGAATCTGAGGCTGCGTCCCAAAGTTTGAGTTAAAACTCGAAATATTCCCGTTGGACCATAATAGCGCTACTGGCCGCAGTTTGATTGAGTGGCAACATCATTTGTGAGGGCGAGGAACATGTTTTTGGCCGCCGTAATCATTTTGCTTTATTACAGGCATTGAATTCGTGTACGCAAAACTCGTGAATCCGCTTGTGCCCTTGAAAACACAGAAATATAAAGTACTCATTCAGGTCTTGATATATTAATCCAGGCAGACGCTTCCTTGACTCGGTGGTGAAATCAAGCGTCCCAAATGCAGTCCATTTGATATTGGTGTCGTGTTGTCATTGAACGTGGCGCATATAAACGCATTTATTTTGGTCTGTACCTGTTCTTAAATTTCGCTGATATTATCTCTCAAGTGATAGTGTTCAGTAAATTGTCAATCGCTGCTTGACACTGGGAAACAAGATGATGTTTAGGCTAGCAGGTGACAGAGTTGTCATTTTTGCGTTGTGCAGCCGTCCCTGAAACATTAGGTACCTTGAACACATTGGACGCAACCGATCCTTCAACCGCTGATTATCTTTTTTTCCCCTTTATTTCCACCTATGCGCGTGTTCTTGAAATGTTTGCGCTAGCCAAACTGTTCTCTTCAGTAAGTAATATGTCGCAGAGTTTGCTCAACGGAGATCATGTGCTGCTTGGCCGTATAACCTCGGGTTTTGGGTTTGCAAGTTCTACGCTTTCCTTTTTCCACAAATGAGAGTGTCGTCGCAGGCGCAATGCCAAGTCTGATGTAATTTTAAGGAAATTGTTAATGGAAAAATCCGTGTCCATTAAGTGTTATAATTCTTGCAATCGCTTTATTGTGTAAAGAGTGATTGAAGCATGTTATAGCGGAAGACAACATAGTTAAATCATTTTTCATCACATTCAGAAGTTAAGATGCTAGAGCGAAAAGTTAATGTTTGTTTTTTATATTATTTAGTATTGAGACTTTCAGTGAGGTGGCAGATTGCCCTTTCGCACAAACAAAGATATAGTGACTGTCTAATAATTACTGTTTGCTTTATTTGTACGAAATATTTCTCAGGGCGACTGTTCATGATGCTGCCCTATCAAAAAAGAGGTGATCTGATATTATATAAAATATATGAAAACGCAAAACGCAAAATAGACATGCATGGAACGTACACCCTAATGAAAACAAACCAGCACAAGCTGGTCCCAGCATCCCATCTTCATGCCGGTCCCAACATCCCAGCTCCATGCTGGGTTATCGCTCCACCATGCCCAGCTTTCCGTGTTGGGTGAATGCTGGGAAAATGCTGGGTCATGCTGGGTGAACTGGTCATGCCAGGTAAGCTGTAGACTTCCCCACCAGGCTAACCAGTTTCAATAATTACACAAGATAAGCAGGCCATACTCTTCAGAAAAGCCAGCTCGGCATTTATTTTAATTTATTATTTTCGTAGTCCCGGCCCGCTCACATGAGCTCAAATGCTACTCATCCTTTTGCGCTGACACAGTACTAACCGACGCACAGACAGTTCTTCTAGCTTCAAAACAAACAATGCTATTAAAACTAAATCGCTTATGTCTCAACACGAAAAATAGTAGACACACGTCAAAAACAGGCAATAACAATAAAAAAATAGTACACGGATGAGAGAAGCGAACCTGGGTCCCGCCAGTAACGGGGGCGAAGCGGCCTCTTTCGTAGTCGGCAGAGGCGAGAAAATACGTGTGGTTTGGATGGAGTTCGCTATACTCCTCGGCACCACCGTCATTCACGAGCACACACATGTTCGAAGACACGAAACGACGCCTCAGTAGGGGCGTCCGACGTCTTCCCTCGCTGAAGAAACTGCCGCTCGCTGTCTCCTCAAATCCCGCTTCACTTGCATCGCCGTTCAATTAGTCTCGAAACAACGCGCACAGAGTCGTCCTTTCGAAAATCTGCGCCAGATAGCCAAACGCCTTTCAAATTTTCCGTTCCTACAACTCTCTTACTTTCCCTTTCAACTATATAAAGGAAGCTCGCAGTGCGCCTTAAGCACTTGGTAGTCTACCGAAAACGAAAGGACTAAGAACAGGACGTGGCCTAGTAGCCGACCTTGGCGCGCGCGCTTCCAGCAATGCCAGTTCAACAAACTCTAGCCGACCTTGGCGTGCGCACTCCCAGCAAGACCAGCATGACCAGCTCGAACAGCTTGGGCCAGATTCAGAACCAGTTCGAACCAGCTTGACAAGCTTGAACCAGCTCAAGTACCAGCTCGCCCAGCTGGAGTGCCAGCTCGAACCTGCTTGAACCAGCTGGATCATATTGAACCAGCTTGACAGATTTGAACCAGCTTCAGTAACAGCTCAAACCAGCTCATGTACCAGCTTGCCCAGCTGCAGTGCCAGCTCGAACCAGCTTGAACCCGCTCGAGCCAGCTTGGTTATCATCTAGACCAGCTCGAATCAGCTTAAGAACCAGCTGGACCAGCTTGACCGGCTTTATTTCCTTGCTGCGTTTTTTCAATAAGGTATGCATCACTATTAATTGAGAATACAGAGGCCCATTTGAAGGTTTGCCTTCAAATGGGCCTCTGTTATGTACCATGTGTTTGCTCACATGGTACATAAATTTTATTGTTCTGTTCCATAAGCATAATAATTTTCTAATTCGGGAACGAAATGCATTAGGAAACATGGCAGACTGTGATGCGTGTCTTATACATAAAATACACGTATAATTTAAGATTTTCTTCGTCTTCTCAAAATTGTGAGTGTCCTCTGAAAACAAAATTGTTTTAAGGTTTTTTTCTTCGCATGCATTCTTCGTATTGTTTTAGAGAATATGAATCGGATGGGCGCATGCTGTTTAGTAGGGGAGAACTATATTTGAAGGTGTGTATTCTTTCTTTTTTTTCAGTGGACATGGCATCATTCGAATGTGTTGTTCAATTGCTGGAGGTTTTGATACAATTTGACGTTCTTAAGAATTTCGATCTTAATTCGCGTGATTCACGAGCCAGTTCGGACGTTACAGCGAGGGTAAGCTCTCATTGGCCGCGATTACTCCTCATAATCGCAGAATGCTGCGCTGAGGTTTGAGTAAACACATTAGGTATTCGGGTGAATGAGAAAGGCAGAATGTGTCTTCCGAACGCTCGACTTCCCGCATTGACTCTTTGCGTTCCGCCTTCCTTAGGCTGCGCCTGAGTGCTTAAGGTGGACCAGATGCCGACGGGTTGTCGAAGTTAGGAAGTTTACGCTCTAGCGCCTGTCCTACTCACCTTGTCGGTGACCATAGATTTGTTGAAATAATAAGTAGAGGAAATATTAGGGGTCCGCAAAACAAATGTCGGATGCGCAAATTAACAGGACGATTCTGAGCGCAGATCAGGCGTAAAACATTGCGTAAATAATCCAATAAACGGTGTGAACTGCTAGGTTTAGCAGTTCACCCTGTAAACAATTAACGTAAACGCATGCTAGTTTCATTACTCTACAATGAGTAAACTAAAACCTGCCCAAGCAGGTTCCGTGCAAAGTTCATACCCCAATCGTCAAATGTCCAACAAAAATTGCTCCGCCCTGTTCTAGCTTCGTCTTGCTAATCGTAGAAGTGTGAAAATTTTTTAGCCTAATGCAGAATAAAAGGCTTCTACCCCCAATTACGCCCACTGTAGAGCTTTTAGATTTCTGATTTCGGGCCTTGCCAACAAGGCAACTTCAAAAGAGGCGTTATACGCTTCCGCTAATGCTCTGACTCCTGGCCCACCTAATGTCTTACCATGAGGCTGTGCACGCCTGGGTGATGAGATCGCAGTTACTTGAACGATCATTAGACTGAAAATGTCGCATCTTTCATGATTTTTTTTTTTAATTTTCGCAACTTTTTTAAGTGCGTTGCCGAAATTCCACATTTAGGTGAACTTAAAAAAATGTTCCTAATGCCATCTTATGCGATGAAATAAAAATGATTTTAGTTCACCTTTCGTCCCGTGTGTAGAATAAAGTAGAGGACCGAGGCTGAATAACAACGGCATTTTACTTACATTTTCTCTATGGCACAGCCTACTGAGAAGTCCTGTACAGATGTGTACCGGACTATACCGATTCATACCGGAGTCTTGTATTCTCGTACCGGTAACCGATAGCTCAGTACCGGCGACCTGTATCCACGTACTGGCGAAGCCGATCCGCCGTACCGGCCGCCTATATCATTTACAAGCGGCCGGTACACACGTATGGCCACTGCCGGTACGCCACACCGGCAACCGGTAACCACGTACTGGCGAAGCCGATACGCCGTAACGGCTGCCCATATCATGTATAGGCGGCGAGTAAACACGTACAGACGAAGCCGGTACGCCCCACTGGTGGGCCGTAATAACGTACCGCTGGCCAGTAATCGGTGGGCGGCCACCAGCAACCCCGTATCAGAGCGACCTGTAACGCCTTACCGGCGCCGGCACTTAAAGGGAAGATGGGGCACTTCTACATTTGAGAAAAAAACGCTTGAATTGCATTCATTTGGCCTTTAGAATAGCAGATATCACAATTATATTTCAATGCGACGCGCCAGAGAGCAATAAGAGCAATTTGAAAAAAGGCCTGAAGCCCCGCCTCCCTAGCCTTGGCAAGCCAAAAGATCCGTCGATGACGTCACGGACAGCGACAGTCTTTCGCGTTTTTCTCGCGTTTAAAAACACTTGCGCGGCAAATGGTTTTGGTATTCGGGTTCACAAGGTAAAAATACACTAGAATTCACTTCTAACTCATTTTTTTCAAGAAGCTCCGTAGCTTCCCTTTAGATTGGCGGTCGGTTACCTCGTACTGACTCTACCGACATACACAATTTTAACACGACGAGAAATTATTAGACCTCGACGGGAACGCGCGCACCGCGAAACTAAAGTGTGATAATTTTTATACAAAATTTTAATCAGAAAATCACATATTAGTCCATTTCAATTCAACAGTTTCAGCTATCAAACGCAACCATGTTATGACATGCATATATAAAGTCATAAAATTCGAAAACCGAATAGCGAGGCCGAGAAAAGTGGGAGTTTGCTTATCAGCATAGCTTCCATCCCTGTACAATTTTAGTTTTGGTTTCGGTTTATTTCACACCGGATTGCATTGGATTTCGTAGCTGCAAGCCAGATTGGATGACAACAATCAGCGAGGAACAAACAATCTTTTTTTGAACAAAAAATAAACTCAACATGGCAATTTTGTATCATTTTAAATGTTTTAAAAATATTTCGAGTACTAATGGTACTAATATAAACTAAGGCAGTATATTACTTCAATCCAATCCAATACTTATGTTCCCACGCCGCAGGCCAGCTGGCCAGCGCTCTAAACCAAAGCCGCCTGGACGATAGTCTTGGTGTCGATATGTACTGCGCATACGTGATTTATGTTGCTTGCGCGAAGGAAATATTCAGTGTGACCCGTATCAAGATCGAAGTTCAAACCGGCGAGCCTTGACGACACCGACCCCGACGTGCCGAAAAGCAACTACTGGAAGGCTACTGGAGCGTGCGCCGGGGAGTCGTAAGTTGTTTTGTACGCATCAGGGGCTCGAAGTCCAGCACACCGTTAATGTTCGCGAGATCCTATTTTTTGGCGAATTTCGCGCGTCCAAAATTAGCGAAATTTAAGGGCACGTGAAAAGCGGAAACTTGGTGGTCCCCCGTTCAGGTGTCCCCCATTCCGGCGTTTAGAATTCGCGAAATGTGGTGGGCAAGAATATGTCCTTGCGCCCGATTTGCAAAGAACTTGGTGGCAGAAGCAAAGAGTTTTACATTATTGAACGAACTACAGGGCGCTCCAGATGGCAGCCACGACACTTAAAGTAAATCGCAGCAAATCAGCTTAGTAAGCTACGACAAATTTACCACATAAGTTCGACTAGGTGGTGCATTTAATTTGTAAAATTATCGAAGAAAACACTTGCTGAAACAAGGGTGTTAGCGTAGGCTAGCTGGTGAACGGTCATATTTATAAACCCCGATACAAGGAGGGGGGGGGGGGAAGGGGAACAAACACGACGACTTTGAGATGTAACTCAATGTGCATGTTTTGTTTTACGGAGGCACGAGATGAGCTGGTGGCTGCTTTGAAAAAGAAGCACGTGGCCGTCCCTATGATATTGAACTTAAGGTTCGATGTATATATGCGCCTTTAGGCTGTTTTTCTTACCTCATTCTTCGACCCTGTTCATAGCCAAGGGGTTCGTCTTTTGCGTCCCTTTTTCAAATCGGCAGCATACTTCACTTCCGTTCCCAGTGGGCAGTAATTGTGGGTAAAATTGCACGGTTAGGCCAAGGAATATCTTGCATTTTGTTCGCTTCATGAGTAATTGTTTCCATTCATTATGGCTGGTCAGGACTATCTGTATCAACGAGGTAGAGGGGCTTAGAGCGATAAACCGGGGTTCCGGTCTGCACTCGAAAGTGACCCCCATAAGGCGGCTGCCATTGTACGCAAATTTGACCACACGTCACATGACCAAACCAAATACGTGACGTCACAAGGAAGATGGCCGCGCCCATGCAGCGGCTGGCCCCAGCTGGGCCGGAGCTTCTCGGATGCTTTGTTGGTTGTCGTTCGTCTCGGCGAGTTGATTTCAGACACTGAAGCCATCATATGAGGCCGGTCGAAAGCGAGTTCAGAGTTCAGCGTGGTGTTTGACGTAGGTATAACGTGAAAATACGGAGGAACGGTGTGCATTTCGCTGGTGACCAACCGGGATATTGCCACGGAAGAGACAATCTGACCTACGTTGCTCGGACCTCGGATTGATTCGGATACCGCTAGGATAAAATTTAAGGCGACGTTTCTGTGCGCTCGTTGGCCATAGGAATCTTCGAGGTTTGCAGTGAAGCGTGTGCAATATATATGGATACACAGTTTAGCAACGGAAATTGCGTGAGTCGTGCTTGGTGGTGTGTAATCGTGGTGCAGCTTCGATCAAATGACCGAGGGCTCACTTCAGTTGTGCGGCGCACCTGAAGGCTGCCTTGAAGCTGGTAGTTCCTGTGCCGTGCTGAATGATGCTGTGCTGCTTACAAATTGTTCCGGCGTAGAAGTGCACTTTCACGGAGCACAGGTGTGCGGCGCACCGAAGAGCTGCCTTCAAGCTGGTAGTTCCTGTGCCATGCTTTAGGTGATGCTGTGCTGCTTCCGAAATTGTTCCGGCGTAGACGTGCACTTTCACGGAGCACAGGTGTTGCAGTTGGTATTGATCCCGCTGGTCTGTCGCACGTTTCGTCAAAACAAACGTTTCATCCACACTCGTTACGCGAATTGCAAGCTGTCCGGACATTTCATCGAGCGTGTTACGTACCCCGCTCACGCCGCTTTGTGGCAACAGTCTGCAGTGGCTCATTACCAGAAAAGTGGTCCCACATCCATTTTAGTTCAGTTCGTCCACGGCAGTCGCCAAACCCCGAAGGAGAGGATTTATTCGGACAGAATGCCACTAAAGCAATGCAACTTCCTCAGTGGTCAGGATAGATTCTCTTCTGCGGGTTTTGTTATACTGTCACGGATCCTTGTTGTAGTCCTATCTTCTATCAATATTCACTATTCTGGGACACTGCAGGTCATGCTCAGCTGTAATCATATGTTCTGGTGGAGGTGCTGGGCACTTTACCCATAGCCCTCCACTCTGTGTGAACCCGGCGGCTCTTCAGCCGAGTTACCCGATGATGGGACACGGCTGGCGGACTATCCTGCGTCTTATACCCCCGTCGAGCCGTAAGCAAAGTCCTGACCCGAGCCTGGCAGAACAACCGGAAGACGACCGAGTACCACAAGGAGTAACCTCGGAAATACACCACGAAGCACCTGAAATCCGAGCCAGTTGCTGCTACCAGGAAAAACCACCGGAATTCGGTCTCCTGTCAGAAAATTCGAAGCTGACAATGCCAACAACGACAAACCTGTAGCAGCAAACCGTGTCCCCTCCCACCATTGTTTGCATGCCCGTCGCAAATCACACTCCGACGCTTTTTCACGCAAACTGTATGAAGACGTCAAGGACTGGATTGAACAACATGACAGTGTCGCCCGCCACTTTGGGTGGACAGACAACCAGCTCCTGCAGAACCTGTACTTCTCGTGGAAGAAACTGCCGGCCCTGGTCTGAGAACCATGGATCCTCCTTAACGTCATGGGAAGTTTGCAAGATCGAGCTGAAGCGCGCATTCGTCAGCCAACATCAACGAGAGAGAGCCGCATTCTTGATTCTGTCCAGGACACTGCCCCAACGAGAGCGCCACCGCACTCGTGGAGGATGTTTTGCGCTTGACCGAGCACCCACGCCCACGCCGACTTTGATGCTACAGAAGACAAGAACCTAAGGATCCTATGCCCCTCACGTGAGGAACAACACCTTCGGCAGCATTGTCCGCAACCCCCCAACAACAGTCGAAGTGTTCATATCACCGAGGCTTCCAACATGGAATGTGCACTGCATGCCCGAGCCTGCCACTATGAACAACTTCCCGGCGTCTCGACACCCGAGTTGTCCAGCCACTACTTCGACGCCAGCCTCCCAGGCATCCACGAGATCATCCACGACGTTGTCTGGGAGGAGATCAGGAAGCTACTTCCTGCCATCAGTTAACCAGCTTTTATTTTGATTGCCGAGATTGTTTCGGAACAGGTTTGACAGGTATTTCAACCGAGACTTCTGCGAGCGAAGCGGCATCTGACAAACCAAGGGCAACTTACGCCACAATGGCACGACGACAGCCACCGGCTGCCCCTTAATATCCAATGCCAATTCAATGAGACACTCTAACGCCGAAGCATTCCCGACATCGTGTGTAGGTCTGTGCTCAACAAAGTACACCGAGGAAAACATAGGCGATGCGAATGTGCGACCGAAAACCACTGCTAGCACTGCATGAAGCCGACCATGTCTACCAAAGCAGCCCGTACGAATGAATTGGTCTGCGAGGGTTTCTGCCAAACGACCCTCGATTACGTCTCGAGGAGCGACCACGGGAGATTAAGGATTACCTTCGGCGACCTTTGTCCCTGATGCCGAAGGTGCTGAATCGAAGATTATGAATCCCTGATTACCCTGAAGCTCCTCATGTCCATCACCTCAACAAGAGGTAAGCATGACAAAGCAGGTGAACGGCGATGCAGTGACAGTGGATCTGGTGTCGGTTGTCGTCCAAGGACAATACCTAAAAATTTGCTCACACCAATTTTCTGTGTCCACTCTACGAAGCACACAATTTCAAACTTTGAGGGAGAATGCCCCTGAGTGACTTGAAGGAATAGAATGGTTGGTTGCTCTCAAAAGTGAACTGCAAGCATCACCAGACTTGGATAGCAAGCAAAAATTGTTGCCAGCTATCAAGTCAACGGTACAGCAAAAGGCACAGCCACGTAAGCAATACATGCCCGAGCCTGCTGCATTGATGACAAAAACTACCAGGAAATTTTTCGGATTAGAAGCCAGCCCTGCAGCTTCAGTGCATCAGACGTCAGTGGCCGCACATGACGTATGATTACAAGACAGCATCAGTCGGTCAAAGTTGCCACTCGACCAAACTGAACACCGACGTGCCAGGAGCGTCATCCTACAACAAGGTCCACAGGTACTACGACTGAACGCCTGACACGAGAGTGTCGTAGAAAGAACTCGTTATGGAACCATTTCCTAAGAATCAATAATTATGTAATCAAGTGGAAATAAACATATTTGATACACTAACCTTGATAAACATATTTCCGCTTGCCTTCATGCCTTGAGAGTCTACACACCGAGAATTGTGCCCACTGCACGCTCTGGACCTTACGAGGACACTCGCATCTCTGACCCTTCAATATTAATTAAGGGGTCATACCAGACTTCTTGCAAGGGGCTGCACTCGTTCAACCTTTCCTGAACATGTGGTGCATCCGAAAACCAACTCCAGAGATGTGAAAATGTTATTTATTAATTTATTTCTTCTGGGGGCCTTCGTAGGCATTGCAGAGAGGATACTTAAAACTACACACATGAAAATAGCATTAAAGCACACTGCTGTAACTTGTTAAATGGAAAAACAAATACACCTCTGAGCATATAGTTTAATAGTATGTGTTGATGCATTGTTATACCGCATGACACTTCCTGTATGTATGACACAATAGACCCCTTGCAGAACCTTATCAAGCAACACAAATGTCACCATTATTTCCGGCGTAAAGCACACGAATGGGCCCCAGTTCACGAATGCTAATGCAGCATTCGAGTCCAATAGGTGCTGAGCCGAATTCACAGGGATGGCGGACATAACATTCTTGTCGAACAAATGCCCAAAGTATGAAAGCCTGGGGTAATTACAGTAGTAGCTACTGTAATTTGTTTCATCAGAATTTGGCAGACAGCAAAGGCTACGGTCTCGGCGAGTCAATACACACATGGGAGAGAAGCACATGACAACATATCACCAGAGTGCTCGTCTGCACAGATTTATCACACACATTTGCTCCGTCTCTCTGATTGGCTCGAGGGGGCTGTGGCGGTTGGCCTTTTCCAAGTTACGGTGATGGGAAGTATAGACAGCCCACACTTTTAAAAAGAGTATATTGAAGAGACCGAAAGGAATGGTAGTCAACATTTTTCAACAAGACTGCTCTCCAGGCAAGGGATGAACACAAATATGAATCACCTTACCCAGGTAATTAGAACAATTAAATAATTGACCGACTAATACAATGCACTCTTGATGGAAAAGAGTATAGCTGCAATAAATCCTACAAAACAGAAAAAATGCGCAGTTAATCTATGCATGCACCAAAACAGTTGTTCTTATAGCAAGTCGAATAGCTTTGAAGCAGGTGCCTGCAACGATTTATTCTTCCTCATACTCAATAAAACGCCATCCTCGTAGCTGAAAATAAGGGTGCACTTCGCACTCACACACAAAAAAGGAAGAAAAGCGATCGAATGTAGAATAGTGGATTAGCACAAAAGGTTAAAATCGCAGGAGCTTCCTCGCTAAAAGTTGCTATGGTTGTTCGGTGACGGAGGGCTGAAACGACTTCTCCTAGGCCCTAACGCGACATATACCTTTCGCGTCGATTCTCAGACATTTCAACGTTCACACAAAGCTAAGAGAATGCGAAAATTTTATGCTAAAACCACTCAAAGTTCTATCGGTCCTCGGACACATCCCGGAATCCGAGCACAGGTCCGGCAATGCAGAGCTGATGCTGTCTCACAGGCGTTAATATCCAGATGATCCAGAGCGATCTTGCGCAAAAACGGTATAAAGTCTCATTCCTTCATATTTTCACATTATACCTGTGTCAGCGAGCACGAAGAAGCGCGAAGTCGTCGGAAAGCAGCTGCACATCACGGCTACCGCGCACCGAACAAACTCGCATCCGCCAGCTCTGGGCGCTGCCATCTTACCTGTGACGTCACGGCTCTTGGGAGGTCACGTGACGAGTGGTCACATTTGCGTAAAATATGGCGGCCACCGGGGGGGTGCCACTTCCGGACTTCCGGTTTATCACTCTAAGCCCCTCTACCTCGTTGATCTGTATAGACATTGTTTTTTTTTAAAATTGCTTTCTATTCATGTACACAGATCCAGTGGGTACCGCTCCAGGAACGTGGACCACAAGCCATACTTTAACACACAAAGAGCCGCAGCTTGGCCACTCCTGGTCTCGATTGTGCTGTAGCCGAAGTTGTCCCTCTTCAATTCCAAGAGACACTCTCCTGCTTGTTGACTCGATCGCATTATATCTGAATATCATCCTCTTCAGTCTTACGAGACGTCTTCACCTGTTCTAAGTCTCAATCTCGCTTTACACGGAGTTACATCTCTTCTTCACCATCGCAAGACGTCCTTGTTTGTTTGGCGTCCTGCTTGCGTTACAGCCGAAAATTCCTCTCTTGAATCTTTTGATCAGCTTCGATGGTCCTCTGGTTGCTACTTGTCTTTCTAGCTTAGAACAAACATGTTTCTTGTGGTTCCGAACTGCCCTAGGCACTTTGCTGTCGCTGTTCCTCAGCACGCTTGCGTAGACGTTCCTCTGGCGAGACCTGCTTTTGCTTACCGGCAACGATGATGCTCAAGTCTGATTCACAGAGCTCTCCTCAGATATTGCTATGTGCGACTGCGACCAGATGTGACACCCATTGCCATGGCAACGACGGCGTTGAGGCACTGGCACGTGCGTCAACGCAGCTCTTGCCTGCACTCAGTAAGTCTTTCGCAAATGCTTACCCATGCGTGCTCGTGGCGAGGCGGGTACGATGTCCGGCTTACAGCCCAACAGTTGTGGGTTTGATGCACAGTGCCGGCGGCATGTTTTTCTTTTCTGAATTATAATGTGCCGCCGCATGCTCGTTTTGAAAGCAGTTACAAATCCACGGACCAACGGATTCCTAAAGTGCATAGGGTTTGCTTATAAATGCTATTGTATATAAAAGTACTAGATTGCAAGTAGAAACCAACTGAGAGTTCATGTACCTCATAGAAAGTACAGTGGGTGCAAAGCAGTATAATCATAATTTACTTTCTAAATTAGAATTACCTTTTAACACAATCTTTGATCATACCCATGCATTTTTTTCTGCATCCGCTACACGCAGAGCAAACAGATGCACGTATCGTCCTTTACACTAGAGTGTGTAAAGGGCGATACAGCAATTATTTTCTGAAATGACAGTGAATACCGGATATACGGCCATGGGCATCTGGAAACATTTTTTCAGGGGGAGGGGGCAATCACAAGTATAGGGCTGAAAGCTAAACCTAAAAAAATAAAGAGGGGGGGGCAATTTAATGTGAACAATGTCTGTCCCAATCCTTTGTTGGAAGCTTATATGAAGTGAATATCTAAACACCTGGCCCTTCTTCTTTTCCAGATTGAGATGTCACCGTCCCCTGTAGTGGGTGGCGAGTCCAAGAAAAAAAAAACAGAGGCCAGGACCTCCACTGTGTCGCTTGTGGAGCATGCCTGGACGGTTGAAAAGCTGAGGTCGGCAAAGTAGAGGGTGGTGAACCGGGAGCAGGAGCCCCAGATAGAGAGGACGTTATCAAGAAGACTGCAGTAGCAGCTGCTTGCACTATTGGGTTACCGCGTAGGCAATTTTAGTTGCCCACCTCGCACACTACACATTATATGCTCATACTTTATCCGAGGGATCAAAAGTAACTTCATTTTTTTTTGGTCGCAAACAGAAGTAAGCATATAATACAGGGTTGCCTCAATATATCAATGTCTATAATTCTCTTTTCTTCTCTTGGAGTGCGAATGGAGCTTTGAGAGTTTGTTTCTTGTTGCTGATGGCGGTGACCCGGTTTTGCTCGGCAGCACTCTTGCTTTGACCGGAGAAATATTTTTCTGCAGTCCGTCAAACAATCATGCCCATTACCAAGACACCATGGTCTGTGCGCATAGATGAGGCTTGAAGTAAAAAGAGGTTGTGCAGTCGTTCACAACATTGTAAATATGCACTTTCCGATTAGCCCGGCCAGCGCACATCCTTTCTTCATTGGAGAGAAAGAATTTATCTTTGTTGACGAGGAGGGAGTGAGGAAGCTGGTACTGGGCATGACAACAGCAGCAACAAGGCTGAACTTTAATCGGGCGGCAGAATTTGCCTAGTGATGCAACTGTGCAACTAGTTAAAAGGTGACCAGACGTTCTGCTACAGCATTGAATTTCGTCAGAACAATTGAGCTTATATCTCGCAAACCGTCGGAAATGCTAGGCATGAATATTCATTAGCTATTCACCGGTATTTTTTTTTATTTTTGTAAACATGCTCTCGGCCGCCCACTGCCGGTGAACAAGTGCCCTTGTTTTTCCTCTTTTCCTTTCCGGTGTATTACGAAAAAACAAATAAGCACACTACCGGTAGTCTTCTCTGGCATTAAGTACTATAAAACCCTCAGGCCATCAAGGGACCAGGAAAGTGTTGAAGTCGGAATAATCAAGCGTGTCTGAAGTTTTGGCGTCGAAAATAATTGGTCGGCTCCTGTACCGTATTTGGCACGTTTGCGGAGCTGTGGCTTACAGGAGAGATGGTCTTGTTTCTAAACAGTGTTTTATTATGTTGCAGTTGACAATGTCCTGGCTGGCGGTATGAGGCAGCTCCTCCAGCTTGCCCAGCACCAGTTGCTGCAGCTGGTGTTCTTGTTCCAGTTCACGTTCTGCGCGCTGGTGGGGACCACGCTCGACCTTTACCGGCCGCTGATGCTGCTGCTCCAGCAGCGCATCTTGAAGCAGGCCCACCGGAGGCACCTCCCGAATGTTTGCCAGTGCTTGCAGAGGTCGCTGATGAGGTAGGTTCAGAATTTCAGAAGTCAGAAGATCAGAATGTCCTGTCTGGCGGTGTTGGGGCAGCTCCTGCAGCTTGCCCAGCAGCAGTTGCTGCAGCTGGTGTTCCTGCTCCAGTTTATGTTGTGCGAGCTGGTGTGGATCACGCTCGACCCGTACCGGCGGCTGATGCTGCTTATCCAGCAGTAGATATTAAAGCAGGCCCACCGGAGGCACCTCCCGAATGTGTGTCAGTGCCCGCAGAGGTCGCTGACGAGGTAAGTTCAAAATTTCAGAAATCGGAAGTTCAGAATGTCCTCTCTGGCGGTGTTGGGGAAGCTCCTCCAGCTTGCCCAGCAGCCGTTCCTGCAGCTGGTGTTCCTGCTCCAGTTCACGTTGTGCCCCTACAGAAAAAACCAGCTTAAGCTGGTCCCAGCTCAAGCACGGTTATTGCTCCAGCATCCTCAGTTCAGCATGCTGGTTGATCCGGTTATAGTGGTCATGTTGGTTGATCTGGTGCCAGCTTCAAGCTTGGTTATCGCTCGAGCATGCCCAGTTTGGCATGCTGGTTGATCTGGTCCCATCTTCAAGCTGAGTTAATGCCCCAGCATACCCAGTTTAGAATGTTGGTTAAGCCGGTGGACTTCTCCACTACTTTAACCATTTTAAATTGAGACACAGGATAAACAAGTCAAACTCTTTAGAAAAACCAGCTCGGCATCCAATTTATTATTTTCGTACTCGCGGCCTGCTCTCATCAGCTCAGATGCTATATATCATCGGCGCTGACAGTACTAACCGACGCTGACAGTGGTTCTCGGTGCAAAACAAACAATGTTATTAAAACTAGATTGCTTATCTCTCAACTCCAGAAATACTAGACGCACGTCAAAGGCAGGCAATAACAATAAAAAATACTTCACGGATGAGAGAACGGAACCTGGGGCCGGCCAGTAATAGGAGCGAAGCGTCCTCTTGCGTAGTCGGCAGAGGCGAGGAAATCCGTGTGGCTTGGATGGCATTGACGATTCTCCTCGGCACCACCGTTATTCACGATCAAAAACATGTTCGAAGACATGACATGACGCCTTAGTCGGGGCGTCCAACTTCTTCACACGCTGAACGAAATGACGCTCCGCTGTCTCCTCAAATCCCGCTTCGCATGCACCGCCGTTCAAGTAGTCTCCAAACAACGCGCACACAGCCGTCCCTTCGAAAAACTGCCGAACATAGCCCAACGTGTCTCAAGTTCTCAATTCCTACCACTCTCTCTCTTCTCGCACACAAAGGAAGCTCACAGCGTGCCTGAAGCGCCCGGTTGTCTACCAAAAACGAGAGGACAAGGAACAGGACGTGGCCTCGCGCCAGCCTAAGCCGACCTTGGCGCGCCCGCTCCTGGCGATGCCAGCTCGACCACCTCTAGCCGACTTTGGCGTGCGCGCTCCCAGCAAGACCAGCTTGACAAGCTCGAACCAACTTGGGCCAGCTTCAGCACCAGCTCGAACCAGCTTGACAAGCTTGAACCAGCTTCAGTACTAGCTCCACCCAGCTCAAGTACCAGCTTGCCCAACTGCAGTGCCAGCTCGAACCAGCTTGAACCAGCTTGACCGGCTCGAACGAGCTTGATTACCACGTAGATCAGCTCGAACCAGCTTAAAAACCAGCCAAACCAGCTTGGCCAGCTTGATGTTCTTGCTGTTTTTTTTCAACAGGGGCGAGCTGATGTGGATCACGCTCAACCCGTACCGGACGTTGATGCTGCTGCTCAAGCAGCGCATCTTGAAGCAGGCCCACCGGAGGCACCTCCCGAATGTGTGCCAGTGCTTGCAGAGGTCGATGACGAGTTAAGTTCAGAATTTCAGAAGTCAGGAGTTCAGAATGTCTTGCCTGGCGGTGTTGGGGCAGCTCCTCCAGCTTGCCCAGCAGGTGCTCCTGCTCCAGTTCACGTGGTGTGAGCTGGAGTGGATCACGCTCGACCCGTACCGGCCGCTGATGCTGCTGCTCCAGCAGTGGATCTTGGAGCAGGACCACCGGAGGCACCTCCCGAATGTGTGCCAGTGCTCCCAAAGGTCGATGACAAGTTAAGTTCAGAATTTCCGAAGTCAGACGTTCAGAATATCCTGTCCGGCAGTGTTGGGGCAGCTCCTCCAGCTTGTCCAGCAGCAGTTCCTGCCACTGGTGTTCCTGCTCCAGTTCATATTGTGCGAGCTGGAGTAGATCACGCTCGACCCGTACCGGCCGCTTATGCTGCTGCTCCAGCAGCGCATCTTGAAGCAGGCCCACCGGAGGCACCTCCCGAATGTGTGCCAGCGCTTGCAGAGGTCGACGACGAGTTAAGTTCAGAATTTCAGAAGTCAGGAGTTCAGAATGTCTTGTCTGGCGGTGCTGGGGCAGCTCCTCCAGCTTGCCCAGCAGGTGCTCCTGCTCCAGTTCACGTTGTGTGAGCTGGAGTGGATCACGCTCGACCCGTACCGACCGCTGATGCTGCTGCTCCAGCAGTGGATCTTGGAGCAGGACCACCGGAGGTACCTCCCGAATGTGTGCCAGTGCTTGCAAAGGTCGATGACGAGTTAAGTTCAGAATTTCAGAAGTCAGAAGTTCAGAATGTCCTCTCTGGCGGTGTGGGGGCAGCTCCTCCAGCTTGCCCAGCCGCAGTTCCTGCAGCTGGTGTTCCTGCTCCAGTTCACGTTGTGCGAGCTGGCGTTGATCACGCTCGACCCGTACCGGCCGCTGATGCTGCTGCTCCAGCAGTGGATCTTGAAGCAGGCCCACCGGAGGCACCTGCCAAATGTGTGCCAGTGCTTGCAAAGGTCGATGACGAGTTAAGTTCAGAGTTTTATGAAATATTATTTCCATATATTGGGCAAGTGACTAAGTTTTATGGTTTCCACAGCTCCTTGAATGAGGTTATTTGTATGCTTCCTTAAACTGAACCATCGTCTGGCTTCAAAATGCTGATGAGTGTAAAAGGTAGGGCCGGGCATCGATAAGATATTTCATACTAATTTATATGCGATTTTCTGTGACGTTTCCTATCTAGTGTCCTCGTTTTATGCTGAGTTTTTTTTTTCATAAATGATGTACCAAGTAGCCCGTATTAAAATTCTGTTATAATTGGTCCCCTTCTTTCGATTTCTCTCTTTACTCTGAACTCACCTAAACGGACACTGACACTTGCGAAATTTGTTTTAAATTTTTTGCCAGGCAGTTTATTATGGTGTCGAATGACTACCCAATTAATATTTTGCAACAGAGTCACGTATATGTTTATTAATGCCAAAAAACGCAACTGCTCGAGACCGAAACTGAAACACGCTCACGGAGATCAGAGAAGTGGAGAGGAGAAAGTGAGTTGCGGAAGTCACGTGGATACACCTGACCGTGACTTTTTTTTTACCCTCCAATATTTTCGCTATGGAATATTAATATAGTTACACAGACATGAAACGGGGGCTAAGAACGGTAATTCTAGTGATGACAATGTTCGTTTATCATATGGTGAGAGGACCCTTTTCGCAATGCAGTTTCTTTCATTCTTTATGGTATCTAAGTTTGTGCATTTAGGGCCCGTCGTGCCTCATTTCTTTACGCGCACTTCTTTCTGTGCTGCTAGCAGCAGGTCTGCTGGAAGTGGGCCGCAAGCGGGGCTTGAGCCGAGAGACCGTGGCGAGCGGCGCGCCTGTCGGAAGACTTTTGCGGCCCGTATCGGTTTGGAGACCTCTAGTCTAGTTCGTAAGGTGTTTGCATCCAAATCATAGGGAAGAAGTGCACGAAAGTTCATTGCAATCAATCTGTTAGGAAACTGATTTATCCAGTCCCTCCATTCAAAGCGCCATCATAGCATCAGATTTATGTGGTATATGCTAATTAATCTACGCACGGATCAATTTACAGGTTCACCTTGGCCTTGGTGTCTTGGGGCAAAAGGACAAACTCTCCTACGTCAGGGGAGCCCGGGGAGACTCCATATTCGTTAAAGAGGCCACGAAGCTGATCTTCGGCAGGGAGAACCTGCATGGGCGGAGTGTGCCTGGGGTGATATGGCGGCGCTTCAAGGGCGCCGTGCGCAAGAGGGCCTTGTCTCCAGTCAAGTTGGCAGGAGTCTGCAGTAAGTGCCCACTTCTCACAGATGTCTCATACTTGGTGAGACATTCAAGCCTGATGGCTTCCGCAGGTGCAATCTGCTACGACAAAATTAATGGGATAACATATTCCAAGGCGTTCAGAACTTTCAGTGTTATAGGCTGTGTAATGGTCATAGTTCGACTAGCTCGAGCTCTAAGAACGTGAAGCTCCGAGCGCAAAACTGAAATGAAGAGGCTTTATCTTCCTCTTTGTTTTTAATATATGAAGAAGAATAGACTGATCTTGTGACGGTCATCTAGGCCGCATAGTGGTTTCGAATGTATTCACACTCTAAAGGTTTTACAGTATTATGCAACGCGTCACAAATATCTGCTAATCCCGGTAAGTTTTTTTGTTTTTTTCGGAGAGCCAAAATATCATTGGCATGTTCACAGGACCTTCTGCTGGCTCCCCGGCAGAGCTGCGAGGCACTTATTTTTTTTTCTTTTGAACGAAAACCTGGCACTAGCAAAGTTGTGAAATTGAGTCTGTTTTTTCAATAGAGCTGCTGCATCCCAACTATGTTTGGCTCTGTCCTTTGAGTACTGCCCATAATTTGTGAACCGTCTTCTCATCGTGGGTTTTCCTCTTTTCTCGTTTATGACCTGCTCAATTTTCTTACCAGGGAACGATCTCGCATGAATGGACCAATGAAGGGTCACGACACGGATATTAAATTAGTTAAATGATTCTTGATGTAAAATCTCTGTTGGCGATTGATATACATGCCCAGAACAACAATTGTAGCTCAAAATCTTTCTTTCGCACAAAAACCGCCGGCCAAGTATTGTGTGTTCAGTGTTCATTTCAGTCGTTTCCATGGTGACATTGTTGGGCATGAAATATGTTCGAGATGCTAGGCAATCGGAGGCACATGTTCATGATTGAAAATACATATTTGGATGCATAGCATATACTTTTATTTTAGTTAACAGGCAGGCGAGCTGGTTAATGATAGAACTGGTAACCCGGCAGCGTGGGACAAAAAGGAACAGACAGACACGAAGCTCCGGAGCGTCCTGTCTTGCATTGCCTTTTTGTGCCCCCGCTCCGGGGTCTATACATTTTATAAACACTGAAATGCAAGGAACACACTGTTGCAAGTGAACTTTAAGTGCATGGTTCTGAAAAGTCACACTAGGCCTTTTCGATTTGCCTGAACCAGCCGTTCTAGTTCAACTAGTGCAAAAACTGACGCATTAGATTCAACCAGAAGTTGCATGGACGCTGAACTGGCCTGTTCGATTTATTCTAGTGCTGCACGAGCTCAGCCTCAGTTCCACAGAATCTTGCGCTGGCCAGCGTCAGTTCAGCGTTCATGCAGAAACGGATGGCAACTCTTCGGTCTTTCGGAAGCCAATTACAGGGTCGTTTGTAGCGCTGCAGCTTAACTTCATGCAGTCGCAGCCCGACTTGCGTACTGTTTCTGCACTCTTCCGAACACGGTCTTAACTGGTTCAAACCTTTCTTGCCGAATCATGCATACCTGCCGTTTTAAGCAGACTGCATAATCGTAAGAAGTCGCTCTAGGAGTTTACATAGTATCACAAGATGTTAACAAAGCACAAATTGTAGGGGAAATCGCTTGCTTATAATTGGAGGAAATAAAATATTTAATTTTGCAAGAAACTGTAGGTATACATGACTTATTGTTGTATTCTTTTTTACTGCAGATGACTTCAGCGAGTACATATGGAGGCATCTTTGAAAGGCCTCTCCAGGGAAGAGGACAGCTCGGGTCAACCCAATGCAGTATGCCAATTCGCTAATATCCTACTGCAGGATATTAACAAGAAGTTTGACCTCCAAGCTTGCTTAGAGGTTAAGCTTCTTGTCGATGTTCTGCAGTATGCGAATTTGCCTTCACGAAATACACATATCACCTGAAATGACCTGGCTCATGCTCATTCTTTGCATGACAAATGCATGCGAATTGTTAAACCTGCAAAGATCCATACGTCCATATCCAAACGTTTAACACCATATTGATTCCTATTACTGCGTCAGAACGGGCAAAAGCGTAAGGATGTAGGTTTCTCTATCTAAACAGGTGAACATCCATAAATATTGGTTCCTATATCTAAAAGGGTCAACTTGTAAGGTACGGGTTCCTATATCCAAAAGGGTTAACCTGTACAAGTACGGGTTGCTGTACCTGTATGGGTCAACCCATAGAGGTACGGGTTCCTGTATCTGAATGGGTTAACCTATAAGGTACGGTTTACTGTATCTGAATGGGTCAGCCTATACAGGTACGGGTTCCCAGTAGCCTACGAGCGACCCGTATCCCATAGCACCGTATGAAATATGCGGGTCAACCACACTCTTAGAAAAAAAGGTATCGATAGTCCTCTCTAAGGGGAAGAACGGTATTGTAACCAATGTTCCTTTAGAAAGAGAGAAACTTTCGTCCCTGAAGCAGAGGAGCAAACAGTTCCTCCGTCGCCTGCATCTCATTATGGCGGCCCTAAATCGAGCAAATCGAGCTCAGTGAGTCTTAACGAGGACGCTACGTCTATTGTACGGGACGAGAGGAGCAGCAAATAAAAGCGTAACACGAGCTCTCCGCGAACTGTGTTTTTTTTCCAAAGCCAGATTCCCCCCGCGGGTACAGAAACTTCCGTTTCGAAAGCAGTTAGTCAGTCTTCTCGTCGTGAGCACTGCGATGTTAAACGGGGAAAACCGATACCCAGTTACTTCGCGCCCTTTACGTCTTACTTTTGCGGTTCCTCGAGTCACAATTCCTTCGTCAACCGTACATCACGGAGGAATGGTAAACCAATCCGCGAAACAAAAAGCCGCTCTCAAAGGAACAAACCCGAAGGCGCTGTTTATCTCGTAGCTTGAAAGAAGGTCAAATCGCTTGCCACCAGATGGCAGGGTCAAGCAGCGTAATTGAAAGTAGCTAGGCTAGGCGGCACTAGGTACCACTCAATTCATGTTCTACAAAAAGTATGCTTATTTCCTCAGGCCACCATTGCGCATCGGGAACCTGTACTACACACATATGTAGACACATTGCGCATACTACAAGCATCAGGTGAACATACATTGAGCGCATGCACATACATGGCACAAACAAACATCGATCGAGCGGCACTCTAATCCGTATACTACAGGCGATCTCTCCGTTTCCCTCTTTTATACTGGTCGTTTTTGAACGTACGAAATTTCTCGGTGACTCCCTAAGCAATACAAAATATTCCCAGCATGCTCATTCTTTTCCAGCAATGTCATGCATCTGAGAGTATTTTGAATGGCTCAGGGGAAGAGCCTCTCTTTGAAAAGTAAACGGTCGATCATGCTGTAATTATTTCAAAGCCAATAAGTCAAGCCGCTCCAATGCGGTTCGAAGCCATGAGTTTGTTTCCCCGCATGGCACGTCGTAGCCTGTATTTCCATTGTAGAGTTTGTTTTTCTATTTGTGCTGTTCGCGCACGGCTGCAATTGCCGTCTTTAAATAACCTCTGTAGAGCGGAAATTCACTCAGCTGGAAGTGATGCGTCACGGGCAGCGAAATCGCTTTTCGATCAGTCTGAATGCAGTCAAAGCCGCGACTTGCGGCAGGTGTTAAGTGTGCGGAGGTACGCCGTGAACGAGCTCGAAAACGTCTAGCGCTCATCCCAGCGCGCCACTTAAACAGGAACCGTGGTATATTTAAACAGCAAAATAAAGGGTAGCTTTTATTTGTTTTTCGATTTTATGTACTCTTCGTTTTTAATGCTAAAATTCCACACTGCAAATATACGTACTTTTCGTCATAATTTCGTACTGCACTCTTAAAAAAAGGAGTCCAAAGGGAGTCGCTGCTTCCCTTACTCCCTTTGACACTTCACGACTCTCTTAGAAAGTCAATGAATCGTGTGACTCTGTTTTGACCCTCCCCCTTCTCTACGGGAGTCACAGGTCAGCAGCATTTGCCCTAACAAAAAAAACAGTATGAATTTATTTTTATTTACACAGTACCTACATCGCCCAGAGCGCCTTACTGCAGGGGGGGGGGGGGTTAAAATACATAAAAGATGGTTGCATCACACTTGTTAAATGCAAGTAAAACATAGTGCTTGAAAGCACCATTACACAAAAAAATGCAAAAGCATCAAAGATCTGTTGCGAGAAAAAAGGATTACAATCAGCAAGCAAATTACAAATCAATAAGCTAACAGAAAACACGATACAAGTATAGCTAATAAACACAATACAAGATATTGCACACTGAGGGAGTTTTATAGGTCCGATAGGAGAGAAGAAAAGCTGGCATCTGAGGTTTCTGTCACCACAAGCTCAGGAGGGCATTCCACTCTTGAATGCTCTTTGGAAAAAAAGGAATGTTTAAACAGTTCTGTTCTACATCTATTTTATTTTAAGCGAAAGATCTACCCTTGAGGAAATGTAATCAGGACTATGAAGATACTTATCCTTGCTAATGCGTGTGTTTTGTAGGAAAATACTTCTAAAAAGTTTTAATCGCAAACACTTTCGTCGTGAAGCCAGCAAGTGCCAGCCAAGTTGCTCTTTAAGTTTGGTGACGCTTGACCGAAAGGCGTACGTATTCATAACAAAGCCCCAAGCTCTATTTTGTACGCGTTCAATTTTTGAGGACGAGTTGAGAAAATAAGAGTCCCACACTGAACTCGCGTACTCTAAGATAGGCCTATACGTTAGTAGTGTATAGCAAAGCTTTTATATCCTCAGGAGCCATTTTAAAATTCCTTTTTATAACGTTTCGGACACGGTTCGCCTTAAGTGTTACTGTGTCCACGTGCTTGGCCCAGGAAAGCGTGCTGCCAAAATAGACCCCTAAATACTTTACCTCCGTAACCTCTTTAAGATCAATGCCGTTTAGACTATACCTTGATAGAAAAGGGTTGCGTTTTTTGGTAAACCGAATATAATTGCATTTATTAATGTTTAGGCACATTCCCCACCTGTTACACCACGCCGCCACTGTTTCAAGGTCAGCCCGGAGTAAGTAGGAATGATCATCGTTGCAAACTTTCCGGTGAATAACGCAATCATCCGCGTATAAACGAATACTAGATGTTAAGTTTTGAGGAACGTCATTAATATAAATTAAAAAAAGAAGAGGTCCAAGTACGCTCCCCTGGGGAACTCCTGACGTAAACGCTGCGTACGAAGATTTAACACCATCAACAACTACACACTGAGTACGATCAGTTAAATAATCTTTCAGCCACTTGATAAGATAACCAGGTAACCCCAAGGATTACAATTTGTGCATAATAAAGGTGTGGGGCACTTTGTAAAAAGCTTTTTGGAAGTCTAAAAGCAAGCAGTCAGTTTGTATATTTTTATCTAATGAGAGAGAAATATCATGGACAAATTCAATCAACTGCGTAGTGGACAACAGACCCGAGCGAAAACCATGCTGCTGCGGGGTAAAATAATCATTTAACTCTAGATGAGATACAGTATTTGAGTATATGATGTGCCCTAGCAGTCTGGACTAAACACTTGTTAGAGATATTGGCCTGTAATTAGATACTTCGCGTTTAAGACCTGCCTTATGGACAGATGCAATATTAGAAGTCTTCCAATCCGAAGCAGCTTGCTCGAGAAGATCGATTTGTTAAACAATATAACAAGGAAGGACGAAATGGCGGTAGCACATGATTTTAACACGTGGTTAGGGATTCCATTGGGTCCTGTGGCTGAATGAGGTTTTAAACTACAAAGAAGTTTAAGTGCACCATTATCCTCAATTACAGATTCTGGCATCCCATTAAATTCTGACATAGATGGGGCCAATTCGTCTGTCTCTGCTGGACTAAAAAAAATAGACTGAAAAACTTCATTGAAAATTCATTCGCGGCGTCCAGCCGGCAACCCGAGCCCCGCCGTTTCCCTATGCACCTCTAGAAAATAGTCCGATATTATTTAGTTCAAAGCTTTGTCGACAACATATTTCTTCAATAATAATTCCGCAAAAAAAAAATTAAAAGGAGAGGAAAAAATATATGCACGAAGTTTCGTCGACATTCGTTTTTCTCAGGAATAATTGTAAAAAACAAAAAAAAAAC
The DNA here is from genome assembly GCF_016920785.2 of Ixodes scapularis. Classification (NCBI taxonomy): domain Eukaryota; kingdom Metazoa; phylum Arthropoda; class Arachnida; order Ixodida; family Ixodidae; genus Ixodes; species Ixodes scapularis. Next base: position 56,305,624 of record NW_024609838.1, on the reverse strand, counting down.
AGGAAAAAAACATTTATGTTTATTTTTTGCATCCAACCTGGGTTCGCTCCGTATCAAGCAGGCATCTTTCCACATCGCTCCACCGGCGAGTACTCGTTTTGAGAATTTGTTTTATACGAGATTCAACAAGTTTCGCCTCGTGCATATTATTAGAAACCGAATCCTGCGTCTTCATTTTACATATTTCTAGAACTGACGTGGGGTGCGCCTCTGGGAGTGAGTGAAGGTGCAGCAGCTTATTCAAGACTATACTCCGATTTATACATGGCATGCAACGCAGTCAAAGCTAGCGCACCGGTTTGCATCGCCAACCGTGTCTACGTTCACCCCATAAAATAGTGCGTCCCCTGTAAAAACACATATAAAAAGTCGAAAAATGTGCCTCCTCGGACCTAGTAACTGATAGTGGTGTTATGATTTCGATGTAGCACAATTTTTTTTTCAATAAAAACGAAAGATAATGTAAACTACATTAAATTGTTTTCGCTTTCGTCCGTGCGGCAGCCGCTGCGGGTTTTCGGGTTGTGTGGCACCGGCTGGTTTCGAGAAGATGGCGTCTTACGCAACAAGCTCAAGTGTCTCTTCTGCTCGGATATTTTCGAAGATTCGTTGTGCGCAGACCTTGAAAGAGCGCAAGCAGGTGATCGCCAACGTGTACGCGAGTAAGAGAACGCGTTTCCCGGAGAAGTCATCGTGAAGCCCTGGAGACGGTCAGTAACAACACCGGAGTGTGCGCCCATACTGTCGCGAAGTACAAGGCGCAGTGTCTATCTGGCAAGGTGGCGTCCCCGAAGTGAAGACCTCGCCATGTAGACGTTTCGAGCACGGGGACTGTCAAGCATGCCCAAATCACACAATGCCATTGGCCTGAAGGTGCATCGCAAGTACTCCGAGAGGGGGATTTTTACCATTGACAGCTATTTAAAAATAAACGGTTCAGGCCACAACTATTGTCGATTAACGTCATATTATAAATTTTGGGATAAGGCTGTTATCAGTGAGATACCTCATTCCACACTGCACGCAAGAAAAATATAACTCGGTGCTGGAGGCAAATAACACCTGCAAAGCGGCAGAGCAGCTGGTAGAAATGTGGCCTCTCGGCGACTTATAAATAAAAAGCAAGAAGAAAAGAGGAACTGAAATATGCAGTTCGGCAATGCGCACAATCTTGCGCAAAAAAAAAATATGTCTAAAAGAGAAAAAAAAAACTGCGCGTCTGGTGGCTTCGAACCACTGCCGCCGAGACGTCGGTATCGCCAGAGCAGCTGTACCACTCGTCCACGAAACGCGCACGGGAACACATTTTTTTTCTGTATTTTCATGCGCACTACTTCAGTACCTTTGACAGCTTTGCACGCTATGTATGGAAAGGAGTATAAGTGCCCATTTTGAGAACCACACCACCACACTGCGAGTTGAAGCAACGCCGAAGACTCGCGTCTCGCAGCGCCGCCTGTTGAATAACCATTCGAAGAGTTTGCAGACTGTGAAGGTAAGAGCGTTCACACCGATGAGCTCTCTTTACAACGCCTACACACACACACATAGCTCACAATTGAAGGGGTGCCAATGAGGTTGTAAGCGCCACTGATCGTAGTAATCGCATTCCAAAGACGCCGCGTTGTCGTAGATTGTTTTTCACCAGCTAGGTCCTGTAGGAATGAGGCCAAGGCCAAGGCTGGGGGATTCATCGCCGGAAACGAAAAGGAACCAAGCAAACGACGTGAGGCTCGCGGACACGGTTTGTGGGAGCCGACGACATCGAAGCAACGATCCGAGCAGCCCTAGTAGCAGCCTTGCTTCCGAGAAGACTGGATATTCTTTCCGGCGGGCACACAATACTCCGACAGCATGCTTGCGGCTGATGTGGATTGAAGGAGGTGGATAACAGGAGGACCAATGCACAGAAAATAGGTTGAGCACGACACAGCACGCACAGAGGACGATTATCGCCGCCATGCTGAAAAAAAAAAACCAAGGTGAGGCAGGCCAAGCTACAGTTTAGTACATAACGAAGCTGAGACAGGCCAAGGTTCAGTTTAGCACACAACCAGCATACTTCATTACAAAGGATTAGATAAATGTTAATTTTTTTTTTTTTTACGTTTAAAAGTTTAATGTAAGTCGAATAAAACTGAAACATTCACGTTGCGTCAATTGAGTTTCGCCGTAACCAGTGAACGTCGCCACATCGCCATCGCCACCGTAAGCAAAATCAAAAACAGAGCAAGCTGCAAACTTTCGGGCGGTTTCAGGCATTTAGGTTAAAAAAAAAAATTTCTTTAAAAAACAAAAATGTCCCAGGTGCCGGCGTGCCCATGGAACCAGCTGTGGGTTTGAGTCTACTTGGTGAGTACTCGCCTATTCACTCGACTTTTTCAGTGCTTTCTTTTCGGAGCGTTTCTGAAGTGTCCGTGTGTGTGTGCAGGAAGCGTGAAGGAGAACATGTGGGGCTCCTTGTCGCACACGTGCTTTGCGCATGGGATGACCTTCGAGCTTTTCCCTAGGAAGTACCGCAACCGACCTGTCACTGAGCCAGCACTCAGATTACGGGACCGCACACAGAGGAGAAGGTCCCACCGAAGCCGGAGGGGGGACGGGACTTCGTAAGTGTATCGGGATCTTTATCTCGTGGATCGGTGGACAAGACGAGTTCTACAAATCGGGTGGCTCCTTGGTACCACCTAACTTGGCGGTGTGTTTCGCGGAACCCTTGATTGCTAAAGGTACCCATTACATGCTGGCGATCGTATTTGCACCCCGTTTGCTTTCACTGCGGGTGTTCGAATATAGGTTCGATTCTCTGCATTGATGATGTTGCTTGCGAAGAATTCTTTTTTGACTAGGGCACGAACATTTTATACAAAATGCTGTATATGTTTCACTTCTTTGCTAGCCCTCTGGCTGTAGTTCATTGTGAAGGTTGTGAAAAAAAAACCCGCATTAAGAGTTACAATCTCTCTCTCTCTCTCTCTATATATATATATATATATATATATATATATATATATATATATATATATATATATGGGTGGTTTCATCTCAAATCGTGCAGGCAAAAAGGGTCGAATTTTTAATTTCGATGAAAAAAATATATGTTATGGCGCCGTTTCTAAAAACGCAGTCGCCGCAGACCGCAAGTTCGTCGGATTTTTGTTCGCGACTTATGAATATTTAAAGAGGCCGCGGCGAAAAGCAGTGTTTTTCACACCCGTCGTGGGTCGGATGTTTCGCTTGATCTCCCGCCGTGGATTTTCAGTCCACATTATATTATCTTTTTTAAAGCACTCTGTGGACACATTTAAAAGGCTCCAATACCAAAAAATAATTTTAGGCGTTTTGCTTTTTTTCTGTAAAAATGTCAAAAACGCCCCCTCGGTCAATTGTTGGCGAACTTTGACAATTAATTACTTGCGATCTACTTGGGTTACATCAATACTTTTTATGTCCACGGAGAGACCAAAATACGTTCTTTATATGTATTATAAAATGACTTGGCTGTATAAAATTTTTTTTGCGGTAAGTTTACGTTAATGTTATGTGAAAACCAAAAAGTACCATTTTTAGAATTGATTTTCTCAAAAATACAATTTTTTTTGTTAAAATGTAGATGTGATAGTTTTCTACGCGAAAATCAAGTCTAGAAAGTGTATATTTTGTTTGTATGTTTTATATTTGAGCATCAGTATCGTACAAAAACGCGTTTTTACGGCATGAAAAAAAATTACGAATTGCGCGTCTTCACAAGCTTGGAAATAGTTTTTTTTTATTTTTTTCAACGTTCCCACATAAAAATGAAATACAGTATTTCCACCCTGTTATATTTATTGATTATTTGAATTTTATTATAGGCGGCAAGCTACATCGGAGGAGTTCCAAAAAGAGAAAGCAACACTTTTTAACAGACCAGCAGGTGTCGTAAATTTTTAACGTGTAGGAGTCGGCAGACGTCGTATTGATTCGGGGCCCTCATTGGCCTGCATGAACGTCCCGCCCTTTCGGAGCCAGCAGATGACCACGACCTTTCGCGCTCGTTGTGTTAGATAGGACGGCCCGTGACAGTAAAGCGAGCAGCGCACCCTGGTGTCACGAGGAGTGAAATGGTACGATTGTGTCGTTGACGCGGCGAACAGTGACAGCCACCCAGGAGGAGTCGGTCAGAGTATTGCACAAGGGAAAGCAAAGGAATCGTTGCCTGAAAGGATGAGGACACCACGGCCTTACAATAGCGACGATCAACAACTGCTCTGCCAGCCAAAACAATGCCGCGTGCGCGCTAAAACTGGCGGCGCGGGACAGAAATCCCACAGACACGAAGATGGGCCGGTTTCGTTAGGGATGTGGGGAAATTTGAAACCAGCCATCCGTGCATGCGTGAAACGATACCGCCTGTTCGCCCCAGCTTCGAGCGCCCTATCCTTACCTTGAAACGGCCATGCTCTCTCTCTCTCTCCGGGGAGATCCGATAGCACCGAAGGGTTATCTATTAAACTTGAGGAAGAAAACGAGAAGGGGCTGTTTAAGTTTAATTATCCCCACCAACCCGCTCATTCTGTCCTTATAAAGTCCTTATCTCTTTTGGAAACAGCAAAGCCCGGAGACTGACATTAAAACGAGCGTGTTGGTAAATATACTTGTGTTTGTATTTTGCCCGGAGACTAGTTGGGTCGAGGTCAGCCTCCTTGTCAACTATAACGGTTTGTGCAGAGTGGGCTTCTCCCGAGATGAAAAGTCAGCGCCGGCTGACGTGTTCTTTTGAAAAAGGGAAGGGGAAAGAGAAAGTTTGACTAACTGCAGAAACTACCTCGAAAGCTCCTCTCCCGATATGAAGCTTCAGGCATAGTCTCGGTTACCTTCTCGCGCATCACCTGCTCGAATCTATCCTTCACTTTCTTTCGCACTGCCACTGTTCCGCACAGCCGTCGTTGATGTGCGTAATAGAGGGAGGAACAGATTCGAGCATCATCTGGACGCCGTCATCCTGCCAGACTTCAGTGTCGTGGGACCGACTCGTGTGTGTTTCTTCGCCCCGCTGAACTTAGTTTCTCAAGTGCGTTTTTGAACGTTTTTTTTTTCAGTGTTTTCCTACTAACTGTTTGTTAGCACTGTTCAGTTGTTGGGTTTATTTTGTCATGGCGTAGCGGCCTAGGCGGTGATGTAGAGAGCGTGTTCGCACGCATTTGGTTGCGTCCCGTTTAGGGAATGCCCGGAGGAGTTGGTTTTTGTTCTTGCCATGTGCGGCTGAGTTTTCCCGCCTTTATTAAATTATTATTTTTTTTTTGTTTTATCTTTACGTGCCGTCGACTTCTTTGTCTGACTCTCCACCAGGCGTAAACCTATGGCCTTGCCACCACTCGAACCTAAATACTTTATTATTTTTTAACGCAATTTTCGTTAAGATCGGAGTTGGGCAATTTAATTCCTATTTATTTATTTTTATTTCCTACCCCTCTCCATGACACACTCTCTGTGTGTTTCGGACCGTTTCTGTGTCACCACTTTTGTGTATTACGGAAGTGAAAGGACATTCCCTGGTGACCTGTGCGATGTGCGGTGAACAAACCCCCAGTGTTTGGTTTCGGAAAGAATTTTATATAACATATCGACGGATGTGGTGACTTTCTTTGTCTTAGTAATATGACAGCCAATAGCTAGTCGTGCTAGTTTACTGTGAAAGGCTTATAAATTGAAACAATACAACGTCTGTGCCTTTTGGTTATTGAAAGTCTACTATAGGCCTGCTGATGTGGTTAGATATGTATCTCGTGGTTCCCGCTCTTATCAAAACACACATAAATATTCAATACCACAAAATTCGTTTATAATTGATTACAAAATGCAGAAGAAAATTCAAGAAAACTTTTTCACAATTCATAGAGACGCATGGGTCGCAATGTCTGACTTAGGTCTTGCAAAACAAAGACTTTTTTTTCCGATATTGAGGCCTAAATATAAAACATACAAACAAAATGTACACTTTCTAGGATTGATTTTCGTGTAGACAACTATCATATCTACATTTGAACAAAAAATGAAAAAAAATGAAAAATGGGTTTTTTGAGAAAATCGATTTCAAAAATGGTACTTTGTGGGTTTTGAATAATATTAACGCAAACGTACCGCAAAGGATATTTTATACAGCCCAGTCATTTTATAATAAATATAAATAGCGTGTTTTGGGCTCTCCGTGGACATAAAAAAATCGGTTTAACCTAAGTAGATCGCCAGTAATTAATTGTCAAAATTCGTCAACAATTGACTGAGGAGGCGTTTTTGATATTTTTACAGAAAAAAAGCAAAACGCCTAAAATTATTTCATGGTATTGGAGCTTTTTAAATGTGTCCACAGAGTGCTTGAAAAAAATATAATATAATGTGGACTGAAAATTCATGGCGGGAGATGAAGCGAAACATCCGACCAACGCGAGTGTGAAAAACACTGCTTTTCGCCGCGGGCTCTTTAAAAATTCATAAGTCGAGAACCAAAATTCCGACGAACTTGCGATTTGTGGTGACTGCGGTTTTAAAAACGGCGCCATAACATATATTTTTTTCATCGAAATTAAAGTTCGACCCTTTTTGCCTGTACGATTTGAGATGAAACCACCCATATATATATATATATATATATATATATATATATATATATATATATATATATATATATATATATATATATATATATATATATATATATATATATGTATATATATATATATATGTAGTGTCGAAGTACCGTCCGACGGCACTTTTGCAGAACGTTCACGTGCCGTGCCATGGCACTCCACTCGCGTCTTCAAGTGCCATCCGAATGTCTTATGTAAAGCGAATTGCCAAAACGAGTTTTTCGAAGTTGTAGCGTAGCTTATTGGAAATTATGGCGTTGCTCGCCTGATAGGCAGCGGACCCGGGTTCGATCCACAGTCCGGGCTTACTTTTTTAAATATTTTTCTCGAGCATTTTGTTTCGTCGAGGCATTTGGCGATAATTACGTCATTTCTTTTTTAGCATTAACACCGGGGAGAAAAAAAAAAGAAAAAAAAAGATGTTGTTGACGAAACTTTGTTTAAAGGGGCCCTGCAACGACTTTTTGACTGTTTTTTAATTTGCACCGAACTTGCGCGCACTGAATTTCGTGACTTAAAGAGACTTTTCTTTTCTCAAATTTCGCTTTATTTTAAAAGTTATATTCAAAATAAAATTACAAAAAAAAAAATAACCTCCTTCATGACGTCGTAGGTCCTGGCTTGAGTGGCTGTGAACTAGAAAAGTCGTGAGCTCATCGAGCGCTCATGGCTGCCGCACTCCGTGTCGACGGCTCGAGAGGGCGCAACTAAAGTATGAGTTGGATAGGCTGTATAAGGCGGGCGGCCAGGTCTGTTTGCATTGCATTTGCTCCGCGATTAAGGTTTAATTTGGCGTAACAGTTCATTGGCCACAAACTACAGCAAACACGGTGTAAATGTTAGTTCAGAACGGGAGCCACTTCGTGCTGCCATACCGCCAAATGGCCAAATCGCCAGCCAAGCCCGTGCCGAAAGCCTTCGGAACGCTCGGAACCGGTCGGATCCTTGAGCCGGTATACGACTGCAGCGCCGCCGTGTACATCCGGGGCCCTTCTACCCTCGCTGTTCGTCGGAGCCTCATCCCACTAGCCTTTTCTAGTATGCGCCGTTTTTTCCGCCGCTTGGTAGCGGTTTTGTCGACGAGACTTTTCTTGTTTCCGTACGTTCTAAACTGCATTTGTTTCTTTTCTTGTCTAAATTACCGCACAAAAACTACTTTGATACATAATTGAAATGGTTCGCGACACTTATATTTTGTATCTCGACTAAAAAAAAAAGCTTTTAGCGGCTCTGACCAGTGGTATGCCCAGGACCAAAGACGTCACATATTGCGCGCTTTCGGCAACGCGAATCGCCCTCGTAGGTAGAGGAGGATTCTGCATTTTCCGGTTAAAATATGACTCACTGATATTTAGTTACTCTCTCCGTGCCCGCTGGCTTGCCCGAACACCAAGAGACGTGGAAACCGCAAAGAAGGTAGGTGCTTAAATATGATTGCAGGGCCCCTTTAACAAAACGGTATGGGCATCCCTTTCCGGAGGTACATGGGCGACAGCGGGGCTTGGTATGGGACAGAGGGGCTGGACGCGGCGAGGCGTCATGTGCAACGGGGCCAAGTAGGTTAATAGTTTTGTAATTAGCAGCCGCATACTGTCGCCTCGAGGCGGCATGAATGTATGCGGGGGGTTGGTTAACGAGCTCCCCAGAGATACATGTGCTGTACGGCTTTCTTTCGAACGGCACTTGTAGGCGCGGGTGGAGTGCCGTCAGACGACACTGTAGACACAAAAAAAAAAAACAGAAAACGAGGTGTTTCGAACAACTCTCTTGAAGAGATCGTGAACAGATTTTTCAACTACTTCCTCGTCAGCTTTCCTCCTCAGTACATAAGTACAGTGAAAAACCATGTGGTCGTATTTCACTGAAACCCTAAGTTCTGCCAGCAGTCTGAGAACCGGCATGGAGAAAGCCTTACATAATTTTCACACCTCTCATTTTTGCAAGCGCTGACAACCATGAAGGGAGCGGCGAGACAAGCGATGGCGGCCCCTTTTTGCTATCGCTCAGCCGCACGACGAGGCACACTGCTTGAAAGCGACAGAAGCAAGCGACCAGTGCGATGAGCGACATTTTCTTGTAACTTAAGAACCGAGCAGTATTACATGCGACGGTGAGAAATCTCCGTCACTTTTGCCGATGCTCGTCTCGTTGCTCACTAAATCGCTTACATGTGGTCCAGCCTTAATTGTCTGAAAGCGAGAGACACGTGCCACGAGTGAGTGCCGTGCTGCCACTCTCTTCCAAGTGCCTCTGATTTCAGGGCTGCACTGCCATTTGCTTCCAAGTCCTGCACGGACCTCCTGCTCAGGCGCTTTAATGCCACTTACGAAACTAGCACAAACTCGTCAAGGGGTTTTAGGTGGGGTTAGCTATCCGGTGTGTTTGCCGCACCATTCTTTTCGGTGCCTCGACAGTCCACAGCCACTTCACAGTAACAAGTTGGGACGCCATGATGAGAGCGGCACTTGTGCCTGCTTGTCTTATTCTCTAGAGTTTGGAAAACCAACTGCACACTTTCGACAGCACGACACTTTCGGTTTTGTAACATCGTTGTTGCTTCCTTGTAACAACTCTTAATACATGGGAGGAACAGGATGGCAATCGCACCAGTGGGGAATACCTCCAGACACTATACGTACTAAAACTTGGTTGAGCACCTGTTTATTTATGATCATCTTTACACTTGCAGCGTTCCCTCCGAGGCGGGGTTTCGCTACCAGAAGAAAAATTTGACTGGGCCATAGGCAAGGCCACGTTCGACTTGCGCTGCTGATCCTGTTGTCCCGGTGCTCTACAAGCGCGAGGACCTGGTCAATAGGAGTGTGACAGGCCAACCTTCCAGGCGTGACAAGGTATGGCGCCATGGGAAGGAAGCCCATTACACCTGCCAAAGTGGATGAAATTGCAGGTGCGTGCCTTCCTGCATGTCCGCCTTCCCGGCTCTAAACTATGTAGCAATTGGCAGGTCCAGCATCGTGCGTTATATAGGTGTTATAGACCATACGCGAAATAGCTCTTGGGTATCCTGACCATGCCGCTCAGAGCCGACATGTGGTGGGTTTTGCTATATTCAATGTGCAAATGCCGCTATACCTCGTCTCGTCTCAGCATGAACAAACTGCGAAAGCTGTGCAAGCACAAGCGGGTAGCCTTGGCTGGAAGATGGAACCGCAGTATGTGTTTGTCCACAGGTTTCTAAAGTCAACAGCAGAAGCTTTCGAGGGTGTACCAAGCATGCACCAGCAACTTCGGGAGGATACGTGGGCACTGCTATCTTGGAAGCACTTTCCAAGATTAAAGAAAATGAACACAGTTGGCAAAAACTTGAGTCTTAAGGCCCATTCACACTCTTGCAACCGAGTACGACTGAGAGAGACGAGATCTGTTAAAACTTCTTAAAAGTTCTTAGGACGAGGGTACACACTGGCATTGTGGCGCCATCTATGCGGGGATCCTGGAACGGCAATTTACAAGAGCGAAGGTTTCGCGGGATTTACGAGGTCAAACGTGTGTAATAGCTGTAAGAAAGTCTTGTTTATAACGTTGACAAACGATTTTCGAGCCAAGAAAGGGAGGATAATACCCAAGAAAAATAGTAAATATGCCGGACCGCCAAGTCTACACTGCTACCCAATAGATGGCGCCAGTGTGTCCTCTCGTTGTAAGAGGTTTCAAGGAACGCAGTTTTGAGAGGTCGCAAGAGTGTGAACGGGCCTTTAGAGAACCATGGAGTGAACGGAAAACTTAACAGTTCAAGCGTTCTTGGCATTTCATCAGGTTGTCGGCAGGCCTCTTCACGATGTATAATATCTGCATTACTCCGATAGTTGTTGATTTTTTCGAAACAGGTGCCAGCAGGTACGGGCATAGACAATGGTAATTATATTCGTGCATCTGTACAACTTTTTTGTTATTTTATTTTAAATTTTGCTATTTAGTTTTGAAAGAACTTCGTAGTTCCCATGGCGATGTTGCAAACATTATATTGGTGCACTCAAAACCGGTCGAAGGTCAGAACTAGTGCCAAGGCATCTAAAATCCATAATGTGACTATAAACAATGTCATTTATTATGTTGTCAAACTAGGCCTCGGAAATGTTAGCCAAATTGGGTCAACTACTACCCCCCATGTAGGAGGGTGTCTTTAGTCAGTGCCGGATTAAGGTACGAGCTAAAGGGGCTGCAGCCCTGGGCCCCAGGCTGTCAGGGGGCCCCATGCTGGCCCCTGTAAATTTAAAAATGCTTGTCGCTTTTTGTTTTAGTTTAGAACGTTTAGGCAGAAAGCAGAAGAAACACTCCGAAGGGCCTCTGGCGCCATGGCCTTCTCATTCTCTTTTCCTCAACAAGAAAAAAAAGTGCCATAAAGTTCCCGTCTCTAGATCAGCTGGCGTTTGAGAACTCGTTGTACAAGAGCATGCCAGAACAACAAAATTTAACACGGCCTCCCATACCCCTTGTTAGATTTTTTTTTTTAGTTGGAGCTTGTTTGAAGGACGGCTATGGAGCTTTTTTTTTCTTCTACTGGTCACCCTTAGCATGCTTTACGGACAATTGTGGGCAGGAAGTTAAGCAAGTGTTAAGCAAGCAACGCAGATCGTTCGCACGTGTTCTTTTAAACCTTTTTGCGACTCCATATGGAGTTTCTTCCAGAAGGATAAGTTTGGAACAAGCGAAACGCTGCTCGTAAATCTTCCGGACACCGTCTCTATAGCTACCAACAAAGGGAAAAAGAGTCACACAACTCCTTCCTGGTAATCCCCGTGACTCTGTAACAAGAGTTGAGAGGACCCTCCTTTTATGAAGAGTCCCCCGACTCCTATCGCAAAAGAGTCATGGGAGTGTATGAGCGACTCTCCGAAAGATAGTCAGTGCTGACTCTCACTTTGTCTGGAGTATAGCAGCCCTAGTCAAGTATCAGTTTGTTGAACAAAGAGAGGCATTGTGATCGTTAGCAGACTTCTTGCCGCCTACGAGGTGCACCTTGAATTTCCCTAAAACAAGGGTAGTAACATCAATTGTGTCAAAAAATAAAAGTTGAAATGGAAACTTCGATTCCACCTAAAAGAAGTGGTAACATCAATTGTCTGCAAGTGTAAAAGTCGAAATACAGAACTGATATCTTACAATTTCTGCAATGAAACATGGAAAAATGAATGATGATGGTCTTAACGATGCTGAAGTGAATGCTGCTCTAAAATTTATCATGAAACACAACAGAAGCCTTCACGACAGCATTGCTTTGTTACATTGGAATTTGAACACAACAAAAAAGTAAAAGTTTTTTTTTAATTGGCAGCTTAACTTTCTATTACTTTGATTATACTTATCATTTACAATAGGTAGTATATATTTTTATCACAAGTCTAGACTATTGGCAAGAGCTGGTGTGAATGAGCATGTTCTGTTGCTTCATGCCTGCTTTCAGTAGACAGGTGGGTGGCAATAAATTACAGGAATCTTCAAATTTAACAATAAAGATAGCTGTTTTGTCTTAGCTCATATCACTGCCATTTGTGCAAATCCAACTTCATGAGTCCTACCATGCAGGCACTGCAAAACAAACCACAAGTATTTAAAACAATTACTTTATTAGAAACTAATGTGATACATATTGGCTCAAGAGCCTGCTTTGGCTTATCACAGGGGTTTTATCACAATAACTAAACAAATAACATTATAAGAAATAATACGAATACACAAAACTGGTATAACTATTAGACAAGAACGAAATAAATTACAATGACAAGTTTTGTGAAGGCTTGCTTTGCCTGCTTGGTGTTGAGGATTAAATAGAAAAAAATGACAAGTTTCATAAAAGCTTTGTTTGCCTACTTGCTGTTTTTTCAAAGCTTTGTTTTTCTTTTTGCAGTTTCTCGTTTTATGGTTTGGATCCTCAGATCAACAGATGCACAAAAAAAAATCTAACAGAAGTTTGGATACACAATGGAACACACAAACCTTTATATTATAACTGGAATATTTACCAAATATACATGGAAAACATTAAAACAGTAATTGTTATTGGTAATTCTTTTTCTCTGTTCTAGGAATGTGCTCCGAGTGCTGTCACAACTTTCACAGCTCTTACCGAAATCTTTGTATATTTTTAACCCATGAGGTGCTCATGTACAAAAACTGTGCTTCGTCGATTCCCCCCCCCCCCCCACATACTGACCTTTCTATGCTCAGTACATGGCTAATACCCGAGAGATTCTTGCTGAGAAGTCCAGGACGTTGATTCATAGGTCCTCGCAGACAATGGACATGCTGCCAGATGTCCATGGGTCTTTCCAGTGAAAAGTAACACCGAGTTCCCGAAAGTCTTTACTGGGTCCTGGGGAAAAAAAGCCCATGATAAGATATAAGTTCTGGAAGTCAGGCGAAGTTGTAGGTGAGCAAAGTAAAATTGTCGAGGACATGTTAAGTGCCCACAGTGTCATAGATGGAAAGTCCATGCAGCAGGGTCAAGGCAAGTGAGGCAGACGCCCATTGCTGCCTTTCTATATTTCGCTTTCCCTAATTCTCACTTGATTTTGAAGTGTTTCGTACGGTGGAACCGGTGCATCAGGGTGTCTATCAAATTACTGATTTCAAATTCCTTGAATTTTCTAGAATTTCCCTTGGCTATTTTGATAAAAACTGCCTGACCACTTCTGGGTCGAAGGATCATAATTCGAAAACGTTATTCAGCATAGACGTGCCCATGCGCAACCGTCAAGCTTTGTTCCGAATCGCCGTTCCACTTTCAGGGGTCATTTTCCTGAAGCCAACTTTTTGACGATTTCCCTGAGAATTTCAGGTTGGTAGACACCCTGATGATGTATCAGGTTACAGATAAACATCATAAAAATGCAGACTATTGCATTCAAAAATATTTTAGCCATCAGGAGGAACCTAAAATATTCCAATGGAGAGAGATAGAGAGTGGAGGGCGGGGGAGGCTGCTGCTATTGTCTACTTTTTCTTTTAAAAGAATATCAATTTAATGCTCAAAGGGAACGTACGTAATAAATCAGTGAGTGCACTGAGAGCACAAGGAGCACGGTCCCTACTGAGGAAAGAGGGGAGGGTACCAAGTCTAGCTGAACTTGTTCTGCAGCATTCTGCATAAGCTAGGTGCTAGGCAAGACTGGGGCTTATCTACTGAGAGTGTCTAGTAGAGTCAAAGAAAGCATTATGAAATTCTTCGCTGGGCAAGCTGCTTCGTGGCTGCAATGAAAAAAGAGTACATTAAGACAGGGACAAGGGAGGAAGGGAAGACTTTTTTTCTGATTGAACTAGTTGGTAGTAATCGCTTGTTTCTTCCTTCCTCGTCCCCGTCTTATTGTGCTCCCTTTTTAGTTTTAACAAAGCAAGCCACGATGGAATTTAGAGAGGGCTTAAAGCTTGGTTTAACATCTGTGTGCACGTGAAGGAACGTTTCATGTACAAGGTCTACTACAAGGTAGTAATCATCACAATTTTCCATCTGAGTAACAAAATAATGCATCTCTGCATTACAAAGTATCCTATAACTTTTCGTGTGCTGTACCGATATAGGCATCTTTTGCATGCCGAAATGGCGGGATACTAAAACTAATAGCAATTTGTTTATCATCTTTGCTTATATAAATATTTCTGAAGTATGGCAGGAAAGAACCGCCTTCTAACATGAGCCCAAATCTGGTCTTCGGTTTGTTTTAAGTTATGGCCAAGCACTCCTAATAAAATATTGAAATCACCAGTTAAGAAGATACTTATCTCACTTGGTCTCCAGCTTAAAAAAAAATATGTTTACAGATTGGCATAGCGAAGACACCCTTTTAAACAGATTTATCTTAAACAACCATAGTGACATGTGATTTATCATTAGCATGAGTAGTTACATCGACCACGCAAACGGCACGGCTTTCCTCCGCTGTTGTCCCTTCCCCTATCTTGTTTTCTTTTGCAAAGATCGGCATTGATAAGAATAGCGTAGGCCCTGACGACAGCAAGCAGAGCTTGTTAGTGGTTGTCCGCACCAATTTAATCATAACACTCTAACCCCCTTTTTTAAGACTGCAAACAAAAAGATGCTTTCTCCCTAGAACAAAAGTAGTAAAGTGGATTAGAGTATGAGCATAGCACCTCTATACTCACAAAGCCTGCCAGTTCGACGACGTTGTCATACAGTGCCTGGTCACAGATTTGGAGTATGAGGATTTGGTAGCACAGAGCATTAAAGGGATACTTCAACGAAATTTGAAATATTCCCGTCGTGTTCAAAATAGGTTGAATATGATCCACAATATTCATAAATGACAATCGCACGTTTGTATTTCTAGCCTGCTGGCTGTATTTTTCGTTATAAACGGCCCACTCTGGCAAGCGCTGGGAGAAGGCCCAGCGGAGACCACGTGACATCCAATGCAATCGTGACGTAGGTCGTCTCAGGACGAGCGAAGCTACGGCGAGGCTGACGTCGAGAGGATGGCCTAGTCGTTCCAGCCACCGAAGCGGCTGCTTTTGTACAAATTTTGAGTGACGGGTTAATCTCGTCTAATCTTGTAGGGGGACAGTAGTGACTTCTGCGACACAAAAGGCATTCTCGGGAAAGGGGAGTTTCTCCTGCCCCTCTTCTCTCGTCGTGGCCGGAGGCGAGACAACCTCCGTCACTAGCTGTCAAGGTTCCTAGACGGGCATTACGAGCGAGGCGTTAGCGAAATCCACCAGGTGCTCTTTGCTAATTGTTTCATTCGTTTTAAAATTTCTTTTCGTGACTTTTTTAACAAGATATTGGTATGTTCGATGTGATTCTGCTCCTTTGAACACATATAGACCAAAAATTGAGCGCCGGAATTTCGTTGTCGTATCCCTTTAAAGAGCCATTCCTCGGGGAACATGGACGTCAGCACACAGCTTTGCAGTGGCGAGGACCCGAAACATACTTCTTTCGTGTTTCGCGTTCGCTGTGGCGAGACTCTTCTCCGTTGTATGCCACTCCACATTTTCCATTGCGGCGACCGCTTCTCGTGGCAATCTGCCAGGTTTTGTCAGTATAAAGGAGGCTATGGTACGACATATACTGGTGCTCTGTAGCGGGGCACCATCCTGCTGTGTAATCTTTGGGCAGCCCCATAGTCCAGAGAACTCTGAGAATGTAGAGATTATCTACCCTACCTGTGACCATTATCTGGAACTCACAAATTTCAGTGCTTCATTGGATTGTTTACAGCAAGGCATGCAATTGAGTCATGTTTTTTTTTATCCACAAAACTTTCAAATGGCCGAATTGTTTACCTCGGCAAAAACTGCACGGTTCGGGGCACAGCCACGCAGGCGGCAAGGCGTTGACACCAAGAGGTCCCGTTCTCTTTCCCTCGCTGGCTCTTGTTGTACCCTTGTCACCGTCGACTGAAAGGAAAGCCCCATCAGTGTCGTGCATACTTGAGCCTCCACTGAAGCAAAAATTATTCCATATGAACCTACTTGCCATTAAAGACTTCTTCACTCTTATTTTCTATCCACCTAATACAATGGTTTGTTAACAGGAACACCACCGTTAACTAGAGAACTCATTCGTGATGCAAGTCCTCCGTAGTAAGGAATCGTGTTCAAGGTCTAATTAAACAACAAGCATGGGCACTAAAGACACCCTCCTACATGGGTGGGTATTAGTGGATCCGATTTGGCTAACATCTGCGAGGCCTAGCTTGACAACATAAAAAATGACATTGTTTCTCGTCACATTATTTTATTTTAGATGCCTTGGCATTAGTTCTGACCTTGGGCTGGTTTTGAGCGCACCAATATAATGTTTGCAACTTCGCCATGGGAACCACGAAGTTCTTTCAAAACTAAATAGCACGCTTTAAAATAAAATAAAAAAAAATAAAGTTGTACAGATGCACTAATATAATTACCATTGTCTATGCCCGTACCTGCTGGCACCTGTTTACAGCAAAATCAACAAATACCAAAGTAATGCAGATATTATACATCGTGAAGAGGCCTGCCGACAACCTGATGAAATACCAAGAACGCATGAACTGTTAAGTTTTCCGTTCACTGCATGGTTCTCTAAAGGCCCGTTCACACTCCTGCGACCTCTCAAACCTGGGTTCCTTAAAACCTCTTACAACGAGAGGACACACTGGCGCCATCTATTGGGTAGCAGTGTAGACTTGGCGGTCCGGCATATTTACTATTTCTCTTGCGCATTATCCTTTCTTTCTTGGCTCGAAAAACTTTTGTCAACGTTATACACAAGCCTTTCTTACAGGTATTACACACGTTTGACCTCGGAAATCCCGCGAAACCTTCGCTCTTGCAAAATGCAGTTCCAGGGTTACCGCATAGATGGCGCCAGAATGCCAGTGTGTACCCTCGTTTTAAGAACTTCTAAGAAGTTTTAACAGAAATCGTCTCTCCCGGTCGTACACGGTTGCAAGAGTGTGAACGGGCCTTAAGACTCATGTTTTTGCCAACTGTGTTCATTTTCTTTAATCTTGGAAAGTGCTTCCAAGGTAGCAGTGGCCATGTATCCTTACGAAGTTGCTGGTGCATGCTTGGGACACCCTCGGAAGCTTCTGCCGTTGACCTTGGAAACCTGTGGACGCACACATACTGCGGTTCGATCCTCCAGCCAAGGCTACCCGCTTGCGCTTGCCCAGCTTTTGCAGTTACTTCATGCCGTAGCGAGACGACGTATTAGCCCCGAGAAGCTCGCATGGCGCCCACTTACGGCGAACGGGGGTGACGTCACGGCGAGGAGAGAATTTTTCCCCGGCTCGCCCCGCTCGCCCTGTGGAGGCTGTGACGACGTTGGCTGTCGGCGCTCTCGTTTCTATTTAATTTTTTTTGGCGTGCTTTTCGTAGGAAGTGTAATTTTTTTTATGTGCCTTTATTGAGGTATGGCCTGTAGCTACAGACGAAACTTCAACCAACATTTTAAGCATGGTTGACAGGGCAATCAATGCATGAATCGCAGCTGGTATACGAAAATAAAGAAATATGGCCACAATTGCAGGAGCATCTCGCACAATAAATGCTGCTGATGGTCTGAATAAATTGGCAGGTTATGTATACTATTTTTTCTGTTTTAAAACAAGATCGCCGAAGCAGAAAATCTACATGCTGCTCGGGCAGCATGCTAAATACAGTGTGGGCCAATGGGAGAGAATCACAAGTAAGACAGCCCAAGTGCAGGAGAAAAGTAAAAAGAACAAGGAACATTTATTATATGCATTGCTCGCATTTGACCTTTGCTGGATTCGAATAGTATTTCAATAAACTACACGGCTGGTATCTGTAGACTTGTTTATATCAACCCTCAAGTAATGTATAACAAACGTAAGCGAAGGTGTCTATTTCGTTATTAGTCCCTTAAGCCCTAAAATAAAATTTTACTTAAATCGAATTATCCTGAAGCTGAAATACCATAAGCTTTTCTCACGCAGACTGTCGCCCTTCACGGGTTCCACATTTTCTATTAGTGCTGCATGTACCACTGGACAGACGTTCGAATGCTTGCTTTTACTCCTGTTTTCCTCTTTTGTCAGAGAGTCCAGCTGTAGGGACTTTGGAGGCTGAAGAAGCTTTTGGAGACTTGCAGCAATGTCTCTTTTAATTGGAAATGACAATTCCGACTAAACGGCGTATTTTCCGAATACCCAAGGCTGGAATAAAAATTTCAGGAAAAGTATAAACATTCCAAATTGCGGCACTATTGCTGTGCATATTTTGGGCAGTTCAATACATATTGCCACGCTCGCCGGCGAGCGACCGCGCGCGTGACCGAGTGGTTAGCGTGCTTGACTGTCGCGCAGAAAGTCTGGGTTCGGTTCCAGTCTGTGGAATGATCTTTTATTTGTTCTTTCAACATTGCGTTCTCGTGTGTTCGAGAACATTCTCGTATGATCGAGTTCCGAATGTTCCAGTCGCCGAACAATCTAGGCCGATTGTTCCAGAACCCAACGCGCGTACATAAATGACTCCGCCTCCTGATCTGCAAGCAGTTTCGCCCCAGCGCTCGACTCTGCTGTCTCGCCGACCTCGACGCTCGCGACGGTTTGTTATTATTTTCTATTCCCCTTCTTGTTTTCGGCACAAGTTCGCCACATTAAACGTTTATTTCTTCCTGTTTATTTATTGTCATTCTGGTCACCACCCGTGACATTTTGGTGGAGGTGCTGGGTACCGCATGCCCGTGCAGCGTTCCCCTCCAAGGGCCCGCAGTGCAAGTCCGGTTCCCAGCTCGGTGAGAAGACCACTCACCGCGGAAGCTGAAACTCGGACCAGCCGCCGCACCAAGGAAGAGAATCCTGACTACGGTTTACTGCTGGACACGCCCAAGCCGAAGACGACGACGATGGCCAACCAGTCCCAGAACCCCGCCGCTCCTGCCGTCGTCTACCTACCCGTCGCTCCTCGGACACCGGCTCCCTTCCACGGCGAAAGCCACGAAGACATCGACGACTGGGTCCAACAGTACGAACGAGTGGCCCGTCATAACGGGTGGACACCAGAACAGTGTCTACAGAATGCTTACTTCGCCTTGGAAGCAACCGCTCGGAACTGGTTCGAGAACCACGAAGCATCGATCACCTCCTGGGAGCAACTCAAAGCTGAGTTGCGAAGAACGTTCACGAACCAACAACGAAGAGAACGCGCGGAAGAGCTTCTTCAAGCGAGGATCCAAGGCCCTAACGAGAGCATCGTCAGCTTCGTGGAGGATGTCCTGCGACTCAGCAACCGCGCCGATCCTCAAGCCTCCGAAGCGAAAAAGCTGAGAATCCTGATGCGAGGCGTCAAAGAAAACATCTTCGGCGGCCTTGTGCGAGCCCCGCCTACCACAGTCGAAGGATTCATCACGGAGGCAACAAACATTGAACGTGCCCTTCAAGCACGGGCCTCCCATTACCAGCCACTTCCTGGCGTCGCGGCCCTCTCGACTTCCAGCTGCAACAGCCCGGACCTCCGCGAGATTATCCGGGACGTCGTGCGGGAGGAGATAAAGAAACTTCTACCTGCCGCCGCAAGCCCAGCTTCGCCCTCAATCGCCGAGATTGTCAGGGAAGAAGTCCAGCAAGCATTGCAGCCTGAGGTTCCCGTCAGCACCGCTCCGGAACCACCGACATTGAGTTACGCCGCAGTGGCCCGACGGCCACCGCCTCCTCGTCGCACCTATGTCGCGCCGCCCCGACGTCAGTCTCCTGCGCCGCAGCACGACCGACGCCACGACGACCAGGTCCAGTACGCCTGCCCGGAGCCTCGCGCACCCCGCAAGACCGACGTGTGGCGAACGCCCGACCGACGCCCTCTGTGCTTCCATTGCGGGGAAGCGGACCACATCTACCGCCGATGCCCATACCGACGACTCGGGCTACGCGGGTTCCACCCGAACGACCCGCGCCCCCGTCATGGTGAACGCCCTACTGAGATCGACGAGTACCTGCGAAGACCTCAGTCCCCCGAGCCTGCGTCCCGCCGAGAGTTCCGGTCGCCGTCACCGCGACGTCCAGCTTCGCCGATGCACCGACCACGACGTGAAAGCCTGTCCCCCCTCGCTCCTCGCCGGGGAAACTAGGCGCGGCAACCCCTGGAGGTGGAGTTGCCGAAGACGACCGACGCCAAGATCCTCCACGAACGTCGGGGGGCCCCCACTCGAACGCTACCAGAGACCAAAACGACGCCGCTGCAGTGGTGTCCAATAACCTAAACGTCGTCATCGACGGCCACGACGCATCTGCACTCGTGGACACCGGAGCAGACTACTCAGTCTTGAGTGGGGGGCTCTCCCGCCGCCTTCGAAAAGTCATGACGCCGTGGGATGGACCTCAAATACGAACCGCCGGAGGGCACCTCATAACACCCATCGGGAGATGCACTGCTCGCGTCGAGATCCGCGGTGAGACGTGCCCTGTGAAGTTCGTCGTTCTACAAGACTGTTCCAGAGACGTTATTCTCGGCATGGACTTTCTGTGTGAATACGGCGCCGTCATCGACCTTGGTGAGAACAGATTGACGCTCCGCAAACCTGTTCCGTCTTCAGAGAAACCTCAAACAGCGTCAGCCGCCGTCCGAGTCGCTGCCAACCACGTGAACCTGCCGCCGCGATCAAGTGTTGTCGTACCCGTTGTGGCTGATGCAGCTACCTGCGGCGAAGTTGTTCTTGAAGGCAACCTTCAATTACTCCTAGAAAGAGGAATAGGCGTCGCAAGAGGAGTGGCTGAACTTCAGGATGGGCGCACCGTGGTCTTCGTGACAAACTTTCGACAAGAAGCGCAACACCTCACGAAAGGTTCCGCTGTAGGCCACGTCGAGGAAATTCGGAACTCCGCCGAAATCGCCGCGATTGCTGATGAATCATTCCCACCTCAGCAACACATTACGGCACCAGCGCAGCTCGACATTGACCCCAAGCTTCCAGGCCCGAAACGACGGCAGCTAAGGGAACTTCTCGCCGAATACAGTGACTGCTTCGCGACGTCGTCGAGGGTGCGCCAAACCGCCATTCCGAAACACCGCATCGTTACCGAGGAGGACGCGCGCCCTGTGCATCGATCGCCATACAGAGTCTCCGTTAAAGAAAGGGAGGTGATTCAGGAGCAAGTGCAAGAGATGCTGAACGACGACATAATCCAACCTTCAAGCAGTCCGTGGGCCTCTCCAGTTGTACTAGTTAAGAAGAAGGACGGAACGCTAAGGTTCTGCGTGGACTACCGGCAGCTGAACGCAGTGACGAAGAAAGACGTCTATCCACTCCCCGGCATCGACGACACGTTAGACCGGCTGCGCCACTCCCGATACTTTTCATCCATGGACCTGAAGAGCGGCTACTGGCAGATCGAAGTCGACGAACGGGACCGAGAGAAGACAGCTTTCGTCACGCCAGATGGGTTGTACGAGTTCAAGGTGATGCCCTTCGGACTGTGCACGGCTCCAGCAACTTTCCAGCGTGTCATGGACACCGTACTGGCAGGACTGAAGTGGCAGACCTGTCTCGTCTACCTCGATGACGTCGTAGTGTTTTCCAGCGACTTCGACAAGCACTTGCGATGACTCTGAGCAGTTCTCCAAGCCATACGGACCGCCGGACTCACCCTGAAGCCGTCAAAGTGTCGGTTCGCCTATGACGAACTGAAGTTCCTAGGTCACGTGGTTAGTAACGAAGGCGTTCGCCCCGATCCAGAGAAGACTTGCGCCGTCGCAGCATTTCCAGCACCGACAGACAAGAAGGCCGTGCGAAGGTTTCTTGGACTATGTGCCTACTATCGGCGCTTCATCCGGGATTTTGCAAGGATTTCCGCACCACTCACAAACCTCACAAAGGACGCCGAGAAGTTCGAATGGGCTGAGAAGCAGCAGCAGGCATTCGACGAGCTGAAGCGACGACTGCAGACTCCTCCTGTTCTAGGACATTTCGATCAAGATGCGGAAACCGAAATTCACACGGACGCAAGTAACGCTGGACTTGGCGCGGTACTGGTTCAAGTGCAAGACGGCACCGTGCGAGTTATCGCCTACGCAAGTCGGACACTGTCCAAGGCGGAGAAAAATTACTCCACGACTGAGAAAGAATGCCTTGCTGTCGTCTGGGCAATCACGAAGTTTCGTCCGTATTTGTACGGGAGCCCGTTTCGTGTAGTCACGGACCACCACTCGCTCTGCTGGCTTGCGAACCTCAAGGACCCGTCAGGACGCCTCGCTCGATGGAGTCTACGACTACAAGAGTTCAACATGACTGTGGTCTACAAGTCAGGCCGCAAGCACAGCGACGCCGACTGCCTGTCCAGAGCCCCCGTCGAAACACCTTCCGTCAGTAGCAACGACGATGACGACGAGTGCTTCCTAGGTGCAGTAAACACCGACGACATGGCACGACGTCAAAGAGACGATCCTGAGTTGCGCGCGCTAATCGAGCACCTCGAAGGACGAGGGGGTAGTGTCCCCCGTGTCTTCTCGAGAGCCCTGCCGACTTTCGTCCTCCGACAAGGTGTACTTTACAAGGAGAACTTCGGAGACAACAGCACACCATGGCTGCTGGTAATCCCTACCGACCTTAGAGTGGAGATCTTCCAAGCCTGCCACGACGACCCGACGTCCGGACACCTTGGTTACAGCCGTACGCTGGCCCGAATCCGTGAAAGGTATTACTGGCCCAAGCTGCCGAAGACCGTTCACTTCTACACACGGTCCTGCCACGAGTGCCAGCGACGCAAGAAACCGCCGACGAAGCCGGCAGGTCTCCTGCATCCGATCGCTCCCCCGACCGTACCGTTCCAGCAGATCGGAATGGATCTACTTGGTCCTTTCCCACCATCGACGCATGGAAACAGATGGATCATTGTTGCCACAGATTATCTCACACGGTACGCCGAAACGAAAGCCCTTCCTGCAGGGACTGCTGTGGAAGTCGCCAAGTTCTTTACCGAGTCCATCGTCCTCCGGCACGGCGCTCCCGAACTTTTGATCTCAGACCGTGGATCATCGTTCATGGCCCAGCTGACGCAAGAAATCCTTCGTCTCAGCCACACCAGCCATCGGCGCACAACGGGGTACCACCCGCAGACCAACGGGCTGACGGAGAGACTCAACAAGACTATCGCCGACATGATCTCCATGTATGTCGACGTGGAGCACAAGACATGGGACGAGGTGTTGCCGTACGTCACGTTTGCCTACAACACGGCCGTGCAAGAGACCACCGGGGTGACACCCTTCCAACTGGTTCATGGTCGCAAAGTAACGACAATGCTGGACGCGATGTTACCCCACGAACCGGCTGTCAACGGAACCGACGACGCCCAGGTGGTTGCCCAACGAGCAGAAGAAGTACGCCAGCTCGCCAGACACCGTATTCAAGCCCAACAACGTGTCGACACTGGCCGCTACAACCTCCGTCTTCGGGACGTCCACTTCCACCCCGGAGACAGGGTGTGGGTGTGGACACCGATACGTCGCCGTGGTCTCGGTGAGAAACTCCTAAAGCGCTACTTCGGACCCTGCAAAGTACTTCGTCGACTCGGGGATCTGAACTACGAGGTGATGCCCGACGGAACACGAACTTCATCACGCCGCGCTCCACGACCGGAAGTCGTCCACGTCGTGCGCCTCAAGCCGTACTACGCGCGATAAGACTGCGAACTGTGATCTTGTGCACCGCTTGATGGGATTGTGTTTCGCGAGCCTCCGTATGTTCCCATTTTTTTTTTGTTTGTTTCGCTCTGTTTTGTTGCCTTTTACGTGGGATCGAGACGATGCCTTTTTAAAGGGGGGAGTAATGCCACGCTCGCCGGCGAGCGACCGCGCGCGTGACCGAGTGGTTAGCGTGCTTGACTGTCGCGCAGAAAGTCTGGGTTCGGTTCCAGTCTGTGGAATGATCTTTTATTTGTTCTTTCAACATTGCGTTCTCGTGTGTTCGAGAACATTCTCGTATGATCGAGTTCCGAATGTTCCAGTCGCCGAACAATCTAGGCCGATTGTTCCAGAACCCAACGCGCGTACATAAATGACTCCGCCTCCTGATCTGCAAGCAGTTTCGCCCCAGCGCTCGACTCTGCTGTCTCGCCGACCTCGACGCTCGCGACGGTTTGTTATTATTTTCTATTCCCCTTCTTGTTTTCGGCACAAGTTCGCCACATTAAACGTTTATTTCTTCCTGTTTATTTATTGTCATTCTGGTCACCACCCGTGACACCAATATAATGTTTGCAACTTCGCCATGGGAACCACGAAGTTCTTTCAAAACTAAATAGCAAGCTTTAAAATAAAATTAAAAAAATAAAGTTGTACAGATGCAGTAATATAATTACCATTGTCTATGCCCGTACCTGCTGGCACCTGTTTACAGAAAAATCAACAAATACCAAAGTAATGCAGATATTATACATCGTGAAGAGGCCTGCCGACAACCTGATGAAATACCAAGAACGCATGAACTGTTAAGTTTTCCGTTCACTGCATGGTTCTCTAAAGGCCCGTTCACACTCCTGCGACCTCTTAAACCTGGGTTCCTTAAAACCTCTTACAACGAGAGGACACACTGGCGCCATCTATTGGGTAGCAGTGTAGACTTGGCGGTCCGGCATATTTACTATTTCTCTTGCGCATTATCCTTTCTTTCTTGGCTCGAAAAACTTTTGTCAACGTTATACACAAGCCTTTCTTACAGGTATTACACACGTTTGACCTCGGAAATCCCGCGAAACCTTCGCTCTTGCAAAATGCAGTTCCAGGGTTACCGCATAGATGGCGCCAGAATGCCAGTGTGTACCCTCGTTTTAAGAACTTCTAATAAGTTTTAACAGAAATCGTCTCTCCCGGTCGTACAGGGTTGCAAGAGTGTGAACGGGCCTTAAGACACATGTTTTTGCCAACTGTGTTCATTTTCTTTAATCTTGGAAAGTGCTTCCAAGATAGCAGTGGCCATGTATCCTTACGAAGTTGCTGGTGCATGCTTGGGACACCCTCGGAAGCTTCTGCCGTTGACCTTGGAAACCTGTGGACGCACACATACTGCGGTTCTATCCTCCAGCCAAGGCTACCCGCTTGCGCTTGCCCAGCTTTTGCAGTTAGTTCATGCCGTAGCGAGACGACGTATTAGCCCCGAGAAGCTCGCATGGCGCCCACTTACGGCGAACGGGGGTGACGTCACGGCGAGGAGAGAATTTTTCCCCGGCTCGCCCCGCTTGCCCTGTGGAGGCTGTGACGACGTTGGCTGTCGGCGCGCTCGTTTCTATTTAATTTTTTTTGGCGTGCTTTTCGTAGGAAGTGTAATTTTTTTTTATGTGCCTTTATTGAGGTATGGCCTGTAGCTACAGACGAAACTTCAACCAACATTTTAAGCATGGTTGACAGGGCAATCAACGCATGAATCGCAGCTGGTATACGAAAATAAAGACATATGGCCACAATTGCAGGAGCATCTCGCACAATAAATGCTGCTGATGGTCTGAATAAATTGGCAGGTTATGTATACTATTTTTTCTGTTTTAAAACAAGATCGCCGAAGCAGAAAATCTACATGCTGCTCGGGCAGCATGCTAAATACAGTGTGGGCCAATGGGAGAGAATCACAAGTAAGACAGCCCAAGTGCAGGAGAAAAGTAAAAAGAACAAGGAACATTTATTATATGCATTGCGCGCATTTGACCTTTGCTGGATTCGAATAGTATTTCAATAAACTACACGGCTGGTATCTGTAGACTTGTTTATATCAACCCTCAAGTAATGTATAACAAACGTAAGCGAAGGTGTCTATTTCGTTATTAGTCCCTTAAGCCCTAAAATTAAAATTTTACTTAAATAGAATTATCCTGAAGCTGAAATACCATAAGCTTTTCTCACGCAGACTGTCGCCCTTCACGGGTTCCACATTTTCTATTAGTGCTGCATCTACCACTGGACAGACGTTCGAATGCTTGCTTTTACTCCTGTTTTCCTCTTTTGTCAGAGAGTCCAGCTGTAGGGACTTTGGAGGCTGAAGAAGCTTTTGGAGACTTGCAGCAATGTCTCTTTTAATTGGAAATGACAATTCCGACTAAACGGCGTATTTTCCGAATACCCAAGGCTGGAATAAAAATTTCAGGAAAATTATAAACATTCCAAATTACGGCACTATTGCTGTGCATATTTTGGGCAGTTCAATACGTATCATAAAGGCAACTGCGGGCAATTCGGCCGTTTTTGCTGCTGCCGTACAAACTAATTTCCAGTAATTGTGCATCTTCAAAGAAATATGCCTGCATATGTGTATAAACTATATAATTAATTCACGAAGAAGCTACATTTATGTAAAACAACCCTGTTCCATGAGCACTTCAAAGATAATCAGACACAGGGCCTTTAAAACATTTGCGAACCAGCGTATGCAGAGCGGCAGCGCAAAGTCAGAGTCGCGATCTAATTTGCCAACCACCCAAAGGCACATGATACAAATGCCACTTCAGATGCCTTGAAAGTGGGATGTAATATCGTCCTAAATCATTAACATGCAAGGAACAGAATTCCAGCCTCTGAAAAACTTGCGCCACCGCTTCACCGATCCTTCGCAAAATCGCCTTGTGTCGTGTGGACGTATGGGGAGGCTCATCGGCGGAATAGCCTTCCCCAATAGCTTTCGGGATTTGTAACCCAATTTTGAAGGTAAAGGGGACAAGCAGACTTAAAATGTACGGAAGCACGTCAATATCGGCCTAACTCAACGTCTTGTACATTGGGTAAGCAAAGTTCAGCGCCACGAAGAGCTTACGGTACACAACGCCAAACCAGGAAACCGGTGCTGGGAAGCGAGCCGATGCGAGAACGCAGAGCGGAGTCATCGCCCTGACGTCACGGTACGCCTCACCCAATCAGGGTGCGGCGACCGCGGCGACGCTTGTATTGGCTCTCGGGGCTAATAGTGGCATTTGCACATTCAAGATAGCAAAACCCACGATATGTCGGCTCCGAGCAGCATGATGATGATACCCAAGAGCTATTTCGCGTATGGTTCATAAAACCTGTATAATGCACGATGCTGAGCCTGCCAATTGCTACATAGTTTAGAGCCGGGAAGGCGAACGTGAAGCAAGGCACGCACCTGCAATTGCATCCACTTTGGCAGGTGTAATGGGCTTCCTTTCCACGGCGCCATACTTTGTCACGCCTGGAAGGTTGGCCTGTCACACTCCTATTGACCACGTTCTCGCCCTTGTAGAGGCACCGGGACAGCAGGATCAGCAGCGCGAGTCGAACTTGGCCTTGCCTATGGCCCAGTCAAAATTTTCTTCTGGTAGGGAAACCCCCCCTCGGAGGTAACGCTGCAAGTGTAAAGATAATCATAAATAAACAGGTGCTCAACCAAGTTTTAGTACAGGTATAGTGCCTGGACGTATTCCCCACTGGTGCAATTGCCATCTTGTTCCTCCCATGTATTAAGAGTTGTCCCAAGGAAGCAACAATGATGTTACAAAACCGAAAGTGTCATGCTGTCAAAAGTCTGCAGTCAAACCTCTGGTGAATAAGACAAGCAGGCACAAGGGCCGCTGTCATCATGGCGTCCCAACTTGCAACTGTGAAGTGACTGTGGACTGTCGAGGCAGCGAAAAGAATAGTGCCGCAAACACACCGGATGGACGACCCCGCCTAAAACCCCTTGACGAGTTTGCGATAGTTTCGTAAGTGGCATCAAAGCGCTGAGCAGGAGGCTCGTGCAGGACTTGGAAGCGAATGGCAGTGTAGCCCTGAGACGAGACGCACTTGGAAGTGAGGGGCAGCATGGCACTCACTCGTGGCGTGTGTCTCTCGCTTTCAGACAATTAAGGCTGGACCGCATGTAAGCGATTTAGTGAGCAACGAGACAAGCATCGGCAACAGCGACGGAGATTTCTCACTGTCGCATGTAACGCTGCTCAGTTCTTGACTTACTAGAAAATGTCGCTCATCACATTGGTCGCTTGCTCCTGTCGCTTTCATGCAGTGTGCCTCGTCGTGCGGTTGAGCGA
Organism: Ixodes scapularis; assembly: GCF_016920785.2. Lineage (NCBI taxonomy): Eukaryota > Metazoa > Arthropoda > Arachnida > Ixodida > Ixodidae > Ixodes > Ixodes scapularis. The sequence goes on along the minus strand of NW_024609838.1, from coordinate 56,277,546 downwards.
TAGCAAAAAGGGTGCCCCCCCCCCCCACCATCGCTTGTCTCGTCGCTTCCTTCATGGTTGTCAGCGCTTGCAAAAATATGAAGGGCGAGATTTATGTAGGGCTTTGTCCATGCCGGCTCCAGTAATGTGATTGGCCTAAGCCGTTTTGGAGCACATTTCGGAGCAGCCAAAACAGTGTTTTGGAGCAGCAAAAGTGGCTTTTGGAGCAGCCAAAACAGTGTTTCGAAGCACCAAAAGTGGCTTTAGGAGCAGATATTCTTAGAAAAATAATAATATTCGTTTTAGGTGCTGGACAAACGAAGTGCACTTTGCTCGCCGAAATAAACGAATTATGGTCAAGTTCGACTACCTAGGAGTATTTTAAGGTGCAACTTAAATGTCAATGACATGACACATTTTGCAATGCTTCAGTTAAATGATAGATATATATGTACCCACTATAGATAGATAAGAACCAAACTTCACATATTCAAATTTATTTGAAAACCAAACTTCACATATTAAAATTTATTTGAAAATGACCAGCTTAGTAGTAAATATCACATTATTAGGTTTACTAGTGATATAATATAATAAATGGAAGCAGTCCCCGACTGATGAAACACATAGCTACTACAGTGCAATGCGAAATTGCACACAAGAGAAAGGTGCATTACAACTAGGGGGTAATTTCTGCTTTTCAAAACTTTCCGCAAAGCTGCTGCAAGCTCCGCTTTGGCTTAGGCTAGTAATGAATGTCCACTTTCCATGTCTCCAAAGGGACATTGAGACATCCCACAAGTGTACAGTGCTGTAGGCGTTGCCAAGCAATTCTGAAAAACCGCTTGCCACCGCTTTACTGATTCCCGACGTGCCAGACTTTCGTCAAAAGTAAACGTAAAACAGTGGATTGCAAGCGTCCCGGCTGGTGCCTCTGTCGTGCAATGATGTTCGCATGGACGTAAGGGCAGCTTCGGCAGGCTTGCAGCTGCACATGCTTCGTCGCGCGAGCGGAGACGGCTGTTCGATCGAAAGCGAAACCATGCCACTCCGCTCCGCGGCCAAATGTATGTAAAATGTAACTGCCCAGCATGCGACAAAAACAGTTCAGCGGCGCGTGCTTGCAAGGCCGGCAGGCGAGTACAAGCTAAACATACCGAAAAAAAGAACCTGGGAGTATGGATGCAAGACATCGCGAGTCGGGGTCAAAACGTTCTTGGAGCGCTTTGTGCAACGACTGAAGTCGAGACAAACAAGCGCGCCGTGCGGGTTCAGCATGCAGACATTGCCTTCTCTGCTTTAGCTCACTTCTCTTCACCAACTTTCATGCGCGAAAGATTTTTCATGTACCGGGCTCCCTCTCGAAAGAATGCCAACCAAGAGAAACCTAGGTAATCAATACTTCCACAGAGCAGTCTTTGAGTTAGAAATTTCTTTTTGTAGTAGCGTATGTTTTAAACAAGAACAGGAGTGTTAATGAACATGCGGCGGTCCTCATGTTTCGGTTTAGGAAGCTCCATATCTGTAGCGACGTGCGGACTGGCAGACAGGACCAAATATAGTTTTCCCACGGCCGTTGCTTTCAGAAGCGAGTGCTTCAGCTCAAAAAGAAACTCCCGCCGCGCAAAAACATAATTTCGTTTCACAGCGTGACGGCATGGCTGGTACCCAGCAGGTTAGCGTCGGAGCGTCCGCACATGCCCGCATCTATCGTTGAAAAAAAAAAAAAAAATACGAGACGAGATTCACGAGACGACGAGAGCGCGAAAGAAGAGACGGCGGGAAAAACCATGCGAGACCGGATGGACGATTGATGTAAGTAAAGCAAGGAGGCCAGCTGGTTCAATACTGACATTTAAGTTTTGTGCCTGTCCTTACGTCCCTTCGTTTTCTCGGCTCCAGGGTTACAATGTCACGATTGATGCAGGATACTTTGTATCGGGTGGCTGCTTGCGCCACCTAGCTCAAGCATACTACATTACGGTACTCAGTTTAGTTTTGGTTTTGAAAGGCGACCAAAACTGGTCCTTTGGCGCAGGCTTGGCGCATATTGCCCATATTTTGGCAAAATGTAGCAGGATGTAGCGGGGTTAGCCCCTTGGCGCAGTTTGGCGCAATTGGCGCAGCAATCACATCACTGCGGCTCTCAGACTGGTGGCAGAACTTTGGGTTTCAGCGAAATACGACCACATGGTTTCTCACTTTGCTTATGTACTGAGTAGGAAAGCTGACAAGGAAGTAGTTGAAAAATCAGTTCATAATCTCTTCAAGAAAGTTGTTCGAAACACCTCGTTTTCTGTTGTTTTTTTTTTGGTTGTCTACAGTGCCGTTCGACGGCACTCCACCCGCGCCTACAAGTGCCGTCCGAAAGAAAGTCGAGCAGCACATGTATCTCTGGGGAGCTCGTTAACCAACCCCCCGCATACATTCATGCCGCCTCGCGGCAACAGTATGCAGCTGTTAATTACAAAACTATTAACCTACTTGGCCCCGTTGCACATGACGCCTCGCAGCGTCCAGCCCTTCTGTCCCATACCAAGCCCCGCTGTCCCCCATGTACCTTCGGAAAGGGACGCCCATACCATTTTGTTGAAGGGGCTCTGCAATCATATTTAAGCGCCTACCTTTTTTGCGGTTTCCACGTCCCTAGGGGTTCGGACAAGCCAGTGGGCACGGAGAGAGTAACTATATATCAGTGAGTTATATTTTAACCGGAAGACGCGGAAACCTCCTCCACCAACGAGGGAGATTCTCGTTGCCCAAAGCACGCAATATGTGACGCCTTTGGTCCTGGGCTTACCAGTGGTCAGAGCCGCTAAAAGCTTTTTTTTTTAGTCGAAATACAAAATATAAGTATCGTGAACCGTTTCAATTATGTATGAAAGTAGTTTTTGTTCGGTAATTTAGATCAGAAACGAAACAAATGCAGTTTATAAAGTATGGAAACAAGAAGAAAAGACTCGTCGACAAACCCGCCTCCAAGTGGCGGAAAAAACGGCGCATACTAGAAAAGGCTAGTGGGATGAGGCTCCGACGAACAGCGAGCGTAGAAAGGTCTCGGATGTACGCGGCGGCGCTGTGGTCGTATACGGGCTCGAGAATCCGACCGGTTCCGAGCGTTCCGAAGGCTTTCGGCGCGGGCTTGGCTGGTGATTTGGCCATTTGGTGATATGGCAGCGCAAAGTGGCTCCCGTTCTGAACTGATCTCTACACCGTGTTTGCTGTAGTTTGTGGCCAATGAAGTGTTATGCCAAATTAGTCCTTAATCGCGCAGAAAATGCAATGCAAGCCGCCCTGGCCGCCCGCCTCATACAGCCTATCCAACACGTGCTTTAGTGGCGCCCTCTCGAGCCGTCGGCACGGAGTGCGGCAGCCATGAGCGCTCGATGAGCTCACAACTCCTCTAGTTCACGGTCACTCAAGCCAGGACCTACGACGTCATGAAGGAGGTTATTTTTTGTTTGTTTTTGTAATTCTAGATTGCCTATAACTTTTAAAATAAGGCGACATTTGAGAAAATAAAAGTTTCTTTAAGTTGCTACGTTCAGTGCACTCAAGTTGGGTGCAAATTTAAAACCAGTCAAAAAGTTTTTGCAGGGCCCCTTTAAGCAAAGTTTTGTCGACATCTTTTTTTCCCCAGTGCTAATGGTACAAAAGAAATGACGTAAATATCGCCAAATTCCTCGACGAAACAAAATGTTCGAGAAAAAGATTTAAGAAAGTAAGCCCACACTGTGGATCGAACCCGGGTCCGCTGCCTATGAGGCGAGCTACGCTACAATTTCCATTAAGCTACGCTACAACTTCGAAAAACTCGTTTTGACATTTCGCTTTACATAAGACATTCGGATGGCACTTGAAGACGCGACTGGAGTGCCATTGCACGGCACTTGAACGTACTGCAAGAGTGCCGTCGGACGGTACCTCGACACTACATACATACATACATACATACATACATACATATATATATATATATTGTGGCGTGGGAAGCACTATCGTCAGTGCGCGGGACTGCGCGCCGCTGGGGCTGGGACACGAGACTAGGGTAGCGCGTGCTGATATAGATCTCGACCAGGAAACAACCGGCATTTGTCTTCTTCTTGAAGCGACCAAAAATACCCTCACAATCTGGTGGAGGTGCGGAGTTTTCCTTCCCATACTCCAGAGGAAAGTACGGTCGGCTGAATTCCGCTCCCATGTGACCAACCTGGAGCTACGAACTCGGACACTACCCCCAGCACAAGGTATGTCGACAACATCTCTTGTCATGACGTCCACTTCTTCATCACTGCTCACGGTACCAACCACCTCCCCGCCTACCCTCACCCCGGCAATACAAACCCCACTCACATCGACCATCGGGGCAACGGGAACTCTCGGATCAACTCCTCTTCATCTGATGGGCATTCCACCGCAGCCACCGCTGCTCTACATGTCCTCTCGCCAACGAGACCCCCGTGTGTTTTCTAGCATCGGCGACGAAGATGTCGAAGAATGTGGATTTCTACTCAAGAGTAAGCCTCCACAACAAGTGGGACGACCAGACTAAATTGGCGAACGTTGTTTTCTATCTCAGCGACGTCGTTAAGACATGGTTCCTTAATCATGAATCCGATATCACATCATGGGAGGCATTTTCATCTCGTGTTCACGAGGTCTTCGGACGCCCTGAGGACCGTAAGGCCGCTGCGCGCAGGCGCTTGACTGTCCGAGCCCAGCTTCCGACTGAAGGATACACTTCCTACATTGAAGATATTCTTACCCTGTGCCGCAAAGTCGACCCTGCTATGCCTGAAGTAGACCGTGTGCGCCATGTTTTAAAAGGTATTGCCGAAGAAGCAGTTCACCTTTTTGTACTCCAGCCTCCCACTGACGTCAATTCCATCCGATCTCTCTGTCAATTATTAGAGGCAGCACGACGGCAAAGGATCTCCACCACCGATACGTTGCCGGCATCCAAGGCAGCTATTTCTCCCTTGCCTCAAGGCGATCTGCTCCACAACACTATCCGAACGATCATCCGAGAGGAACTCGCACGATATTTTGGACCCCTCCCAACCCTCAACACCTCTCCCACCGCGGAACTGCGTACCATTATTAGAGATGAACTTACGCAGGTTGCCCGTCCTTCCATAGCTACACCTGTGTCATTCACCCCACAACCACCTGCCTACGAAGAGAATCGGCAGCCGCCGCTAGCACCCACTCCAAACCAAGCTTCATCACATGTCCCACAAGTCGCAGCTTCTACCTCCTCTAATTACGAACGTCCCTCATCATTCAGGACGTACACGACACCAAATAGCCGCCCAATGTGTTTTTATTGCGGCATTCCTGGGCATGTAGCACGATTTTGTCGACGTCGTCAGGCTGATGAAAATGCCACATGGCAAAGCAGACCAAGCTACGAAAGACGCTACAACTCCCAGCCCTGTCAAACATGGCCGAAGAGATACTACTTCAACAGAAATTACAACGACGAACACCAGCGCCCAGACTCACCTCCACGCTACGAAAGGCCACGATCACCGTCTCCTCGTCGTAGACATCGGTCAATCTCGCCAATGATCCCCGCACGCCACCGACCGTCTTCTCGTCCGGAAAACAAATCCTTGCAGTTTCCGGAGGTAAAACTGCAAGCACTCAATTCCAATATAACTCTCCTCGTTCCCCCACAAACCTCATCGACATTACAATCAATATTCATCATTTCACTGCACTTGTGGATACCGGTGCGGCAGTATCTGTTATGCACATCGACGTATGCAACCAACTACGCAAAGTAAAAACTTCTTTGAGAACCTCTTTCCTACGCAGCGCTGGAAGCGAGCTGATTCCAGCCTCCGCCATTTGCACCGCCACCATAGTCATCCAAGACCGCCTCTACATTGTAGAATTCATAGTTTTGCCAAAATGTACGTACGACATTATTCTTGGTTGCGACTTTCTTCAATCTGCACATGCGTGCATTGATTACAGAACTTTAGAATTATCGACAGACGCAGATACGTACGCTCACGCGGTTCATTCAGAACAAGATAACAAGCTACGCCTCATCGAAGATATAAACCTTCTGCCCCACCAAACGTCGTTGCTTTACTTGAAGACACCCCCTCACTTGACAGGGGATATTCTCCTGGCCCCACACCACGAAGTCCTTTTGGGAAAGGAAATAATTGTGCCCAATACACTCGCCACTGTTTCTTCGAGGCGTGTTACGCTCGCCGCCACCAACACGACTAATCAACGCGTACTTTTACCAGTCAGCTTTTCTCTTGCAAATGCTGAGTCTACTCAGAATGCAACCATCGCCAAGCTCAATGAACAGGAAGCTGCAACGTCGGCTAAAACGCCTTTCTCGCCGTCTACATCAAACCTACTTTGGAACACAATTGATTCATCGCTATCCAGTGCAGAACAACACCAGCTATTTACTGTATTGAACAAATACAGAAGTATATTTGACAACTCATCCCCTTCTCTCGGAAAAACCAATCTCGTTGAACACCGCATTGAAACCGGAAACTCCGCAACTATCCGACACCGACCATACCGCGTTTCTCTCAGCGAGCGTAAAATAATTCAAGAACACATTGACGAGATGCTTCAAAAAGGTGTTGTTCGACATTCGTCAAGTCCATGGTCATCACCTGTAGTTTTAGACCGAAAAAAAGACGGGTCGGTACGTTTTTGCATTGACTACCGCCGTCTAAACAAAGTTACCCGCCGGGACGTTTATCCGCTTCCACGCATTGATGACGCCCTGGATTCCTTACAAGGTTCCTTATACTTGTCATCACTTGACTTACGATCGGGATATTGGCAAATCCCAATGGCCGAGAAAGACAAAGAGAAAACTGCCTTCACGACGCCAGATGGACTTTACGAATTTAATGTAATGCCTTTCGGACTTTCTAACGCACCCGCCACATTTGAAAGAATGATAGATGCAGTTCTTCGCGGCATAAAATGGAAGACCTGTTTGTGCTATTTAGACGACATTATTGTGTTTTCTGCTACGTTCCACGATCACTTGCTTCGACTATCCCAAGTTTTGTCGTGCCTTACTAATGCGGGTCTTCAGCTCAACACCAAGAAATGTAACTTTGGTGCCAAAAAAGTGAAAGTTCTCGGCCACATCGTCAGCGATGCAGGTGTTAGCCCAGACCCTGAAAAAATTTGTGCGGTTACCCATTTCCCTTGCCCCACAAACGTGAGGGAACTGAGAAGCTTCCTAGGCCTCGCTTCCTATTTCCGTCGTTTCGTCCGAGCATTTGCAACAATCGCAGCTCCGTTGCATCGGCTGCTTTAAACAGACGTGCCATTTGTATGGACCGAACCTTGCTCAACTGCGTTTACTTCTCTTCAAGCCATACACACATCACCGCCTGCTTTGTGCTTTTTCGATCCCACGGCCGCTACAGCCCTCCACACAGACGCAAGTTGACACGGATTAGGAGCTGTGCTGGTGCAGCAGCAAAATAACTCATCTCTAGAACAGGTCATTGCATATGCCAGTCGAACCCTAACAAAACCAGAAACCAATTACTCAACTACTGAACGAGAATGTCTTGCCGTAGTGTGGGCAATAAAAACATTTAGACCTTACCTATACGGCCGCCACTTCAAGGTAGTAACCGATCACCACGCTCTCTGCTGCCTTTCGTCCATCAAGAACGTCTCCGGCCGTCTTCGACGCTGGGTACTTCGTCTTCAGGAATATGACTTCGCAGTAATACATAAATCAGGGCGTAAACACAATGATGCTGATGCACTTTCACGCTGCCCTTTTCCACCGAGCACTATGCACGACGCACAAGTGTCGACCACCGTCCCACCTTCGATTCTCGCCATTATTTCATCTCACAACTTTCTCTCCGCCAAACATTCTGACCCCTGGATACGACCAATACTTTGACACCTCAATGGAACCTTCTCTTCTACTAAACAGAGATTTATTAAGAAGACTCAAAACTTCTGTCTAATTGACGGTCATCTCTATCGCCGGAATTACATGCCCGAAGGTCGGCGCTGGTTACAGGCTGTTCCATCCGAATTCCGTAGCGAAATCGTTCATCATTTTTATGACGACCTCATTGCAGGACATCTTGGTCTTTTCAAGACCTACGCTCGCATCCGCAACCGTTTCTTCTGGCCCGGTATGTACCGCACCATTTGCAAATATGTCCGTTCCTGCCCACAGTGTCAACGCTACAAGCGTTCATCATCGGCACCCACTGGTCTCCTGCAACTGCTAACTCCACCGCCCAAAACTTTCGACGTACTGGGCGTGGACCTCCTTGGCCCTCTTCCCCAGTCCACCACAGGGAACCGTTGGATCCTGGTAGCCATCGATCACACCACTCGATTCGTGGAAACGGCAGCCCTTCCCAATGCAACTGCCGAGTGCGTTGCACGATTCCTTCTGCACCACATCATCCTACGACATGGCGCCCCCCAGGTCCTAATCACAGACCGGGGGCACTCCTTTCTGGCACAAACAGTCGAAGCTCTCCTCCAAGCATGCAAGGTGGACAATCGCACGACATCGCCTTACCATCCACAAACAAACGGCCTCACCGAGCGCTTTAATCACACCCTAACAAAAATGATTTCAATGTATATCAATTCGGACCATTCCAACTGGGACACTATTCTTCCCTTTGTTACGTTCGCCTACAACACGGCAGTTCAGACAATGACTGGATTTTCCCCATTTTATTTGCTTTACGGCCGTGACCCATCCTCAACCCTCGACACAATCCTACCTTATCCTAACGAACATCCCGACAACGACCTCATGACCCAATTCACGTCCAGTTCCGAAGCTTCTCGTCAGCTTGCACGATCTCGCACACTGCAACACCAAGACGCATCAAAACGTCGTTACGACGCCCAACACCGTGACGTACACTATCATCCAGGTGACCTCGTTTTAATCTTCTTCCCGTTCCGTTAAACTGGTCGCTGCGAAAAATTTCTCCCAAAGTTCAAGGGCCCATACAAAGTCATTCGTCAGACCTCCCCGGTCAACTACCTAGTTGAGCCTGTCAACCCACCATCTGATCGTCGAACCACCGGTCGCTTAAGTAGCGTGGCCCAGCAAACGGATGTATGCGGAGATGCGGTTCGGCGGTTGTAACGGGCTTTCGCAACAAATCTTACCAAGAAGGAATCAAATGTTGATTGACGTGTTAATATTGTATCAATGAAAATTTCTTCTGCATTAATGCACGCTCAGTAGACCCAATCTTCCAAGACACCAGTGGAAGCGGACGTCAAGTCGCGATTTACGGTGCTTACCTCAGCATTTTAATCACGACTAAAATAATGTCACGAAATATTGTGTTTTACGGGGTCTGGCAGATGTTGTAAAGGTTGTTACATTAGAAGCTCCCAGAAAAGAAACGCCGTTGCAATATTTTCGGAAGTACCGACACACATAATGTTGTAAGTAAAGCTTAGGAGGAATATGATGAAAACCATCAGAAGAAATTGAAAGATGTTTATTTGCAATGATGACGCTATGAATGAACGGCGTTTAGCGACGGCAAGTTATGGGCGTTCGGGAACTTATAAGTTCACGTGATTGCTAACTATGGACATGCGTTTTTGTCGGGAGATGGTGTTGCGGTGATGACCTGATATCGGACGACTCGTGGCAGACGAACATGCAAGTTTCTTCTCAGCGAATGTTAAGTGTCCAGTGTCACGCACAACACGTGGCTACCGACGTTGTCGACGTTTCGAACACTTACCGCTTTCGACAAAAGTCCTGGTACCTGGGCTAACTTTTTTGGAAAGACTGGAAGTCTTCCTTGAGTCCAACGCCATCATGAACAGTAACTGAAAACGATCCACTATTCAGTCGGTGGGCGGCGAAACGTATCCGCATCTGCGCAGTCATGGACGATGCGTACTCTATGTGTTTGCAAGCTTACACGATGCCTGCCACGACGTCCAAACACCTCATTGACGTTCTACGGTCTCTTTTACCTACTTTTGCCCTACCGAAAATACTTTTCTCTGATAACGCGCCAAATCTTGCTTCAAACAAAATAAACAAGTTTTTGAAAAAAAAAAAAAGAACGGCATCAGGCATCACATTAGTGCACCATACCATCCTCCAACTAACGGGCATGCAAAACAAATAGTGTGCGAAATAAAAAAAAGCCCTTTTGAAGCTTACGGAAGAAGCAGTTCAGTGAAGAATCGCCAGGTTGTTGTTCCAGCAGCAAGCTACGGTCTCATCTTACTCGGTAAAAACACCCGCCGAAGCAATATTTAGCGGACGAAGAGCCACACCCCAGGATCTCATGATACCATGGCTTACGAACGAAGATCGAGAGATTCCCAGATCGGGAGTAATTGCTGTTTATTCGGTCGGACAACTCGTCTACGTAAGGAATTTCCTCGGAAGTCGGGCCTTCCATGTAAAACTTGAGTAGAAAAGGCACTGGTTGGTTGACCAGAAGCTGTCATCTCTCTGAATACGTTGGATATCAATGCCCTTGAGTGTAAATATCACTAAATCACAAAACTCTTTTTGTGTATTGTGTAACTGCCCTTGTATTTCATAGTAGAAGCTATGGTGGTGATTTGTACCTTTCGCACCAGGCTCCATTTTCTTATTTTTCGCCTCATTCTTCTTTGCGGTTTAAGTACGCTTCAAGAATCTTTTGGAACGGGGACACTTTACGTCAACGAGGCCATTTCTTCCAAGTAGTCAATCAGGGAATTCTCCTAGAAATTCGTCCCTCATTTTAACGAATAAGCCGCACTTCTGCACAGTGCAGTTCTAAAGCAGCATCCTCATTGATTCTACCATATTCTGTTGCGGGTGAAGAAAGTCTTTGGGTACACGATACTTGAAACAAGTTTGGCACTGTAGGTTGTGGTTCGACACCCACTAATGTCGTCGTCCCCATAGAGCCTGACCATTTAATCTTTACCTCGTCGCCTCATATTGCTCCTCATCAACAGTAAGTACAATAGGCTATCGCCATATTACAATCCAAGAATTGAAAATTGAGTTGTTCAGTCCTTCAACAAGTTTATTATTTATGTAATGTTATTACGTTACATTACCTCGAGACGATTGACGTCCATCGTCGATCTTTAAATGCTTATACCTGTATGTAAATTAGACGCACAAGGGGGGTGGGGGGGGGGGGGGGGGATCGGTGGCCGCGTGCATGGCCTAGCGCACACCAGCTCGGAGTAAAGCCCCTCGATGTGTTCGCGTTCGTCTTGCAAGTAGCGTCAAATGCGCGATTGCGGGAGGCCCGTGTCTCGAGCGGCTTTTGGAAGCAAATGGCGGCGCAGCACTGAAATGAGCGGGCCTTGGAAGCGAATGGCGGCGGAGCACCCGCTCATGGCACGTGTCTCGAGCGCTTCCACAACAATGGTTGGCGGTACTTGTAAAAAACGCTTTTATCAAGAGGCTTTAGCTCGGAGCACCTGGAGCGAAAGCTCGAGCTGCAGAAGCCACCCCGCCCCTGCCCGTTTCGATCTGGTAGAGCAGCGTACCGGCGTGCGGTCGTGTGCGTCAGTACTGCGTGGTGCACGTTAAAGACGCCAGGTTTGCGGTTGTACCGCACTGGCTAAACTGCTCATCTACAGCTGAGAGTCAGACGCCCACTAAAGCGGACTAACTTCCGGCTGTATAAACATACACACAACAATTTCCAATTAGACGCATAATAACAAAGAGCACAGCGTGCCGCCTCTTTCTTTGGATGCCTCTTTTTAAACCAACGCAAGCTTGCGCTTTCTCTCTTTTGAGACGGTTAGTACGTTCGCACATAAAACCCAAGTTTCACCTACCCGGCCGCTTCCTCCTCTCATTATGTGTAGTTGGTTACAACAAAATAAGCTATAATAATAGTGTATTATCCATACTTACTTTCAGTTTCAGTCATTGAGAAGGAGTTCTGCGGGAACTAGAGCAAATAAATGAGCTGCGCTTGGAGTATCGGCACTCTCTTCCCCGTCAGTGTTGTGAACGCCGCCATTCTGGTGCTTGTGCAGTGCAGGCGCAACTGCCGATCGTCAAGATTTAAAAGTGCGACATCCTCTGCATTAGATTTGGTGTTGGGAAGCTCATGTAATGTTGCTTTGCTTTGTCGCAAGCTGTTCAAATTGGAGGACGGAAAAGCGTTTCTTGGGATTTCGGACAAAGCTTCAAATAACTGGCAACCATGAATTTAAGCCACAATAAGACCAAGTGTCGCTACTCTGAAGCGTAGCTTATTTAATGACACTATTCATGCTCTTGTTCAAGAGGCTTGTAATACCTGGAGGGGCCATGAAGTAAGCCCCGTGGATTCCACAAGCCACTACCTTTTGACACCTGCCTCTTCCTCATTGTTCCCACTTGTGTCAGTAATACCCTTGTTATACAGGCGCACTTGACTGCAGTTACGCTAAGCCACAGTTAGCGCACAATACTGGCCGACAACATTCTTTGGCTATGCAGTCAAAGCTATGGACGAACGTGCGCTTGAGCATCTTGAGCACGCATCGAAGCAGTGCACGGGCGCTCTCCACTTCTTCTGAAATAGCTGTCCGACAGTATAGTGCGGTAACTGTGGTGCCACGTAACAGCAGTTAAAGCTGAGTTAACCACGGTTAAGGATGCTCGTGTAACGGGCATAAATTAGCTACTGTTCAGAGTAACGACACTTGGCCATATTGTGGCTTAAAATCATGGTTGCCAGTAACTTGAAGCTTTATATAAGATCACAGGAAACGCTTTTCCGCAGCCACAAATGTTTAAACAACCCACGACAGAGAATTGCAATATTGCATCACCTTCCTAGCACCGCATCTAATGCTGAGGAAGTCGTACTTTTGGATCATGACGATCGGCAGTTGCCTTTGCTCTGAACAAGACCCAAAATGGCAGCGCCCAAAACAATTTTGGGGAACGGAATGCCGATACTTTAAAACTCATTTAGTGACTCTAGACATAAAGTGAACTCGGGTGTATTATTTTCCTCTTCGTCTTTATCGTTTATTGATTTCAAACATATCGAATAATGAACACATTATATCACGCTACACGTGTGTAATTATTTGTCTTAGATTTATTAATCGGACCCAGTACTTAAACCATTCATTTATCGATAGTAAATCTTCCAATATATTTTTTAAATGTGAAGGTAAAAAGACACGGAGATTGATGATTATACAGACGCCAACGCCGCCCTCGGAAATTTTTGAACCCTAGAAATCAGCAGTTCGTCTGCCATCCGCCAGGTAGCGCAACAAAACACCCAAACAGTTTTTAATTGTTTTTAAATTTAGCTAAGCTCTACACCTATTAAGAAACCAACGTAAGATCATTGTGAAAATTGAATACATCGCAATGTATATCTATCTCAAGCAATAAATGTTATTAGATGCCAATAAATCTGTTTGATGTCCAAAAAAGATATGCATCAAAAACAGGTAAATTTGAAGGGCTCCTGGAGCGTTATGACTTCGAAAATGAAAAAAAAGCCACCGTCCACCTTTTGGGCAACCATTGTAGCTCTAAATGTTATAAAAGATTTTGTCATAGCTTAATTATTTCCTCACCGGCATTTGAAGTACCATGACTCGAAGCACTAAAAAGTGCTACGTTTGATATAAAATATCTAAACAAACAAATTTTACCCAACATTAAATTTTTTGGTTGCATATTACCAATTATAAGCACTACATCTGTAGTTAATTTAATTTCCCTAGCGCTTGTCATTAAAAATATATTTGTGCTGAAAAATGTCAATTTTAGGGCAATATTTGGTGGGATGAAAAGAACAAAGTAGTGCAAATACCAAAAAAAGTGTATCGTTACATTCTGCTCCGACATCATCTTAACAAAACTGCTATATTGGAATCGTGCTATCTTTAATGGATCGTTCATAAAACATGAACTAGCGGAGCAAGTGAGGGTACGCGCCATCATATTCGCAACGCTACAAACACGCATGAACAGTAAAAACCAACACATACATAATATCAAATGAAAGAGGATTGCATTGCCTTTCGAATGACATTAATCCCACAAAACAGTATTTAAAAGGAGATGAGTAATGACCTGCCAAAAAGTACCTAAACTGCCACATTCAGTGGGACCGTGGCCTTATTCTTCGACGTTTCGGCCGGAGTCCGGCCTTCGTCAGGAAGAACTTTTACAGATGAACGCGGTTGGTAATTATACAATGCTACGGTCGAGTCCAAATTTCCGAGGTGTGACGGTTGAAGCTTTCGAAAGAGGGAAGCGTAGGGCAGTTCTTATCCGGGTGTAGAAGCTTGACGGTCGGTGCCAAGTTTCAAGGACGGCGGGATGACGGTTGTAGCTTCTTGAGAGGGGGCGCAGGGTGACTTTGTGTCCGGGCCGGCAGCGGTGACCTATATAGACGATAGCGTACAATAGACGAAAGTTACACGCGCAAACTAAAGTGCTGTCTCAAAAAAAAAAAAAAAAAAAGGCGGCACGGTCACTTGCGTGCATGCAGGCATGCATGAGTCAAACCTGGAAGGGAACAATGTAGAACCTAGAAGTAAAAAGAAATACAATGGATATCAGAACCTGGAAATAAAAGAGAAGTTGATGGTCCAGTTCCGGCCCCAAACACAGTACCACTGTTAACAACAAAATCTAAAAAAAAAAAAAGTGTTTTTTGATTGCTGTTGCTATTCATCTGTTAGCATTTTAATCGATGCCAGAGTACCGGGATTTTCATTTATTCCTTGTTTAATAGTGTTAAATCGGTAAATTAGGTAGGATTCACGCTGTTCACGTTCGCGATTTGATTTAAATCAAGATTCTAGGAGCGTCACTGACAATTTATCAAACGAATGTTTTGGGAGAGCGAGATGTTTGGATAAAGGCAGTGCATATATATATATTTGTAACTACTCAATGCGCGTTTTTTTCCCACAACCTTCACAATAAACTACAGCCAGAGGGCTAGCAAATAAGTGCAACATTATACAGCATTTTGTATAAAAAGTTCGTGCCCTAGTCAAAAAAGAACTCTTCGCAAGCAACATCATCAATGCAGAGAATCGAACCTGAATTCCAACACCCGCAGTGAAAGCAAACGGGGTGCAAATACGAGCGCGAGCACGTAATGGGTATCTTTAGTAGTCATAGGTTCCGCGAAACACACCGCCTAGTTAGGCGGTAACAAGGCGCCACCCGATTTGTAGAACTCGCCTTGTCCACCGATCCACGAGATAAAGCTCCCGATACACTTACGAAGTCCCGTCCCCCCCTCCGGCTTCGGTGGGACCTTCGCCTCTGTTTGCGTTCCCACAATCTGACTGATCGCTCCGTGACAGGTCGGTTGCGGGACTTCCTTAGGAAAAGCTCGAAGGTCATCCAACGCGTAAAGCACGTGTGCGACAAGGAGCCCCACACGTTCGCCGCGTCGCCTTCACGCTTCCTGCACAGACACACAAGGACACTTCACAAACGCTCCGAAAAGAAAGCACTGAAAAAGTCAAGCGAATAGGCGAGTACTCACCAAGTAGACTCAAACCCACGTCTGGGTCCATGGGCACGGCGGCTCCTGGGACACTTTTTGTTTTTCGGAGAAGGTTCTTCGACGTTTTTTTGAAAGCCTAAAGGCCTGAAACTGCCCGAAAGTTTGCAGCTTGCTTTGTTTTCGATTTTGGTTACGGTGGCGATGGCGATGCGGCGACGTTCGCTGGTTACGACGAAACTCATTTGACGCAACGTGAATGTTTTTGTTTTTGTCGACGAACATTAGAACCTTTAAACGTAAAAAAAATTGTTTTAACATCTATCTAATTCTTTGTAATGAAGTATGTTGGTTATGTACTAAACTGAACCTTGGCCTGGCTCAGCTTTTTTGTGTACTAAACTGTAGCTTGGCCTGCCTCAGCTTGTTTTTATTTCAACATGGCGGCGACCATCGTTGCGTGCAACCTATTTTCTGTGCATTGGTCGTCCTGTTAGCCACCTTCTGCAATCCACATGAGCCGCAAGCATGCTGTCGGAGTAGTGTGTGCCCGGCGGAAAGAATGTGCAGTCTTTTCGGAAGCAAGGCTGCTACTTGGGCTGCTCGGATCGTGGCTTGGACGTCGTCGGCTCCCACGAACCGCGTCCGTGAGCCTCACGTCGTTTGCTTGGTTCCTTTACGTTTCCGGCGATGAATCCCCCAGCCTTGGCCTTGGCCTCATCCCTACAGGACCTAGCTGGTGAAAAAACAATCTACGACAACGCGGCGTCTTTGGAATGCGATTGCTACGATCAGTGGCTCTTAAAACCTCAGTGGCGCCCCTTCAATTGTGAGCTCTCTGTGTGTGTGCAGGCGCTGTAAAGAGAGCTCTTCGGTGTGAGCGCTCTTACCTTCACAGTGTGCAAACTCTTCGAATGGTTATTTAACAGGCGGCGCTGCGAGACGCGAGCCTTCGGCGTTGCTTCAACTAGCAGTGTGATGGTGTGGTTCTCAAAATGGGCACTTCTACTCATTTTCGTACACAGCGTGCAAAGCTGTAAAAGGTACTGAAGTGGTGCGCATGAAAACACATAAAAAAATGTGTTCCTGGGAGCGCTTCGTGGACGAGTTTTAGGGCTGCTCTGACGATACCGACGTCTCGGCGGCAGTGGTTCGAACGCATTAGACGCGCAGTTTTTTTTTTTCTTTTTTTTTTCTTCTTTTTTAGACATATTTTTTGTGCAAGATTGTGCGCATTGCCGAACTGCATATTTCAATTCCTCCTTTCTTCTTGCTTTTTATTTATAAGTCGCCGAGAGGCCACATTTCTACCATCTGCTCTGCCGCTTTGCAAGTGTTATTTGCCTCCAGCACCGAGTTATATTTTTCTTTCGTGCAGCGTGGAATGAGGAATCTCACTGATAGCAGCCTTGCCCCAAAATTTATAATAGGACGTTAATCGACAATAGTTGTGGCCTGAACAGTTTATTTTGAAATAGCTGTCAAGGGTAGGAATCCCCCTCTCGGGGTACTTGCGATGCACATTCAGGCGAATGGCGTTGTGTGTGAATTCGGCATGCTTGGCAGTCCCCGTGCTCGAAACTTCTACATGGCGAGGTCTTCGCTTCGGGGACGCCAGCTTGCCAGATAGACACTGCGCCTTGTACTTCGCGACAGTTAGGGCGCACACTCCCGTGTTGTTACTGACCGTCTCCAGGACTTCGCGACCGACTTCTCCGGGAAACGCGTTCTTGTACTCGCGTACACGTCGGCGATCCCCTGCTTGCACTCTTTCAAGGTCTGCGCACAACGAATCTTCGAAAATATCCGAACAGGAGAGGTACTTGAGCTTGTTGCGCAAGACGCCATCTTCTCGAAACCAGCCAGTGCCACACAACACGAAAACCCGCAACGGCTGCTGCATGGACGAAAACGAAAACAGTTTAAAGTAGTTTACATTATTTTTTTCCGTTTTATTGAAAAAAATGTGTGCTCCGTCGAAATCATAACACCACTATCAGTTGCCAGCTCCAAGGAGGCACATTTTTCGATATTTTTATAAGTTTTTTTTCGGAGGGGACGCACTATTTTATGGGGTGAACGTAGACAGGTCGGTGATGCAAACCGGTGCGCTAGCTTTGACTGCGTTGCATGCTACGTATGAAACGGAGTATAGTCTTGAATAAGCTGCTGCACCTTCACTCACTCCCAGAGACGCACCCCACGACAGTTCTAGAAATATGTAAAATGCAGACGCAGGATTCGGTTTCAAATAATATGCACGACGCGAAACTTGTTGAATCTCGTATAAAACGAATTCTCAAAACGAGTACTCGCAGGTGTAGCTGTGTGGAAAGATGCCCGCTTCTTACGGAGCGAACCCAGGTTCGATGCAAAAAATAAACATACGTTTTTTTTTTGTTTTTTTTTAAATTATTCTTGAGAAAAATGAATCTCGACGAAACTTTGTGCCTTATTTTTTTTTCCTTTCCTTTTTAATTTTTTTCACACTATTATTGAAAAAAAAATGTCGACAAAGCTTTGAACTAAATAGTTTCGGACTCCCTTTGTAGAGGTGCATAGGGAAACGGCGGGGCTTGGGTTGCCGGCTGGACGCCGCGAAGATGCTGCTGACCTGTGACTTCCGTTGAGAAGGGGAAGAGTCGAAGCAGAGTCACACGAAAAATTGACTCTCTAAGAGAGTCGTGAAGTGTCAAAGAGAGTCATGGAAGCAGTAACTCCCTTTGGACTCCTTGTTTTTTAAGAGTGTACTGTTGAGACCAGCATTCCAACTTCGCTATCCGCAAGTCGATCGATTGCAAAAGGGTTGATAACTGGGCTAGTTGGTAGTCGATCGATTGCACGTGCCTAATCCCTCAAGTGGTCTTAATTTCTTTTAATGTAAAGCGGAATGTCAACCTTCGACACCCCGCCCCCTCCGATCACGGCCCGACCAGCGGCATCAATGCCCGACAATTTATATCATCTCATCTTGTTGTTACGCCGCTGATACGCGATCACACGGTCACATCGGCGATAATTGCTGTCTTCTGTTCACAACCCACAACGCGGCCATCACAATGTTGCTGCTTTGTCGCAGACACGTAGAAGTACAGAACCATGTTGAACGCCGTTGCCACTGGGCATCGGAAAACAGAACCAAACTCAGCACGGAAGGCACCCAGGAAGCCGGCAGCAAAACCTTCCTGTCTTGGATGCAGTTCCTGTGATTTCCATACGTCGAAAACGTCGACGCAGTTCGGCGTGGTTCCGCTAGTGTAGGTCCGCGTGGGTCCCGCAATACGCCCTGCGCAACCCGGTGACAGCCATCTTACGCTGTGTACGTAGCGCTGCTGGCACTGCTCCGGAACTTGGCTGTTTCTAGCGGTTTCGTTTGCTCGTTTGATAAAATTAGGTATAAAAACGTCAATGCAACCGTAATTCCTCCTTCTGGGCCAACGTTTGGCCCAGAAGGAGGAATTACAGGCGGCCTTCGCTGTCGCTGAAGCTCGATCAGCTCAACAATATTTATTAAACAACGTGCGCGACGTGCTCGAAATACGAAACCAAAAGACGAAGGGTCTGAAAGGTGCAAGCTTTCTCCCGTCTGCCTGGAGAAGGAGAAAAACATTTCGTTCCTCCCTGTTTCTCGTGTCAGCTTGGGGGCGCGTCAGTAGAAGGGAGGAAGACGCGCTGTTGCTACCTTTTCCTTCATTTTTTTAGAGTGCAGTATAAATTTTTATAGTTTTTTTTTCTGTAAAGCAGAACAATAATGTAACTACATTCGAGCTTGATTTCTGCAATTACTGACGCTAAGCGTGTTGCTAAATGCTATCACTTGACATTTTTGCATGACCCTCGACCACTCGATGTTTTTTTCGGCATCTAATTTATGCATTTTTGTTACAGTTTTACTACTCACTTCTGTATCTGCTCCCCGCTCTTTGATTCCCTCGTGACTTGAGAGTATATTTGAAGTATCAACAAATAAAAAACACGCGTGTCAATTGTCCAAAACGAAACAGATACAAAACAAAACTAGAACCATGCTTACGCGTTTAGAATTATAGTAGAGGAATTGTCGTCAACCCCCTAGCTTATGAAAGTCATCCTGCAGCGCTACCTGCCTCTTTCTCGTCCTCCTCCTGAAGCAGACGTCTTCGTCGCACCTCGCGTGGTTTCCAGGTGTCCGTAGGAAGGAAAGAGTGGCCCTGGGGGGGCTCTAAGGCTCGACCAGTCACAAATATTGGGCGCGGCGGCAGTGACCTCTAACGATCGACGAT
This sequence comes from Ixodes scapularis, assembly GCF_016920785.2. Taxonomy (NCBI): domain Eukaryota; kingdom Metazoa; phylum Arthropoda; class Arachnida; order Ixodida; family Ixodidae; genus Ixodes; species Ixodes scapularis. The sequence continues at coordinate 56,257,826 of NW_024609838.1, read as the reverse complement.
TGCATGTCTGCTTTAATTTCTCGGCTTCTCGCCAGCTATAAATTGAAGGAGCGGAATCGTGACCATCATTCTTCGCGCATCGGCACTTGAACCCATATAAACATACAGCCCTAGCAGCACACTCCCCCGGCTCATACTTGGGCCAGGCTTCAGCCAAGTGCGCTCTAGATCGCGCCAATCTGGCCCACGCCTTGGCGGAGGAAGTTTGCTACTTGGGAGAGTAGGCCACCGAAATTGCCAGCTAAAGACATACTTTTGCGTAAGTTTTCTGAAAAGATTAGTTTCTGAAGAAGTAATGAAGTAACTTTTAATTTCCTACTTTTTGCTCATATAGGTGTTTGTTCTACATTTTGATACACAAAAAGCACCATCTTTCGCCACATGATCACAAAAGCCAACTGAAGAGGACCGAAAACTGATTTGTGCGGTCCTCTTTAAGGGCCATAGATACCTTCCATTCGCAATGTATTACCAAGATATCGGAGAAAATTAAGTCGCGAGTCCTTAAGTTATAGTACAAATTCATTCAGATCATTAAGAGCGGATATAGCTTTTTCGACGTTCGGAGAATTAATAGAGTAGACACCTAAAGGTAGTTAGCGATGTTTGGGAGATTTGTTTTAAATCGATTGAAGTTTTAAAACTTGTGCCATTCTTAATCATATATGTGCTGCTAAATTGAGAATATACGCTGTTTAAACGAGTGAAGCTAAACAATAAAATATAGACGGCGTCTTGTGTTGAGCACGATAGTGTAAACCCGCTTTCGCAAAGGTAGTTACAGATTTCGCAGAGCCCGCCATCTCTAAGCTTGTCGGTTCAAGGATGCTGGTCTCAATCCCCTCCCTTGCCCGTAAACATCGTAATACGTTTACTAAATGTGTTTCCCCCCATAGCGTGTATTTACTCAGGAAAGCCCTTTGCTGCTTTTGAGTGAGAACAGGGAGTTGATGATCAGATATTCTATAACCTACTCACCAAAAACAAATTACGCAAATTAGTTACACTGATCAGACTTACCTCGTCATCAATATAAAATTGGAACCCTTTTTGGGCATCCGGGTAACCACAATACACTAGGCTAATGCCAATTGTTTTATATTAAGCTGTGAATATTAAAAAAAAGCAACAAAGCATTCCACAGACAACGAAAGATGTAAACAAATGAAGATCACTATAAACTGAACACCGGAAATAAACGATTTGAAAATAAATATTATTTTTTCGAAGAAAAAAATGCTAACCTGTAGAATCAAGTTGTTGGAAAAAAATCTTCTGTAGAGCACAATAAATCTGATCGAAGACACAACATGACATTTATAATAATAATAATAATAATAATAATAATATTAATAATAATAATAATAATAATAATAATAATAATTTGGCGCACAAGTCAATGCTAAAATCGAACAAAAACAAAGTAACAAATTAAAAGCAAAGTGAAGCACTGGTCAAAGGTGTGTTGGAAGCACTTCCAATTGCTTGCGGTAAACATATATATTAGTGAATATATCAATATCTAGATCATTAAGGTCATTATATAACTATTGTATACGTGACAGGGGCGAGGATCTACACATGGTATTGAGGTAAAAAGCAATAGGATTCCTAGTTAACCGAGAAGGGACATGAATGTTAATTCTGGATAAAAGCATATCTCTATCATCCCATTTACTACCTTATGTACAAAAATCAAGTTACGCTCGTCCCTGCTTTAGGACAATGGGCTCAGAGAAATCTTATCAACGAGAAAGTAATTATAATAATAAAAGTGACGTTGAAATTAGCGGTTATAAAGAATACGTACGAAACGCTTTTGCATAGTTTCAATTTTCGCTGACTGCGTTCCAGATTTTTAGTTCCATGCTACAGATGCGAATTCAAGCCGTGATCTTACTAGGCAGCAAAATAAACGAATAATAGAGCCTGGGTTTTTAAACTTCTGCATGATGCGAAATATCAGTCCCAGCATCTCAGTTGCTCTGCCAACAATAGATGACACGTCTGGAATAAATGTCAATTCACTATCTATACACACGCCAAGGTGTGCTACAGATGATACACGTTCGATAGAAATCCCTTCCAATAGATAACTATTATGTATTACATGATAACGTTTGAAAAAAGTTAATACCTTTGCTTTTAGAGGGTTCAGTCACCACTCATTCAATTTGCACCACTGAACTATTCGCGACACGTCATGCTGTAAATTATCACAGTAAGCGAGAGTACGAACATTCACAAAATCTGAATGTCATCTGCAAACAACAACACCTCAGCATTTTTCACATTGGACGAAAGATCGTTTATAAAAATGAGAAACAAAAGGGGACCAAGAATACACCCTTGGGGAACATCGGAATTGGAAAAGAATGTTTTTTGAATGACTGTTGGGACGACATGAGAGGTAACTTTGAAACCATTTACACACCTGTCGCAACATCCATATAAAGACAATTTACGTAATAACTACTCCTGGTTCACTTTATCGAATGCTTTTGACATATCAAAATAAATGCAATCAATTTCCCTCTGTTCATAACAACAGGGACAGAATAGTACAAAAATGAGGACAGGTTAGTTTCGACCAACCGACCAGCCAGAAAACCATGCTGGCAAGCATAACATTTTCGGCGGCAGTAAAAAAAAAAAAAAAATCGTTTGTGTATAACGCGTTCGAACATTTTGAAAAACCCCTGCAATAAAGATGCGGGCCGATAGTTACAAGAAATATATCGATCACCACTTTTAAAAATTCGTTCAACAACCGCTGATTTCCATAACGATGGAAAAACTCCACAACTAAGAGAAAGGTTAAAAATGTTTCCTAAGATGGATATGAACAGTTCACCACACCCCTTGATGATAAAAGATGGGATAGAGTCGGCCCCTGAAGATAACTTAGGTTTTAGATTTTTTATGGCTTCAGCGATTTCTTCTACGTCTACTCTAATACAAGACAACACGTCATAGCAATCTTGATATCCGTGGACCGGACAACTTGTCGCCCGGTTCAACAACAGTTGCTAAAGTATTCGGCGAAAACATTTGCCACCTCACGAGGGGAGGAAACATAGGTGTCATTATCTGAGTGGTTGCATAGGCAAATACCCCGGTTGGTATCATGTGTCTGCTGTTTTGCAAACCGCCAAAAATCTTTTGGGCACCGGCAGACTTGTACCGTACGCATTACAAGTAATCAAATTACTTGTAATCGATTACTTTTTGAAGTAATTTTGTAATCAGTTGATTACTTTTATTAGGCAGTAATCACAAGAGTAATCTGATTATTTTTTGAAGTAATAAAATTACTTGTAACCGTTACAATTTGTCCACGAGAACCCCCCCCCCCCCCCCCCCCGGCAGACGACTTTTTTTTATGAAATGACAAAAATAAAATTTGCTTTTTATTTTTCGAAAGGGAAAAAGAAAGATTTTTGCAGAGCTGTAGGAAACGAGGTCAATCTCTTTCTATGTGCAATTTCTGTGGAATGTCCGTTTTTTTTTTTTCCGAGCTGGGACTGGGAGTGGGAAGCCCCAAGGAAGCCACACCCTACTGAAAAAAACCATTTGAAATTTAAATGGGTGGCAAACTGGTAAATCAAACGGGTGCAAACTTGTCGACCCGTTTGGGTCAAACGTGATTATGGGATACGGGTAGCCGTTTGAAACGGTACCCGCTCGAAACGGTACCCATTTGATACAGGCGCCCGTTTGATACGGGTGCCCGTTCGACCTCGCACGTGACCACACGTTTGAACATGACATTCGAATCGGTAAATTATGTGCTAGCACTAAATGGGAATCGTCTGGTAGGTTGGTTATCTTAAACTTATTTAAGACGTTCCGAAACTCATAAACCTATTTATAACATGGAGGAAACACGTAGAACAAATGTGCTCACGTAGGTGCTTGCAAATTGACACGAAAACAGACACAAATGATTGTTTTCAATTCTCCTCAAAGTTTATTACGTTTTCTGTAGACAAGTACAAACAAGCAAGCGATCAGTGAAATGTAAGAGGCACTCTAAGCTTTTATACAACTGAGAAGATAGCAAACCAAACAAGAACCGAGGTAATTCTAGACTATGAAGGTAGACTTTCGGGAAATTATTCGCCCGGCCGCCGCGAGAATTGCGGCTGCATAATTATATAGATAATCTGGAAGAGTACGTGTAGAAGAACGGTCAATCGTTGCCAAGAAGTAGGTTTCAGTGCACTTACCATAAAAATAGCGGACTTGAAAGATGTAATCCGTGATATTTGTCAAAGCAGGACAACCACACAAACACAAACGAGAGGGAACGGCTCCTTGGAAGTTTCAACACGATGTGGCGCACAAGCTGTCATTTGCCGAACCCAACCAAACCGCAAGAATTCCTGACTTCTTTGAAGAATCGCTTGTTGCCGATATAGGCGTAGGACTTTCCGAACACTGAGAGCTTTGGTGCACATCAAATACGTTGTCGAGAGACATCCTAATAAGACCGCAGGGTTAGGCGACAGATCGAAGCAGGTGGACGCGCGAAGTTCGAGCTAAAAACGACAACAAGCAGACAAAAAAAAAAAAAAAAAAAAAAGCGGCTGTCAGGCGCACCCTTCTGGATCTTGATGCTTATCAGCGTGTAGCTCGCGCGCGGCTGAGGGTCACGTGACGGGTGACAAGAGAAGACGGAGGGGGCGAGGACCACAGGGAAAGCCCCTCTCCCTCTCCACAGGCATTCCAGTGAGATATGCTTTTGTAACATCGAAAAAGAAACACCCGTGCGCTCGCGCGCGCGCGCATTTTAGCACGCTCGAATCTTGGAAATAACGGCGGGGCGGCCAGAAGCTCGGCTTGCGCCCGAGCGAAGAAAGGACCCAGCGCGAGCTCGTAGTTTGACTGGTTTGACTGCTGCAACGGCGGGCGTGCTCTCGCGATGCTCGATGTTCTTGCAGCCGCGTGTACGCGTGCTACCTTCGCTGCGTCTTGAATTAAAGTGAAACGGAGTCTAGACGTACATACTTTCACGCGGTCGCGTCTTCTGCGAGAGATTCGAGCTGAATAAGTAAATTGAGGCAACAAAGATGGACAAAGTTTTAAAGTTCTGTCAAAAATATCGGCTCACCAGCGTCGCGCGTTTACGTAAAACGGAAACAAAAAAGGTGTTAGTTTTAGTTGCAATATAAGCGAACATCAGCACTATTGAAATATAAATATAATTACTGGCATCGCGCGGACGATCTGAAATCGATGAACCGGCGCTCCCAGCCTTCGAGAAACTTTGGCTGCCACGGCTGAAACGCTAGGCGTGCCCACGCCGCCGATCTGTACGTTCAATATCAAACGGGCTCCGGAGAGCCATTTGATTAAACCGGTACAGTTTGCAACATGGTCACCGGTTTGAGCAAACGTGTGACAACTTTGCCAAAACGAGTCGCCCATTTGCCCAGACGAGCGACCCATTTGCCCAGACGAGCGACCCATTTGCCCAGACGAGCAACCCGTTTGCCAAAGGAGTGACCTGTTTGTCCAAATAGGCGACCGTTATGGCTCATACGGGGGACCCCTTTGAGCCATACGGGCGACCCCTTTGAGAAACTGGTGACCGGTATGGTTAAACTGTTACCGGTATGAACCCGTTTATTTTCATATAGGCGCCAAATGGTTTTTTTCAGTAGGGCAGTGCGTGACAAAGGCCATTCAGGCGAAGTTCGAGGAAGCAGAAAGTAGCTTTGTGAGTCCTTCGTTCAAACTCGCCCCCTCCGCGCAGACACACTCAGAAATGAAAAAAAAAATATCCTGCTTATGGTACCTACTTGCAGCCCATAAGAGAACCAGAACCGAAGAATGCCTAAAGCGGATGCAAAATATAACAAAGGCAGTTGAAATATTTCCTCATTTCCCCTACGTGGTCTTTGTGACAAGCAATGTTTCGAGTTGAGAAGTGGTCGGGGCGATCTCTTCCGCTAAAGGATACTACACATGATCCGTTTCAAACCCTGGAGCTGCTGCTCTTTTGTACAACACGCGAGCTCATCCACATGTGAATAATAAAATGAGCGACGCAAACTTTGAGCGACAACCCTTGCTCAAGCTTAACAAGATCTAGAACCCCCTCCGCTCCCCCCTCCCCCCCCCCCCCCCCCACACACACACACTGGCGAACGCCCAAATCATTAAACGTCTTCAAACGAATTCTATGCTTGTGTCCGCATTGTGAAGGGGCAACGTCCACGAAGAGGGAGCCAGTTTTTCTTCTTCAATACTTGTGCAAATGTGAAATATAAGTTGGAAGTAGTTGATTGTTATGAGCGCTAAAGATGTGCCTTCACACAATAAAGTAATCGGAAAAGTAACGATTACTTCTTTAAGTAATGTCCAATTATTTTTGCCGTCGAGTAATCCAGTAATCTAATCGAATACATTTTAGCCATGGGTAATAGTAATTGTAATCGATTACTTTTTTTTAGTAACGTGTAAAAGACTGGGCACCGGTTCAAGCTGCGCACTACTCGATTAAGGTACAAGTGCTTATCTCTAGATTACAACTTTTCAGTTAAAGACCGATATATGCTAAACCGGGCGTAAAATAAATCTGATCCAGTTCGTTTAAAAAGTCTATGAAAATGTTCTTTTTTACGGAGATAGGTTTTCAAACCCTTGAAAAACCAATCAGGATAAACTGAAGGCTTGGAAATGCGCTGGGGCAAAAACATATCAATAGAGTCTTTAACAATGGAAGAAAAAGTCTCGGACGCCAACTCAGTATCGGTGATAGCAAGAACCGCGCTCCAGTCAAAGGTTCTGAAGTATTTATGCATGCTCAAATGATCACCATTGGATTAACGATAGGTTGAATGACCACGAGATACTGGCTTCTTAAGTGAAAGGCGGAATACAACTACGAACTGTGGGTAAAACACATCTATTTCCAGTAAGGGGCTTCTAACAGGAATCAGATATTAAAATGAGATGTTGGATAAAACAAGGGCAAGGACATTTCCGACGCTATTCTCGATTGTGTTCAGTTGATCGAGGCCACAGTAGTCCATGAACGAAAATAAATAGGATGCCTTATTTGCCGTTATAAGGTTCTTGCCATTAACAGATCTCAGCGGCCAATTTACTCCAGGAAGATGAAAATCTCCATAAACCTGTACTTTGTACTTCGCAAAATCTATTTGATCACTGGTCTTATCAAAATGTTCTATCAAAAGGACTTGGTCATAAAGTGTCGGAAAATAATAATTACCGGCTAGGTAGTTAAAGCCATCGCCTGCCTTTAACTCTAGCCAAACACACTCTGAAAATGATTCTAGGTCGCCCCGACCTGGAATCATTTTCAGATGGTGCGATGAAAGAGATGACTCACATTCAATTAAAACGCCACCGCCACACTTTTGTCCAGTGGTCTGGTAGTCTCTGTCCCGGCGATACACCTTATAGCTAGGTGTAAAGTAGTGCGAGTCCGGTATCCCATCACAGAGCCAAGTTTCCGTGAGGCAAACATCATACTTCCTTGTAGCTAGGTTCGGCATAAACTCGTCGGCCTTCGTGCGTAGTCCCCTCACGTTTTGGTAGAAGACAATAAACGTTGCCGCCATTTTCGGGTGTTATTGTTTCCTCGTTTTGAACACGTATACTATCTAGGCGACCAAAAAACTGGTGAAAAATACTGCACTCCGGCCAAACCTAAGCTACGTTTTGCACTGGAAACGCTGCTTCGTCGCAATGCAAGTGGACTGACGAGTACGAAGGAAATCTAGTTATCATCTTCGAACAGACAAACGTCCTTCCTTCCAGGAAAGGTTCAACGAGGTCCGCAATGTCCCGACGCAGATGTGTTTGGGTCGAGCCTAGACACAAACAAAGCGAAGCGGCGTTCGGTCGGAGAAACAGCATTCACCTTGTTCGGTTTAGCAGTGCCAGACGATGGCTTGGGTCGTTGCCGGCGCTTGACTAGAATGAAACTGTCGTCCACCCTGCTGGCCGAGTTCGGGCCGCTGTCACCACGTAATTCAAAACTCAGCGGCGGGAAATTATTTTCGTCAGCACTCACTGTGTCCGGACTTGATGAAGAACGGCCGGACTGGTTCTAATGAGCAACCCTCGACGAGGGTCGAGGCTGAGAAATCAGCGAGAGCCGTGTTGACGCGGGAGGGGCGTGAAGCCCAGGTGCATGGGTAGCAGGTGTCCCTGCGGCGATACTTCCATAACACGGTTGCGACGGCGATATGAGTGGGATTCTTTCCAGAACGGTTTTTCGGAGCTGTAGCGCCTCGGATCGAAGGCCTCGGTTTTCCACTCTGACGCACTTGAATTCCGCCGTCAGAATTTCCAGCTTGTTCGTCAAGTTTTCGATGAGTTGCACAGCGCCCGCGTGAATGAACGGGCTTTCTTGTGCTGCGGCTGACTCACCCTCCGTGTCAATGAAATCGTCAATGGCGGTCGAGGCTTTAGCGCCAGTGACTTTCGGAGATAGGCTATGTCGCCGAGTGCAGCCAGAACACTTGAACAGGCTTGTTCCCGTTTCCACGTACATGTTGTACTCATGGAGACCGACGCAGGGGCACTTACAGTGGAACTTACGTCCGCAGCCGGCTAAAGAAACAAGATATTGTTGCTTCGAGTAGAAGCGCTCTGCACACGAACCACACATATCTTTCAGCGGAGCACTGCAAGACACGTCATTCTTCGCCAGTGCCATCGCATCGAATGCATCGAATTTATTGCGCTCTAAAAAAATGTGTGCTTAAAATCAGAAGGGAGACAACTTCAAAGCTATGCTAAACGACCTATTTTGACAGCCATGGACATTTTACACTAAAAAAGCAATAAACCCATATGGAATGTAAAACTTATATTGACGTAAAATAACGAAAAATGCTAACATGCACAGATTGACATTCACGGTAAATCGCCATGAATAAGCATCGTACAGGCTTGCGGTCGTATATCATTACCGTATAAAAATCAAGCAAACCAGTGGTCACGCAAGAGGCGTGAGGTGCAATCTGTTCATTCCATATGACCCTCGGCTCTTTTATATCCTTGCTGTGACGTCAGGAGACGTTACACATTTCGAACGTATTTCCAGTTTTAAGAAGGGTTTACGTGTGCACAAGTTGGTTGAGCTTTTCGCTGTAGGTCTACGTTTGAAGAGGGTGATCCCGTCTAGATAACCTACATGAGCTGTGGGAGCTCGTGGTGGTAAGATGGGTGACCTGTTATTGTGGCAATGGGGGCGCTGCTGCTGTTGCGTGAGGTGGCGTTAGTCGAGGTGATGTCGTTTGAAGTTATCCATCCAGGTAGCAATTGTTGTTATCGTCACCATTTAGACCGAAGGATTCTGGCGTCGGCTTCAGTAGTGGTCGGTCTTTGGAAAGTACGAGGTTCTTTTATGTCAGGACACCATATGGGCTCAGAGCAAATCGGCTGATCAATTTACCTTAGAGGCTCCAGCGAGTCGGTGATGCAAGTGGGAGAATATTGCCGGGCCTAAAAGGGCGCACGCAGTCCCCGAGTTATTTCTGTTTGCAATTTCGTACCCGTATTGTTGGACTGTGCAAAGTCTGGCACGCGGGACCGAAGTCTCGGACACATGAAAATTTCACCCCGTATCCGGCCGTCCTCAAATTGGGTTGCCCCACAAATCGAGCACATCCAACCACATGTGTTACACTTCCATTTTTTTCTTGGGAAGGAGTTTAACAATTTTGACACCTTATTGGTCCAGGTCATCAGTACTCGGGAAGAGAGGACTTGATGTGCTATGTTGGGAATCATAAATAAAAGAAAACACTCCAATATCTAAAAAAAATGTTTGGAAATTGTCTGAATAAACTTCCATAGATATACCGTATCTTGTAAAGTTGTTACCTAATTTAGCAACAATGGATTCCGGTATAGGGCGTTGAGTGGAAAACGCAACAGGGCGGCCTTTTCGAATTATTTTGTGATGGCGAGACTTGTGGAATTCAAGTATACCCATTCAATCGCTGCTTCAACTTTAAGCAACGCAACTTGAAGCAACTTGAAGCACCTCAGGTTCTTCAAGTTGCTTCCTGGTTTAGCTGGGGCCAGAATTGGCACTTAGTTGTGATGGCTTGGCCACGACTGCCCAGCCATCCACGTCTCTATGCCAGCCTGGCGTTTGAGAGTCTTCCCTTGCACCAGAAAGCCACGGAACTGCCAAGGAACGTCTTTCCTGGTTGTCCAGTCAATTTTCTTGGTTATTGATGGCCACTGTAAACCGGCCGCCGCCATTATTTGATGTACCCTGCCTGTTTATTAATTTTCCTCGGTCAGAGATGGCCAATGCACCAAGGCCTCTGCCAAGCTTTGAGGTTCCATGGTGGTTCGCAGAAATTCCCTGGTCCACTCATTACAAGCAACAGCCAGTATTCGGGCATGTTGCCAGATCGAAGATAGGGTGAGCCAAGGAATGGCAGGAAATTTTCACTATGCAATGTTCCGAGGCTCAAGCTCGTATTTTATTCGACCCAGAATGTCCGCTGAAAGCCACTGTTACTCTGTAATTCGTTTAGTTTTTTTCATTTTTAAAAAAAAATTCGTATGAGCCTTTCCTTATCATATTTTTTGTACTTTGTGGCACGAGCCCTCGCACTAGAAAGCGACGTTTCAGTGCAAGAAGCCTGTTTTAGCTAGAGACCTAAAAATGAACACGTTTTCCCCATTGAAAAGAAAAAAAAACTATGAAAACAGTTGGGGGAACGCCGCTAGGGGGTCACGGAGTGCGGACGTGTGTCGCGTCGGCTCCGCAAATTTCCCACGTTTGTTTTGGCGGATTTTGGACATTTTCGTTACATTTGGTTACCAGACGTCGATGGAAGTTACGAGGACCTCCCCGGTACCAAATGTAACCAGGTGGGCCCGTTTTTTGGCCGTTGTTCAGCATTTCTGTGCCGCCCCGCCGGCGGGAAACGCTAAGCCTTACGAAAAGAACACGCACGACGCCATAGCCCGGCCGCTGAGGCGGCAGGGCGAGCTAGGCCCACCGTATCGACGGACTTTTTCGGAGACCCCCGATTTCCGTCAGAAACGTGCCAGGCGTACTCTAGCGCCAAATGGACGTCGTACAAGTTGAAGGGCAGGAGCTGCGGCCGAACGAGTTCGGCGAGGACTCGGGCTGGTGTGAAATAAAAAGAAACAAAAAACGGGCCGACAGCGCGATGGAATCGGCAAAGACCCAGCAGCAGGGGCACCAGCAGACGGGGGCCACCTCGACCTCGGCGATTTCAACGGTTGCCGACAAGGCGGCGAAGTACGAAAGAAAGAACGCCCGCAAAGTGAGTCAAAGAGCCATGGCGAGCCGGATGCCAGACCTGCCGACGGACGACTACAGGGTCGTTGTGCGCCCCCGAGGTGGCTTCAACGTGTCCGACCACAAGACGGACCGCATCTACTGCTGCCTACGCAGCGCGGCGGAAATAGGCCGCGAAGCAGCCGAAGAGGACAGCATCTCCCTCAACGTCAGACAAAACGTCGTGGTGCTTAGCACGCCGTCGGAAGACAGTGCCTATAAATCCGGGGCCATCACCAAGCTCCGTATCGGAGAGCGGGAGTACGAGGTGAGCGCATACAGAGCCGCTTCGGAAAACACCTCTAAAGGCCTCGTCAGAGGCATTTCCAAAGATGAGACCCCGGCGGACATTGTCAGAAGCCTGGTCACGAAGCGCAATCCAAGTGTGCTGCACGCCAAACGCATGGGAAACACGGACAACGTGATCGTCCTTTTCAAAGGTTTCCACGTGCCGAGATACGTGTACTACGGAGCGATGCTTGTCAGGTGCACCCTCTACAAGAAACAAGTCGACGTGTGTCACGAGTGCGGGCGGCTGGGACAAAGAGCCGACGTGTGCCCCAGCCCCAACGACAAGATATGCCGCGGGTGCGGCTGCAGCAACCCGTCTCCGTAACATCGGTGCGAGCCGAAACCTGGCTCGCAGTAACCTTTTAAGTCAATAACAACAAATTCGCTGTAAGGCCGAGTTCTTTTTTGCAGAACTCGTTAAAAAAAAAAAAAAAAAAAAAAAAAAAAAAACTGGTGCTGCTTGTTATACATAAAACGGTTCTCTTTAATTGCCTCGATTCGAACTGCCGCAGAGACCTACATTGCTCTCGATCTAAGGTTACAACAGCGAACCGAGATATTGGATGAACATGTTGGCTGCATCTTTTACAAAGCTACCCTAGGTTAAAGGGCGCGTAACGCACCGCACGTCGCTTCTGAGGAGGCGTTGTTTGCTTCAGCCATTGGGAGACTCAGCGAGCAGTCCAAAACTTCGGTCTGGAAGATACTGTCCTGAAATGGTCGCCTTTGAAAACGCGTCTGTAGCTTTTGGGACAAAAATCTTCCGCTCTAAATTTTCAACTTGCAAGTGTAAACGCGCCTTAAAATCCACAATTCGAAAACGCAGAGTACAAGATATGTCCAAACACACATGGCGCTTGGTAAGTTCGCTTCCCCGCAAAGTCGAAAGCAAAATGTGGCACTTGGCAACCTTCTTCAATGGCGGTGAAAGGAAAAGAAATACAATACTCTAGCTCTGCCATCTGGTTACTCTAGTTGTTACGAATGAACATTGCTACACCGTGGAGCAGCACATATATGACCAAAATCAGCAGACACAAAACAATCGCGAAAAACAAAGATAAACATTACAGATATTGTTTTTACGCAACTGAGCAGCGCGTGTCACTTTTTCTTTTGTCTATCATTTCCGTAATTATTGCAGAACAGAGTGAAGGTGCCTATTATTTTTAATAACCTCTTGTGCTTAAAGTGCGCGCTTGAACTTAGGTATGACGAAACGACGGATCTGGATTGACACTACGACGTAAATAATTTATTTATTGCTTGAGTAAACTTGCTCAGACAAGATTAATTATTCCTAAACTAAATTGAATGAAGGTTTTACAACAAAGATAAAAACAGATAATAAAAAAAAATGCGTAGGATTCTGTAAGTAGAACGAAATGGATTGCCACCAATAAAGAATGCGCGAGATGCCGGTATTGCTGAACGGATATCGCAAATATCTGTTTACTAGACCATATTTAAAACTTCCCTGCAAGAAATACCATTTCCTTTTAAAATATACATAAAGCGTGATACTCATTTACTCACATAAATGTTTTCATCCAATTCCTGGCAAGCGTTTGGCAAATCTGTTGAATGCCTATATTTTATTACATACGAGATATTTTTGTATCAGGAAGAAAAAAAAACTCGTACTTTTTTCTACTCTTTGAGACAATTCTGGCTCCCTAAATGATAGACGTAGATAAATTAATTTAATGCAAAGATTCACTACCGTTTAACCGGTAAATAGATCAACGGGTTGGCTTGACCTCTCAGCGTAATACCAACTAAAATCAAACTACACATTTGTCTTCATTTTAGATTTTGTACTAGTCCCTATATTGTGGCATGCGCATTCTCGTTTTTGAACTAATGCTGTAATGGCGATAACTAGGAAAAGAACACAGGAACAGTTTTTTTTTAAATTTAAGGTAATGTATTTTCAAAATATAATACCTAAGAACTCACTTGGATTACATACGCAGGAATTAATAAAGTTTTTTTTTGTGAAACACAATAGGCAAAATACACAAAGGTGGAGAAAGTAGAGAGCAAAAATGTTTTTATCCACTCCAAATTTTCTATCCTAAAGCTCATCCCATCAAAAGAAAAAAAAATATATTGCGATTAAAGCACAAATTAATTTATATACGTTTAGTATATCACTTGTCCAACTTTGTTGCGTTTATGGCTCTCATGACCGTTGAAATTGTTTGATTAACTTTTATTTTAGGTCAAACGTGATAAATTGCACATAGAAGGAGAGTGCAGCACCAGAAGACTCTTTAACACTAAAGGAAAATATGATCTGTTTTGTTTGAGAGGAAAAAGGGTAAGTGTCACGTGCCTTAATATACATGCAGTACTCAATATATTTAAATAAATTTGATTAAGAGGAAGCTCCGACGAATTGTTTAGTGACTGATTTGCTTCAAAATCGGTGGAGTGCATTACTAGACACATTGGGACTTGTAACTAAAATTTAAAGTTTGGATAATTGATGTCGCAAAGTTATTGAATTTTGAAGTATGTTTGAAGTGTGGCTCGAAGGATTCAGAGGATTTGCTGGCAATTCTGAAAACATGACTGAAGTGTTAATAATAGGGGAATACAGCTTGTCCCGAACGGTTTCAACCAAATATGATCTTATGAAATGAGGCTGCATAATGAAGCTTACAGCAGCAATACGAAAGGAAAAACGCGTAAAATATTATGTTTTTTCAAAGCCGGTATAACTTCCCTGTTATACATGTGACGTCCCTCAAAATAAGGAGCATTGAAGGAAGAAAATATGTGTGTTGCTATAAAGTATGTTTTCCAAGATATATTTTAAATTTAAAATACCTAATATTATACATAAAATAATAAAACCCCTGTCTTCCGAAAATGAATTTTGTTAAGGAATATGGACAAACCAGCAGAGTTCCACATTAATTTATTAAAAATGTATAAGTCTGAAGAAAGAAGCGGGGCCAGGCAGCTGTATAAGCGCTGAACCTCTTATTTCCCACCCCTATGTAGAGTCGTCTGCTAGTGTCTATCTTGCTTAAACTTGTTTGAAATTTAACCTGCATGCGTGACCAAGTATAACCTCCAACTTGTCGCTGAAAAAACAACATTTGCTTAAAAATACCGGCCTGAGAGATGGAATTTTTCATCTGGACCAGTGGCAAATTTTGGTTTCTGATTGAATTTTACTGCACAATATTGCGACCCTTAGCTGTAGCTGGTCCAAAAAAATAGCCGAAATATATTCATACACCCGATTAGAAACAGGCAGAACATGATCTTAATTAAATTCCGAAATAGTACTTATGGTGGAAACTAGCCATGCATCCCAACATAAAAGAAAAAAAAACACATCTCCAATTTGCAATTTTTCTTAATTGAACGAGAACAAAATTTTCGAAGCAACCTGTTTTTCGAAGAACCACAGAAAGCCCAAACTGGCACTATTGTAGGATCTTTGTATTAAAACGCAACCAAACATTGCCACATTACCCTTTTCTTAAGCATCCGCAAAAACCAATACGGCCACGCTTCGCCTTTTGCTTTAAAAAGCGATTCTAAATTCGATAGGCTCAATACCTTTAGCCGCTCAGAAAACATAAAATTATAATCATGTGTCCTTTTTCCGAAATCGCGGCATGCAATTTGACGTTAAGTGTCTCAAAAACATAAAACTGAAATTATATGAGACTTTTTCTTTTGTGGGAGCTCACCTATTTATGACGCCACACGTAAGGCGAACTCCTGACCAGAGGAGTCTGCCGAACACCGGAGGTATCCGACACCATCAGAGATCCCCTGCTGCCCGGAAGAATGAACATCGCCACCACCCCTGAGTAGGAAACTCCGATGAGCGAGAGAGACGTCCTGAGACCAGGAGCCAGAACGGCTGCGAATTTCTTCGGCAGATAATTCGCAGTGTAATAAATTCGTTTAATAAATTATATATTTGTAGAAGCAACACACCGATATCTGTATTGGGAGAAGGATAACTCTTTCGTCCAAACGAGCGCCGTTCAGCCAACCCGCACATCATCGCGCCGCTTTCTTATTCCCGTAACAAGCAGAAACTCTTGGTCCCGTACATTTCCTTATGTTTTCAGAGGTTTCTCAGCAATCAGGGCTGCGCTAGAATAAATGGAACAAAAACGGAATTAGATGCATCTTACTTGGAATGAAGTTGGAATGAAATGGGCTCGACTCAGAGTCGAGCTGGCTCGATCTCTAGTAAGGGCCCCTGGCCTGCTTGAGAAATGCTAGTTCACAGTCAAAGTGGCTCTTGAGCTAGCATTACCGCACTTTAGGTGTGTGAAGCTTCATTATCCGATCATTTCATGATCCTTCGAAAATGAAAGTGGTGCGCTATAAGTGAAGCAACCAAAACTCAAATTCTTGGCGCACAAGGTGTCGGTCCCTGGAGCGCGAGGTGCGACCAAGTGGCTGTTGTAATCATGTGCAATTAGTATGTAGCTTTTAAACAAGAATATATTATAGTGTGTGCGTGGATACCTTATAAGGAGTGTGAGGAGTGTGTGGCGCCGGCGACAACCGGAACGGTGCGTGGACACCCCTTCCCTAGGGTGGGATTCCTTGGGACAACGCTTGTCCCCGCTCCCGCGGGTCGCTGGAAAGAGCGAGAAACGGGAGGACAGTGGGAAATGGCGCTGGGAGAATAAAGGAGCGTTGCAAGCTCACGTAAGACGTATGGGAAAATGTCCGCTCTGCCGATCCAAGCGTTACAAGTGGGGCTCGTCCGGGATTGCATCATGGACTCCTTCACAGCGCGAGAGGGGCTAGTTCAGCAGCTCCTTCGACAGACCGACGGATCGGCGCTGCAGCGTGAGCACGCTGCAGCACAATTGCGGCAAGTCGTAATGGCGGCTCCGATGCTGACCGGCGCCGAAGTGCACGTAGTGACTGTGGCCACAGTTCATTCCTCCGGCGGTCCTGTGCCCAGGATCATGGCCCAGTTGCCAAAGTTGTCGGGGTTCAGCGATCTGCAGTCGCCCGGGGAATTTCTGGAGCGGCTCGAGAACTCTTGTTTGGTGATGGGAGTCGCCGCCGAAAAACGACTGAGCGAGTTTGTGCCAGCCGCACTGGAGGGCAGTGCGAAATTGGGGTGGCGCTTCGTGGGCAACTTCGCCAGCTGGGACAACTTCGTGTCCACGTTCCGCGAGGAGTTCGCCTCCATCGACGCGGAGCGTCGCCTCAATGTCTAGCTGCGACTCCGTACACAGCACCCGGAAGAGAACTTGAAGGCGTTCATTCACACGATTGCGGCATACTACGACCGAATCGGAGAAGAGGTGCCGGACTCGAAGAAAGTGGACTGGGTCCTCCGGCGGGTCCAAATGCACCCGCAGCTGCAGAACTTCGCAGAGGGGGCGCAGTTCGCGAACGCGGCGGAGCTGGCGAAGGCAGCGGACGGCCTCATGCAGCGCGCTTGGCGACGGCTGCAGTACGTGCCACCGCCTCCCCAAACCAACCAAGTGGCCAGAGACCTCGCCTTCAGGTCTGCAGCTGGTACTCCGGGTCTTCCCTGGCCGCAACCGGCGATGACGGCGGCTACAACGTTTGCTTCTCCGGCCGCAGTTACGCAGTCGACGTAACCCTGCCCACTTCACCCGGCAGCGATCCAGCCATCCTACCACCGGGACCAGCTTTACGGCCCAGCTTTACTGTTGCTGCCCACAGCCACCTTCGCGCTGCCGTGAACCCAGTGGCAGCAGCCTAATGGAGGACAGGCTCACTGCGAGCGCTGTGGAAAAATCGGCCACTCCGCTCGTCACTGCGGCACCGGTCGGCGGGCTGTGTCAACACCCGCTGCGTCCCTTCTCTGCTTCCGATGCCAGCAGCCGGGCCACTTCCAAGCGCAGTGCCCGGGAAACGGGAACTAGTTGGTGCTGCCCCGTCGAGCATCTACGACAGCGTGTTGCAGGTGTCTACAACTGCCTGTGTTAAAGAACCCCTCGTGGAAGTGCGGATTGGTTTGACGACCTTCCAGGCACTGCTCGACACGGGCTCCAGCGTTAGTCTGCTTGGACTGCCGGCGATGACAGCTGCCCAAGCTACAGGAGCCGGTCACAATAGGGAAGTCCGCACGCTGCGCCTCGCAACAGGCTGGTCTCAGCCCTCCACATCGCTCAGATGCAAAATCCAATGGGCGGCCGGTTCTCGGAGGCAGCGCTTCCTGTTTGTGCCCGACTTTTGCCGAGGCATTGTCCTGGGGAGGGATTTTTTTCGCGATTACCGGCATTTCAGTGCACATGGCACTAGGAGGGTGGACGATTGGCACAGAACCCCAGTGCATTGTTCTGTTCGCTAAGGGGGTGAAGAGGCCAACTGAGGAGCCTCTGGCCGCAGATGATTTCTACTGCCTCCAAGGCATCTTCACGGAGGAGGAACCTGACTGCGCCAGCGCCTCTGACCAGACCACCTCCAGAGGCGATCGGCCACAGAATCATGCACCGGAAGTGGACGCTTGCATGGAGAATGTGCTGGTGGACTTTCGGCCGATGTTTACCACAACTCCGGGCTGCACCATCCTCGCTCAGCATCCGATAGACACGAGAAAGAGTCCGTCCGTGCGCTGCAAGCTGCGCCCTGTCAACGCCAAAAAGCAGAAAATCATCGACGGCTGTGTGCAAGACTTGTTGGAACAAGGACTCATCCGCCAAAGTAACCGCCAGTGGACAAGCGCACCAGCGTTGGTGGCAAACAAGTCAGGTGGCTTCAGACTTGCCATCGATTATTGGCCACTCAACGCATGTACGAGGGAACCAGTCTACCCCATGCCCAGGACGGACTGGCTGCTGGCATAATTGGGTCAGGCAGAGAGGATTTCGAGTTTCGACCTGTCTCAATTTCTTCTTCAAATTTCTGTGTGCAAAGAGGAGATTCCCAAGACCGCCTTCATCTGCCACCAGGGAACCTTTGAGTTCACACGGGTGCCATTTGGGGTGGCAGAGGGCCCAGCCACCTTCCAGGCCTTGGTGGACAGGGTCCTGGACGGAATAAATCACCAATTCACCATGGCATTTATGGACGACGTCCTCGTGTATTCAGATAATTTGGAGAGCCACGTCACGCATTTGCAGGAGGTGTTGCAGCGCATCAGGTCAGCGGGACTCACCATCAATTCAGACAAGGTCCAAGTCTGCCGACGGCCTCTGGAGTTCCTGGGCCACGTGATCTCCCCAGGGGAATGCAGACCCGACGAAGAGAAGGTGCTTGCGGTGCTGGACTATCCTAGGCACAGCACTGTCAAGCAACTGCAGGCCTTCTTGAGTTTATCCGGCTACTACCGGAGCTTCATTCCTCAATTTTCCATATTTGCCTGACCACTCACAGACCTCTTGAGGAAGGACCATAAATGGCACTGGACTCATCGGCAGGAGCAAGCATTTGCCGCACACAAGGTGTCCCAAGCCCACTACGTGGTTGTGAGTCTTCCCGCCTCGAATCAACCCTTTGTCGTCGAGACTGACGCCAGTGGAGTTGGCATTGCGGTAGTGCTGCTCCAGAAAGGGTCCGACGAGCTACAGCCAGTGTTGTTTATAAGTAGGGTGCTGACTGAGTCGGAGCGGAACTACACCGTTCAGGAGTGGGAGTGTCTCGTGGTGGTTTGGACTGTGGACAAATTCCGACCATACCTGAAGTTCACAAAGTTCGAGATCCACTGCGATCACTCCTTACTGGCCTGGATGTTTAGTACAAACCAAGCCTCACCAAGAGTCAAACGATGGGTTCTTCGGCTTCAGGGGGTGAACTGCAAGATCAAGCGCCGCAGGGGGCTTGCAAATGCCCCACCTTACGCCCTCAGGAGAGCTCCGCTTCAATGTATGGACAGTCCTGAAAACAGCCTACCAGAGACGCTTTTCCCCATTTCTGCGCCGGAGACTGAGTGCCAAATCAGTTTCGAACCAGCTGCGACAGTGTCCATGATGGACGATGCCACAGTCCTGAGTGACCCGTGAAGCCTGGTTCATGACCAACATCAAGACGCCCATTTGTCCAAGCTCAGAATGGTGATGCAGGGAACGAAGCTTCCAGACAACACAACAGACCAACGCCTACTGGGCGGCCTGGCTGAGACGACAGAGCTGGAGGCCAATGGGTTGCTCGTTCAGCACAGAGGTAACAAGAAGGTACCCTGGCTCCCGGACCAACTTCACCAGTTAGTACTCAAGATGGCACACGACCACCCCACTGGAGCTCTCGCAGGGTTTTTCAAAACCCTGAAACGTGTTTCTGAACGCTTCGCCTGGCTGGGCATGCGAGCCGATGTATCCAAGTACGTCCGGTGCTGCCAGGTATGCCAGCGGAAAAAGGCCCAACGCCAGAGGCCCGAAGGGCTTATGAGCACCAGTGGGCCACTTCGCCCATGGAGGAGCTCAGCGTGGACATCGTGGGACCTCTGCCATCCACGCCTCGACGCCTCAAATACCTGCTCGTGGTAAATGACAAGTTTACCTAGTTTATCGAACTCTTCCCTCTGCGCGGGACAACAAGCAGCAACATTGTGAAGTGTACCGTGCAGGTGCTCTGCCGTCTTGGCACACTTGCGACTATATCCAGTGACAATGTCAAGCTGTTTGTGAGCACCGTATAGCAAGCACTGGGGCATCAAGGACCGCCATCGGTGCCTTATCGGCCGGCAGGAAAAATGGTGGAGCGCCACAACGGCACAGTGAAAGGATGCCTCCGAGCCTACTGCTCCGACCGCAAAGACTGGGACCGTCACATCCCCGAGATCGCCTTCGCCATGCGCACGGCTGAGACCGTAGTGGCGGGATACACGTCGGTGGTCCTGTGTTACGGTGGGGAACTGCGCACCCCGTGGGAGCAACCAGGAAGCAAGGACGAGACTGAAACGCCTGAAACGGCTTGCCATGCCTTTGCTGCTGAGGTCACCAGGTGCTTTCAGGATGCTCTCAGCTTTGCGAGAGAGCACCAGGAGGCAGCTAGGCAAACCCAAAAGGCCGGCTACGACCGGCACAGTAAGCCTGCAACAAAAAACAGGGTGACCTCGCCCTAGTGGACAGCCACACCTTGAGTAATGCTGCCAAGGGCATCACGGCCAAGCTTGCACCGCGGCGCTCTGGCCCTTCCGCGTGGCACGCACAGTGCTTGGGTGAGAATGACTTTCTACTGAGGGACCCAACTACCGGACGTCGCTGCGGAGTGCCTCACGCAGACCAGTTGACAGTCTACCACGAAGATAGACCAGGTGCCACTCCTGCAATTTCACGAATGAAGGGGGGGGGGGGGGGAGACCTCTAAGGAGTGTGAGGAGTGTGTGGCCCCGGCGACAACCGGAACCGTGCGGGGAAACTCTTTCCCTAGGGGGGGGGGGGGGGGGGGCTTCGCAGGGACAACGCTTGTCCCCGCTCCCGCGAGTCGCGGGAAGGAGCGAGAGACGGGAGTCAGTGGGAAATGGTGCTGGGAGAATAAAAGGAGCGTTGCAAGCTCACGTGAGACGTATGTGACAGTGTCCGCTCTGCCGAGCCAGGCGTGACAACCTAATCACTAATTGGATTGATAATGGAAACGATGCTCACGAGGATAATGCAGAAAACCTAAAAGTATAATTTCCTAGGCAGATTACAGAAAATGGTCCTATGCGCGTCGTGTTGGCACCACAGAGATTACATTTCACCAGCGGTATTTTGTGCTTGCAGCACTCCAGGGAAATTTGTGGCAGGTATACCCGGCGTCGCTTTTCACAGCCCACTAGTTGTTGTGGTGTGCTGGTATTCAACGAGGAGCGAAATATACCTTCTTCTTTGGAACGTACGACGTATATATTGCCGCGCGCAAGGCTGAGAAAGCAACGCTCGGTCACGGTCCTCCAGAAAGTTCCCGTTTATTCATGTACCGCACGTAACTTCTATCATTTATCCCTGCTTTCTAGAAAGTGCGTGTTCATTCTCGCCCCGATCACGCGACGCTCGAACCGCTTTCGCCGAATCTTCGAGATAGCGGCGCACTCTAGATAAGAGGCCGCCCGCGACCTTGTCGAGTCAGTCTCGCCCTAGCGCTCGATTCTGCTGACACGCCGACTTCGACGCCCGCGACGCTCTGCTTTCTTCTGTTTCCTTCTTTATTTTCGGCACAAGTTCGCCACATTAAACGTTTATTTCTCCCTGTTTATTTCCTGTTTTCTTTTGGTCACCAACCGTTACATTTTGGTGGAGGTGCGGGGTACCGCATGCCCGTACAGCGTTCCCCTCCCGGGGCCCGCAGTGCAAGCCCGATTCCAAGCCCTGTGACAAGACCACTCAACGCGGAACCTGAAACTCGGACCAGTGGCCGAACCCAAGGTCTACACCCGGAATACGGACTTCTGCCACCCAGGACCAGGCAGCCTACGAGGCCGATGATGGACGACCAGCAATCGCAGTCCCCGACCGCCGCCGCCGTCGTCTACCTGCCTGTTGCCCAGCGAACCCCGACGACCTTCCATGGCGAGACCCACGAAGACGTAGAGGACTGGCTCCTGCACTACGAACGTGTAGCACGCCATAATGGATGGACCACTGAGCAGCGCCTCCAAAACCTCTACTTCTCCTTGGAGGGTACCGCGAGGCAGTGGTTCGAGAACCACGAGGCGTCGCTTACGTCGTGGGACACCTGTACCGCTGGCCTGAAGGAGACATTCACGAACCAGACACGACGACAGCGAGCGGAAGACCTCCTTCAAGTACGAACTCAAGGGCCCAACGAAACGGTAACCAGCTTCGTTGAAGACGTCCTCCGCCTGAGTAGCCGCGCCGATCCTCAGTCCACCGAGGAAAAGAAGCTGCGTCTCCTGATGCGCGGCGTGAAGGACGACATTTTCGGTGGCCTCGTACGCAACCCACCGACGACGATTCAAGAATTTGTAACCGAGGCGACGAACATTGAGCGTGCACTGCAATCCCGAGCCAGCCACTACCAGAGGCTACCCGGCGTCAGCGCGGTTCCGCCGTCCGCTTGCGACCTTGGCTCCAGCATCTCCAGCATTCGCCAGATCATCCGGGACGTCGTCCGGGAGGAAATTAAGAAGCTCCTGCCTGCTACCCACCAGCCGGCTTCGGTGTCAATAGCCGAAGTTGTCCGCGACGAGGTTCAGCGGGCAATTCAACTGGAGGCTCCTGCCAACGTAGCTGCACCCGAGGAGCCCACCGTGACCTACGCCGCAGTGGCCCGACGGCCACCGCCTCCTCCTCGCGCCTATGTCGCGCCGCCCCGACGCCAGTCTCCTGCGCCGCAGCACGACCGACGCCGCGACGACCAGCCCCAGTACGCCAGCCAGGAGCCCCGTGTACCCCGGAAGACCAATGTGTGGCGAACGGCCGACCGACGCCCGCTCTGCTACCACTGCGGGGAAGCCGACCATGTGTACCGCCGATGCCCATACCGACGACTCGGGCTGCGCGGATTCCACCCAAACGACCCGCGCCCCCGGTATGGTGAACGTCCTCGGGAGATCGACGAGTACCTGCGACGACCTCAGTCGCCCGAGCCTGCGTCCCGCCGAGAGTTCCGGTCGCCTTCGCCCCGACGTCCAGCTTTGCCCATGCACCGACCCCGACGTGAAAGCCTGTCGCCCCTCGCTCCTCGCCGGGGAAACTAGGCGCGGCAACCCCTGGAGGTGGAGTTGCCGAAGACAACCGACGTAAAGAGCCTCCAAGAACGACGGAGCGCTCCCACTCTCCCGACCCCAAGCATCACAACGACGCTCCTGCATCGGTGTCTAACAACCTGAACGTTGTGATCGACGGCCTCGACGCATCGGCACTCGTGGACACCGGAGCAGACTACTCAGTCTTGAGTGGGAGGCTCTCCCGCCGCCTTCGAAAAGTCATGACGCCGTGGGAAGGACCCCAAATACGAACCGCCGGAGGACATCTCATCACACCAGTCAGGAGATGCACTGCTCGCGTCGACATCCACGGTGAAACGTGCCCTGTCAAGTTCGTCGTTCTGCAAGACTGTTCGAGGGACGTTATCCTCGGAATGGACTTTCTCTGCGAGTATGGCGCCGTCATCGATCTCGGAACAAACCGGCTGACGCTACGAAAACCTGCTCCACCAGCGGAGGGACCCCAAGCGACGTCACCCACGGTCCGAGTCCTCGCAAACCACGTAAACCTACCACCGCGGTCGAGTGTTTTCGTACTTGTCGGGATCGATGAAGCTTCCTGTGGCGAAGTTCTTCTCGAGGGAAGCCTCCAATTGCTCCTGGGAAGAGGCATAGGCGTCGCAAGGGGAGTAGCTGAACTTCAGGACGGGCGGACTGTGGCCCTCGTGACGAACTTCCGAAACGAAACGCAACACCTCACAAAAGGTGCAGCCATGGGCCACATCGAGAAACTCCGAAACCCCGCCGAAATCACCGCGATTACTGACGAATCCTCGCCGCCCCAGCAAGACAGTACGTCGTCAGCGCAGCTCGACATTGACCCTAAGCTTCCGGACCCTAAACGGCGTCAGCTGGCTAACATCCTCGCCGAATACCGCGACTGCTTTGCGACGTCGTCGAAGATGCGCCAGACCGCGGTTGCCAAGCACCGCATCGTTACCGAGGACGACGCGCGCCCTGTGCATCGATCGCCGTACAGAGTCTCCGCTAAGGAAAGGGAGGTGATCCATCAGCAAGTTCAAGAGATGCTGAATGACGACATAATCCAACCTTCAAGCAGTCCATGGGCCTCTCCAGTCGTGCTGGTTAAGAAGAAGGACGGAACTCTTCGGTTCTGCGTGGACTACCGGCAGCTCAACACGGTTACGAAGAAAGACGTCTACCCACTCCCCCGCATCGACGACACTCTAGACCGGCTGCGCCACTCTCGATACTTTTCATCGATGGATCTGAAGAGCGGCTACTGGCAAATCGAGGTCGACGAACGGGACCGAGAGAAGACAGCCTTCGTCACGCCGGATGGACTGTACGAGTTCAAGGTGATGCCCTTCGGACTATGCACGGCGCCAGCAACTTTCCAGCGTGTCATGGACACCGTGCTGGCAGGGCTGAAGTGGCAGAGTTGTCTCGTCTACCTTGACGACGTCGTAGTATTTTCAGCTGACTTCGACGAGCACTTGAGACGACTCCGAGCTGTTCTTCAAGCCATTCAGACCGCCGGACTCACACTCAAGCCGTCAAAGTGCCGGTTCGCCTATGACGAACTGAAGTTCCTTGGCCACGTGGTTAGTAACGAAGGCGTCCGCCCAGACCCCGAGAAGACTCGCGCCGTCGCGGCATTTCCAGCGCCGACAGACAAGAAGGCCGTGCGAAGATTCCTTGGACTTTGTGCCTATTATCGACGCTTCGTTCGGGATTTCGCAAGGATTTCCGCACCACTTACGAATCTCACGAAGGACGCCGAGAAGTTCGAATGGGCCGAGGAGCAACAGCAGGCATTCGACGAACTGAAACAACGACTCCAGACTCCTCCTGTGCTTGGACATTTCGACCAGGATGCGGAAACAGAAATTCACACGGACGCAAGTAACGCGGGACTGGGCGCAGTACTAGTCCAAGTGCAAGAAGGCATCGAGCGAGTCATCGCCTACGCAAATCGGACATTGTCCAAGGCGGAGAAAAATTACTCCCCGACTGAGAAAGAATGCCTTGCGGTCGTCTGGGCAATAACGAAGTTTCGTCCGTACTTATACGGGAGCCCGTTTCGTGTAGTCACGGACCACCACTCGCTCTGCTGGCTTGCGAACCTGAAGGACCCGTCAGGACGCCTCGCTCGATGGAGTCTTCGACTACAAGAGTTCAACATGACAGTGGTCTATAAGTCAGGCCGCAAGCACAGCGACGCCGACTGCCTGTCCAGAGCCCCCGTCGAAACCCCTTCCGGCTGCAGCGACGACAATGACGACGAGTGCTTCCTAGGAGCAGTGAACACCGACGATATGGCACGACGTCAACGGGACGATCCTGAGCTGCGCGCATTAATCGAGCACCTGGAAGGGGGCAGGAGTACCGTGCCACGTGTCTTCTCACGAGTACTGCCGACCTTCGCCATCCGACAAGGTGTACTTTTCAAAGAGAACTTCGGGAACAACAACTCGCCGTGGCTGCTGGTAATCCCGACCGAACTTCGAGGGGAGATCTTTCAAGCATGTCACGACGACCCGACGTCCGGACACCTTGGATACAGCCGGACACTGGCCCGTATTCGTGAAAAGTATTACTGGCCCAAGCTCCCCAAGACCGTCCACCTGTACACACGATCATGCCACGAGTGCCAGCGACGCAAGAAACCTCCGACGAGGCCGGCCGGACTCCTGCAGCCTATTTCTCCTCCAACTGCACCCTTCCAGCAGATCGGAATGGATCTACTTGGTCCTTTTCCGCCTTCGACGTCGGGGAACCGCTGGATCATCGTCGCCACAGATTATCTCACGCGGTACGCCGAAACGAAAGCTCTTCCTTCGGGGACTGCTGTGGAAGTTGCCAAGTTTTTCATTGAGTCCATCGTCCTCCGGCACGGCGCTCCAGAAGTTCTGATTACAGATCGCGGATCATCGTTCATGGCACAACTGACCCAAGAAATCTTCTGACTCAGTCACACCAGCCATCGTCGTACAACTGCGTACCACCCGCAGACCAACGGGCTGACGGAGCGACTCAACAAGACAATCGCCGATATGATCTCTATGTACGTCGACGTAGAGCACAAGACGTGGGACGAGGTGCTGCCCTACGTCACGTTCGCCTACAATACGGCGGTTCAAGAGACCACTGGATTCACCCCTTTCCAGCTGGTACATGGTCGGAAGGTAACGACCATGCTGGACGCCATGCTGCCCCATGAGCCATCTGACAACGAGAGCGACGACGCCCAGGCGGTTGCTCAACGCGCCGAAGAAGTTCGCCAGCTCGCCCGACTCCTGATTCAAGACCAGCAACGCGTCGACGCCGGCCGCTACAACCTTCGTCGCAGGGACGTCCACTTCCAGCCCGGAGATAGGGTGTGAGTATGGACGCCCATCCGTCGCCGCGGCCTCAGTGAGAAACTGCTGAAACGGTACTTTGGACCATACAAGGTACTTCGTCGCCTCGGCGAGCTGAACTATGAGGTGATGCCCGACGGAACACGAACATCGTCACGCCGCCCACCACGACCTGAGGTCGTCCACGTCGTGCGCCTGAAGCCGTACTACGCTCGATAGGACTGTGGACCTTTTGTGCTCCAAAAGACTCTTTAGTTTATCCTTCTTTTTTTTATTTTGATTTGTTTTACACTGCATCGGGGCGATGCACTTTTAAGGGGGGGAGTAATGCCGCGCGCAAGGCTGAGAAAGCAACGCTCGGTCACGGTCCTCCAGAAAGTTCCCGTTTATTCATGTACCGCACGTAACTTCTATCATTTATCCCTGCTTTCTAGAAAGTGCGTGTTCATTCTCGCCCCGATCACGCGACGCTCGAACCGCTTTCGCCGAATCTTCGAGATAGCGGCGCACTCTAGATAAGAGGCCGCCCGCGACCTTGTCGAGTCAGTCTCGCCCTAGCGCTCGATTCTGCTGACACGCCGACTTCGACGCCCGCGACGCTCTGCTTTCTTCTGTTTCCTTCTTTATTTTCGGCACAAGTTCGCCACATTAAACGTTTATTTCTCCCTGTTTATTTCCTGTTTTCTTTTGGTCACCAACCGTGACAATATTTTAAGCAGACATGCAAGTCACGCATTACTATTAACAAGTTACTTCTACCTATTTACCTTTTTGGTAACAAGTAACCTATAAAGTAACTTGTTGAAACAAGAAAAAAGTAAACTACTTAGTTATAAATGAAGATACTTCTGAGATAATTTTAAGATACTTAAAAATTCTAACACCTATCACACGCATCTGGGTAAAAATTGAAAAGTAGCCATCGCTCGCACAAAATCTGGGTTCCCATTCATTAAATTGATCATGCCATCTATATTAAACACACTAAATCATGAGTAGTATTGGACTATATTTAGGCATTGGATGAAATTTTGAACTCATTTCATCTAAACCATAAATATCAATCCACTTGTTAGTGAGCGCGTTGGTAATGATGTAGGTTTAGAAAGAGTTATATACGTAAAGACTCATTAATTAATTACTTGGTAAATGTCTATTTTGTCAACTGATGTCTATTAGCGAGATTCTTTTATTATCATGTGTAGTTGTTGTATATGCATAAATACGCCTGGGAATAGGTTGTTGCATAGTTATGCTCTATTACGCAGCCATTGTACAAAGTGCCATCATTAAGTTGGGGTCTCGTCAAGCTGTATTCGCTGCAGATTATTACCCAAACCTCCATCTTTCCTGTACAGATATTTTGAACATTGATTTTTATAAAACTTTTTACATATCAGTATTAGAGGATGTTTTTTTTTATTACAATCATTCAAACTAATAAAAAAATGTTAGGATGTTTAGCTTTGTTGCCAGGACAGACGTTCTTGGTTCCGCCACAAAAGATGGAGGAGGCGGTGATAAACTTGGTATTATCTAAACACTATATATTACCATTTATATATTTTTTTTTAGATCTTTAAAGTACACGGATAACTGTCGCTTGACACAAATACTGTCTACTCTTGTTGAAATAGAAAAGCTTCAGTTACACGTTTGTATGGGGCGCTACGGGAAAAGAAATGTCGATATTGTACATACAATACAACCGAAACAAAGCGCACGAAGATCACCAGTAATAGCCCTCTCACCCTCGTTCAGCTTCGTAATCGGACCTTTTTTCCAGAGATGTCGCCTTCTTGGTCATATATAATTAAATGCTGCAGGTGAACATTCCTTTCTGTAATGCTTAGATACGAATATACACTTTTTAAAAACAATTATAAAATATTAAATTGATAACGATACTTTACCAAATTTTCATACCTACTTCCTACCGCTAGCGATACATTTGGAAAACTACTCGGCAATCGGCTATGTGTAGCTCATTGTAACTGTGAAAAAAATTGTTTTCCTTTCCTCAAAATCCGCCGTCTTTATATAAATGCGCTGGAAGAATATTTTGTTTGTAACGCGCGTGAAGCTACCTATCTGGTCGCACGGGGAAATCTAATTGAGAGACACAAAGCCCGAATGGCTTACTGTACGTTGTGCCGTAACAACGAGGGCAGCGATAAGATCTCCAAGTCTTCTGGGACTCTAGAGCGTGATTCCGAAAAGAATATGGTACGACGTTTTTATTACCAAAGAATAAACTACGCACCACCGCGCCCTCATTGTTCGCTTAAATATAGGCTAGCGTTTTGCATCTGATGACAAAGTTTATGAACTAATCGGTGGATAATTCAGAACTTCTAAGTCATATTTGAAAACATTGAATGAAAATTTTGGACTCCCTTCCGGAAACTGCGATAATCATCTCTACTTCTGTATTTGTGATCTCCTTCGGCCGCAATTTTTTTTTAAACTTAACACAATCGCTGATAACTTTAGATTCAGATAATTGTTCCCCCTGAAAGCTCGTGGTTTTAACCAGACACCTAGTGCTATAAGTGGGCTATGAAAAGGCGTTCGGCCGGGTGCTTTTCTTATTCCTTTTTTTTTCTTGCAGTCAAAAAACAAAACTGCTTTCTTATAGGACTTCCGTCGTATTTCCAGACTCTATCTATTAATTTAAGATAATATTATATAGGCCAACTTCGTTTTATATGAAAAACAAAGACATATGCGTGCGTAAGTAAAAGAATTGATGCATCATTTAGCGTCTCGTGCCATACTACAATCTTCTTTGCACCAAAATATCTCGGACTTTAATTTATTTTAACAATAGGTCATATGTACCGCAAAATTATTTTCAACAACGCACCTCGTATGCACTCCGAACTATCCCTGTTTTAAGACCATTAATGTGGTATTCTAATCTTCCTCGCAATTTATTCCAGATCAATTATCTTTCGGCGTGCATATACAGATCACTTCGCAAAACATCGTTGGTAAGAGTTTACCACCGTTAAATCCCGTCTTTAAAAGAAAATTCACTTTTCCCACTACCATGGCAAAGAGAAAGTAAAACAAAAAGAAAGATATTTCCAAATTCATGTCACTCGGATTGAGAGCGTAGCTCTTGAGGAGGAGGAGGAGGGAAGGTACTGAGGGGAAGGCAAGCCCCTCCTTTTCATCCGTACTCTCTCCTCCTCCTCTCCTCCTTTTTTCACGCGCAAAACGCGCGCCGTCACGGGACGTTTCGGCGCGGTGTCGAAACGACATGTGACGTTTCGGCCCGTGATTTTTACCAAAACGTCACGGTGACGTCACTGACGCCGAAACGTCACTTGTGACGTTTCGTTCGGCGTTCGGCATACTGACGTTTCAGCACCGCATCAAAACGTCGCGTAACGTTTCGGCGCGGTGCATTATGGGACGTTTCCCATAGCTCTTAGGCGCCCGCTTCCGGCTTGAACGGCGTTGGCGTCGCCGTCGGCGACTTTCACGCCGACGCCGCTAGAGCCGGAAACGTGTGCCTGAGAGCTGAGCTCTAAAATATTATGCAGTATGGAATTGTATATGGACGTATCGCCGTCATTTTTTACCTTTCGGTCACTGTGCAGAGTAGTTCTATGAGGATTTGGTTGTCGAACTAAGACGCGATGATTTTGCTGGTTGAAATGTCTATGTATTGTGAAAAACATAAAGCTTATCTAAGGAGCACTCCCTTGTTTCTCAATTTAGCACCCACAGGGGTAATCTAGTCCATTCAGCGAAAAAAGATTTTTTGAATGCTCTATTTAAGATTAATACGAGATATACATATCTGAACGGCGAAGAACGAAAGGTAGCACCGCTCTCCTGTTTCATCATGTACGACGCTACCCAAAATCAGCACAGCAATAACTAAAAAAAAAAAAAAAAACGAAGATTGCGCGTTTTTGGCAAAAATAATGAAGTGTGCCTGTCTATCACTTGGACGAAGTTGAGCGCGTTGCTGGCGCTTCCTTTCTAACACAAACTGACCGGCGGCAACAACTGTCCTCTACTCGAAGAAGGCTTTCGGCTGCCACAAGTGTTTTATCATTGATCAGACTGTGCAATCAGTGAGGTGACAAGCACTGCATGGTTATGGCTGGCCGCCACAAGTGTTCAATAAATATTGAGCAGACTGTTGCATGATCATACGGCTGGCACACGTGTTCTATCACTGATGATACGATCGTTACGTCATCATTCGTCAGTCACTTCTGTTCAATCCGTTATCACACAAGTGCCCCATCAGTGTTTGCCTCGCACTCGAGTTCAATCGGTGAAGGAACGCGCGCTCTATAGGCGTTCCGTTGGCACTCGTGTGCAATCAGTGAGGAGACCAATGATGCGTAAGAGTTGGGCCGTCACTCGTGTTTAATAAGTAAAAACAAAAGGTTGGGCCAGCGTTCGACTGTGACACCTGTTCAGTGAGTGAGGAGAAGGGCGCTCATGCAGCGTTCGGAAGTAACTCGTGTTCGGTCAGTGCCCAAGCAGCACATTACGACCGGCTCAAGCTTGAGCCACACTGGGTTGCCGGGGAAGTTTCACTGGGCCTAGATTGTTTTGCCCCATGGCTTTTGGCAGCCCCATCCTCGTATGCCAGTCTGGCTACCACCGCCAGTTCCCTGTGTAGCCATGGACTGGCACACCGCTGGAATTGTGGCCTGGGCCAAACGGGAAGCTCAGTCGCACCCCAAGCTTGGCTCTGTATTGTATATACAGGATGGGCCAGGTTAGTGGCCCGGTGGTCAGCCAAGCTTGGCTAGACAACAGAAATTCACAATGAAGTTAAACTAGTTTAACTGGTGATATGACAACACAGGTCGTAAATTAATAAAATCCAATTTATTTCCAGAAAGAAATACATACTGCAGGCCGCAAAAATAAACATACAAACATATGTACAATGCAAAAAAAATGCCATGATATTATTCATGTGTCTCAAACGATTGGCGAGATTCTCCACATCTTCTGGAGTGTCGGGGTTCCGGTGGTGGCTAACATAGTACCTCAGGACAACTGAAATAAGAATAAACATCAGTAATCAGAACCATGGCAGATTTATTTGTACCCGTTTGAATCTAAAACGGCATGTAACTAATGCCACGAATAAAAAATACGCACCATCATAAACAGAATGAGAGGGAATATGGAAACGTGTGCCAATCGTACATGTGGTGCCAGTCTCGCGGCAATTAAGTATACCGCATGTAAGAGATTTGACAAGCGAAGAGACGAGCGACGACGATCCGCTTCACGGTCGTTCGGTCACTCGCGCGACGCGGCAAACCGCATTAAAGCGACGGGAACAAGCTACCAAGGCGATGAGCGGTTATTTCTAGAAATCCAAAAACCGAGCTACGCGACATGCGACCGTGGGAAATCTCCGCCGCTCGTCGCTGACTCTCGTCGCTCGCTTAGTCGCTTACATGCGGTTCAGCCTTTACTTAAATCAACTCCTAGGAAGGGAAAGATCCTGCTGTTGTTACCCCCTTCCTGCCTCTCCAGTCTGTCGTCCGCTACGCAACTCGCAATTGCGAGTTGCATAGTGGACGACAGACAGACTGGGAAGGCAGGAAGGGGGTAAGAACAGCAGGATCCTCCACCACAGTGGCTAACCACTGTGGCAGAGGATCTTTGAAGCTGAATGTATACACTGGCGGTTGTATTAAAAAGTTCAGTTTCACATGCACCTGATCATGTAAATGAATCCAAATGGTCGAGCCTGCTGACCTGGCTCACTGGCGCAGAGACAGAAACAGCCATTGCCCGCGCTGCAATGAGGACGGAGCGAATTCCGAACACGCCGTTCTGGGTTGCAGCCATTTCCCCCACGACAAAGTGGAACTCAGGCGGAGGACGTCATCAGCCACAGGAACCATCGGAACAGCTCAATGCACCGGCAAACTATCTTATACAAACACAGCAACTAGTAACTTCCCCAAGCAGAACAGCAACGCGAACAAAGTCTCAAGTTCGCGCCACTCACGCTAAATCCGTTTTTTTTTTTTTTTTTTTTTTTTTAATTGTGTTGCCGCCGATTGAAAACTGGCGCTTCGAGCGGACGCGAGGGCCGCGCGGATTGGCCCGCGTGCTCCCTCCCGTGGCACGTGAGCAGCTCTCCTCTTTCAAGGCATCCGCGCTGCGCGCGCGGACACTGCATCATCTCCGGTCCCGGAGCACTGGCGCATTGTAGGGTGCCTCCATGTGCGCTTCGCATAGAGTGATGCCAACTGCCTGTTTCCCTTTCCCACTCCCTCTTCCACCGCCATTTTGTTCCTCACTGTTTCCCCGTGCGCCAGAAAGTGGCCCTTGTGTCCATCGGTCCTCCCATCCGAGGGGGGAAATGCTAATCCTCCCTCGGTGGGTTCCCCAACGCTGCTCCAAAATTGTGAGATAAGGTGCTTGTTTCCGGGAGGGTTATATGCCCCACGGATTATCGCCGAGACCAAAATGGCTGCTGGTTTGTCGGTGAGTGGTATTACAACGAGTGGCATCACCCTAGCAAAGCGCACATGAAGGCTCCCTAGCGCATTCCAGGCGCTTGATTCATCTGAGGGTGCGGAGTTTTCCCGCGCTTTTCCTATATCACGTGGGAAGCTCCCCGCCTCGGGCACTTGCGCTGGAAACGGCTTCTCCGTGCAAGCCAGGGTAGATAAAGGCCGCGGTAAAAAGCGGGAAATTTATAGAGTGTCGAGTTCGACCAATTTCGACAGTTGGATTTCCAATTTGTTCGGTACAATTCCACTCCAACCAGTTCATTTCGGGTTTGGCCTGTTCATATCCAAACTGTTTTCAAATAGTTTTTTTTTTTTTTTCAATGGGATAAACGTGTTTTTTTTATGTCTGTAGCTAAAACAGACTTCTTGCACTGAAACATCACTTCTTAGTGTGAGGGCTCGTGCCATAAAGCGCCAAAAATATGTTGACTGAACGCTCATACGAATTTTAGAAAAAGTAAAAAAAGTTGAACGAACTATAGGGTAACAGTGCCTTTCAGCGGGCATTCTAGGTCCAATGAAATACGAACTTGAGCCAAGGAACATTGCATAGCGGCAATTCCCTGCCATACCTTGTCTCACCCTACCTTCGAACTGGCAACATGCCCGAACACTGGCTGTTGCTTGTATTGAGTGGACCAGGGAATTCCTATGAACCACTATGGAACCTCAAAGCTTGGCAGAGGCATTGCTACCTTGGCCATCTCTGACCGAGGAGAATCAATAGACAGCCAGGCTACATCAAATACTGGCAGCGGACTGTTTACCCTGGCCATCAATGACCAAGGAAATTAATTGGTCAACCAGGAAAGAGGTTCCCTGGTAGTTCCGTGGCTTTCTGGGGCAAGGAAAGACTGTGAAACGCCAGGCTGGCATACAGTCGTAAATGGCTGGGCAGTCGCGGCCAAGCTATCACAGCTAAGTGCGAATCCTGGCCTCAGCTAAACCAAGCAAGTGTTCTATCTGGGTAAGGGCATGGGCGGAGCATCAGGGTTCGCATGCCACTCGGTTCCAAATCAGTGAGTAGATAACTGATGTCTAAGCTCTTTGATGGCATTCATGCTTAGTGTCGAATCGTCTGGAATCATTAGCCATATAACATACATACATCATTCATGATAATAGACACTCTGTTACTTTGTGGCAGCAGCCGTGCAATAAGAACGCCATAACAGCGCTCGCCTCCCCTCTGATTGAGCACGTGCGAAGGAGGAACACTCACGCACACAGATGAATAGAAGTAACTTGACGACGTTGCTAAACACGGCTGTGCGCTATAATTTTGATATAAACTCTTGTACCACACGTGGTATTAGACACATTTTTTTATCAACGTAACAGTCGATACTGTTGTTATTTACGCGGAAGACTTCTTTCATTGCTTTTTTATTGTAAACTAGGCATTTGAATTATTTAATTTATTGCGCATGATGTTTGTAACTGCTGTGTGCGTTGGGGGGGGGGGGGGGTTGAGGTCCAGTGGAACTGCATGAGCAGCTTCTTTACTTAGCTCTAGCAATATTTATAGGGTATATAAAGGAATTATTAATAAAAAAATATTACTATTAACATTATTATTCTATTAAACTGAATGAGGGGACGAGGTCTGCATAATAGTGAATAGAGGTAGCAGATCTCGAGCGCTCCAAAAGCGCTCAATTTGGAACGCGCATATTCCGCTGGCAGATCTGGCTTGAGTTGGTCATCTTGCGATCGTAGATCTCTGGCGGCGGCCGCTCCACGGAGCGCATAAAACACCGCCGAACTTGCTCTGCGGGATTTCACAGGTCTTTCTGGAAGTTGACAGAGCGATCCACGTGATTTCCTTCTAAATCTGCAGTGCACATGCGCGGCGAGGTTGGCGAGGTCGGCGGGCCGGTCGGGCCACGATCGGGTCGTCGAGTTCGATCTGTTCGGGTGCGTCAGTTGTTTACGTGGAATTGTGACGACTGGAACGCTCATCCCTCGCGTAGATCAGGGATGCAAAGCCGGGACTGTGGAGCGTGGTAAATCGTAAGCGCTGACATCTGTGATCGTGAGAGGAAGAACGAGAAAAATAACGACAGAAAAGCCGGAGGTAGACGCAAGGTTAGGCCTGTTAATTCTGCCGCCAATGATTGTTTACCATTTTACACTGCATTCCGCCGGCGTTTTCCCGTCCAATAAAGCAAGAAGAGATGGTTTGTCACCCCTGTGTTTATTAAAGTCGTACCAGAAATCTGAACTCCACCACTAGCAATCGCTGTCCGTGCAAAGTTATGTGACGGTGCCGAACGCGGACGTCTTCGTTATTTGTGTCATGGGCGCCGTGGCGCGTATAATTGCGCCCGGCCTGTGTCGCGTGTTATTTCTGCAGCTAAGGAGTGACAGTTGTCACTGGTCGTCGGAAACATCAGTCGGCTGAGGTGTTGGTGGGCTTGTCAAGTTCGAGCAGCGGCCATTTTGAACGGCGGAGGGACAAGCGGTGGGGAAAGGTTTAGGGGAGGTCGCTCCAAAAATGCAAGTTTATCTTCCCCTCGTCGATTCGAAGCAGCTACCACGCAGCGGAATTGTGCCTCCCTCGCAGATTTTGGAAAGCACTCCGGATCTAGGAGTGGAATTCACCATAGGTGATAGGCTGTCACCCGTAATGAGTCAATGACTAGACGAACGCTGTGTCAGAGTTCAGCGGTCAAACGTCTTCAATTGCCGGGGAGAGAAAAGCGCACGATGAGTGTTCTAAAGGAACTCGTAATCAATTATTTTAAATCTGAGCGCTGTGTCTGCCTTCACCTGGCAATTGTGTTGAATCAGTGAGGAGGCAACCGTAGCGTGAGCGTAGGGATGGCACCCTTGTTCAACCTTTGAAGTTACGAGCACTGTGTCAGATTTCGGCTGGCACTCGAGTTCAATCGGCGAGTGGATGAGCGTAGCGTCAGCGCTCTACTGACTCACTTGTGCTGTCCGGGAGAAGACAAGCGCTCCGTCAGCCTTACTGGCACTCGTGTACAATTACCGAGGAGGCGAGAACTGCTTCTGCTTATGTCTGGCAGTCGTGTTCAAACAAAGCCTAGAGCTGCTTCAGCACTCAGCAGGAACTAGTGTTCAATAAGTGACCAAACAAGCTCTGCGTGAGTGTTCCACCTTCGCGCGTGCTCAATCAGGGAGGAGGGGAGCGCTGCTTTGGCGTTCGGATGGCACTTCTGCTGGCACACAGTCACAGAGTGTGTCTAGTACGATGAATGACATGACGTATGTTTGACATGTGGCTAATCGCTAGCTCATGAACCTGTCGCAACCTGCTCTGAATGTCCCTATATTTATCATTTCGGGTCGGGCAATGGAATATCTAAGCCTCAATCAAAAAAAGGGGGGAGTGTTAAATAAGGAAAGAAATGTTCGACTTGCAAAAAAGGCATACAAAAAAGTCAGTCCTTCAAGCAAACCAGATCATCGGGGAAGATAATTCCGTTTTGTTCGCTGCTATCAGCTATACAATTGAACTTCTCAGAAGCCCTAGGGGAACCGTTGATGGCCTTGAACAATCTGTGCTGAAGATGCCCGAACAATACGACAAAATCATGTCCCAACTAATAACTCAAAACGCAGATACATATTATTTAAAAGTCCGAGCTGCAATACGTCAGAACAGCAGTATCAAACATAAAATTTTACTTAAAAATATTGAACGAACTTGAATTGAGGATTAGTATCAAAACTTTGAATTGCATGGTATATCATGAAGACGTAACAAGAACTTGCTTGAGAAAGTGAACGATGTTACAATTTAGCTCGGTGAAGCATTCCTCACTGAACAGGAAGTGATGTCAAGAAGACTTGTTCTTTTGAAAGAAGAAAAGTTTCTAGCAGTCACTGCTGGTTTCGAAATACCGCAAAACCGAGATCAATGACTCGAAAGAAAGAAAGCGAACTAAGTAATTCTCGAGATAGAATATACATTCAGGCAAACATGAACCAATATGACCAAAAACTGCATCGGGTTGCAAAATACTGTGCTAGAGTGAAGAGATTTTAGTTTGCCTGCCACACAAATGGAAATCCTTTTGTTCCCGAAATAAACGGTCACCGAGCGTTTGCTGTAAAAATTATCATAGTAATATTATTATTAATCTTTATTTCCGTGTTCCCTAAAACAACCCGAAGGTCTTCACTTTGGTGCACAAAAAAAAACAGTAAACGGCAAATTAAACCGGAACAAATAAAACCCATATCAACATAGAAACCCGTCTTTCGCAGCTGCTTGCTGTAAACAAAAAAGTCACTGAATATTTCAATACCTGGATCATCAAAGCGATTGAGCAGTGATTGAGTGCGTGACAAGTGTGAACATCTGCGTGCTGTATTGACAAACACTGAAGGTGATTTCTAGCCACACGGGAGGGGACATGAATATTCACATTGGGTAAAAGCGAATCATTTTCTATAATAATATTTATTGTCTCGTAAAAAAAAAATAAAGTCGAATTTTTTTCTTCGGTCAGACAATGCATCGCCGGGGCACCTGTGAAAGCAGGTGCTTGGTGAATGCCATCATTACGGACCCCGGCCCATGGGGGTTCGCCGGTTCACGTCTGGCTGTTCATGGCTTTCCCGTGTCCGGAGAAAAGAGCATCCTGGTGGTTGAGTCGAGCCTGCCCTACTGAAAGAACCTGTACAAATGTACACCGGCCTATACCGGTTCACACCGGAGTCTTGTATTCTCATATCGGTAACCGGTAGCTCTGTACCGGCGACCTGTAACCACGTACTGGTGAAGCCGATACGCCGTACCGGCTGCCCACACCATGTACAGGCGGCCGGTAAACACGTACGGGCACCGTCGGTAGGCTACACCAGCAACCGGTAACCACCTACCGGCGAAGCCGATACGCCGTACCGGTTGCCCATATCATGTACAGGCGACGAGTGAACACGTACAGGCGAAGCCGGTACGCCACACTGGTGGGCCGTAATAGCGTATCGGTGGCCAGTAATCGATGCGCGGCCAACAGCAACCACGTATCGGAGCGACCGGTTACGCCTTACCGGCTGCGCCACTTAAACCGGCGGTCGGTAACCTTGTACAGGCTCTACCGGTATACACACTAGACCGATTTCACTAAGCGTTGGGCGCATGCGTAAAGCCGCCTTAACTTTAGTTCACAGGAGGCAGACGGCCGTGCGCGCGAGGGCTCGTGCCTTCTCGTGCTCTACTCGCGAAGAGCCCCAGCGAGGTTGTCGCACGTGCCCAAAGACTAAAGTTCCCTCGCTGCATTGCGGCAGCGGTGGCGTAGTCACACTGGCCGGTGAGATGAGGCCGGTGAGAAATTATCAGATTTCGACGGGAACGCGCGCACCGCGAAACTAAACTGTGATATTTTTTTCAATAAAGAATTTTAATCAGAAAATCACATATTAGGTCATTTCAATTTAACAGTTTAAGCTATCAAATTCAACCATTTTATGACATGCATATTTAAAGTCATAAAATGCGAAAACAAAATCCATGGGAAGCGAGGCCGAGATAAACGAGAGTTTGCTTCATAGCTTTGAGCCCTGTACCGCGGTAGTTTCGGTTTGGTTTATTGACATCGGATTGGATTGGATTTTGTAGCTGCAAGCCAGAGTGCAGAAAAACAACCAACGACGGACAAACAATGTTTTCCTTAACAAGAAATAAACTTAACATAGTAAGTTTTTATGTTTTTAAATGTTTTAAAAGTACTTTGAGTAATAATAGTACTAATATAAACTAAGGCAGATTATTTCTTCAATCCAATCCAATCCTTATGTACCCGCGCCGCTGGCCAGCTGCCCAGCTGGCCAGTGCTCTGAACCAAAGCCGCAATGTCGTTAGGGCTACCTCGATCGGTGTGTATCGGAGTCGATATGTGCTAAAAGTACGTGATTTATGTTGATGGCGCGAAGGCAATAGTCAGTGTGAACCGTATCAAGAAGTTCAAACCGCCGAGCGTTGGCGACTTCGACCCCGACGTGCCGAAAATCGTCTACTGGGAGGCTTTTGGAGCGTGCGCCGGGGAATGGTAAGTTGTTTTCTACGCATCAGGGGCTTGAAGCACAACGTTTACCGCAAACCGTTAATAGGGAGTTTTCGTAGATCGTTTGCGCCGTCCCGCAACGCCCTCCACTAATCGCTATATACCTGGAACTCTACAGTCAAGGCTATCGGCGTGCAGACGCAGTAGTAACTTCTTCGTTGCGGAAAGATTAGCGGAGGGGGAAACGCGGTCTACGAAAACTCCCTAATGTTCGCGAGCCCCTAATTTTTGGCAAATTCTACACGTCCAAAAATTAGCGAAATTTAAGGACACGTGGAAAGCGGACATCTGGTGGGCCCCCGTTCCGGCGTCCCCCGTTCCGGCGCCTAGAATTCGCGAAATGTGGTGTGCACGAATATGTCCTTGCGCCGGATTTGTAAAGAACTGGGCGGCAAAAGCAAAGGGTTTTACATTGTTGAACTACGGGCCGCTTCAGATGGCAGCCACGACATTTGAAATAAATCACAACAAATCGGCTTTGTAAGCTAGGACAACTTTACCACATAAGTTTGACTAGGTGGTGCATTTAATTTGTAAAAATATAGAAGAAAAGACTTGTTGGAACAAGGGTTATAGCGCAGGCTAGCTGGTGAACGGTAAACTTCGATACAAGGGGGGGGGGGGGGGGAGGGGGACAAACCCGACTTTGAGATGTAGCTCAATGTGCATGTTTTGTCTTACAGAGACACGAGGTGAGAAGGTTGCTGCTTTGAAAAAGAAGCACATGGCCATCCCTATGATATTGGACTCAAGGTTCGAGGTATATGTGCGCCTTTAAACTGTTTTTCTTACCTCATTCTTAGACACTGTTCAGAACCAGCGGCCTTAAGTTCGTCTTTTGAGTACCTTTTTCAAATCGGCAGCATACTTCACTTCTGTTACTAGTGGGCAGTAATTCTGGGTAAAATTGCACGGTTAGGCTAAGGAATATCTTGCATTTTGTTCGCCTCATGAGTAATTGTGTCCATTCACTATGGCTGGTCAGGACTATTTGTATAGACATTTTTTTTAATTGCCTGCTATTATGTTACACAGATCCGGTGGGTAGATACGCTCTATGAAAGTGAACCACAAGTCGCACTTTAACTCACAAAGAGCCGCAGCTTGGCCACTCCTGGTTTCGATTGTGCTGTAGCCGAGGTTGTCCGTCTTCAATTTTAAGAGATACTCTCCTGCTTGTTTCTCGACCGCATTATATCTGAATTTGACCCTCTTCAGCCTCACGAGGCGTCCTCACCTGCTCTAAATCTTAGTCTCGCTGTACTCGAAGGTGCATCTCTTCTCCACTATCGCAAGACGTCCTCGTTTGTTTGGCGTCCTGCTTGCGTTGCAGCCAAAGTTTCCTCTTTTGAATCTTTTCATCCGCTTCGATGGTCCTCTTGTTGCTACTTTCCTCTCTAGCTTTCAACAAACATTTTTCATGTTGTTCCGAAGTGACCTAGGCACTGTGCTGTCGCTGTACACGCAACAACGTACACGAACATACACGCAAGTGTGCCTCAGCACACTTGCGTGTATGTTCCTCTGGTGAGACCTGCTTTCACATACCGACAGGGATAGATGATGCTAAAGTCTGGTTCACAGAGCTCTCCTCAGATGTGTCTATGTGCGACTGTGACCAGATGTGACCCTCATTGCTATGGCAACAACGGCGTTGAGTCACTGGCACATGCATCAACGCAGCTCTTGCCTGCACCCAGTAACTCTTCCGCAAATGCTTGCCCATGTGTGCTCGTAGTGAAGCGGATACGGTGCCCGGCTTAGACCCCAACAGTTGTGGGTTTGAGGCACAGTGCCGGCGGCATGTTTTTCTTTTCTGAAATATAATGTGCCGGCGCATGCTGTTTTCAAAAGCAGTTACAAATCCTCTGATCAATGGAGGCCTAAAGTGCATAGGGTTTGCATATAAATGATATCGTATTTAAAAGTACTGGATTGCAAGTACAAAGTAACTGAGAGTTTACATATCTCATAGAAAGTACACTGGGTGCAAAGTAGTATAATCATAATTTACTTTCTAACTGAGAAGTACCTTTTAACACAATATTTTATCATACTATTTCGTTTACCTATACAGTGTTTTCTGCCAACAGTTACACGTAGCGCAAACAGATACACGCATCGTCCTTTACACACTAGAGTGTGTAACGGACGATGTAGCAATTATTTCCTGAAATGACAGTGAATACCGAATATATGGTCATGGGCATCTGGAAGCATTCTTTCAGTGGGAGGGGGCAATCACGGGTGTAGGGCTGAAACATACACCTAGAAAATAAAGCGGGGGGGGGGGGGGGGGGGCAATTTAATTGAACTACGTGTGTCTGAATCCTGTGTTGGAAGTTTATATTAAATGAATATTGAAATGCGTGGATCTTTTTTCTTTTCCAGATTAAGATGTCGCCATCCCCTGCAGTGGGTGGCAAGTACAAAAAAAAAAAAAAAAAAGAAGACGGAGGACAAGACGTCCACTGTGTCGCTTGTGGAGCATGCCAGACTGGTTGAAAAGCTGCGGTCGGCAAAGCCGAGGGTGGTGAACCTGTAGCAGGAGCTCCAGATAGAGAGGGCGCTATCAAGAAGACTGCAGTAGCAGCTGCTGGCAGTACTGGGTAAGCGTGGAGGCACTTTCAGTTGCCCACTTCACACACGACACATTATGTGCTCACACTTTATCCGAGGGATCAAAAGTAACTTTAATTTATTTGGTCGAAAACAGAAGTAAGCATATACTACAGGGTGGCCTCAATTATCAATGAGTTGGTGTCTATAATTCTCTTTTCTTCTCTTAGGGTGCAAATGGGGCTGTGAGAGTTTGTTTCATGTTGCTGATGGCGATGACCCCGTTTTGCGTGGCAGCACTGTTGTTTTGACCAAAGAAATATTTTTTTTCAGTTCGTCAAACAATCATGTCCATACCAAGACACCATGGTCTGTGCGCATAGATGAGGCTTGAAGTGAAAGTTTGTTCTGTCGGTCACAATATTGTAAATATGCACTTTCCGATGAGCCCGGCCAGCGCACGTCCTTTCGTCATTGGGGAGAAAGGAGTTCTTTTTGCTGAGGAGGAGGGAGTGAGGAAGCTGGTCTTTGGCATTACCACAGCACCAACAAGGCTGAACTTTAATCGGGCAGCAGATTGTGCCTAGCGACGCAACTGTGCAACTGGTTAAAAGGTGGCCAGACGATCTGCTACAGCATTGGATTTCGTCAGAACGATTGAGCTTATATCACGCAAACCGTCGGAAGTGCTAGGTATGATTATTCATTAGCTATTCACCGGTATTGTTTTGTAAACATGCTCTCTGCCGCCCACTGCCGGCGAATTTGAGCGCATTTCCTTTTTTCCTCTTTTTCTTTTTTGGTTTTGTGTCTCGTCCTTTTTTGTGTGTTCTGCTCGCACCACTTTTCCAGTCCCGGAGTGTTAGAGAAATACAAATAGGCACACTGCCGATAGTCTTCTGTGGCATGAAGTACTATGAAGCCCTCATGCCATCAACGGACCAGGAAAGTGCTGAAGTCCGAATAACCAAGCATGTCTGACTTTTTGGTGTCCGAATAATCTGTCGACTCCTGTACCGTGTTTTGTTTCTAAACAGTGTTTTATTATGTCGCAGTGGACAAAGTCCCGTCTGACGGTGTTGGTGCTCCTGCTCCAGTTCGCGTTCTGCGAGCTGGTGTAGATCCCTCAACCCGTACCGGCCGCTGATGCTGCTGTTCCAGCAGCGGTTCTTGTAGCAGGCCCACCGGAGGCACCTCCCAAGTGTGTGCCAGTGCTTGCAGAGGTCGATGATAAGGTAAGTTTAGAATTTCATTGAATATTCATTTCAGATATTGGGCAAGTGACTACATTTTATGGTTTCCACAGCTCCTTGAATGAGGTTATTTGTATGCTTCCTTAAATTGAACCACCGTCCTGCTTCAAAATGCTGATGAATGTAAAGAGTAGAACCGGGCATTGATAAGGTACTTCTTCCCAATTAATTGGTACTTTTCTGAAACGTTTTCTGTCTAGTGCCCTCGTTTTATTTCGAGCTTTTTCATAAATCGTGTACCACGAGCCCAGATTAAAATTCTGCTATAATTGGTGCCCTTCTTTCGCTCTTCCTCTTTACTCAGAACTCACTTAAACGGGCACTTACAGCCTCCGCCCGCCAAAAAAAAAGTTTAATTTTTCTGCCAGACGATTTATTATGGTGTCGAAAGACTACATAATTAATATTTTGCAACAGAGTCACATTTATTTTTATTAAAGCAAGAAAACGCAACTGCTCGGAACCGAAACTGAAGCCTGTGCTCGGAGATCGGAGAAGTGGAGAGGAGAGAGTGAGTGGGAGAGGTCACGTGGCTACACCCGACTGTGAGCTTTTTGTTTTCCCTTCCGTGTCCTTTTTTTT
The DNA here is from genome assembly GCF_016920785.2 of Ixodes scapularis. Classification (NCBI taxonomy): domain Eukaryota; kingdom Metazoa; phylum Arthropoda; class Arachnida; order Ixodida; family Ixodidae; genus Ixodes; species Ixodes scapularis. The sequence goes on along the minus strand of NW_024609838.1, from coordinate 56,214,325 downwards.
GTGTACAGCAGACGACATGCATGGCTGGAACTGTTTGCTATGCGATTCCTTTGCAGTTATGTTTGTTCCGCTCTCTGTTCTGCACTTCAAGATGAGTTGTTCTGTACATTGAGAAGTTGGAGATGAGTAGTGAGTGCCCGTGGTGAATTTCGGTGATCAGCTTCGAAAAGAATACCACCAAGATGTTGCGTGAAGAGCTGCCTCGCATGTCCTGCGTCCGAAAAAAGTGTCATTGTGCGGCAGACGTCTGCACAAGTTTCCGAAAGATCGAGATTGGGACCAATGGCTGGCTGCATTTCCTGTAGAGCATTTCTATCTATTTCTAGGTTCACCTTGGCCACGGTGTCTTGGTGCAAAAGTACAAACTGTCCTACGTCAAGGGATCCCGGGGAGACTCCATCTTCGTTAAAGAGGCCACGAAGCTGATCTCGGCAGGGAGGACCTGCATGGGCCGAGTGTGAGTGGTGCCATGACGGCGCTTCAAGGGCGCCGTGGCCAACAGTCAAGTTGGCAGCAGTCAGCAGTAAGTGCCCACTTCTCACAGATGTCTCATACTTGCTGAGAAATTCAAACCTTATGGCTTCCGAAGTTGCAATCTGCTACGGCAAAATAAATGGGATAAAATATTCCAAGGCTTTTAGAACTTTCAGTGTTATAGGCTGTTGAAGGGTCACAGTTCGACTAGCTCGAGCTTTAGGAACGTGAAGCTCCGAGCGAAAAAACCGAAATGAAGAAGCCCTATCTCCTTCTTTGTTTTTAATAAATGAAGAAAGATAAAGTGACCTTGTCACGGTCATCTAGGTCGCTTAGTCCTTTCTGATGCATTCACACTGGAGGTTTTACAGCAACATGCTCCGCGTCGCAAATATCTGCTAATCCCTGCAAGTTTAGGGGGAGGTCCATGATATCAGTGGCCTGCTCACAGGACCTTCTGCTGGCTCCTCGGCGGAGCTGTGAGGCACTTATTTTTTCTTTTGAAGGAAAGTTGGCACTAGCAAAGTTGTGAAACAAGTCTGTTTGTCCACTAGAGCTGCTGCAACCGAACTATGTTTGGCTCTGTCCTTTGAGTACTGCCCATTTTTTCTAAACTACCTTCTCATCGCGGGTATTCCTCCTATCACGTATGAATGGACCATTGAATGATCGTGACAGGGATATTAAATTTGTTAAATGATTCTTGATGTCAAATATGTGTTAATTTATATAGATGCCCAGAACAACAATTGCGGCTCAAAATCTTCTTTCGCACAAAAACCGCCGGCCGAGAATTGTGTGTTCAATGTTCCTTTCACTCGTTTTCATGGTGGCATTGTTGGGCATGAAATCTGTTCGAGGCTCTTGGCAATCGGAGGACCATGTTCATAATTGAAAATACATTTTTGGATTCATAGAACAGACTTTCATTTTAGTTAACAGGCAGGCGAGCTGGTTAAGGATAGACGTAGTAACCCGGGAGCGTAGGGACAAAAAGGGACAGACAGACATAAAGCTCCGGAGTTTCGTGTTTTTCCGTTCCTTTTTGTCCCCCTGCTCCGTTGTCTATAATTTTTATAGACACTTAAATGCAAGAACACACTGTTGCAAGCAAACGTTAAGTGCATAGTTGTGGGAAGTCACACTAGGTCTTTTCGATTTGCTTGAACCAGCCGATCTAGATCAAATAGTGTAAGAACTGACTCATTAGGTTCAATCGGAAGTTGCTTGGGCGCTGAACTGGCCTGTTCGATTTATCTCAGTGCTGCACGAGCTCAGCCTCAGTTCCACAGAATCTTGCGCTGACTGAAGCCACATCAGCGTTCATGCACTAACAGGTGGCAACTCCTCGGTCTTTCGGAAACCAATTACAGGGTCGTTTGTAACGCTGCAGCTTAACTTCACGCAGCCGCAGCCCGACTTGCGCACTGCTTCTGCACTCCTCCGAACTCGGTCTGAACTAGGGATGCCGCGAATTTTTTTCGAATCGAAGTTTCGATGATCGAATCAAGCGGTTCGAAAGGTTGGAAAGATTGCGATTTTTCGAATTGTCCATATAGTAAAATTCGACGGGTGTCGAATTTTCGAACTTGTTAAGCTAAGAAGTTCGACGCTTTTCGAGCCGTCAAACTTATTACTCTAAAAAATTCTATCTTTTTCAAACTTTCGAAGTTATGGCGCTGCAAAGTTCGATGGTTGTCGAACTTCCGAACTTGACTGAGCAAAAAATTCGATGAATTTCGAACATTCGAAATTATTTATCAGGAGAATTTGAAAAGTTTCGAACTTTCGAATCCTGAAAAGTCAGAAGTTCGACGAACTTCGAACTTTTAGGGTAAAAGTTCGACGTTCGTCGAACTTCGAAAGTCCGGCGGACGGTTTTATTTGAATTCAAGTAGTGAGATATATTCTATTTTCTTTTCTCTAACTTTTACACGCGGTGCTGCGTTTCTTACGAAAGAGAATGCAGTTTGTTTCAACTTTCTGGCATGCTTCGTTTTAAAGAAATAAATTCCCGAAGGGACGAGGAAGGACGACGGGTTTTTGACGATTATCGTTTGTGTCAGATTTGAAGCGCGCTGTAGCTGAAGCTTTTTATGGTAGAGATGTTATACTTTTTTAAGAATGAGTGCCGTATTAAGATGTGATCATTGTTATTCAACGTGAGTTTCGAAGAAATGTCCAAACATGTAACTACATGCAATTATGCCCTAAACTTGATATTTATTTTCGTCTAAGTTGTTTGAGGTATCGCATTTAAATTAACATCACAGACAGTACATATCATTGCCATCTGCAGAATACAAAATAATGTATTTATTGTTTTTTCACGTTAAGGAAAAAATTAACTCATGGGAGAAGATTCCTAATGGTGTTCAAGTTCAGCACGTCTTTAAAAAAAAAATTATTTTTTTCGCTTCACGTTCCTGGGACGTGTTTCTTTTAGCTTATACACATTTTGGTAAAAGAAAGTTGTTTCGAGGTTCTGAACCTCTGAATATGCAAGAATACAACACTTCCGGCGAATTCTTGATAGGTTTTTTTTTTTTTTCTCCAGCTTTTTATGCCCGCATTTATTCTTTTTTTTTTTTACTATTGGCGCAGGTATTTAGGTCGAAAAGACATAGCTTTGAACTTCCGAACCATAATAAGCATGTGACGAGTAGTGCCTTCTGACAACGAGTCTCTAACAATGACCATCTACGCAATCTTTTAGGGAGTGAAGAGCGACAGTAGCTATACATTTGGATAAATAATTTCAGATTAAAATAAGCTCGACCACGCCCTCTTTCCCCGTATTGTTTTCTTTAACGGTCCGAAATATCTTGAAGGAGGGGGAGGGAACTGAAGCCCCCTTCCCCCCACTACCCTCTTTCCCCCCGTTTTTCCTCTTCTGACGCCACTTGTATGGTATAACGCTCCTCGACCTCGAGTTGTGTCGGCTTTTTGCGAGGCGATTCCTTCGTCCCAGAAAATAAACCTCCAGGACAATTACAAACTTAACTTACTATATGCCAGCGTCACTCGGGCGGCGTGCAAGGGGTGGCGAGGTAGTTTGCCAGGTCGCTTCAAGGTTTTTCTGAGCCTCAACCTCCTGCTCGCCCCTGGCCGTTTCGAACTGGATGAGTCTCGTAAAACAGTGTGTTCGTGTGATCACTACTGCGTGAGGCAGGTTAAACCCTCCCCCCCCCCCCCCCCCCCCCGGGGGGGACAGGCGGTCGCAATTACTGATCTATGGTCACACGCCACTCTGCACTGGCAAATATTCCAGCACATCCGGGAGACTCGCCGTCTCATTTAATTGCCTGACCAACTTCGCAGAATTTAGATATCACACCCTAACTTTTCTAAACTTGATTTTGTGAAAACCAGTGAGTCGTGAAAACCGGACTTCGGACTTTGAAAACTTGGACTAGAAAGAAATTCAAAATCTTCGAATTTTTATTTTTTCGACTTTAGCGTTAAAAGAGAATCAAAACCTTCGAACTTTTCGACGTTTATGCAGAAAGAAATTCGAAATATTCGAATTGTTCGAACTTCATGTCTATAAAAATTCGAAGCGTTCGAAGTTTTCGAATTTTATTTCCAAAGAATTTTGAAATCTTCGAATTCATCGAACCTGAAGTTTAAAAATATTCAAAATATTCAAATCCGAAATTTCAGAAACCGTTAAAGCTTCAAACTTTTTGAATTCAAAACTCCACTGTGACCGAAAGTTGCGAATTTTTCGATTTCAAACCTCGGTCAGTACGAAAATATCGAAATTTTTTGAAATCGAACCTCAGTTCGCTTCGAAATATCGAAACCTTTAGAATCGAACCTGGGGTAGTTCGCGACATCCCTCGTCTGAACTGGTTCAAAACTTTCTGGCCGAATCATGCATACCTGCTGTTTTCAGCAGACTGCGTAATCGTAAGAAGTTGCTCTTGGAGTCTACATGGTATCACAAGATATTAACAAAGCATAAATTATAGTGGAAATTGCTTGCTTATAATTGCAGTAAGTAAAATATAAAATTTTTCGAGAAACTGTAGATATACATGACTTATTGTTGTATTTACCCCTGCAGATGCCTTCAACGAGTACATATGGAGGCATCCTCGAGAGGCCTATTCAGGGAAGAGGACAGCTCGGGTCAACCTACTGCAGTATGCCAATTTGTTAATATCCTACTGCAGGATATTAACAAGATGCTTGACTTCTAAGCTTGCTTAGAGGTTATACATCTTGTTGTTGTTCTGCAGTATACCAATTTGCATTCACTATATACACTTATAACCTGAAATGACCTGGCTTATGCTCATTCTTTGCATGACAAATGCATGCGAATTGTTAAAGCTGCAAAGATCCGTGCGTCCGTATGCAAACGTTCAACACCATGTTGATTGCTATTTCTGCGTCAGAACGGGTAAACCTGTAAAGATATAGGTTTCTCTATCTGAACATTTAAATCTGTATAAATATTGGTTAGTATATCTGAATGGGTCAACCTGTAAGGTACGGGTTCCCATATCTAAACGGTTCAACCCGTACAGGCACGGTATCGCTTACCTAAACGGGTCAACCCGTACAGGTACAGGTCCCGTATCTAAACGGGTCAACCTATACAGGTATGGTTTCCTGTATCTGAATGGGGCAACCTGTACAGGTACGGGTTCCCAGTAGCATACGGGAGACCTGTATCCCATAACACCGTATGAGATATACGGGTCAACCAGTATGAATTTTTATACGGTCTTTTTTCAGTGGGGTGGAGCAAGTTTGTACCCTTTGGAGCTCCCCGGGTGAGGCAACACACCACCTCGACCCCCGCTTCTCGAAAACGGGTGTCCTGGCTTGGCTCCACCAGGATGATGCTGTCAATCGCCATACCCTCTTATCTTTCTCTCTTCTCTACTCTTCTCTCATTCATTTTCACCATCTTTGGCGGCAAGAGCTATCCTTGGGGGCGAGAAAACTCTTTTTTGAACCACACGTGTTTATCGCTTCCTCGTTGTACTGGTAGAGTAACATACTCAGAAAAGCCAGACCTCATTTGATGTAACCTATCCCCTTGTTGGACGGACTCCGCAGTGGTTGGTGCACTACGGATGCCGAAGTTTCCGCCCTTGATATTGCCACGCGCGCAGCTGGCCAAGGAGACAGCGAGAGCGTGGCCTAGCGGTTATCGTGCCTGCCTCCCACGCGAGAAGCCAGGGTTCGATTCCTGGGAGCGACGCATATTTTGTTACTCCTGCAATTTAGTTTTCTGGTAGATTCGAGAATCCTGTTGGGCATGTTCAAGGTGCAAATGTTCTACGCGTCGAACTTTCTACGCCGATTATTCCAGAAGCTCACGCATGTACATAAGGGGCTTCGCTTGCCGAACCGGAGTCAGTCTTACCACAGCGTTCGATCTTGCTGCTTCGCCGCCTTCGACGCCCGCGACGCTCTGTTGTTATCGTCTGTTTTTTTTTTCTTTTTATTTTGGGCACAAGTGCGCCCCATTAAGCGTTCAGCTTACTCCGTTATTCGCATCCTCATCACTTGTCATTCGTGACATTTTAGTGGAGGTGCTGTGTGTCGCTTTTTATGCCCGTGAAGCGTACACCAACGAAGACATCCCGGCCACGTGAAGTGCTCAGCCCCGGACGGCTACCCTTCTCAGACAACGCCAGCGTCCGAGCAAGCCGCCGTACCAAAGACCAACCACCGGTACTCGGACCCCTGCCGCAGAAACCAGAGAAGATGACCGCGACGATGACCACTCCACCCGTCGTTGTCCTACCCGTCGCTCCTCGCACGCCCGCGTGCTTCCATGGTGAGCCTTATGAAGACATCGAGGACTGGATTAACAGTACGAGCGAATGGCCCAGCACAACCAATGGACGGACGACCTGCGCCTGCAGAATCTTTACTTCGCGCTGGAAGGAACGGCCAGGCACTGGTTCGTGATTCACGAGACTTCGTTCATCTCGTGGACCGCTTGCAAGAATGAGCTGAGACAAACTTTTACCAACCAGTATCGACAGAGAGGGCCGAAGACCTTCTTCAAATGAGGACCCAGGGCGCAAACGAGACCACCACCAGTTTCGTGGAGGATGTCCTGCGCCTGGTCACTCGCGCCGACCCTCAAGCGAGCGACGAAAAGAAGTAGTGGATCCTGTCGCGAGGTGTAAGAGATGACATATTCGGAGGCCTCGTCCGCAACCCACCGACCACCGTCAAAACGTTTGTAACAGAGGCGACCAACATTGAACGGGCCTTGCACGCACGGGCCGCTCACTTCCATCGAGCTCCTCCCGTCGCTGCACCCACGCCGTCAAGCTGCGCCATCAGCCCCAATATTCCGGAAATTGTCCGGAATATTGTCCAAGAAATTGTCCGGGACATCGTCAGTGAAGAACTGAGGAGGCTCATACCTGCCGCCGAACGTCCAGCTTCACTCTCGATCGCCGAGGTTGTTCGAAAAGAGGTCAAGCAAGCGTTCCAGCCATACACTCACGCCGACGCCGCACCGGAACCACCAGCTGCGACCTACGCCGCCGTTGTTCGTCGTCCGGAGCCTCCTATCGCCCAACAGTACCCTGCTGCACCCCACAAGAAGTCTCTTCGCCGCAGTACGCACCGCGCCAAGAGCAGCGTGTACTTCAAAAGACCGATGTGCGGCGTACCGATGACGAACGCCCGGTGTGCTTCCACTGTGGGGAGGCTGACCACGTTTACCGAAGGTGCGCCTACCACCAGCTCGGCCTTCGACGATAGCGCCAAACGACCGTTGACCTCGTTTTGGAGAACGACCAAGGGACATCGAGGAATACCTCCGTCGCCCTCCGTCACCAGCGCCAACAGCGCCACGAGGTTACCGTTCTCCATCCCCCCGACGTTCCGAATCGCCTTTCCGTCGGTCGCGCCGTGACAACCTGTTCCTCCTATCTCGCCGGGAAAACTAAGTGCGGCAACGCCTGAAGGTGCCGTTGCCGAAGACGACCCGAGTAAAGAGCCTCCAAGAACGCCGGAGCGCTCCCACTCTCTCGACGCCACGCATCGCAACAACGCCCCTGCAACGGTGTTCAACAACCTAAACGTCGTCATCGACGGCCACGACACATCGGCACTCGTGGTCACCTTAGCAGACTACTCAGTCATGAATGAGAGGCTTTCCCGCCGCCTTCGAAAAACTACGACGCCATGGGAGGGGCCGCAGATCCGAACTGCTGTAGAACAGCTCATTACGCCTCTTGGAATGTGCACTGTTCGGGTTGAAATCCACGGTGAGACGTGCTCTGTCAAGTTCATCATTCTGCATGACTGTGCGAGGGACGTTATCCTCGGAATGGACTTTCTCTACGAGTATAGCGCAGTCATCGACCTCGGAAAAAACCGGCTGACGTGACGAAAACCTGCTCCACCAGAGGAGGAACCCAAAGCGACGTCACCAGCGGCCCGAGTCCTCGCAAACCACGTAAACTTACCACCGCGGTCGAGTGTTTTCGTACTTTTCGGCATCGGTGAAGCTTCCTGCGGCGAAGTTATTCTCGAGGGAAGCCTCCTATTGCCTCTGGGAAGAAGAATAGGCGTCGCAAGTGGAGTAGCTGATCTTCAGGATGGGCGGACTGTGGCCTTAGTAACGAACTTCCGAAACGAAACCAAACACCTCACGAGAGCTGCAGCCGTAGGCCACGTCGAGGAACTCAAAAACCCCGCCAAAATCACCGTGATTACTAACGAATCCTCGCCGCCTCAACAAGACAATACGTCGCCAGCGCAGTTCGACATGGACCCTAAGCTTCCGGGCCCGAAACGATGGCAGCTGATTAACCTCCTCGCCTAATACTGCGACTCCTTTGCGACGTCGTCAAAGGTGCGCCAAACCGCCGTTGCGAAGCACCGCGTCGTTACCAAGGACGACGCGCGCCCTGTGTGTCAATCGCCGTACAGAGTCTCCGCTAAGAAAAAGGAGGTGATCCAGCAGCAAGTTCAAGAGATGCTGAATGACGACATAATCCAACCTTCAAGCAGTCCGTGGGCCTCTCCAGTCGTGCTGGCTAAGAAGAAGGACGGAACGCTTATGTTCTGCCCGGACTACCGGCAGCTGAACTCGGTTACGAAGAAAGACGACTACCCACTCCCCCGCATCGACGACACTCTAGACCGGCTACGCCACTCTCGATACATTTCATCGATGGACCTGAAGAGCAGCTGCTGGCAAATCGAGATCGACGAACGGGACCGAGAGAAGACAACCTTCGTCATGCCGGATGGACTGTACAAGTTCTAGCTGATGTCCTTCGGGCTATGCACGGCGCCAGCAACTCTCCAGCGTGTCATGGACACCATACTGGCAGGGCTGAAGTGGCAAAGTTATCTCGTCTACCTTGACGACGTCGTAGTATTCCCAGCTGACTTCGACGAGCACTTGCGACGACTCCGCGCGGTTCTACATGCCATACAGACCGTCGGGCTCGCTTTGAAGCCGTCAAAGTGCCGGTTTGCCTATGACAAACTGAAGTTCCTAGGCCACGTAGTTAGTAACGAGGGCGTCCGCCCAGACCCCGAGAAGACTCGCGCCGTCGCGGAATTTCCAGCGCCGAGAGACAAGAAGGCCATGCGAAGATTTCTTGAACTTTGCGCCTATTATCGACGGTTCATTCGAGATTTCGTAAGGATTTCCGCACCGGCTCACAAACCTCACGAAGGACGCCGAGAAGGTTTAATGGGCCGACGAGAAGCAGTAGGCATTCGACCAGCTGAAACGACTACTCCAGACTTCCACTGTGCTTGGACATTTTGATCAGGATACGAAAAACAAATTCAAACGGACGCAAGTAACGCGGGACTGGGCGCAGTACTGGTCCAAGTGCAAGAGGGCATCGAGCGAGTCATCGTCTACGCTAGTCGGACACTGTCCAAGGCGGAAACAATTTGCTCCACGACTGAGAAAGAATGCCTTCCGGTCGTCTGGGCAATCACGAAGTTTCGCCCGTACTTGTACGAAAGCCCGCTCCGCATGGTGACGGACCACCACTTGATTTGCTGGCTTGCGAACCTCAAGGACCCGCCAGGACGCCTCGCTCAATGTGGTCTCCGACTACTAGAGTTAAACATGACTGTAGTCTACAAGTCAGGCCGCAAGCACAGCAACGCCAAATGCCTGTCTCGAGCGCCCGTCGAAACACCTTCCGGTAGCAGCGACGACGATGAAGACGAGTTCTTTCAAGGCGCAGTGACCACCGACGACCTGGTTACGACGTCAGCGAGACGATCCTGAGCATGCGCGCTCTAATAAAGCACCCCGAAGGGCGCGGGTGTGCCGTGCCTCATGTTTTCTTACGAGTCCTGGCGACATCGCCATTCGACAAGGTGTACGCTAAAAAGAGAACTTCGGGCACACAAACTCGCCGTGGCTGCTGGTAATTCCGACCGATCTTCGAGAGGAAATCTTTCAAGCATGTCCCGACGACCCCACGTCCAGTCACCTTGAATACGGCCGAACACTGGCCCGTATTCGTGAAAAGTATTACTGGCGCAAGCTCCCCAAAGCCGTCCACCTCTACACCCGATCTTGCCAAGAGTGCCAGCGACGCAAGAAACCGCCGACGAAGACGACAGGTCTCCTACAGCCAATTGCTTCACCAACTACACCGTTCCAGCAGATCGGTATGGATCTGCTTGGTGCTTTTCCGCCGTCAACCCTGGGAAACCGTTAAATAATCGTCGCACCACATTATCTCAAGCGGCACGCAGAAACGAAAGCCCTTCCTTCAGGGACGGCAGTGGAAGTCCCCAAGTTTTTCGTCGAGTCCATCGTCCTCCGCCACGGCGCTCCCGAAGTTCTGATTATAGGTCATGGATCATCGTTCATGGCACAGATGACCCAAGAAATCCTTCGTCTCAGCCACACGAGCCACCGGCGGCACCACGGCGTAACACCGGCAGACCAACGGGCTGACAGAGAGACTCAACAAAACCATCGACGACATGATCTCCATGTACATCGACGTGGGGCACAAGACATGGGACGAGGTGTTGCCGTACGTTACATTTGCCTACAACACGGCCGTGCAAGAAACCACCGGGGTGATACCTTTTCAACTGGTGCATTCCAGGAAAGTAACGACAGTGCTCGACGCTATGCTTCCCCACGAACCAGCTGACGATGGAAGCCCCGACGCCCAAGTGGTTGCTCAACGAGCCGGTGAAGTTCGCCAGCTCGCCCGACTCCGAATTAGAGATCAACGACGTGTCGACGCTACCCGGTAAAACCTTCGTCGTCGGGACGTCCACTTCAAGCCCGGAGACCGGGTATGGGTCTGGACACCGATTCGCCGCCGTGGTCTCAGCGAGAAACTCCTGAAACGATATTTCGGACGATACAAGGAACTTCGTCGACTTGGAGATCTGAACTACGAGGTGATGACCGACGGAACAATAACATCATCACGCCGCCCAGCACGACCTGAGATCGTCCACGTCTTCCGCCTGAAGCCGTATTACGCTCGATAGGACTGTGGACCTTATGTGTTTCAAACGACTCTTTAGTTTATCGGTCGTTTTATTTGCTTTGTTTTGACTTGTGTTGCATCGGGGGGATAGGCTTTTTAAAAGGGGGAGTAATGCCACACGAGCAAGCTGGCCAACGAGGCTGCGCGCGCGTGGCCTAACGGTTATCGTGTGTGCCTCCCACGCGAAAAGCCAGGGTTCGATTCCTGGGAGCGATGTATCGTTTGTTATTCCTCCAATTTAGTTATCTGATAGAATCGAGAATCCTGTTGCAGGTTCGAGGTCCGAATGTTCTACGCGTCGAACATTCTACGCCGATTATTCTAAAAGCTCACGCGTGTAGACAAGGGGCTCCGCGTGGCGAACCGGACTCAGTTTCGCCTCAGCGTTCGATCTTGCTGCTTCGCCGCCTTCGACGCCCGCGACACTCTCTTGTTATCGTCTCTTTTCTTTTCGTTTATTTTGGCCAAAGTTTGCCCCATTAAACGTTCAGTTTACTCCTTTATTCGCCGCCTCATCACTTGTTATTCGTGAAGATATGGGTTCCTACTGGTGGTGCACTAAGAACAAAATGGAGAACCACTTGCCAAGCTTAGACCCTTTCGTATTTGAAAGACTTTATAAAATCTAGTTAAATGCTATTAAGCAAAAACACCAGAGTCCGTCGACTTGCTCGTTGAGGCAGAAAACGGAGTGCAAAGTGTTATTTTAGACTGAAACAGATCTGAGACTACACAGCATCTGCACAACATATAGCACCTAGAACAGCTGCCAGACCTTTATCTCAGTGGCCGATCTGTGGAGTCTAGCGACGCGGAGATCTTTCAGAACCTTTCCGGGAAGAGGGTGGTCGCTGTGCGACGCATGAACATACGCAGAGACGGACAGGAGAAACCATCGAAGCAAGTAGTTCTCAATATTGCTTCACCATGCCGTCCGAGAGCATCAAAGCAGGGCATCCTCTCTGCAAGGTGCGCCCCTACTTATCAAACCCGAGACGATGCTTCAAATGCCAACGATTTGGTCAAAGCTCTGTCACATGTCATGGGAAAATTACATGTGCAAAGCGCGGAGCTACAGATCGTCCAGCTTACACGTGAGAAGGTACATTTCTCAAATATGTGAACCGCTCTGAAGCCCTTCCCACCTACTCTCGAGCATGTCAAAAGTTTAAGGAGGAAGCGAAAATCCTAACGCTAAGGATCAAAGAATACCTCACATACCGTAATGGCAGAAGCGGATTTCTCTCGTCCAAGTAAGCACCTATACCAAGGCGGCTGCCAGGGGGCAGCGCCATAACGAAAGCCAACAGAGGGCGCTCAGTACAGTCTTCACGACTGGAAGTGCTCACCCAGCCCTTCCCCTCCCTCTTCCCCCAACCACCAGCCAGTCCTGTGGGTTCTCAGACCCCAACGGCCCCGCTGAAAGGCCCACGTGCCTGGGCGATTCCCCATCGTCCTGGCCCTAATCCTCGAGCAGTGATTGACGCCACTTTCTCTCAAAGCACAAAGAACTTCACAGCGGGAGAAGGATGTCATGGAGGCATCTGCCGATCCGACAAAACCACCTCCACTGTTCAAGGGAGCAACAAAACCCACCGCCAAAAAGGGGGACCAGAAGAAAAAAACCTCCTTGTGCCACTGCCATAACAAGTGTAACATAGTTTGTGTCGGCTTACAGCTCTGAACACCGCATTCTTAACAATAATCTAATTCAGCTGTGATGAGTCATTTTAATTTCATGTAGTGGAACTGTCGGGGTCTCCTTCACAATATAGATAATGTACACTTTTTAGAGCGCAGCTCTTGGCACCCGTTTCCTGCTTGAGAAGCGTCGGCGTGGGCTCGCCGTCGCCGTCGGAGTAACCGTGGGTTGCGTTATGGGGCGTTTCCAATATTGTCGTCCCATGTGACCTCATTTGTGAAGACACGAGGGCCACGAGTGACGGCACGAGGGTTAAGAGACGTCACGATGGCCATGAGAGAGATGATGAGGAGGAGGGAATTTTTCCACCATATTTAGCGATAAAAATTGCCCACTATATTTAGCGAAAATACTTACCCGCTAGATATAGTTAACGAAAATTTCCCCGCTAAAATTACGAAAATAATCTCTCGCTAAATTTAGTGGAAAAGATATCTGCAAAATATATCGAAAAACATTCCCTCTTTATTTTGCGGCAAAATTTCTCGGCTAAATGTAACGTAAAAAATTGCCTGAAATTTAGTGGAAACCTTTTCCTGCTAACTTTAGCGGAATACATTTCTTTCTAGATTTAACTGGGATTTTTTTCTTCTTTACCGGGGAAGATTTTGCACTGAATTTAGCTGAAAATCTGGCGAAAGCTTACCGCTAAATGAAGCGGGAGCAGGGGAGGGGGGAGGGCAGGAGGGCTAGGAGGGGATAGCCTCCCCTCCGCACCTTTTCTTCTTCCCCTCAGGAGATACGCTATAGTTCGGCATTACGGGGAGTTCTAAACGTCTTTCATTTTACTTAATGAGCTGCGACCAATAGTTAAAGCATTACAGGATACCTATTTGACATCCACCAGTACACACCGCGAAGACCGCCCATCTTATCCATCCGGTGGTGCTGCCATTGTTGTACAGAGTGGAGTGGCACGTGCCCTGATCACCCTTGACACGCCCCTCGAGACTGTGACACAACGAGTTCTTACGGATCCTCTTATTCCTGTTGTTTTCCTACACCTTCCACCACTGAATCCAATGAACATTCATGGCCTTTAGAAGCTTTTAACTCAACTTCCCCAACTTTTTTTTTTCAATCTTAACGAATTCTAATGCACATCACACCCTGTGGGGCAGTGCGCGAATCGATTCCTGCGAAGGAGGCACTGAACGGTTTTTACTGTCTTCAAGGTAATGTATTATAAGCAACAAAGCTTGAACTTTTTCTAGTGCTGCGCACAACGTTTTCGCCTGCACTGGTTTGTCCTTTATCTCGCCATCCTTGCTTTCTTGCTTTTCTTTGAAGGTTTCAGCGAATCCATTCGGCAGCGAGCACTTTCTGTTGTTTTAGAGGGTGTGGCCGATTTCCCCGTAGTTCAAAAGCGTATGCGTAAATGGAACCTTGACAGGGCGGACAGGGAACGTTTCAGTATAGCTGCTACACTTGATGCTTTACTCTTGGCCACTTTGTATCCCGATGAGTGAATTACATATGTTACTCAGCAGATAATCAAAGCTGCTGAGCACTCCATTTGACAAACCTCCCGTAATATTGTAAAAATGTGCAAGTCATGGTGAAACAAAGATTAATTAACCACACTTAAAGTACAAAATAGATCCTGGGATGCCTTCCACAAGGGGAACAAGACTAAATTTAAGAGATAAAAAAACGCGTGCCCGCTGGAAAAGAAAGAAGGCAAAAAAACATTTTGGATGAAATATCTCTCCTGTGTAAGTAGATTTGTTATGGCAAAAAAGGTTTGGGCTTGTGTACGGGAAACCAAAGGTGAGTACCGGATGTCTGCACCGGGGCCATACACACTGCACTATGGTAGGCTTCGCAACTTGTCACGTGACTCGATCAGAGCACTCCTTCTTTTAGAGTGCAGCTCTTAGGCGCCCGTTTCCGGCTTGAGCGGCGTCGCCGTCGCCGTCGCCATCGGCGTAACCGCGCGGTGGATTATGAAAAATGTCCCATAATGCACCGCGCAACCCCCCCGGGGTCACGTGACCTCGGGGGCGGGGACGGGGCACGTGACCCCCCCCCCCCCGAGGTCACGTGACTCCCCCCGAAGTCAGGTGACTCTCCTGAGATCACTAGACCTTCTTCCCCGGGGTCAGGTGACCTCCCGAGGTCACGTGACCCCCCGAGGTCGCGTGACTCCCCAAGGTCACGTGACCCCCTTTGACGTTGACGTCACCAGAATCTGCATCGTCATCGTCATCTTCACTGATGACGTCATCAGTGACGTCACTGATGACGTCACCGGCATCCGCATCGCCATCGTCATCATCACTGATGGCATCATCAGTGACGTCACCGATGACGTCATAGTGACGTAACTGACGACGTCATTGATATCCGCATCGTCATCGTCACTGACGACGTCATCAGTGACGTCACTGATGACATCATTGGCCCCCAGGTAACGTGACCTACCCCCAGGTCACTTCACCCCCCCCCCCCCAGTACCCTTCCCTACTGCTCCTCAAGAGCTGCACTCAAATTCGGCGTTACAGGGAGTTGTAACCGGCGTTCACTTTTTTCAACTCTGTGGTAGAAGGCATGCTTCCTCTAGGCATAAAAGCGAGCTCACGTTATACCGTGTCTGACAGATGGCAAAAATGCTACGCTGTCTTCCACTTACTGACCCATCGCGCACACTAACTACCTGGGAAAAACATATGAGAGACTGATTAACAGACATTTAATGTACCCTTTAGAAAAAGAAAATCGCTTTGCAAATAACCAGTGTGGCTTTCGTCACGGACGATCTGCAGTGGGTTGCTTAGTCCGCCTGCAAAGAATAATCCGCGAAGACTTCGTGCATAAACAACACTGCGTCTGAGTTTTTTTAGACCAAAAAAAAGACAAACGATACCACATGAAGGTTCGGAATACTTACAGACCATTACAGATATGGTATTTTGGGCCGAATGCCAAAGTATATAGGATACTTTTTAACGGGTAGGACATTACAGGTTTGACTGGGTTCTACTTTGTCGGACCCATTTGTTCAAGGAAAAGGAGTTCCTCTGGTTCCTCAGGAAGGCATCCCTCGTGTCACCTTGTTTACAGTCAAGATAAATTCCGCTGTAAGAAATCTCACGTCTTTCATTTCCTACTCACTTTGCGTAGACGATATTCAAATCTCGTTTTCCTCTTCTAACAGTTTAACTTGTGAACACCAGCTTCAGTTACCTCTAAATAAACTTGGTAGTTGGGCAGCGAAAATGATTTCAGTTTTTCTCTGGAGGAGAGGGTTTCTGTGCCGTTTTCGTTGCGCCGTGGGCTACCTTTGAATGGAGACCCCGAACTCAAAGCCGTGGGGGTGCCTGCCAAAAATGAGCGTAGATTTCTGGGTATTGCCACGCAGGTCGCCGAGCGAGCGCGTGTATAGAAGAATGGTTAGTGCGGTTGATTCTCGCGCGGAAAGTCTAGGTTGGATTCCAGCCAGCGGAATGTCCTTTTATTTATTCCTTCAAATTGGCGGTATCGTTAGTTTGAGAACATTCTCGCTGATGGAGTTCTAAATGCTCTACGCGAAGAAAGTTCTACGCCGACTGCTCCAGAAACACACGAGGGTACATAAGAGGATCCGCGTTGCAAGCCGCAGTCGGCCTCGCCCCAGCGGATGATCCTGCTGTCAACGCCCGCGACGCCCTACAGTTATCTTATGTTTCCTTTTTGTTCTGGGCACAAGTTGGCCCCATCAAACGTTAGGTTCTTCAGTTATCATCCCCATGTCAATGGTCGTTCGTATCATTTTGCTGGAGTTGCGGAGTAGAGCTTGCTATGAACGTGGAGCGTACCCCTGCGGACACATCCCGGCCAAGTGAGACGCTCAGCTCCGGTAGTATACTATTCGCAGAAGACGCCAACGCCCGAGAAAGCCGCCGTACTAAAGGCCAATCCCCGAAATTTTGCCCCTTTCGCAAAAAAAAAAGACGACCGCGAAAAGGACCACTCCACCCGTCTGTCCTGCCCATCGCTGCCCGTACGCCCGCGTCCTTCCATGAAAACCTAATGAAGACGTCGAGGACTGGCCACAGCAGTACGAACGATTCCCTCAGCACAACCGATGCACGGAAGAACAGCGCCTACAGATTCTTGACTTTGCGTTCAAAGGAACGGCCAGGCACTGGTTCGAGAACCGCGAAACTTTCCAGACCTCGTGGACAGTTAGAAAGGATGCGCTGAGACAGACGTTTACCAACCAATATCAACTAGAGAGGACCGAGCATCTTCTTTGACGGAGAACCCAGGGTGCAAACAAAACGAGCACCAGTTTTGTCGGCGATTTCCTGCGGCTGTTCGCACACGCCAATCCACAAGCCACCGACGAAAAGAAGCTGCGGATCCTAATGCGAGGCTTACAGGATGGCATCTTAGGTGGTCTTGTCCGCAACCCCCAGCCACCATCAGGGATTTCGTCACAGAAGCCACTAACATGGAACGTGCCCCCTCGGAAGAGCCAGCCGCTACCATCGCCACTCGAGCATCGCTGCCTCTTCTGCATTGGGCTACGATATCAACCCTAGCATCCCCGGCATTCGCGACATCATCCGGAAGTCGGCCAGGAAGAGCTCCGCCAGATGCTCCCCGCTGTGGATAGCCCATCCTCACTATCGCTCGCCGAGGTTGTCAGAGAGGAAGTCCAACGGGTGGTCCAGCCTGAAGTTTCCATCAACACGACGACGCCAGAGGAAACAGCGTTGAGCTACGCTACCATGGCCCAACGACCGCCGCCAGCTAACCGACAGGAAACGGCACCATCCCGGTGAGACCCTCCGATGCCGCAGTATCCTCGGCGTGAGGAAGGACAGGTTTAGTACGTCCGCCCGGTACAACCCTCGCCGAGGAAGGCCAACGTGTGGCGGACGGCCATCAGGCGACCGGTTTGCCACCACAGCGGTGAGGACAATCACGTCTATCGGAGGTGCCCATACCGTCAAATGAGCCTACGATGGTTTGCGCCGACTGATTTTCACCTAAGGTACGGCGAACGCCCTCGTGCCATCGAAAAATACCTCCGTCGACCCCTGTCGCCGGTGCCGACTCCACCCGAGGTTCCCGTTAGCCTTCATCAGGGCGTGCGCTTTCGCCTTTCCGCCGCTCTCGTCGGGACAACCTGTTCCCCCTATCTCGTCAGGAAAACTAAGTCTGGCAACGTTCATAGGCGACGTTGCCGAAGTCGACCAATCTAAAGAGCAATCAAGAACGCCGGAGCGCTCCTACTTTCTCGAAGCTACGTATCACAACGACGTCTCTGCATCGGTCTGCAACAACCCAAATGTTATTATCAATGACCAAGACGCATCGGCACTTGTTGCACCTGAGCAGACTACTCAGTCTTGAGTGGGAGGCTCTCTCGGCACCTGCGAAAAGTGACAACGCCGGGGAAGGCCCTCAATCACGAAATCCCGGTGGGCACGCCATCAGACCAGTCGGAAGCTGCAGTGCTGACGTCGTCATCCACGATGATACGTGCCCTGTAAAGCTCGTCGTTCTGCAAGACTGTGTGAGGGATGTTATCCTCCGAATAGACTTTCTCTGTGAGTATGGCGCCGTCATCGACCTTGAAGCAAACCGGTTTCCGCTACAAAAACCTGTTTCACCACCAAAGGAACCCAAAGCTACGTCATCTCCGGTCGGAGTCCTCTCAAGCCACGTGAACGTACCGCCGCGGTCGAGTGTTTACGTACCCGCTGGGATCACCAAAGCTTTCTGCTGCGAAGTTCTGCTCGAGAGTAGCCTCCGGTTGCTTCTAGGAAGAAGAATAGGTGTCGCAAGAGGAGTAGCTGAGCTACAAAACGGCCACACTGTGGTCCTCATGACGAACTTCTTAAAGAAAACGCAACACCTTCCAAAAGGTGCAGCCGTGCGCCGCGTCGAGGAACTCCGAAACTCCACTGAAATCGCTGCGACGCATGATGAATCCTCGCCTCATCAGCAGGACAGTACATCGCTAGCGCAGCTCGACATTAACCCTAAGCTTCTCGGCAGAAGTGACGGCAGCTGATTAACCTCCTCACCGAATTCCGCGACTGCTTTGCGACGTCGTCGAAGGAGCGCCAAACCGCCGTTGTGCAGCACAGCATCGTTGCTGAAGCCCACGCGCGCCCTGTGCAACGATCGCCTTACAGAGTCTCCGTCAAAGAAAGGTAATCCAGGAGCAATTTCAAGAGATGCTGAACGACGACATAATTCAACCTTCAAGCAGTCCGTTGGAATCTCCAGTCGTACTGGTTAAGAAGGATGGAAAACTTAGGTTCTCCGTGGACTACCGTCAGCTGAACGCGGAGACGAAGAAAGGCGTCCATCCACTCCTCTGCATCAATGATACACTAGGACGGCTATGCCACTGTCAATATTTTTAAACAATGGACCTGAAGAGCGGCTACTGGCAGATCGAAGTCGACGAACGGGACCGAGAAAAGACAGCTTTGCTCATGCCAGATGGACTGTACGAGTTTAAGGATATGCCCTTTGGACTATGCACAGCATCAGCAACTTTCAAGCCCGCCACTGACACTGTACAGGCTGGGGAGAAATGGAAGAGCTGTCTCATGTACCTTGACGACGTCATAGTGTTTTCAAACGACTTCGACGAGCACTTGCGACAACTCCAAGCCGTTCTCCAAGCAATAGATACCACCGATATCAGTCTCAAGCCGTCGAAGTGTCGGTTCGCCCTTGACAAACTTAAGTTCCTAGGCCTCGCGGTTAGCAACGATGGCGTTTGCCCAGGCCCAGAGACGACTCGCGCCGTCGCGGAATTTCCAGCGCCAAAAAAAGAAGGCAGTGCGAAGATACCTTGGACTGTTTGTGTACTATCGGCACTTCGTTCGCGATTTCGCAAGGATTTCCACACCGGTCACGAACGTCGCAGAGGACGACTAGAAGTTCGAATGGGCCGAGGAGCAACAGCGGGCATTCGACGATCTGTCGCAACAACTCCGGACCCCTCCAATTCTTGGACACTTAGATCATGATGCGGAAACCGAGATTCACACGGACGCAAGGAACGTAAGACTCGGCGCGATACTGGTTCAAGTGCTAGAAGGCACCGAGCGAGTCATCACCTACGCAACTCGAACACTGTTCAACGCGGAGATAATTACTCCAGGACTGCAAAAGAATGTCTTGCAGTCAAGTGGAGATTTGGGCCAGTTGGTTCATTGCAAGCAAAAAAGCGCCGAAAAAATATAGGGGCACAGACGAAGAGAAACAGGACAAGGCGCACTCTCACCTGATGATTATTGAAAAATTCACACGTTATATAGCCACACACACACACACACAAAAAAAAATCATTTCTTTTCTATCTACTCAGCCCGCGTTTCAAAAATTCAAACTCATTTGTAGATAAGGATACCGACGTGTCACTTATACAATTCTTGTCTCTGGTCCTAATTGCATACGCCTTGTGTAATTCCCGCGATACTTTATCTTTGTATCTAGCCAAAATCTTGGTGTCATTGAAGGCCGGGGTGCAAGAGCATCTATTGCAATGAATTGCAAGGTGCCCCGAAGGCGTCGTTCTTGTAGAGGCAGCGTGCTCTACAAGCGCCTGCAGAGGGCTGGTTTTCCGTTAAGAGCTTTGGTTGAAGTGGCAGAAAGCTTAATCAAGAAGATTAAAGGTAATCGGAAATCAAACAGCGATAGACCGACCACGAGGCCTGTTGTCATTCCATATATGCACAATGTAACGCACAATCTGAAAAAGGTAGCCCAGCGCTACAATGTACCGGTAGCTATTTCAGCACCCAATAAGATGGCGCGACTTTGTCGCCAGATCAATTCACCACAGCCATCTTCAGATCCCTGCACTACCAAACATCGAAATAAGTACGTTGAATGTGCCACTGGCGTCGTCTATGAGATCCCCATGACGTGTGGGATGACATACGTGGGCCAGACGGGCAGGTGCGTTAATGATCGCACCCGAGAGCACGCTGCCTCTACAAGAACGACGCCTTCGGGGCACCTTGCAATTCATTGCAATAAATGCTCTTGCTCCCCGGCCTTTAATGACACCAAGATTATGGCTAGATACAAAGATAAAGTGTCGCGGGAATTACACGAGGCGTATGCAATTAGGACCAGAGACAAGAATTGTATAAGTGACACGTCGGTATCCTTATCTACAAATGAGTTTGAATTTTTGAAACGCGGGCTGAGTAGATAGAAAATAAATGATTTTTTTTTTTGTGTGTGGGTGTGTGTGGCTATATAACGTGTGAATTTTTCAATAAACATCAGTTGAGAGTGCGCCTTGTCCTGCTTCTCTTCGTCTGTGTCCCTGTATTTTTTCGGCGCTTTTTTGCTTGCGTGTCTTGCAGTCGTCTGTACCACCACGAAGTTTCGCCCGTACTTGTACCGTAGCCCGTTTTGCGTTGTCACGGTCAAACACTCGCTCTGCTGGCTTCCGAACGTGAAGGACCCTTCGGGACGCCTCGCTCGATGGATCCTTTAAGTGCAGGAGTTCAAGATGACTGTGGTCTACAAGTCAGGCCGCTAGCACCGCAACGCTGACTGCCTGTCCACTGTCGAGACGTCTCCCGGTCGCAACGACGACCTTGACGACGAGTACTTCCTTGACGCAGTTAACACCGACGTCATGGCACGACGTCAAGGAGACGATTCCTAGTTGTGCGTGCTAATCGAGCACCTCAAAGGACGAGGCGGCACCTTCCCCCGTGTCTTCCTGAGGGCCTTGCCGACCTTTGTCCTCCGACAAGATAGGTTTTACGAGAAGAACTTTGTAGACAGCAGCTCGCTATGGCTGCTGGTATTCCCTACTGTCCATAGAGAGGAGATTTTTCAAGCCTGCCGCAATGACGCTACATCTGCACCTCTTGGTTGCAGGTACGCTGGCCCGAATTTGTGAAACGTACTCCTGGCCCGAACTCCCAAAGATTGTTCACCTCTACAGACGCTCACGCCACGAGTGCCAGCGACGCAAGAAGTCGCCAACGAAGCCGGCATGTCTCCCTCAGCCGGTTGCCACCCCCCCCCCCCCCCCCTTGGCCGCACCGTTCCAGCAGATCAGAATGAGTTGACTTGGACTTTTTCCTTCGTTGACGCAAGGAAACAGATGGATAATCGTTGCCACAAATTATCTCACGGGTAACGCCAAAACAAAAGCCCTTCTATCAGGGACTGTTGTGGAAGTCGCCAAGTTTTTAATCGAGTCCATCCTCCCCCGTCATGGCGCTTCCGTACTTCTGATAGCAGAATGTGGAACATCGTTCATGGCCCAGCTGACGCAAGGAACCCTTCGTCTCAGCCACACCAGCCATCGGCGCTCCACGGCGTACCACCCTCAGACCAACGGGCAGATGGAGATACTTAAAAAAGCCATCGCCGCAGGATTTCCATATACGTCAACGTAGAGCAGAGGACATGGGACGAGGCGTTGACATACGTCACACTTGCCTTCAACACGGCCGTGCAAGAGACCACCGGAGTGACACGCTTTCAACTGGTTTATGGTCGCTAGGTAACGACAAGGCTGGTCTCGATATTACCCTACGAAGCGGCTGTCGACGTAGGCGACGGCGCCCATGTGGCTGCCCAACGGGCAGAAAAAGTCCATCAGCTCGACAGACTGCGGATTCAAGCCTAACGACGTATCGACGCTGGCCGCTACAACCTTCGTCGTCGGAATCTACTTCCAGCCCGAAGACAGGGTGTGGTTCTGGACACCAATCCGCCGCCGTGGTCTCAAGGAGAAACTCCTGAAGCGCAACTTCGAATCCTACAAAGTGCTTCGTCGATTCGGGGATAAGAAGTACGAGGTGATGCCCGTCGAAACGCAGACTTCATCACGCCGCCCTCCACGACAGGAAGTCGCACATGTCGTGCGCCTCAAGCCGTACTACGATCAATAGGACTATGAATTTTGTTTTGTACTACGCTCGAAAGAATTTTTTTGAACTCCTGCCCGTAATTTGTCAATATTTTTGTTTATTTTGCTGTTGTGTTTCCCGGCAGGCCGCATCGAGACGATGCGTTTTTAAAAGGGGGAGTATGGCAACGCACGTCGCCGAGCGAGCGCGTGTAAGGCCGAATGGTTAGCGCGCTTGACTGTCACGCGGAAGGTCTAGGGTCGATTCCAGTCAGCGGAATGTCCTTCTATTTATTTTTTGAGCTTGGCGTTCTCGTAGGTTCGAGAACATTTTCATCTGATCGAGTTACGAATGTTGTACTTGTCCAAAGCTATATACCGAATGTTACGAAAATCCATAAAGGTGCATAAGGGGTTCCGCGTTGGAAGCCGCAGTCTGTATCGCTCCAGCGTACGATCCTGCTGTTAGCACTAACAACGCCCGCTACTCTCTTCTGTTGTCTTATGTTTTATTTTTGTTCGGGGCACATGTTCGCCCCCATTAAACATTTAGTTTCTTCAGCCATCATCGATTCGTCAACTGGTATTCGTGTCAGTGTGATCTTCGACAGGAAGCTTACTTTTATTTCCTAGTTGAAGTGTTGGAAGGAAAGACGCTGTGAAAGCATGAACCTCTGAAACGACTTGGGTAAGAAGACTTAGGGATCAGATAGAAGATGTCTGCTGCGTCTATACAATACCCTTATGCAATCCCTTCTTGGCTAAGGTGGTAATAGTTTATGGATCAGCGCGACAATCGGCAATGAAATGTAAGATCCGGTGCACCTTCTTAGTTTACGACTCGCTTCGGGTGCTTTCCCTACTTTCCCCATTCTGAGTTTGTATGCCGAGTCTAACGAGTTGTCGTTCTATAAAAGACGCCAATATTTAAGTATCACATAGTCCTACAAAATCTTTGGTAACCCTCGCCATCCAACATATGGTTCCACAAAAACGTTTGGGGTTCTCTCGCCTTTTCGACATGAGACATCAAGCCAAGCATTAGGCGACGGTGAAGCCTCCGCCTTGCAGACTAGCATACATCTCTTCAGATTTCTTCTGATGGAATGTTCCCACTTTCACCAGTTAACTGTATTGCCCCATGAAAGAGACTGCCGTTTTGTTCTGGTTGGTCGCTTACAAAATATAAGCACAGTGTTACTTCGTGAATTATACTGCAAGATGTTTTAGAGTTTCAGACAAAGTATGTTCATTATTGTCAGTTTTATACCAATGAAGATACGGCCGAATTCTTCAGTAGATGTGCCGCGCATTTTAATAACTTTTATAGAACTAAGCGCCTCAATTTTACCGCCAGTGCCTTCACAGCAGAACTGTATGCAGTGTCGTTAGCAGTTGACCATATTAGACTGAAGAGAACGGTAAGGTCTAATATATATATATATGGATCCGCAAAGCGTGATCATTGCAATTAGTTACCTCGACACCAAAAAATATGCTTGTATAGCTTGAGCGTACCAAGATTAATGGTACATTGTACAACGGACATCATAATATACTTTGCTGGGTTCTACGTCATGCAGGTATATTGGGTAATAAAAAGAGCTGAGAGGGCTCGCGTCTTCCTCCAGGAACCTTCGACAGTTAACAGCCTCCTTAACTTACCAGAGTATCAGACCAGTCATGAGGGCGTCAATTTTCTAGAGATGGAAGACAGAACGGGAAGAAGAATCTGACAATAGGCTTCTCTTCCCCAAAACCATTCTTGGACTATGGGAGAGTGCCTCTTTAAAGAATCGATTCCATGTTGTCTTAATATTTCGCCTTCGCTTAGGCCACTCCTATATAACTTTCAAGTATCTTCTCTGTGGAGAAGATGCATCCCGATGTATACATTGCAAGGATGTCGTTTGCATCCTACACATTTTATGAATTTGTTCCGGTTTTAATGAAAACGGGAGGCATAATGTTCCTGAATTATTTATATATCATATGCCTATAAACCTTGTTATTTTTTAGGAGATTTTCCTCTTACCCCGTTTCTAACGTGTTCTCAGTTTTATTTGTAGCACTGTCTTTTTACACCAGGTAAAACACAGTCAAAAATGACAAGCAAATACCATTTATATAGAATGGAAATGAGCAACCCAGTTTGCCGCACTTTGTCCTCAATATCATTTTGCACGTAAAGCCTCCGATTATCATTATTATGTTTGACAATGTCCTCCTCAAGACCTTATCGAAAAGAAAGTTCTAATCCAAATAAAACTGGAGGTAAAGATACCGGTTGTACACGATGAGGATTAGTCGTTATTGTAAACTCTTAGTTTTTGTTGAGTGCGTTTGTGACAAAGAATTTCAAGCTGCAGAACCAAATTCAAGGATTGACCTAACAAGAGAGTAAAATAAACGAGCAATACAGTGAAATTTATAGATGGGCTAGTTGGTAGATGTTTAACTCGTAAATTTCCGAGGGTAAAAGCGCTAAAATCAACAGACAAGCAAAATAAGCGAACAACGCAGAGCGCTACTTGCAACTGAGGTTTATTTTACGTGTGACGGTACTTAAATAATCCATAAAAAAACGCGTCTGCAAAAAACGAAAAGAGCCTACAATTTCTCGAAAATATCCGCGATCATGGCCGGGTATACACTTAGTGGACGACACTATCAGCTGAGGCAGCGCGCGCGTCGACCTCAGCTGACACACAGTTCTCAAGAATGGGTCAGGAGTGTCCCGAAAAAAACAAAGATCTATTCACTACCTGACAAAGAAACAGGCGGGTTAATCCGAGTCCCCCATCACGGACTCGTCTGAACAAGTTGTCCCTCCCACTCCGTTCCCAGGGTGACCCCCAAATAAAAACAGCGAACACTCTATGGATTTTCTGAACGTTAAGTCGTGTACAATACAAAACTTGTATCACAAACCTTAATTTCGACACTGAAAATAAATTACACACTGTGGCTCTCGTAAACATGGAGTGATGCGCTCCCTTCGATTTACCCACTTAGCTTTAGTTTCTTTCACCTGTGCCTTCCAATATTCATCGCTACTTTTATAACCCTCGAGCGGCACTCCCAAGTACTTTACGGGGGTTGTTTCCCATTTAACATTTGCGAACAAACTTGGGCTAGAAGTCCAATTTCCATGCCAAAAGCCAATACTTTTATCGCAGTTCACATTACTCCCAGTGGTTGCAGAATTCTCCTTAATTTCCTTCACTACTCTTTCGATACTTTCTTTGTTGGTGCAAAAAACAGCAATTTCGTCGGCGTAGGCCAAAAGCCGAACTTCAGACCTACCCATGGTTGAAAAAACCCCGAGACTGCGGGTAAACGACACAACACTAGAAAGTCTCTAACTAAAAAAAGTCTCTAATAGAGACTTTTTAGTGTTGTGTCGTTTACCCGCAGTCTCGGGGTTTTTTCAACCATGTGCAATGTACACCAGCTCGTTTGCGCCCTTACTTTTTGTTCATTAGACCTACCCAGTTGAAAACCCGTAATCCCGCCACAATACTCAATCCTTAAACATAAAGCTTCGATGTAAAGACTATACGAAAGAGGACTGAGGGGGCAGCCCTGGCGCACCGAACGATGTACTTTAATGGGGGCCTCCATACTCTTGTTTATAATCAGCCTTGTAGTACAACTTGGGTACGCCAGAGCCAGGCCCTCACGAATTACTTCACCCACATTCACATGGTCCAAAATCGCAAAAAGAATTTCATGCGCCACACAGTCAAAAGCCTTCTCAATGTCGAGCTGTAGGACGGCTACCCGAGCATCCAAGGCGTCGCAACACTCGAAGACACACCTCGCCTTGTGTATGTTGTTAAATATCGTGCGTCCTTTTATGCCGCACGTCTGATGTAGGCCCACTATTTCTCGAATGACCGACTGCAACCTTTGACCTAACACTTTCATGAACATTTTATAACCTAAATTTGTTAATGAAATTGGCCTATACAAGGTTACCTGTTTAAGTTTTTCCCTGTTATCCGTTTTCGGAATTAAAATGGTATGTGCCTCCGCAAAAGATGGGGCCGACGCTTTAAGGTAAAGAAATTCATTAAACACAGAGGTCAAAAGGGGCGATAATACATGTTTAAATTCTTTACAAAATGCCGCTCTTAACCTGTCGGGACCCGGAGCCTTCCCTGGTTTTAAATTCAAAATAGCAGCTTCTACTTCTTCGTCCGATATGGGCTGTTGTAGCCTTTCTTTGTCCTCATCGTCCAGTCTCGGCATTGCTCCGATAAATTCCTTTTTGAATTTTTCCAACTCTACTCCCCGGCAGAAAAACAAGGCCTGTGTCATGATTCTAAGAAATGACATGAAAGGAAGTTGAAGGGGCAAGAAATAAGAAGATGATGCCACGTGAGACAATGAGGTTAGAGGAAGAAAAAGAAAAAATGGATAGCGGAGCAGGGGTAATCGAAGACTGAGACCGGGAGGAAGCGGCGGATGGGGTCCATGGCTACGCTCCAGGACGCGCCCGACTCTTGCTGTGCACAAGCTGTCGCGGCAAGAGTTCCACACGCCCCTTTAGGCGCCTAGGGTACAAGGGCCTTCGCTGCCTTGGGCAAATCGCTTCGGTTCGTCGACGCAACGAGCTTAAACTGTAAGGCCTGCTCAGAACAGCTACATTTCTTGGAACTGTAGATGTGCTTAACAGTGTGTGTATTATTTCCCCTTTTACTGTGCATATACTCCCATGCTTTCCGTTATATCTTCGTCTTGTTTTTGTAAATATAATGGGTTGTAAATTATTCGTTTTCGGCCTCGCCTCTATCGCATTCGCAACGCCTCCGGCCGAACCGTGACAATGGCGAGCCTGCCAGGATACTTCTAACATCCTGATATTACGAAGTCCGAGATGCCCGAATGTTGATAGAGATATGCCGATACACAGAAGTGTAATTTAGAGCGAGTCATCACTACGTAAAACATGTGCCGGTAGTGAGGACCCAGTCTCATTATTTCAGGGCCATGGAAGTTCCTTCAAAATAACGCTCGTAGTGCAAGGTGATGAGATGGATCTGCGTAAGGTGCAAGAGATTGGAAACGCTGTAGGGCTAGAAGGGATCGCACTGAAAGAATGGTTGAACGGTTTGCTCGAGGCAGAAAAGGCTAACCTGAGGGAAGAGCAAAAGTGGTAAGAGTTGGTACGAAACGAAGGCGAGCGGGGACGTTTTGCCTCGGGAAAGGAACAACAGTGGAGAAAAGAAAGCGCCACGGAAATGGCACCCATAAAGACGGAATGCAACCGCCTGGAGAAAATGATAGCGCTGCTGGAAGCTGCAGAGGAAGCACAAAATGGTGTAGAGATGTGGAAGGATGAGGCCTCACTGCAGAGGAGGAACGCTTCGGAGCTTACGGGAAATTCTGACGGGGCTTGTCCGCTTGTCACAGAAAACGACAAGAGGAAAAGTAAGGGAGGGTCCTCCGGAGACCCGGAGCCCCATTTAAAAGCTGTTGTGGAAGCTGAACCTTCAGCCCTCGCAAGCGTAGAAGATGCTGAGGTGATAATGCGACTCATGGTCGTACTGAAGAAGGCCCAGCAATGCACAGGGAGTGCTAAGGTACGGAGGGACATTTCTGCTGGTCAGAGAGTAAAGAGGAGAAAATATCTGGCATGTGTGGTTCACCGGAGGGCTCAGTGGAGACGCCGGTTGAACGCTCAAAAGACGCTGCTAGGGCAGTGCAACGGTAAGCTTAGAAGGCCACGAATTGGCGCGCAAGTAAAAAGTCACAGTGTCCGCCACGGAATAAAAATGACAAACAAGAAGCCAAGAGTGCGCTCCGCTGACGTTGGAATTGCGATCTACCCTATCGAGATTGACCGCACTAAGTTAATTGTTTACCCTGAGGTGCTATCAAGCGTTTCGGTGAACTGGACGGCCAAAAGGCCAAGACTAGGAGGGTAGCTGAGCACTTTGAGTTGATTCCATTCCTGACTGAAACGATTAAACTGGGTCTTTCTCTCTTTTGCAAACGTCAACGCTGATATGTCTAAGTATATCTGTTTTGTATCTAGATTTTGTTTGACATTTATGTATTGCCTTTGTCAAACAGAGGGTTGTTTTTGTATTCGTAGCTTGTACTACAAAAGTGCAGTATGAAAGGAGGTTGAACATTGGAAAAGAATTGTTTTGTGGTATTTTCGGCACGTGGTAGTCTGATTTTCGGAAAGGTGCTCATTCGTTCGGTGATTTTTGTTATATACGGAATTATTCAGTTTTGAGATGATCGTAGCGCTCAGTGATTGTGCTTTCATTTTTTCACGGTGTGTCTCCTGAACGATTGTGACTGGACGCAATGATTTGTGGGTGGAAAACTCTTCAAGAAACCTGTGTTGTAAAAGTGTAGCTGTGGAGGGTAGCCATTGTGCTTGGTGGTCAACGACCGCAAGACAGCACTTTCTGTAGATGAAGATCTCAAGAAAGAAGTTCATGTTATGAAATTCTCGTTTGCGGGGGGTAATGTCATGATTCTAAGAAATGACATGAAAGGAAGTTGAAGGGGAAAGAAAGAAGAAGATGATGCCACGTGAGACAACGAGGTTAGAGGAATAAAAAAAAAGGATAGCGGAGCAGGGGTAATCGAAGACTGAGACAAGGAGGAAGCGGCGGATGGGGTCCATGGCTACGCTCCAGGACGCACCCGACCCTTGCTCTGCACAAGCTCTCGCGGCAAGAGTTCCACACTCCCCTTCAGGCGCCTAGGGTACAAGGGCCTTCGCTGCCTTGGGCAAGTCGCTTCGGTTCGTCGACGCAACGAACTTAAACTGTAAGGCCTGCTCAGAACAGCTTCATTTCTTGGAACTGTAGATGTGCTTAACAGTGTGTGTATTATTTCCCCTTTTACTGTGTATATACTCCTATGCTTTTCGTTATATCTTCGTCTTGTTTTTGTAAATATAATGGGTTGTAAATTATTCGTTTTCGGCCTCGCCTCAATCGCATTCGCAACGCCTCCGGCCGAACCGTGACAGCCTGATAATATTCAAAAAAAGCCCGCTCAATGTCTTCTTTCTGATCTGATAGAGCACCTGTTCATTCGACCTCATGTATCTGATTTCGGTGGGCGTTCGTCTTTTCGGTCCCTAGAATACGTTTTGTGGGCATCTCCCCATCCTCCAATTCTTCCCTTCTTGCCCGCACGATTGCCCCGCGATAGCGATCCTGGTCTATGACTTCTGCTGGATGTCGTCCTTAAAAACCCCTGGCGTTTTGTTTTCTAGCTCTATCAATTTTTCCAAATTACAATTTACAGTCTTTTCCCCAATTCCTTGCTCATAGATCAAGCAACACGACCTTTCTATGGCTTCCAGTTTTATGCCTTGTGTACATTATTCCCATTTACCCCCTAATTTAGTTTGGTCTTCCTTTATTTCTTTGATTTTGTCGGTAACGGCTGCAATACACATGTCATCTTTCAATAACTTTGAGTTTAACTTCCACAACTCCCATGTAAAACCGGTCCGTTTTGCCCTTCCCATTGTGCACTGGACCAAACAGTGATCGGAAAAAGAGACAGACTTAACAGTGTAATTTTAACATTGTCCTATTAGATCAAAAGAAAGTTAAATCCGATCCAATCGGGCGTGGCTTTTACTACCCTGAAAATGAGTGTACTGCACATCCAGTGTTCCTTCTAGGCATTCTTCTACATCTACCAGGTTACTGTCGCTAATTACATTGGTTAATACTTCGACACTTGCGTCGCTGTAGGCTCTCATACTAGACGAATCACGCGGAGACAAGACACAGTTAAAATCCCCCATTAAAATAGTTGCCCTATCTGTAGTTAGGTAAAGCTTAATATTTTTCAATAAATTCGCTTTGTCTGTAGGTTGATTTCGTGCATAAAAACATACAACACGCCACTCGACGGAATGGTAAATGAAATCACAACACAAATCTGCCCTCCAGGCTCGGCTTCACCTCGTGCACAACCAACCCTGGCAACTTTCTAACAAACAACACACAGCCCGCCGACATCCGAACTGCGGGGCTTACACACGTAAAATACCGCGACGTGAAGCGCTGCACCATGCTCCCGCTCTCCTCTTCCCCTTCCACCTTCGTCTTCTAAACCGCCAGTACGTCAATATCTAGATCCGTCAGCAGACGGTGTCAGCTGGCTCTGCCTTCGTTTCTGAGTCAGCCCTCGGACGTTGAGTGTAGCTAGGTTCAGGGACCCTTTAAAAGAAGCCATGGTTTGAAAACCCGGGATTATAGTGCCGATACCTCACGCCGACCCCAAAGTTAGTTCCCCCTTCCCCCCCCCCCCCCCCCTCCGCGTCACCGTCTGGTGGGACTTCCATGCTTGGCTGCTCCTCTACAGCCCTTCGCAACGTCAGTGTGTTCTTTCGTGTCCGTCGCAAAGGAGCAGCTTTGGTCGGCAGCTCCTCTTCTTTGCTGGAGTCTGACTTGTCCCCCCCAGCGAGCTCGGTGTGATACCGCTTTGCGGCCGAGCTTAGGCTTCCTGCCCTTGACCTTTGCTGGCTTCCTGCCTCCTGAGTCGGCGCCGGAGCCTCGTCAGTAACAGGTGGCTTCATCTTGGGCCGATTCATCTTTTGGCGCTCGTGTCGCCTCCACGAGCTGCCTCCCCGAGTCGTCAGTTTCCAGCACGTGCTGGATGTTGGGTGGCGACGTGGTCGTCGTCTCTGGTTCCCCGGTCCCTTGGGATGCTTTCTCCGCCTCGGTCGTCAGTGGATCCCCGATCCCTTGGGCTGCTTCCTCGGCCTCCCTTGCGTTCATGAGGTTGTCGGCCACGTCATCTCTCACCGGTGGCCCCGTCACTGACGCGTATAAGCGCACGTACTGGGCCTCGACGTGCCCAAACCTCCGGCACCGAAAGCAGCGCGGGACCTTACACTCGCGGCGGACGTGGCCAGTTCCGTGGCAGCGCAGGCACTGCATTGGTCGGCCTGGTACCACCACTAAGGCCAATTCACCTGCGATCCGAATCTGGTGGGGCACGTCTTCCACCTGCGTCCCAACCTTCAGCTTCAGAAGGACTGTCCTCGTTGTTGACTCTTTCAGGCTGACGCCATGTATGCGCCAGCGTTCTTTGGCGACCTCCGTCATTTTGCCGTAGGCGTCCAAAGTCGTCCTGACGTCGTCATCGGTGACTCCGTGGAGCACCCAGTGGAGCTTCAGCTTCAGTTGCTGGTTTTTCGGGTCAATTATGAGGCACCGTCGCCCCTTCACTTTCAGCTCGTTGACGGCGAGCAACCCTTTCGTCGCCTCCGGGTTGTTCAGGGTCACCGCCCAGACGTGGTTGATTTGGTACGCCCTCAGAGCCACGACCTCGGGGAGCGTACCTGTCTGGGCGATGGCGTCCCGAAAATCCTCGACCCTAAAGGGCCTCACTCGCACGTCGCCGTGGAGGAACACTGTATTCGCAACAATGCGTCCGGTGAGCAGTGTCGGCAGTATAATCTGATAATTCTTGTCCTTGGTGTCTTGAATCTTGCTTCCGCGGCTGACTGAGGCCGCTCCTCCGGAGTGCGTATAGCTCCGGAGTGCGTGTAGCTTAACTCTTTATATAAAGTTCAAATTCCGAGGTGGCAATCTTGGATGGCTATGAAACGGTTCACAGGCCGAGGTGGCCATCTTGCGTGGCTGTGAAACGGTTCACAAATCCTTAAAATTAATGTAATTCATGAAATCAAAAATCAGGAAAAGTGTGTAGTCGTCCTCTGCTTTTTTTCCCCTTTTGAAATTTGCGTTTTTCGGGCAAAAGGGACATTCGTTTACAAACGGGAACACATGCACCGTAAGCATGTTTCAAAGAAACGCCCTCGATGTCTGAACCTTTTGGGACGACCTTATGCACTTTAATTCACCAAACCTATGTGACTCCGTTGAAGCTAGAGAGCAAGCATGCATGCTACGACAGACAGCGCTGGCTTCCACGGACGAACGCGAGCAGCAGACGTATCTGAACTACGCTCGCGGATGCTTTTTGTCTGCACTCTTCATGAAACAATAATAATGAGGTGCGACACAGCGGTAAGGCCGATAGCCCATGCCAGATAGAAAGGTATAAACTTTCTAGCCCAAACCTCTCGGACCGAGTCAGGAGCATTTTAGCATTGCAGCGCGAGATTCCGACAATGAGCGCATCGCTCTAAAGAATGCTTCGGCTGCATATGCAGTTAAGCCTTCAGCATGTTATGGCAAAGCACTCGTGCATCAATCGCCGTACTACAGTTCTACTCACCTGCCATATCGAGTACTTTCGCGTCGTAGAACGATCTGTTTCTTCGCGCGTCTCCGGCCCAGTAGACTTGGTACACCTTGTCGTCTTCATCTACACCGCTAAACTCCCTTACATCGTCGGAACTCACGACAGGCTGGGTCTTGTCGAGTATAAATTCTACTAAAGCATAAGACATTGTAGAGCCCGGGCAGGATCGACTTGTTGGAGCCAGCGGGCAAACAAAACGAGTCGAGAGTGATCGTTCATTGAAGCTCGGCGAAGCTGGCGAAGGTGAAGCCTCTCCGGGCGAAGCAAAAGTGGCGTGTTCGGCGTTTCGGCGGGCTTCTGATAAGGGTTGTCGGTCGGTTGCGTGTCATATCTCTAACATCAGCGGTTTCATGGGCTCGCGTCCCAAAATCGTTTTCTCGTGCATAGATTATCTTTCGTATTCATAGATTTGACGAAATAGCGGTATCCGAACGAACCTTACGTCCTTCGACCGTACGTCGGTCTGCACGTCAAACCTTTTGACGTACAGTCAGAGACAATCAATGTACAATCCACTGCATTGTCACGGATGTGGGTGTGAACCTATCTTCAGTAAGACGGGTATCATTGGTTTTGGAAGGGACAGAGTGAATCGAGAAATTTTAGAGGCGCATGCAATTAAAAATGCAGAGCTTGTCTTGTTTGCATTTCCTCTAGTCCCCGTTTACTGTGCGCTGTTTGCGTTTTCGTCACTATGAACCAACTAACCCTTACTCAGAATCGCCTCCAAGACATCTTTATGGCATTTCGCGGCGGCCGACTGCCACCAGGAAACCATCAGAAAGCCGATAAGCGGAGTATAACTGGAGTTTGACGGTCGGTCAGAGTAACTTGTTGGCCAATCAGACATGCTTGACGTACAGTCAGGCACAGTCAGCGGTACACTAAAAATACATTGACTGCCAAACAGGGTTACATTTATGGATTTTTCCTTCGGGCGTGCTCTGCACGGCTGACATGTCGAGAGCTCGTCGGTGATTGCGGTGATTTCGGCCTTGGCCTGGAATTCCTCGGCTGTCTCCTACAACGGCACCTTTCGGGAGCTGCTGCGCCTCATGTCGGAAGTTCTTCACAAAGACTACAGTGCGCCCATCCTGCAGGTCTGCTACGCCCCTTGAGACACCTATTCCAAAGGACTTATAACTAGGGCAACATCCGGCGTGACGCCATACCCAGCGACGCCGGAAAAAGAACCGAATTCCAGACTGCCTCGCGAACCGACGCGCTCTCATTCATTCTAAATCCAACAAAGCTCCCATCGTCAGCTCTCCTCTCCGCTGTTAGACTTAGGCTACAACTGCTATGTGCCTGCGGTCTGCCTCGTCTGCTCGCTGTCGCGGCTTCCTTTCGATTTGATCGGTGCACCAAAAAATGTTTCGATGCGAACCCGCATTCTCATCACGGCGGAGTGAAACTAACACCTCCTGGAAGCAGGGTTTCTACGGCTCTCTCGACCCGCGATGCCATTCTCAGCGATCGTGCGTATGACGACTGGCACTCGATAGCCTTCCAAAGCCGCGCTACAAACACTCGTTCTAGACGACAGTCCAGGCGCGGTCGCGCGGTTTCGAGAGCGTCCGCTGCACACCGACTTCGTACTGGGCAGGTAGTGTTGGGCCAGTTGGGCTCCAAATCTCGCCTGTTCGACACCGATTCAGTGAACGCTGCCGTAAAATATTGGTGCAAACAACAGCGTTGCCACAGAGAAGCCAAGACAACGAGGGTTGTTTGCCCCAAAAAAACAATTTCGGGACACTTTGACGAGGTTCCCATTAGTTGAGAAGAGTTTGTGGCCACGCCTACTTCCATTACACTTACGGACGCCACATCCTCTCCCTATAACCTCCTTGCCTATCCCTCCGCCGAGAAGTGGTTGGACGTCGCCTTCCGAAAGAACTTTTCAGCGGGCGACTGCATCGGTCATGTCGGCCGAGAGAACACTCGAGCGTGGCCGCAGGTTCACGCGATCCACAATGACTCCGGAAGTAGGATGGGCTTTCGCAGCGTCAACCTATTTGCTCCCAGGTCTATCACGGGACCGTACTCACATAGGAAATCCATGCCTAGGATAACGTTTCACGAACAGTCCTTGAGGACGACGAATTTCTCTAGACAGGTCTAGCCGGGGATATCCACGCGCGCAGTAAACCTTCCCACTATTGTGATCACATGTCCGCCGGCGTTTCATATTTTCGAGCGCTCCACGGCGTCAGCACTTTCCGAAGGCGGCGAGAGATCTTCCAAATTTAAAATGAACAGTCTGCTCTGGTGTCGATGACTGTTTCGCGTCGTGGCCGCCGATGAATGCATCGAGGTTATTCGACACCGTCACAGAAGCATCATTTTGATGCGTCTCGTCACTGGTGTTTGAGCCTTCCGGCGTTTGTGGAGGATATTGGTGTCGCTAGCCCTTGGCATCGCCATCTCCTGGTATTGCCGTGCTTAGTGTTCCTGGCGGGACACGGGAGACAGGCTCTTTCGGTGGTACAGACGGACAGGCAAAGCAGGACGTTGAGGTGAAGGCAAGCAAGCTCCTCGAGGGGCTTTGGGTGCAAGGGACGGTGGACGGCGAAGATACTCGTGTATGTCTCCTGGGCACTCACCGTACCGTGGGCGTGGTTCGTTGTGCGGGAGGGGGTGTGCCCGCGCAGCTCAAGTCATCGGTAGGGGCATCGGCGATAGACATGGCCGGCTTCCCCGCTATGGTAACAAAGCGGGCGTCGTTCGGCTATTCGCCACACGTCGGTTTTTCTTGTTGAGGGTCGCTTTGGGTGGACGTACTGGACCCGTTCTTCGCGACGTCGGGAGCGCTGGGGTGCTCGATGCTCATGACATGGAGGCGCCACACACGGACGAGCAGGCGGCGGTGATGGGCGGGCTGTTGCGGCGTAGGACAGCGCCGGTTCCTTGGGGGTTGGCACGTTGACGGGAGTTTCAGTATGTGGGGCCCGCTGTACCCAGTCTCGCACGATCTCGGCGACTGACAGCGACGCCGAGCAGTCAGCAGTGGGGAGCAGATTTCGGAGCTCCTCTTGAACGACCTCTCGGATTATCTCCCGTATGTCCGATGTAGTGGGGCCCAAATAGCAACCTAAAGACAGGGATGCAACGACGCCAAGTAGTCGCTGGTAGTGGGAGGCTTTTGCCTGGAGAGCACGTTCGATATTCATGGCCTCTGTCACGAATCGTTCGACGGTCGACGGTAGGCGGCGTACAAGGCCTTCGAATTTCGTTCTTCCTAACGCCACGCATGAGAACTTTCAGCTTCTTTCCCCTGTCGCGTGAAGGTCACCGCGTGCACATAGACGTAGCACATCTTGAACGAAGCTGTTTACACTTTCGTTTGGCCCTTGATTCCTGTTTCAAGCTGGTCCTCCGCCTTCTGTCGCCGTTGTTTGCTCGAGAAGGTCCGTTCAGCTCGGCGGTGCAGACGTCCCACGAAGTGAGCGAAGCCTCGTGGTTTTTGAACCAGTACCTCTCGGTGCCTTCCAGCTAGAAGTAGAGGTTCTGAAGGCGTTGCTGTCCGTTTTATTTGTTGTGGTTGGACAAGCGCTCGTAGTGTAGAATCCAGTCCTCAGTGTCTTCATAGAGTTCGCCATGGAAGGACATCGGCGATTGAACGGCGATGAGCAGGTAGACGACGGGGGTGGCGGCAGGGGTCTGCGATGATGGGCTGGTCATTTTTGGTTTCGTCGACTCGTGGGGTTTCTTCAGCAGTAGACCGAATTCCATGGGGGGGGGGGGGGGGCAAACCTTGAGCACGGCAGCTTAATCGGATCTTGATCGATTCCACAGACGGTCTTCTGCAGCCGGAGACTGGGCTTGCACTGCGATGCCTCAGAGTGGTACGCTTCATGGGCTGCAGTACCGCGCATTTCCACCAGAAATGTCGCGAACGAAGGTGACGGGATGACGAACAGTGAAGTGAAAAGAAAGGTTTAATCGGCGAAATTGTTCCAAACAAAAATAAAGAACGAGCGTCGAGGCAGCAGTAAAGTGGGCGGTGATTGGGCGTCGTAACGGTGAGCGAGAGCGATACTGACTCGACAAGGTCGCTGGCAGCTGCCTATCTACAGTAGCGTCATTACATTGAAAGCTCGGCAAAGAAGGTTCGAGCGTCGCGCGCTCGGGGCGAGGAGTAACTGGCACTCTCGAAAACTAGAAAGCAGGAAAAAAGTTAAAACTGGAACATGAACAAACGCGAATCTTCAAGAAGTCCATAACCTAGCGTTGCTTTTTCGGCCCTGCGGGCGGCAATATCTAACTTTCCTAAAAACCAAAGAAACAAACATATCTAATAACTTTTACGACGTTGAGGAATAGTCTATAAAAAGAACTGAAGAAATGAAATGTTTTCTATTAAAACTATTTGTTCACTACGATATCGCACCACCCCGACATGATGGAAAAAAATATAATTACTGTTTTGAATCGTAACGATTTGCAAATTAATATGGAATCAATAACTTATAACAATATTAAATTTATTTGTAGTACCCTTTCTAAATTATTTAAAGAAGCTGTGCAACCATTTCTGGGCTTTTCTTAAATCATTTGGGAGTTAGTGTCTAGATCTTTATGAAGTAAACAACAAAAAACCACTTTTCCCTGCATGTCCGAGTTTTATTTTTAAAATTGACAAACAATCAGGTTGTCGGCACTTCTCAACTACGTCACCATCTTCCGAGTCCTGTGCGCTGTGACGTGAACGGGGGCCGCGCGGGGTTCCGGTGAAGCTGTCTCTCTAGAGCCGCCAGTGAGCAGCGAGAACTCACCCGCTCGCAACCACGTGACCACATGCTTGAGCAGAGCGATCGACATGGCGAGAGAAGGAAAGTCTCGTCCGGGCCCGGCCATCCCCGTCCGGCTCAGCCAGGTCCCCCTCCGGCTCCTGGCGGCTGTTCGCGGTAGCAAAAAAAAGTGACGTTTTTTTTTTTTTTTTTTTTTTACTTCGGATGGATGGCATTACAAAAACTTTTAATAATAAAACTTCTGTTGATGATACGTTTATGTTAAAAAGACAAGATATATATAAAAAGTACCTTTTATCGAGATGGTATTTGCACAATTCCTTAAATTTTTACAAAATCCCCCATTGACGTCATTCCGCCTGGTTCTCATGGCATCCGCTTGCGGCTGCAGGTAGGAAAATATTAAAATTTTTGCCTCGCAAATACGCGGTACAGTGGCAAAATTCCGAAGAAGGGATATGTGCTTTCCGTCCTTTGTGACATGGTAAACAATGTGAAAAGTAAAATAGCAATTTTTTTCAACGTTAAAACCGTTGAAAAATGATTTTTTTTTGTTATCCTAGCAGGGTATTTAAACCCAACCGGTGCTTGTCATTTTATGGACCTCAACATTGAAGATAACATTTTTTTAGATCCGGTAGCTCAAGAAGAGATATTATAAGTATTCCGCACCGTGATCATCAATGATAGTTTTTACGCCGGTGGTTAGAAATCCGCCCAGTATTACATGTTCTGGACAATATTTGCCTTTATTTGGCATACACTTTTCATCTCCGTTCAGAAACGGCCATATTTTCGCAAAAAGGCAGATAGCTAAGGTGGTTGTTTTTTACGAAAAAAAAAAAGGTATAAAATATCTATTAAGTTACAGGCCTGTACTTCTGCTATATATAAAGGGCTTATAAAAACATTTTAATCGCCTTGTCAAATGTATTGATAATCAGAACATAATTACGAAATTGATACTCTGGTTCGAAAGCAAAAAAAAATTTTCGGCGAATCTAGCATTCTAATTATAATGCAATTAAATGCAAAGGGGCAAGCGAGCTGGACAAGAATGATGAAAATAATCCCTGGAGAAGGGGAACAAGAGGGACAAGGGACAAACATAAATCTCCAAACACAGCTAGGTGACTGGTGAGCGACCGAAAAAATCCGCCTGGTCCGGGTATCGAACCCGGGACCTCTCCATTACAAGTGGAGCGCTCTATCAACTGAGCTAACCAGGGGTTAGACGTCAGTAGAGCAAACGGGTTTTATCAGCTGCCACCAGTCTAACACCAACAAGGGTGAAGCTTGCAATTTAATGTTATAATTATAATGCAATTAAATGCAAAGAGGCAAGCGAGCTGGACAAGAATGATGAAAATAATCCCTGGAGAAGGGGAACAAGAGGGACATAATCCCCTTCTCCAGGGATTATTTTCATCATTCTTGTCCAGCTCGCTTGCCCCTTTGCATTTAATTGCATTATAATTACAACATTAAATTGCAAGCTTCACCCTTGTTGGTGTTAGACTGGTGGCAGCTGATAAAACCCGTTTGCTCTACTGACGTCTAACCCCTGGTTAGCTCAGTTGATAGAGCGCTCCACTTGTAATGGAGAGGTCCCGGGTTCGATACCCGGACCAGGCGGATTTTTTCGGTCGCTCACCAGTCACCTAGCTGTGTTTGGAGATTTATGTTTGTCCCTTGTCCCTCTTGTTCCCCTTCTCCAGGGATTATTTTCATCATTCTTGTCCAGCTCGCTTGCCCCTTTGCATTTAATTGCATTATAATTATAACATTAAATTGCAAGCTTCACCCTTGTTGGTGTTAGACTGGTGGCAGCTGATAAAACCCGTTTGCTCTACTGACGTCTAACCCCTGGTTAGCTCAGTTGATAGAGCGCTCCACTTGTAATGGAGAGGTCCCGGGTTCGATACCCGGACCAGGCGGATTTTTTCGGTCGCTCACCAGCCACCTAGCTGTGTTTGGAGATTTATGTTTGTCCCTTATCCTCTTGTTCCCCTTCTCCAGGGATTATTTTCATCATTCTTGTCCAGCTCGCTTGCCCCTTTGCATTTAATTGCATTATAATTATAACATTAAATTGCAAGCTTCACCCTTGTTGGTGTTAGACTGGTGGCAGCTGATAAAACCCGTTTGCTCTACTGACGTCTAACCCCTGGTTAGCTCAGTTGATAGAGCGCTCCACTTGCAATGGAGAGGTCCCGGGTTCGATACCCGGACCAGGCGGATTTTTTCGGTCGCTCACCAGTCACCTAGCTGTGTTTGGAGATTTATGTTTGTCCCTTGTCCCTCTTGTTCCCCTTCTCCAGGGATTATTTTCACCAGCATTCTAGGTTGGGCATTCAAGGTGACGAGTACCAAAATAATTAATTATGACAACATGAAGACAATCAAAGATTGTCCTGGTTACATTTTTTTTTTACTTTACGAAAGCAGTCAACCATGTTAATAACGAAATGCTTATTTGAAAAATTTAAATTTACGCTGCTCTTCTCATCAAATTGTATTTAAAATATCAGAACCAATTTGTTAAGGCACACAAGGACTTCTCAGATATTAAACCAATTACATATGGAGTACCACAAGGCAACAAACTGGGGCAATTACTCTTAAACATATGCCTAATGACAGTGTTCACGTTGACCATAAGGTAATTCAGATAATTTACTGGAACAAAAGTCTAGTTTTACAGCTAAAACTTATGATAACCGTTTGCGTGCATTTAATGACATGAGAAATCGCCTCGAAATATGGGCTGCTGCAAATATCACATAAGAAATAAAAATAAAATCAAGGCCGGCTTTTCGCTTCGAAAATAGTGATCTTGACTTTCTAAGTGATATTTGTTTTGACACCTCGCTTATAAGAATATTACTTTCAAAACTTTGGGAGTAATTTTCGCGAAGCTCTTGACTTTAACTGGGCATGTGGATTATATAATTTCTTAGCTGGGTGTATCAGTAATATATTGCCACGCAGATGACCGAGAGGAAACGCTTCTTCGAGTATCTGGAAGTTTCTTGTTTATTCTTACCCCCAGTGTAAAATATAAGGTGGCCAGGTTCACTTTGCCTAATAAGTATTACCGTAGCTCTCTTTCCAGCATCGAGGTTGAGTATTTGAGGTGACGAGTACAGTAGATAAGGATCCGAGCGCGGTATTGTCGATGCATTTACCTGGTTCACTCAAGAAACTGCTGCCTGCTGCCGACCCTCCGGCGTCGCTGACGGAAGGTTGCGATGCTGTGCGAATGGTTGTTGAAAAACTCTACTTAGGGTTTGCTTGGTGTAGGCACGGCTTCGCGGCCACCCGAAGAGCAAAGGATTCGCAACGACGAAGTAGCATCTTGGATGTTCAGTGACCTAACGGTTGTCGAGAGGCCCACGATCACATTTCAGCGAAGCGAGTGCAGTTGGCCAGATTGAGGCGCACTCGACTCTCGCGTCACGATTGCTAAGTTGCTGCTTTGCGTACAGTGATAACATGTGCAGTGACATTCGAAACAGCTTTTGAGAATGGAAGCGAGTAAAATAAACAAGTCTGTAGGGCGGTGGAGTATCGTGACAAGGTAGTACTTACCTCGGAAGCGGCATAAGCAGCGGCTTGATGATCGCTAACTCCCGCGTCGAGAAAAACGAAAGGTACAGAAAAACTTTAAATATACAAACACAGCAAATAGCAAGATGCTTTTGCTCGCCCTTAGAGATCGCATGCATGACTATCTTCTACTTTTCTACTTCTGCATTGCTGAGAAGAAGTACGCGGGTTTAAACCCTAGGCAAAGTAAAACACCATTGTGGAGGCTAAAAAAATTGAATAATCGCGAGTCTCTAGTTCCAAAGACATACATCAATTTATAGCCAGCTGAATCCCAGGTAGCACGCCAGAGGAATGCCCAACTTGGGCAAAGGTCTGGCAAACATAAGGGCCCAACTTTGGCGCAGTTAGGTTTTTGCACCATGGCATTCATCAGTGCCAAAGTACGGTGCCTAACTATAGCCTTAGTTGGGCCTCATTTCGGTATTTGGGACGTGCTAAGGTTTGGCGTTTCTCTGGTCCGCCAGAGGAGCGCCAAAGTTGATGCAATAAATCAGCCATAACTGCCAGAGCAACGCCTAATTTGGGTATTTCGGACACGCCAAAATTTGGCGTTTCTCTGATACGCCACAGGAGTGCCGAAGTGTGCCATACTTGAGCCATAACTACCAAAGCAACGCCTAATTTCGGTATTTCAGCCTCGCCGAGTTTGGCTTTTCTCTGGTCCGCAACAGTTGTGCCAAAGTAAGTGCCAGACTTGAGCCATAACTGCCGCAGTAAATCTTAATTTGTCGATTCGGGGCATGCCGAAGTTTGGCTCTTTCCTGGCTACCCACTGAAGTGCCAAGTAAGTGCCCAAAGAAAGCCGAGAGGCCAGCCCAAGTTTCGAATATCTCTGGTGTGTCACAGAAGTGCTCTTTTACGCGTCCCAGAAGAGAAATAAAATAAATAAGCGTTGGAAGCACGATAATAAGATGTCATCACCTCCGTTCCCAAGCAGCACGGCAATACTTTGCAGTATCGTGCCAGTGCCGGCCGAAAGTCGGTTCCAATATCGCTCAACTGTCCAGTTTTGCACCACCGTTTGATACCCGGCAGGTATTGCCGTACAGCTGTTTCGCCCCGGCCTAGCGTTCACGTAATATTGTGCGAAAACTCTACGATGCGTCTGCTTCGTATTGGCCGAACGTCGTGCAAGTATGTGTACGTTGCATGTCATTTGTTGCATATCCAATCACTTATACGGACAAACAAATTTTTTCGATCGCTCCCAGAAGTTTATTAAACAACTGTCATTACACACAGTGTATTCTCAACATATTTACAAGGTCACACTTCTCTGTAAAACGAAAAGCAAATTATAAAATACAATTAACACTGTCCTCATGCCAAGCAAAACTCATCACACGTAAAACCGCGGAGAATGAAAGGAAAGCAGGACGACTATCAGAATCATGCTTGCAGTGCAATTACTAATAAAAGAGCGATATCATGTAATCCTTGATAGATGCATAATCCAACTCAGGCAACCCACAAACACATTCAAGGAAGAAGGTTGCGCACATTCAACCGACGTCTCGTCGTCGGCGAAGAGCAGTTTTTGTCGAAGCGTGTCCAACAAACACATCACAAGTATTCCACGAACTCCGGTGCAAAAAATGACTGTTACCGAAAAATTGGCATGGACGTATTCCGACCGTTTACGACGAAAAAACACGGCCGCGTCTGCAACGCACGAAAGCATCAGAACACTGAAGAGCCCAGTTCGAAAACCGGACCTACGTGGCCTGCTTATTTCTATAACTAGGCAAACGGCGAAAACGACAGCCCCAGAGATCCCATCAGCGTGACAGAGAAAGTCACGTGACAAATTTTCGTCCAAACGTTTTTGTCCTACGCGTCCTATGTAGAGAGGTCACGCTGAGTCACGCGTTTCGCTTCATCATTTTGATTTGCTTAAAGCGGCTGTCGAGCTCGCTTACAGCCACACGAAAACGCAAAACCAGGTGGGGAGGATTTGCAAAAGGCGAGGTCGAAGGGGCATCAACAACGCATAAAAGGAAAGGCCGCTTCTGCCGGTGACCTTGTCGCCTTGCCTAGCCTGTCAGCGTTCGGCTTCAAGTCCGAACTCGTCGACCCGCATGGACCTCAGGACACCAATTTGACATTGACAAGGCATCGACCTTGGAGGGGGATAAAAGGTGGGAACCGAGGAAGCTGCTGGAATCTTGGTTCATCCAGAACGACAAACGCGGAAGTGATTCATCGCTGGTAAACAAGAACCGTGGCCCCCTGCCGGACGTGTACACAAACTTTATGCCTAAATAGCCGAACTTTTTTGTGCGACTCTCACTCGCTCTGTGCTCTACTGAAGATGCCTCCCGCATTGGAGGCGCAACGTTTAATTAAATTGTTATTTTTGTTATGTCAAGCCGTTTTTGTTATTACATAAATTAGGAGCGCAACCGGGACATTTTCTCCCGTGAATGACGATCGGGTGCTTGGACTCCGAAGCAGCTCTTTCGGCGTCCATTTGATGTTCTCGGAGTCGGTCGTTTATTTTTTTTTTTTATTTTATTTATTAATACTGCTCACCTCGGGGAGGCGATAGCAGGAGTAAAACTGTACATATTTGAAAAAAAAGAAAAAAGAAAAAAGTGCCGTTATACACAGTTCAAAATCTCGGCAGCGCCTTGCTGCAACGCGACACAGACAAGCAAAGTGACTCGCTCATCCAATCCCATCGGAAAACACTCGCGAATATAGAATGCGTAATATACAATCAAGATGCAACTCACACGTACAACAACTATTTACTTTTCTAACCGATTTGGGAGAGGAATGAAGACAAGGTTGATCTATTCACAACGTCGGCTGGCAGGGAATTCCATTCTCTAACAGTGCGTGGAAAAAATGAATAATAAAATACATTGTTTTTAGCAAAAAATTCTCTTATTGACAGTTGATGGGATCGTCTTGTTAATCGTGGCTGAAAAAATGAGATATACTTGTTTTTGTTAATCTTTAGCTGGTCATTAATGATTAGATAGAAGAATTTTAATCGATCTCTCCGTCGTCTATTTTCAAGACTCTCGAGGTTGGCATTTTGCAGGAGCTGGCTGGGAGACACAGACCAGCTATAGGAGTTGTAGATAAACCTTACCGCCCTCCTTTGTATTTTTTCCAGTTTATTTTTGTTTACTTCGGTGTGCGGATCCCAGACCACTCCAGCATATTCCAGAATAGGTCGCACGTAGGTCTGGAATGCAGTCAGCTTCGCTGAAACACTGGAGCGCCCCAGGGATCGTCTCAGGTACCCTAGCTTTTGGAAAGCACGTCTTGAGATGTAGTCAATGTGATCGTTCCATCGTAGATCCGATGTAATGATCACCCCTAGGTACTTAAATGATTCAACTTTTTGCAGAGGTACGCCGCCTATTGAGTAAGAAAAATGTGAAATGGTTTTTTTTCGTGTGATGTTCATAAATACTGTTTTTTTCGCGTTTAGAGTCATTTGCCACTTCGCGCACCATAAGTTAATTTTTGCCAGGGAGGCATCGATGAGAAGGTGGTCTTCAGGGATAGAAATTTCAGTGTAAAGAACACAGTCGTCGGCGAAAAGGTTAATCTGGACTGGTATATCATCTAATATGTCATTAATGAATATCAAAAAAGTAACGGTCCAAGAACGGATCCCTGAGGCACCCCAGAGTCAACGAAAACAGGTTCGGAAATCGATCCATCTATGACAACCCCCTGTCGACGAAGTGTTAAGTAGTCACTAATCCAATTTGTAATCATGTCGTTCCTTAAGATTGCTTTCAGTTTTATTAATAACTTCGGGTGGGATACTTGATCGAAAGCTTTTGAGAAGTCCAAGAAGACCACGTCCACCTGGCCACGACGGTTTAAGACT
This sequence comes from Ixodes scapularis, assembly GCF_016920785.2. Lineage (NCBI taxonomy): Eukaryota > Metazoa > Arthropoda > Arachnida > Ixodida > Ixodidae > Ixodes > Ixodes scapularis. The sequence continues at coordinate 56,169,345 of NW_024609838.1, read as the reverse complement.
TCAGAAAAATAATGCATGGTTTCAACCAACTGAGTGGAAGTAGACAAAGCTTTACGGAAACCGTGTTGCCGAGGATGCAGTAAGTTACTTGATTCTAAAAAATGACAAATATGCGTAAATAATACATGTTCCAATACTTTCCCCGCAGTACACAACAGTGAAATTGGTCGGTAATTTGTCACAAGCTCACGATCTTCTGCCTTAAAAACAGGGATAACTTTTGCGTACTTCCACTCTGTGGGTACCCTGCCGCTTTCTAGAGACCTCCGAAAAATAACTGTAAGGTATTTTGCACACCATTCGGCATAACGGCGTAGAAAAGCGTTCGGAACGTTGTCTATTCCGGTAGATTTTTTTAACGTCGAGATCGAGCAACAAAGAAAAGATTCCAACTTCACAGATTGTTAAGTCGTTCAACGGAGGGATATTCGTCGGTGCCTCAAAAGTGGGGTGCGTGTTATCATCTATTGTGAAGGTAGATTTAAAAAAGAGATTGAAACAGTTTGCCAGTTTTGCTTTGTCACTCACATGCTCCCCGGCCACTTTAAGACTACTGATCGTCAGTTTACGAGGCGAGAGATACCTCCAAAATTTATCTGGTAATGTCAGCATAAAATTTGGCAGTGTTTCAGAATGGTATTTCTGTTTAGCCGCTTCAATGCTTTCTTTCAACTGCTGTCTGAGGTCGTCCAGATTACGGCTCCTGCCGTTGTTAGGGTGTCTCTTACAACTTCTCTTTACTCTGTTAATTTTACGTACCAAGTGGATGATGTCGCGAGTCATCCAGGGATTCTTTCTGTGCGTAGTTTTCTTAATTTTAGGCACATAATCTTTGATGCACCGTCCCAAGTAGCACAACTCGCCGGTTTGGGACTGGGGCGGTACCGGTCTGCCGGTAAGATCCTACTGGGGCGACGCTGGAAATGCACCGCGGGGCGACAACGGGCCAGTGAGATTGCCAGTCACCGGCCAGTGACTGGAACTGACTGGGACGCCCGGCACTGGGCGTCCCAGCGAGTTCCCGGGATGCTGCCAGCACAAATCCCCAGCAAAGTACCAGTAACGCGGGAAGATACCAGCAGGACCCCAGGCTAGCGGCCTCAAGCCATACAGTTCCCGGGCTTGTTTTGTCTCTGCGAGTTCCCGGGATGCTGCCAGCACAAATCCCCAGCGTAGTACCAGTAACGCGGTGAGATACCAGCAAGACCCCAGGCTAGCGGCCTCAAGCCATACAGTTCCCAGGCTTGTTTTGTCCCAGCGAGTTCCCGGGATGCTGCCAGCACAAATCCCCGGTGCACTACCAGCAGTACCGCAAGATACCAGCAAGACCCCAGGCTAGCGGGCTAAAATCGTACAGTTCCCGGTCTCGTCTTACAGCCTAACATGTGGTTTTGTGTGCAATTTACACCTGAATAGAAATGATGTAGTTCATAAGAAGGGTAATTTTAACAACAAATGAGTGTAAACAATTATGTCGCACTGTACATGAAAGTAAATTTCTGGCATAGGTATACACCTTTTTGGTAAAGCGGCTGCCACAGCCATCTGTCGCTCATACACATGGTAGCAAATAAAACATTCAAAATTGTTACCGTAATTGTTTATTGTCAGCTCCAGTGAAGCTACAGCTTGGCTGGTAATCATGGGCTTGTCGCTAGAGGAGTGCGCTGGATGAAAGAGACTGCATGTCACGGGCCTAGGAAATGTTCTGCACACTTTTCGTGCAGCTTGTGATGCAAGTCGACCATGCACCCAGGAAGGGGTCCATCATTAGAGCACCTGCAAAGAGAATCAACAGCACAGTAAAATGACAGGGTAAATCAATACCAGCTGCACATGATAATCCAGAAATTCCAAACTGGGGCGAGGGCTTAAAAGGTTAAAACAGCGCAAAGGACGACGGACAGGGTAAAAGACACGGACAGAGCGCTGACTCGAAACCAAATTTTTATTGAACTCAACGGTGCAATATATACACACTATTGAGAACAAAAAGAAGAATATCAGCCTGAAAAACACCCAAAACAAAAGCACAAAAACGAAGTATCACCTCTAAAAAGACAAACCAAGCAGCTAATCAAGTGGCCAGAAAATCAGGGGCATGAGACAAGAAGCCCATGTAAAAGAAAACCTTTTTGCAACTAATGTACTAATTGTCTTCATTTCATTTTCAATCTGGAAACTATATAAAAAAAATACTTTGATTGCCCTAAGGGACACCTGTTACAACACAGTGGATGACCAAGCAGCAAAAATGGCCCAGTTATCTCATAATCAAGGTCAGCTATTTGCATGAAAAAGGCCCACTTCAGAGAAAGGCTCGTGGAAATCATCTACTTTAATTCAAGAGGGCGTGTCGAGAAACGGGCAAACTCGGCGGAGTAGTTGGCATGTAGTTTAACATTGCCGTTTGCCCCGATAGGTGCGAGAGATCCAGCATTTTTAGGTAAATATAAGTAATTAATTATGAATAATTCATTAGTCTTACTGAGACAATGACAAATCATATCCTTGACATATTCGTGACTCCAGCAAAACGGACAGCACCAAGCGGGAAAACCGGGAACCAGCCAGAACGGGTCACTCTGCGCGTCTCCACGTCTTGGGCGGCTTTCGCGGACACGTGTTGTCGACGCGGTGGCGAACAATGTAATTTCACAAAGGTCCGAATATTTCTCAAGTTTGCCTGAGTGTTCATCAGTGTGATGAAGCCTCAGTAAATTGTTTTCTTCTATCACGTGTTTGAAAGCCTGTTTACTCCACAACACACGGCCGCGTGCGTACAATTTCTTGGATGGGGAGGTATCACGGAAAAACGTTTTGATTTCTTCCCTGTCTCGAATGACATTCAAAGTGACGACTACTCGGTAACTGACAACTGGTATGTAGAACAGTGGACTGAGGACGACAGACGAGGTGTTTCACTGGAGGGAACCCCAATGCTGCAGTCAAGTGAATGGGAAGGTTCAATAGCTGCTTTTCTTGAATTTAGTTGTGTTTGATTAGCGTCAAGATTGAGCCACCCACACTGGTCGGTGCATTGGCTATTCATCTTGGCTGCTCTTTGCCGAAAAAGCCTCTGGACCACACCGAAAAAGTTGGGCTGATTTCGCATCTACTTGATTCTGGAAAACCTGCTCGCTGCATACGATTAATGAGGGATATTGTCTGCTTTCAAAAGGTGGGGGACGCGTCTCGCAAAGTTAGAAGCTGTCATGACATTATGATCTATTGCGCCTACAATATTTATAATATACCCTCGTTGAAGCCAGCAGCAATATTCGTCTACATTGTTCAGGTTTTCCGGCCACAAAAGATACTCTATTTCTCCATTCACGATTTGAAGTCAAGTTTAATGCAGAGGGGTTCTGCGTGAATCTCTGATGAAGACTCTCTTCAAATTTGTCCGCAATCATCTCCGTGCTGTCGGCTAGAACCATATGGCTGAGTTTAGGTAGTATCTCTCTGTCTGTCAAATATACTTTGATTCAGCAGTTCACCTAATACCTAGTCAAGTAAGCTCATATTTCAGCCCAAATAATATACTAATATCCCTTTAGTGGGACATGGTACGTAATATAATGCATAACCCGCACATTCGTCAAAATGACTTCTCGATTGTCACTAAAACCCGAGTTGAAATACGAGTATCAGCTGCTTAGTGGGGCTCAAGAAGCTCAAGGTTGGCTCAACAAGCGCTTGCTTAATTTTCGTAATTTTCCTGCAGCCTGTGTTGCTGACCAAGCAGACGACTGGAGCTGTTTCTTAATACGCACAAACGCTCGATTGCGCCGGCAGATAAGTCGTATGGTCGAGGGATGCGAGTTAGCTGAAAATTACTGTCGGTGGAACAATTCTGTAGTCATCGCTGCTTTCCTTACCTGATCAAAACTGATTAGAGTCTATTACCGTCTCTCTGGAGCCCATAGTTTCGGTATTGAACGAAACCTCCGAAACAAAAGTTTGACATGAAAAGAACAAAAAGCACCGGGAAAACAAAACTATGCTCAGCAAGTTTATGTGCACCGGCTACACTTAACCGCCGCAGTTGAAATACCTATAAAATAGGGCATTAAATAAAAGAAAATCTGTTAAATTGAATGCTCAGGCGGCCCGGCCGAGCCGACGTGACCTGTTCCCAGCCGCCATGTTTGTTTGGTGGTGGCGCCCCTTATAGATCGTTGGAGTCGCGAATACAGCTCATTGTTGTACACATACTAATGAGATTGGGTAGACACATGTAAACATATAATAAATTGCAGAGTATGGCCCCTGTGTTCCCACATAATGGCAACCTGAATAAAACTCATCTGCAGACTTCACCAAATAAAAAATAGCGACTTACACAGAAACTATACCCGTTTTCACCTCAAGAACCGCAGTAAAACAAGCCCGGCTCCTCGTGGAGCATTACTAATTTACCTCTTTATGCGAATAATTAAGATATATGTAGGTGAATTTTAGATTAGATATATGTTATCTTATCAAGACGCACACGTTCCAAACGTCAAAAGCACCGCTTTTTTCCTCCGACAAACAAATCTCGTAAGAACTACTTCGCGCAGCGTATGAACAATGCGCAAAACTTACTTTTTTCTTGAGGTGAAAACGGGTATAGTATATATTAGCGTCTACCATAAACTCACATTGAGTGTTTACCATCAGCATGCCCCATAGCCCTTGAAAATGCCCGCAAGCCTCACTTACTTTAAGCATGTGACATCATATGACAAGAAACATTCCCTCGTGATCATCATTGATGTCTACAGGCGCGAACAGTTCAGGCAAATCAATAGAAAGATAACAAATCAGTAGTGAGGCGGTGTACAGTGGCTGGTAGGTGCAGGTTAATATGTATGGGACATCTATTTTCTAAATAATATTGTTTACCTGGTCAATTTTCTTCACAGACCCATCACATACTGAGACAAGGTTCTCAATACAGTGAAAAACAGGAAGTAGGAGTGAGTTCCAGATTTAGTTTTGCACAAGCTATGTGGCAACTGACTTCATCCTCTTAGAATTTATTGGAGTGGATCTGGGTATGATTATGTCTAGCCCGACAATACTGCTAGGAGCACCTTCAAAACCTTCAGAAAGGGGTAGAGGAAGTTTGAATCATAATTTCCGTATTGCAATGAGAGCTGCTCATACTGAGAATTGATGTGAGCAATGTCGGCCATCCTTCTGCCTGAAATATCTATGCGTTAGCCACCCCCTATCAGAAAAAGTTTTAGCTGAGCGCTTTTTACGGCCCGCTCTGCTCAGCCACTGGGTGGGAAAATAACCAGGCACGCACGTAGTGCTCAGTCGGCAGTGGTCATCGGGGTGCAGGAATTGTCTGCTCCATCGGCATCTGCGCTCCGACTGGTTGTTGCTGACTGAGCGTTGTGAGCATGCAGGTGCTTTCCTTTTGAATGGAGCGGGTCGTAACAATGCTCAGATAAAACTATCTAATGTCTATGTCGCAGCCTCAACAGCCAAACGAGCAGTCTTCTTCCTCGCTTGCACAATAGACCAAAATTGCACTGCATACTGCTTTAGAGGCTTGTTGGCATGTTTCACACTCACTCTCTGCAGACAGCTAGGACTGTCAGTAAGCGAGGAAAAAAAGTGTGAACACATATCACGCACGCCAAAAGAAAACATCAATGGGACTACACGAGATCGCATTAAAGTTGCCAATTGGGCGCGTTTTATACCGCACAGTTACTGTGTTTGCACAAGTCAACTAGCTCTACTTATACCGCTCAGCACACCACAGCTAGGCTGAATCACATAAGTGTCACACTTGCCGAGCTTGAAGTACAGTCGTGATCTCTACGAGTGTGAACAAGCGATCGTCGACTGCTCAGTACTGGGAGCATCATGCACCAGCGGACTTGCTCTCGTTTTAAAATGCCTTGCGAACCAAGCATGGTGAGTCATCTGATAAGGAGAGAATGTCACAACGGACAGCACTGAGCAGTTGATAATCACCTGCTTACCTCCATATGGATCAAGTCTCTACCTGGCCGAAGTAGGCAGTATGTGTGCAGCAGAAACGGCTGTACTGAAATCTCAAAAGGATGAAAGATCAAAACAGGCTTGGTAATGTTTCACGTTGCAAGTATGCCCATGGAAATTTCACTTTCTAAAACATAAACAAGCATTTCAAATCGTCACCCAGGACAAGCTGCTATTACACAGCTGTATATATAAGCCAGCTTACCATCAACAACCTTTGCAGACTGCCATGGACCTGGTCCTCAGCTCGGCTGGTGATGCAGGAATGAATTGGCCTAGTCGATGCTAGCTTCCGTTCGGCAAGGGCTGCACTGAGTATAAAGGTGAAAAAAGTGCTGTAGATTATGTGAAACAAACAAAAGCAATCCAGCATCCACAATTCGCTAGAGGCACTGAAAACAAAAATCAGAGGTTGGGTCAATTATGTTAATGCAATATACTTCGGACACATACCATGACTGCAGGTAAGATATTTGCTGCCTTCAATCTAGATCTGCTTGAAAATCTACAAGCCAAATAACAAATATTTTATAAGCTGAGATATATTTCGATGGAACTACAAATTCTGAAAACTATCTCTGCAAATATGGTGCTATCTAGTACACCAGAGATGAGTAGAATTGAATTACAGCGTCCCCCTTACAAAGATTGAAGCAAAACAAGTATAGAGTCTGCCGTGCCACTACAGTAAAACCTCGTTAATTCGGATCTCGTGGGACCGGCAAAAATTTCCGAATTATCCGAAAGTCGAAATATCGAAAGGACAAAGAAAGCTGCGCGAAAACGTTTCCCTGTGACATACCTTTATTTTGAGAAGAAATCTGTTATTACCGCCTGCTTTCTGGACGACACCTGGGCGGAGACGGCAACTTTCCTTAGCGCGGTCGAGTGCTCCACCTCACTCGCACTGTCGGAGCTACGCATCTCGTGCACTGACAATGTAGCGCAGCAAAGCCTCTTCTAGTTTCGGGTGCACCACCTTCCAAGGCCGCTTTCTTTTCGCATTGAACTTCTCGCTCTCGAAAGCCCGTAGGATATCGGCCACAATTTTTACATACGTGGCCAAAGTGCTTTTCTTGACGTCGCAACTTTCCATCACTTGTCGAGAGACGCCGCCCTCCAAGGCCCTCAGTATTTCCACTTTCGTCGCTAAATTCTTAGCCTCGTACAGCTGCAACGGAAAGCGAGTAGCACAACTGACCAGTAATCGGAGCGGCGAAATCGCGACACCCGGCGCTATTTTTCCCAAGCGCCGATAGCGAGAGTGCCAGTCAAGTTGCAGTTTCCAATGCAGGGGTGGCTGGCGAAAAATTGAGGGATAAAATAGTTGTTAAAATGGCGGGCTTTAGGATCCCCGCGTTGAGGCATAAAACGTGACTGTCACTCTCGCTATTGGTACGCTCGGGAACAATAGCCCTGCGTGTCGGGATTTTGCCATTCCGGTCGTCGGTCACTTGTGCTACCCTTTTTCCGTTGCAGCAATGCTTCTGCCGCTTCCGTGCCAGGAGAGTAACGCGCTGAAGCACGGCGATCCAGAGCAAAACTGGTGCGAAACACGGAGAACCGGAAGAGCGAAGAACCATGGGAAAACCGGAAAAACCATGTGTGCAGTTCGGATGGATAGCGGTCATACCTTTTGGAACAGACGACAGCTAGCGCCACCTGCCGAATTCATCCGAATTAACCATAGCGCGCCGCGTTCCCTCCGAATTAATGAGTGTTTGCTGCCCCTGACTAATACATACGTTTGACGGGACCGGATCGGCAGTTCAAATTTTCCGTATTAGCGGGGGATGAATTAACGAGGTTTTACTATACAACAGAAACGACTCTACTGTGATCTCGTGGAGATCAGACTTCGGAACAGGCATGAAGGATTTGGCACGAGAAATATGCCAATGTCATTATTCATTTCTGCAACATTAAAATGACTCTGAAAGTGCGACCAGCTGCAGGGTGTATTCACGCAAATCTTGCGAGTGCTGAATTGTAGGCACAGTGCCCTGATTTTGTTCATGTGCGATATATGACCAAATACCATAGAGACCAATACTGCAAACCTCTCCGAAAACCAATGGGTGCGGTGGCTAACGGCGTGAGTGGCGCTGTTCACCTCTCTTGCCGTTCATTTGTGTTTGTGTGTTGCCACTTCCAATGGGAAGGCTTCAGTCATTATTGGGAACACTAAATAAACAAATAAAAATACAAACACAACACACACAGCAATACTGGCAGCAAGTCGAGACACACTTCTGTTGTAAACTCAGCATTCCGCTTACGAATGGGATGCGCAATTCCCCTACAGAATTTCATTCCACGTGAGTGGCATCGGAATTGCTAAAGGCCAGTTTATAAACATAGTCAGTGTTAAAAATAATCCTATCAGCAATAAGTTGCTATTATATTGCTCAATATATAGAGCACCTTACCATGAACAGCCTTGGCAGTCTTCCATGAAGCCTGGCCTTCAGCAGAGGAAGCTGTCATTCTGTGTCGTCTCAGGACACTCACATCAAAATGGCGAAAGTGAATGCCAACTTCTACTTGGTAGGGCTGCAGTAAGTATAAAGATGAAAACACAGATTAGAATATAAGATAAAAAATATCATGGACCAACTTGAAAAAAAGTGCACAAAAAGACAAGGACAAAAGGACAGGAACACATAGGATGCAGGACTGGTGCACACTCACGACTTGATCTATTGAACATAAAAAAAGAAAAAGGATCAGAGAAATCAGAAAGGCTGTGTTCGGAGAACGTGAGCTTCAGAAACCGGGGCGTGAGCAAAAGATGTCAGCTAGATTGTTTTACAGACACTTTGGAATTAACAACAGCTTTTCCATGTAATAAGGTGGTGAGCTCATTCTGATTGAACACCCTGAAAAATAACAGACAAAAAACAAGGAATAAAGGAGAGGAATACATACACTACATACGAGTGTAGACTCCCAACTCACAAATTGGAGAAGAAAAAAATAAAGAATACGGAAGGAGCTTTAGCATAAGTTTGAACAGGTCCAAGTGGAATGTGCTAACTCCCACCCATATGCATAAGACAGTAAACATGATTTTCTTGGCAGCTCAGGTAACAGACGGATGTGCGGACACATTGGTCGCCCATATTATGAATAATAAAGGCCTAAAATAATCCCCTTGTATGTTTTTCACAGTATCTGCTAATTATTCATGTTTTCTCTAAAAGCCTCGTCCCACTAGAGCGACAAACACCGATTTTTGTCCGACGACACCACAAAGTTCCGTGTCGCCGATGCTGTCCCACTGCAACGGCCCAATGCCCGCGACAATCGCCGACAAACGATCGACGACGGACAAGTTCTTGTCTGTTGTTGGACTTGAAGCGCAGCAAGCAGTCCCACCGAGGAACACCTCTCGGATACAAACTTATCCTCTTCGCCCGCTTGTGCCCTCTGTTGCCTCTCTTTCCACCCTTCTACCCTTCCTCCCGTGGCTTGCTCCGCCGCTCGACCTCCAGAGAAGCCCTTGGCGGCCACTCCTCGTTCCCGCAGTTCCCGTCCCTCGATTGCTCATAGTGGTCTCGGGCGCGGCTTGCTCGCTGGCGCTGGGCAGTCATGTTGCGAAAGGGTTGTCTGTGGCTGGTTTTGCTCGCAAAAACTTGGTGCACGATTTGGTGCTTCAAGACGCCGAGGTCTACGCCCCTGCATCAGGATGGATACACCCATGTTCGAGGACTGACCAAAGACCGCTCACCACGAAGTAGGACACCACGTTCCGCGGCTAGCCATTCCGGCAGACGAGACTTGTCATCACGTTCTGTGATAATCGGGATGCCGTATTGTCCCCCATAAAACGCCTGCCCTCGATCATTCGGATATGAAGTTTCAAACATCCTCAAAATCAGGGTGAAATTCCTTGGTGCTCACATAGAATTCCTCGAACGACCCAAAAAAAAAGGAACGATTCAGGTATTCTAGTTCAGAAAAAGTTCGGTGTCAATTGCCACGACTGTTTGTGGAAAGTCGCCACCGGCAAATGAAGAGAAGCGGAAGCTTTAATCAAGAAATAAAGTAATCGTCTAAACTTTCACCGTGTTTGTCGGCGTGTTTAATGCCCAAAGAGCAAAATATGAAAACCGCGTCGCCAGACTGTTTATCTGTGTATATTGAAGTGTTTTGTTGACAACACCAGTCCCACTAGGAAAGAACTTTCCTTGTCCCAGTGTCCTGCGTCGTGTCCGCCGGGTGGGACAGCGTGCGTCAAGTGTCGCTGTCGTTTATTGCTGTCTGTCGCTCTAGTGGGACGTGGGACAGCGTGCGTCAAGTGTCGCTGTCGTTTGTTGCTGTCTATCGCTCTAGTGGGACGAGGCTATAAGGATGACACACGAGCAGTGTAAATAGTGCATAAGTAGGTGACAATTCATCGTAGATTTCAGAGAGAGATTGAGCTGTCTTTATGTATTGGCCATCAATCTGTTGCCTTAACAGACAAGGAAATTATTGTTTTAAAATCTGCTCATGCTAATGGGTGAATCGGCACATTCCACTTGGGCCTGTGCTTGAGCTCCTTCCGCATTCTTTATTTCTTCCTTCTCTGTTTATGCGAGTCGAGAGTCTGCGCTTGCGTATGGTTTACGCGTTACTCTGCTTGCCTCCTTGACTTTTTGTGGTGAACCGTTTTTCAAGGTGTTCAATTAGTACAAGCTCACCACATTACTACCATCATGCAACAACCAAAAACAATTACAACCTACACCATTCGCTAAAGGCAATACCAAACGAAAAAAACAAAAAAACAGGGATTGGGTAAGGTATGTCTAACGCTATATACTTACACTGAACAAAATATACCTCCCGTAAACTGTCGAGACACTACCTTGACTCAGGACATGCTTGTAAATTTCCCCAGAAGCCCAGAAGCGGCATCAAAAATTATTTCGCGGGCACAAATTTTTGCGATCAGGAGCAGTATGCTGTGCAAATCACCATGGGATGAATTCATCGCGGCACCAATTTTTGACAATTCTTTTCTGGTAACGAATCACGAAAATGAAGTCGTTTGCAGAGTACTGGGCGGCGGAAGCTACGGACTTGCTCGATCAATCTCTGCCTTTTGCCTGGACGCAAATACGTACACAGCGCGGTGCCCGTCCGCCTAAGCTCCAACCTAGAGGCGGAGGGGCACCGCGCTCTTCCAGACATTCTAGTTTACCAGTGAACAATACGGTGGAGGGAGGCAATCGAACGACCCCCCTTCCCCTTTCCGCCTCCACCCGCCAGCGGGCCGGCCGCCCGCGCGCCCGCCCGCCGCCCCCCCTCCCCTCCCCCTCCCCGCCCATCTCCCCAAAAGTTCCGCCGCTACTGATGGACCTGGAGCGGGTATGCAGCCTATTTGTGAGCGAAGAAAAACAGCCTCGCAATACCCCATTCGCGCACAATTAGTAATACTGGTGAAAGCAAGCGATCTAGACAATAACAAGGATTTTGAACGGAGGAAAGAATAATCTAGCCCTAACAAACAAAGAAAGGAACTTACTTTGGAACGACCGTGCCATGATCTTGGCTGTTGAGCAGATTTGACGTAGTTCCACGGCTCACAGTCGCTTCCTTCTTTTGTTGACACATTTGAAACAAAGGTAAACTCCACGCATCACGACTAATCGGTAAATTGACCTGAAGACAGAGATATGAACACCCGCACGGCCGGCAAAACGTGCAATAAAGGGCTGTGGATTCGATTGGATTGCATTCGTTGGCTATTATGGATGTCTAGCGACTTTACGGAAGCTATATTCGCGTATCTTACTCACGCTTGCAATAAAACGGTCAGCAAAGCGCAATAAAAAACTATTAGGAGCTACAGTAATAATAACTTATTGAGCATGTAAGCATTGCTACAATATTAGAAATGCGTCCTGAACGCGTAGCACAAAATTAAATACGAAACCAACCGCACCATGTCTCCAAACGAATTAAGCAGACATATAGTTTTCTAATAACATCGCGGAACCTGTTGGTCGGTTTGGCCTTGTTGGTTAACGCGCGCTTCCACTGATCTTATGGTCGGTGGTTCGAATCGCATTAGATCGAAGTTTTTTTATTATTATATTTTTATTGCGCTTTTTATTTGTTTTTATTATTTCAAATATTTGCTATGTTTTTTGTAGTCGCCGGCCCCCTACTTTAGGGTAAAAATCACGCAGAATGTGAAAATAAAAAGAGCGACCCCAAATTTGAATTGATGCAATGCACGAACCGTTTGCCGGGATAAATCTCTCCCTCCGTGCTAATAGGTGGGTTGGTGTAGTACGCAAACAGCGCAAGTGCTTTCAACGAAGTAAAGAAGCTAATAATAACGGGAATATTGAGAGCAAAATGGGAAAATGTGTAAGTGGTCAAACTTGATGCAGCCGAAGTTTGTCTGAAGGCGGTCATCTTTACCCACTATTAAAACAAAAATACCGCTATTTTAAGGCAGTTATTTACCTGAGCTCATAGCGCGCTACGTTTTAAGCACATCTCTTAATTTTCTGACTTCCGGAAAGTAGTACTTAATTTTGTTCTGGTACATCAGTGATATCCCTCGCCTGCCGTCTGGTTTTACTTATCGAGGTTGCGCTCCGCAGTTTTACTTTTTTTATTAAGCCTATTCATGTTTTTATTCCTGAGATCGAAGAACAGTGCGGATAACTAAACTAGCTTTCAGAAACGGTATAGCGTTCGGCGTTATAACATTTATGTTTCGTAGCGTCAAGGGGTCACGTTCACAAACCCGGCAGTGTAAACATCAACAACGCATTGGTGTTTCCCGTTTTATTGTGCTAAAAAAAGAAGTTTTTATATTTACGTTGTTTTGGTGCGGTATGTCATATAACACAAGCTATCGGGGGACAGATCGTCTGGCCATGTGAATATTTGAAATATTTCTCTTAGATGGTCGTAACTTCCACCGAAAACAGTCGATTCTTGCCTGAAGTAGCATATTTTCACACTCAATTAAAATCACCAATAACATGATCTCAGGAGAGTTGTGTACCTCTCGTAGCGTCATAAGCAATACACACATCCCTTTCTTGTCCAGATTCTGGAAAGTAATGCGTATTATTGTTTTTGTAACTCAAAGCACGTGCTCAATCATGTTAATTGTTGTTGTTGTTCTTCATTCGGATTCTCCGCTATACCACTTTTATTTTATTTTTTTATCAGAGCCAAACACGTGCGTATTCCGCCGACCTTAAGTATAGTACATCAAATTAAACTAGCTTCCTGAAAAAGTATTGTTCGGCGTTGTGTAATTTATTTTTCATGGCGTAGATGGTCAGATTCTCGAATCCTGAACTGCAAATTTTCCTCGCCGCATTGTTTTTTCTCGCGTTTTCGCGATAAAACACGTCAGCCTTGTCATGCTGGGATCAAATACACCAGCTGCGGCAGTTATTTGCGAAGGATTGATCAACGCGAATATTTCCACTCGCTATTCATGAATTGCCGCAGTTCGTCAGAATCTGAATGACTTGACTGCATAGTAAAACGGCAAAAAAAAATAATAATAATAAAATAAAATAAAACGATGTCGGTCAGTAAACGGAACTTCCATTGCGGGGCTCGCCAGTCTGAACAGTAAAGCGCCGATGCCGGCCAGTCACTGAACTTCCATGTAAATACTGGCCATCAAAGACAGCAAAGTACCGATGCCGGCCAGTTACTGAACTTCCATGTAAATACTGGCCATCAAAGACAGCAAAATACCGCTGCCGGCCAGTTACTGGAACCTCCATGGAAAGACTGGCCAGCAAAGACAGCAAAAACCCGATGCCGGCCAGTCACTGCAACTTCTTCGGCTGAACTGGCCAGTGAGCAAGACGAAACCCCGACGCCGGCCGGGGCCGGTAGCTCACCGGCGCCAATGGCCGGGCGCCGCCATCCTGTTACCAGGACCGGCCGGCGTAGTCCCGATACCGGCCGACGCGGTGTGCTACCTGGGGTAGTACCAATGATTTAAAAAAAAGCCAGAGCTCATCCACATTGCATTGAGGAGAGTCGCTAATGGCTGAAAACTCACAGAAAGCCTCCTCTATTTCGTCGAGAATACAAACATCATTCGCCTGTGCAAAATCAGAGACATACACTGTTTTGCTCTGTTTCTCAGGTTCCGCAGCGATGGAAAGGGACAGGTGAACTGTTTTGTGGTCAGAAATCGCGTCCAGAGCGGAAATGACAGGGTCTTTCTGTGCCAGAGTGTTGCTGACGAATGCTAAGTCTAACGTAGACCTGGCGGAACCACACACGCGAGTTTCACACTTCACGATTTCGTTGAGGCATCGCCCCGTTTGCCCGATGTACCTGGTCCCGCAGGACAGGGGGATCGCGTACACTTCCTTCGCTTCTTCTCCTTCCGCCAAGATTTCTCTTTCCGGTACTCCCACGGAGCGGGCGGGTTTCGAGGTTGAAGCCGAAAATAAAGTTCGCTCTTTCCACTTTTTTTTGCGTTTCCTCCTCTCCTGCCCTCCTTTCCTCCCTTCACCGCCCTCCCCCGAGGGGCCAACGCGGAGAATGGATTAGGAGACGCCTCCGTTAATCCGGCATAACCCGCAGTAGAGGGGGCGTACTGCTTGACTAAAGATTATCTCGCTGCACAAAAAAAATAAATAAATAAATAAAAAATAAATAAATAAAAAACGTCGCGGGCAGCGATTTAATGCGCTTTGCCGGATGCGTAACGCTTCGCCCGCCCGCCCGAAAAATGTTAGTCCAATGCACACCAGCTTGTATGCATTGGACTAACATTTTTCGAAGCGCGGCAGGTTTAGTGTAGGTCCTATCATAATGGTCCTGCAAGACTTCCCTGTCCGCCACAAGCTAGCCAATAATTCAAGGACATAACGACGGCAGCGTATTCAAACAGTGTAAAATAAAATGTATATAATATTTATAGGAACACCATCGTCTTCACTGCTTGGCTTTCAAATTTTTAGCGCCGCAAATAATCGTAATCAAACTATTTTTTATAATTGAAGACCCCTCGCCGTGCATCGAACCCAAAATTACGCTTACGTGAAACATGATTCGGCGCGGGAGAACTCGAGTCACCGTAATTTTTTTTTTTTTTTTTTAACGTGGCTTTTGCTTTTTAATTTAACTGAGGTACCACTGGCAGAACACGAATCGCATACTTGGAAGGATCTGAAAACTCATATAGCTGGTTGAGTGAATGCAATACTATCGCATTCGTTGAAGCTCGATTTGTTGATTCGAACTTCAACAAATCACACGCACCCATTCTCCCTATTCCTGTTTACCCAGTCATAGTCGTTCCCTCACGATGCAATACGAGTACAAGTAACAGCAGTTTATGCAATGTTGACGATACACAGCCGTGATCGCGCGGGTTTTAGAAGCGCTATAGAACGAGCACAAGCGTCGAATTTTGGTACTCTGATTGATTTCTGTCTTCCCGCCGTGACACCACACGAGAAAAGCGATTTCGTTCCGTCTGTGAAACTAGGAACAAAGAAATCAAGATATAATCCCGTAATAAAACAACGCGAAATGGATCTCTGCCGCCAATACCCAACTGTTCGCGAGGTGACTGGGCAAAAGCATATATTACCTCCGTGCCTTTACCCTCTGCGCACCGCCAGAGAGAGTCATACAAACTCCTTTGCGCTATTATCAACACGATTGCGTTTGCAAGCCGGTAGTTTGACTCGGCTGGGGTTCGTCCCTTCTGACTTTCATAGCTCTCTATGAAACCAGAAAGGTAGATACTTTTCTTCATTGGGTTGGTTTGCCCGGGGCCTCCAGTTATTTACGGCCAAAATCACATTAGAGGCGCTTCAGCAATGTTCACTCTGGTCGACACACGTGCTCCTTAAAAATGCCTGTCGTCAACTCTTTCCCAAACGATACTTGAAGAGCCAATCTTAGAGACCGACGGATAACGAGGCCTTAGACCTCAAAGAAATTATAACACAAATTTGGCGTCGTCATTCCCAAACTGGTTGCCGGACGAAATCCAGGGTTGGTAATAGTAACATAAGATACGTACGGCAGAATTCCCTGCCATAAATAAAACGATTTGGCTAACGCCAATGTAACGCGAAATAGGTGCAAAGAGTTTTGCGATAGGAAGCGTAAACCGAAAAAAAGGAAAAAAGAAAGAAAGAAAGAAAGAAAGACTGAAGAAAAGGAGAAATTAGAAAAAAAATCTCTGGTGACTTGGCCAAAAAAAATTCTGTTCACGTGATTTTTCTTGTCACGTGACCAAACAAAAACAAAAACGAAAAAAAAAATAACACGAGAAAAAAAACCATCCCCTGCCCGGTTTCGAAGCTAGGCCCTCTTGATCGTGAAACTAGCGCGCTATGCGTTGCGCCAACATAACTTTTTTTTTTTCTTTCTTTATTGCAAGTTGCGCCAACATAACTCTGCCTGTAATGCTCATGCATTCCCACATCATAGGCGAAAGCTTAGGTGCCTTCGCAGTTTTTCATGCATGTGTTATTTTTATTTGTGGCAAGAGTTCACGTCCAGAATGCTTTTAGAGTTTTCGACCAAAACGAGTTTTCTTCTTCCGAGTCACCTTCTAGAACCAGTAGACCGCACTGGGTCGTCCGGCTAATCAAGCAGCTATTTTCAAATTCTCTGGCGTGCCCGTCCTCGGATCCGAGGTCGCCGTTTGACAAGCTTAACTTTCTTCCACCTTTTAGCCGGAACCCCACGGCAGCTTTGTTCCGTCCCCACTCCCTCTCGAGAGGATGGCTCGCCCCGAGGCTAATCCCATTCTCTAAACCTCTTTTCATCCAACGCTTGACCTTTCCCTCCCCGTCCCCCGGCTTCGGGAGAGAAGGTTCTTCTCTGCAGAACGTCCCGTTTGTACAGCGGCCTTTAAAGTTCAAAGATTGTCCTGTCTTTATCGTCCCTTTTGTGTCTCCACTTTTTAATGTTTAAAAAGTATCAACACGCTAAAATAGTACAATTTCCGGGATTTCATTTTCATCCCACAAGTGTGATGCGGGAACCGCGCCATAGAGCCACGGTCGTTTCCGCACTTTGTTATCGCTAGGATTTGACAGTGCTCAATCACGATGCAAGACACGCACAGAGCCACGTTCGCTTTTGCAATGCGCCGCCTAAAGGGGTGTCCAAACAGGACATGACTCCGACAAATCGTGAAAATTGAAGCGGGCTTTAAGCGGGCGCGTCCGCTTTAATTTTCACGATTTGTAGGAGTCGTGCGTTTTGTAGTGTCCTGTTTGGACACCCCTTAATAATGATATATCTTGTTGAGACTTGCGCACATGCGTCTTGCGCAGTGTTAGCTCAACGGCAGCACTTTCTGTAAAGGCGGATTCACACCGGGGATAGCAGTCACGCGATCCAACTAAATCGCATCGCAAAAAAAAAAAAAATAAAAAAAAAGTAATTAGTTGGTCAATTTGGCTTGCGCGATGAGCGAGTCCAATGCCTTCGTTGGCGAGTCGCGTCTCAAAAACTCTCGCTCCGAACGCCGTTGGTTGGCTCGGCCTCTCCGCGACTAGAGTGCATCGCAAAACGTCGGGTCAGCAAGCGACTGCTCAAAACCCGTTACTTTTTGCCCGCGATGGTCGCTTTTGCGATGAAAGTTATGGCGCGACTAGATCGCGTCGCCGGTGTGAACGCGCCATAATGTCGAACCAGTCTCACGGCGCGTCCCAATATTGGCTTGTGTACCTACGCGCGAGTAAAACATCTGGCACAATTTGCGTTTGCAAAGCCTGCTCCAGCCGCGTCAAAACATTCAGCCAACCTTTGGACTGCAGAAATCAAGAGACAACCAAAATAAGATAAAGTTGCCAGCCGAATAAAACTTGATTTCTATTTAATTAAGATGAAGACCACCCGCGTACATCAAATACCTCATCAGCCGAACTCCATGGCAGTAAGCCTAGTTCTGGCACTTGTTTGGCGCCTTTGGCCCGTCGCTGCCAGATCACAGCCAAACTATGGGGAAGCGAAGCCTAACTTGGGCACTCGCTTGGCGACTTGGGCCCAAAGATGCCAGATCTCTACCGAACTACGAGGTAGTAAGCCTAACTCTGGCACATTTGTGGCGATTTTGACCCAAATGTGCTAGGTGACAGCCGAACTGTCAAAAAGTGAAGCCTAACTTTGGCATTAGTTTGGCGATTTTGGCCCGAAAATGCCAAAGCTCTGCCAAACTACAAAGTAGTAAGCCTAACTCTGGCACATCTGTGGCGATCTTGGCCCGAATGTGCCTGGTGACAGCCGAACTTTCAAAAAGTGAAGCCTAACTTTGGCATTAGTTTGGCGATTTTGGCCCAAAAACGCCAAAGCTCTGCCGAACTACAAGGTAGTAAGCCTAACTCTGGCACATCTGTGGCGATTTTGGCCCGAATGTGCCAGGTGATAGCCGAACTATCAAAAAGTGAAGCCTAACTTTGGCATTAGTGTGGCGATTTTGGCCCAAAAATGCCAAAGATCTGCCGAACTAACGGGCAGTAAGCCTAAATCTGGCATTTGTTAGGCGATTTAGGCCCGAAGATGCCAGATAATAACCGAACTACCCGGCAGCGAAGCCTAAGTTTGGCACTTGTTTGGCGAATTAGGGCCAAGATACCCAGACTGTTGCCAAGGGAGGTCAGGTTTGGCACTACTTTGGCTTATTCGGGCTTTTTAATGCCCTAAACTGCCAGACGCAAGCCAAGTTTTGGCCCAGAACTCGGTGCTGCCTGGGATAACATTGAAAGGAGAGATAACTGTAACCTTGGTGACATAAAACACCATTGAGACGGCTAAACAAGGTTTGATGGTTCCGATTTTATATGTTTAGGCCTACACACTCCTCTATAGCCGGCTAAAACATATTGAATCATCTCGTGTGTATGGCATTAGGGAAAATTAATTTTTCTATACTTCACTAAAGTAAATAAATATTGGCGATTCTATAGCTTCCTAGACACACACATCTTATGGCGGGCTATAACGATTTGAATGGTCGAGATTCTACCACGTTAAAAACATATTATTCCGAAGGTTGCTAAGCGTCTTTTATGATTTCTTGGGGCTGACCATTCAGGGCCATATGCAGTGATAGCTCACTCTATGGCTTTCTATAAAGGCCGATGGACCATTTTGTTATGGGGTGGCAGGATCTCTTTTTAACGTTGATATATTTTGTCCAATTGTCAATTCTAAAAATGGCAGCCATTTATAAATGCGTAGAATTTCCCAATCAGAACCAGTTTTGGGCATACGTACCGTCAACTGAACGTGAGAGTGCATTGTATTAGCAAGTATTGGTTATTGTCGACTTAGACAAAATTGTCGATATAAAGCACGCAAAGATCAGTTTAAACTGGTGAAAATGTATGGCATCACATTTAGAATGCCGGTGGAATGTGCTCTCACTGCAGTAATTGAGATTGTAAGAAAGGTTGGACGCTGTAAGTCATCTACTTAACGCTCAGCAGAAAATCATATTGCAGCTTCAACTGACAATGAACGCTGAAGGCAAATGAAGACTTAACATGCATCATCATAATAGGACACACTTGAGTTCCTTAAGTTGTGGAAGAGTTAGTGGATATATATGGCTGACGCAGCCTTTCCGGAATAATGTTTTCTAAAATATTCGAGTTACCCGCTAGAATAAGGTAACACAACAACGATCAATTTGAAGAAAGTTTATCAAGAACTGAGCCATAAGAAGGTTTACAGTAAAATTCAAAAAGTTTTCTATCCACATTCACATGATTGTGAATTCAATTTCTTATTAATTTAATTGGTGTTTTCTTCAAGGCGATTTTTTATTGGACAATCAGATCTTTCTGAAATCTTGGGTGTAAAACACTACTGTACAGAAGAAATATTATATCTCAATTCTCATCTTTCCCGTTTTATTTTTCTTTCTTCTCTTGTATACAGTCTTTTGAGAGCCTCGAAACGGTTAGGCAACACATCGATTCGTTTGAGGTACGTATATTGTAACTGTTTTTCAAGAGCTTGCTCAGTAGCACCCCAGGTGCACGTTCCAGAAATATATCAAATTGCACTCAGGTTCAGTCAAGCCATCGGCATGTAAATACACTGCACAAGAATGATATTACAAAATGTTCTATGAAACTAGGGTTTTCTGCAGTTTCTCAGTGAAAGGGACGATTCGGTGCTGATATGAAGATATCTTTGAGGTAATTTTGTTTTATATATTAAATCAGATGCGTAATTTTAGGATATGTTTATAGGTTTCCTGTAACAAGCACGTGTTTTTGCGTTTATAAAAAAACTTGGAAGCACCCAATACATTTAGGCGGATCAATTATACTTCCAAATAAAATGCCAAAACAGAGATTCCAGAGGAAGATAATTTTTTTGGATGACAGTACGTATAAATGTTTCGTGTTAGTGAGTGTGAAAAACGTGAGAAAATAAAATTTGAGGGGAGGGAGCTGAAGGGCGGGGGGGGGGGGCGGTGCTTAATTATCACATTATTCACAACCACTGTAAGATAGTACAGCTTAGTAACGCATGAACAACACCCTAGACGCTGCACTCGCAGGCGTCATGTATACGCTCGAAAATCGAATAAATGCTGGCTTGTCCGCCTTGCCACAGACCTCTTCAGATAGAGATCAAGATAGCCTCATGAGTGACTCTAATCAGTCTGGAAATATGCAAAAAAGAAATGCTTCTAGATCTCAAAATAAAACCTTAGGGGATAACGCTGAAGCCCAACACCGAGACGCTCATCGTTCCAGAGGTATAGATTCAGATGGAGATATGGTACAACGGGCAAGTCAAGCGCCACGATTTTGAACTGCTGAAATATGGGTTACCTCCGATAGTAGGAAGGGCATGGCTTCAGGACTTTCAGGGAAACTGGAATAAAGTACACAACGGGAATACAGAAACATTGGCTTTCGCGAGAGCGCTAAAAAGTAAAAACACAATTATTTATTTTTGTGTCCAGGAGCACTGAAGCGCTATGCCCTGAAACAGTGTGAATGTGGATGCTTAACCAAACTTTCTCATGCCAAGGTTAGTTCCATACGTTATTAAAAAAATATATCAAAGAGGAGCGGGATTGCAAACAAGCCTACTTCCAGATCTCCAAAGCTGAAGAATCAAGAAATATCACTGAAATCAATACATAAATGGCTTTATCAGGTGCAGAAAGTGACACTTGGAATATCCCCAGATTCATTTATCTTCCGATGCGTCATCTAAGAACTCCTTAGAAGCTTGCCGCGCATAGGTGCATTTCAGGATGACATCGCGGCAACTGGCAAACACGGACAACATCACCTGCGGAACCTGATAATTTTATTGCAAAAACCAAAGGTAACATGCTCTTGCCTGGGAAAGAAAAAATGCTGCTTCAGGCAGCATTTGCTTGTGTACCTAGGACATTTCTTAGACATGCAAGGAATACACCCAAATTTAAAAAAAGGTGGATGCTGTTCTAAAAGCGAAAACGCCAAAAGACAAAAAAAGTATGCTGAGCAGTTCTTGGACCGCTAAACTACTACGGAAAACTGATCAGCAACGCAGCCGGTATCTTAAATCTGCTTTATGAACTGCGAGGAAAGATAAAGAGTTGGAAATTGTCGATATCAAGCCAGAGACCTTTCAATGAAACGAAGTTGCCACTCACTTAGCAGAGTCTGCTATTGCACTATGAACCTGCACTTCCTCGGGAACTTTACTTTCACGCACCGAACCGTGGCATTGGGGAAGTTATTCAATACGTACAGCCCAATAATCACCGGAGGACGGTCGCCTTCATTACAAGAACGCCCTACCAAGGGGGGCAAATCTACTCACGGATTGAAAACAAAAAATCGCTGAGCTTAGTCGTAAACGTAAAGAAAATTCACTTCTATATCTTTGGACATCACTTTAGGATGTGGACTAACCACAAACAATCGATATCGATTTTAAAAACTATTAACTGAATTTTAGACACGGTCATAGCAAGGGCACAACGATTCGAGATTATCCTGTCAGGGTATGCTTTTAACATAAAGTGACTGTCAACCGATAAGAGCGTAGCAGCAAATATGTTGTCAAAACAAAATAAATAAGGGTGCTGAAAAAGTTAGAAACTACAGGAATGGATGAAGTCAAAAGCTCCTATATATGAAGTTTTCAAGTAAATCTACTGACACATAAGCATATCACCATAAAGACACGGAGGAACACCGTGTTGACTAACGTCTTCAAACTCACCATCAACGGATGTCCAAAACAGTAAAATTCCAGGGTCCTAAACCCTTACTTTGGTCGCAGAACAAAAATCCATGTAACGCTTGACTGCTTAATGCGAGAAACACACGTCATCTTACCCTTGAGGTGCCAAAAACACGTTTTCAACAAATCGTGTTAAGGATTCCGGTATAATAAATATTAAGGAGCTATCAAAGCACTAAGTGTGGTGGCCGCTTTGGATCACGGCATTGAAACGCTGGTTCGAAGTTGTCGACCATGCCAAGAAGTGATCGACGGGGAGCCCAAAGTTTCCATACACCCGCGGAAATACCCAAAAAGAAATGGCAGCGACTGCTTGGTGATTTCGCATAGATATTGCCGCGCGCGCAGCTGGCCAAGCAGGCAGCGCGCGCGTGGCGTAACGATTAATGTGCCTGCCTCCCACGCGAAAAGCCAGGGTTTGATTCCTGAGAGTGACGCATCTTCTGTTATTCCTGCGATTTATTTTTCTGGTAAATTCGAGAACCCTTTAATTGTTCGAGGTCCGAATGTTCTACGCGTCAAACATTCTACGCCGACTATTCTAGAAGCTCGCTCGCGTACCTAAGGGGTTTCGCATCGCGAGCCAGAGTCAGTCTCGCCCCAGCGCTCGATCCTGCAATTTCGCCGACATCGACGCCCGCGACGCTCTGCTGTTATCTTCTGTTTCCTTTTTTTTATTTTTGGGCACAGGTTCGCCTAATTAAAAGTTTAGTTTCTTCAGTTATCATCGCCTCATTATCTGTCATCTGTGACATTTTGGCGGAGGTGCGGGGTACCGCATGGTCCGTGCAGCGCCGCCCTCCGAGTTCCCGCAGTACAAGTTTGAACTCTAGCTTTTCACCTGGAGGGCAGGCGCGATAACCGGTAGGCCACGCGCGCGCTGCCTACTTGGCCAGCTGCGCGCGCGTCGTGAAGCGAGCACGTTTGCAGTCGAATGTTTACCGTGCTTGACTGTTCCAGAAATCCACGAGGGTATATATGGGACTCCACACGGCGAAAGGAGTCGGTCTGGCACCAGGACTCGTTCCCGATGTTTCGCCGACATCGCCGCCTGAGACGCTAACCTTCATCTATATTGGTTTGGGCACAAGTTCGCCACATTAAACGTTTAGTTTCTTCAGTTATTCGCCTCGTCACCATATGTCATTCGTGACATTTTGGTGAAGGTGCTGGGTAACGCATGTCCGTGCAGCGAGCCCCTACAAGGGCCCGTAATTCAAGTCCGGTTCTGAGCCCGTCTAGAAGACCTCTCTACGAGGAAACTGAAATTCGGATCAGGCGCTGCATCCAGGGAAAGCAGGCTCCTGAATTTGGTTTGCTGCTGGACAATATCCAGTCGGAGATGATGACGATGGCCAAACAGTCGAAGACCCCGCCGCTTCTGCCGTCATATACCTGCCCGTCACACCACGGACGGCTGCTTTGTTCCACGGTGAACTCTACGAAGACGTCGAAGACTAGATCGACCTGTACGAACGCATCGCCCGCAACAATAGCTGGACCAAAGAGCAGCGTCTTCAAAACGTGTATGTCTCACTGGAGGAGGCTGCCAGGTACTGGTACGAAAATCACGGGTCTTGTTTGACATCGTGGGACGTTTTCAAGAGCGAGCTGAAGACGACATTTGTGAACCAACACGACCAGAAGAGAGCCGAAGACCATATTTCAAACCAGAACCCAACGCCCTAACGAGAGCACCATCTGCTTCGTGGAGGACTTTCTAGTCATGAGCGCCCACGTCGACCCTCAGGCTATAGAAGAAAAGGTTAGCATCCTCCTGCAGCGGCCTTCTCTGTAGCTCTACGACAAAATCGAAGATTTAGTCACCGAGGCGACGAACATCGAGGGGGCCGCACAAGCTAATAACTACCATCGACCATCCGGCCTCGCTGCCCTCGAGCCGTCTAGCGGCGACCTCGGCTCCGGTATTCCAGGCATTCGCGAGGTCATTCGCGACTTTGTCCGCGAAGAGTTTGGAAGCTGCTGCCGGCTGTTAACCAGTCAGCTTCGCTGTGGATTGACGAAGTGTTACAAGAAAAAGGTTCGGCGGGCAATTCAACCGGAGGCTTCTCCCAACGTAGCAGCACGCGTGGAGCCTACCCTGACCTGTGCTGCAGTTGCCAAAAGACCAGCGCCATATGCCCGCAGTGTTCCACACCGCCGCGACTTGAACCAGAGCCGCAGACCTTTCAATGTCGGGAAGGGCAGCCTGAGCTCGTGCGCACTGATCAACCGACACATAGGAAGACGGAGGTGTGGCGCACGGCCCGTCTTAGGGAGTGACCAAGGGACATCCAGGAGTACCTCTAACGACACCTGCCCCCGGTGCCGACTTCGCCGTGAGGTTCCAGTTCGCCTTCGCCTCGACGTGCTCTCTCGCCCTTCCGCCGCTCTCATTGGACAGCCTACGCCCCTCCCCATTATCTCGTCGGGAAAACTAAGTGCGGCAACGCCTGAAGGTGACATTGCCGAAGACGACTTAGGTAAAGACCCTCAAGGAAAGTCCGAGCGCTCCCACTCTCTCGACGCCACGCATCGCAACGATAACTCTGCAAATGTTCTCAACAACCTGTACGTTGTTATCGAGGGCCACGACGCACCCGCACTCGTGAACACCATATAAGACTAATCAGCCTTGAGTGGGAGGTTTGTGTCGCCGCCTTCGAAAAGTCCTAACACCTTGGAAAGAACCTCAAATTAGAACCGTTGGATGACACCTCATCATAGAGTAGGGAGATGAACTAGTCGCGTCGAGATCCACGGTGAAACATGCTCTGTAAAGTTCCTTGTTCTCCAAGACTTCGAGAGACGTTATCCTCGGAAGGAACGTTGCCTGCGAGTATGGTGCCGTCTTCGGCATTGGGGCAAACCAGTCGACGCTGCGAAAGCCTCTTCTACCACCGGTGGAGAACAACACAACGTCACCCACGATCAGAGTATTACCGACCATGTGAACCTGCCGCCGCGGTTGAGTGTTTACGCAACCGTCATAACCGACCCAGCCATGCACGGTGAATCTCTTCTGGAAGGCAGAATCCAACAGTTCGTTAAAAATGAAATGGCGTGCACGAGGCGTAACGGTTCTCCAAGAAGGACGTACAACTCTTCTCGTGACAAACTTTCGAGAATAACAGCAACACCTATCGAAGTGTACCACCGTGTACCACGTCGACGAGCTTCAGGCGACAGCCGTGGTCACCGGAATGTATGATGAAACCCTGTCGAAACAGCTCAAAAGCACGCCACCGCGCTGCCCGACGTCGACCCCCAGCTCCCAGCTTCAAAGCACTGGCAATAGGTTGATCTACTCGCTGAATACAGCGACTGGTTTGCCACGTCGTCGAAAGTACGGCAAACACCTTTCGCGAAGCATGGCATTCTTACCAACGACGACGCGCTGCCTGTACACCAGTCGCCGTAAGGAGTCTCCATAAAAGATAGGAATGTGATTCAAGATCAAGTCCAGAAAATACTCGACGACAACCACATTCAACCGTAAAGAAGGCCGTGGGCGTCCCCAGCCGTCCTTGCAAAGAAGGAGGGAACCTTGAGATTGTGCGTGGACTACCGTCAACTGAACCCGGTGATCAAGAAGGACGTCTATCCGGATCCTTCACCGGCTATAAGTTAGAATAACAGCACTACTCTCGATATTTTTCGTCGATGGTCCAGAAAAGTGGTTACTGGCCGATTGAAGTCGACAAACGTGACCGCAAGAAAATTGTCTTCCTCACTCCCGACGAACTGTACGAGTTAAAAGTGATGCTGTTTGAACTTTGTAAAGCACCAGCCACCTTCTAGCCTCTCATCGGCACAATGCTGGGAGGTCTAAAACGGCACAGCTGATGTCTCCCTCGACGATGTCGTTGCATTTTAATGGAATTTGGACAAACGCAGGGGACGACTTCGAGCCGTGCTTCAAGACATCATGACCACCGGCCTGTCACTCATGCCAACAAAGTGTCGGTTTGCCTATAATGAACTAAGATTCCTTGGACACGTCGTGAACAACAAAGTTGTTCTCCCTGGTCACGAGACGACTCGCGCCGTAGCTTCATTCATGTCACCTTCCGACAAGAAGGCCATGAGAAGATTCCTCAGACTCTGTGCCTACTACAGATTGCTTGTTCGGAACTTCGCCAAGTTGTCCGCATTACTGACGCACCTCAGGTAAAACGCCGTAACGTTTAGCGGACAGGAGAACACCAGCCGTCATTCGATGAGGTCAAACAAAGACGCCAGACAGCCCAAGTCTGGTCTTGGCCATTTCAACCAGTTCGCAGAAGCAGAGATTCACACTGACGCTAGTAACACCGGACTTTGCGCGGTACTACTCCAAAGGCAGGACTCGGCGGAATGAGTCAGCGCATAAGCTGCCGAGTGCTGTCTAAGTCGAAGAGGAACTACACAATGAGTGAAAAGGAGTGTCTTGCTGTCGTGTGAGCCATAACAATGTTATGCCCATATTTGTGGGGAAGTTCTTTTTGTGTTGTCACAAACCACCTCTCTCTGCTGGCTAGCGCATTTGAAGGACCCTTCCGGACGCCTCGCCCGATGGAGCCTACGACTGCAGGAGTTTGTCATGAGCGTGGTGTACAAGCCCAGCCGGAAGCACAATGACGCCGACTGTCTATAAAGGGCTCCTGTCGAGGCTGGATCTGCCTGCACCGAAGACGACGACGGCGAGTGTTTCCTCGGCGCTCTGGATGTCAGCAACCTGACAGCACTCGAACGAGATGACACTGAACTGCGAGCACTGATGGAGCACCTAGAGGGACAATCGAGTACGGTTTCCTGCGCTTTCTTGCAAATCCTGCCTAACTTTTTATACAGCAAGTGCGCTGCACAAGGAGAACGTCGTAAACAAGAACAAAGCGTGGCTGTTGATTACTCTTTCCATCCTTCGAGAAGAAATCTTCCAATGATGCGATAACAACCCAACGGCTGGGCACCTTGTCTACAGCGGGACGCTTGCCAGATTTCTGGAAAAGTACTACTGACCGAGGCTACCAAAGACCGTTCACCTCTACACTCGATCGTACCACGAATGTCAGTGACGTAAGAAACCACCGATGACGCCGTCACTATTTCTGCATTCGATTGCTCTCTCGTCCACTCCGTTCCGATAGATTGGACTGAATTTACTTTTTTAGAGCGCAGCTCTTAGGGGCCCGTTTCCGGCTTGAGCGGCGTCGGCGTCGGCGTCGGCGTCGGCGTCGTCGTCGGCGTAACCGCGAGGTCAGGTGAACCCCACAGGTCACGTGACCCCAGGAGGTCACGTGACCCCCTTAGGACACGTGACCCCCTGAAGTCACGTGACCCCCTGAGGTCACGTGACCCCCTGAAGTCACGTGACCCCCTCAGGTCACGTGACCCCCTCAGGTCACGTGACCCCCTCAGGTGACGTGACCCCCTCAGGTCACGTGTCCCCCCTCAGGTCACGTGTCCCCCCCTCAGGTCACTTGACCCGCCTCAGATCACGTAACCCCCTGAGGCCACGTGACCCCCTCAGGCCACGTGACCCCCCTCAGGTCACGTGACCCCCCTCAGGTCAAGTGACCCCCCTCAGGTCAAGTGACCCCCCTCAGGTCACGTGACCCCCTCAGGTCACGTGACCCCCCTCAGGTCACGTGTCCCCCCTCAGGTCACTTGACCCGCCTCAGATCACGTAACCCCCTGAGGCCACGTGACCTCCTCAGGCCACGTGACCCCACTGAGGCCACCTGACCTCACTGAGGCCATGTGACCCCCTGAGGTCACGTGACCCCCTTCGGGACACGTGACCCCCTGAAGTCACGTGACCCCCGAGGTCACGTGACCCCCCTGACGTCACGCGAGCCCCCTTAGGTCACGTGACCTCAAGGAGTCACCTATCCCTCAGTAGGCTTCCATCTTCCTCCTCAAGAGCTGCGCTCTAACCGGCGTTACAGGGAATTCTAAACGGCTTCCATTTTTTTCCCCACCGCTAACGTCGGGTAAATGCTGGATAATTGTCACCACAATTTATTTTGCGTGATACGCCGAAACTAAAGCCCTTCCTTCAGGGACTGCTGTGGACGTCGCCAAGTTTTTCATCGAGTCCCTCGTCGTCCGGCACAGTGCTCCCGAAGTTCTGGTTACAGATCGCGGGTGATCGTTCGTAACACAGCGGATGCAAAATATCCCAACACCTCACCCGCACCAACCACCGGCGAACCATAGCGTACTATCCTCAGACTAATGGGATAACGGAAAGCGTAAACAAAACCGTCGCAGACATTTTGTCGATGGATATCGACGTAAAGCACAAGGCGTGGGACGAGGTGTTAATCTAAGCGCCGTTTGCATACCGTGGTGCATGAGACCACAGGAGTAACACCGTTTTAACTGCTGAATGGCCAAAAAGCAATGACCATGCTCGACTTGAAGCTGCCCCACGAACCAGCTGAAGATGGGAGCCAAGACACCTCGGTTGTTACTCGCGAGCTGAAGAAGTTCGCCAGCTCGCCAGACTCTGGATTCAAGATCAACAACGCGCCGATGCTACCCGGCACAATCTTGGTCGGATCGAAGTTTGCTTCGAGCCCGGAAACCGTGTGTGGGCCAGTACCCCGATACAACGACGCATTCTAAGCGAGAAACTCTTAAAGCCCTATTTCGGACCCCACAAGGTGCGTCGTTGACTCGGGGATCTGAACTACGAGGTGATTGCGGACGGCACACAGACTTGACTGCAACTTAATCCGTTCTACCATCGATAGGACTGTGACCTTCGTGTTTGTACTACACTGAATAGGACTCTTTTAAGATCCGCCGTGGTTTACCATCTTGTTTTGTTTTGTTTTCCTGATTCATTTCACGGCAAGTTGCATTGATACGATGGACGTTTTTAAAAAAGAGGATTGTCTAAACTAAATTCCAGCAGCGGAATAATCTTTTATTTATTATTTCAACTTGGAATTCTCGTAGGTTCGAGAACATTCTCGTCTGATCGAGTTCCAAATGTTCTACTCGCCGAAAGTTCTACGCCTAATGTTCCAGAAACCCACTAGGGTACATACGGGGCTCCGCATGGCGACAGGAGTCAGTCTCGTCCCAGCGCTCGATCCTGCAGTTTTGCCATTATCGACGCCTGGGACGCTAACCTTCTTCTAATTATGGGCGTCAGAAGTTTTCCCCATTAAACATCTAGTTTCTTCACTTATTCGCCGCTTCATCATTTGTCATTCATGACAATATTTCAAGGAAGAAATTTCTCGCCCATCATTGATGCATAGAAAAATGGTGCTCGACGACTTCGGCAGCCACAATGAGATTGTGCCTTACTCTCTTTTCAAGATATAAACTGCCAAAAAGTATTGCAACAAACATTAGCCCTCAATTCCGATCAAGCGAGTTCCTGGATTTTAGGACAAGGTACGGAATACAGTAGTCATTTTTATCTCCGATCCATGCGGCGATAAACGGCATGTCAGAAAACTTCGTGGCACCATGAACATGTGTGTCAACGCGAGCTTGAACTCGAGAACGACTATAAATAAGGCACGTCATAACATTGTGGTGGCACAACGGACACCTCCGCACATAATAGTTAGCCCAACATCGGCCAAAATATTTGATGAACAGAACAGCGCAAAAAAGACGAGGACAGAGAAGATGAACGTTCACTTAACATGCTCGACATGCAAGAGCTCACTTGCAACTGAATTAATACACATAAGAAAGAAGAGGACGCTCAGAAGGACACGCAGGGCACGCAGTGCGTGTCACACGCGACACAACACCATTTAAGTACATTGTCTTTGCACCATAGTTTGATCTAAAAACAAGGTTTCGGTTTAAAGCAGGGTCACTGATGGGTGGCTAATGCAGCAGACCCCCAGGCTGTTAGTGAAATGCGCTTCCAAGATTTCGGGAGTCGTGTTGTCTCGATAATGTCAATCATTGTTGTGTCTTTTCTCTGATTCTCTGTGTACTCCGATTTTTAAAGGCACAACAATAATTGGTCATTATCGAGACAAGAAAAAGCGCGAAATCTTGAAAACCCATTGCATCAACAGCCTGGGGTACTGCTGCATTAGCAACCCATCAGTGACACTGCTTCAAATCGAAACCTTGATTTAGATCGAACTATGGGGCAAAGACATTGTAGTTAAATGGTGTTGTGCCGCATGTGACACGCACTTCGTGCCCTGCGTGTCTTTCGGAACGTTCTCTTCTTTTTTTTGTATAAATTCAGTTGCGAGTCAGCGCTTGTGTGTCATGCATGTTCCTTTTTTTTTGTCCTCGACTTTTTGTGCGCTTTTCTGTTCATCATGTCATCATACGAACTCGCCCAACTTACAACCTTCTTAGACCACTAATAACAAACGCTGTGCAACTAAAAGATGCGAAGCAATACAGCTCGAGCACCTCGAAAGAAAGACACTTACATCAGAACTGGTGGCAATCTGTTAATCCGACGACGGTTCATCGACAGACGCTTTTATCGACACGCAACGCTTCATCGACGAATTGTTTCAACGACCGTTCAAGTTAGCTTTTTTACTAATCAGCTGCATCAAAATTTCGCACATAGTGACGCGTATGGGTGGGCCAGGTGGGTTAATCTTTGTTTAATGAGCCGCCAGAGACTTTCGCCGCGAGGCGGTTTCAACTGGCCGGCCGGATGGGTTAACATGCGCCCCAGCAATACACACGCGATGAAATATCCCTACAGCGTGCAATTCGCGTAACGAGCGTCGATGAAACGTGTGCCCACGAGTCTTAATTTTATGAAACGAGTTTTAACGAGACGATAGGGACAGAGGACGTCCAGGTCTGGGCAAGAGGCAACAGGAAGGTCAAGAAATGGTCGCAACGCGTCGTCCCTCCGAGTTCTAGAAAACCAAACAAGCGAGTTTCGCGTGAACGGCGGAAATGTCTGGAAACGGCACATTGAACATCTATGACATTTACTGAAGGAAAAAGAGGGTATATCTACGAACCAAAAGAAAAGCCGCAGGCATGCACACACATAAAATGTTAAAATTTCAAACAACATAGTCAGAGAGATGGTTCACCGTCACCGATTTCCATTGAAGACATTTCATCGACGATTAAAGACAATCGAAAGGACGCTGAAACACCGAAGGCAAGCACTTCAAACTCGACAGCGATTCTGCTTATGGCACGCGGGACGAAAACTCGGGGGTATCCCTCCTCTTGTCAAGAGATCAACAGGAACGAGCCAGCCACACTTTTAACTCTGTGTGTGAAACGTGAATTTGTTTTTTGGCGGGGGGGGGGGGGGGGGGGGTATTGCCGTGTAGTACGAGCGCGTTCGCCGTGTAAAACGAACTTGAGCTATTGAGCCAAAGCACCATATGCAGACCGAGACACCGGGAGGGGAGAGCCGCGAGCAGTTCATGGAGATCCACGGGACGCTGAAAGCCGCAGGCTGGGCGTGGTAGGACACCATACAAGACGCTTCTCGTAACACTCATCGATTATAACATCACCTGTTAAAGGCATATAATGTAGTAGTATTCCTTTTTAAAGGCTACATATCAAACTCCACTGTCGTAAAGCAACTCCAACTATACGTGCACCGCCTACGTGCCCTCCGTCAGGGTCTCACCATTCACAGGTTACACAGCCACTCCAAAATACCCGGTCACAAAAAAAAAAGAAAAAAAAAAGAAAAAAACTCTGGCAATCGCTTTTCGCGTATTGGCAGGATTCTGCAGCTCAACATGCTGGCACACGGATTTAGCTTTCGCAGCATCGCTTTAACGGAACCAGTGGGAAATAAACATTTTACCACCCCCATCACCCGTGCGCTAAGGACTCATAGAAGAATTACCAATCAGGCACGGAATCTGAAGTAAACGCATAAGCGGCAATTACGGGAAAAGACTGAGACACGTGCTCAAGAGGCGGAGCACCAACCAAAGCGGCGTCACGAGGATAGCGTATTACACTAGCGCCAGTCTCGCTGCGACACACGTTACGGAATGGAGGAAATGAACTAACATTTTGTTTTCGAGGACCCGCTGTAGATAGCCAATGCTGTCTAGAATAAAAAGGTCGTGCCTTTGCCTCCCAAATGTCATCACCAGTGGATCCCCATAGCGTCGTGTACCTTCCGCCAGCCTGATCACCAGCGCATCGTGCAGTCTCAGCCAGCACGACACCGGCACGTGGCGGGTCCAAGACTCCGCCGCCTGCGACATCTGTTGGCGAGTTTCACTGTGTGTGCGCGTGGGGTGGGGGGAAATGCACTAACGATGAAGTAATTATGTCGCCTTGACAGCTGGGTGGTATTGACATAACGGGTGACATGTCGAGGTCGTTGGCTCATCTAACTCCTTATTTTTCTCATCCTGGAATCGTTTTTAGCCACCCCAGGAGTATGTTAAATCAATACACCTAGACGCAAGTGTTGTTACTTTAGTACTCACTTTGTTTTCTCGCAGCTATGTGTCGCCCGGGAATGGAAAAACCTTCAATCAACGATATAAATACTGCGTCTGAAAATCGGTTACTCGGATACCCTCAGCAGCTTGGAGCGTGTATTTGAGAATAATAAAATGGCTTTAAATAAACAGTTCGACGAATAATGTGTTCATACCTAAAATAGCCTTTTTTCCACGCGTGTCACGCAGATTCGGGATAATACTGTCGTTGCACCATGTGAGACAGATTAGTCATCCATTTAATTCTAGTGGGCACTGGTTGTTCCGCAGATTGATTCTTAATTCAAAAGATGCGTCTATTCAGTGACATCCTAAGAAACGCCGGGTGTGCGAGCATCTCATTGTCGCTCTTCAGCAAATGAAATGGTGAGCTCTGAGAACGATAAGGCAGAAAACAAACCCCCTGACCTGAAACGTGAACGTCAAAAATCATGCCGTGCATTTCTTAAGATGTCGGTGATTGTAGTATGAAGAAAATAAACCTGTGCAGGATATCATCATCATCAATGTCATCTGTTCTCCTTGAAGGCCCAGGGGGCAATACACAATGAAGTTAACACTTCAAAAAACAAACAAACAACACAAATATTTAACAACAAAAACGCTCAGCAATCTAGTTATAGGATAAAAAATAGGCTAATGGCTGCAGAAAATTTCTTATTATTAGATATGGAAGCTATTACGTCACGCAGTGCGCTCCAGTCGTGCGTTCCAGTCTGATGACGGTGAAATCGGACGTAGTTTAAAAGAATGGTCGAGACGAGGGAAAATGCGGTAACGAGGCGATAGAAAATTTTGTCTGAGATCACTGTTGTAATAAAATATCCGGTGAAGAAGAGAAAGACGAGATACTTTGCGGTGGTAAGACAGAGTGCCAAGGTTCGCCAATCGGTGAACCTAGACACAGGTCAAGGTTAGCCAATCGTATTTGCTCGTATAAGACTTGCTTGCCTAAGGGGAATAGTCGGAATAAATAAAACGGAGGGCTCTGCTATGAACAGATTTCAGGTTGTTAGTATGCCTGCCACGGTGACATTATGGAAGAAGTAAATGCTTGTTTAATTCTTACTAAGGCATTATAAGCTAGTTGTTTTACTGAGGATGTAGCTTGTCTGAGGTTACGGAGAGGAAATCCGATAGTGCGGTTAGCATCGGCGATGAGATGTTATGTGAGTAGTCCTTGACGAATCAGATGTAAGATGAATTGCTAGGTATTTATACGATGAACGAGCAGCTACTGGGGCGCTAGAAAGTTGGTACAAGGATGATAGAACATGTTAACTGCGGGAAACCCAGGTTGAACGCAAGAGAAATGGCCAACTTGGGCAAAGGTCTGGCAAACGCAAGGGCACAAGTTTGGCCCCGTTAGGTTTTGCACCATAGCGTTCATCAGAGCCAAAATAGCTTGCCTAACTATAGCTCAGGTTGGGCGATACTAGTGCGTGCTAACGTTTTGCTCTTCTCTGGTCCGCCGAAGGAGTGCTCAAGCAGTGCCGTACTTAAGCAAAAACTTCCAAAGCTCGGCTGAATTCGGGTATTTTGGAAATGACAAATTTGGCCTTTCTCCCGTCCGCTAGAGTTCTGCCAATGTAAGTGCCTTACTTGAACCATAACTGCCAAATCAACGACTAAGTTTGGTATCTCGGCCACACCAAGTTTAGCTTTTCTCTGGTCCGCCACAGTTGAGCCAAGGTAAGTGCCAGACTTGAGCCATAACTGCCACAGCAACGCCTACTTTGGGTATTTCGGACAAGCCAAGCTCGGCCTTTCTCTGTTCCGCTAAGTTCTGCCAAATTAAGTGTCAGCCTTGAGCCATAACTGCCACAGCAATGTCTAATTTGTGCATTTCGGACATGCCAAGTTTGGCCTTTCCCTGTTCTGCCAAAGTTCTGCCAAATTAAACCCCAGACTTGATCCATAACAGCCAAAGCAACGCCGAATTTGGGTATTTTGGCCACACCAAGTTTGATTTTTCTCTCGTCCGCCACAGTTGTGCCAAAGTAAGTGCCAGACTTGAACCATAACTGCCAAAGCAACGCATAATATGGGTATTTCGGACATGCCACGTTTGGCCATTCTCTGGTCCACCACAGTTCTTCCAAAGTGAGTGCCAGACTTAAACCATAACTACCACAGTAAACCATAATTTGCCGATTCGGGGCATGCCGAAGTTTGGCTCTTCTCTGGCTATCCACTGGACTGCCAAATAAGTGTGAAAAGTGGCAAAGAAAGTTGAGAGGCCAGTCGAACTTTGATATATCTCTAATGTGTCACAGAAGGGATCTTTCACGCGCCTCAGAAGAAAATTAAGTTAAATAAGCGTTGGAAACACAATGCTCAGATGTCATCACCACCGTTCCCCAGCAGCACGGCAATACTTTGCACTATCGTGCCAGTACCAGCCGAAAGACGGTTCCAATATCGCTCAAATGTCCAGTTTTGCACCATCGTTTGATATCCCACAGGTACTGCCGTATAGTCGTTTTGCCCCGGCCTAGCGTTCGCGCAATATTGTGCGAATACTCTATGATGCGTTTGCTCAGTATTGGCCGAACGTCGTGCAAGTGTGTCGTATAGGGCGTTTCAAATAATTTGTTGCATGTCAATCACATACACGGACAAGCAAAATTTTTTTCCATCGCTCCCAGATGTTTATTAAACCACTATCATTACACGCAGCGTATTCTCGGCAAATTTACAAAGGACGCACTTTTTTTTAAAACGAAAAGAAAATTATAAAATAGAATTAAAACTGCCCTCAAGATAAGCAAAACTCATCACTCAAAACCCACGGAGATTGAGAGGAAAGCAGGACTACTATCAGAAACGTGCTCGTAGTTTTAAGTAATAACTAATAAAAAATCTATGTCTTCTAATCTTTGATAGATGCATACTCCAACTCGGGCATCTCACAAACACACTCGAAAAGGTGGTCCAACATACACAGCGCGTCCAACAAACACAGCAGTAGAACCCCACGAACTCCGGCGCGTCCAACCAACACATCACAAGAATTCCACGAACTCTGAAAAATTGGCATGGACGCATTCCGTCCGTTTACGACGAAAAAACGCGTCCTTGGCTGCAACGCACGAAAGCAAAAGAACATTGAAAAGCGCATTTCGGAAACCGGACCTACGTGGCCCGCCTATTTCTATAGACCTTTCCGCAAGAGCGCCCCCCTCTTGCTTCTTGCGGTGACGGCCGCGCCAGCCGCGCCGTTACGCGGGAGATTGATGTGCAGCCGTCTTGGTATGCGTCTGTGGTATGCGTTGCAAGCGTTACAACCCTTGCTTCGACTGAGCCACCCCGAGCGTCTGCCTCATACCATCCTGATTTAGCTTCTTGTTTTCTTCATTTTATTCTCACTAGTTACTTGGTTTTACCGCTATTGAGAAAGTGTGTTTTCTTTTGTTTCCTTGTGTTTGTTTGCCTTCGTGCCGCCCATGCCGCCCCATGTCGCGGCAACGGCACCGAGCGTCTACAAGGCAACGATGGAGATCGGAGGTACGTTCCCTTTTCTAACTTTTCTTCCCTCAGTTCTGTTCTGTTTGCGATGAAATGGTTGTCTGCTAAACGAGTCATAAGAATATTTTACCCGCAACTGGCGATGACTCAAGACAGAGCATCGCCGCTGGATCAGTCATGCGAGTTTGCGTCTGTCTCGTCGAACGTTTGTTAAGCTCAGGAAAAGACAATTTGGGTATTATTTGCGCGTGGGCACTGAATTTTTTTGGAATCCATCTTTTGCAGGTAACAACAAACGCTATGCGCTTTGTGTGCTCGATGTCAAAAGACGTGCGTCAAAGGTTCCGAAATCATCCGCCGCGCACGACAGCCGGTCGAGTGCTCGTCGGCACGCTGGGCGGGAGCATCGTCGCCGCTCGAGTCGGCGACGAGACTGTCATGTTATTAACATAGTGCCGCGGTATAAGCAGACAGTCACCGGCGTTCTTCTTAGGATTGAAATGGTGTCATCAAAACAGATAGCGCACTGAGAAATGCTCGTTTGGGGCACTAATCAGAGTGGTAAAATGTGCTTCTTGTTTTCACACTGTCCGAGTGAAATGCAAAAAAGCGCAGGTTTTGTATTTCGTGCTGAATGTACCGTGAAGTGTACGTGAAACGCCGGCGCGAAGAGATTGAAATGACAGTATGAGAATGAACTAGTCCAAAATGAAAATAAGAATAGGCAATCCTTCAACGAATCTATTTTTTTTTCTCTCAATTCCATCTACTTTCAACACAGGTATGTGAAAACAAGTAACTTGGTTTCATAGTTTTATGAGCAAGGTAAGTGCTAGAGCACATGATTCAAGAATCACTAGGATGAAAAGCAACACTGCAGTAGCAAGTAGTGTGCGGTAGATGCAGGTTCTCCTCTCTAGTGCAGAATAAAGTGCAACAATGACTGGTTTTGGGGGCAAAACGTCTGATGCTTTCATATGTTCTGGTATTTTTGAAACTTTAGTGTTATTGATTGTTATATTTTGTGGGTTTCTCTAGAGAAGTCCCTCTATACTAATAATCGCCACCCGATCGGTATGCGCTCCGCCCGTCACCCAGGGAGTTACACACAACAACGAGAAGACAGCGAATGGGTTTACTGTACCTCTCGATTGCCCGTCGTCGAGAGCCGGTAGTCCGGGCCCGTCGACCCTTGTTGTCGCCCGTCGATCAGAGCTCACAGTCGGGGTCCGTGTCCAGGCCTGCGGATCGCCTTTCCCACGCCAGCGCCGCGTAGGCTGGGTGTCCCGGGCTATCAATGCCCGAGTCTTGCTGCGGAACCACCCCGAGATCGTCATAGCCCAGGTCATATGACCAGGGCTCGCCGTTTCCACCGGTCTTGCTCCAGACCTCGCTGGTGGACCGCTCCGGGTTCGTTATGGGCCAGGCTAGGCAGCCTGGCTTCGACGTTCCTTGTCCAGCTACCAGCCTCGCTCAGCACGCAATGTCTCGCGACAGCTCGTGTCTTCTCCGCCGACCGCCTGTCACGTGCCCTCTGCCTCGTCTTTCACCCTTGGCTCCCACAATTTTCTCTACAGGAAACCAGTACCCACATCTGTCGAGCATCAAAGAGTGAAACGACAATGTGAAAAAGTGGCCAGATATCCGTTCTCAACAGATAATTTACTACCTCCTTCAGACCAAGGCCTGCGACTTGGAAGACGTCAATGAATACAAGAGCCTAGGATCTTACAATTGTTTGAAGGGCGGCTGGGGTTGGGGCAGTGCTGGTGCATAAGGTTGACGCAACCACTGTGCTTTTGAAGGGGACTGTGCAGGGATCGCAGTCCGTCAACAAGACCAACGATGTGTGTGCGTGTGCGAAAATGGATGGCGAAGTCATCACTGCAGGATGCACCTGCATGGCTGGCCAGGCTATAGTGTGCAGCCATATCGGGGCTGTGCTCTGGAAGGTGGACTTCGCTGCAAGTGATGGTCTGACTGGACATGGGTGTACCGATGAAGCGTTGAAGTTGAACCGGGGCACAAAAAGGAACATCGTCCCAGCTTCCCTCCACAACATTGGGTTCAGGCTTGAAAAGGAGATCATCGAGACCCCAGACACCTATGTTCCGGAAGCCCAGCAGCTCCGTGCTTTACGGAACAGCCAGGAACTTCGAGAGTATCATGCAACAGCTCCTTTTCAAGGCCTATTCCAGATACATGGCAAGTATAGGCCACTTTCACTAAAAAATATATGTACTAGCGGAGAAAAATGAAATACAAACGGAGGACCGCTTGGCTCTCGGTACAAGCATCGCCACCTGGAAGTGGGACTAGGAGCGAGAGGGTGTGCCCTACTCCGATGTGCATACACCCCTTGCTCAGCACTTCCCAAGCTTCGACGTAGCGCCCCTTGGTGCACCGAAAGGTATCCCCGCGGTCGTTGCTCATGCGGCGCGAGGAAGCTCGCGGCTGTTAGTAACTTATCCAGCGTGTGCGCAAACTGCTACAAGCAGCGAGTTTCCTCTCACTGTAAGCGTCGAGCGAGCAACGATAGCAATGATTGCTTCCAGCACCCCAACAAGTGCAGTGCCCAAGCTTGGGTAGCGTTAAGCGAAGGGCGTATATACGTCGGAGCAGGCCACAAACCCTCGCTCCATTGCTCACTTCCTTAGAAGGTGCAGCTTGTACCGAGAGCCATGCGATCCTCTGTTCGTATTTCATTTTTCTCTGATAGTACGGCTTGGTGTGCATTTTCAATCAGGGAGAGTTTGACATTGGACTGGAGTTGTGGGCATCTTGTGCACACCTAGCTACTTTCCTGGCCTGCTTATTCCTCTCCTAAACCAGCCAGCGAAGCTCACATGCATGGTAGCTCAAGGCACCATGTCATGCTCATCTCGTATGGTTCGCCTAGAGAGACGAGGCAATAGTACAGCATGGGGGATTTCACCATCTCTTCATGTCTCTCCTCAAAATCCCATTCAATGCAGCTACTACTTATTAAAATCATTAGTTCCGTGTTATTCTTGGAGGTCATGTAGGCAGCAAGTTAAACTGGTCGTAAGCTGAACGACATAGATTGATACTATTTGGGAGCCACATTCACCTTGGAAAGGTTTTTATTCTTTTTCAGTATATTTAGCACATTAACTTTTATTACTTACGAATTGCCCCAGAAAATCTTTATTTCCTTATAGCTTTGTTATTTCAATATTTTTTTATTTTAATACTTCGCCGGCAATTGCAGTGGAACACGGGGTAGGAACTTGATAAGTGGGCCCTAAGTACCTTCCATCATTCTTGGATATTTTCTCTTTCTGTCAAAGAGTGAATGTGATTTGTTTTGGAATATTTTTGTACGTACTGCAGGAACACTTTTGCACGAAACACTGACAGCTCCTGTGCAGCTTCAGGCGGGCCCCACTGCCAAGGTGACGGACACAACTCCCCGTCACGAGAGTCACGAAGATGCAACATGTTTGCCAGAAAGCTGCCCACCCTGCAACATATTTTACACAGATTTAGTTGTCATTCCTCGTGTAGCAGCAGTTGATCTGGAGACGACGACGAGGGGCACGACAAATGCTCTCTGGACCGACTAACGTAAACTCCGCGTGACTGCCTCCAACGTCAAATGCGTCCCAAAGATGGGAGCAACTCTTCCTGACAATGCGCTTGCGACTCTCACAAATAACAAATTCCGTGGGAATGCCTCTACCCGGCATGGGCAAGCATGCGAGCCTGTAGCGCGAGAGGAGTTTGGAAATGAGACTGGGCTAGTCGTCTCGCCTTGTGGGACTGCGGTTTGTGCAGAAGAGACATGGCTTTCTGCTACACCAGATGGCATCATTGAGAGCCATGATGCCATACTTGAGATTAAGTGCCCTAAAGTGGAAAACTGTAAAGAGAAAATTTCCACAGGCAAGTATGATGTGAGAGGCACAGAAGGAAACTACTACTTGGCCAAGAAAGGGAGCTATGGCTTTTACAGCCAAGTACAGCTAACAATGCTGTGCACAGAGAGGCAGCTGTGCTTTTTGTATGTATGGTCCCTTAAATCCACGGTGCTGCTGAAGATCTCATTTGACGAATCCTACATTGCTGAAAACATGCCACGCCTGAGTCGTTTTTATTTTCCTTCAATGCTGCCACGTCTTGAGGACATGTACAGAGGTTTCAAACTCAGCATCTGCTTGGAGTATAGGCAACTCGATCTTACATACTGTTTAAAGTCGACTTTCTTTTTTTTTTCTTTATGCGTCTCCATGCCATCTATAATGATGCCATCGGGTGTAGCAGAAAGCCGTGTCTCTTCTGCACTAACAACAGTCCCACCAAGGGAGACGACTCGCCGGGTCTCTTTAACAAACTCCTCTTGCACTACAGGCTCATAAGCTTGGCTACATGGCAAGTGTGCTTTAAAGAAGTGTTTCTATTTGAAGCAAAAATAATTTGTGCTTAAGATCAGGCATGGTGTGGCAGCTAAAGTGCATATTTAGTGGTGGTGGAAACAAAGGAGCATTTCATTAATACAATTGTGTAACAAAAGAAGCATTTTAAGATTTAAATTTATTGTGTGTTTAGTAAGTTAGGTATGGAGCATCCACCCATCCTAAGAGTCCACACACTTAGTTTTGTAACATTGGTAAAATAGGCTAAGGACTCGTCGATAACTTAAAGGGTTTCAAAACCACTTCAGTGCTTAAAAAAGATTGTTTTTTTTATGTTATATTGTTCAAAAAGTTAATAATAGTCAAATCACCTATTTATCTCGGTGCAACAGAAAAACATGCAAACTTTTTCTCGCGTAATACATTGTCTGAAGCAATGAAAGTTCTACACTAAGTGCAGATTCGGAAAAAATTTATTATAAATCGTTTTGAAAAGTCCAACAGGTACATATTCGGAAACTCTGTGCCTCCAAGAAGTACCCTCCTCCGTTTGTCGCAATTGTCTCACTTTTTTAGTGGACAGTTTCTCAGGATTACTAATGATCACACCAAAGCTTGCTATTTGATTTGTACTCATTTTCTCATTTTCATATGTTCCTATGTTGGTGCACCCCTAGTATTCAGTGGTGTTCAATGTTCCAAAGAATTGAAGCGTAAAATCTGCAGTTATTTTTAAATTACTATATTTACCACAGGAAACATTTCAAATGCGGAGCACTCCAAGTAGGGAAGTTTCGAGGTTGGTGGCCCCATTTGTTTCGCCCTTGACAACACGTGTATGCACTGTAAAATCCTAGGAAGGGGCCACTGGCCCTAAAGCTATTTCGGGGACATGACTAGAACGGCTGTATTTTTAAACTTTTCTTCAGTGACAAGGTTTCTGAAGTTTATTAATTCCCATCTTCTTTAATAGCTATACGCACATATTATGATTCAAGGAAAAGAACAAGATTTTGCAACACTTGGCATGAGCATTGAGAAAAAGTTTTGCAATGCCAAGTTTACTAACTGAACCACATCTTTAGCAATAGAAAACACCGCCACGGAAAAGGAAATATCAAAAAATATCGAAAGGGCCCTCACCGGCTAATTCTACACTTCAGTCAACCAGAAGTAATTAACGAATTTCACGTGACAGGTGTAATACCAGAGGCAGAGATATTACGTCCATTGCAGAAACATGAAGAGCAGAACATTGACATTGTGCATTGCACATGGATATCAAACGAAGTCTATAACCCAAACAAAATCGTTCGTTTTCTCACAGCAACATTAAACCTGCACAGAGCGCACTGTTGTGAGGGCAAACAACATCCATGCTTTTTTCAAGTTTTACTCAAGCAGCAAAATGAGGGAAAAAATTTTACCCCCAAGTGGGTGCCCACTTCCACTCTTCACAAGAGTAATTTTGACAGTAATATTTAAATTGTGAAAGTAAAACCAGAAAAATCGGCGATGTAGAAAGCTTGGTAGCTTTAACCGGAACACTGATAGAGCCTTCTTGCAATTCCTTTTTCTTTGTACCCGAGCTTATTTTTATGCTAGCACCAAGATATTTGTCTCCCTTTAAATCAATTTCATGTACAGCTTCCGTTTAGGTAAATGTGCCCTAGATTTCCCAAAATTATTTTTTTCCTGAAATTAAGAAAATCGTTGAGTGTTCTGGTTAAAATCGGCAGGGTCTGTACATGTAAAAAGCATACAGCATAGACAATAGATCTCTCGCGAAATTCGCAAAACATCAAACAGCATGCAGGGAGCATAGTTGCACATGCTGTGCATACTGGCATTGACAGCAGTTGCGTACTGGAAGCAAAAATTCGAAACAAGTAGAACTCTGCGTATGCATTCCCGAATGCTTTTTAGTTGGGATTTGTCTCGAAAATGTATTACAGGTAAGGTGCCCATGCACAGCATGTGTAATAATGTTCACTGGATGGCCTTTGATGCTTGCGTATTAGAGCAATTTTTTTACACAACACTGGCACTTTTTCCAATTCCTCCCTTTGCAATTAGTGGTGCTTTGAGGTTGCGCAACCCAGCGCAGACAACAACCATATCGCTTTTGGTTCGTCTCGACGTTATGCATAATGCGGACTTGAAAATCCGGTATGTCTTTATACGGTCAATGGCCCTCTCAACAGGAATCCGTAATGATGGTATTCGTCGTGTTTCCGTCACTTCACGTTTGGAAAGCTGGGGTTTACCTAAAGATATAAAAATTATGAGGTGTTCAATGCCCTAAACCCAAAAATTTGCACACATCTAACCTTAAGGCATACATTTTCCTTCATTACTCAATGTAAGAACGGAACAATAATAAAAAGTGCACAATAAGGACGAAAACGAGAGAGCATAATTAGCTTCAACCAAATAAACCGTAAGTCGGACAACGGCACACTAGTAAGCCATGGGAAATCAGTTTCTATCGCTGCCATGCCACATTGCCATCAGTACGTTATTACCAAGTGTGTCAGAGTCATTTGTGTGCACACAAGCACTAGTGCTGGTTAAGGCATGGTCAGCATTGCCCAGATAAGTTTGTAGCTTATATTAAGTCAATGTGTATTGGTGATTTGAGTGTCCCTCTGACGAAAAAAGACGTAGGAACCAACATAGGTATGTAACTGAAGGTGAGCAAACTTAAAATGTTGTATCACGCCACATTTATGCTTGCTCACTTTCAGTTACATACCTATTTTTTCATTAGCTCACAAAACTTTCAGCAAGGATGAGCATGTTCAAAATCGTAAGGTAGACTGGAGACTCACTTTTGGTATGTGGGTCACCTCGAAACAAAAGTGTGCAACTCGGGGCTGTAGCCAGGGAGGGGGGGGGGTGTCTGGGGGACCGGGCCCCCCCGAAATTTTTAGTTTTGCTGGCACCTCCTCTTCCCCTTTCCTCACCATGCCCGCGTTACAAGGCTCCCCCCGTAAAAAAAAATCCTGGCCACGGTACTGGTGCACCTGTTGAGATTCTCTCTTGATCAAATGTAGTCAAAACAATGTGCCACACTACCATTAACCACAGGACATGCGGCAGAAAAAGGAAAGGAAATATGAAAAAACAGTTGGAAAAATTTAGATGGGAAAGCTTGCAAAGCAAAGAACCAAGAAATAAATATGGCCAGGATGGCTAACAGAAGTATTGTATGCCAAAGCTTTCCCTTTCTAGCTTATTCCACCAAATGATCTTACCTCTCGTGAAGGCCGGCAAATTAAGCTTGATCCCCTGAAGCTTCAAACGGGCATCCAGTGTGAAGCCACGGTCTGCCATGATTGCATCTCCAC
The DNA here is from genome assembly GCF_016920785.2 of Ixodes scapularis. Lineage (NCBI taxonomy): Eukaryota > Metazoa > Arthropoda > Arachnida > Ixodida > Ixodidae > Ixodes > Ixodes scapularis. The sequence goes on along the minus strand of NW_024609838.1, from coordinate 56,125,485 downwards.
GATGAAGATGGTCCTCCACCCCACACTTTCGGACAATATACTTGTCCGAGGCTCTTCGACAATACTCACGTGAGACAAACATGATGAACCCATTCGGGGGCAATCACTACCAGAAACTTCACAGTGTCATTTGCTTTGTAAGCATTGAAAGTTTGTGCCCGAGCCATGAACTTTCTTGGCCTTTGAAGGATGATTTCTGTGCAATCGAAAATGCATGTTGTGTCGCTCTAGCCACTTTCAACGAAAGATGTCGCCATACTGTTTTTTATGCTTTCATGTGGAAGCCAGAACACAACGTACTGAATTATCTTCTTCAACATCTTTAGCATCTTGAGAAAATGGTACAAACTGCAGTTACAGAAATGCCAAACCGAATAGCCAAGTCTCCGTACAGGAGCCCCAAGCGCAATCTCATCCGTGTCAATAACAGCTGATCCTGTAAAGGCAACCGGGAACGAGTTGTTGTCATGGTGGCAACTGCTTCTGCGAGGCTTTGAAACACATTTTTAGAAACCCCTGTATAAAACAAGATGCTTGAATGCGAGATAGCCAGTACAGCGGAAGGTTTTAAAAACCCTTTGGTTGAAATATTCGTGTTCTCGTAATTCCAAGGCTTCCCACTGCCTGCTTTGCTCTCTTGTTGCCACCTGAAAAGTGCAATGTCAGGAGGTTATTTGCATTTCAAAGATTACGTTGCCTAAAAAGGGCAGAAACTTACTCGTGGACAGGGCTATGCTTTTGGAGGTTGTAGTTTGGCATGTCCAGACTGCAAAACCTGTGTCAGGATTCACAACAATACAAAGTTAGTAAGCTAGCTTACACAACTTTTGTTCTTTTCTGTCATGCATGAAGCAGTTTTCATTTGCCAGGCATGTATCGGTGTCTTCTCATGCCCGTCTCTAAAAGTCATGCGAAACAAAGCAGTGTTTCAGACGCTCCAAGATATAAGCGCCAAAATTTTTTTACAGGCCAAAATCCAATCAGCCAGCAAGTCTAGCGGGAGAAAGGTATCCCAGCTTTTTGAGCAGTACAGAATTTTGCCAAAGACCAACTGCAATATTTTTCTACTGTGAAACTAAAAGAGCGGTGCCTGCCTCTATCGCCCTCCTTCATCAAACAGAGATTAGACACTATCTGAGCTGGCTAGATGATTTAGGCAAAGAAGGTCTGCCGATACTGCAGGTCGATTAACAGCCTCGCTTGTTTAACGTGATTGGCCACCCTCTTTATTGCCAGCCTGGCTGTCTCTCTGTCTCCACGTGACACACATGGAGTATGGTGTAGTTGGGCTATGATGTATAAATCCTATTCCCTGCAAACAATAAAGATACTAGTCACTTCCATAACAATGTACAGCAGGACAACTATCGTGTAGACAAGAGGTGCACAAGAACATACCATAGCCAGCGGAACAACTGTAACTTTTATTGTTGCTGCCACAATTTCTTGCACTGGGCCGATCCGATCCTTAGGTCTTGGGGTCAGCAAGCTTGGTGCGCCAGCCACGTGCCCTGGGTTCTGCTGATGAGTGAACAAAGAAGCGTAATGTTCCTTACACGAGCACCAGGCAAAGCAACTACACTCGTCTTTGCAACAAAGTCTGCTTACCACATCCGGCAACTGGTCAAGCGGATGTTTGCGGAGAGGCACGAGCGTTGTTCGAAGTGTCCGAGAACTGGAGGCGTCTGGAGTTGTCGTTTCAGCTCGGCGAATGCCTGCTGTTGCTCCTCAATCAGTTATAAGTCTTGGGCGTCCATCGTGAGGATTGTGAGCAGTGCGCAAATCCTTGCGAAATTCCGAATAAAGCGCAGTTGGTACCCACGTGGTTCAATTAATCTTCGCGCGGCCTACTTGTGTGTCGGCGATGGAAATGCCGAGACGGCGTGAGTCTTTTTATGGTCTTGGCGAACGCTGTCGTTGCTAACCACGTGGCATAGGAACCTCATATCGTCATAAGCGAACCGAGACTTTGATGGCTTGAGAGTGAGTCCGGCAATCTGCATGGCGTGGAGAACAGCTCGGAGTCGTCGCGAGCGCTCGTCGAAGTTGCTGAAAACACTACGGCGTCGCCGATGTAGACGAGACTTCTCTGCCTTTTCAGCCCAGCGAGTACGGTGTCCATGACTAGCTAGAAAAATGCTGGAGCCGTGGACTGTTCAAAGGACATTATCTTGAATTCGTACAGTTAATCTGGCGTGACAAATGCTGTCTTTTTTTTGGTACCGGTCGTCGACATAGATCTGCAAGCCAGTCTAGCGTGTCGCCTCTCCTGGAGAGTGGGTAGACGTCTTTCTTCGTCATCGCGTACAGCTGCCGGTAGTCCATGCAGAACTTAAGCGTTTCGTCCTTCTCAACCAGTATGACCGGAGAGATCCATGGATTGCTTGAAGGCTGGATTGCGTCGTTCGGCATTTCTTGCGCTTCCTCCTGGATAACCTCCTTTTCTTTCACGGAGACTTGGTATGGCGATAAATGCACAGGGAGCGCTCGTCCTCGGTAAAAATTCGAAACTTCGCAACTATGGTTTGGCGCACATTGGATGACGTCGGAAAGCAGTCGCTGTATTCGGTGAGGAGGTCACTCAGCTGCCGTCGTTTCGGGCCCGGAAGCTTGGGATCAATGTCGAGCTGCGCTGGCGATGTACAGTATTCCTGAGGCGGTGATGAGTTTTCAGTAACCGCGGCAACTTCGGCACTGTTTCGGAGCTCTTCGCAATGGCCCTCAGCTGAACCTTTAGAGAGGCATTGCGTTTCTTTCTAGAAATGTGTCAATAGGAAAACAGTGCGCCCAACCTGGAGTTCAGCTACTCGTCTTTCGATGCCTATTCCTCTTCACCGGAGCAGTTGAATGTTTCTTTCCGGAAAACTTCGCCGCAGGTAGCTGTGTCGGCATCGACGGGTGCGACAACACTTGATCGCGACGGCAGTTTCCCATGGTCTGGTACGACTCTGATGGAGGCTGACGTAGTTTGGGTTTTATCTGAAGGCGGAATAGGTGTCCGGAACGTCAATTTGTTTGATCCAAGGTCCGATGACGTCGTCGTATTCACACAGAACTTTCATGCCGAAAATGACGTCTCTCGTACAGTCTCGTACAATGATGAATTTCCCAGGACACTTATCGCCCTGATTTTCGACGCGAGATGTGCACCTTCTGGCAAGCATGATGAGGTGTCCTCCGGCGTTTCGCATGTGAAATCCGTCCCACGGCGTCGTTACTTTTGGGAGGCGGAGAGAGAGCGTCCCACACGAGACTGAATAGCCTGCTGTTATGTCCAAGAGTGCCGATACGTCGTGGCTGTTGATAACGCCTTTTTAGTTGTTGCGCACCGTTGCCGGAGCGTCATTGTGAGGCGAGGCGTCGGGAGAGTGGGAGCACTTCGGCGTTTATGGTTGCTTTTTACATCAGTCGACTTCGGCAACGCCACCTCCAGGCGTTGTCGAGCTTGGTTTTTCCGGCAACACAGAGAACAGAGGCTGTCTCAGCGAAGTCGTGGCGCTGGAGTCGCTTCACATCTGGGTCACGGTGAGCGGAATTCATGGCGGAGATCCGGCGCTGAAGAGGGCGACCGTCGGACGTAGTCCTCTATGTCGCGAGGGCGTTCGCAGTACCTTGGGCGAGGGTTGCCCGGGTAGAACCTGCCCAGCCCTAGTTGTCAGTAAGGGCATCGACGGTAAATGTGGTCGGCCTCATCGCTGTGATAGCAGATGAGTCGACGATTCGCTGTCTTCCAGACGTCGGTTTGCCTTGGAGCAGTCTGGTCTCGGCAGTCACACTGATGTTGTTCTTCGTGTCGTGTGGTGTACGCCTGCGTTGGTGAATCCTGTCTTGGCGCCACCGGTTAATGTTAACAAGCCGGTGGTGGTTTTCGTGCAACTGCAGAATTGGTCATGCTTGGTCCTTGGGTGCTGCTACGCTGGCAGCAACACTCCGGTTGAATTGCCCCCTGTACACCTTCGCGTACCACTTTGGATATTGACTGCAAAGCCGGCTGGTTGGCAGCAGGCAGCAGCTTTCTGGACTCTTCCCGGACGACGTCTAGAATGACCTTGCGAATACCTGGGATATTGGAGCAGTGGTACCAGCTACACGGCGCGAGGGCTGCGAGGACGTGTTTTAATGATTTTGATTGTCTCGGGGTTGCATGGCGTGCTCCATGTTCGTCGCCTCGATGACAAAATCTTCGGCTGTTTCCGGAGGGCTACGAGCTTGGCCGCCCAAGATGTTGTCTCTCACGCCCCGCATGATGATTTCAACCTTCTCTTATGTAGCCTGAGGGTCGGCGCGTGCGCTCAGACACAGCATGTACTCTACAACGGTGGTGATGCTCTCGTCGGGGCCTTGTGTTCTGGTTCAACGTAGGTCTTCGGCTCTCTCTTGGAGCTGCTGGCGTACAAATATCGGCTTCAGCTGGCTCTTCAAAACATTTCATGATGTCAGAGAAGACTTGGGATTTGTGTATCATTAGCTGGAAACCCCCTCTAACGAGAAATACGCGTTTTGCTCAGGCTAGTCGTCGGTCCATTCATTGTGGCGGGCGACTCGTTCGTATTGGTCGATCATATCTACGACGTCTTCATAGGGTTCACCGTGGAACGGTGCAGCCGTCCGTGGTAGGACGGACAGGTATATCACGGCAGAAACGCCGGGGTTTGCGACTGGTTGGCCATCGTCGTCTTTTTCGGCTTGGGCTCTTCTGGCAGCAAACCCAATTCAGGAGCCTGTCGCTGGATGCGGCGACTGGCCCGAGTTTCAAGTTACTCGTAGAGCTTTCTTCTCGTCGGCCCTGGAATCAATCTTGCACTGCGGGTACTGGTAGAGGTACGCTGAACGGAACTGCGTTACCCCGCCCCTCCACAAAAATGTCACGAATGGCGAGGTGGCGAACGATGAATAACTGAGGAAACTGAAACGTTTAATGGGGCGAGCTTGTGTCTATAACAAAAGGAAACAGAAGATTACAACAAAGCGTCGCAGGCGTCGAAGTCGTCGTGACAGCTGGGTCGAACTCTCTGGCGAGACTGGCTCCGCTAGCCATGCACAGTTTTAGGTACCCTCGCGGGTTCCTGAAACATTTGGCGTAGAACTATAGTAGCGTAGAGCAATCGGAACTCAATCAGACGAATGTTCTCCAACATAGGTAAACGCCAAGGTTAAAGATTTAAACAAAAAGGCATTCCGCTGAGTGGAATCGAACGTGGACCATCCGCGCGACAGTCAAGCGCAGTAACCGTTCGGCTGCGCACGCGCTCGCTCTGCTGCGCGCGTGGCAATATTTAAGGCGCAAAGCGAAAATATTGTTGGCGCCCGCGAGGAGCCGCCACTTGTCACGTGGTAGACCTGTGCGCAACCGCGCTGCATCGCCACCGCCACAAAGTTACGCTTCCGCCGCGCGCTGCCTACGCCGTCAATTTCTGACCTGCGCACAGGTTTATTACGTGATGCTTCCGCTCTTTTTGTAGCTTCTTTTGTCCTCTGAAAGTTACTTATTAATCATCGTTTTTTTGTTGAACTTCAAACGAATATGAATGATTAGCTTTTAGAGACAACTTGAACCTGTAATAGAGTGGGGTAGGAACTGAAACTATGCCTCTCGTGTCGCAATCCATTGCTTTGTCGCAATCTAAAGCCAAAAGCAGTTTCGTTTAGATTCTTCTCCGTCCATGCACACAAAGGGCTCTCAACGTCCGTGGGTCTAGTCAAAGTTTAGGTAAATTTGCTGATTACAAATTTATTATGCATACCGGAAGAGTAGATAGATATGCCGGATGATCTTCCGAAGAACGTAGTTCACGCTGCCTCCGTAATACAGATGCCAATCCACTTTTTTCGGCGATTTGAGCGGTCTCCGCCACTATCTTGAAAATCGCGCGAATGTTTTGCAGCTCCGGAGCACTGCAAAGACGCTGAATATATCGTTCCTAAAGTTCTCGTTGCTATAAGCGATTCCTTTGTATACACGGTGAAGTTGTGGCAGTTCCTCTAAAATGTTTTGTGTTGTCAAACGCTTGGATACAGATCTGCAAACAAACGCCTTTGATGTGTTCGAGAAAGCGACACGCGTGAAGAATGGGGTAGTTTTTACTTCTGCGTGTCCTCTTGTCCTTACTCGCGCTAACGACAGCGTTGAGTTGTGCCCAACATCTCGAAACTCCCGGTTTGCACGTCCTTGGGTTTTGCCACGCTTCCAGCGGGATTTTGGCGGGTTGATCAGACGCGCTCCTAGCTGGCGATGTCGATGCGCTCGCGTAGGGCATGTGCTTTACGCCGGTTTGCTGTGCATGTCGTTGCGGTTCAGGTGCACGGGACTGGAGTTCCTTAAGTGTGTTAGCTGATCCCTGTTGATCTCATCACCCTTGTTTTCCCTCTAGTTGTCTGTTTGTTATTTAATTACCTTGCTCTGGTTGACTGGGTAGCAGACACTGATGTCCACGGCCCCTGCATATACCTCTAGCCTTGCGTCCCACCGTGAGTACTACTACTGTCGCTAATAATGTATATTATTGTTTGCCTTAGCAACGTTTTCATTTGCCCCGGCATTATTCGTGACTTGTAGAACCCGCGGGTGCACAAGTAGTTTACATGGCTAATAAAAGATGTGGAACGAATTGATTAAGATGCTTTCATCTGGTATAGGATTCGTAGTGGTACAAAGGTTGCAGTGGAAACTCGCACATCTGGCAGGCGCTCTCACGTGTAGAGCGGAGACACGTTAAAATCAAGGAGATAGAGCTGGGAATGTGACGGCTTTCTACCTACTACAATGTTTAATTACCTGAGGTTGTGGTAAAGCTGAAGGGAGTCTCTTAAAACATTCTTGGAACCATGGTCTAAAACCAATTGTGGATACAGTTTTAATGTAAGGCTGGTCGACATTGTTTCAACCGAATAAGGCTGAGTCCCACAAAAGCAGTCTTCAAGCTTCATGTGACGGCTTCGGACCGCGCCTCGCAGCAGTAAACCATGCTTCGTTCAACTCTGTGGCAGTCGGTTGCAACATTGTGAACTAGTCTTAAAGCATCTTAAGTGCATGCACAAGCAGTAGCTTCAGGATAAACTTGCGCATTGTGCTACCCCAAAAGATTTTGATTACATCCCCGGCGTTTATTCCTGGATTGTATCCCAGCACTACAAGCATGTCAAGAGGCTTGTTGATTGGTATGCATGTGCCTATCATGCGAGTTGGGCGATTTCTAGGTGATGTTTATATTGATTTTACGTTTCCATAATTTTTAAGGTACCATTAGGTAATAAGACCTACATGCACACTGTTCTTAATAAAATGTCTTCTAGGAGAAACTATTTTTTTTACTCTGTTGAGTTTAATGGTTCTGTGATCACGGTCGTTGCACCGTCGACGACAAGAGAAGGGTTAAGTCAGCACTTGTTCTATCGTTGATCTGTGAAGCAAGTTCTAATTTATTTTTGCTCCAGAATGTCAGCTTGTGTCTTATTCATGCTGTTCCAGGAAGTCTGTATGATGACGTGAAAGCTGCATGTGACTAGAAGATGCCGATAAACTGACAGTTCGGATAGCAGCCATCAGCTAAGCAAAGGCCTGCAGGCGCAACAGCCCCAGCCGTTTCTCTACTTCCAATCGAGACAGGATGCTTTGTAAAAGGTGAAACTGGGCCTATGCACTGCCTCCGCAGGACCCAACTGATATTTATTTGACTTTTTTTTTCTAAACAGCATCATCACAAATTGTAATATACCAAGCAAGCGCCCACTTTAAATTGGAGATAATCATGGAGAGCTGGGTGGTGGGCGCTTGGTTGGTACGATAGCGAAGGTGTAGATGGTCGGGTGGTCCCTTCCTTCGTTCGACCACGGAATTGGAAACAGGTGCCATTTGGAAAGGTAGTTGATTACGCGAACGGGTATAAACAAACTGTCTGTTTTTTTGTGTCCATAAAGAAGAATCTTAAAATGTTGTCCATTGCATATAAGGTTGTTTTTGTGACCAATGCTTTAAGTGTATTCTTCTGAGTTAGAACAAAAGAGCTCCCCATCTCTTCCTGGGCACAACGTTCTGTGGGATTAAAAGAAAGCTAGAGTGGGGAGAGGCAGGCGGTGCTAGTGGCTCTGTGTTAGTCCACCAAGCAGTTACGAATTTTGTTTGGTCTAGGTGTCAGTTTGGGCTTTGGCTTGTGAACCAGGCAGTTGCTACAGTGCATCTTTTAGTATAAGGATCGCGGTTGAGTGAGTTGAACTGCGATCATCGAGTATGCAGGCATATTCACATGATTTTTCCAACATTTCACCGATTTTCAAACGTAAGCCAACGCTTTCACTGCAGTACTCAGACAGATTTCCAAGGTACATTTCACAGTGGTAATCTCCTAAAATTTCATTTGTCTTGCAACTGACGCCCATAGAGAGCGTCGATTCAAGAAAGCCTGGGAATTTTATGATCGTAGATAAGCGCCGAGAAATACTAAGGGTCAGTAAGTTGACGTGAACACTGGCGTACACGCAACTGACATTTATTGAAAAAGCAACCTATTATACATCCATGAAAAAACGTCATTCATATCTACAAATAGTGCAGCCCTCTATCAAGAAAATTATATTCTTTCGCCTTTAAGGTTATGAATGTGTCATTTGTACACCTTGTAAATTTGGCTTTAATCTCATACGCCTCGTGTTTCTCTAGATACTTTATCTGGGTATCTGGCAAAACGTTTGGTGCCATCAAATGTCTGGGGCCAAGGGTAACGTCTGCAGTGCGTGGCCAGATGTATGTTGGGTGTCGGGTTTCGCCTTTTGGTTACCGCCAAGCAATCGAGTAGAACATGACCTGCTTTGCTCAAAGACCACTGAAACATGCGCAGCTACACGATGGAAAAACTCCACATAAGCAATGCCTTATCATGTTTTTAAGCGTATTTAAAACCCCTGAATTAGAAAATGTAATTTTAAAGTCTTTAAAAGGCCTGGAGTTTTCAGGCGCACTTGAATACCTTGGAGTTTTTGTCGACAGATATATTATCTAGTAAAATAACAAATTAGAAACTTTTATTTGCAACCAAATATTTTACACTATCTAATCAAGACGAACAAGCTTCAATATTCAAATTAAAGGGCCCTGAATGGAAAAAAAAACTTTTTTATTTAAAACAGTCTTTTTAGGACTGTTTAAAAGAAAAATGTTTTTTTCACTCAGGGGTCCTTTAACTGCAATATTCAAGATTGTTCGTCTTGATTACCTTGTGGGAAATTAACCTTTCAAAATAAGATTCCAATTTGTTATTTAAATAGACAATATACCTTTCAAAACAAACTCCGGGGTATTCAAGTGCGCCTGGAAACTCCAGGCAATTTAAAGACTTTAAAAATACATTTTCTAATTCAGGGATTTTGAAGACGCTTCCAAAACATGATAAGGCATTCCTTATGTACAGTTCTTCTATCGTGTGGCACCGCACGTTTCGGTGGTCTTTCACCAACGCAGGTCATGTTCTACTCGATTGTTTGGCGGTAACCAAAAGGAGCAACGCGAAACCCAACAATCATCTGTCCGCGCACTGCAGACGTTACCCATGGCCCCAGTCATTTGATGACACCGAATGTTTTGCCAGATGCCCTAATAAATTATCTGGAGAGACACCCGAGGCGTATGAGATTAAAGCCAAATGCACGAGGTGTACAAATAATACGTTCACAATATTATTGGCGAAATAATATAAATTTCTTGATAGAGGGCTACACCATTTGTAGACATGATTGACTTTTTTCATGACAACATCATAGGCTGCTATTATAATACATGTTAGTTGCGAGTATGCCAGTGTTCACGTCAACTTGCTGTCCCTGTCTGTTTCTGGGCGTTTATCTACAATCATAAAAATCGTGGCTTTTCTTAAATTGACGGTGTCTATCTGCATCATTTGCAAAACAAATAAAAATCTAGGAGATTACCACGGTGAAATGTACCTTGGAAGACTGTCTAAATGCTTTACCCAAAGCGTTGGCTTACGATTGAAATCATGGGAACGTTGGGAAAGTTATGTGAATATGTCGGAATACTTTACAATCGCGGTTCAACTCCCTCAACCGCGATCCTCATACAAAAAGACGCACTGTAGCAAATGTATGGTTGACAAGCCGAAACCCAAACTGACACCTAGACCAAACAAAATTCGTAAGTACTTGGTGGACTAACACAGATTCTTTAGCACTGGCTGCCTCTCCCCACTCTAGCTTTCTTTTCAATTCCACAGAAAGTTCTGCCCAGGAAATCTGGGGTGCTCTTTTGTTCTAACTCAGAAGAGTAAATTTAAAGCGTTGGTCACATAAACAAGCTAATCTGTAATCGATCACATTTTAATATTCTTTTTTGTGCACGTAAAAAAACAGACACTTTGTTTATACGCGTTCACGTAATCAACTAACTCTGCAAACGGCAGCTTTTCGCAATTCCGTGGTCGGACCAACCAAGGGAGAACCCGACCATGACCACCTTCGCTATCGTGCCTACCAAGCGCCCATCCCCCAGCTCTCCATGATTATCTTCAATTTAGAGTGGGCGCTTGCTTGGTATATTACAGTTTGTAATGATGGTGTTTGTTTAGAAAACAAAAAGTCTGATAAATACCAGATGGGTCCTGCAGAGGCAGTGCATAGGCCCTCTTTTCCTTTTACAAAGGATCCTGTCTCTATTGACAGTAAAAAAGAAGTGAAAGCCGTTTACAACTCCCTGTAAAACTGAATTGGAGCGCAGCTTTTGAGGAGGAGGAGGGAAGGGTACTGAGGGTCACGTGTTGTCGGGGGGGGGGGGGGGGCGGGGGGGGTCACGTGACGTTAGGGGGTTACGTGACCTGGGGGAGGGTCCCGTGACACCCTCCCCCATCCCCCAAGGTCATGTGACCTCGGGGGGAGGGGGGGTCCACGTGGGGGGTCATGTGACCTGGGGGTGTTACGTGACCCGTAGGTCACGTGACCCGCTAGAAAAAGTTTTTCCGCTAAGTTTAGCGGGGAAACGTTTCCGCTAGACTCAGCGGGTAAATTTTTTCCGCTAGATTTTTCGGGTAAATATTTCCGCTAGATTTAGCGGGAAAATTTTTCCGCTAAATTTAGCGGAGAAATATTAACGCTATTTTTAGAGAGCAAATTTTAAGGCTAAACTTAGCGGGAAAATATTTCCCCTAAATTTTAGCGGTAAACTTTTTGCCAGATTTAGCAGGGAAACGTTTTCGCTAGATTTAGCCGGGAAATGTTTCCTCTAGATTTAGCAGGGAAATTAGGGAGTTTTCGTAGACCGCGCTGCCTTCTCCGCTAAGCGTTCCGCAACGAAGAAGTTGCAACTGCGCCTGCGCGCCGATAGCCTTGACTGTGGAGTTCCCGCTATCGTAGCGGGTTGCGGAGTGCCTTGCGGGACGGCGAAAACGATCTACGAAAACTCCCTATTATTTCGCTGGATATAGCGGGGAAGCTTTTCCGGTAGATTTAGCGGGAAAATATTTCCGCTAGACTTAGCGGGAAAATATTTCCGTTAGATGTTGCGGGGAAATTTATCCGCTAGAATGAGCGGGAAATGTTTCGGCTAAATTCAGCGGGGAAAGTTATCCATAATGCACCGCGCGGTTACACGCCGACGGCGACGGCGATGGGAACGCCGCTCAAGCCGGAAACGGGCGCCTAAGAGCTGCGCTGTAAAAAGGGGTGGGGCAGTTACGCCTGCGTCAGAGCGCCCGCGCCGACCCTCAGGATACAAAAGAGAAGAACGTTGTAATCGTCATGCGGGACGTAAGAGACAACATCTTTGGCGGCCTTGTTCGTATCCCTCCGACAACAGCCGAAGATATTGTCACCGATGCGACGAACATCGAGCGCGCCCTACAACCTCGTGCCAATCACTACCATTGACCACCCGGCTTCGCTGTTCTCGCGTCGTGTAGCTGGTACCTTTGCTCGAGTATTCCAGGTATTCGGAAGGTCATTCTAGACGTCTTCCGGGAAGAGCCTAGAAAGCTGTTGCCTGCTGGCAACCAGCCGGCTTTGCAGTCAATATTCAAAGTGGTACACGAAGGTGTACAGCGGGAAATTCAACCGGTGTATTCCTGCCAGCGTAGCAGCACCCAAGAATCCCAGCCTGACCAATGCTGCGGTTGCACGGAAATCGCCGCCAGCTACTAAAGATTACCCAGTGGCGCCAAGACAGGATTCACCAACGCAGGCGTACACCACATGACGATACGAATGACATCAGTGCGGCTGCTGAGACCAGAATGCTCCAAGGAAAACCGACGTCTGGAGGAGAGCGAATCGTCAACCCATCTGCTCTCATTGCGGTGAAGCCGACCAGATTTACCATCGATGCCTCTACCGACAACTGGGGCTGCGTAAGTGCCACCCGGGCAACCCTCAGCCAAGATACTGCAAACACCCTCGCGACATCGAGAACTACATCCGACGTTCGCCATCTTTAGCGCCACCTCTGCGCCATGAATCCCGCTCACCGTGACCCAGACGTTCAGCGTCTCCAGCGCCACGACCTCGCTGAGACAGCCTGTGTTCCCTGTGTCGCCAGGAAAACTGAGCTCAACAACACCTGAAGGTGGCGTTGCCGAAGTCGACCAATGTAAAGAGCCTCCAAGAACGCCGGAGCGCTCCCACTATCCCGGCGCCTCGCCTCGCAATGACGCCCCGGCAACGGCGCCCAACAACTAAAAAGGTGTTATCGACAGCCAGGACTAGTCGTCACTCGCGGACTCTGGAGACGACTATTCAGTCTCGAGTGGGAGGCTCTCTCGACGCCTTCGAAAAGTCATGGCGCAGTGGGATGGATCTCAAATACGAACCGCCGGAGGACACCTCATCACGCTTATCAGAAGGTGCACAACTCGCGTCGAAATTCACGGCGAGACGTGTCCTGGGAACATCATAATTCTACAAGACTGTTCGAGAGATGTCATTTTTGGCATTAAAGTTCACTGTGGATACGGCACCGTCCTCGACCTTGGAAAAACAAATTGACGTTGCGGACACCTATTCCGTCTTCAAAAAAAAAAAAAAAAAAAACTGCGTCAGCCTCCATCACAGTCGCAGTTAACCGTGAAAATCTGCCGCCGCGATCAAGTGTTGTCGTACCCGTCGAGGCCGATGCAGCTACCTGCGGCGAAGTTGTCCTAGAAGGCAACCTTCAATTGCTCCTGGGAAGAGGAATAGGCGTCGCAAAAGGAGTAGCTGAACTTCAGGATGGGCGGACTGTGGTCCTCGTGACGAACTTCCGAAATGAAACGCAACACCTCACGAAAGGTGCAGCCGTGGGCCACATCGAGGAACTTCGAAACGCCGCCGAAGTCACCGCGATTACTGAAGAATCATCGCCGCCTCATGGAGACTGTACATCGCCAGCGCAGCTCGACATTGACCCTAAGCTTCCGGGCCCAAAACGACGGCAGCTGAGTGACCTCCGCGCCAAATACCGTGACTGCTTGGGGACGTCATCGAAGGTGCGCCAAACCACCGTCGCGAAGTGTCGAATTGTTACCGAGGACGACGCGCTCCCTCTCCATTTATCGCCATACCAGTCTCGATAAAAGAAAAAGAAGCTATCCAGGAGCGAGCGCAAGAAATGCCGAACGGCGACATATACCATTCAAGCAATCCACGGGCGTCTCCAGTCGCACTGGTTAAGAAGGACGGAAAGCTTAGGTTCTGCGTGGACTACCGGCAGCTGAACGCGATGACGGAGAATGATGTCTACCCACTCCCCAGCGGAGCCGACACGCTAGACCGGCTGGCAGACCTGAGTCGATGAACGGTGCCGAAAAAGAGACAGCATTTGTCACGCCAGATGGAGTGTACGAATTCAAGGGGATGCCCTTTGAACAATGCACGGCCCTAGCAACTTTCCAACTTGTCATGGGCACCCCGTACTTGCTGGGCTAAAATGGCAGAGAAGTCTCGTCTACCTCGACGACGTCGTAGTATTTTCAAGCAACTTCGACGAGCACTCGTGACGACTCCGAGCTGCTCTCCAGGCCATACAGACCGCCGGCCTCACTCTCAAGCCATCGAAGTGTCGGCTCGCCTATGACGAACGAAGGTTCCTAAGGCACGTGGTTAGGAGCGACAACATTCGCCCAGACCAGGGAAGACTCGCGCCGTCTCGGCATTTCCAGCACCGTCACGCAAGAAGGCCGCGCGAAGATTCATTGGACTGTGCGTAATAACTGCACTTCATTGGAATTTCACAAGGATTTCAGCACCGCTCACGATCCTCACAAAGGACTCCCAAGAGCTATAATGAATTGAGGAGCAACAGCAGGCATTCGACAAGTTGAAACAACAACTCCTAACTCCTACGGTTCTCGGACACTTCGATCAAGATTCGGAAACTGAGATTCATTCTGCGCAAGTAACGCAGGACTTGGCGCGGTACTTGTTAAAGTTTAAGAAAGCACAGAGGGAGTCATGGCCTGTGAAGTCGGACACTGTCCAAAGGGGAGACAAATTACTCCGCGACTAAAGAGGAATGTCTATCGGTCGTATGTGCAATCACAAAGTTTCGCCTGTACTAATAAGGGAGCCCGTTCCGCGTTGTCATGGACCACCAGTCGCTCTGCTGGCTTACGAGCCTGAAGGGCCTTTCAGGACGTTTCGCTCGATGAGGCATCCGACTGCAGGAGTTAACATGACTCTGGTCTACACGCCAGGCAGCAAGCAGAGAGAGCCGACGGCCTGTGTGCTTCCTTGATGCAGTGAACACCGACGACATGGCACGATGTCAATGGACAATCCTGAGTTGTGCTCGCTAATTGAGCACTTTGAAGGACGAGGGGGCACTAGCCCCGTGTCGTCTCGAGAGCCCTGCAGACCTTCGTCCTCCGAGTTTCATTTTAAAAGGAACACTTCGGTGACAACAGCTCGCTATGGCTGCTTGTTATCCCTACCGACCTTAAAGAGGAGATCATCCAAGCATGCCACGACTACCAGTTGTCCGGACACCTTGGTTACAGTCCTACGCAAGACCGAATTCGTGAGAGGCATTTCTGGCCCAAGCTCCCAAAGACCGTTTACCTCTACACACTTCGTGCTACGAGTGCCAGTGACGCAAGAAACTGCCGACGAAGCCGCAGGTTAACTGCAGGCGATTGCTCCACCGACCACACTGTTCCAGCTGGTCGTAATGGTTCTACTTGGTCCTTTCTCACCGTTGAAGCAAGGAAGCATGGATAATCGTTGTCACAGATTATCTCAAGTAGAACGTCTAAACGAAATCCCTTCCTTGAGGGACTGCTAAAGAAGTCGTCAAGTTTTTCATCAAATCCATCGACCTCCGGCATGGAGCTCCCGAAGTTTTGATCAGAGACGTGGGATCATCGTTTATGGCCCAACTGACGCAAGAAACCCCTAATCTCAGCCACACCAGCCATCGTAGCTCCACTACGTACTAGCGGGGAAAAATGAAATGCGAACAGGGGAGCGCGTGGCTCGCGGTACAGGCTGCGCCACCTGGAAGTGAGCCTAGGGGCGAGGGTGCGTGGCCTACTGCGATGTGTTCCCGCCCTTCGCTCTGCGCTCCCCAAGCTTCGGCAGTGCGCCTCTCAGTGCGCTGAAAGCTATCACCGCTATCTTTGCTGGCTCAGCGCGTGCGGTGCAAAGCTCGCCGCACTCGCCGAGCAGGCAAAGATAGCGGTGACAGCTTTCAGCGCACTGAGAGGCGCACTGCCGAAGCTGGGGAAGCGCCAATTGAGGGGCGTGAACACATCGAAGTAGGCCACGCACCCTCGCCCCTAGGCTCATTCCAGGCGGCGCAGCCTGTACCGCGAGCCACGCGCTCCTCTGTCCGCATTTCATTTTTCCCCGATAGTACATACCGAAGACCAACACGCTGACGGAGAGACTCGACAAGAGCATCGCCGACATGATATGCATGTAGTACGTCGACGTGGAGCTCAAGACATGGGACGAGGTGTTGCCATACGTCGCATTTGACTTCAACACGGCCGTGTAAGAGACTGCCGGGGTGACACCCTTTCAAGTGGTTCATGGTCGCTAGGTAACGACAATGCTGGACGTGATGTTACCCCACGAACCGGCTGTCAACACAAGTGACGAAGCCCAGGGTGTTGCCCAACGGGCAGAAGTCCGTCAGATTGGCAGACTTGGGATTAAACCCAACAACGTGGCGACACTGGCGGCTACAACCTTTGTCGTCGGGACGTCCATTTCCAGCCTGGAGACAGGGTGTGGACACTGATTCGCCGCCATGGTATCAGCGAGCAACTCCTCAAGCGCTAATTTGTACCCCACAACGTGCTTCGTCGACTCGGGGATCCGAACTACGAGGTTATGTCCGACGAAACACAGACTTCATCGCGCCACCTTCAACGACCGAATGCCGTCCACTTCGTGCGTCTCAAGCCGTGCTACGGCCAATAGGACTGTTAATTGTCTTTATTTATACGCTCGATAGGATTGTGTTGTGCATTCTACGAATTTGTTTATTATTTTTTTCTTTGTCTTGCTGTTATGATTCCCGGCACGCCGCATTGAGACGATGCCCTTTTAAAGAGGTAAGTAATGCGACACGTGTCGCTGAGTTAACGCGTGCGTCGCCGAATGGTTACTGTGCTTGGTTGTCGCGCAGAAGAGCTAGGTTCGATTCAAGTCAGCGGACTGTCCCTTAGTTTATTCTTTAACCTTAGCCTTCTCCTAAGTTCGAGAACATTTACTTCTGATCAAGTTACGAATGTTAATTCCAAAAGTTCTACCAGAGGAGTGCAACTTCCTATACCGCCCATGAAACGCAAATTGGAAAACCCTGGGAGGCCGCAGCGCCATTAGAATCCGTTGGTATCTGGTGGCTGTACTAAAATCAACATGTTGGCACAGCGAAACCAAAACTGAAACTGCACGGGAGCGCCATTGTGTTTGGATGGATGGGCGGTAGCTTGCGCCACCTAGATTTAAAAAAAATATATATATATATTGTAGCATTTCTCTTTTTGCCCGGTTTACCCGTTGCTTTGCTAGGCTTCTGCTGCTTTGCGGCTGGTTTTTGCATTTCAATGCTGGTTAATGAGCGTTTAAACGCACACAAGCCAGCACTGAAAAGCGAGACCAGCAGCAAAGCAGCAGAAACACATACACAAAACGATATAGAATGCTTGTCCTTTTGCGTTCATTTTTATTCAACAGACAGTAGAATGTACAAAAGAAATGTCTCACTATTTTTCACACAAGAATCAAAGATATGAACAACAAAACAGCTATAAAACGTTAAGGTTACGTGCGACGAAGGTGATGATATCCGTCCTTGCAAAAACACTTCACTAAATTTACATAAAATCTCTAGGTTCGTGATCCTTTTCGAGCTTCTTGGCGTATACTCACATGCCTTACGCCGTCCAGCCACATTCGTGGAGCCTAGAAAAAAATAGTTGAATTGCTTGATTGGCCATTACGTGCCTGATAGGGTCATATGAAAACAGCGAGCATTTTCTACGCCTCCTTTCAAAAAAACGGTACTTGGAGTTCAACACTGCGACACAAAAAACTCGTGTCTCCTCTATTTTTCTTTTACTTGACTTAAATGCCTCCACGCTAAATTCACAATCATTTCGAATTTGATTATGTCAGTAAGCATATAAGTAAAGACCGACGACGGTGTCTTGCAACTAAAGGAAACTAAGCAATGAGGTCAGGAAAAACAGCTCAGCTCTTTGGTATTGAGTCTTCATCGAGAACCTGCATTCGTTTTTAATATTATCACTTAAACTTAGGAGTGCGTCACTCCTAAACGAAACGGGAAACCAGAGCAGATCGCTCCATCGCTCATCCTCAGTTAATCGAAAAATAGTTTGGCTCATTTGGCTCAAACAGCTCGCAGCAAAAAGTTCCCAATCTTTTAAAGTGAGCATATGTGCTCGGTCTAGATATGACACAGAAGTAATTTGAAAATGACATATATTTCTCTCGGCGAGTGAAGAGCAATCCTGAACAATGATAGGATTTGGTTTTGTGATTGGAAACCATCGTAGCTATTACTAAAATCAAACAATTAATACTCACTACCACTGCGACAGTTAGGTTTTGTTGCAAACATCTAATCGGAAACTTAAGCAAGAGAAGACCAAAAGAGCGTACCGCACGTCCATTGGAACTCGAAACCATTCATGTCACGGCTTTCGGCACTCATTGTTTCGCCATTTGGCACATCAGGTGGTGTGGTGATGACGAAAATCCATGCTGGACGACATTACACAAACAACGAGTTCCCTCGAAAAAGAAAAGAAAGCTGCGGGCGCACGAACACGGCATGAATCTCGCGCCGCGACGCACTCCCAGAAGCGAAACAGCTCGCCGGCACGCGTCCCTCGCGCATTCTAGCGGTCCACCGACTTCCCGGCGCCAGCGGCCAGCGCATGTCGAGGCGCGAGGCGCGGGTTCGGAGAGAGAGAAAGCGCGCTCAGACACGTTGAAAGAGTGAAAGAGAAAGTTACGATAACAAGCTTCAAACCCATTCACACCTTCAAACAACTTCACCTTTATTTAACTTCATTAAATATATGAATCATATTTATTTAAAATAAAATAACATGTCCCAACAGCCGCTGGGAGCGCGGCAATCGGAACCAGTTCGCCGGACCGGACGAACGTCAGAAGTATACGCGGCCGGACGGAAGTAGCCGGGAGCTTCACCCCACTGGTTCTACGCCGAATGTTCAAAAAAACTACAAGGGCACATAAGAGACTCCGCACGGCGAGCGGAGTCAGTCTCGCCGCAGCGTTCGAGCCTGCGTTTACAACGATTTTCTTTGCCTGCGACGCTTTGTTAATCCTCTATTTCCTTTTTTGTTTATGGGCACAAGTTCGCCCCATTAATTCTATTTTCTCTATATGCTAATATTTTTTTTATAATTTTCTTTTTCCAGCTAAGCTCTATAAAGAAAAGTTTTTTTTTCCTTTGCATGTGTGCTTTCTTTAACACATGGCGATTTTAGAAAGCATTGTTACTTGAAGTTTTTGAGGTAAGTTCTATTTATCAAGTAAAACGCACCACCAGGCTGCAAGTTTGTAACATGTGAAACCGATATTCGTTATTTATTTAGAGTTGAGACGATCCTTTTGACTCGAGCACCCGGTCATTCTTTTTAGTCTGCAAAGACGCGGTGTCTAAGCGAATAAAGTGAACATGCGTTTTCAACGCAGCTGCGATGTATGCAGATTTATTTGAGCAGCAGTTTTTTCGCATTATTTTTCTTCAAGCGCCAACTAATGGCGACTGGTTAATTTGTTCTGAAATAAACAGCGGCCTCTAGAGCTCAATGAAATGTGTTTTATTGACTTTTGTATTTTACATATGCTGGGCTACAATTGCTTGTTTGCGGCGTTTTTGTAGATCAGTGACATGGTGCGGTTTTACGAACATTGATTGCCCAGGTAGCACGCCAGAGAAACGCTCAATTAGTGCAAAGGTCTGGCAAACGCAAGGGCGCGTCTTTGGCTCAGGTAAGTTTGGGTCCATGGCGTTCATCAGCGCTAAAGCTATACGCCTAGTTGAGTGATACTAGAGCATGCCTATGTTCGGCCTTTCTCTGGTCGGTCACAGGTGTACCGAAGTAGTGCCATACTTGAGCCATAACTGCCAGAGAAACACCTAATTTGGGTATGTCGGATATGCCAAGGTTTGGCTTTTGTTATGATCCGCCTCAGGAGTGGCAAAGTGCCCTATTAGAGCCATAACTCCCAAAGCAACACCTAGTTTAGGTATTTTTGCAATAAGCCAAACATACTTTTTTTTTCTCTAGTACGCCACAGTTGTGCCAAAGTAAGTGCCCGACTTGACCCATAACGCCTAAGTCAATTCTAAATTGGGAATTCTAAATTGGGAATTCAGGACATGGCAAAGTTTGGCACTTCTCTGAATAGCAACTGGAGTTCCAAAAGTGCTAGACAAAACTCAGGAGCCTGCCGAAGTTTGAAGTTTCTCTGGTCTGCCGCAGAAGTGTTCTTTCACGTGCTCCAGAATAAATTTAAATCAGGTAATCGTCAAAAACTCAATGGTCAGATCTTAAACTATGAAAAAGGTGTAGCTTTGACACGTCTTGTCACATATGTTACACTCCAAGATTTCAGTTTCACGTGCAGCCCCACAAGCGGCTTAATAGCTGAGTTGTGCAACCAAACAAAATAGGTAAAGTACGTATTACTGACTATAAAAAAAGTAATCTAGGTTTTCTTGGCCCTACTGCAGAACCTCAGTGATTTTTGTTTGTAGTGTTTGTTGTTTAATATGTTACATTAAACATACCTGTTTCTTATGTAACATCCCACCGTCATCAAGACTCTGGTAAACGTATTTGCGCTGTACGGCGAACCGAAGTTTTAGGGTGTCACATATATGGCACAGGGTGTAAAGGCTGCACCATTTTTATAGAGCGTATCATCTCCGTTGCCAAGCAGCACGGCGATGCTTGGCAGTGTTGTGCCCAGCACCCGTTTCCCTAACGCTCAAACGTCCAGTTTTGCACCACCGTTCAAAATCTGGCAGATATTGCCATAAAGCCGTTTTGTCCTGGTCTGTTTTTCGCGCAATATTGTGCAAATGCTCTACGATGCGTCTGCTCTAAATTGGCCGGACGTCGGGCTAGTCTGTGTTGTATAAGACAGTGAATATCATTTGTCGCACATCAATAACAAAGGCGGGCCAACAAAATTTTTTTTAACAGTCTCCAAAGTTTATTAAATCACTATTATTAAACGCAACGCATTCTCGATATTATTACAAAGGTCATACGTCTCTGTAACATGAAAAACAAATTATATAAAAAAAGAATTAACGCTGATTTTACGCCAAGTGAAACTCATCAATTAAGACTAAACAAAACCGCGAAGATTAAAAGGAGAGCAGAACTACTATCAAAAGCATACTTACTGTGTTCTTACTAATAAAAACGATATGTGATTCTTGATAGATGAATAATCAAACTCGGGCAGTCCAAAAACACAATCGGGAAACAGGTAGTGCACATTAAACTGACGTATCGTCGTCGGCGAGGAGTAGTTTTTGTGTAAGCGCGTCCAACAAACAGAGAACAAGGATTCCACGGACTCCGAAGAAAAGAATTTCCATTACCGAAAAATTGGCATGAGTGTATTATGGTAGTTTACGACCAAAAACACGGTCGCGTCCGCAACGCATGAAAGCAGCAAAACACTGAAGAACGCATTTCGGAAACCGGACCTAAGTGGTCCGCCTATTTCTATAGCTTGTCAAACGGCGCAAACAAAAGCCCCCGAGATTCCATCAGCGCAAAAGAGATTCACGTGACGAATGTTAGTCTAAGTTTTCTTTACTATGCGTCGTACGGAGTCTGGTCACGCTTTTCGCTCCACCCTTCTGACTTGCTTAATGCGGCAGTCGCGCTCGCTGAGAGCCACACGAAGACGCAAAAGCAGGTGGAGAGGATTTGCAAAAGGCGAGGTTGAAGGGGAATGAACAAAGTACAGCAAAGCTATATTTTTTCTTTCTGACTGAAAGTGAAGGCATTCCATGCCTCTTACCCGAGACTTGGATTGTCGCCACTTGTTAGAGGGGCAGGAGTGAGACTAAGAGGTAAAGGGGTGTCTGGGTTCATGCTGTCAAATGCTTCAAATCAATCTTTAAAAAAATGGTCCCCGCCAGGTCACCCCGAGTGTCAAGCGGGCGCAATACCACAGAGGTACTGTCGCACTCGCTTTTTGTTATTGTTAGGATTATACACCGCTCAACCACAATGCAAGACACGCAGACAGCGCTACGCTCACTTTAGCAATGTGCTGCCTAATAATGATATCTTTTTGACGACAGGTGTTGACGTCAGTCTTACGCAGCGCTTGCAAGTTGGCATCAGTTTCTGCAGCGTCGAACTAGTCTCGTTGTGCGTCCCGATATCGGCGTGTGTAGCTGCGCGCGGATACAAGTATCCGGCGGAATCTGCGTTCGCAAAACCTGCTCTAGCGTCGGCCAAACATTCAGCCCACTTATGACCTGGGAAAATTAACAGACGCCCAAAATAAAATCAAAAGTTGTGATCACAATAAAACTTGATTTCTATTTAAATAAATTACAGACCACCCACGTGCATCCAATAATTCATTGCTAGTCGTTCCTTGGCGCACCGAATCTTGAAAAAGCCATAGCCCCTCTGAGAAAAAGTGCCCTCTGTCCTACACATAGGCAAGCAGCGCCAGCCGCCATGCTGCAGGGTGGTGGTGCGTCGTTTCATACGCTTTATACGCTGCGTCGTTGCATCCGCAGCAAATCTTCACTTGAAGTAGAAAACAAATAAAAACGTGAAAAAAACGGACCTTTTTGGGGCATTTCTGTATTTTTTGTGCTTAGAATGAAAACTTCAAATTATAATGCGCAAATTCAATCAGTAAATGATGTATTCGATCTACGTTTCTACAAGATGGGTCAAGTTCTTGATATTTGTGGCCAATTTCATACTCGAAAGGTTCTTATGAAACGCCCAGTTGTCGTATTGTAGTAAAGGAGAAGCTGCAGGCGCGTGCCTGTTGCTTTGCATAAAGCATGTGATGCGCAGGTGTGTATGTGCTACAGGCAGGTTAAAGCCTTAGGTGGTAAGGCTTTACGCGTACCTAACACATAATTTACTCGAGCCGTTGCAAGCACCGCGAGCTCCAGCATACGTAAAGCTACGCGCTTACATATCTGTCATGCCCGCACCGGTAATACGAGCAACATCATATCTGCATTTGACGCTTTGATTTCTTAAAATGAGCTGATACTTAAAAAAAATTATAGTTTTAAATATAACTAACGGCGATTAAAAACACCGGACTCAAACGAAAAAGGAAAAATTAATGGGAACGGCTCGCGTTCCGTTCATGCACTTGAGCAGGCAAACGTCTGCGCTGCTACGTCGCAGAATCTCCCCAACCGACCGACGCCCGTCAGTCGATGACGAGCACATTTACGAATACTTGACTTCTCTGCTTACAGAGGGGTACGCAGCAGTACGTTAGCATCGAGGCCCTTTGAACTGACTCAGTCAGTTCCACGCTTCGCGATGGAAACGTCCAAAAAGCCTATGTTATTAAAACGGGCCAGTCTTCATTTCTTAAACATTTTATCGTACTTGAAGAACAGATTTGTAATTTTAGAATGTCAATGGGATTAGTGATATACGTATGAGAGGTAAGTTGGTCGGTGTAGTAAAAGACGCATTCCAGATAAGTTTGAACTTGATACGTTGAGTCGCTTATTTTAGTGTCTCAGAAAAAAGTTAAAAGTTTAAATTTATTGGCTCGTCAAAAATTAGCGACTGAGCGTATCAAGTTGAAACTTGCCGCGAATACGTATTTTACTTCTCCCCTAAAAATAATAGTCTCTTGTAGCCGATCAGAGATAATGCATCAGTTGCCACACACTTTTGGATTATCTTTTGAACACCTATGGCCAGACGAAAAAGAAAGCGCTCTTTGGCCAGGTGCTTGCAGACATCTTTTTTGTCTTTTGTAGCCGAAAAGAAATAATGCATCAGTTGAAACACACTATCCTAGCATCCTTTGAACACCTATGGCCAGAAAAAAAGAAGGTTCTGTTTTTCCAGCTGCTTGCCAGACATCTTTTGTCTCTTGTAGCAGAGCATAAATATTGCATCAGTGGCCATAAACTCTCCGATCCTTTTTTGAACACCTATGGCCAGAAGAAAAGAGAGCGCTCAGTGGACAGATGCCAGCCAGCCATCATTTTTTTTATTTTGTAGCCTAGCAGGCATAATGCATCACTGGCCACAAAATTTCGGATCACCTTTTGAACACCGGCGGCCACGAGAAAAGAAAGTGCTCGGTGGTCAGATGCTCAAGACATATTTTTGTCTCGGGTAGCCGAGCAGAAGGAATCCATCAGGGGCCGCACGCTTCGAAATAATCTTTCGAACAACCATGGCCAGAAGAAATGGAAGTGTTTTGTGGCTAGATGCTTGCCGCACATCTTTTTGTCCCTTGTCGCTGAGCAGAAATAATGCATCAGGGGCCAGACACTCTCGGATCATGTTTTCTACACCTGTGGCCAGAAGTAAACAGGGTGCTCCTGGGCCAGATGTTTGCGAGACGTATTTTTTGTCTCTTGTAGCAGAGCAGAAATATTGCATCATTGTCTACACATCTCCGGATAATCTTTTGAACACCTATGTTTAGAGGAAGATAATGTTTGCTGTGCCAGGTTCTTGTCACACATATTTTTGTCTCTTGTAGCCGAGCAAAAATAACGCATTAGTGGCCACATATTTTCAGATCATTTTTTGAACACCTGTGGCCAGAAGAAAAAAAGAGTGCTTTGTGGACAGATGCTTGCTAGGTATCCTTTGTCTCTTGTAGCTGAGCAGAAATAATGCATCAGGAGCCACACAATCTCGGATCATGTTTTCTACACCTGTGGCCAGAATAAAACAGTGTGTTCTGGGGCCATATGTTTGCGAGACATATTTTTTCTCTTGTAGCAGAGCAGAAATATTGCATCATCGTCTACACATCTCCGGATCATCTTTTGAACACCTATGTTTAGAGGAAGATAAAGTTTACTGTGCCAGGTTCTTGTCAGACATATTTTTGTCTCTTGTAGCCGAGCAGAAATAACGCATCAGTGGCAACACACATTCCGGTCATTTTTTGAACGCGTGTGTCCCGAAGAAAGGAAGGTGCCCAGTAGCCAGATGCTTGCCAGACATCTTGTCTCTTGTAGCAGAGCAGAAATAATGCATGAATGACCACACACTTTTGGATCATCATTTGAGCGCCTGTGGTCAGAAAGAAAAGGCAGTGCTTTGAGGAGAGATGATTGCCGGACCTTTTTTTTTTGTTGTTGTCTCGTGCAGCCGAGTAGAAATGTATCTTCAGTGGCCATACACTTTCGAATCATCTTTTGAGCCCCTGTGTCCAGAAGAAAAGAGAGTGCTTTGTGGACAGATGCTTGCAAGGCACCTTTCTGTCTCTTGGAATAAAAAAAAATAAATAAATAAACCTGTAACTCTCAACCTCCACTGCCATTGGGCGGTGCAAGTTGAGAGTTGCAGGTTTATTTATTTTCTTACAGCTCTCAAATAAACCTTTTGTCTTTTGGAGCCGAACAGAAATTGTGCATCAGTGGCCACACACTTACCGATCATCTTTTGGACACCTATGGCCAGAAGAAAAGAAAGTGCTCTGTGGCCAGATGCTTGCTAAATATATTTTTTGTATCTCATAGCCGAGCAGAAATAACGCATAAGTGGCCACACACATTCGGGTCACTTTTTGACCGCCTGTGGCCAGAAGAAACGAAGGTACTCAGTGGCCAGGTGCTTGCGAGACATCTTTTTGTCCCTTGTAGCAGAGCAGAAATAACGCATGAGTGGCCATACACGTTCGGATCATCATTTGAGCAGCTGTGGCCGGAAGAAAAGGCAGTGCTTTGAGGACAGCTGCTTGTCGGACGTTTTTTTTTTTTTTTTTTGTCTCTGGAAGGCGAGCAGAAATAATGCATCAATGGCCGCACACTTTCGGATCACCTTCTGAACACCTGTGGCCAGATGAAAAGAAAGTCCTCCGTGAAGAGATGCTTGCTAGGCATATTTTGTGCCTTTTTTGCGAAAGGAAAAATAATGCATCAGGGGCCACACGTTTGTTAATCACGTTTTCAAAACCTGTGGCCAGAAGGAAAGAGAGTACTTTGTGGACGGATGCTTGCCAGGCATTTTTTCCCTCTCTGGTTGCCGAGACGAAATAATGCATCAGTGGCCACAAATGTTCGAATCATGTTTTCTGCACCTGTGGCCAGAAGAAAACAGGCTGCTCTGGGGCTAGATGCTTGCGTGACGTCTTTTTGTTTCTTGTATCCGAGCAGAAATACTGCATCAGTGGCCACGCACTTTCCAGGCACCACGAAGATACTGGACAAACAACGAGAGCACGGGAGTATGGCGGCCGGATGCGTAGAGGAGGCGGGTCCCTGTTGGAAAATATCGAGGTTGGAAAGATGGTGGAAAAGGCTCATACGAGCGTAACCGTAATATGGGACATCCCATACAAGCGAAAAGGCGGCTCCTGTATAGTGGATTAAGGTGAAGTGGAACAGGTGGGCGGAACCATACAAGCATGTCGTATTATGGGACATCCTATAACAGCGTAGTGGATTAGGCGGAACCATGTAGGCGGACGGAACCATACATGAATAACGTAATATGGGACATCCTATATTCTCGAATAGGCGATACCAGCATGGTGGAGTCATATGGATCCAGCATGCTGGTATCGCCTTTTCCCTGTTGTACACAGCGACTTAGTTTTAAGCTTCACAAATTTATTTAAAAAGGTCGTGAAAGCTAAATGATGCAGTTTGTGCAGGCGAGTTGTGCGGCCAGGCGTACGTAGTATAGGGACCTAATCGTAATTGTCAGTCTGATAATTGAATACAATTTGTCAATCAACTTTTTAATTAGTGAAAATTAACATATGATTTATATTAGCAACTTGCTGCGTCATTAAAAACCGAAAAAAAAAACTACTTTTTAGAAGGATATAATGAAGGGGTAGCATTTTACGCGTTCTGTAAAACCCTTGATTTCGATGAGTTTCTTGATTTCAGATTCTTATCGGACGCCGTAAAATGCTACTCTTTTATTATATCTCCACGAAGAAAGTTCATTTTGTGTGTTTCGATGATACTTATCAAGTTTCTAATTGAAACCATGGATCTATTTTCACAAATTAAAATTTTAAGTAACATGTATACTTAAAGGGAAGCTGAAGCGGTTTTGCATTTGAGGAAACACATTAAAATATTCCTTTTGACCTCCAGGATATCAAATATCAAAATTATTTCTCAATTTGGTCAATTGAGGCTGCATAGAATCATTTGTAAAGTACTGCTGGAGGCACTTCCCTGGAGAGCGACGTCACAAAAGCAGCTTCCGAAATCTTTGCTCACGCATCTTCAGCGCCTATCAAAGCTATGCACGCACATGCTATTTTTTTAAAAAAGGGCAGAAAAATATGTCACGACTGGTGTCAGTGCGGGAGAATATACCTAGAAAACTTGCGATTGGACGCCCGGCCCTTAAGCGACACGCGCTTGGCGGAAGAAAGGTCTTCTTCCGATGTCACTATTGGTAGGATGATTTTTTGTGTTTTCTCACGTTTAGTTATATCTTTGTAGAAAACGAACGGGATATAAAGATTCGCGGGATAAAACTACGCTAGAATGAACCTCCATCTAGATTTATGAAAGAAGTCTGGCACTTCTCTGTAAGAAGCCGACTGATCATTACGAATTAGCCTTTTGTGCTATACCCCTGGCCATATACCTCACGTTCACCGACCGCGTAAATGTAGCTTTTACGGCTCCTCTAATACAATCTGTAAAACATAAAAAACACCCTGTAGAATGTCCCCCAATACGATACTATTGTGTGGTTCCTTCCCCGCTTCTATCGTTCAAGAAGGACTTGCGGACATCCAGCCTTTCATTGGAATGCTGTATATCAGCGAGTCTCTACACCAGTGAGGGGTTTCAAACAAGCGTGATGTTTGCACAACAGTAAGCTCTTATCCGAGGCCCTCCAGGAGCACCAAAAGCAGAGGCGAAATGTAGTGACCTGATAAATTTGGTTGCAGGTATTTATTTTTAGAAGAATTGCATGCAGCGATGCTTAACATTGCTCAAAAGAAATAATTATAAATTCAATACTGAACAATGATGACCATTGAGCTGTTAGACCGAACTCCCACTCTTGCCACTCAGGAGTTCCTACCTTGTGCGTAGAGGATCAGCACAACCCAGATTTGTGCTGCAAGCGCACCTGCAATATAAAAGTTGAATAAATGTGAGATGAAAAATTAGACGTTTATAATTATCTGTAATGTGAAATTAGAGGACAGATCTTGAAAAGGAGGATGGAAGGGTATGCCCCTTCTCCCCCTCCCCTCCTCCTCTTCTGCTCCCTCCCATTTAGCGGGGAATTTCCCTTTAATTTAGGGGAAAATTTTCCCAGTAAATTTAGCGGGTTAAGTTTCCCACTAAATTTAGCGCGGAAATTGATGTCACGTGACCTCAATACCAATGCAGTTTTCCCGCTAAAAGTAGCGGGAAAAATGACGTCGCATGACCGTGTCGAGTCATCCATGAAAAAATTAATTTCTCAGCTAGACTTAGCGGAAATATTAACGTCACACGAGCTCAACATTAATTCAATTTCCTGACAAGTTTAGCGCGGCGGTTACGCCGACAGCGACGCAGCGCAATGCGGAAACAGGTGCCTAAGAGCTGCGCTCAAAAAACTAAATGCCTCAGGTGAAATAAAGCGAAAATTAGAGATAAGACAAAGAAAAGAAAATCCAAGATGCCGTTCTCAGATCCTTCCTTTTGTCCGTTCTCAAATGTTTTGATTTCAAGAAATGCTTATCTCTTTATTCATACCCAGGGAACCCCTCCCAGTTTCAGCATGAATGCAATAAATCAATGCAGACTACACCTTGAGAACTGTAATGCACATAAAAATGAATCTTTGCCACATAGTCATGTATAAGTCGGTGGCTCTGATTTCTAAACACATTTGTAGTGAGGAACATTCTTGAATAAAACTTCTAGCTTTCGAATTCAACAGTTTGAACTTCCATAAGAAACACTGTATGGCAGATTTTTTTTATTTTTTTTTGTGACACATCAGAAACGGTAAAGCACTCTCATCCTTGCATACCTAACAAGAATTTGCATTTTTTTATCATGACATGGTGCTATTCCAATGCCCATACAGCCCCTTTCAAATAATTCATTGTAGAGCTTTTTATTGGTTCTTACCTAACCCGCACGACAGATTCGGTACCTTGAATTCTCACTCGGCATCAAGAGATTTATATATTGATGTAATAGCGAAAGACAAGATGTATGAGGTTGAGTACGGCTGAACAGCCACAGATGTTTTAAAAAAGTGCTGTCGAAGACTCAAATGTAAAAATAAAAATTAGGTAGAATGTGGATACAATTATGGATATGGTCATGAATACAGTGAGCAGATTCGATATAAAGAATATGTGTTAGATGCACGTTCAAAAAAACCTGTTGCATCTATATTCATTCAAATTACTTCGCAGAACCCAGCGCTGCAGTCTCAGGTGGGAGCTCGCTAAATGAGTATACCGAAAATGAGTGTAGACGGAAAAAGCAGTTTGATCTGCGACAATCAGCATTACATAAGTTAAATGTCATTATTACATTACAGTGCCGAAAGTTTCATGCTGTAAGTCGCGTCATTCTGTGAGTTCCCAACGTACATTACAAGGTTTGGCTATCTCGATTGCTTTGCAAGAAAAATGATGAACTGGAAATATCTAGCGTAGTTCTAGAAAAAACTATTTCCAGAATATTATCTCAGCATCGGAAAAGAATATAAAAAGGTTCTAGAGATAAGGTTAGTGCAGGAGTTGAATAAACTAAAAACTTATTTTTGCGAAACCATCTTGCCGTAGTAAACTTATAAAGTTACCCAAGGTAGAGCTTGTCATTACTGATGATTGTGCCCATTGCATACCATAAACATTTAATTTGCGACCTACAATATTTACAGACTAAACCAACTCTGAATAAGTGGACCACTTGGCATTAAAGATTGGTCTCACCATGACTGTCTGCAAGCATCTACATAATAATTTCCATGAACCTATGTACATCAAGAAAATATTTGGTGCGAGCTGCCTAAAACACAATAGCACTTTTTAACACTAATAGAAAGCCTGTAGTGGGCCACAACTTAAGCAGTTTTCACTTCATTATGAAGAGCAATTACACATATGTGTACCATGAATATAGGCCTGCAATGAATTGTTTTCTTAAGTTGAACGTGCTATGCTCTGTTTAATATACAAATCTTTGCAGACCTGACAATGTGCAAGTTCCTGTTTTCTTTTTATATTTCAGATCTCCCGACTGCTGGGTGTGGTAGGTACATAAGATCGATGACACCAACGTAACACAATTATTATTTTAAGAATGTGTTTGGGTATAGCACGAGCAAAGCGATCTGCGGGAAGTTATTTCTGTTACTCCGTCGAACCTACATCCGCGGGCTTTGAGTTCACATGTTAATCTTGTCTGCAGACTCTATTTGTAATTTGAACTCCATCCAACCCAAGATTTGAATATGTTTTTTTGCATTGTAGGCTTCGTAGTGCTTTTGCTGTTTTATTAATAGGTAAGAAGAATGCTTATTTCGAGTGGCATACCTAACACCTGGAGGCACGAGGACTCCCCTGTCGTGACGCTGATTGAAAGTCACTGGCAGGGAGATACTGCAACGCTCTTGTTGCTAGAATTACCTCCCCCATGGTCATGGCCAGACCGCAGAAGAAGATTGAGTCCAAGCTTGTGGCCACTAGGATCTTCAGATCTTGAGGCACCCAAGTAGCTGAAAATAAAAACAAATCACAATCAAGTACTTGGCAGAGCTACATTAGAATCGCTAGCATATTCTTTCGTGATCAGCACATAGAACCTTTTATTTTAGTCATAGTCGCACCCCAGGACAAGGCCATGTAGGCCTTAAAATGATGGGTACCAAATTAAGGCGAATGGTCAAATGAATTTTTTTAACCCTCTTTCGCCCCAACCTGAGCGATTTCTGTCAACTATTCACATTCAACTGTAAAGACTATAAAAAAGCTACTACTGCAATGCAGAGCCGTATAAGGGGAGAGTTTAGCCAGTGGGTGTGGCGACGAAGGCGCCGGAGAGGAGGGAAGGTAGGAGAACGCCGAAGGAGAGAGAGAGAAGGCAGCAAAGAGGCAAAGAGGAGACGACCGCCATTTTGACGCAAAGCTGTCGACGGAGCACTGTTGAGGCTACGCGTCGTGTGCTACGGGCTTATCTCTTGTTTTTTTTTTTTTTTTTGCCTGAATAAAAGTTTGCGTTCAAACGTGGAGAAACTTCTTTCTTTGGGTTTTTAAGCCACCGAGAAAAAACACTATATCATTTTATTGCCAGAGCCTGCCAAATAAAAGGAACCCTACAGAAAAATTCGGTATAACTTTTCGCTATCCGGATTATGGAACCGGAAATCTATCTGGATTCTATCTGGATTCTATCTGGATTCTATCTGGAACTTCGGTTTTCAAAAATTATTCCTTTGTCTGCAATCTGGATATCAGGTTTCCAGAAACAAATTTCCGGTTCCATAATCCGGATAGGAAAAAGTTATACCGGATTTTTCGGTAGGGAAGGAACCGAAATTTGGATATCGATCCCATGCCGTGCGAATGAATAAAAATGGCGACCCTCCCCGCTCAGCTGGGAGCAGCCTCGAGTTCACGCGCATGCGCTCACGCCTCTCCCTTTGTGCCACGGGCTGGTTACCTCACTCGGAAGAGAGACATTACGGCAGAGAAATCATAGACTGCCAGACTCTCCCTATATATGGCTCGGCTGCAATGGAAAGATTTTCCTACCCTCGTGCTCAGCGAGTGTCGACTGGGAATAAAACTCCAGTTCATACACTCGCTGATCATAAGGATAGAGTGTGCCAGCAGAGGGCAGGTGTCTGGATAGAAAGAGTTTAGTTGGCGCACAAGAGTCTAACGAATAAAAATGGGTACTCCTCTGAGAAAATGCCAAAAAAGCGTGGATCTCGGCTTGACACTAACAGCGGCATACAGTATCTATTTTACTGACTAAGGGGTACTAAATCATTACTTTCAGCACCTAATCAAACTAAATGTTCTTCCCGGCTTGCTTTTTAGGAAAATTTCTAAATTTACAAAAACTATTAAGACAACGGCTAAAAAAAGGAATGGCAAAACCAACAATCGAATTCGCCTGCTCTCCAGTAGCACGACATCTATGGCAGGCAGACCTGCAGAATGAGCATGCAGTCTAAAAAAACGGAGTATATCCTATGTATATTTTTCTTTCATGCTGCAAAGCAAGCGCTGGGAGGAGGTTTCACGACATTAACGAAATTTCTTGCATTAAGTTTAGAACAAGTTAGAGCAGTGAACTTTTCCTGGCCCCTGGCATAACGTCATTAAACTCACCGTCATTAAAAAAATCTGTAACCTTGGCAAAGAAAAACTAACTTGAACAAAATATGTGATACAGTTGTACAGCGTCCATTTGTGTGCTTAACCAATCTTGAGGCAAATCGGCGACAATGAAAAGAAGACGTTTGAGTACAATTAAGGGAAAGACAGAAAGGATACATACCTACAACAAAAAAATTTAGAACGACCACGGGCAGGAAACTCTGGTGAGGCTCTCGCAGCGACTCCCTGCATTGGGCCTGCGCAGACAACAGAATAAGATCGGTCAGAGCTTGCAGCCATAAGGTGCTTCATACCACAAAGTTACAGAAGCTGGTTCAATCGGAAGCAAAGTGCATTTCATTTCCCTGCTGAACGAAGAGTTTAATAGCTAGTATGCATTCATAAGGTGATACAGTCATGAATGCAGACTTTTCAATGCAGCACTATACACCAACTCATGTTTACAAACAAACCGGAGCGCCCCTAGCGGACACCACCGGCGCCGCGCATGCGCTGCGGATGGTGGGCAAGAAGCCCGCCGTCGCCCATAAACAAACCATTTAATTGCGTTGTTGTCGGCGTCGGTGGGAGCCCCGTGCTGTTTTTTCGCGTTGGAATTGTTGATGCTACGTCCTCCTACTAATGTCTGACTACTTGAGCGGCTTCAGCAAAACTAACGAGGCAAAACTTTGCGTGAATAATGTGACGTGCGGCGATTCATTTCACGTGGACGCCGCAGAATGGACGCTAAAGCCTGACTCCCACGATGAGATTCTGCTCGCTGTTTTCAGACGCGACGTTGCTCGGACTGCAAAAGCGTGGACCGTAGCTGAGATGGTGGACGTCGATACTTAAAACCGCAAGTAGAATCGGGCATTACAAGTCGGTGTTGGCCACTGGTAACAATAATGATAAACATCTTCTTGTATCTGTTTACACTTAGCCTACTTACCCCAACCAACCTTCAAAAGTGTTTGGAGGCCTGCACTTAGTTCTTATCGTAATTACCGGGTCAACGTTTGGTTTACGGGCCGCTGTCGTTTGAACGAGCTGACGACAAAAAGCTGTAGTATGGTGGCATGGTCAGGGCATGAAGCAGGGGTACAACTTGGAAATGCTCATCTTCATCACATTTGAAGCACATTTTTTTATTATTTTTGTGTCAAGTTGTCAGCATTTTAAGAGTGAGGAAGCAAGCAGCAGCGAGAGCAAGAAAAAAATTGAAAGCCGCTCTTATTGAGAATTTATTACAAGCACTAGGAAGCCGTGGAGTATTCTCAAAACGCTTCTAAAGCTGAATTAGCGTATAAATTATGTGCTAGTGCCTCAAAAAAACAAAAAAACAATTTAAGTATAATTACTAAGGATGAAAATATACACCAGGAGGACTTCAACCAGAACAACACAGTCTGTAAATTTGAAATTTGACACCATAAACCGCTTGGCCACCACCCAATTTTATTTTTAGGTCGTTTATCGAGGTATATGAATTTCGTTTGCAGCTGTGGGCTGCAAGAGAGATAGCCTTATTTTCATTTACTTTACTATTCCCACCAAATATGGCAAGTGACCAAGAATAGAACCTCATTTGTCGGCCGAGGCACTGTGCTTGCATCAAGGTAAACTAGCCTGGCTTGGTAGGCTTATATTTTGTTTCATCACCCGTTTAGGATTCTGTTGTCGCTAATCAAAAGAAAAAAAAACTGACTAAATCTGACTTATTCTAGTGTGCAGGTACCCTTGGCAGTAAACTCTGCTAAATGGGGCAAAATATATATTATACATTTTTTAGCAAATATGCATTGTTTTAGCAAAATGAGCTACACTATTTGACTAAGGTGAAACGGAACGAGCCTTTCCACCTGCGTGTGTTTCCATCTTTCGCAGACACTATTTCCTGGTTTTGGTGGTTTGTATCAGACTTTTGTGTCTCTGACCGGCCAAAGCATCTGTGTTAGACTCAGACTGGTTTCTTTACGATATGTGCAGGTATCCTTCGCAGCAAATGGCTGCCAATCATGAACACGAGTTTGTTCTCGGCCACCAAGAGCAAGTATTTTCAAGGTGAGCTATTGCCTGCCTATATCTTATTTATTTATTTATTTGGTCATACTGCCAGCATTCTGTGGAACGCCCAGGCAGGAGGTGTACAAAAACAATATTCAAAGACAAGCGAAAGTAGTACAAACAAGCAGACAGCGCCACTACTCAACAAAGTGCGAGAGTAGTGCTTCAATAAAAGCATCTAATGATCTCAAATCAAAACACTTTCAAGAAGCTTATTCCACTCACACGTGCTTCTAGGAAAAAAGGATGCTTTGAACAAAGTGGTTCCACACAATGGTTCGACAAGTGTTAATTGGTGTTTGCCTCTCATGGGCCTTGTTTCGTTAAATGAAGTGTAATCACAGAGACGCAGTCGCAAATTACCCTGTATCATATTATAAAGAAACTTCAGCCGTCCTGTTTTTCTCTGGGTTGCTAAATCACTCAATCCCGATCTTGGGTACAAATCTGAAACTGATGACATAAAACCATAATGGTTGTACACAAACTGCAATGTTTTGTTTTTTCGCACAGTCTCTAACATATCGGTTGACAGCTTTGTATCAGGGTCCCATACAATACATGCATATTCTAGCATTGGTCTTATGATGGTTTTATAAGCAGTCAGTTTAGTTTCAGGTGAACACAGGTTAATATTTCGTCTTAAAAACCAGAGCTTCCGCATTGCTTTACGAGCTATAAACTCAATATCTGCACTCCATGACAAATCAGAGGTAATTAAAGCTCTGAGGTATTGATATTGGTTAAGAGTATCGAGTGGTACTCATTTTATAGAATATGTAAAAAAACAAAGGATTGTTCTTCCACATCAAGGCCATTTGAACACACTTTTTGCAGTTTAGAACCCTATTCCATTTTATGCACACTGCATGAACCAAAGATAGACAATAATTTAATTCTTCTTGATCAGACGGGTTGTTTACCTTAGCAAATAAAACACAATCGTAAGCAAAAAATCGGCTTTGTACATTGGGGTGGTGTATCTTTAAATCGTTAATAAAAATTAAAAACAAAAGTGGCCCAAGGACCGAGCCCAGGGGCTCGCCCGAGAAAACGGGTGACTCGGGGGGAAAAACAGTCAACACTAACACACTGCGTTTAGTGTTTCATTCCCCTTGGATGCCATTTCCTATGTGTAGTGGTCTTGCATTAGTATTTTTGTCTCCCTTCTGCAAAAACACCCAAGTTTAATTAAGACCGGGTTCTTTCTTATACATGCAGGTCTTGGTGGCAAGCACCAGCCAATCAAGGCCAGAAGTTTGCTCTTTGCCGCTCATCGCAAGTGTTTTCAAGGTGAGTGATTGATGTCTATCTGAGTTGTGTGTTTTATTCCTCACAGACACTCTATTTCCGGTCTTTATAGTGGTCTTGTGTCAGGCTTTTGTGTCTCTGTCTGGCCAAAGCATCTGTATTAGACTAAGACTGGGTTCCTTAGGATATGTGCAGGTATCCTTCGCAGCAAATGGCTGCCAATCAGAAACACGAGTTTGTTCTCGGCCACCAAGAGCAAGTATTTTCAAGGCGAGCTATTGCCCGGCTATATCAGTGATGTGATGGCTGCGCCAATTGCGCCAAACTGCACCAAGGGGCTAACCCTGCTACATTTTGTCAAAATATGGGTAATCTGCGCCGAGCCTGCAGCAAAGGGCCAATTTTGGTCGCCTTTCAAAACCGAAACTAAACTAAGTACCGTAAGTGAGCATGCATGAGCTAGGCGGCACAAACGGCCGCCCGACACAAAATATCCTGCATCAATCGTCCATGGTTTTTTTTAATGGTCTTTTCCCGCCATGCCGTCTCTTCTTTCACGCTCTCGTCGTCTCGTAAGCAATAGTCTCGTCTCGCGATTTTTTTTTAACGATAGATGTTGGCGTGTGTGTGTGCTGCAACGCTAGCGTGCTGGGTACCAGCCATGACGTGGCGCTGTGAAACGAAACTATGTTTTGGCGCGGCAGGAGTTGCTTTTTGAGCTGAAGCTCTCACTCCTGAAATCAACGGCCACACGACATTGCAGATATGGAGCTTCCTAAACTGAAACATAAGGACCGCCGCATGTTCATCAACATTCATGTTCTTGTTTAAAATATACGCTGCTACAAAAATCCCTCTCTAACTCAAACACTGCTGTGTCGAAGTATTGATTACCTAGGTTTCTCTTGGTGGGCTTTCTTTCGAGAGGGACCCCGGTACGTGAAAAATGTGTTGTGAAGAAAAGTTGAAGTGAGCTAAAGCAAAGAAGGGAATCTCCGCACGCTAAACCCGCAGAGAACGCTTGTTTGTCTCGAGTTCAGTCGTTGCACAAAGCGACCCTGGCTCGCGATGTCTTGCATCAATGCGCTCAGGTTCTTTTTTTCTGTGTTTAACTCGTACCTCGCCTGCCGGCCTTGCAAGCACGCGGCGCTGGACTCTTTTTTGTCGCATGCTGGGCAGTTACATTTTGCATTGATTTTTGGCAACCAGTTGGGACGGAGCGGAGAGGCATGCTTTCGGTTTCGATTAAACAGCCGTTTCGCTC
Source organism: Ixodes scapularis (assembly GCF_016920785.2). Taxonomy (NCBI): domain Eukaryota; kingdom Metazoa; phylum Arthropoda; class Arachnida; order Ixodida; family Ixodidae; genus Ixodes; species Ixodes scapularis. The sequence continues at coordinate 56,088,893 of NW_024609838.1, read as the reverse complement.
GCGCGACAAAGCACGTGCACCCGCAAGCCTACCGGAGTTGCCCTCACGTGCATGCGAACCAACGATGCAAACATAATTGCACGACAGAGGCACCAGCCGGGACGCTTGCAATTCAGTGTTTGACATTTAATTACTTTTGACGAAAATCTGGCACGTCGGCAATCAGTAAAACGGTGGCAAGCGGTTTTTCGGGATTGCTTGGCAATGCCTACAGCACTGTACACTTGTGGGATGTCGCAATGTCTCTTTGGAGACATTAAAATTGGACATTCAATACTACCCTAAGCTAAAGCAAAGCTTGCTCCAGCTTTGCAGAATGTTTCGAAAACCAAAAAGAAATGTGTCATGTCATTGGCATTTCAGTTACATCTTGAAAGACTCCCAGGTGGCCAAACTTGACCATAATTGGTTTATTTCGGCGAGCGAGATTCCCTTCGCGTGTCCAGCATTTAAAACAAATATTTTAATTTTTATTAGAATATCTGCTTGAAAAGCTACTTTTGCTGCTCCAAAACACTGTTTTGAATGATCCGAAAGGTGCTCCAAAACGGCTTAGGCCAATCACATCACTGTTATATGAGTTTCAGCATTTGTCAAGGAGCGCAAAAATCAAAGCCCGGGGGTTGGCCATTGCAAAAATGTTGACTCGGAAGCGCATAGGGAGGAAGCTTTACAAAAGTATCCACCTGCCTCTACAAGTGAAACCGAAACTAAGAATGTGGGTTCCATTTGAAAAAAAAAAAACATTGTCAGCCCGAATTAACTTGGGGGCGGCACGAAGCAAACAAGCCACGTTACGAGTAGGCTTGGTTCAGGCTTTTGTAGGGGTGGTCGATGACTCTGTGTTTTCTAAAAAGTTATCTTTTTCTAAAAGTGTGGTGGTCGAATATTCGGGGATGGGTTTTGAGTCGGGATGTTAAGGTAAAAATTTCATCCACATGCCGGGATTCATGTGCCTGGTCCCCCTAGCGAGGGGGACAAGGCCTTCAAAATTTTAGGTTCGCGAAATTGGTGCGTCAGTATTGACGTCTCATTTTACATCAGGCCTCTCATTTTAAAACTCACTATAAATTACATGTCTAAAATTCATTTGGGTGTACTTCCTTCCAGCAAGTATATGGTTCTGTCTCAAAAGGTCTAATCTGATGTTGACTGCACCTCAGGTCTCCACCGACAATTCATCAGGACGAGACCCAACCGGGCCATTAGGGATGAGTGGCTTAAGCAAGGAAGGCTACATATACGACAGCTTCTTGCGGACAAGAACCGAAAATAGATAGACGGTGGATGTTTCATTTGCTATGCCTTTTGGCATGCACATTCTGTTTGTTATGATTGAAGATTCCCGCAGAGTTAAATTTCAACTATTGTAAAAAACCGAGCATGCTATCAGATCGCAGAAGCGCCTACCCTCTGATTCGAAACGATCCGCAAATAAGCAAAGGGCATACCAGACACCCATACACCTGTTTTGAGAGATGCTCAAAATATTAAAAGAGCACATCAAGCGCCAGGTGCTTTGGTGTCTTTGCCACAATGGCGCCGGTTGCAGAGCTGACAGACCCGTGACTGGCACAAGCCATGGCATGACCTTTGGGAACAAGGGAATCGAGATTTAAAAAGTAGCACAGAAATTGGAGGCGGGTGGTGAAGGTGGGCAGAGTTAACAGAAAACAAGGATGAAGGAAGTTCGTTGCATGAGGCATCTATGTCCCGTGCATATAATTTTGAGTGTGCTGTAGTTGGCTACTCAAAAAAAAAATTGTTACTTGGACGTAACTAATCGCAAATCTCTTGCAGTTTCCACACTCTAAGAAAAAATGGAGGAAAAAAGTAGCAACGGCGCGCCTTCCTCCCTTCTACCGACGCGCCCCCAAGCGGACACGAGAAAAGGGGAGGAACGAAATGTTTTTCTCCTTCTCCAGGCAGACTGGAGAAAGCTTTCGCCCTCCCGACTCATCGTCTTTCGGTTTCGTTTTTCGAGCAGGTCGCGCACGTTGTTTAATAAATAGCTGTTGAGTTGCTTGAGCTTCAGCAGCAGCGAAGGCCGCCTGTAATTCCGTCTTCCAGTTTAAACGTCCAGAACATTTCGGTTGCATTGACATTTTTATCACTAATTTTATCAAACGAGCAAACGAAGCCGCTAGAAACAGCGAAGTTCCGGAGCAGTGCCAGCAGCGCCACGTACACTGGGGGATGGCCGTCTCCGGATTGCGTGACTCGCGCGGCACGGAACAACAGTCACTACAGTAGCGAAACCACGCGGAACTGTGTCGACGTTTTCGACGTTATGGAAACCGCAGGAACTGCGTCCAAGACAGGCAGGTTTTGCTGCCGGCTGCCTGGGTGCCTTCCCCCCTGAGTTCGGTTCTGTTTTCCGATGCCGAGTGCAACCGGCGTTCAACGTGGTTTTGTGTTTGTGCGTGTCAGCAACATAGCTGCAACATCGTGATGACAGTGTTGGGTTGTGAACAGAAGACTGGAATTATCGCCGATGTGACCATGTGTTCGCGTATCAGTGGTGTAACAAGAAGATGAGATCGTAAACTGTTGGGCATTGATGCCGCTGGTCGGGTTGTGATCGGAGGGGGCGGGATGTCGCAGGTTGACATTCCGCTTTACATTAAAAAGTTTAATACCACTTGAGGGATTACGTGCAATCGATCAACGTGCGGATAGTCATGTTGGAACGCTGGTCTGAACAGTAGAAGCTCCTATCGTACAGTGGCCAATGTGTCTGTCGGAATGGTCTCGTCCCCGACAGCGATTGCGCTCTGGGGCAAGGACTGAACAGTACGAAATCGTGACGTAAAGTACGTATATTTACAGTATGGAATTTCGGCATTAAAAACAATAGTAGGTAAAATCGAAAAAAAAAAGCTACCCTTTATTTTGCTGTTTAATTATACTACGGTTGCTGGAGAAACTGCCCTCCGTGGCGCGCTGGGATGAGCGCTAGAAATTTCCGGGCTCGCCACGGCGTAGTTCCGTACACTTAAACCTGCCGCAAGTCGCGGCTTTGACTGCATTCAAGTTGATCGAAAAGCACTTTCTCAGTCCGTGAAGCATCACTTCCAGCTGACTGAATATCCGCTCTACAGAGATTAATTCAAACGGCAATTGCAGCTTTGCGCGAACAGCACGAATAGAAAAACAAATAGAAATACAAGCTACGACGTGCCGTGTGGGGAAACAAACTCATGGCTTCGGACCGGATTGGAGCGGCTTGATTTATTGGCTTTCAAATAATTACGGCATGATTGAGCGTTTACTTTTTAATAAGAGATTCAACCCCTGAGCCATTCAAAATACTTTCAGAGGTATGACATTGCAGGGAAAAAATCAACATGCTGGGAATATTTTTTATTGCTTAGGGAGTCACCGAAAAGTTCCGCACGTTTAAAACGACCAGTATAAAAGACGGAAACGCAGGGGACGAGTGTAGTGTTCGGGTTAGTGTGGTGTTCCGTTGTATTGATATTTGTGTGTGCAATGCATGTGCTTAATGTATATTCACCTGATGCTTGTATTAAGTGTATGGGTGTCATGTGTGTATAGTAGAGGGTCCTCAAGCGCAGTAGTGGCCTAAGAGAAGCAAATATTTTTTTGTAGAACATGAATTGGGCGGTACCTAGCGCCACCTAGCCCAGCTACTTGCAATTACTCTGCTTGACACCGCCATCTGGTGGCTAGCGATTTAACCTTCTTTCACGCTACGCGATAAACAGCGGCTTCGAGTTCGTTCTTCCGAGAGCGGCTTTTGGTTTCGCGGAGCGAGTTTGCCCTTCTCCGAGATGTGCGGTTGACGAAGGAATTGTGACTCGAGGAACACCAAAGGTAAGACGCAAAGTGCGCGAAGTAACTGGGTATCGGTTGTCTCCGTTTAACATCGCAGTGCTATCGACGAGAAGACTGAGTAACTGCTTTGGAAACGCAGGTTTCTGTACCTGTGGAAGGAATCTGGCTTCGGAAATAAACACAGTTTGCGGAAAGCTCGTGTTACGCTTTCATTTGCTGCTGCTCTCGTCCCGTACAAGAGACGTAGCGTCCTCGTTAAGCCTTATTGGGCTCGATTTGCTCGATTCAGGGCCGCCATATTGAGATGCAAGCGACGGAGGAACTTTGCTCCCCTGCTTCAGGGACGAAGGTTTCTCCCTTTCTAAAGGAACATAGGTTACAAGACCGTTCCTCCCGTAAGGGAGGAGTATACGTACCCTTTTTTCTAAGAGTGCACGGCCCACAAGCCAACAGGCGCCAGTTCATTCTTGTTCAAAGGTGAGGATTCTAGATTTTCCAGATTGCTCTGAAGCAGCAATACTGAAGCCAGACATGCGGTACGGCATATTTAATTGACGGAGCCCAGAACGACTGGGGACGCTTTCACTGAAGCTTGTTTTGCTGCAATACAGGCTTGTATTGCAGCAAAACAAGCTTCAGTGAAAGTGTCCCCAGTCGTTCTGAGCTCCGTCAATTAAATATGCCGTATCGCTTGTCTGTCTGGCTTCAGTTTTGCTGTAGGCGACAAAACATGTGCAAAGTTTTGTCACAAGAGGCATATTATGTCACGCACATGTAATTTTGATTTTATCCGGCTTAGTGTGCTGTAGGTGGCTGGTCAAAAAAAATTGGTACTTGGACGCAACCAATCGCAAATCTTTCTGGCAGTTTCCAAGGCCTAAGAGCCAGCAGGTCCCAGTTTGCTTTTCCTCAGAGGTGAGAATCCCAGATTCCCGAAGCAGGAATACTGAGGCCAGACGACCGGTACAGCATTTTTAATTGACGCAGCTCAGAACGACTGGGGGCTCCTTCATTGAAGCTTATTTTTCTGTAATACACGCGAGCGCAATTGACGTATGCCTAGTTACGTCGCAAGATGTTGTTTATGTCCCGCGCATGTAATTTTTTTAATCTTTCCGACTTAGTGTACTTGAAGGTGACAGCGCAGGAAAAATCGAACTCACACCAGACACTCGGGAAGACAAGCACACGCGCTGAACTTACAACTCTTGTATATTTGACTGCTTCATTTTTCTCTTCAGCGTCTGGGTTGACTTTTCAGAACGTGATAAGTAGAAGAAGTAGCACGAAATACAAAGGAAAATTCTAAAGAGAAGGCAAAAGAACAGTAAAAGAGAAGACTAATGAAGAAACGGAAAAAAATATTTATACGAAACACATTTACAAATCGTCCCTCTCCCTCATCGCTATCATGTAGATAGAAATTGCAGCACTTTGGTCGACATCGCTATAGAAGGACTACCTACACACTTGTCGTTCAGCTGTGCTATCCTTTCCGCTTCCATTATTTCTCTAGTCAATGCGTCTCTACTCCTACCTATTACAGAACAATTTTCAAAATGTGCTATACAGCCGCAATCGCGACAATGGATTCCCAAGTGTCCAGCTACGACTCGGTGGGTGTTATAGAAATGCTCTCTTAAACGATCATTCAACACGTTCCAGTCTGGCCTACATACTCTCTAACACATGAGAGTGGGACAAAATATACAACTCCTTCAATACAATTTACAAAGCTCCTTTGGTGCTTTTTCGAACAACCAACTTCCCGTTGTGCCGATCCGTTTACCTTACGGCACAGGCTTCGAAGCTTATTTGGTGCTGAAAAAGCAACATTAATGTTAATGCAGTTACTTATCTTTTTTAGACCGTGCGAAACTTTATGTATATATGGAGCAATGGCCGTCCTTTTCTTTTCTGTATTGCGTTTAGGTCGTTCACCCCATCTTATTCTCTTTAATAAATCCTCTGCCACGGCTGTAAGTAATACACTAGGATATCCTGTTGACTTTAACCCTGCGATTTGAGCACCAAAGCTAACCTTAATTTAATGTATACATGACTTATTGCTTTTCAGACCGCGTCAGGATTTTTGCAAGGTGGTTTCCTTGAACTGCTCACCGTATATTTTAAATCTATGTTTGCGTGTTGGGAGGGTAACACCTTTCTCCAAAAAGCAGGGGTTTGCATTGGTTCATGCATAGTCCCAGTTTTGAGTAACCTTTACCTCGCGCATCGGGGCCGGATCCTTTCACGTAGCTTAGATGCTTCTTCTGTTGTGAAGGTGTATCCCTTTGTAGACGATTTTTTGATTGTGCTAGATTGTGCAGCTAAGGACTTTCAGATATTAGTCTCTAATGTTCTTTCCTGTTGTAAATCCTGTCCACCAGAAATCACTCATGAGCTCTGCTCAGAAGGTTCCTTACGGTTCTTGGACCTCAGATTAATTTTTTCGGAGCATCATGTATCTTGGTCATACAAACAGAGAGGGAAGAAACCTCTTAATTTTCAGTCAGCACGCTCCAAGCTTGTTAAGCGAGGCATTGTTAAATTATGTCTCACCAGTTTGCTTAATAAGTCTTGTATTCATTCACTTAAGGTTAGCTTTGATGCTCAAATCGCCAGGTTAAAGTCAACAGGATATCCTAGTGCATTACTTACAGCCGTTGCAGAGGATTTATTAAAGAGATTAAGATGGCGTGAACGACCTAAACGCAATACAGAAAAAAAGGACGGCCATCGTTCCATATATACATAAAGTTTCGCACGGTCTAAAAAATAGGATAGCGTTAACATTAATGTTGCTTTTTCAGCACCAAATAAGCTTCTAAGCCTGTGCAGGAAGGTAAATGACGGCACACCGGGAAGTTGGTTGTTTGAAAAAGCACCAAAAGTGCTTTGTAAATTGTACTGAAGGAGTCGCATATTCTGTCCCACTCTCATGTGGTAGCGAGTATGTAGGCTAGACTGGAAGGTGTTTGAATGATCATTTAAGAGAGCATTTCTATAACACCCAGCGAGTCGTAGCTGGACACTTGGGAATCCATTGTCGCGATTGTGGCTGTATAGCACATTTTGAAAATTGTTCTGTAATAGGTAGGAGTAGAGACGCATTGACTAGAGAAATAATGGAGGCGGAAAGGATAGCACAGCTGAAGGACAAGTGTGTAAGTAGTCCTTCTATAGCGCTGTCGACCAAAGAGCTGCAATTTCTATCTAAATGATAGCGATGTGGGAGAGGGACGATTTGTAAATGTGTTTCGTATAGATATTTTTTCCGTTTCTTCATTTGTCTTCTCTTTTACTGTTCTTTTGCCTTCTCTTTAGAATTTTCCTTTGTATTTCGTGCTACTTCTTCTACTTATCACGTTCTGAACAGTCAACCCAGACGCTGAAGAGAAAAATGAAGCAGTCGAATACACAAGAGTTGTAAGTTCAGCGCGTGTGCTTGTCTTCCCGAGTGTCTGGTGTGAGTTCGATTTTTCCTGCGCTGTCACCTTCAAGTACACTAAGTCGGAAAGATTAAAAAAATTACATGCGCGGGACATAGATAACCTCTGGCGACTCTTCAGGTGAGGACAGCGCGCTCTTGGCCACGGCCCGATGAAGTTCGCTCTTCACACTCTCTCACTTTGGTTTCAAGCAACGCCAGCAGGTGACTCGTCGACCCATGGGCACGTTCAAGACGGCTCGTGCCGCCTTATGTACCACACGCGCAGAGCTCCAGCGAGGTTGTCACACGTGCAGAAAGACCATGGTGTACCGGGGTGTCATGACAACGAGATAATGTTTTTTTGCTGTCACACAGTTCCGCCGTTTGGCCGCCGGTGACCCTGTCAGTCGCGGGCACGGTGGCAGCCGAATGATGCAGTCTTTCGGATGCCCGTCGAACGAACACTATTTTATTCCTCGCGCCGCGCGTTCAGCCCCGGCGTGTCCTCACCTAAAGAGTGTATCTTTCACCGTGGTTAGGTGCAAAGCAGGAACTGTGAAGCCAGACGAGCGGATAGGTATATTTATTTGACCGAGCTCAGAATGACCCGTGGCAGTGGAATGGAAGCTTATCTTTCCGCAATCAAACACAGACATAATTTTGAATCTATCCAGCTTAGTGAAGGATTGCTACTGGTTGCAAACTAATCCCAAATTTTATTTTGCAGCTCCTATATGGCCACAGCTAGCAGGTGCTGTTTTCATTGAGAGGTGAGGATTTCACGTTCTGTTTTCAAACAGCAAGTTTTTGAATGAGGGTCCTAAACAAGTAACTTTCTTTTGAAGTAAATGTCAGATCCTGCAGTTCAGGAATATGTTAAATATATTTGCTATGGATAAGCCCAGTGTTTTGCTTCTTTATTCATAATTTGACAACAGCAACAGTTTTTATTTTATCACTCAGAAATACACACAAGAAGAGACTGCGTTGCGGAGAAATGCTGCGCTGAACGTGATTTTCCAACTCGTGTATAGTTTTATTGGTAGCCGATATAATATATTGGATTCCAATATCCATAATACGCTAAGTACACTGGAATCGTAAACCCTTATTGGATCCCCATTTACACATGGGGATCCAATAAGGGTTTATACGGTATTGGATTCCAATGTTTTCAGCGTATTATGGATATTGGAATCCCATAACAAACCCTTATTGTAATACAATACAATGAATGTAATGTTTTCCAATACACTGTCCATATTGTATTGCAATACAATAAAAAGATATTGTTTACCAATATCCATAATACGCTGTTCATACTGGGGTTTTCCAATAGGGATACCTAACTGAATACTGATATACCGTACACTGTGAAAAATGACCGTGAAATAAACAGTCACCTGACCGTGAACGTCACGGGGCGCTCACCGTAAAAAAATACGGTATGTTGACAATGTTTTTCGAGTGAAAAGGGTACGGCGACGGAGGAAAGACGCGAAACGAGAGAAGGTACGGCGACGGAAGGAAAGAAGCGGAACGCCCCAAGCGAGGCGCGCTACACACTCCGCACCACGCTCCAGACACACGCACGACACGCACGTGATGTGCTGGGAGCGTTCTGCGCCTGCGTCGTCGGGCTGCTCTCCAGTTCGCGGCTCGCGCCTTGACCCTCGCCCATAGCCCTCCCCATCGCGCTTTCGCGCCGTTCCCCCCGCCGGGTCGCCATATTTTGTTTCCCGAAGGAGGAAAACAAAGCGAGGAAAGTTTGCGGTAGGGAGCACGACCGTGGCTACCAAGACGGCTGACGGCGCAGTACCCGAGGCGTTTGGCGGGCCCGATAGTAAACGAACATAACGTGTGTATCATTTTGAACATGAATGTGGCAAGCACGATCCGATTCTGAGAAAATTAATGCCCGTGGCCGGCAAGATCGAGAAAGAGCCGACACCGACACACCGGCAGCACGTGCGTTGACGGAGTGCATCGCTGGCCGGCTGGCGATCGTCGTTCGCGCTCTTCTTCGGGAAGGGAGCACAAGCGATTGAGAACCAGCCAAAGATAGCTTCAGATTAATACTGCACATTCTCGCGATTTGTCGGTCTTAGCTCTTTTCTCTGGCTTTAGTGAGGCGACGGCTTGAACAACCATGTTTGTTTGCCGTGTTTGTTCAAAGGGGTCAACCACGTTGGTCGAATATCTGCGTCATTATGACAGCCACGAGTTCGGAGCGCGGCAGATTCCATGTATACACGCAGCTTGTTGTTTGCAGTTCACTACTTATGTAGGGCTCGGATGTCACATATTACGGTTTCATAAAGGTCAACTGCACGCGAGTGGACCTCGGCTCGATTTAACGGGTGACGTAAACTTAAACTGCGGCGTGCATGGATGCGTTCGCGAGTGCTCGAGTAGGGCTCAGATAATAACTCATCTTAGAGAGCACATCGACAACGGGCAGTCAGTCAGTTGCCCGTATTTTAGCTGTGACAAGTCGTGCACTGCGAAACCTACGTTTGCGTCTCTCCTTTCAAGAAAACATGTAAAATCAGCCCAGGGGCGGATCCCGACCTTCATTTTAGGGGGGGGGGGGGGGGCGGTTCCTCGGTATAAAACGGCGGGGGGGGGGGGGGGGGGAGTGTTTATATTTTTGTGGAGTTATCGTTTTTACTAAACTCTGATAACATAATATAGATCTTGAGGGCTTTTGTATCGGTTTACCTGTTGGGGATGAACTCTTTGAATTAAAACCTTTCGGGTGACCACGCTAGAGGTAAGTATCTAGAAAATTGTGGTGGCACTATCCTTTCTGAACACCATAACACAAGGAATTTTGTAGTTCATAGGAAACGGCATTACTCCATTCGCGTGGCAGCGCGCTAGAAATAGAAAAAATGAAGTTTAACTACTGGGGATGAATGTTTGGGGCCATAGCGGCTGCGACAATTGCAGACAGTGTAACATGATGGCTCAGATATCCCCGGCGGGGCTACAACTTTTGGGCTCCTTTTGCTGGAATATTTATATATTCTCGTTACACCCGCAGAGCAGCCACGGAGAGCCAACCTTTGCCAACTATATGGAGGTAGCTCATGCAGCTAATGACAATGCGAAAAACGTTTTAATCTAAAACTCGGCTGTTCTTTGAGATTAAGCTTGGCATAGTAGTTAGAGCTTTATATTCAGTGCCAAAATGCAGAACGTGGTTTTAAAACATACTTTTCATTGTCGCCGGTTGCTTCAATAGAGCGAGTACGTTGCAAGCAAGCGACAAAAATGGCCCGGCGGCTTCGACGCTGCTCGCGGCGTCAAAACACTGTTGACGCAGCGAGCGAAACGAACGCTGCCAGGCAAGTTCGTCGGTTGTTCGCCGTATATTTGGAATGTCCAGAGCGCAGCACATGCGGCATTGCCAACCCAAACTCGTGTTTTCACGTGTTCTGGATGCAACTCGAGAAAACGAAAGCGAATAATTGTTGAATATTTTTGAAAGCATGTTGCAGTTCGGCAACTATAACTTTTAAACTTAGATGGATCCTTCCAAATTATATTCAATTGCACTTCGTCTGGATATTTTCTGTATGAAAGGAACACTTACTTGTTTCTGGGTAGTTAGCTCATTCGTCAAGGTCGAAAGGACAGGTGCAGATATATAATGGGGCAGAGCGGTTGTCCGGTCGGCGAATCTCAACTGGGCTAAAGGCCGATCACGACTACAGCTTGGATGTTTGGGAGTCGGTGTTCACTCGAACAGGCACAGGCAGTGCCCAAGTCCCTAGTTAGGGAATTAGAAGCCGCAGTTGCAAACCAGCAAGCCTTGCATCTGTTCCGTTCAACACACACATATTCGCTCCTGCAAAGCCACGCGAAAGCTCTGCCGTCAATCCACAGAAGCCACGTTTAACTCGAAAAAGTAAAGACGGCGCCAAGGGGAGACAAGGGGTGGCGGGCGCCTTTCCTGAAATATGTCCCGCCACCCTAAGTTGAAACGGCATCTTATACAAAGAAATGCCTATGACGTCGGCTTGAGGACCCCGTGGAAGCAGCCTGCAGCCTTTAGAGTGCTCGTAGCGTTTATCTTTCTTTTATTAGCTTTCCGCCACGAGAAGTCGTACCGCAGGCTGTATGAAGCCCATTAGAGGGAACATCTCCCCCTTCTGCCGCTCGTCGGCTTCTTTCTGTATTCCGCGCTGCGGCGCTGATCTTCAGTGAGGGATGGAGGCGAGGACGAAAGCGGGCTTATGTTTCAGCCAAGGTCGTGGGGAAGTCCGGAGCGTCTTCAGGGGAAGCTCAGACCCAGACTACACTGTACCCAGAGCATTTGCTTCCTGGTTGTACAAGCTGCATCCACCCCCCCTCCCCCCCCCCCTTCCTGGAACGCCTCCTCCTGGTACGTCCCTTCCGCACTTCCCTTGGCAATGAGCACACACCTTTAGTGAGCCCGTGGGTGACAGCATCTCAAAGCAAGCCAAAAAAGACATGCCAAAAGACAAGCCCAGAACCACGAAGAAACCATCAAACGAAAAGTGATGAAAAGGCGGCCGCTAGAGAGGAAGGATAATCCGCTGTGTATAGGATCGTACCCTTGAGGAAGGCTGCTTGGCGTCTGCGTTTGGGAGCTTTCAGGGCACACATTTTTCGCAGACAACTTCCAAAGAAAGGGAGACAGAGAGAGAGAGAGAGAGAAAGGGGACTAGATATGTTGAAGGTGTTTATCCCCCGTGCTCGACCTGCTGGACTTGTCTGGAAGTGTGCCTTCAGTCGAGGACCCTGATATCTGGTGCGCCTCCCCACTGTCTCTCCACTTCGAAACTCCTGGCGCCGTCCCTGTCGAGAAGACGTACCGTGACTTTGATGGAGATAAACCCCACTTTGGAAGCGCCCAGTAGGCGCGTCCACCCACCGCTGTTTTAATCTTTTGTCCCTCGCGTCGATTGCTTACGTTTTCTTTCGAGCTCAGGAAGAACCCCGAGGGGGGGGGGAGGGGGTTGCCTGGCGAGGCGTTTGGGGGGGGGGGGGCCGATCGCCCCCACCACCCCCCCCCCTTGGATCCGCCACTGAATCAGCCCAACAAGCGAGCGGTTCTTCGAAGCAACAGGCACGCGCCTTACGCGCTACCAGCTCTTCAGGGCAACTGGCAAACGTGTTAGTTGCAACCGGTTGTCAGAGCAGCGCTTCTCCAAAAGATGCAAGCATGGAGGGTGCTAACTCTGTAGTTGGCACCCCTCAGTTTTCACCGTCACCAAGTGAGTTAAAAGAGTGTGTCGAGTACGATCTGGCTCTCTTTTACCTAAAACTAGAATCTAAGTACTGCTTACCTGCTTCCACAATTCAGCATTTTTGGCAAAGAAATCGAAAACCTGCATGGCTCGAGTAAGCAGTGCACGTTTGAAGCCTTGCATGACAAGTTGGAGGAACGCCTGGGGACGGCTGATGCTAAAGAAATTGTTGCGGATGCAAACAGCCACGATGTATTCAGCAGTCTGAATGCTACCGTGTTCAATAGTGAACACAAAAGAAGAGCCTACTTTAAACAAAAGTTTTCATACGTCCAGCCATTGCAGATTTATCTTGGGCGTGACGCGAACAAGAGAGATCGCTCATTTCAATATGTGCCAGTACTGGAAAGCTTAAAAAGCCTACTGCAGAATGGTTCGCTTGCTGACTGCATTCTTAACACGTCTTTAGATGACAGAGACGCGAGCTACATGCAAGACATATCAGACGGTTCAGCCTACAAATCAACTCCTCTCTTTAGTACTGGGCTGCCAACATTTAAGCTACTGCTGTATCAGGACGCTTTTGAGGTTGTGAATCCTTTGCGATCCGCAAGGAAGAAACACAAACTTGTTGTTGGCTACTTCGCTCTTGCAAATTTAAAAAAAACACAGCACATATACCAGAGATCACATTCAGCTGGCTCTTCTTTTTGCTGAGAAAGACATCAAAACGTTTGGAATCGAAAATATTTTTTTATCTTTCTACGTGACCTGCTCGATCTCGTATTGAACGGAATTCTTTTTGATGGTGTGCACGTCAAGGGGACAGTCGTATGTATCCTCGGAGGTAACTTGGGATCTCACTTTATCGGGGGCCTCACCGAAAACTTCAGTTCCTCCACTTTCATTTGCCGCTATTGCCCACTTACACGAAAAGAGTGCAGAGAGGATCCGTGTCGGCTTGGTGAAAAGAAAACTGCAGAAAAGTATGATTTGGCAGTTCAGGAGGTTGAAGAGGCTGGGTCTTCTGTTGAAGGGGTTAAATCAAACAGCCCATTTAACAGTCTGACATTCTTTCATGTATGTGATGCGGGACTTCGTCCTTGCATAGCACATGACCTTTTTAAGGGTGTTGTTTCATACGACCTTCTCCTTTTCATAAAGCACTTTACAGAGACATGCGAGTGGTTCTCATCAACATTCCTTAAGTTCAGAATAGCATCTTTCAAGTTCTTGGGCTCTGACTCAACTAGCGAACCCTGTGAAGTAAACATAAAAGGAAATAAGTTAGTTGGTGAAGCTGTTAAAACATGAAATTTGCTGCGCCTGCTTCCTCTGTTTGTTAGCCGTAAAGTTGACACTAAAGATCCCATCTGGTGCCTCTACCTTACCTTAAGGAAGGTGGTTGACATTATCTGCGCTCCCAAACTAAATGAATAAATGGTTGCCTACTTGCATGTGCTAGTTGAAGAGTACCTTGCAGACCGCAAAGAGTTATTTCATATGGCACCTCTGAAACCAAAGCACCACTACCTGCTTCACTACTCCACGCTCATCACACAGCTTGGTCCACTAATAAACCTGTGGACGTTGAGGTTTGAAAGCAAACACTCATTTTTCAAAAATTGGGTCAGACGCCGGCAAAATCTTAAGGCACTGAACAAAACCCTTTCTGAACGACACCAGCTGTTGCAGGCATACCAACACTCTCAGGCATTTTTCGATCCTGACATTGTAATGAAGGCAGGAATGCCTTTTCTAATTTCAACTTACTCGGAAGCTCTCCACAAATACTTAGGCAGTTTTAACTTCACGTCAGAAGACACCATGGTTACAAATGAGGTTTCATACAAAGGGACATCATACTCATTTGGTGCCTTTGTACCTACCTGCATGGACAATGAGTTGTGCTTTGGTGAAATAATGTTGCTGTTAATTCATAACAGAAATAGTCTCTTCACTGCTGTGAAAATTTATAGCACAACATATTTGCCACATTTGCATTCATGAGCAGTGCATGCATCAGAGCAGTTTGCATGCATGCCCATTGAGCAACTAACGGATTATTACCCACTACCTGCGTATAAGGTACAGAATGCAATGATGATCATCCCAAAACACTGGGTCCCTTCGTAGGATGCAGGCCGTCAAAGAACAAATAATTGCGGCCTTGCCATACCTGACCTCGGGTGACGTTGAGAGCGTCCTCAACAAATTTATGAGCCTTGGGGTGGAGTGGCGAAGTGACCTCGACTTTCTGGCTGAGGGAGACCTCGCAAGCATACTCAAACCAATCCAAGCCAGGAACCTCGTCGCCTTCCTCAAGCCACAGAGCAAGTACAATATTTTTTTCTACTCAGACTATTACTGGCAATTATATTATGTATTGCAGAGCATATTATGCTCTGCAATACATTATAGTATATAGGGTTCTGTGTTTTTGGAGTTTATTTTTTTTAATTTATTAAATGTTTTTCGAAGTTTTTATTTTTATTCAAAATTCAATGTTCGTTTTCTTTCAATCTTCAATTCTACGATATTTCGAGATTTATTTCACAGTATTTAATCAGAAAAATTACAACAAGAATAAATAATAGTCAGTGAAAGAAGCATCAAAGCACGCTGAAAGAAATTTTTATTGTATAAAATATTTAAATAGAACACAGCCCTGCAGTTCAAAACTTTGATGTATTACAAACAAGCCTGATGTAATAAACAAAATCATACAGTGTTTGTATTTTAGTGCAAGTGCTTCTGTCCCTAAAACGTATCCTCAATTTCACAGATATTTTTATTTATTTATTCATTTGAAAATACTGCCAATCCCTTAGGGATTTTCGCAGGAAGGAGCACACAAAAGTAAGTACACACTCGTTCATATTTCATGAAATCTACAACAAAAAATGCAAGTAAATTGTACAATAAACACTGGGATATAAATTGGAGTAGAAATACCTTTAAGATTAATACACATTGGGTTAACATACATGTCCAAAGCCAAATTAAACAACCACTGTTTAACAACCACACGTAAAAAAATGCAATGAAAGTCATTCATAATTACACATCACTGTGCAATAAAACATCCAATTGAGATAGAAATGATGTGATGGAGGTGCTGTTAGTAATGACAGGGTCTAGTTGATTCCATTCTCTGGTAGCTAAAGGAAAAAAAGAGTAGCGGAAGCAGTCATTTTTAAAGCTGTATTCAGTCAAGGTTTTACCATGTTTGTGCCTGGTCTGTCTAGTGTTTGAAAAAGAGACGTACTTGGATTTGTCAATTTTGAAAGCATCATGCAGCAAAGAGTACAAGAACTTAAGCCTAAGTCGCTTTGCCCTGTTAGCTAGTGTAAGAAGACCACACTTTTTAAGGAGTTCAGTGGGTGAGTCGGTGCGCCTGTATTTGTTAAAAATAAATCTTACTGCTTTGCGCTGTATATTTTCAAGCTTAGCTATATTATTCTTCGTGTAAGGAAACCAAACGATGTTTGCATATTCTAGTGTTGGTCCAACAAGGCTAGTGTATGCTAAGAGTTTCGTGGGTGTAGCGGCTAGCTTGAGTGTTCTTTTTATGTACATAAGTTTTTTAATTCCTCTGACGTTACATGATTTACGTGTAGATCCCACCTTAAATCTGAAGTAATAAATAAGCCTAAATATTTACACTGAGTCATCCGTGAAATCGTTACATCATCAAAGCCGTACTGAAATTCAGAGATAGATTTCTTTCTTGTTACAGACATGCAAACAGTTTTGCTCACGTTGAGGGACATCTGCCAATCAGCGCACCATTTATTGATTAACTGGAGAGAGCTATTTAGTACAAGGTGATCATCCGATGTGTTGATTTCCCGGTATATGATACAATCATCTGCAAATGATCTAATTTTAGCATCAATGTTAGTTGTAATATCATTAATGAAAAGTAGGAAGAGAACTGGCGCAAGGACAGAACCTTGCGGAACGCCGGAGGTAACTCTGACAGTTTCTGAAGCCTCTTGTCCATATTGCACAAACTGGGAACGGTTTGATAAGTAGTTATCAATCCAACTGACTATAGGTCCTTCGCCAATAGCATGTTTTAGCTTGATGATACTTCAGAAATGTGCTGTAAACCGGGTGCAGCGGAGAATGTCAAAACTTCAGCTTCTCGCAGCCACTCCTCCCATGAAATCGACGGGAACATAACACCCACTGTGACAGAAAAACGGCCGTCCTTCCTTCCTGCAAAAGTCAGAAATGGCACAGTCTAATCTCGAGACAAGGAAAACCGCTAATAGAGTCGGATGCTTAGCTCCTCCTGTCGTCACCGAAAAATACATTATCCTCGTCAACGTGATGCATCTCCTCAAGGCTAGTGGCCCTTCGCATTGATCAGGCATAGGCAAAATAACTAAACTTTGTTTGCCATCGTGACCTCCAAAATCAGCGTTTTTCAGAAAAAATCCGAATTGACAAAAAAACTTTATAAAAAGTTTTAGCTGCGAGCGTTTTTTGGGTTTTATTAAATTCATTCGAAAACATGGAACCCTAATTATATAAACAAGGCTGAAGGGCCCATTTGCTCAAAGTGCAGTTAAGTCGGATCCCAATTAATATGTACCCAAGTCTTTGGCAGGTGCCAAAAGTACCCACTCAACTCCAACACACGGCTGGATGCACGTTAGCTGCTGGATACAGGGTTGCATTCCCTAGTGAGGATCAACCTATTTGCTGGCGTACTATCATTCTTTTGACACAAACTCTCAGATTTTACTTTACTGACATCTTAGTACTTCCTGCTGCTCATGTTCCAATCTCCCAACCAATCAATTAGCTGGCCGGTCAACTTTTCCACTATCTGGAAACAAAAGTATTGCAGATGTGCCAACACCGAATGGAACCAGACGCCAAACACAATCGACACCTAAATAAACAGACTGCATTTTCGGACATACTGTGGTTGTGACAAGGGAGAGCCTGTGTTCCGCAGGTAGTTTAATCGAGATTAACAAGTTTGGAGACAATTAACTGCAGCAGCGAATCATGTTCGGTGAACTTGTGGGAGAGCAGCTTTCTCGTCGAAACATTCTGGTTATGCTTAAAGGAGCTGTGCAACAATTTCAGGGCTTTCTTAAATAATTGTGCAAGCCTGACACTTCTGAAGTCAACTACAGAAAACAGATTTTGCCTGGATACACCAGTTTTATTTAAAAAAATGAAAAAGATCCAGGCTTTTGCCGCCTCTCAACTGGTACGTCGTCTTCCAGGTCAAGTGCGCAGTGACGTTCATGGAGTAGGCGCGGGGTTTTGGAAAAGTTCTCTCTTTACAGTTGTCAGTGAGCAGCGAGAACTCATCCGCTCGCGACCTCGTGACCACGTGCTGGCGGGTGCAGCGCGAACAATATGTTGAAAGGAGGAAAGTCTCATCCGGGTCCCGCCATACCTGACCGGCCCTGTCCCCCTCCGCCTCCGGCTTCTGGCGGCTGTTCGCGGGAGCAGATAGAGCTCACGGTTCTGTGGACCTAGGATAGATTGTGCCACTAAAACTCCGTATAATAAAAGTTTTGTCGATGATACCAGGTTTTTGACGCATTTATATATATGTTGGAACGCCAAGATTTATAAAAAAAAGTTACCTTTTATTGAGCAGGTATTCCCACAACTTGCTATCTTTTTACAAGGTTCCCCATTGACGTCATGCCGCGTGTTTCTCATGGCCGCCGCTCGCGGCTGCAGGTCGATGAATATTCTAAGTTTTTCCTCGCTATTATGCAGCGGAATCGCAACATTTCGATGAAAGGAGATGTGTTTTCTGTCATTTGTGACAAGGTGCATATCAAAAGTAAAAGATCCCAATTCTTTCAACGTTAAAATCGTTGCACAGCTCCTTTAAAGAGCCCAGGACACCAAAATTCAGAGGTCGGCATTTAGGTCACCCTCACTCACCCTCACCCTCAGAGCCACACTCACCTAAGCCCCTCACTCACCCTCACAGCTACACTCACCTTCAGCACTTCACTCACCCTCATCCTCACAGTCATACTCACCTTCGGCCCTTCACTCACCCTCACTGAACCTCACGGCCCTCACACACTCATGGCCCTCGCGTCCCTGACGCACTCCCTGCCCTCACGCACTCGTGGCCCTCACACCCCTCACGCACTCATGGCCCTCACGCCACTCACCGCCCTCATGCCCCTCACCGCCCTCACGGTCTTCACGGCCTTCACGCACTCATAGCCCTCACGCCACTCACCGCCCTCGCACCCCTCACGCACTCACCGCACTAATATTCTAAACTTCCTGTTTTCTTAATCCTTTATGTGGATGTCTCCGACAGCGAAACTCCAGAACAGTTTGGGGCTACATCTTCTGAAGCCAGCACCTCATCAAAAACAAGTTACCATGTCGACTCAACCTGGGCAAACAATTTTGACATACAGTGGAAGGAGATGCCGCCAAGGCTACAACAGGCCCTTAAGGAAAACAAACGGCCTTTGCCCAAAGATCGCAGGGAAATGGTCAGACTCATCATAAAGACGTCAATGGAAATGTGCCCACGGCCACTGAGGAAGCAGCTGGACATGGTTGCAAAAAAAGTGGTGGACCAGTACCCATTGCCTTTCAAAGATGTCTTGGATGGAACAGTGGTTCGAACAGGACATGATTCTCTACTGAACCAGCTTCTTGCCAGGGTGGAAAACGTGAGACGTGAAGACACGGAAAAGACAGCAGTGCCGACGCACACAAATCGAAAACAGAGGAAAGAGTGTAGCTACGGGTGTCAGAGCAGTTCCCCAGGTTACACACTTGAGGAAGAGCTGGAAATGAACAGCGACAAAGAGAGATTGCAGGCAATGTTTCGTGAAAGGTCGGCCAACACCGATGAAGTCGTTAAGCTCATGCGATCAACATATCCATTGCAACGCAGGGACATCAACTCTGAAGTGATGCCGATGAGAGAACTGTTGTGTGCATTGCCCTTCTTGTTCGTCCCTTCTGGTCTCTTCTGTCACTTTAGTGCTCTATGCAGTTTTGATATTCAAGACAGACTAAGGGAGTCGCTGCAAAAGAAGAAGGATGTAGTTCTCAAACTAATGAGACTGGACAAGAGGACAGAAAATGAGTATACCAAGCTAATGGAATACATTGCAAAAGCTGGAGACAATGCAAGTCCAGAAGCTGGGTGTTTGGCACTGATGATACTACTTGTGACATGGTTCGGCGAAGAGAGGGACTGCCTCATTCTGAGGAAAGATGTGAGTGGTAGCATTTTCTTTTCAAGCCTGAACTACTCCAGGTCAGAGTTCTTTCTAGCACTGCACCCAAAATGTAGTAAAGCATTTGTTGCTTTTCTTGTTGCATACAGCTATTTTGAGAGCTTAATCATTTTGACAGTATCTACAATCTTAAGCACTCTTGACTTCTTGGACCATTTCTTCTTTCCTTCGCACAATAACCTAAAATTGTTACCTGCCAATGCATGTTGCATTCAACCTATTTTTTTTTTCCTAAAGCAAATTGCTAAGCACTGAATGCTATCCACAATGGCACATTGTCAGAGTTTGTGGTTTTGCGAGGAGGAATATCTGATTAAAAATTGTTTAACCACAACGATGACAATTTATCATTCCTAAGTCCAGAATGTCTTAAAAAAACCACTAAAACAAAATTTTTTAGACAGCGTGGTTAGGGCGCATGTGTCAAAAAAGTAATTTTACGCGAAAAGAAAAAATATTCTTTAGAGCAATATTGATGGCGTGAGACGCAATTTATTTGATAGTCACCTCCTTTTCACTCGCTTTTTCTCAGCATTTCAGGGACGTGAAGGAGAGGTTGATCGGCTTTGCATTTTATTTTTTAAGCCTTGACGTTGGGGTGGAGAGAGTGTATGACCATCTCGTTGAGGTGGAAAGAATGTATGACTATTTTTCGATGTCATGAACTTTGCCCGCAGAAATTAAAATAAATATCACGCGATGAATATTGCTCTAAAAATATTTTCGCATAAATTTATTTTGTTTACGTGCGTGTCTCAACCAGACTGTATAAAAACAATTATGTCAGAGCAGTTCCCCAGATTAAACACCTGAGGAAGAGCTGGAGATGAACAGAGACAGAGAGAGATTGCAGGCAATGTTTCGTGAAAAGCCAGCCACCACCGTTGAATTCCTTACGCTCATGCGTTCAACATATTCATTGCAACGTAGAGACATTAACTCCGAAGCTATCCCAGTGAGGGAACTTCTGTGCATGGCCCTTCTTGTTCGTCCCTTCTGGTCTCTTCTGTCATTTTAGTGCCCATTGTTTTCAGTGGCCTTATAAGAATTAGTGGTTGTGGAAGTGGGGATTTGTTTCAACATAACCATGCGTCTTTCAATTTTTACAGCCATTCCTAACTGCTGCTGAACTCGAGGAGGACCTTCCACTTTTTCCATTATAGCACTGGGTATGTTTATGACTACATTGCATCATTATATGTACTACAAATTTGCCCTTTCCCCGAACTCAGTTCCAGAAGTTCAAGTTCTAATGTTACAACTTGTTATTAATGCAGAAATAGAATATAAATAAAAATGCTGTTTGGCGTTTTCGGTTTAAGGCAGTAAGAGTGGCAACTTAATTTTTGTAAATTCAGTTTTAAACGAGAAAGGTCAGTATTTCAGGCCACTATTGCAAGCCAAGAGGAGACGGGATATGTCGTCGCACTTGACTGAGTAGTCGACTATCTCACCTACGTAACTGTGAAGTGTTCTGTTGGTGGAGGGTCTGCAGGACAATACTCTTTAGGGAGTACTTAGGTTTGTCGTGGATGCAATCTGCATTCATTTTGTGGCTCAGTCCCTGTGCATCAAGTTGGTGTCGTCTTCTAAAAGCCAGATTTGGAGTTTTTTGTTGTTTGTCACGCCCTTTGATTTCCGCTGTTTCATTTTTAATGGGGAGGGGAGCTGTTTTAACACCTCCTCAAGCTTCTCTCTGGTTAGTGGGAAGCAGTTTTGATAATCCTATAGATATGAAGAGCAGAAAGGTGCCAATAGTTACGCTTATGAATTTCACGGTTTAGAATTTGTCGTCATCCTTACAAAGTGCTAACCAAGGTTATGTTTGTCATGTAGGGAAGTATTGCTGCGGATATATAATTCAGATATCTGTCTAATGTACTGCGTTTTGGAGCGACCTCATTGAAAAATGGAAGTAGTCAATGGGTATTCACCAAAAAAAAACCGGTAAGCTTTCATTTCTAAAATTGTTCGCCAATAAAACTGAACATGTATGTCCGATCTTGGAATACGCGGGGTGCGTATGGGAACCATACAGGAAGCAGCAGGTTGCGCAAATTGAACGGATACAGAATCTGGCACTTCGGTTTTTTTTTTCTGAGTATAGGCGCACCGAGTTAGTTACGGAAATGCGAAATGAAGTGCGGCTAGATTGTTTAGAGAAAAGAAGGAAAGTGTGTAGATTAAAGGAATTATACGCGGTTGCTAATGGCTTGACAAAGATTAACTCTGAAGTGTACCTTTTACCTTCAACATCACGCTCCAAAAGAACAAGCAATACTAAAGCCTACCAGTACAGAAATGATGTATTTAAATACTCTTTCTTTTGTCGGACTATTATTGAGTGGAACACCCTGCCTGAGCAAGTTGTCAATTGCTCGCCTCACATGGTGAGTGCATGATTGAGTTATTTCTGTGTGTTGTTTTTCCCCTCCTGTGTAGAACGACACGTCCACAGTATTTCAAATAAATAAATAAATAAATTTCCAAATAAACGAAAAAAAGTATGTCAAATCCTAGAACAAAGAAAACCTAAAAACACTGATATCTAAATATAAAGCAGGTCTCTGAGTTTAAATCAAATACAAATCATTTTAAGTGTTTCACATGTCTGTCAGACAATTCATGAAATCTACAATGGCTACCTATAGCCCATAGCGACAACACACATTTCCGAAGTTGCTAGAAGTGACAAATCATTCGATTTCTTTGCAATCAATAGAAGTATGTGCTAGATCTAACGATACAGCAAGTATCCATGCGAATGCGGTGGTCATGTGCAACTGGAGAGCGAGGGGCCTTCGAGGTTCCTGTTCAGTTTTGGTGGCACATGTCTCCCCTCCACTAACCAGTGAACATTTGCCTAGGTGCCTTCACAGCCCATCGTCTCCCTTTCTGTAGTAGAATTATGACTGTCCTACACTCAAGCAAGCTCACTCATAGTGGAGGGAAGGCAAATCGAGCCACGGATCTCATCTCCTGTCGGCAACAAGTAATGTTGTAAGTGTTTGGAATGTGGGGGGAAACCTGCAGTGAGGGTGGGAGGGACGAAGCTGGGCCCCTTCCCTTCTCCCATTTTGTTTTACAATTATTTGAAATGTCCACGATCTGGAGGTGCAGCCCAGCCCCATAGTTCCAATGCCTTGTCAGCAACTCTACTTATCTGAATGTTTACTATTTTCTCATTTTTTAAAACTTTTGTAGGGGATGATCTTTGGACTGCCCACGAGTACGCACTCAGCATTGATGCAGGCTCATGGTTCAGAAGATACCAGACGTCCCTACGGCATAGGCTGCACTCTTCGCGAGTCACTATTGCTTTAACATCTGCTACGCTGAAGGCCTGTCATCAACCCTTGAGTTCCTTCAGAGGTAATTTCCTGTTCTGTGATTTTGGGAATGTATGTGGATGCCCAGTTGGACTCCATACTTTTTATCTATATCATATCCAGGCTTATTTTTCCTATTGAAATAAAGCAAACACCTTGCACATTTACTCTCATGAAAGACATGGAGCCACAGTTGGTACCTTCCTTCTCATTGGTGAAAAAGAAGAGCACATATCTCGCTGCTTGGAAAGCTGTCCCAATTGCTTCCGCCAGCTCCAAACAACTATAGCTCCCACATCCTGCACCAATGCTGTACTTTTTATTGAAATTGCACCCGAGCAGAGTCCACAGATCGAGCGGAGTCAAACAGCTTCAATTGCATGTATGCATAGGCCAGTAGTTTTGGTATTTCATCAGGCAGCAGGACTGCATTGTAATAACAAAGCTCAGAAATAAATTTTTGTAAACATTTATGCACAAAGCTAACACAACCTCAACCTGGCATGTAAAGGTGAAATAAACAAGAAAATAAAAAATAGAGCTTATCTTTCAAACTGATTTGCCCCTTCTGACCATTAGATGTCATTTTAACGTGCCCATCTACAACGAAACAACTCCAGCAATATTGCATATTTTGATATGCTCCCGCTTCTCACTGTAACGTTTTTGTATACAAGCTTAGTGTTTGGCCCCACCTATTATAACTTGTGGGTCCTCAGGTTAGGAGAGCTGCAATAGGGGGGCATGAAGAGATGCATGCGGCTCAGGAGCCGCAGTTTGGTCCCTCCTGATATTTTCTTTACTAAATATTTGACTTTCTTCTAGTCTCTCCCTTCGGTCATGTATACATATGTAACACATATGACTAAATTGACTAACTTTTCAGGTTACCAACTTGGATGAAATGTTTCTTTTTTGGCACTGATGCTTATTGGAGAAGTTTCCTGAGCATGAACCCTGACCGTGGCACCAGAGCCAAGCGCTCCAAGTCGGAAGTGAACAAGAAAGTATTTAACCTGGTCAAGAAAATAGCAGAGCTGGAGTGGAATGTGTGAGGCTGTAAGTATGATTCACTACAGTGTTCACTTAATAAATGGGAAGCGGACATGAGACTCATTTTGAAGAGAAGCAGAAGAAGGTGAAATAATTCAATGAGCGTAAGGGTCCACTGTCACTAGAGAGGAAGAATAATTCTCAGAGATAGATAGATGCAGGGATACATTTATCACTAACGGAGAGTATGTGAAGGTTTTGTAACAGACCACTGTCGTAGCAAACTACAAGCATTACTCACTGGTATAGTGAGTTTGTCTGCCAGTGATGGATTTACAAAAGAAAACTTTCACTTCAATTTTTGCAAAAAAAAAATGAATTTGGCGCTTGATTAGTACTTCTCGTGAGTCGGCACCTTTATCAAATTATCTCTGCTGGATAGTAAAACAATGATATCACACAGCTTATTTTAGAGCAAAATTTCCGGCTGTAGACAGGTACCTGGAAAGGTTAGTTCGTGAAATATTGAAGGCAATTTTGCAACTGTTACCCGTCTGGGAGGGGATGTGATGAGGTAGTTTACAATAATGGTTCTTCATTGATTCTGGCGAATGAGTGTATAATCTATGAAACGTTTGAGTAAAGTTGCCTGAATTCTTTAATGCTGTGAAAAGGGGATGTCAGATTTCAACAAATAATGTGTTTTGCCAGTCGAGTTTCATGGCAAAGGCCAGTGACTAACACCCTGGACGGACTGACATGTCACACTGACAGATGCAAATAGCGAATAAATGCTGGTCACTTAGCCTTGACCCATGTCATCTAGTCGCCATTGTTCCAAAATTATTTTATGGCCTAGTTAATAAACATAAAACACCAAAGTAGTGCAAAAGACTCCTTAATTTTTAATTTTATTTTTATTTTCATTAGTTTATCACTTAAGATTTTTTCTTATTAGTTTTTATTATCTTTTTGTGATACATTTTTTTGTGGTTTTACTTTTTCTTTATTGTATTTTTTTCCTCTTCCTGTTATTTTAGCGTCAATGTTGTCTTTGTCTTCCTCTTCCCTCTCATAAAATGTCAGTTGTAGTAGTGCTCTGTCCTGTCTCATTCTTTCTGTGTTCGTCTTTTGCGCTCATCTTGTGCATCATTGTTCGCAGAATCCCACCCAGCTTGTTACCATTCTGGGAATAATGGGATCACATAACCATCACCAGTGTCTGGTCACCTGACCATACTGCAAATAGTGAATCGGTCATAGTCATATGGTCACATAACCACACACACCATACATCTGAGTGAGCCCAACACATTCTGACCTTTCATAGCTTTTGTGAGCATAATCAAGCTTGCCTAAATTTTTTCTTACATTTTTGTGATACTGCTCATGCCTACATTTCACCACACAATACTTCATCCCATTATTATAGAAAGCAATGAATAAGACCCTGCTTCATGGCTGGACCATCAGAGTGGGCTTGAGCCAATAATCAAAATTTATTGCTGCTCTGGGCAATATACTATTCAATTTTAATTTTGTAAAATTGATGCTGAGCTTTCAAGTTTGGGAATTTTTGGCATTATGTGTGGTTTGTCCAATCTAGTAAGCCTCCACCATTGGGTGCACTCTTAACCATACACTTGTGCACCACGAAGAGGTGGTACCCACAGGTTTCACACTGATTCTGCATATCTGGTCTCGCTGTAGCAGAGGCTCATGCTTGGGAAGGAAAGTTGTCATTTAAACATATGGTCCACATGTCTTTGAATAGACAGGGAAGTTGAGAAATGATAATCGGAAAATTCTAAGTTGGTGTAAGATTTCAAAAACCAAGTCGTTTGCTAGTACAGGGTCTCCTAAAAAGTTCACGGACTCACATGGCCCGCAAATTTGAACATGTATATTATTTAGTGCATGGATTAAATGATGGAGATGTTAGTATTGTTCATAACAGTGCGGGCATATCAAGTAGTAATATTTCTTGAACGGATATATTACTAGTTAAATTTCCTGTTAGAATAAACATAAAAATCTTTGTTAAATGCAATTGTTGTGAAAAACTATATTACATAATTTTTGACCCTGAACTTGACACTAGTGGTAACACAGGGGTGGGAAAGGAAAGCAGGCATTGTCTTCTAGTTTTGACAGGCAAACAGATGTATCTTAATGCAGTATTCACAACAGAATGAATAGGAAGTGTGCTTTCGAAATCCAAAACTTCCTTTTGTTGCTTGAAAATATATTTTTGGCTGGCCCAGAAGGTGCTCCGAAATTACTCTGACCGTTTACATCACATCAGCACTAGCTTGGAGTTACTTTGCTTGATTTTTTCAGTCTGTGGTTTTCTACTCATTCTGTTCTGTTTGAATATGTCTGTTGAAGGTCGGTCATCTTATGTGGGAACGAGGCATGCAACATGGGGCTCGGGCTCATTCAACACAAGGTCTTGGCACCAGGAAGATTTCAGCAGCCATAAGCAATGGCACTTGGGTCTAAATTTGGTGAGTATGATAATAATCGAGCACCCAGCTGCTTGTGTGGAAAAAAAAGTAGTAAGTAGAGACAGTAAATGCAAGTGCGGAAAAACTATACTCGTCTTTATCTCCAGGACTTCTGTTGCAACTCAAGAACAGGAGGAGACGGACCTTTTCTACGTGGAGGATCTTTAAATAATAAATAATTCGTACACTCTTGTGAAATGTAAACAGGCCCAATCTATCTATTGCCGTGGTCTGCATCATCATTTCATAGGTCGCACATGAAATCGGTCGGCTGCTCTAGACGAGGGTGTCTACAATTTTCGCACAGTGCATATTACAGCCCAAAGTGCTTCCTCGAGGGCTTGTGCACATATCCAGCTGATTGTTCCTTTCTGCCCGTGACCGCCTTTGCATGGTTAATCAGAAGTATTCTGAGGAACTTGTTGCAAATTAAACCAGCCAAGCGCTTTGAGTGACTGTTGTCAATGTCCTCTGGGCAACTTAGGATTGGCGCGTCTTCAACATAAGGTGCAATGAATTGCACCTTTTCTAGTTGCAGAACTTCGTGCACATTTTTACACGGAAGGTACTTAACGGCCTTTAAAAAAAAGTGAAAGCCGTTTACAACTCCCTATAACACCGAATTAGAGCGCAGCTCTTGAGGAGGAGGAGGGAAGGGTACGGGGGGGTGAAGTGACCTGGGGGGGTCACGTGACCTTGGGGGTCACGTGACGATCCTGATGATGTCATCAGTGACGTCACTGATGACGTCATCAGTGATGATGATGATGACGATGTGGATGCCGGTGACGTCATCAGTGACGTAACTGATGACGTCATCAGTGATGATGACGATGACGATGCGGATGCCGGTGAGGTCATCAGTGACGTCACTGATGACGTCATCAGTGATGATGACGATGACGATGCGGATGCCGGTGACGTCATCAGTGACGATGACGTCATCGGGGAGGTCACGTGACCCTGGCGGGTGGTCACGTGACCTCGGGGGGGGGTCACGTGACCTCGGGGGGGTCACGTGACCTTGGGTGTCACGTGACCCAAGGTCACGTGACCCTGGGGGAGGGGTCACGTGACCTTGGGGTGACCTTGGGATGACCTTGAGGGTCGCGTGAACTTGGGGTGACCTTGGTTACGCCGACGCCGACGCCGCTCAAGCCGTGAACGGGCCCCTAAGAGCTGCGCTCTAAAAAATAAGGGGAAACTTATGCTCGACTTTAATGTATGACACGATAGCGGGAGGGCAAGGGATGGAGGAGGAGAGGGGAGGTGGGGGCAAGGGCAGGGAGGGCAGCAGTGGGGAGGGGGGAAATCCTATGATCCCTTGCATGCACAAGGGATCGTGGCGCAAAACATCGAGGGGATTTCTCGACATGCCGACGCAGGACGCCGGTTCTTTTGCTGCATTAACACTATTGGGTTGAAACATAACTTACCGAGCCTCACTTAAAACTCAAGCATTTCTTTACTACGCTGCCTATAATTACATGAAAAAATGTCTATGTGATGCTAGAAATGAGACATGGTTAGCATGCAGTCATATATTTTAAGAGAAATGATGCCACTCTAGGTATAGTGCATCTTATACATGGCAAATGTAGGTCGATGAAATGAGAAGCATGTCAGTGGCAGCTGGATCACAAGCTGCCCATGTTTATTTTGGATATCATCTCAAATTGAAGTGCTGAGCACACTGCTTTAACCATTTGTTTATCTGAAGGGACACTAGGCAATGTGCACAGAGATTCCATTGCCAGCTAAGCCTGACGTTCGCAGCTCGCCCTAATGCAACCGGCCACGACTATTCATATCTCTTATGGTGTGAACATGTCAGAGAAAGATTAATGATGCCTTTTCATTACTGCCCGGTGGCAAGCGAATTGCAGTCTTTGGGGGGGGGGGGAAAGACTAGTTCTATGTTAGTGCCAACAAGAGCCAACCAGCTTAACTATCGATGAAGAGGAGGAGTAAATTTCTATGTGTGCTGTTTAATTAATATCAACCCCTGATTTTGAAAACAAACTCACTCAGCTCTTAAGCTGAAAAATGTCTAGTAAGTGAATAGTAGACTTTCCCATAAAATAGCTGTATTTTTGTGCAGCACTCTCTGCCAAACTTTGTGCATATCCTCTCATTCATTTTCCCAGGTATAAAGGGGCTGTGCTGGGATACTGAAATGATATTCGAGAAAACCAGAATACATGTACTACATGGCTGATATATAGCTACTGAGATATAATGAAGTTTGACTTGATTAGGAGAAGCTAAGCTAGAGGGGGGTTCAGTTGTCACATGAAGCTTCTTTCAAACATTGTAAGAAATATCAGCATCATTAGTTTCTTTGCACAGTGAATAAAGCGCGGCTAGCATTATACAACATATCTGTTAAATTGCTTCTATTTTGGCACATTTATATATGTCATATTGATAACTGGTTTCTTTCTATTCCAGATCAGAGGGCATATGGACCTGGGTCCTCATCATCCAAGTAAATAAATGTTCTGTTTTTATTTCTATCCTACACATAATTTATGCTGTGTTCTGGCTTTCTTGCATTTGCATTTACATACACAACGATCGCATTGCAGACATGAAGACCACACTACAATTACAATAAACAGCATGCCACATATATTACAGGCACGAAATGACTAACCTAAGGAGACTTCGTGACCCACTGTTTGATTCATTGTCTGTTGACCAGTAGTAGGAAGTAAATCGAAGCAGCAAAACATGTGCGTTGAAACGCTAAGCATGTCGTACAATGCGGTGGGAAGATGATAGAATCCGACAATGCTTACTTTTGTCGCATTTTGCATACTTTCTGACGTGTTGTACGAAGTGCTAGCGCTTCATTGTGCCAGAATTTTGCACCTTCAATTTACTTCTTACGATGGCCAACTGGCAGTGAAGTAAACGGTCAACAATTTTACGGTGACCATTAAATTAGCAGTCAGTTGACCGGCAAATAAACAGCCACCATGCCGTGATCTTACCGGCAGTCAGT
Organism: Ixodes scapularis; assembly: GCF_016920785.2. Lineage (NCBI taxonomy): Eukaryota > Metazoa > Arthropoda > Arachnida > Ixodida > Ixodidae > Ixodes > Ixodes scapularis. The sequence goes on along the minus strand of NW_024609838.1, from coordinate 56,059,345 downwards.
AAATCTCGTTTACGATCTGTTCAGCATCGCCCCGTAAAATTAACGGTATCTTTTTTTACTGCGACCGTTTAATTTACTGGGAGATGACAGTCAGGCAGTAAATTTGAATTTACGGTCAGCCGTACAAATTACGAGAAGTTGCTGGCAGCCAGCATGCCAGTCAACTTACCGTAATTTTGACGGCCCATTTTTTACAGTGTATTTATTCGAATATAAGGCGATCACGAATATAAGGCGAGGGGGCCGTTGAATGACCCAAGAAAAAAAAATCATATTGCTATACTGAGCTTCGAATATAAGGCGGGGTATGACTTTGAGATTACAGATTTTGGAAAAAACCTCGCCTGATATTCAAATAATTACGGTATTAACTAAGTGCAAATCAATTACCTGGCAGGCATTAAATTTTTCAGGAGGCTGGGTCGACTCCGGATTAACTTGAAGGAGTCGATGCGTAATAGGACAATACAAACAAAAATATGCCTTAGAATTCATTTTGCACCCCCCAAATGATGTGTTTTTAAGTAAGATACACAATATTCTTGATTCAGAAAGTGCCTCAGCTGCACAAATGCATATGCAGTAAGGGTACTCGCCAAGCCTATCCTACTCAGCTCTGTGCAGGTTAAGCTAAGTCAGAGCATAAACGTACAAGCTCACTGACACCACGAGAAAGGCAGGGAGAAGTCTCCGTTGTTTCACCACGAGCCCGTCTGCCACCTTCGATGACATTTCAGCGCCTCATGAGCCTGGAGCAAGCACATCTGTCCAAAGCGGGGTGAAAAGCACAAACACGTGCTGGAGGACGCCCAGCCATTCTCTTTTTGTCATCGGCTATACTACATATTTTTAGTATGACATATTTTTAAGTGAGAAAAAGTATTGCAAATAGGCAGTCCACCTTTGACCATAGTACAGAATTCTTATAAAGATAACAACAGTTGCCATTCACCATTTTCCAAATAAGTGTTCCGCCTATCGGAACATCTATACATGTGGTGCGTGAGTGGGTTCTGGACTGAGAGGCTAGAAAACGAAGCGCTCACAAGGCTTGTTTGGCCCTTCCAACCATGAGGGTACATTCTCCGCTAATCCCAGATTTTTAGACAAAATGATTTAGAATGAGCAAATCTTGTCTGCGCCCGAGGTAGAACATTGAATTGCGATTCCCCCATATTGTGCAAACCATCCTTCAAACTGCGGTACCATCTCCAAATGAACTATGCTGTGCTGCAGCACGCGTCCACCCTGGCTGCTTCAGAGGAAAACCACTGCTCGTGTCGAAGACGACATCCCACAATGTACAGGCACCAGTGTTTAACAGAGTAAAATAAAATTGATATCATTCAATAGACACAGATAGGCTCAAAAAGTGTCGACACCATGATTGTTGTTGTTAGTTTTACTCTTGCATACAAACAAAAGTCACTTCCTCTTTCCTCCGATGTACAGTAAAACCGTCGTCCCTATTTCTTCTCGAATCAGTCACAGGGGACATAATCGCAGCCAGTAAATTCCGCAAAACTAAAGGCCACGAAAATTAAAGGTTTGCCAACATTAAGGGGTTTACTGTTTTTCCGTGTGACATATGATGTTAACGTCTCAAGGAGGCTGAAGGTATTGGTTTAAGAAAACAATTACCTATGAAAAAAATGCCCTTCTCCAGGTTAGGCACGCGAGGTTCTTTTGCACTACCTATAGGGTAGAGTTTGTTTTGGCAGAGCTTTTGGCAAAACGGAGTCACAAAAGTAACTATACTTGGCGTAAACTATTTTGTGCTGCATTCTAAAGCTAGAGTAGATTCCACAGTGCTTCAGCACAGCACTGTTTGTTCCGAGAGCATATGTGGTTTAGTGTTGCATCCCATTTGTATGATCCTAAAGAATTTAGCACTGAAAGTGTTGGAGCACTCCAAATAATAACAGCCGACTGTAGAAGCATTGAGAGATGCACACATGCGAAGTGTGCATTTCCTAAAAGTGGACTTGAGCAAAGGTAAAAACGATATGTATACTTACGGCGGCCATACTTGCCTTTCCCAAGTAGGGCCACTTTTCCCTCGGTAGCACCATCCAGTAAGAAGCACCAGCAACACGCCCATGAGACGCCGCCGACTCCTGGATTGAATGACGACCCGCCTGTGTTTTTGAAAGGAGATCCGGAACACTGCTTTAGGCCAGTGTTGTATCTGGTGGGCCAGGGACTAAAAGTAAAAATTAACAAATTTTTCTGAAGCGCTACATTCCTATAGGATAGCAGTATTTTTTTTAAGGCCAGTGATGCGTTTTAATTAAACACAAATGGTTGGTTTATATGATGAGCCAGCAGCTCCTATTTTGCTTAAGTGTAACGAAGTGTCTAACGTTACGTCCCCCGAAATAAAAATTAAAGTTACGCCCAACGTAACTGTCAAGCATTCGATTTACGTCCGACGTAAGCCAAAATAAAAATTGAAGTTACCGTGTTTACTCGAAAATAAGTCGAACCCTATTTATTGGACCGACCGAGAATAAAAACAACTAATTTAAAAATAGGTCGACCTTTTTTTTATTTTTAAGAACAGAGGACATTTGGGCAAGAGAAAGAAGCAAACCTTTATTTACATCACTCTCACCTAAATCACGGGGCGATGCCAAAAACTTAATCACCGGCAGAACTTCTGGACATGTCATCGGCGTCCGAAGCTTCGTCAGCTTGGTAGACATCCTCGCAAATTTGCAACAATACTTCACTGACACCGTTGTAAAATGACAACAAGAAGAAACGAAAGAAGGTGCGAAGCGACGAAAGACAAACTACAAAGACGCAAGCAGAGCCACCGCGTCGCCATGAGCAACACGCCAGCCGAGCGTTGGCCGAGCCGCCTCAAGCAACAAAAAGTAACCTCCGTTCTTTTTTTTTTTTTTTTGCGCGTTTGCAAGGTTGGGGGGCAAATTCATGGCGCATCGCGTTCCTCTCCTTCCCCGTTGCCCAGCAAGGGGAACGCTAGTGGCTAGAGGCGCGATGGCGAAACCCGACGCCCGAGGTATGCGCGCGATAGCGGCACCGCCCACCGCGGGTGGGCCATTTCGGTTGTTTTCGTGCACAAAAAGCTCCTTGAAACAAGAATGGGCGCGGCTCTAAGGCAATGCCAGATCGGTCACTCGATAGCTTCAACCCAAGCAGCACATTATGACCAGCTCACGCTTGAACCTGACTGGGCAGCCGGGGAAGTTTCACTGGGCCTAGATTGTTTTGCCCCATGGGGCTAGGCAGCCCGATCCTGGTATACCAGTATACCTGTATAGCCATGGACTGGCTCTCCGCTGGAATTACGGCCTGGGCCAGGCTGGCAGTTCCGTGGTCAGCCAAGCTTGTCAAAACGTTCTAAATGCAGCCTGGGCCATGCTGGCAGTTGAGTGGTCTGTCAAGCTTGGCAAAACGGTGTAAATGCAGTGTGGGCCAGGGTGGGAGTTCTTTAATCATTCAATCTTGGCTATACGAAGAATTTACAGACTACTCCCAACGAAGCCTATGTTGTCATTCAAATGTTGTTTTTGTGGAATATAGCCCAGCAACATCTGCGATTTTCGGTGCTGTGAGCAGAAAAAACTGGTTGCGACTTTGTTTGGGATTTAGTGCCTCACGAATAATAAAGCTGCTCAGTGATTTTTGTGCGAGCTGTTGTATTTATTGTGTGGTCGGCATGCAAATGAAGCTGCTAAATTGAATCAAGTTCGATACAGTCCCTTATATTTATTGTTCAGTACAGGGTGCTGGCTTATGCCCGAGTCTGACTACAGCGACGAACAGAAACAGACAGCGACAAGCCTCAAACGTGAAGTGCCGTTCACACATATGCAACTGACTAAGACCGAGAGGGACCAGACCGGTTTTTACGCCTCTTGCGACATCTGAGGACCGGATGCGCTGCAGCGGAGCTGATCTTAAGACATCAGAAGAAGCTTAAAACTCGGTCTGGTCTCTCTCGGTCTTACTCGGTTGCATATCCGTGGACGGCGCTTTAGTCTTTCGCGATTTGACAGGCTTTGTAGAATAAAAAAAAATATGCTTAAGCTCAAGCACCATGCACACGAGGATATATTGCCGCGCGCGCTGGCCAAGTAGGCAGCGCGCGCGTGGCCTAATGGTTATCGCGCCTGCCTCCCACGCGAAAAGATAGGGTTCGAATCCTGATAGCGACGTGTTTACTCGTGTAACTTAGTGTTCTGGAGAATTCGAGAATCATGTTGCTTGTTCCAGGCCCGAATGTTCTGCGCGTCGAAGTTTCTACGCCGATTATTCCAGAAGACCACGCATGTACATAAGGGGCTCCGCGTGGCGAGCCGCAGTCAGTTTTCGCCCCAGCGTTCGTCTCCGCTGCTACCCCGACTTCGACGCCCGCGACGCTCTATTATTATAATCTTTTGCACTCTTTTATTCTTGGCACAAGTTCGCCACATTAAACGTTTATTCCTTCCTGTTTATTTCTTGTTTATTGGTCACTACCCGTGACATTTTGGTGGAGGTGCGGGGTACCGCATGCCCGTGCAGCGTTCCCCTCCCAGGGTCCGCAGTGCAAGCCCGATTCCAAGCCCGGTGAGAAGATCACTCAACGCGGAACCTGAAACTCGGACCAGTCGCCGTACCCAAGATCTACACCCGGAATACGGACTTCTGCCACCCCGGACCAGGCAGCCAACGAGGCCGACGATGGACAAGCAGTCGTCGCAGAACCCGTCCACCGCCGCCGTCGTATACCTTCCCGTCGCACCCCGAACCCCCACGCCATTCCTCGGGGAGGTCCACAAGGACGTCGAAGATTGGCTGCAATTTTACGAACGAGTTGCTCGCCATAACACATGGACTCCGGAGCAGTGCCTTCAGAACGTTTACTTCGCTCTGGAAGGCACGGCACGCACCTGGTTCGAGAACCACGAAGCGTCGATTTCGTCGTGGGAAGAATTCCAGGCCGAGCTGCGACGCACCTTTGCCAACCAGCACCGACGACAGCGTGCCGAAGAACTCCTGCGATGAGAACCCAAGGGCCGACCGAAAGCGTCACGAGCTTCGTCGAAGACGTTCTCCACATGATGAATCGGGCCGACCCAAACGCTCCCGAAGAGAAAAAGCTCCGGGTCTTGATGCGCGGCGTCAAGGAAAACATTTTCGGAGGCCTTGTTCGGAGCCCGCCTACCACCGTCGAAGGTTTCATCACAGAAGCCACCAACATCGAACGTGCCCTTCAAGCACGCGCCGCCCACTATCACCGAGTCCCCGGCGTCGCTGACTTTTCACCTTCCGGCTACAACCCCACGGACATCCGCGAGATAATCCGGGACGCCGTGCGGGAGGAAATCAGGAAGCTGCTACCTGCTGCCACAAGCCCGGCTACGCCCACAGTCGCTGAAATTGTCCGGGAAGAAATTCAGCAGGCGCTGCAGCCAGAAGTTCTCGCCAGTGCCGCTCCTGAACCACCGAAGCTGAGCTACGCCGCAGCTACCCGACGACCGCCGCCCCCTGCTCACCCGTATACGGCGCCACCTCGACGTGAACCTGTAGCGCCGCAGTATTCACGACGCCATGAAGATCGGGCGTACGTCCGCCCAGAACAAGCTGCTCCACGAAAGACCGACGTGTGGAGAACGGCCTATCGACGCCCGTTGTGTTACCACTGCGGTGAAGCGGGCCACATTTACCGTCGATGACCCTACCGAGAACTGGGGCTCCGCGGGTTCCACCCGAACGACCCGCGCCCAAGGTACGACGAACGCCCTCGTGACATCGAGGAGTACCTCCGACGTTCGCCATCGTCAGCGCCGCTCCGCCGTGAGTCCCGCTCACCGTCGCCCAGACGTTCAGCGTCTCCAGCGCCACGACCCCGCCGAGAGAGCCTGTCGTCCTTGCGTTGCCGGGAAAACTGAGTGCGGCAACGCCTGGAGGTGGCGTTGCCGAAGACGACCGAAGTAAAGAGCCTCCAAGAACGCCGGAGCGCTCCCACTCTCTCGACGCTACGCATCACAACGACGTCCCTGCATCGGTGTCCAACAACCTAAACATCAATATCGACGGCCACGACGCATCGGCGCTCGTGGACACCGGAGCAGACTACTCAGTATTGAGTGGGAAGCTCTCTCGCCGCTTGCGAAAAGTGACAACGTCGTGGGAAGGCCCTCAAATACGAACCGCCGGTGGGCACCTCATCACACCAATCGGGCGATGCACTGCTCGCGTCGAGATCCACGGTAAGACGTGCCCTGTGAAGTTCGTCGTTCTGCAGGACTGTTCGAGGGACGTTATCCTCGGAATGGACTTCCTCGGCGAGTATGGCACCGTCATCGACCTCAGAGCAAACCGGCTAACTCTGCGAAAACCTGTTTCACCACCGAAGGAACCGAAAGCGACGTCATCCGCGGTCCGAGTCCTCGCAAGTCACGTAAACTTAACGCCGCGGTCGAGTGTTTTCGTACCTGTCGGGGTCACCGAAGCTTTCTTCGGCGAAGTTCTGCTCGAGGGGAGCCTCCAGATGCTTCTAGGAAGAGGAATATGCGTCGCAAGAGGGGTAGCTGAACTTCAGGATGGCCACACTGTGATCCTCATGACGAACTTCCGAAACAAAGCGCAACACCTTACGAAAGGGTCAGCCGGTGGCCACGTCGAGGAACTCCGAATCTCCGCGGAAATCGCCCCCATTGCTGACGAATCCTCGCCACCTCAGCAAGACAGTACGTCGCCAGCGCAGCTCGACATCGACCCTAAGCTTCCGGACCCGAAACGGCGTCAGCTGTTTAACCTTCTCGCCGAATACCGCGACTGCTTTGCGACGTCGTCGAAGGTGCGGCAAACCGCCGTTGCGAAGCACCGCATCGTTACCGAGGACGACGCGCGCCCTGTGCACCGATCTCCATACAGAGTCTCCGTCAAAGAAAGGCAGGTGATCCAGGGGCAAGTTCAAGAGATGCTGAACGACGACATAATTCAACCCTCAAGCAGTCCTTGGGCCTCCCCAGTCGTACTGGTTAAGAAGAAAGACGGGACGCTTAGGTTCTGCGTGGACTACCGGCAGCTGAACGCAGTGACGAAGAAAGACGACTATCCACTCCCCCGCATCGACGACACGTTAGACCGGCTGCGCCATTCTCGATACTTTTCATCGATGGACCTGAAGAGCGGCTACTGGCAGATCGAAGTCGACGAACGGGACCGAGAGAAGACAGCCTTCGTCACGCCAGATAGGCTCTACGAGTTCAAGGTGATGCCCTTCGGTCTATGCACAGCGCCAGCAACTTTCCAGCGTGTCATGGACACCGTACTGGCAGGACTGAAGTGGCAGAGCTGTCTCGTCTACCTCGACGACGTCGTAGTGTTTTCCGGCGACTTCAACGAGCACTTGCGACGACTCCGAGCTGTTCTCCAAGCCATACGGACCGCCGGACTCACCCTCAAGCCGTCAAAGTGTCGATTCGCCTATGACGAACTAAAGTTCCTAGGTCACGTGGTTAGTAACGAAGGCATTCGTCCAGACCCAGAGAAGACTCGCGCCGTCGCACCATTTCCAGTGCCAAGAGACAAGAAGGCCGTGCGAAGGTTCCTTGGGCTATGTGCCTACTATCGGCGCTTCGTTCGAGATTTCGCAAGGATTTCCGCACCGCTCACAAGCCTCACGAAGGACGCCGAGCAGTTCGAATGGGCCGAGGAGCAGCAGCAGGCATTCGACGAGCTGAAGCGACGACTGCAGGCGCCTCCTGTTCTTGGACATTTCGACCAGGATGCGAAAACCGAGATTCACACGGACGCAAGTAACGCAGGACTTGGCGCGGTACTGGTTCAAGTACAAGAAGGCACGGAGCGAGTCATCGCCTACGCAAGTGGGACATTGTCCAAGGCGGGGCGAAATTACTCCACGACTGAAAAAGAATGCCTTGCGGTCGTCTGGGCGATCACGAAGTTTCGTCCGTACTTATACGGAAGCCCGTTCCGCGTAGTCACGGACCACCATTCGCTCTGCTGGCTTGCGAACATCAAGGACCCGTCAGGACGCCTTGCGCGATAGAGTCTCCGACTACAAGAGTTCAACATGACCGTAGTCTACAAGTCAGGCCGCAAGCACAGCGACGCCGACTGCCTGTCCAGAGCTCCTGTCGAAACACCTTCCGACAGTAGCGACGACGATGACGACGAGTGTTTTCTAGGCGCAGTGAACAGCGACGACATGGCCCGACGACAACGAGACGATCCTGAGCTGCGCGCACTAATAGAGCACCTAGAAGGGCGTGGGAGTGCCATACCACGTGTTTTCTCACGAGCCCTGCCGACCGTCGCCATTAGACAAGGAGTTCTCTACAAAGAGAACTTCGGCAACAACAACTCGACGTGGCTGCTGGTCATCCCGACCGACCTTCGAGAGGGGATCTTCCATGCCTGCCACGACGACCCGACGTCCGGACACCTTGGTTACAGCCGGACACTGGCCCGTATTCGTGAAAAGTATTACTGGCCCAGGCTCCCCAAGACCGTGCACTTATACACACGATCATGCCATGAATGCCAGCGACGAAAGAAACCTCCAACGATGCCGGCCGGACTCTTGCAGTCAATTCCTCCGCCAACGGCACCCTTCCAGCAGATCGGAATGGATCTACTTGGCCCTTTTCCGCCGTCGACGTCGGGAAATCGCTGGATTATCGTCGCCACAGATTATCTCACGCGGTACGCCGAAACGAAAGCCCTTCCTTCCGGAACTGCTCTGGAAGTTGCCAAGTTTTTTATTGAATCCATCGTCCTCCGGCACGGCGCTCCCGAAGTCCTGATCTCAGATTGTGGATCCTCGTTCATGGCCCAGCTGACACAAGACGTCCTTCGTCTCAGCCACACCAGCCATCGTCGCACCACGGCGTACCACCCTCAGACCAACGGGCTGACGGAAAGACTCAACAAGACCATCGCCGAAATGATTTCCATGTACCTCGACGTGGAGCACAAGGCATGGGACGAGGTGTTGCCGTATGTCACCTTTGCCTACAATACGGCCGTGCAAGAAACCACCGGGGTTACACCCTTTCAACTGGTTCATGGTCGCAAAGTGACGACAATGCTGGACGCAATGTTACCCCACGAACCGGCTGTCGACGAAAACGGAAGCGACGACGCCCAGGTGGTTGCCCAACGGGCAGAAGAAGTCCGTAAGCTCGCCAGACTCCGGATTCAAGCCCAAAGACGTATCGACACTGACCGCTACAATCTTCGTCACCGGGACGTCCACTTCCAGCCCGGAGATAGGGTGTGGGTGTGGACACCGATCCGCCGCCGCGGTCTCAGCGAGAAACTCCTGAAGCGCTACTTTGGACCCTACATAGTGCTTCGTCGACTCGGTGATCTGAACTACGAGGTGATGCCCGATGGAACACGGACTTCATCACGCCGCCCTCCACGACCAGAAGTCGTCCACGTCGTGCGCATGAAGCCGTACTACGCTCGATAGGACAGTGGACCTTACGTGTTCCAAGTGACTCTTCAGTTTACCGTTCTTTTTGTTTGCTTTGTTTTTTTTTGTGCTGCATCGGGGCGATGCACTTTTTAAAGGGGGGAGTAATGCCGCGCGCGCTGGCCGAGTAGGCAGCGCGCGCGTGGCCTAATGGTTATCGCGCCTGCCTCCCACGCGAAAAGCTAGGGTTCGAATCCTGGGAGCGACGTGCCTTTTGTTTATTCGTGTAACTTAGTGTTCTGGAGAATTCGAGAATCATGTTGCTTGTACCAGGCCCGAATGTTCTACGCGTCCAAGTTTCTACGCCGATTATTCCAGAAGACCACGCATGTACTGTCGTGAGCAAAAGTCTGGATAACACGGGAGCGCCGACCGAATTGCATCGCCGCGCTCCCTGACGGCGCGGCGCCTGGGGCCGAGACCCGCGCAATGCGCACGCGCGACCTTTCTTATATGCTGGCCGACTCGTTCGCTCGCTTCCACGTGATGCGCACCTGAGCGATTAAATGGGCGCTAGGTGCCGCCCCGGGAACCAAGGTTCCGAGAGCCTCGCTCACCGCTCGGGACGCGCTCGCGTGCTCCGCGGCAGGCGCCGTTCGCGCATATCTTTCCCGCGACTCGGCGACGCGTTAAATACTGTCGCTTATGTTGATGCAGCCTCAATGAATTGTAGAACTTCTATTCGCGCACTCGAGGCAGCCTTGGGCTTCCTCCGAGTGATGATGCACGCGCGGTAAAGTGATGAATGACGAGCAAAAAGAAAACGCCAAATAAGAAAGAAATATTTATTCAACCCCCCCCTCCCCCCCAAGAGAAAACAAGAAAGAAAACGGAAGGAAAAAGAGGCGCTGGTTCAGTTTGGGTGGCTTGTAATTTTTATATTGTTGATAGCGTCAGAAAGAATCGAAAAAGAATCACCTTCCTGGAAAATGTTGCAATTCATTTGTGTAATCGCAAAGCAGAAATGGAAATATTTCTCCCTCCGCAGCCGTGCGCGGCGGCCATGGGAAACGCGCCGTGACGGTGACGCGGGGATCGCTGCAGCTCAACGCCTCACGAAGAGCAGTCGAGAGAGAAAGAGTAAACAGCCTTGAGGAGAGCGCTCGGAAACCGGTGCATCCTCACGTCGACGTCAATGAGCACGTCATTTAGAGAGTTGAAGGGTGCCGGAAACTTGAATCTTTGCTATTGTTTAAAATTATAATTAGGGCACACAGACTAAATCGTTTTTCTGTTCTTTACTTTAGAAGTGTCGGAGAACAACTCCTATAATTATTTTGCCATTGTGCCGAAATCGTTGCATAGCCGGTACAAGTCATCACAACTGATGTCGAACTGAACATTTTAAGGTCACTTCGCGAACAACCATGCTAAAAATGTGTGGCCAGTGCCATGTTTCTTTTCTTCTTGTTTTCTTGATTTCTTCACCCTTTACGACGCGTGCATAATAAATTGAGCAGCCGCTGTTTGCATTGTAGCCGGGGCAAATTTAGGGGAAGCTTAAAAATAACGAATGGCGGGAAGCGACAGTTTTTAACGCGTCGCCGAGTCGCGGGAAAGATATGCGCGAACGGCGCCTGCCGCGGAGCACGCGAGCGCGTCCCGAGCGGTGAGCGAGGCTCTCGGAACCTTGGTTCCCGGGGCGGCACCTAGCGCCCATTTAATCGCTCAGGTGCGCATCGCGTCGAAGCGAGCGAACGAGTCGGCCAGCATGTAAGAAAGGACGCGCGTGCGCATTGCGCGGGTCTCGGCCCCAGGCGCCGCGCCGTCAGGGAGCGCGGCGATGCAATTCGGTCGGCGCTCCCGTGTTATCCAGACTTTTGCTCACGACAGTACATAAGGGGCTCCGCGTGGCGAGCCGCAGTCAGTTTTCGCCCCAGCGTTCGTCTCCGCTGCTACGCCGACTTCGACGCCCGCGACGCTCTATTATTATCTTTTGCACTCTTTTATTTTTGGCACAAGTTCGCCACATTAAACGTTTATTCCTTCCTGTTTATTTCTTGTTTATTGGTCACTACCCGTGACAATATTAGGCAGTCTTACAATCACTCGTGCTTATTTCACGAGCACCAAACGAATGAATGCCTGCCAGAGGTACCATCACGGGCATGCTGCATGGGTTGGAGGCTCATCCGTGTCGTTTGTTTCTGTTTGTCGCTCTAGTAAGACTCGGACATAATGCCTGAGTCCCTCTGGAGCGACAAAGGCTGGATGCTGGATAAGGCAGGCAGCAGGTCGAGTGTGTGCTGCCTGGTAACTGGGCTTCACAGCTAGCAGGTGGCTCTGCTGATCCCAGTACTAATGACAGCCATTGTCGATGGTTCACCCCATGGTCACTTCATGGCTGTGACGTAGTGCTGGATAGCAGCAACTGGAGAAGAAACAGGATAAACAGTGATGCATGTTTAGTAAATATGCTTTACGTGAATTATAAATCATGCTCCTAATTAAATTATAACACAACAGAAAGGCTACCCAAATGGTCTTGGTGGTATTTTCAGTCTCCTTCAATATAAAAGACCTACTGAAAGTGCGTGGCTGAGATGGCAGTGGTCGGAAGAGCTATGTGCGCTCCGTGTGATTCAGTTCTGCCTCGAGGGAAGGACTCTCACTCAGGGCTCAACTGGTTCTGAACTTACGAACAGTTTTTGGTTTAGGTTTAGCCAAAGAGTGCGCTTCATGGGCATCACGCCCAGAGATATGGTCACGAAGGCTCAAAGCAAGCAATGCTAATCACTGTTTTTGTTATCAGTTGCTTCTGGTGTAAACTTTTAGAACAGGCACTGTCAAATAAACAGATGTTAAAGTTACGTCCGAGTCTCATGTTTGAAAAAAAAGTGTAGTGAAGAGCACATTTATTAATTAGAAGGATGGCACACACATTGCACCTTAACGGTCAATATCATTGCCTTGACTCAGGCCAGTCTCTCTCAAACAGTAATTTCTGAATCAGTAGCCGCGACATTATGCTGATGAACTTCTCTCCACCACAAAACCGAAAACTAATAAGCGTGTGTTGCACTTTAGCTGCGCCCCGAGTGAATCCTGCCCTTGCGTATATTGGAATCTCCCAGAGTGGACAAAGTGCCCCTACCAGCCACTGCCTCGGCCAGGTGCTCTTATTGCGACTTTCATATTGCACTAGACTACATAACGCAGGAACTACAGAACACGACAGTGACAAGCATGGCTTCCGCCTATTTGTAGTATACTACTGTCAGTACATGCAAAATAAAAGACAGAGCACCTCAATGTGAACACCACATATCACAGGCAGTACTGTGGAAGGTTGCTCAGATCATCTGAAAGAAAATTTTGAATGGCCGCAAGGTAAATATTTTTTTTTGTTTGTTCGTCTTGATAGCGAAATTGAACCATAATCACACTTCACAATAAAGACAATGCTTTCTATGCTTTTCTTTAAAATGCATGGAAGTGCTTTTTGGTATTTATGTTGCATACCTATAAAATTACAATATAAAGTGGTGCCAACTTCCACTGACAGCCCTGAAGCTATGAAACCACAAAAACCAAATTCCTCAGTAACTAAAACGCAACAACAAAAAATCAGATCAGAAAAACATTCAGTCTGACTTAAGCATATTGAATCAATAAATTCAAAGAATGCTAGACATATTCTTCTGAAAATGTATTTTAAAATGTCAATGTAAAACGGAATCAGACATATAATGTGGGGTCCTACTAAAGCGACCAACAAAACAACTGACCCCGACCAGACTTCAATACATTCAGCATGCACACGAAGATACCTTTGGCAGGCTTGCCATCTCTCGGGGCTTACAAAGTAAGCACGAGCGATGGCAAGCCTGCCAAAAGATATCTTCGCATGCATGCTGCATGGTCTTGAGGCTTAAAGGGCCCATGAAACGAATTTCAGGCTGGAATAAATCATTTTATATTGGGATTTTACTAATAGCAAATCTTTCAGTGGGCCAAAGGAAAAAAAAGTAGAAAGTCAGAAGCCTGACTTTCGTTACGAAAATTTCAAAACACAATGGACTATTTCGTACCTCTTTCCTTGCGTAAGCACACTGCCTTTTCAGTGATACATCCACGGACCCCGCAGCGCGTCGCCGGTCCCACAAGCACGTCACACGGCATCGGACCTGACTTAATCCCTTCACCCCTAAGCTGACAATATGGTGGAAGCTACACGCTTGCTGGACCAATCAGCTGCCTCCCTTTTATTACCTGACCCCATTCTCTGCACGTGGGTATGCGCGAGAAAGCGTGATCACGTGACAAAAGTGTGGCTGGCCCAACAAGCACGTAGCTTCGACAGCACTGTCAGCTTCGGGGTGAATAGGGTGGGGAAAGCAACTTTTGTCTGAATTTTGAGCGACGGGCTAATCTTCTAGGGGAAAAATGAATGTGTCCGGATTACATAAACGAGAGTCCGAGCAAGAGGGGAATCCCCTTTTTTCCGTCCTCTTGAACTTTTTGGTAGAATGCGCGTTTTATGAGTTGAGGAAGAAAGCTAAACAGGAAAAAGTTGGAAAAGCGTTTCATGACTCCCTTAAGATGACAAGTTGGGCTAGTTGGTTATTCATCACTGAATAATATGCAAAAAACATGAACAAAGGAAGGAAGATCTGGACACGACACGACGTATCTTTCATGTGAATGGTTTGTTTAAAAACAGAAATATAAATACAGATAAAACCTGACACCTCTTGGCAGAGCACAGTAAGATAGGGTCAAAACGCACTCCCTTAGAAACCAGCGTCACTGGTTTTCAGAGTGAAATTCTTTGTCAGACAATGACAATGAGGGTGCACTCACACAAGAGTTGTTACCTTGGGATTTCATCAAGGTCACCTAGCAGTTACCTGTGTCTACTGTGAGTGCAAGTCCAACTTAGAAAAGACGTGTCATGGGCCGTTACAAGACAAAAACAGCGAGGAAAATTAACAATGCCTTCTTGATATAACTCCAGGATAACAACTCATGTGAGCACTCCCTCACTGCTATTATCTGACAAAGAATTTCATGACTGACAAGGAAACAAAGCACCCTCAAAACAAGCACTCTAAAGCTTTCATGCACACAAAAGAAAGAGCCACTTACACAGCGCTGACTGACAGCTCTAGGTTATATTTACAATTTTTGTTTCCGTCCTTCTTTGTAGACTTGGGTGTCTATGGCGAAAAATTGCCCTTGCCTTCTTCCTTCTTCTTCCTGCGTTTTTGTAATAGGAAGGTAAACCGCAAAATTATTGTATAGCTAAGTACTCTAGTTCTTTTTTGGATAATATTATGAAACACACATCCCTCCTGTTGTCTGGCAATGTTCTCTGCTTCCATAATTTCTCTTGTTAGCTTGTCGTGGTTCCTGCCTAACACTGTGCATTTCTCCAGCTGCGCTAAGCAGCCACAGTCTCGGCAGTGAATTCCCTGATCTCCGGAGTTTTTGTTGGTGATAGTACAGTTGTGCTCACGAAGGCGATCGTTGACGCACCGTCCGGTCTCTCCTATGTATTGTCGTCCACAGGATAGAGAGAAGGAGTAGACTACCTTTTCGGTACACTGTACGAAGTTGTTTTTATGTTTATTTGTGCACCTGACTGTGGTTCTCGTGGGTGTATTTAATCTCTTGCACAGGCTATGAAGTTTGTTAGGGGCTGAGGAGACGATTTCCAGGTTAACTCTATTAGCTATTTTCTTTAGACCGTGGGAAAAGTTGAGAAAATGTGGCACAATGATCGGTTATAACCAACACTATAACCATGTTGAACAAAACAGGGTATTAAGTTGCTTACGACTGCCACTGCTGCTACGCAGCCCGGTCATAAGCCGTCACAAGGGGCGTAAAGACTGGTTTTGTCGGACTCAGTCATAGTCAGTGGCAAAAGTGTGGACCAGCCTTTAGACTAAAATTGTACCCAGCATTGGGTCTTGACCATGGCTGCAAAAATGTTTTAAGAGACTCCCTTCAGCTTTACCAGAGCCTTAAGTATTTAAAAGTCACTACACATTCTATACCAGATCAGAGCATTTTAATCAAATCATTCAGCCTCTTTCCTCAGCCATGTTAGCGACGTGTGCACCCGCGGGTTCTACATGGACGAATATGACCGGGATAAATACATGGACGAATATGACCGGGGTAAATTAAAACGCCACTAAAGGCTGAACTCCATGGGACGAATATGCTGCGAATAACCGACGAATTTTGTCCGGCAGCTTTTGCTTTGCGTTTGGCATCAGAACAGTGGCTGCTACGTCGCGCGCAAAGCGAGCGTGCCGTCGGGCGGAGTTTGCCTTTTTTTCGTCACATAATTCGTTCCATGGAGTTCAGCCTTAAGGCAAACAATAATCCTTATTAGCGACAGTAGTAGTACTACAGGTGGCTCGCAAGGCTAGACATATATGCAGGGGCCCGTAATTGAGAAAACAACGGAAACGATGAGATTACCAGGGTCCTTTCAACACTTTTAAGCAACTTAGGCCCGCGCGCCTAAACACCGACGACACGCAGAGCAGGCCGGCGCGGGGCCACCGCCGTACGCGAGCGCTACGATGCCCAGCTAGGATCGTGTTCTATCAACCCGCCACAACCCGCCGTGCCACACAGCACACCGGCACCCATTCCGCTGGACGCGGCGCCCCCCCCCCCCCCCCCCCCCCCTTTCCCCAAGACCCGACACGCTAAAGTAAAAGTGACCCCGTGTCGCCAAACCGACCACATCCAAGGCGTTTGTACTAAGATCCTTGT
Source organism: Ixodes scapularis (assembly GCF_016920785.2). NCBI lineage: Eukaryota > Metazoa > Arthropoda > Arachnida > Ixodida > Ixodidae > Ixodes > Ixodes scapularis. Next base: position 56,043,147 of record NW_024609838.1, on the reverse strand, counting down.
CGAAGCGTTTGACAGCACAGATGAGTTTAACGTGGCCGATAGCAACGCGAACTCTCGAAACAATCGGATCAGCGTCCCCGCAGTGCTCCGGTATCGCAGAACATTCACGGGATTCTCAAGATAGCGGCTAGCATTTACGCAAGGTTTCAACGAGCAGCCTCGACAAATGATTGCGATCGCAGCCAGCCGAAATCCCTCAGAACTGTGACGCGGCGCCGCCTCTGGCCAGAGACACGAAATCGCGGAGACCGCTCAGGCGTCGAAAAAAGGTAAATATCATCTGAATTACGGTGGCAACGTGAGCTACGGTGCTTGGAAGATCATCAACCATATGTAGATACTCTTCGGGCATGCGTTACGAATATGAAATCGGCGAAACTTACCTGAAGTACGATTTCCACCACGCACGTTGAGACAGGCCTTTGTCTGCACGCCTTTGGCACGGACGGACAAGAATCCGGAAGCTGCTGGTGGCTTTGGATTGAAACGCAGCAATGGATTGAAATACGACTGAAGAACCAGATACATAAGAGTTTTGAAACGGGGGCTGATCTAAAATGAGTGGCGATTAGTACGCCTGCTGGGTATATATGTGTGTAGTTTTCAAATACACTTTAGTTGAGAGTGCGCCCTATCCTGCTGTCCTTCTCTCTGTTCGTGTATTTTTCGGCGCTTTTCCATCGTAGATATAGTTTCGGTTTCGACCCCACTCTATAACAGTTTATATTTCGGTGGTCGGTGTCACTACCGTGGTCATTACTGAAGTTAGCGTGTTATGTACGCACTTTGAAGTAATTTTTTGGGGCCGAGCAAACATCATGTCCCAGCTTCTCCTGCTATACGTTCCGTGAACCTTTGTTTGCTTATTGAAATCTACATAAACTTTTGTCCATCTCGTCCCTCAAACACGGCGTTCGACATCTTTAATTCAACCCAATTTATTTTATTTGTGAAGACATGCAATTGCTTTATCAATCAGTGGATATTTGTTTCAGTTTTTATTTTTTGTTAAACAAATGAGTTTTTTTTTGTTTGTTTTTTTGGATTACAGGGTGTTTTTTGCGGCTCAGTAAAACCAGGTCCTTCCGAGATTTTCAAAATCACGTACAGCCGACAATGAACCAGTGACGTAGGTATAGGGGTTGCGAAAAAAAAAGGCGTTCAGGGTCATCCCCCCCCCTCGAAAATATTCCTTGCTGCGTCGCTAAATGGGCCTAAGAGAAAAAGCGGCACTACGTTTTTTTGCCTCATAAACATACACAAAAATCGAAGGAAGCGTGCATTTCATGCTTCACGAGGGATTTGCTGAGCATGACTCTCTATTTTGAGATGAAGCGCGTTAATTATAGTCGGTGACAGGTAGTGGAAGCTCCTCCTATCTCTTTCCCCTTTTGCAGAGCGAACGCTCGATAGGAAGCGACCCCCTTCCCAGCGTTTACTTTTAACCTGTCACCAAGTACGGCGTTTTTTTTCGTGGACCTTTAAAATCGCTACAGCTCGCAGTGCATACAGCTGTGTAATCCAGTTGCTAACTTGCTGTGCGTGTCTAAACAGAAGCCATGGTTCCCCCAGAGCCTAAGGGCCGGTTCAGACACTTGCGTTTGAGTGCGTTTGACTGCGTTGCGTCGAGGACCGAAAGAGAGACACCGGCACATCTGTGCTTCGTATGAAGCTCGGAATCCAATTTTGGGAGTCATCTTGGCACGCGATATAAGCAGCAGGGATGTCCTGGCTTCTCGCAGCCGTAATGCAGTCAAACGCAGTCAAACGCAACTGTCTGAACCAGGTTATAGGGGGGATCGGCGGCCGAGTGGGCTAGAGCACACCAGCTCGGAGCCGAGGAGCGAAAGTTCGCGCAAAAGAAACCAGCGATCCTGGGTTCAATCGACACCCCTTCCCGTATCGATTTGGACGAACATCGTATCGGCATGCGGTCGTGTACCACTGCTGCGTGATGCACGTCAAAGACCCCGCGCTAGCGGTTGTACTGCACTAACTACCACTACACTACTGGGTCCATATCACATGAGCGAATGACGTTTTAGCGAACAGCGACATTTGAGCGAATCGACGTTTTAGCGAATAACGGGGGCGCGCGTTAACCCATCCGCCGCGCTGCGTTTTCGCCGCTTCGCGGCGACAGTCTGCGTCGGCTCATTACAAAAACGTAAACCCATTTGGCCCACCCGGAAACGCCGCTGCGCGGCGTCCAAATATTCGCTAAAGTGTCATTCGGTGAAACGTGGGCGTTCGCTAAAACGTCATTCTATCAAGTGAGTGCCTCCCCTATCTCCCCTGTCTACCGCTACCACCTGCACTATGGCGCTCTAACCTTCACACTAACCAAAGGGGATCGGTGGCTAAGTGGGCTAGTGCACACCAGCTCGGAGCACGTCGAGCGAAAGCTCGCGCAAAAGAAACCAGCGATCCTGGGTTCAATCCGCACCCCTTCCCGTTTCGATCTGGATGAACATCGTAAGGGGAAGTCACACGAGGGAGAAATCCCGCGGATTTCTCCCCGGCACGCGCGCATCACGAGATGAAAACGCGAGGCTTTTGCACATCGCAAAGAATGACGTTTTCGTCGTGGGATGCGCGTGCCGGGGAGAAATCCCCAGGATTTCTCCCTCGTGTGAATACCCCTGTACCGGCGTGCGGTCGTGTATACCTACTGCGTGATGCACGTTAAAGACCTCGCGCTAGCGGTTGTACTGCACTGGCTAAATTTTTCGTCTACAGCTGGGAGACTCGTCGGCCGTTGAGGCTGACCACATTCTATGCTGTATAAACATACACTCACACGTACCCCAATTTTTCTCCGGAGCTATAGCTACAGGCTGTTTTCAGCGCACGCAATTCAGCGCATTCAGAAACCTAAGAACAAGAGCACGCCCACAAGCAGTGTTGCCAATTTAGCGGTTTTCCCGCTAAACTTAGCGGTTTTTGGTTCTGTTTAGCGGGATAAATTATTGTTTTGCGGGCGGCGGGATTTTTAGCCGGTTTTATGTAATCTTGGCGGTTTTTCAGAGATATAGAAGTTTAATATCTATTTACTGCAGTAAATAGATATAGAAATAGATAAGAAAAAAGGTTGTCGACAGGTGTATTCTTACACCTTTTGTCCCATATAATACACCCCCAAACTTCAATTCGACATACAGCGCCCTACAGTCCAGCAGGCAGCCCAAAATATACGAGGAACTTGATAGCCGTGTGGCACAACATATTAAAATAGCTAATTTACGTTTTACTGAACACGAAAAAAATAATCTGGGTTTTCTTGGCCCTACTGTAAGAACTCGGAGTTTTCTTTATGTGGTCTTTGATGCGTACTTTAGCTATTTAAAATGTTGTACCGCATGGCTATCAATCCCCATCGTAAAGTTCCGGGCCCTCTGTTCGACTGTAGGGCACTGTACGTCGAATTGAAATTCTGGGGTGTATTATATGGGACAAAGGGTGTAAGAATACACCTTTTGACACCCTTTTTACTTGAGAGTGTGTCAACTATGCACCGGTCCTATTCATAATCAGCAACAGTCGTCTTTGCTTACTCTCAGTAATGCTCTGTTTCGTGAGAGTAGCGCCTGTGACGTCATCAAAACATTAAGGCGTCAAATATCGGAACATTCCTTCTTGTTTGGTGCGCGCGCGTTTGAACAGCATGAATGTTCCCATGTCCCTTTGACGTTTTTGTGACTGATTCGTGAAATGTGCCGGGTGAAGTCCGCTCATAAGTTTATAAAAGCCTCGCTACAAGACCCCGAACTTCAAGACTGCCTACTGGGGGTTCCTGGTGATAGCAGACGAACCAGGCTCCGCTATTGCAGAACGGAGCTATCTGCGAAGCACTTGGATTTGGTCGCGCACGCTGAGACAAAGAAGCATGTTTCGGCCGCTGCAACTTTCTCCCCTGGCAGGTTGACGACTCTACAAGTTGAACGGAAGTCTGACCAGTCACGCAGTGCTGAAGGGTCCCTTTCGATGTTCATATGCGCTCACTCCGCAATTTTGGCTTCGTATCACCTAGGTGAACTGTGTCGTGGGGTGAGAGATTCTGTTCGCCCACGACAGAATCTGTCGGCGGAATGCGTGGGATAGGCATCTAAATCTCGATTATTGCCTTTTGTTTCGCTGGCTCTGGAAAGAAAATGACATTCTATAATTCCTCGGTAGGTTAAAAAGCTAATAAATGAAGATTTTTCGGGCGTATGGCCACAAACATTTATTCAGGCGAAAAAGAGGTTGACCCGTAGCAGACGACGCGTAGCCTCGGCAGTGCTCTTCTCCGACCAGTCTCCGACAGCGCTGCTAAAAAATGGCGGTCGTCTCCTCTCTGCCCCCTTATTTTTCTCTCGCTCCTTCGGAGCTCTCCTCCCTTTCATTTACTTTTCTCCTCTCCGGCGCCTTCGTCACCACACCCACGGGCCAAGCTCTCGCAATATGCGGCTCTGCCCTAGCTATACCCCTGCCCTACCCTTCCCTCCCGGATCCAGTCCGGGACGCCTTGGGGAACACCGAAGCGAGGTGGCTACGCCGTTGTAATCTGTGTGTTACGATACAAAAATTTAAGTGTCGACTTGAACGGCGGGTAAATGGTGCACTGTTGCGTGCCATCTGTGTACACAAAAAGGTCAAACGCTTTTTATTTAACAAATTTCCATCACCAAATGTCCGCAGAGTGGATTAAAAGAATCTCACGAGCGGGTAAGTACCGATTTTTTTTATCTCAGTCATTTGGGACAATAATAACAATAGCGTCAGAGTGTATTAGAAGAAAAAAAGGCATTCATGACATGTTTCAATGTTGTTTCTTTTTTTTGCGTTCTTTTCTTTCAATGTAAAAAGAACTCCCAATGGCGCCCAAGTGATAGCGGGGGCACTGTCCTATGCTCTCTGCATTTTACAGCAGATGACTATAAGGAGAATGTGAATTTGAAAAAGCTGAAAGCCATAGTGATGGCAACGGTGTTCCGTGTTCGAGATTTATCCGATCGACAAACGGTGCAATTCAAAGCAAACTTGAAAACACCCAGCGACACACGCAGCACCATCGCAAAAACAAAAAAAAAAGTATGATTTTTTTCTTTTGTGTGCAACTCATTTTTTAGAGTAATTGTAACAGTTATACACGGCTACACGAGATTTTTATCTGCTACGGATGGCGAGCCCGTTCAGCGAAAGGAATACAGCTTCAGAGGGGCCAAGGTGGAGTCGATGGACCCCTCGATATTTTGGCTCGAGAATAGATTCTTCGTGTATGTGAACAACTAAAAGAGAACGGCACCATCGGTCAGAATATTTCTAACGTCCAAGACTCACGCAGCCTTGGCAGTTACAACGCTGTCTACTGTATTGTGCACACGCCACCTGTTGGACCAAGGATTCAAGTACGTTTTAAAATTCAAGTTCTCTTCAGACAGAGAAGAGTCGCCCTTCTTTATGGTGAGACCAAACGGATGCCCTAAAACGCCCTCTCCTCTCTGCACACAATTTTTGTCATCATCATCATCATCATCATATATTATCCTTGTGCGTTCTTACGGGCATCACAGAAGGGTGTGGAACAGTTCAATATTGGTGCGCTGCTGCAAAAGCCAGGGCTGCAGCCTGCTGCTTCGCCACGAAATATGGAGAAGATTTTGCAACCATTCCTAAAGGAACTTCAGATGTTCCCAGATAAGGAACCATTCTATCGTATATAACAAATTAAAACTAGCAAGAAACGGAAAACCAAGTTTTTGAAACGTTTTCCAGCTCCACGACTGCAAACCACTACGGAGGCACACATCGGAGGTTTCCTCGTGAGGGCGGCTGAAGACAACATTGCCTGCGACAGGCGCTTGCACCAGCTCAAGTCCCCTCCACACAACAGCACCACCGTTGCCATAGCATAGAACCTGGACCGTGGGGTACCACGCTACCCCAGCCCCCGCCTCGTCAACTTTCTGAGAACATTTGAGAGCTCAGCCAATTCTGCTCAGATGGGGTTATTAACACTGAGGAAGCCACTGCTGACGTTTACTAAAATGGTTCTGCCGGCAATTGCGAGCAACCCGCTGTTTGCCTGTGGAGTGCACGACTGACAAGATCCCAGAACCACCCTGGCTACAGTCGTCGTCAGGAAGTTCACGAGGAGTTTCCTGACGAACATTGCATCAAACAAGATGCAGGAGCACCAGGCAAAGTAGGTCATAAAAGGAAAAAAACGACTTCCCGAAACGTCTTTAAAGTGTAGGACTTCTATGAAAAGCATGCATGGAATTTGTTTTGTAATTAGTGAAAAAAGCTCTCTCTCTCTATATATATATATATACATATATATATATATATATATATATATATATATATATATATATATATATATATATATATATATATATGAGAGGGCACGGCGGGACCGAGATGGCTATATCGCTAAACCCCTCTATTCTTCACCCAGGTTACGCTGTGCGCCCTTGCTCAGCACGTGTCATTCGCACTGAAGAATGATGTCAGCAGCCTGGATCTACCGGCAGTGAACTTCGACTGGCCATTTGCTGGGACGCACCACGTGACATCAACGACATTCGACATCTTGAAGACAACGCCGCCTGCTGAAGCGTATAAAAACGACCGCATCAACGATTTCTTCAAAGGGCACGGCGGGACCGAGATGGCTATATCGCTAAACCCCTCTGTATTCTTCACCCAGGTTACGCTGTGCGCCCTTGCTCAGCACGTGTCATTCGCACTGAAGGATGATGTCAGCAGCCTGGATCTACCGGCAGTGAACTTCGACTGGCCATTTGCTTGGACGCACCACGTGACATCAACGACATTCGACTTCTTGAAGACAAGGCCGCCTGCTGAAGCGTATAAAAACGACCGCATCAACGATTTCTTCAGAGGGCACGGCGGGACCGAGATGGCTATATCGCTAAACCCCTCTGTATTCTTCACCCAGGTTTGTGGCAAATATGCTTATACCTCCTTCCGTAGTGACTGTAGAGGCATTGTTGTCCTGCCGTGCCCGGCGACATGCGCAAGTCTTTTTGTGGATGCGTGGAATGTCATTTTGATTCTTCTTGCTGGGGATGTTGAGCAAAATCTTGGACCTTATGCAGAGCTAAAATCAATGATGAACGCCATGCTTCTTTCCCAGAACGAACTGAAATCGAAAATTGAGAACTTAGCTGCTTCTCAGGACAAGCTTGAATCTACAGTTAACACTCGAATGAATGAAGTAATGGCAGCAATAAAAGAACAGAAAGTAGAGATACAGGCATTACAGGCCGAAGCTATATCGTTCAAAAGTAATCTTCAATTGCATCAAAAACGCCTCGACGACTTGGAGGACAGAAGTAGGCGCCGTAATGTTATCATTTTTGGTGTTCCCGAGCCTAATCGTGAAAACGCTGCAGTGCTAAGAAAACAGATAATTGAGGAGCTGATAGCGGAAAAACTCGGTCTGGTTGTCAACTCAGTTGAAAGAGTGCATAGAATTGGAAAAAAACGCGATAAAGCACGACCTGTAATCATGAACTTTTTTGGCTATAACGAGAAGTTGAAGGCACTAAAAAATTGCCATAAACTAAAGGGAACACCAGTATCAATAAACCACGACTTCTGTCAAGGCACTTTAGCAAAGCGCAGCAAACTGTGGTCTCGTTCTGGGGAGTTTAAAGCTCGAGGTCATAAAGTGCTCTTGATTACGATAAGCTGCGAGTGAACGATGATCTGTATGAATGGGACGAGGAGAATGATTGTCTAAAATGTATTCGCTCTCAAGTACAACGAAGCAGAGATGACTGACTTGATAGCAAACAATTGCGCGTTGTTCTCATAAATGCCAGAAGCATTGTCAATAAAGTTCACGAGCTTGAAGAAATCATATTTACATATGATCCACAAATCATAGCGATTACAGAGACCTGGTTATCAGCAGACATATCAGATTCCAAAGTAGTTCCCCCAACGCACAAACTGGTTAGACGTGATCGAGGCTCCCGAGGAGGGGGAGTTGCTTTAGTAGTCAAAAAGGAAATTATTTCCGTTACTATGGACGAAATAGACGACAATGAAAGTGTGTGGTGTCAAATGGATTATCTTGGGTTCTCGGCTCTTGTAGGTGTGATCTATCAGCCCCCCGCCTCGCCGGAGTTGTTTTTGGAAAAAATTCAGTCTTACATGGAGCAAAAATACAAACCTAATCAAAAAGTCATATTAGCCGGGGACTTTAACCTACCGACAATTGATTGGCACACTTTACACCCCGGTACGACGGACGTAAAGAACTGCAACTTGTTACTTGAATTGATGCTAAACTTTAATCTCATTCAGCTTGTTAATGAGGGTACAAGAGTCACTGAAAGCACAGATAACGTACTAGACCTTATATTTGTTGGAAATTTCCCAGAGGACACTACTGTGAGTGTTTGCGATGGTATATCTGACCATAAGCTTGTTTTACTTACCTCAAATTTTTGTCCTGTCAAAAAGAATCACACGAGTAAATGTGTCTTTAACTTTCCCGCTGCCGATGATGAAGCTGTTATAGATTCACTTGACCTTTGCTTCAGTGACTTTGAGGCGGGAGGTGACGTATCGACTTTGTGGAATACCTTTAAAAACATTACTGCATCATGTCTTGATAAATTCGTACCAAAATTTCAGAAAAAGAAACAGCACAACCCCTGGATAACAAGGGACATAATACATTTGAAAAGAGCTATATCTCAAAAACGCAAATCAGCTCGTAAAGATAATAGTGTCATATCTTCCCTTTCAATAACACTGAAGCAAAAAAAACGGAGCGCTCGAGATTATTTTTTTGGAACGACACTTGTAAACTTCATGAAAAACGCGCCGCAAAAGTTTTGGGGATATCTATCTGGCAACAATAGGACTGTCGACCAACTCCACATTGATGGTTGTGGGGTTACTGACCCTTACCGAATTGTCAATGAGCTTAACAGCACATTTCATAGTGTTTTTGGTCGTCGGGGCACGACCGAAAATACAATCGAACATTTTTCTCTTTCATCTAATGTAATGCAAGACATAAATTTAAACGTAAATGGGATTCGTCTTCTCCTTTTAAGACTTGATGTAAAAAAGTCTTCTGGCCCTGACGGTATACCCAACGCCTTTCTGAAGCGTTATATGGACATGATTTCGCAGTATTTGTATGTTTTGTTCAATGCATCCTTGGATCAGGGACGCCTGCTTCCTGATTGGCTGTGTGGGAAGGTTGTGCCGGTGCACAAGGACGGGAGCAAACTGCTGGCTGCGAACTACAGGCCGATATCATTAATCAGCAGTTGCTGCAAACTGCTCGAACACATAATTTCGAGCCACAAAACTTCGTTTTTAGAATCCAATAACATATTATCCAGCTTTCAGCATGGGTTCAGAAAAAAGCTATCAACCACGACTCAACTCGTATCAGTTGTACATGACTTCGCCAATGCTATCAACAAAAGGAAACAAATTGATGCGATATTTTTGGATCTGTCAAAAGCTTTTGATAGGGTACCGCACTATCTACTACTAAAAAAACTGCAGCGTGTAGGAATTTCTCCCCGCCTTGTGAACTGGATTTCTGCGTATCTGACGAACAGAACGCAGTTTGTAGAAATTAACGGTTGTCAATCGCAAAATCTTGATGTCCTGTCAGGTGTTCCCCAAGGGTCTGTCTTGGGACCCCTTTTGTTCTTGATACATGTCAATGACATAGCTGACGACCTTGACTTGGGTGTGACTGTGAAAATGTTTGCAGACGACTGTGTGATTTATACTACTGTCATTAACACCTCGGACCAATTTTTGCTTAACGAAAACTTGTGTAAAATTGCTGACTGGTGTGAGAGGTGGCAGATGGTTATAAACTACTTGAAAACACGCGCTCTTACAATAACACACAAGAAATCTCCTCTCGAATATACGTATCATGTCCGCGATAAACTCATTGAGTCAGTGAATGACGTAAAATACTTACGTCTAACTATTAACACGAAACTTAGCTGGGACACCCACATAGACAATACTTGCGCCAAGGCCTACAAAAAACTGTGTTTTTTAAGAAGGAAAATGGGTGCGTGCAATTGGACTGTAAAACTTTCAGCCTATAAAGCCCTAGTTCGCCCAGTTATAGAATATGCGTCAATCGTGTGGGACCCATATTTAAAGAAATATATAGAAAAGTGGAGAGGATTCAGCGACTAAGTGCACGATTTATTTTTTCTGATTTTATTCGCCTCTCCTCGGTTTCTGAAATGTTGAATAGATGTGGGCTAGACTTTCTCGAAGCCAGGCGGAAATTTGCAAGATTAAGGTTTTTTTATAAAATTTATCATAACGAAACTGGCTTAAGTAAAGACTTGTATATTCAGCCACCTCCTCAGCGCTCAGCAAGGCTAAACCACTCAAAAAATGTTAGACAATATGCTCCTAGAAATAATCTATTTAAGTACTCATTTTTTGTACGAACCATTGAAAACTGGAACTCACTGCCGTCAGACTGCGTGAACGCTTCAACATCCAATAGTTTTGATTCCTTTCTTATAAACATGTTGTAACCCTCTCCTGCTAGGATGGTGGAAAACCATCCGCAGTATTTCCTAAATAAAAAAAATAAAATATATATATATGGGTGGTTTCATTTGAAATCGAACACGCTTGTTGGGGCGGGTCTTTTGATTTTTAAAAAAAAATATATGTAATTGCCCCATTTCTGGAAAGAACAAAACCACCTTCAAAAATTTTTTAAAAAAAATATTTCGCTTCACAAAAAATTATTCAGTGGAGCAGGGTGAAAATCTGTTTTTTACTCCGTGATCTTTCTACCCAGTTCTGTACGCTGGTATGAATACGGGAAGCATACAAAACTCACAGTAATTTTTTTGTGCGCTTGTATGTTATTTAAACTATTTTTTAGTTTAATAGAAAATACTTTTGTAGTTTTGTTTATTGAGGTAAAAAAATGCGAAACATCGTCTCTTTGACGATCCGGTGACATCTTCAGAGCCTTGTAGCTCATGAGTTATTATATTTGTCACTTACTAAATATTATGCGGGTGTAGCCCTATACATGGGCTATCGACGGGCATACGTTTTGTTTATTTTATTTTCACTCAATTTTTTATATAAAATTTGGAATATCGTTGAAAATGAAATTAACCGATATTTTGAACTCACTTTGTCAAAAAAGGCCATTTTTTATTTCGTTCAATTTTTATATTATTGCTGCCGATCATATGAACTTTCAATTGGCTTGATGTGATTTCCCCCTTTTTTTGTTGTATCTTCTCTAGAAGTGATCGAAATCGCTCCCACGAGACAATGCGGTGACAAATTCAGAGCCTTGCAACTCATGAGTTATTATATTTGTCGCTTACCAAATACCATGTGGGTGTAGCCCTACACATGTAATATTGACTGGCATAAGTTTAGTTTATTTTATTTTCACGGGATTTTTTATATAAAATTTGAAATATCGTTGAAAGTGAAATTAACCGATATTTTGAACCCACTTTATCGAAAAAGGATATTTAATATTTCGTTCAATTTTTTTTTTTAATATTGCTGCCAATAATATGAAATTTCAATTTGCTTGATGCGATTTCCCCCTTCTTTTGCTGTATCTTCCGTAGAAGTGATCGAAATCGCTCCCACGTTCTCAGAACAGCCAAACGCAGTTTCCGCAGGTCGCCTTCGCTGCAAAGACTATGCTGCTTATTTGTGTGTTCAAATGCAGCGGTTAAATTCATTTTGATTGAGAACACTCGTGCTTGGCTACATTGTATTTTAATAATTTTTAATGATGGCAATTGACATTTCTTAGTCTGATATTTAGCGGTGCCCCGGATGTTCCATTATCCGATGTTTAAAGGCAGGGCACAAAGGGCGGAGAAAACGGAACGAGCTCTTCATGTAGCCAGACCGGGGTCATATATCTGTTAGTGCTATACACAGCTTGTAAGGCACCGACAACATGCCCGGCCCTTCGCGCTATAGGCCATCTTCGTTACACCCAGGAAGCATCCGGCACGGGCGCCAATCTATGATGTGTCTTGTCGCGTGCGATCAAATAACCATGTAATCGCCTGTTCTTTATTATCAGCGTTTATATCAAAAATATGTAATATCACATGCCCCTCTTTAAGAAGAAAAAGCAGTTTGCAGAAAAAAAGTGAGGGAAACGGACTGAGTTTACTTGAAGCGAAGACAATTTTTTACAGAACACAAACACCAAAAGGGCGATAAATAGTCACTTTTATTAATAAACGCTAATATATTTAGGATGCACCTGTAAAACAATATGTTGTTGCGCTTTAAACAGTCCAGTTCACGAGCAACGCAATATTGGAACTTTTTGACAACGGCATTGGCTTGCCTGTGGAGACGATCGAGCGCGGTGGCGAGCTGAACTTTGCACCGCAGCGGTCGGATGCACCCGAGAAGTTCAACAGCGTGGTAAGTCGAGACGAACAGGACGAAAACTGAAGCCAAAGCGAGAACCTGAGACGGTGGCCCTTCTGTTTAACGAGTGTGTGCAGTTAAAAATAAAAGTTTTGGGTTTTGTTCAAGACTGATCGATATCTCGGATGCCAAGAAGCAAGGATTCCCACATGCACAGAAGGCAGCGAAAGCAGTCACTTAATGTCACTGTAGACTTTTAGTTTCTCTGGCTACATGAAGAGCTCGTTCCGTTTTCTCCGCCCTTTGTGCCCTGGCTTTAAACATCGGATAATGGAACTTTCGAAATAAATAGCGCGAAGGTCAAGAACATACTGACGGTACAAGCGCTAACTCACAACTGTCGTTTTAATAATCACACAGAAGACGAGAAAGAGGTCGCGTTTCTCGTTCGTCTTTCTTTTCGGTATGAAAAATTCCCAAAACGAAATCGTCTTGATGGAAGAGGAAGTTCCGTTGAGGGAACTGAGAAATAACAATAAAGGAAGAGGACGTTACGTTAAAAAACTGGAAATTAGCAGAAAGAAAGGAAGAAGTTGTCCACAGTGAACCAAAGAAACCACCTTAAGTAGGAAAGTTAAGTTCTTTTTCAGGTAATGACACTGATGGTGCACTGACATATGAGTTCTCCTTTTCTTTTATGGCCATTGCCTCATATATTTCCCTTGATGTCTTCTCACGGTACCTTCGAAGGATCCTTGTCTCTGTAAGTTTCGGGTTGCTGTGACAGTCTCTTACGTGCACTGCAAGATGCCCCGATGGTGTTGATTTGAGTGACGCAGCGTGTTCACGTAACCTGGTGTTCACACACCGGCCAGATTGACCAACATATACTCTGCCACAGGTGAAAGGTATTTCATATATAACCTGGCTTTGGCAAGGTATATATGTTTGCTTGTGCTTCTGGCCGCATTCTTTGCGGCGGTCTTGTGGGGAATTTATCGCAGGACAAAGCTTTTTTAGCTTGTCTGGTGCTGAAAAGACGACAGGGATGTCACACCTGGCAGCCACCTTTTTCATGTTGTGTGATACCCGGTGAATGTAGGGTATTACAGCCGGGCGTTGTCCTTTGTTCTTGGCTTTTTCTTTCTGTCTGTGGATGTTGATAATTTTTTCTACTACATCGTACAAGGTGGTACTTGGATAACCAGAGGTCTTGAGTCGGTTTATCTGTGTCTCAAAGCTCTGTCTTGCCGTGTGGTCACATGACTTTTTAAGGGCTGTGCTAAGAGAGTTTTTGATTATAGCCATTTTAATGAGTTCTGAATGGGAGGACTCATATTGGAGTAATTGTTTTCTTGAGCGTGGCGTGTACATCCAGCAAGTGTGGTTTTGTTGGAATATCATCTGTAGATCAAGAAATTGAAGGCTGTCGCCTGTCGGTAGCTCGTGTGTAAAGTTGAGTCCTTGTGCGTTTTCAGTGAAGATTGAACGTATATTGTTGATTTGTTGCTCGTTATTTACATCAGGTCTGTTCTTTAGCAGCACGAGATAATCGTCCACATATCTGTATATTCTTGACACCTGGCTGTTGGATACTCGCTGGGCGATGGCCCGATCGCATTTGGATAAAAAGATGTCGCATAACACTGGTGCCACACTTGATCCAATGCAAATTCCTTTCTTTTGCAGATAAGTATTCCCGTTGAATGAGACGACTGTGGATGCTAGGTAGAATGTCAGTAACTCCAAGAATGACTCAAGATTTACGCCAGATTTGTTTTGGAAGGGCACTGTACCATTTTCTTCGATGTATTCTTTCACAGCTACGAACAGTTGGTCATGAGGTATTGAATAAAACAAATCTTCCACGTCAAGGGAAAAACCATATTGTACTAGTACGTTGTCATTTTTTAGATCCTGTATAACTTGTTCTGAGTTTGAAATCAGGAACGGATCTTCCAGGCGGAGGTTTGATAACTGACTAAATAGGTACCTTGACATAGCTCCTTGCCAAGAACATTTTTCAGTTGCGACTACATGGAAGGGACATTCCACTTTGTGTGTTTTAGCCGTAAAGAACATATCCAAAACATCTTTCTTGCATGCGGTAATTTGCTTTTTCAGATTTGTTAACTCAAGCTTGAAGCACAGTTGAAGTGCTTTAGCTTTCACTTTTTTGGTCTTTATATTTTGCAAATAGTTGAAGTTCTTTTGTATGGCTAAAGTCGCCTTTTGAAAATACATATTGGTGGGGCATACTACAAATCCCCCTTCCTTATCTGAAACTAGGAGATTCAAATTATGTGTTTTGAAATAATCGACCACTCTAGGTCTCATTATCTTGTTCTTAACATGTCCGAATTTCAACAAAACCTCAACACATTCATCAATACATCTGGTCCTGTCATTTTCCGGAGCTTTCGCAGCAATGTCGCGTACAGTCGACAGCATCTGTACTCCCTGTATGTGAGGAGCCGTACAAAATTTGGGGCCTTTCTCCAGGACCTTTTCAATGTCTGCGGGAAGAGAGGAGTCGCCCAAAATTCTGACCGGTTCGCCTTGGTGTTCCTTCCGTTTGGCTCGTAGATATCGTAGGTGTGGTATGTAGGTCCTCCAGAGAGATTCTGTCATCCTGTTTGAAGTGTGGAGAAAGGTGGCTGCCAGGTATGACATCCCTGTCGTCTTTTCAGCACCAGACAAGCTAAAAAAGCTTTGTCCTGTGATAAATTCCCCACAAGACCGCCGCAAAGAATGCGGTCAGAAGCACAAGCAAACATATATACCTTGCCAAAGCCAGGTTATATATGAAATACCTTTCACCTGTGGCAGAGTATATGTTGGTCAATCTGGCCGGTGTGTGAACACCAGGTTACGTGAACACGCTGCGTCACTCAAATCAACACCATCGGGGCATCTTGCAGTGCACGTAAGAGACTGTCACTGCAACCCGAAACTTACAGAGACAAGGATCCTTCGAAGGTACCGTGAGAAGACATTAAGGGAAATATATGAGGCAATGGCCATAAAAGAAAAGGAGAACTCATGTGTCAGTGCACCATCAGTGGCATTAACTGAAAAATAACTTAACTACCTTAACTTTCCTACTTAAGGTCGTTTCTTTAGTTCACTGTGAACAACTTCTTCCTTTCTTTCTGCTAATTTCCAGTTTTTTAACGTAACGCCCTCTTCCTTTATTGTTATTTCTCAGTTCCCTCAACGTAACTTTCTCTTCCATCAAGACGATTTCATTTTGGGAATTTTTCATACCGAAAAGAAAGACGAGAGAGAAACGCAACCTCTTTCTCGTCTTCTGTGTGATTATTAAAACGACAGTTGTGAGTTAGCGCTTGTACCGTCAGTTTGTTCTTGACCTTCGCCCTATTTATTTCGAAATATGCATATCCAACTAGCCCACCTGAATATTTTAGTATAGGATAATGGAACATCCGCTGCACCGCTAAATATCAGACTAAGGAATATCCGTTGCCATCATTAAAAATTAATAAAATACAATGTAGCCAAGCACGAATGTTCTCAATCGAAATGAATTTACCCGCTGCATTTGAACACACAGATAAGCAGTATAGTCTTTGCAGCGAAGCCGACCTGCGGAAACTGCGTTTGGCAGTTCAGAGAACGTGGGAGCAATTTCAATCACTTCTTGAGAAGATACAAGAAAAGGGGGAAATCGCATCAAGCCGATTGAAAGTTCATATGATCGGCAGCCATAATAAAAATAAAATTGAACGAAATAATAAATAGCCTTCTTGGATAAAGTGGGTTGAAAATATCAATTAATTTCATTTTCGACGATATTTCAAATTTTATATAAAAGATTCAGTGAAAATAAAATAAACTAAACTTATACCCGTCGATATTCCATGTATAGGGCTACAGCTGCATAGTATTTGGTAAGCGACAAATATAATAACTCATGAGTTACAAGGCTCTGAAGTTGTCACCGCATTGTCACGTGGGAGCGACTTCGATCACTTCTAGAGAAGATACAACAGAAAAAGGGGGAAATTGCATCAAGCCAATTGAAAGTTCATATGATCGGCAGCAATAATAAAAAAAATTGAACGAAATAAAAAACGGCCTTTTTTGATAAAGTTAGTTCAAAATATCGGTTAATTTCATTTTCGACGATATTTCAAATTTATATAATAAATCCAGTGAAAATAAAATAAACAAAACTTATGCCCGTCCATAGCCCATGTATAGGGCTACACCCGCATATTATTTAATAAGTAACAAATATAATAACTCATGACTTACAAGGCTCTGAAGATGTCACCGGATTGTCAAAAAGACGATGTTTGGCATTTTTTACCTCAATAAACAAAACTACAAAAGTATTTTCCTTTAAACTAAAAAAATAGTCCAAATAACATACAAGAGCACAAAAAATTACTGTGAGTTTTGCATGCTTCCCGTATTCATACCAGCCTACAGAACTGGGCAGACAAATCACGGAGTAAAAAACAGATTTTCACCCTCCACCACTCAATAATTTTTTGTGAAGCGAAATATTTTTAAAAAAAAATTTTGGAAAGCTGTTTTGTTATTTCCAGAAATGTAGAAATCACATATATTTTTTCAAAAAAAATCGAAAGACCCACTCCGACAAGCGTGTTCGATTTCAAATGAAACCACCTATATATATATATATATATATATATATATATATATATATATATAAGTCAAAGATGCGTACTGTCGGAGTTACTAATTCGAAGTTTATGACGGCGTTTCGAGCGGTGACCGCTCTTCATCAGGACCTGGTGAAGAGCGGTCTCCGCTCAAAACGTCGTAATAAACTTCGAATTAGTGACTCCACCAGTACGCATCTTTGGCTCATTTACTTTTCCCGGTCCATTCTTTTTATATTTACCTTACGTCACCTATATATATATATAATATCACTGTGTGAATCCAATAAAATTAAAGATTTGCGCACATAAGCTGCACCAGGGCTAAATAATTTCACGCTTCGATAGACGCCTGTAAGACAAAATCACCGGTTTCAGTACCTCACCGTGAATCTCGCAGCCTTCCCAGTTCAAATCGATGGGGGGGGGGGGGGGGGGGGGGGCTCTGCGCGCCGCCTCGTAGCCGCAACGTCGACTAGAGCTCCAGTAGCTCTCCCATAAGAGGGGCGCGCGATAGCCAGGTCTCCCCCCTATTCAAGTTGGTCCTGGTTTGGCCGCCTACGCTAAGCCTATTTCGTATTTACAAATTCTAAATAAGCATGAGTCCGCGTGGAACATATCCAAACGCGGATTAAAATCCGCCTTGTTTAATTTTCAGACGAAAATAAAAATATAAATAAATTTTTAAATTCGCGGTATCCCTTATACTGTTTTCACTCATCAGTAAATATGATGTTCAGTGAAATCAACTTCTTTTTTTATGTAACTGATCACTAGCGCCACCTGCACAGAAAACGCGGCGCGTGGCCAAGGCTTTCGTAACTTTGTGGTGCAGACGGCATCCCACGTGTGGCGGCGGTGTCAGGTGAGTCAGATGGATTGTTCCCACTTTAAATAAATACTAAATGTCAGTTCCTTGTACTGCGACACTAAGTATTGACGTAGGTGCAGTTAGATCAGTTTTGCCTCTTCAACTTAGAAATACAAATGAGACTTTCTATTACCAGCCAACCTCTAAGCCTTTCTCGTGTCGAAGTTTCACGTGTCGCGTTTAATTTGACAGAGAAAGGCTTAGCACATTGTGACGGTGTCGCGTGAACGCTGGAAGAAAAGGAAAGGAAGAAGAAGATCGAGCTGGAAAAGAAAAAGAATGTCACCACGCCTCAACGGAGCCGAACATTAAAAGAGATATTTCGACGACCAATCGAGCTTCGTCGCACTTGGCGCCCAACGTGGGGCTCCGTAATGAGGTAAATTTATGTGGGGACGGCGGTCATTATCAAATCGCCCATTGAGCTCTTCGCATCAACGAGAAGGCTTGACTACAACCTCAGCAACCATGCATGAAGACGGCGCAAAAAGCGGCAGTGACGCGTCGTGGCAAGCTAAAGTTGAGGCGGCAGTTGCAAGGAGCGAAGAACTTCAGCAGATCCTTTCGAGGAGGGACGAAGACATCGCTGAATTGAGGCAACGCATCACAGAGTTTCTTAGCCGACAACAGACTGTACCCGCACCGACGCCTGCCTCTTCTGCAAGTGCTGCTGGGGATAGCGCTTCTCTGAAAGCCATGGAGACCCTGTTGTGCGAATTACTGTCCCCAGTAATCGAGAGACTCAACTGCTTGGAGGCCGCGAGCTCGAGAAGTAACTCTGAAAGCAGCGACGAGGGCTCCAAGCACCAAGGGCAACCGAATAAAATATCCAAGAAAAAGAAACTGGTGTTATGAAGACACTTAAAGCACACAGAAAACACGCGATAGTTGCAAGGGCTGTACACGTATAAAGCAGTATTCAAGTCCACGCAAAACACAATCGTCCGAAGCGGTAATTGCAAGTCCTGTACACATATAATACAACATTCAAGTACAGACACGACACAATCGTCCTCCTTGCCACTAACGTAATTGGTTGGTTCCATCAGGGTCGCTAAACTCGTCAAGCACAACTTTGTGCCCGAAGTTTGCGAACGCGCTAATTGGACAATCGCGACGCTGACGTCGCGCCGAGCGAGGTGTCAATCATTCGAACGCTCATTTCTTTGAGAGAGGCAGAATGTAGCAAAGTTCATCGAGGCGCGCGTGCGGCGCGTGAGGTGCGCGAGGAGCCCGCTGATTGAACGGCTTCGCCGATGACGTAGCGCCCATTTGTCCCTACATCCCTACGCCAAGCTAAAATTAATGCTTTGCAGATTGTCCCTAGGCGACCTGCTGACGCTCAAAATCCCACCGAAGTTTGTGTGAAAAAGAAACCTCGTTTGTCGAAGTTGTCGCTGACGTCAAAGTGACGTTTACGAACTTTGCGAGAGCCGTGGTTTGAGCTCGAGAACTCCGGTTCGGATCGAGACGAAGTTAAACTTTGTCAACATGGTGGTGCCGTACGCTGCGGCCGAGCTCATCTTCCGCCGTGTCGGCGTCGCTACCGAGACCACCGGGGACGCCTTTCAACTCCCCGACGACGACTTTCGGCGACAGTACCGACTATCGAAAGCGGTTATACTTTGACTCTGCGAACGAGCTTCGTTCGCCGCCTCGGACCGTGGAACAACAGGTTCTCTGCGCGCTCCGGTTCTTTGGAACCGGTAGCTTTCAAGGCATGGTGGCGACTGACGAGCACCTGTCAGTCTCCCACATGACTGTGAGCCGGGCCGTCTGAGTCTTTGCAACTGCCACCGTTTTTTTTTTTTTTTTTGTAATATCAGAAGAGGTATTAATAAGCTGGTATACAATTCAGAATGTTGGGAAACAATCAAGAACCGGGGTAATTGTTGGGTAGGGTCGAGTCTCCCGGCAGCCGGCAGAATTATTTCCCCGAAATTCTACTGGCCGTCGTCACTCATTGGTGGTCAAATCAGTTCATTGAACGACGTGTCATCAACAGAGCGTTTCATCGGCACGCGATGTAATCACATGAAAGAGATTTTCTTCCGTTAGAGGTATATACACACTAAACATTTTTACACCTTTATACATGTAAGTGGGGTGTCCCATAACTAACACCCTAATAAGTGTAGCAATAGACCTCATAAAAAATGTTAACCTCAAACCTTTAAGAATGAGTGATTTTTTAAACACGTTTCTTAAAACGTGTGATAATGCACTACACCATTTTATAAAGATGTAAAACTACAATACCCCTTCTCGTCAGGCACGTAGCCAAGGGGGGGGGGGGGGGGGGGGCATCAGGCCCGACCCCCCCGCCCCCGAAATCTTAATTTTGCTGGGGCCTCCTCTCCTCCCTCCCTCTCATAGAGCACTTTGTCATCGGCGCCGCCCCCCCCCCCCTCTCCTCCCCCTTAAACATGATTCTGGCTACGTGCCTGCTTCTCGTCAAGGTGTAATTCCCACAGTACATTTTTTGGGGTGTACACAGTGGCCCGGGACCCAGTAATATGACTGAACAAATAAATTACACAACGGAGTCGCCGAAACAGCACGTTGCTTCTTGGCGAGTGTGGAGGCAATATCGGCCGAAAACCGGCTTCAATATTGGCCGGATCTACGGTTTTGCGCCTCGTCCCGACATCCGGCAGGTATGGGTGTACCGATGCAAATAAACGATTTATGTCTAATAGCACTGGCACCATTGATTTCTTGGGAGGCTAGATCGCGGATAGAGGCCTGTATTGCTGGGGTCGAGCGGCACCACCGGCAGTCATCGCTTGACACTTAACACGATCTTATGCATGCTATAGGAGAAACGGAAAAACTAAATTTTATTACGTTAGTAGGTTGTTCTTTACCATGAAACTTCTATCGTGTTTCCGCAAATAACAGTTAATATTATGGGCAAGAATATTAAACGTGTTAGAATACCAATCTTGTTTAACTAAATGTTGTGTGGTTGAAGGTCCAGGGCGACTTTGTTGGGCGTTAACTGTGATGTGTTTAATGAGACAAGGGCTACCGAGAGTTATTGTGGAGTCATCCGTAATTTTGGAATCATCAAAGCTCAGCAAACTATAAGTTAGAATGCCTTTACTGGGGGACATTAGCATCGTTTTGACCGCTTGTACATAGTGCTTCATGGTGAAAGCTTTTTCTTTGAACTGCTGTGACGGCTTCCGTGACAAACTGAAACTCGGAGCGTGCCGTTCAGTCGCCGAACGTGCCATTTATTTAGCAACCGAAGCAAGCGACATCGGTAAAGTCAATCGTGCTCTGGCCAATTTTTTTTCATCGATGTTCAAACGCTTGACAAATGTCTAATTGATCTCAAAGAACCCGACATACTCATCGCAGCACGTCATAAAATGCTCGCCCTCGAGCACCGCGTACAAGCTTCCAATTTTTGCGTGTTTCTCCCTTAGACTTGCGTGTATTGCCTCATGGTGTAATAGGCCAAAGCAACAAGGACGAAAAGGAAGGGAGAACTAGACAGGACGCGGCGTATTGCCTGTCGTCGAGCAATGGCCGCCGGTGAGGCCAGTGATGGGCTCCCGATTCCCGATCCAGACTTGCACTGTGAGAGTTCTAATGCATTACACCCGCCGAGTGCTGCACGGAGAACAGGCCCCGAACGAACTTGCCGAATGCACCGAGTGGAGACTGATGCTGTCGCCATAGATGTTGTAGAAAAGTACCGACCTCAAACCAAATCTAGTGCCTTTTTGTTCGACGTAATGGGTGGGAATGCGAGAGTGCAGTCGCTGCCATCGTTTACCTATAAACGTTGGTTGCTGCAACATGGAACTTACATTTGCGATGACCTCCACTTAAGCAACTCGGCTGTCAGAGATATCTGCAGATGGCGTAAGTTTCCGAAACCAGCTGACTACAAAACAGCATACATTTGAGGAAATTGATGGCACTGTACGCGCAAGAGCTTGCTTCGTTTTAAGCATAGTATTATGAGAGAACCACTGAAAAGATAGGGCTTAAATCTAGTTTTTTGGAACATCTAGCAATACGTTTCGTAAGACTTTTTATTTCCCTGGTGATGCATTGAGAACGAGAGCTTTCTCAAAACAAACTATGACGGGGCAAGATAGCTGCCGATCAAATATGACTTTGCTTAAGTCTTGGGCAACGCCTCCATGTTTAGCCTTCCCAGACGCTGAGTGAATGCGTCACAGGTTTCTGCTGTGGGAGCTTTGTCAAAGAGTGTTCCACTTTTCACTCATACACAAATGATGCTAGATCTCGCGGCCTCTGTGGTTGTCCTGGGCCTTTCATTATACACTGGAAGGCTTCAGCGTCTGTACGGCTACAAAACGACCCAAATTTTGCAAATAAAACACGGGCCGTCGAGTCCTCCCTTCGTGAAATATCAGACGCTTACAACTCAAGCTCGCGTTTGAGTTTGTGGACCGCGGGACGCGATTTCGAGCAGAAACTTTTTCTTTCAGTTCCGCTGTGCGAATGCCTCATCGTAGCAGACGAACTCCCAGGCAGCACAAAAATATTGGACCAATAACGGACAAATATCGGTCAAAGTTTTAGTAAATAACGGTCCAATAATGATTTGCACCCCGGCTCCAGATCGGTCCAATAACTTGAACCGATCACGGGGAAAGTTTTGAGACCGATATCGCCAACCGTTTTGTGACCGATGTCGTCAACCGTTTTTCGGCCGTCTTCCGAAACCGTTTTACAGCCGTCTTCCAAAATGTTTTGTGGCCGTTATCGTTGAACCATTTTGGGATTTCAATGTCTCCTTGAAATACGTAAGAATGCGAATTACGTACTACGACATCAAATGTGAAACTCTTGATTTTCAATGGAAACGGATGCTTCACTTTAGTGGGAATCGGAGATGTCTGACCAACTTCGACTTGGACAAGGGGTATGGGAGCACTGCAAAAAAATTTCACTCAATTTTATGGGTAAAAGTTGCAGGTTTCATAGTGCCAGCATGGTTTCCCGTAATCTAGAAACCGAACAGTCTGTTAAAAACAAGGCATATAATTTTGTAAAATAACGGAACGTCTATATTCCACTTAACAGACAGTTATTCCTTTTCCCATTTTATTGGTAAAAGTTGCTGGTTTTATATTGCCAGCAAGATTTACCGTAATCTAGAAACTGGACAGTCTGTAAAAACAAGGCACATAATTTCGTAAAATGACGGAATGTCTGTAGCTCACTACGGAGGGCTATCCGTAGGAATTATGAAAGCTGTCGGCACTAAATAATGAAGCACTATACATTTCGGCCTTAGATAAGGCCAAAGTTACGAGCCATCCGTACCACCCGCACCTCCGATACATCAGGCGACTCCCCTGGAAGGGCTATACCTTCGCCAGGGGTGTCACCTGACGTATCGGAGGTGCAGGATTGGTGCGGATGGCTCGTAGCTATGGGCCTCAAGACAGAAAGGTCTAGTGCTCCGTTATTTAGTGCAAACAGCTTCCATGTTCAAGCAAGCCGAAGTCACATGAAACTTTTGAGGTATGGAGAGTTCATAGGCTCTGTCATTCAATATACTAACTTGTATAATTTTTTATCTTTACACAAAACAACAAGAGTTCAACAAGAAAAAGAGCACACAACCTCTACTACTCATTGCCAGGATTTTGTTTGTGTGAGATCAGCTGTTCGTAGAGATGACAGCTGAACAAACGAACCAATTAGGAAGTTTTGCCACGATGCCTTTATTGGAAGAAGGCATGCCTTGCTTTAAGTTGGGAGAAAATTTACATTACAGTTGTCCTTCGGCTCGCCATCTAGACGCCCCTCCATGCTTGTGCTTATAGTTGTCCTTCAATTGGAGACCTCTTCGATATCTTCATGGTGCATATAAGAGCAGCCTGAAATAAAGAGCAGAAGAGGATTCGAAATCAATACACAATCACAACAAGCTGTATATGACATACATGGTTAACATCAGCAAGCAACGTGTTTACTACCTAGCCCAGCTCCCCACCTTTCTACTGCACATGATGTATAAAACAAACCTCCCATAAATTGAACCAAAGTAAAAATTTGCATTGATTTGAATACCCAAAACAACAAGTGCTTGAGAAATAAAACTAGCAAATTAAAATTTGCATAACCATTCAGTGATATTAAGCACAATCAAGTGAGTCATATCTCCTTTAGAGTATACAATAGGCCCGCGATAATTCAAACTCGGAGATTTAATACCTCTGGTTAAGTCAAACAAATTTCAAAACTTGGGCTGTCCCGCTACGTTTTCAATGTATTCATAAGCCGCTTAATTTGAACGACGTTTTCGTGTAATTCATACTTTTTGTTCTTGCGACCGCGTTGAGCGCACTTCTTTCCGAGCACCGGTGCGCTGCGGAGGAGCAGCACCTGTGAAGCATGATTTCACAGGCTTTGTTTTCCTGCGGTGCACTGGTGCTCAGTAAAAAGCACACTCTACAGGGCTAAAGCAGAGCAGAGCCGCTCATATAGATCTTGGTATATGAAAGGAGCAAGTAGAGCCAAGGCCTGCATCAGACGCAGATAGAAGGTTCGACAATCTCTCTTGGCCAACCAGAAGCTGAAAATATTCCCCTAGCTATGGTAGCGAGAAACGGTTTTGATAAGTGCCTAAGAGTTAATTGTAGTAACTCTCCATGGTTGAAAATATGGTGCACGCACTGTTTCGATTATGGTTATGTAAGTAGATGTAGGAAACTAATGTTCCGCTTGATTTCTGCTTTGCTCAAATGGAGTCTGACCGCTTCGACGCCTGGTGTACGGATTACGTCAATCGTTCAGCTGGTTGCGCACGTTTTTTATATTTTCTATATCTTCCACCGTGATTTTGCATGACCACGATCAAAACATCACTGCACCCCAGTCACCGAGAGTTACTCCGACGAGCTCATTAATTTTGTTTCTCACAACCACTGCCAGGATATTATGCGCGGCTGCTGGTTGGCCACATACGAATTTGTGAAAATGCTCTGGAGCACGCCCACCTTAAGCGAAAGGCGCCTCCTCATTTGCCTTCTACACATCCAAATGAATGGCTAAACTATCTCTATATTCGTCTCTGAAGCAGAGGACACATGAGCGGCAAAAACGGGCGCCGCGCGGCAGTTTCCATATCAATTTGCAAGGAGGCTGTGATGTGGCGGCATGGCTTTATATCGCAGTGTCCACGCAAGTTGCCATAGAAACTGCAGCACAATGCCCGTTTCTATTATTCATGGGTCCCTGCTTAACAGTCCCTAATAGACATTTTTTTCTGGTTGAACAAACTTAATTTTGTTTTGAGGTGTCATGTGCTGTCTAAACAGTCCCTGATACAGAACACTTTTGAGGGTCGAATAAACTTGTGTCATAAATTTTACCAATGTTCCATGAATGGCATACCAGCTTATGATTAATGGGCCTGTGCAGAGGAAATCATGAAATATCTGTTTTGTATGTGTAGCCATCCATATAGAAAATCATAATTTATCTTGCAACATATTTAGATGAACTTCTGATAATTAGAGCTTTTGATAATTCATGCAAAATTCGTGGCTTCCTGAAGTTTGAAATAATGAGTCTACTGTATGTCACATTCAAATTAATGGTTTAGCTTCTTGGGCTTAATTGTATATGAACCTTTTCCTTTGGCAGTGCATTAAATGTAAAATAGTACAGCAATGTATAGGCTCTAGTTTGTGCACTGGCACAGGCTTGTGCAAATAAGTCAAACTAGCATTAAAGGGAACTTGAAGGACTTTGTAAGAAATCTGAGTTAGGAGCAGACTTACATAGCATTTTGGCTCGTTAATTCAGTAATCGCACTAAACTTGGGCAAAAGTCAACGTAAACTGCATTTATTTTAAATATGTGCAGCAATTAGAGCAGGGCATGCACTGAGCCTTTCTTCCACATGTAACCTGTCCAAAGCATCGTGACATCATCGTTGGCATTCCCAAGTCAGCTTATTGGCAAGAAAGAGTTGTCGGACCCTGCTAATGACGTCACTTTTGGTAGTCTTTATCTCCGTTCTTTCGCTCTGCTTTGCTCGGTGCGCCGCAATGAACGGGGCAACGCCGACATTTTAATTAACGACTACGATGCTGCTACTAGCAAGATTAACAGCAAACTTTGACTTGACTCGGGATCTCTTTGGCTGGGTCTTGTGTGGCTTATGGACTGGGAAGTGCAGTTTGTGGATAAGCGTCCCAGCGTGTCCCTACTTGGCAACATGTGCCGCTTAGCATATCCAGTTCAATTCTAGCAGCCAGACACGGTATCCTGGCAACAGCAGTTAGACCAAGGCGTAATTCAAAGGTTGTCTAGATTGTGTTTACCGTTTATAAATGTCCAGGCACGCCTGTCAATTAGCCCATCCAGAGGTTTTCGCAGATGGTCACGAGAGCCAGCAGGTTGTCTTGGGCAGCTCACTGTCAGCCACTCTGTCCCCCTGTGCACAGTGCCACCTTCATGAGCTCCCACTGAAGAAAAGAAACAATCTGAAAATTGTAATGACTGCAATGAGAACCAATCAGAACATCCCAGCAGCAGATGCTACAGCATGGTGTCTGGAATTCACCTCTGCGTTCTAGCATTCTATACCACCCACTCATTAAAGGTGGTCTCTAAGCGACAGCATTAAATGACGCCACAGTAGCCGGCATGTCCTGCTGTCGGATGAGACAACCTGGCGGTTGGTTGTTAAACTTCTGGCAAAAAATATGATCTAAAGGCAAACGTCATTGCTCTCGCAACATCCAAAATCCTGGCTGCTAAAGCTTCTGTGGACTGTCAAGCTGAGGGATATTCTCTTTTCCGCAGCAGAAACTACCTCAATAGCCATGATGTTCACAGCCTGTAAAAAATCCCACGGAAAGTTCATTCAGGAGCAAATGGGTAGCTCTAGAGACAACCTGTCGCGCTATGAAACCATTCCACAAATCTGCCTTAAGCAGCACTGCCATAAGCAGCAGCACTTCATTTCGAGTACAGAAGTTTGTGGTTTTCATACATTTCGAGATGAAATTGTATCTCTGGATTTTCCCAAGACTCTATAGTTTCCAAGCAGAGATTTACATTGGCAAGCTGGCTGAGTTCCTGAGTAGGAAGGTTTATGTGTCACACCACACGTGTCTTTTGCTGACATTCAGACAAAGGACGGCTGAATATCCCTGATTGATGGTGATTAGGGTGGAAATCTTCAGGCTTTTGCAATCGCCAAGTTCCTCAACATTACCATTTTTCCAGTTCATAGGCACCATGCACGAGGTTGAGTTGGGTACCAATGGTCATTAACAACTGCATGTGTGACCTGCACTTTTTTGTAAAATTAGCAAAGAGCAAACTTACCTGAGGAAGAAGTAAAGAAAGAAAGAGGCTTAGCTCCTATGGAAATTTGACGAAGGCAAAGGTTTTCAAACAATACGGCACCATTTCACACGGGAGACAAGAGATGGCGCAAGCGGCCACAATGACAACTGCGCCAACGAACGAGCATACGGCACCGAAAGCTGGCGTCTTTAGCAGACAATCTTTGCAACTCAAAAGTAGAGTGCATTCCGCAGGCGGCGACAGTCGCAGAAACAAAAACAGGCGCGGTAACAACAAGGAACTGCAAAGCAGATGACATCGGTACTCCGAAAAAAACAGTCAAAATATCCCAACAAACCACTTTTCTAATCGATTATGTGTCCATTCAATATGTTTTATCAGTAAGGATAATAAAATAATGCATTGGCAACTGATATCAGAAAAGCTCGCGCCACTTTTGAGTAGAAAAGATTGTCTGCTAAGACGCCAGCTTTTGGCGCCGTATGCTCGTACGTTGGCGCAGTTGGCGTCGTGACCCCTTGCGCCATCCTTTGTCTCTTTAGTGAAACGGCGCCATATTGTTTGAAGACCTTTGGCTTCGTCGCATTTCCATAGGAGGTAAGCCTTTTTCTTTCTTTACTTTTTCCTCAGGTAAGTTCGCTCTTTGCAAATTTTACAAAAAAATGCGCCATCCCTGAGCAACGCTGCACAAAGTCGTAGTGCGATAGGTTAAGAAACCGAATTTTGCAGTCGATTTAAAGAGCCTGGCCGCTCCTTGATACACCCAATATACAACAGCCTAAATGATCCTACTGGTCAAAGTGTTGGCTTACGTCCAAAAACATGGAACGTTGGCAGGTACCTATAGTCGGTGACAGGTCAAGAATGAAGTGAAAGCTCCTCCCACCTCTTTCCCCTTTAGCAGAGCAAACGCTGGAAAGGAGGGCGCCTCCTCTCCAGGGTTCAGTCTGCTATAGTGGAAAAAGGTGGGAGCAGCTTCCACTTCCTTATTGACCTGTCACCGACTATAGAATGTGAGCAACCAATGTGGCTTTTATCTTATTCTGGGCTCGCTTTTGTTTTTGAATGTGTTTACCTCTGTGCCTGCATTTCTTGTTTTTTTGGTACATATGCACGGGCGTATTTCTACCTTCACGACTGACTACATACCTCCCCTCCCCTCACCCCCCCTGCTATAATGCCTTCGGGCAGTGCAGGGTAACCCGAAAGTAAAGAGATGTGAATGTGCCTGCCAGGCTCGGCGATCCCAATTCAACTCCCTCAACTGCAATCCTCGTACAAAAAAGGTGCACTCTAGCAACTGCGTGGTTGACATGCCAAAACCCAAACTCAAACCTAGACCAAAAGAAGTTCAGAACTACGTGGTGCGCTAACACAGAGCCATTTGCACCTGCCTGCCCCCCCCCCCCCCCCCCCAGCTTTCTTTTTATTGCCACAGAAAGTGGTGTACAAGAAAAGATGGGTTGCTCTTTTGTTCTAACTTAGAAGAGTAAATTGAAGGCTTTAGTAACAGCCAATGCTAATCGAACACTTATCAGAATGCTTCTCTGTAAAAAAAAGAAAAAAAAAGGTCACACTTTGTTTTTTTGTGTTTGCATAATTAACTAGCTCCGCAAATGCAGCTATTCGTAATTCCGTGCACAGACCAAGCAAGGGACCATGAACACTTACCAACTATCGTGCCTACCAAGTGCTCAACCCCCAGCTCTCTATGATTTTCTCCAATTTAGAGTGGGCGTTTGTTCGGTACTTTACAGTTTGTAATGTTGTTTGTTTTGAAAATCAAAATGTGAGATAAATCCAGCAGGGCGCTGTGGAAGCAGTGCAAGGGTCCTGTTTCACCTTTTACAAAGCATCCTGTCTTCAATGGCAGTAGAGGAACGGGGGGAGGGCTGATGCGCCTGCAGGCCCTTGCCGTGTTATAGCTGCCATCCGGACTGGCAGCTCATCGGCAGCTTCTAGTCACCTGCAGTTTTTTCGTCATCATACAGACTTCCTGCAACATCATGAATAAGACTCAGACTGACATTCTGGAACAAAAAAGAAACCAGAACTTGCTTCACGGATCAACAAAAGAACAAGTGCAACATGACGCTTCTCTTGTCGTCGACAGTGCAAAGACCATGACGACACCACCCTTAAACTCAACCAAATAAGAAAAATTAAAAAGCACGTGGAGCTTAGATACCTACCGGTGCCTTAAAAGATCCCGGGAACTTCAAAACAAATTAAACACAACCTAGAAATAGCACAGCTCGCTTGATAGGCACATGCACAGCAATCAACAAGCCTTTTGACATGTTATGTAGTGCTGGGATAGAAATCAGGAATCAACACCGGAGATGTGGTCAAAATACTTTGGGGTAGTACAATGCGGAAGTTTATCCTGAAGCTACTGTTGATTACATTCACCTAAGGTGTTAAAGCTGGTTCACACTGCTGCAACCGACTAAGACCAAGTTGAATAAAACAGGGTTTTAAGTTGCTTACGAATAACATTGCTGCTGCGCAGCACGATCATAAGCTGTCACAAGAGGCTTGAAGACTGGTTTTGTCAGACTCAGTCCTAGCGGGTAGCAACAGTGTGGACCAGCCTTTTAGACTAAAATTGTACCTAGCACTGGGTTTTGGACATGGTTCCAAAAATGCTTTAAGAGATTCCCTTCAACTTTACAGAACCTCAAGTATTTAAAAGTTGAAGTAGGAAGCCTTCACATTCAAAGCTGGATCTCCTTGATTTGAATGTGTCTCCACTGTACAAGCGAGAGCGCCTGGCAGGTGTGAGAGTTGGCTTGTGGCTGTCCCTATTCGCACACCGAGTATGGATAGTGGTGGATTCTAATCTGCACTCCGAGTGTGAATAATTTTGGATTCTTATCCGCACTCCGAGTGCGGATTGTGTTGGATTCTTATCCGCACTCAAAGTGTGTGAGTAGACTCTAGTGTGAGTGCGGATTGCGTGCGGAGGCGCGGACGCTGTACGGGGGTACTAGGAGATTAGGGTACGAAGGCGTTGGCACGAAGCCGTTGAGTGTGTTGGATTTTATTTATCTGCACTTCGCGTGTGGTGCGATTTTGTCGCGCTATGAACAGAGTGATTTAGAAGTTCTCAACTTTGTGTCGTGAATGACACTGGCTTTGAGCCTCGACAAGTTTATAAAAATATTGGTGGTTCTGGTTTCAGAATTATAATAATTTCAAACAAATGTTGTTGCTTCTATTAAAACAAAATTAATTAGCATTGGGTGGGGCACTTCAGATTAAACGGTACTCACGCCACGGGGATCGGACACACGCAATCAATGTATGTGTATGTGTTTGTCGCAGGGGCAGGGAGGGGTTAGGGGAAAGGGGTGGCTATCTTGTACCCACTCCAAAACTTAGAGAATCCCAAACACATCACCGCCCCCCCCCCCCCCCCCCCAAAAAAAAGGAAAGAAAAGGAAAAAAAGTTCTGGCAATAATTATATTTGTAAGGTTAAATATTTTTATTGATGAAAGAAAAAAAAAGAAACTAAGAGCAGCGTGCAATTTCTGACGTGTATTGTCTTGTGCATAGGTGATGGGGGCAGTGGCACAGGAAAAGGGGGGGGGGGGGGCTGCAGGAAAATCAGTCATTTCCAGTAAACAATATTATTAAAAAAAGAACCCCCCTTTCCTATGCCACTGCCCCCATGACCTCAGCACAAGACTATACACGTCTTCTGAACATTTTCAACACTACTAGATGAGGGAATGATTGAAAAGTCCCTGGCATGGGCGTACCAACCGGGGGGGGGGGGGGGCAAGGAATGTGTTTTGCAGCCCCCCCCCCCCCCCCCTTAAACAGCCGCCACTGGGCAGGACAAACACTGGTTGGCGGCGCCAAAGGGATACCAAGGGCACCGCCCCCCCGGCTGGGGGGGGGGGGGGTGTCGTTTGCCCCCTCACTCAAAAACAAGTTGGTACGCCACTGGTCCCCGGCCATTTGTTACTGTAGATTTTTTTTAATAGAATGATGTGCACGTTTGTAAGTAGACGATAGATATCATGGCTGTTTTGGGTGCGGCAGCAGCGGAAGGTTTTAACATCTGTGTGTGTGTGCGTGGGGGGGGGGGGGGGGAAGCAATTGCATCTTGAAAATTGTTTGCTTGCCGCCCCCATCCCCCTTCCTACATTACTGCCCCCACCAGCTAAGCACCACAGAATGTTAATGTGCTGACCATGGCAAAGCTTCCGTTTTCGGAGTGCGAAAAGGGACAGCCGTGCGAGTTTTCATTGCGAGCTGTCCACTATACAAGCGAGAGCACCTGCCAGGTGTGCGATTTCTACACTACAGCTTTCTTGAGCATTTTAATCAAATCGTATAACCTATATCTTGTAAACCCTGATATGGGGAACGCTAAAAAAACGAACGAACATCTCAGGGTTTACAAGATGTCGATTAATTACCAGCTCGCCTGCACTCTATCACTGCTTACATATAACCTCTTTCCTCAGCCATGTAAAGTATGTGTGCACCCCCGGGTTCTAGAAGTCACGAATATGACCGGGGTAAACTAAAACGCCATTAAGGAAAACAATAATAATCTTCATTAGCTACAGTAGTAGTACTCTGGGTGGCTCGCAAGGCTAGACATATATGCAGGGCCCGTAAGGGAGAAAACAACGGAAGTGACGAGCTTAACAGGGTCCTGTCAACACTTTTAAGCAACTCTAGGCCCGCGCGCCTGAACACCGACGACACGCAGAGCAGGCCGGCGCGGGGCACACGCCGTACGCGAGCGCTACGACGACGCCCAGCTTGGAGCGTGTTCTAACAACCCACTGAAACCCGCTAAACGGATGGATGGATGGATGGATCTGGCTAAACCCTGTGAATCGGGCGGTGGCTTGCGCCACCTAGCCAACATTATAAATCTAATTATATGTTTTGAATTCTAAGATTAAATTAAATCTCACCCCTGCCTCGATTTTAGCCACCAGTCTGATAACCTCCGCTTGGTTATTTCTTCCCGTGTAAAGTCTATTTTTCCTTCACTGTCTTTAAAACCCAATGCTTTGATTAAATCCGCCCGGTCACTGTTAACTGTTGGGTGAAGCCCTTTACAGAAAAGTATTAAGTGTTCAGCCGTTTCCTCCTGCTCCCCACACACACTACATAAAGTGTCCATTTCCTGGTGCTTAACCCGGTACGTCTTAGTCCGCAATACTCCTGTCCTGGCCTCGAACAACAAAGAGCTTCCCCTAGAATTATCGTAGATATTTTCTTTGCAAATTTCCTGTTTGAACTTTCTGTACGTCTCCAGTGCTGGTTTTGTCTGCATACCCGTTTCCCACAGACCCTTCTCTGTTTCTTTTATCCTTTTCTTAACCCGTAATTCCTGGTTGGCGCCCCCACTGCCGCCCAAATATTTGCTTGATAATTGTCTAGTTCGCTTTCTCCATTTGGTATCTACATTCCTCATGTACAAATAACTGAAAACTTTCCTAGCCCACTGCTCTTCCTCCATTTCCCTCAAACGCTCCTCAAATTTTATCTTGCTGCTAGCTTCCCCGCCCTCGAATGACGTCCATCCCATGTCGCCTTGTACCCCCTGATTCGGCGTATTTCCATGAGTTCCCAAAGCAAGCCTACCTACGCCCCGCTGTTTAATTTCTAACTTTGCTTGAATATTTGGTCTCATGCACAGGACCGCATTGCCGAAGGTCAGGCCGGGAACCATGACCCCTTTCCAAATCCCCCTCACCACTTCATACCTACTGTAATTCCACAGAGCCCTATGTTTCATGACGGCTGCATTCCTGCTACCTTTCATCGCTACATGTTTTTCATGCTCCGTTAGATACTCAACACCATTATTTATCCATACCCCAAGATACCTGTACTTATCCACTACCTCCAACATGACCTCTTGTATCCTATGCTCGCCACCATCTTTATCATTAAAAATCATCACTGCCGATTTTTCTTGACTAAATTTAAGACCTAGTTTATCTCCCTCTGTACCACAGATATCCATTAATTTCTGCAAATCTTCTTTGTTGTCGGCCATTAGCACTATATCATCCGCATACATCAGCCCCGGTAGTGATTGTTTAATCCATTCACCTTGCTTGATGAAAGAAAGGTTGAAGCCAAACCCGCTCCGCCCTAGTTTGTTCTCCAATCCCTGTAAGTATAACATGAACAACAAAGGCGACAAAGGGCAGCCTTGCCTAAGCCCCCGCTCTATCTCTATAGGCTCCGATACATTTGTTTCCCATTTTATAAGCACCTTGTTGCTATTATATATATCTTTTAAAAGATTAGTTACTCCAGCTTCTACCCCTAATGTACCCAGTATGCCCCAACGCCAGCACCCCAACCGCGCCATCCCGCGGGACGCAGCTCAAAAAGCTAGCGTGCGCTGACCGAGATACGCTGTCGCAAGTGTGAGAAAGGACGAGAAGACACGTCAAAGTAAAAACCATCCAATTCTTCACGCGTGTCGCCGTCCCGAACACATTCAAGGCGTTCGTTCCAAGATCCGTATCCAAGCGTTTGACAGCACAGATCAGTTTAGCGCGCCTGGCACTTACAGCGTGTCCGAAGGGCTCGCCGATAGCAACGCGAACTTTCGAAACAATCTGATCAGCGTCTCTGCAGTGCTCCGGTATCGCAGAACATTCACGGGATTCTCAAGATAGCGGCTAGCATTTACGCAAGGCTTGAACGAACAGCCTCCACAAGTGATAGCGATCGTTTCCCGAAGGCAGCCAGCATCCCTCAGAACTGCGACGCGACACGAAATCGCGGAGACCGCTCAAGCGTCGAAAAAAGTTAAATATCATCCGAATTACGGTGGCAACGTAAGCTACAGTGCTCGGAAGATCATCCAGCTCATGTAGATGATACTCTTCGGGCATGCATTATGAATATGAAATCGAGAAAACTTACCCAAACAATCATTTGACCCACGCACGTTGAATGTTCAAACAGGCCTTTGTCTGCACGGAAGGGACGGAAAAGTATCCAGACTCCAGAAGCTGCTTGTGGCTTTGGATTAGACTTTGGATTGGCTGTAGCTTTGGATCGGACAAGTATACGACTGCGGCATATAGTTTCGGTTTCGACCCAACTTTACTGCAGTTTATATTTCGGCGGCCGGTGTCGCTACCGTGGCCAGCCATTACTGAAGTTATCTTGTTCTCTACGCAGTTTGAAGTCAATTTTTTGGGCGAGCAGACATAATGTCCCAGCTTCTTCTCCTGTTATCCGTTCCGTGATAACCTTTGTTTGCTGACTGAAATCTACGTCAACTTATGTGCAAAAAAAGAAAAAAAAGGAACAGGGTGTTCGACATCTTAATTTAACTTGATTTTTTTTTTATATGTGAGGATATGCAATATCTTAATTAATTATTGGATATTTGTTTTGAGTTTTTATGTTTTGCTTAAAAATTATTTGTATTTTCATTTTTTTTCTGGAGCTTTGGTCGAGTTGCGGGGCTCAGTATCAGGGGGTTATTTTGAGCTTTTCATACACCAGTGACGTAGGTAGAGGGGAGGCGGGGGGAGCTGTCAGGGGGGAGCCCTCTTCCTCCTGCCTCTTTTTCATCCTTGTCCCCCCTCCTCCTCCCTCCTCCCCTTCTCCTCCCCCTCCCTCTCGCTTGGTCCATTGTGGGAGACGTCCCATAATGCAACACGCGCGGCACCGCAGTGCATTGTGGGAAACGTGGCGTTTCCCATAATGCACCGCGCGGTTACGCCGACGGCGACGCGTCACGCTGACGCGTTACGGCTACCGTTACGGTCGCCGTCCGCGTAACGCTTTTTCGTTACGCGACGCAAAGGCGTGACGAAAAAGCGTTACGCGACGCTGACGTGTCACGAAAAAGCGCTACGCCGACGCATCACGAAAAAGCGTTATGCCGACGCGTTACACGACGCCGAGGTGTCACAAACAAGCGTTACGCCGACGCGTCGCAAAAAAGTGTTACGCGACGCCGAGGCGTCACGAAGAAGCATCACGCCGACGGGTCACGAAAAAGCGTTATGCGGACGCCTTACGCGACGCCAAGGTGTTAAGAAAAAGCGTTACGCGACGCCGAGGCCGAGGCGTCCCAAAAAAACGTTATGACGATGCGTTCCACGACGCCTCGGCGTCAGCGTAACGCTTTTTCGTGACGCCTCGGCGTCGCGTAACGCGTAGGCGTAACGCTTTTTCGTGACAC
This sequence comes from Ixodes scapularis, assembly GCF_016920785.2. Taxonomy (NCBI): domain Eukaryota; kingdom Metazoa; phylum Arthropoda; class Arachnida; order Ixodida; family Ixodidae; genus Ixodes; species Ixodes scapularis. The sequence continues at coordinate 56,007,706 of NW_024609838.1, read as the reverse complement.
CTCGGCGTCGCGTAACGCTTTTTCGTGACGCGTCGCGTAACGTTTCCACGTAACGCTGTTTCGTGACGCGTCGCGTAACGCGTCGGCGTCGTGTAACACTTTTTCGTGTCGCGTAACACGTCGACGTAACGCTTTTTTGTGGCGCGTCACGAAAATGTGTTACGCCGACGCTTTACTGTTACGCCGACGGCAACGCCGCTCAAGCCAGAAACGGACGCCTAAGAGCAGAGCTCGAAGATGAAAGAAACATCAATCAATTCAGGTTTTAAAGTCTGATGGTTAAGGTTTTATAGGCGAAAATGCTTATGTGTCTAAATATTCCTAGTACATATGGAAGTATCCCGGCGATGTTGCCGCGACTTGGCTGGTGCAGTGCCGTCATTCGGTGGTTGCAAAACAGAGCCCGATATAGAACTTCATATATTTTCAGCAATATATTTTGGAAACTGGCAGAAACGGCAAATGTGGCCGTCATCTGGCCGTCATGTAGCCGGGATGCAGCAATATCTTTTGGAAGCTGGCAGAAACGGCCAATGTTGCCGTCATGCAGCCAGGATGCAGCAATATCTTTTGGAAGCTGGCAGAAACGGCCAATGTTGCCGTCATGTAGCCGGGATGCAGCAATATCTTTTGGAAGCTGGCAGAAACGGCCAATGTTGCCGTCATGTAGCCGGAATGCCGCAATATTCTTTGGACGGTGGCAGAAACGGCCAATGTTGCCGTCATGTAGCCAGTTTAGTGCCGGCATCATGAATGCTGGCTCTAGACTGGTCAAGCTGGGCCCATATGGGGCCACCTTAACCATGCTGAGACCAATGTCGGCACAATATCTTGTGCTGCCTGGGCTCTCGTCGTCTGCTCTCGCTCCTTGCCTGGGCGAGGCATGACGGGATTGTCGGCGCTAGAGTGCTCAAAGACAACGTACAGCGAGCGGCGTGAATGCTCGCCTCCCCGCGCTGTCTCGTGCTTTCGTGCACCGCCTAGGGATCGCGGGGGATTTTTCGTCAAAAGTTGCGAAGTTGAGCGCGCGCAGGGAGGAGGAAACTTTGCGGCGTTCTTTTGGTCACTCCCCCCGCTACGTCAAAAAGCGAAGAATGTTTCGCTCCACGAGTTTAGCTACCCAGGTCGAATTTTGGCTGAAAATTTATGGGCTGACGGAAGATATCGCACTGCAGCTGCTCATATCAAAGCTACCTTCCAAAGATTTTGCTTGGATGCGCTTCGAGCTTAACTCCAAGAAGATGAGCACTTGGAATAACTTGAAGTCCGCGTTTCGGCGGCACTAGATTTTAGAAAGCCCTGTGGAAAATCAAAGAGCATTGTTCGCTCGAAGACAGACCTCCACAGAAACGTGCATGGAGTACGCTATTCAGAAGCTGCAACTTATAGAAGAATGTGTCTTCACAGGAAGCGAAGCCGAGAAGTGCGAATTGCTTCTTGAATCGCTGAACGAAAAGACAAAGCGGATGTATTTCGATAGAAGCTTCACATCGCTTGATGACTTGCTCGACTCTTTTATGAAGTTTGATTGGGCAAGCGGAAAAGCCAAGAAGCCCGAAGAGAAGTCATTAAAAGTTTCAAACTTCCACGAAGGAGGGGCCGATGTGCAGTGCAGTTTCGTCAAACTTGATCGGCAACAGCAGCCTGGGGAAAAACGTCAGGAATACGATGCAGCGATCAGTGCGAATGACAAACCACGACCAAGCCTGACCTACCAAAGGGAATTCCGTCGCCAGAACAATGCAGCCCAGACCAAGGCTCAAGGATCCCGTCGGAAAGTACTCAAGCTTTGCCTAAATTGCAAACAGGAAGGCCACTTTGTTACATGGTGCCCCCAGCCTCTCACGCAAGAATTTCTTGAATGGCAGCGCGCATTTCAAGCGGAGCCTAACGTTCCGACTGACCTGGAAAACTCTGACCTGGTGTCTTCGGGGCCTGCAGGGAGACACCAGTAGTGCAGCGCGTTAGCTGTGAATCTTCTGTGGGCGTCAAACGGGTCCCAGTCTTTATGGGATCCCTTGAACTCAGTGCAGTTTTGGATTCTGGTTCCACCAGAAGCCTTGTGAATGAAGCTGTTTGCCAGAGACTTCAGATGACACCTTCAAAATCTTCCCTGAAACTTGTGGGAGCAAATGGGCTGCCACTTGAAAATAATGGAGAAGTGAGTGTCGACATTACGGTGGACGGAAGGTCATTCCGACAGACTTTTGTGGTTGTCCCACATTTAAAGGAAGACTTAGTCTTACTTGGAGATGACTTTCTACGCTCTTCAAAAGCATTTATCGACTGGGGTATAAACACGTTTTCGATCCAAGCCGAAAAACCACTCAAGGTTTATGCAACGACCACCAAAGTAGTACCGCCTTTTTCCCGGAAAGTCATCGAAGTCGTTTTCGAAGTCCCAGACGGCGAGACAAGTCGCGATATCTTATACGTAACAGGTTCTCAATCAGCTATTGAACGGTACCTGTTGGAACTGCAACCAACAGTCATCGATGCAGGGACAAAGACTTTCAAACTTTTGGCTACAAACTTTTCCTTGAGGCCATCCAAAATACCTGCAAGGGCATCTTTAGGATCAGCAGAAAAGGTAGAAGCTGTTGAAGCGGTTGACTTGTCTCCCATCGAATGGGAATCAGTCCTGCAATGTTCCAGTTTTTCTGATCTTGAGAACCAGGAAGATGTGCCGAAAGTCCGCAACGACACGCAGCAGACAATAGTTGATGAGTTGAGCTTCAACGTGGGAGCTTCGCTGAACTCCGAAGAGCTGGAGGCAGTAAAACAACTCTTGATGAAATATCGTTCTAGTTTTGCAACCGACACTGCACACCTGGGATCTTGTACGATGGAGAAACATTCCATTTCTACTGGTGGTGCAAAACCGATTGCACAATACCCAAGGCGAATTACACCGGCTCAAAGAGATTTGGTGAAGGCAATGATAAAAGACCTAATGGATGCAAAAATTATCCAGCCCTCCAAAAGCTCCTGGGCATCACCACTGGTTCTAGTTCAAAAAAAGGACAAGTCGACAAGGATGTGTGTAGACTACAGGAAGCTAAATGCTGTAACTGAAAACGTTGTCTATCCACTACCACGAATCGATGATGCTCTGGCGGCATTGAGTGGGAGCAAGTATTTCTCAACATTGGACCTCCTTTCAGGATTCTACCAAATCGAGGTGGAACCTAGCGACACCGCTAAGACAGCTTTTGTTACGCAGTGGGGGCTGTATGAATTTCTGAGAATGCCGTTCGGGTTAAAAGGGGCACCGGCAACGTGTCAGCGAACTGTAGATGCCATTATCGGTGATCTAAAGTATCGCAACGCACTGGTCTACATGGACGACGGCATTGTTTATAGCACAACGTTCCAAGATCACCTTCGACAACTGGGAAATATTTTCGCGCGTTTTGAGGCCGCAAATCTCAAGTTCAAACCGCAGAAGTGCCATTTTTTTTTGCACCAGAGTGACTTACCTTGAACATATTGTATCCCAGAAAGGTATTGCACCTGATCCAGAGAAAGTCGATGCCGTAACGCGATTCCCCGTTCCTAGAACTGCGGCTGAAGTTCAATCGTTCTTGGGACTGACGTCCTATTTCCGAAAGTTAATTTGGAACCATAGTGCCATCGCAGCCCCCTTGAGAAAGCTCCTGAAAAAAGAAGCCTTCACATGGGGTGCTCCACAAGAACACGCCTTCCATGAACTGAAATCTGCCTTATGTGGACCTCCCGTCTTGAAGCACTTCTCAGAAGACTCTAATTACGGCCTCCAGGTCCACACTGATGCTTCCAGAACCGGCCTTGACGCCATCCTCCTCCAGGAAGATGAAACTGGGGATTACAGGTCTGTTGTATACCTCAGCCGTTCTCTTCACGGAGCTGAAGAGAACTACATATCCACTGAACTTGAGGCCCTTGCAGTTAAGTGGTCCCTGGAACAAGCTACGTCCCTATCTAATTGGCAGAAAGTTTCATGTTGTTACAGATCACCATGCGCTCTGCTGGGTTCTTCGTTACAAGGAGGGAAACCAACGCCTGCTCAGGTGGTCTCTCCTGCTCCAAGAATTCGACTTTGAAGTTGTGTACGAGTCTGGCGCATGTCACACTGTCCCCGATTGTCTGTCCCGTATTCCAAGCCGCTTCTGCTCAGGGGAACCTTCGAGTACCAACGGCTCGGGAGAGACTGGGAGGACCCGCACTTGCGATGTGTTTGAGGTCAAAGAGCCCAACTTAACCTCCGAGCAGAAGGAGGACCCGTTCTGTACAAAAATCATAAAGATACTGCAAAAAAAGGCTGGTACAAAGAAACAGCAGAAGAGAGCAAGTAAACAATTCGTGCTTTTTCATGATGTATTGTACAAAAGGGATGCAGAAACAACGCATGAACGATTTATTTTATGCTTGCCATCGACGAAGCGAGCGGAAGTACTTCACGAATTTCATGGAAGTCGATTCGGAGCGCACATGGGAATCCGACGCACATACGAGAAAATCCACAGTTAATATTTCTGGCCTCGACAGTATCTGGAAGTCCAACGGTTCGTGAAAAGCTGTGACCTCTGTCAACGGATGAAGATGACTACGACGTGCCCTTACGGACTGCTGCAGCCAGTTGAAGTCGATGTGCCATCTCATACAGTTGGACTCGACATAATTGGGCCCTTCCAGGCTTCACGAAGGTACAGGTTTGTCATAGTTGCCATAGACTACCTAACCAAGTTTGTTGAGGCGAAAGCTGTTCGTAACATTGAGGCTTCCACGGTGCAGAAAATCATCAAGAGATTTATCCTCAAGCACGGATACCCCACAGTACTAATTACGGACAGGGGCACACAGATGACTGCCAGATCAACTTACGATTACCTCAAATACCGTGGTATACGTCACGCAACGACTACAGCTTATCACCCAGCTGCCAACGGCCTCGTCGAACGAGCCAACAAAACGCTCAAACAGGTGGTGCGAATCACCACCTCATCTGGAGAGAAGTGGGCTGATGTTTTGCCCTATATAGTGTTCTGCTATAACACAGGATATCAGGACACAGTTCGTCCTTCTCCTTTTTTCCTTCTGTATGGACTTGACCCTGTTTTCCCCTTGGATGTGGCTTATAACAGGAAAGAGCTGCAAGAACTGCAAGCAAGCTCCGAATACGCGGTGCTCGTGCGTGAGCGCTTGAACGAAGCGCGCAGATTGGCCGCACGACACATCAAGTTGGCTCAGGAGAAGCAGAAGAGACTATTTGACGAACACCGAACTGACATAACGTTAGAACGAGACCAGTTGGTGCTGTTGAGGGCCCCGCCAGTGGGGCTTAAAAAACGGACAATGTACACTGGGCCTCATCGAGTTGTGGCCAAGCTATCGCCGGTGAATTATGAAATAGAGTTCGGTGATGGTTCAGGGCGGGACATCGTGCACGTAGAAAAACTGAAACCGTATCTAGAGCCTGTTGCAGAATTTTCACTCTCCTAAAACTGTTCAATAGAAGACCGTTTTATACTTGTACAGGAGTTGCAATTACCACGTGGGACGATTGTGTCGTGTCTGTACTTGAATGTTGTATTATATGTGTACAGGATTTGCAATGACCGCTTCCGACGATTGTGTTTTGCGTGGACTTGAATACTGCTTTATACGTGTACAGCACTTGCAACTATCGCGTGTTTTGTGTGCGCTTTAAGTGTCTTTATAACACCAGTTTCTTTGCGTGTTGTGTGCGTCGGGTCGACGCCTTTTTGAGGCGGCGGCATGTGACGGTGTCGCGTGAACGCTGGAAGAAAAGGAAAGGAAGAAGAAGATCGAGCTGAAAAAGAAAAAGAATGTCACCACGCCTCAACGGAGCCGAACATTTAAAGAGATATTTCGACGACCAATCGAGCTTCGTCGCACACATGTTGGCTTTAGAAATCATTTTTTGCTTGAAGTTTCTGAGGGAAGTTCGCTTTCACGAATAAAACGCACCACCAGGCTGTAATTACGTAACATGCGAAACTGATTTTCGTAAGTTATTTACAGTTGAAACGATCAGTTTGACTCGAGCACCCGGTCATTCTTTTCAGTCTGTAAAAAACGCGGGGTCTGAGCGTATGGATGATTGAATACGCGTTTTCAACGCCGCTGCAAGCTTCAAGATATGCTAGTTGAGCAACTTTTTTTTTTTTCACGTTATTTATCTTGAAGCGCCGACTGATTTGCGATTTGTTACTTCGTTCTGGAATAAACACCGGCCTCGGGAATCTGAGTAAATGTGTTCTATTATATTTTATAATTTACACATGCAGTGCAACAGTTCCTTGTTTTTGGCGTTTTTGTGAAATCAGACATGGGGGGGGGGGGGGGGGTGCTGTTTTACGGACCCTGCTCGCGGTTCCGATGTACTGTCGGTACAGTCGTGGCAATAAAGCCCGACGATCGCGTCACGCCGACAAGCGCAATATTTTTAAAAAGAAAAGGAGACAACTTGTCCTGGCCAAAGATACGAGCACAGAAACTCGTGGTCGAAGCTATGTCACGGGCTATGTTAGAATGAATGAATTAAAATTAAATGAATTTAAGCGCAAGGTAAAAGCACAATTTAAGTTTACGTAAGTAAAAGTGGCCGTATCGAGTACTTCAGGGTCCGATGAAATGCAAGCTCCAACCAAAAATAATGAACGACGGCAATTGTCCATCGTTCCTCGGAGCGCCGAATCTTACAAAAATAAACGACACCCGAAACCACTCCCAGGCAGTTCCGTAGGATCACGGGTCCAGTGGCGTCACAAAATCCTTAATTGTTGGTAGCCGCCTGTCTACCCTGGTCGGCTCGGACCAAGACAATAAAGGAACGCCAAGGAAATTACTTCCCTGGCAGTTACATAAAATCCCGGGCCAATGAACACACTGAAGCGCCACTAAGACTCCAATGTTGGTGACCGCCTGTCTACCCTAGTCGGCTCGGACCAACAAAATACAAGAAACCCCGAGGAAATCACCTCCCTGGCAGTTTCGTAGAATCCTGGGGCCAATGAACACACTGAAGCGCCAATGTTGGCGGCCGCCTGTCTACACTGGTCTGCTCGGACCAAGAAAAGACAAGGAACGCCAAGGAAAGTCCCTACCTGGCAGTTCTGTGGCATATGGGTGCCCGGGAAATATGGTGAGACGCCAGGCCGGCAGTTCACCGAATTCCCTGGGCGGTCCCGGTCCAGTCTGCTACGGCCAAGGCCCAATCCTGGCTCCAGCTAGCCCAAGTAAGTGTGCTGCCTGGGAAGCCTACGGTAGGGTTCAAAATTTGGTCGCGAATGTAGGTCGAAATTCTTTGGGTCACGATTTCCGCAAAAAAAAAAGGTCGACTTACATTCGAGTAAACACGGCAGTGAGCTGCGCGACGAGGCATACATTATGAAAGCGACTGGTGCGAGCGACCAAGGCTATGAGCGACGTTTTCTAAGCCCAAGAGCCGAGCGGCGCAAGCAGTAAGAGAGAAATCTTCGTCTCTCGGCGCCGGCACTCGTAGCTTCTCGCCGTCGCTCGTCTCGTTGATCGCTATATTGCTTACATGCCGTTCAGAAAGGCGCTCTAAGTGCTTGCCATTGCATTGGGACCAGCCTCACATCCAACCGTAACCAGACTTGACTTTGTTTTAAGCCGCCCAGGTATAAGTTAACATCGTAGAGACATCGCTTTCGAGCATGGCTCCTCGTTCATCGGCTCGATTTACATTTTCGGTAAATGACAAACCGTGACGAAGCACAATTATCTAGCTTAAAATTGTCACGAACACTTGGCACACATGCTTACACTGAAGCGCACCTAACTTATTCTAAAAGTAGAATGAAAAGGCGACGAGATTCCCTTACCGCTTCACGGAAAGACAGACGCCTTCGGATCTTAGGCCTACCGGCCGAACTTCGCATTTCGAAGTTGTCGACGGTCCGGCGATCGGCCGAGGCGATCCGGGCGTTCTGCGCTGACCCAGGCTGACCACACCTGGGTGAACCATGAGAGGGGCCGTCGAGTTGAGAACCAGAGTCGCAGTAGAAACAGACCGCCAAACCTCTGTCCCGTACAACGAACGAGCCAACGTTCCCCACTCTCCGCCATCTTCTCCGTGACGACGGGAGGTGGGAAAGCGGGGAAGCCAAGCAGCGGAAGCGGAAGTCACTGGGCGGCCTTTTTGCGCTTCGCTTTTAGCCGACGCCGGTATCGGTTGAGGAATCGTGCCGTTGCAGCTGGTTGCGACGAGAGGAACCACGAAAAGATGCCGAGTTGGCCGTGTACGAGTCACGGTACGAGCAAAGGGCCGTTTGCTCCTGTCGACCGGTGATGCGGTATCCTCGGCTTTGTGTCACGATCGGTTTGTTGCTGTGCACGTTCGCTTTGCTATGGAGTACGGCTGGTGCTGCTGTCGAATACTTGCGGTGCTCATTATTCGAGGCAGTCGCCCCAAGACGTCGCCGTGAAGAGTTGACCGATGAATTCCGGTGAGCTCAACGCCGGTCTGTGTTCCGTTTTGACATGTATGGCATATGTAACGATACCTGTGGTAGGTGATGGACGTTTAGTCGGAAGATGGCGGTCGTCTTTCTGCATGTATTATTTGGTGATACCGATGGTCGTGAGGTATAAGCGTTGCGTTGGAATGATGGTGGTCGCCTACGTCATCGGACACAAAATCATACCAGCCACACTAAATCGGCAAGCAAACTGGCTGCCATTATAGACAGACGTGGAGCCATAGCGGCGCCGTTATCTCCAGTTATGCAGAACGTCAAACCAAACTAGCTGCATGTATAAGAACAAGAAATTAGTTGGTGTCATACCAGAACTGTAGAAGCAGCAGGTATGTTTCTTGTACGTTTTTCCAATAGGGGTGGGAGTACGGGGGCCGGAAGCGTGGAGGGCGCGGGTGGGAATATGGGGGCCAGAAGCTTGATGGGGGCTGCTGGCACTCCCAAAATGTTCAGAACTGCAGGCTCCACCGTTCATGTGTCGGCCGCCAGAGTGGGAACTTCCAGTTGGGGTACGATGGGAGCTGGAGAAGGATCCGCCCTTGACGGCGGCCCGCAGCTGCCGGCCTCCTTCCCGGTCGGCTGCAGATGCCAGCCACTTTGAGAGACAACTTTCTATGTCCTGTGTTGTGTTCGGCGGTTATTGCTCCTTATTCTTTTCTCCTCCTCTCAGGTGGAAGAGCCTGGCACGGACAGCCGCTGATAACATATCCACTAGAGAAATCTCGACTGTCGAAGCATTTTGTCGATGCATAACCATTGTCTAGTCTTGGGCAAGAAGGTAATCCCAGGATGATGAACAAATAACTTCTGAAATGGTACATGTTAGCAAATTAAATTATTAATGCAATGAGAACATTTAATCCTAAAGTCAACTGTTGAGCGTTGTTTCGAAAACGGTGTGTGTAAATGCACATTAATTGCAACCCTATCGTAGGCTGACTTTTTATGTGAGTTATATATAAATAAGTTTTAGCAACATAAAATGAGAAAGGAATTCTTCAAGATAGGCGTGATTATAAAAATAATTTAATGGAAATATTACGATAGACCCGAGTGCGTCCACAGCTACGGCACAAACAATGCCTTCCATGTGAGGAAAGATGGTCAGAAATATAGAAGGGGCATCGATGCTTTATTTCGAAAGCTGTGTGCATTGCTGGGAGGGGCACAGGCTCACTACGCGCGAAGAACGACATTTATGCTTTCGCATCCAGAACTCATAAGAAGTGCTTAGGTGTACCTCGAGACTTTTATATATACCAGAAGCTTGTGCGTGTTTAACGTTCCACTCTGGGAGGATGCCTTCCTTTTAGCACTCAGATGCACTGCGGCAAAACAAGATTAACAAAATTGCGATGCGTACTCTGCGGTTGCCGCTTCATTGCAGTACAGCAGAGAGCGGTGAGAGCGCACTAATCAATGCTAACTTACACGCCACAGCAGAGTAGGAAAACCAGAGGTATTGTGAAAATTCCGAGTACTGCTCGTGTTTGGCGGTAACAAAGAGATGAAACCGGAGATTACGTTATTTTCGGCTAAAATCGAAAGTACTAAAAATTCTCACAAGCCTACCTCAAGGATCATGACGTCTAGCGAGGTCCAAGCCATTATACGTTCCATATTAAAAGAGCAAAATCAAGATTTGGCGCAATGCTGGCGCCAGTTCCTCACATTTTGGGTTTTATGTAGCAAGATGTGACAAGGCAAGCTCTTCGGCGCAGTTTGGTGCAAATGGCGCTGCAATCACATTAGTGGTAAACGGCATATTCTTAAACAGCAAAAAATAATGTGAGAAAGTACAAAAGTAAAAATAAGGCAATTAACAAGGACCGCATCGTACAACCTCGTGCCCAGAAAGGAACTCTAGCCCTTTGGCCCATGAGGTTGAGCTGCAGCTGTATCTCCTTGCGGACTGCCCACTCCATGACCAGGTGCACAATGTTCGAGAGGGTGGTCCCGCCGAGGGTTGAGAGTTCCTTTCTCCGCAAAAAGATGAACTTATGAATGTTTGACTTGGAAAATATAAAGAGCTAGACCAAGATCTATATTATACAAGGTTTACTTCAAAGAATCAAATTATCCAAATTAAGAAAGATAGTCCATTCACTCTGGGAAAACCTATTTCAAGTGACAATTATTAGTGGCGGTAGCAAGCAGCAAATAAACATACTCATAGGTTTTATTAGTCGAATTGAGTTTGAATATTTAGATCAATGGCGCTGTTCTGTAATTATGACCTGAAATTTTAGGCACTAGCAAGGTTCGCAATAGGAAAAAATGCCATTAAACTTAAAAAAGTCCTAAAGTAGGCCAAACAGAAAACTGGCACACTTAACTTTGCATTAATTCCATGGATAGTGGCACATAGCTGTCTTTTTTACATGTTTGCTGCCTACTTTGGGGCTTCAGCCTAAATGCACGTATATAGTGAACCTTCTGTAGTGCCTAAAGATACAGGCCCTAGTAACGAACGAACACACCATGTGCAGTGCATTTTCAAAAGACGCAAATTGAAGCTGACAATGGACAGCAGCTTAATCCGTGGCTGATGTATAAATATATTTCACTATTTTCACGAGCTTAAAGAACAAAATAATGCATTCGTAGGCTAATTCAAACTGAAGCTTTGTTTGTTCCTGGACTATTTCGTGCCATTTGTCTTCACTCGCGGGCAAGTTGATTCAGTTTACTTCTACATGTCCAAGGCACCCTGTTACAAAATAAGCGAACTGTATACGGTGAACAAAGTAACAAAAACAACGTTCATTTACAATTCGCCCCTGACACCCTCGATTGCTTCCTTCGTGATTCAAACCTGTTCAGCTTTTGGCTTAGAGCGCGTGACTGTGTTCGAAAAAGAAGAAAACGGGAAAACGAAATCTCGGCGACGCGAAAAGAAAGTGAGAAAGAAGATTGATGACTTGCACTTATGATGAACGGGCTGAACACCAGACTGATCGTGAACGGATTCGGCCGAACGCCAGAGCGACAGCAAACGGAACGCCATCTAAACACCACACAGTGAACGGAACAAACGGAAAGCCAGTCTCCTATCAAGCAGTCAACGGAACGAGCTGAACGCCAGTGGAAGGCAAGCAGTCGGATCGGCCAGGACGGATCGAACGAGACGAGCGCCATGAACTTACTGAGAATCTGCAACTGTAAATATTTATACGTGTATTTCATCAGTGTAAATACAGGTTTTCGTTTCTTCTAAAGTTATCCGACAATATTATAACGACAACACCCACTCGCTCTCCGAATCAAGGACAACATGGTGCCAAAACCCGGGAAAGAGACCGAACGGGGTAAGCGGACTTTCGAACACTGTTGACCGCCAGCCTGGAACGCAGTCAGAAAGCCAGTGGGTATTCTGAAATTGTGAAAACATGACTGCATAAAACGGAAGGTGACAAGAACTGTTTTAGCCTCAAGGGAAGTACTCAGTCTTGCAGCTTGCATGTTTATTCGATGATGCCAAGAATACAACAACCCCGTAGGCACACTCATGGCTGCTTTTATACTGATAGCAGCCGCGCTATCTATAGGTTAAAGAGTGACGTCACAGTTAACCGACACATGACATTAGATTCGGACATGATGACACAACATTCCTTCCCCTTTAGAAAGTTTGTGGAGTCTACGGCTTGTAGCGCTCTGGGGGTCGGCTTGGCCGTGTGCTGCGCCGAGGCAAGAGTGGAGAAGCCGGCGGAGCTTCCAGTCTGGAGGCCCGGTTGTCCGATGGTGGGGCATTGGGACCAACAGTCACAGCACTGGGCATGCTGCGGCCTGGGTCAGGTGCCCGTGGTGTCGCGGCTCCGTTCTCTGCTTGTGCCGGGTCATGGTCGTCAGGTGATTCATTGTCAGTTGTAGCCGTATCGGTCTCGATGTCCGAAAACTGCTCCAGTCGGTTAGGTGTCCTCAGGTCAGCCTGAAATGATCTTGGCCGCAGGTTGTCAGCATGAATGTACCGCTCTTCCCCCCCAACCCAAACCACATACGTAGCTGGGCTCACACGCTTGCTTATTGTGCCCGTCAGCCATTTGGAATCTCCGGCCCGTAAGCCTTTTATTATAACTTGGTCACCCTCAGAGAACTCTCTCCAGGGCCCCCGGTGCTGGTCTGCGTATTCTTTGGTTCGCTCGAGTCTCTTTTTCATTGATTGCTCTATGTCGGGGTGCAGCAGACTCAGTCTTGTTCTGGGCCTCCAGGACAGGAACAGCTGGGCCGGAGTTTCATCGGTTGTCCCGGTGGGTGTGTTCCTGTAACTAAATAGGAACTGATCGACGCGATGTTGCAGAGACGTCGCATGGCCGCTTCTCTGCTCGTCCAGCACTTGTTTAAACAAAGCCTTTTTCACGGTTTGTACGCAGCGTTCCGCGCTGCCATTGGAGGCGGGATGGTAGGGCGGAGACTTGCTGTGTAGGACGCCATTCCTACTCAAAAAGAGTTCGAAATCTGCTGATGTGAATTGAGGCCCATTATCGGTCACTACCTCTTCCGGTAGCCCGTATGCCGCAAACACACTGCGCAGTTTTTCCACGGTCTTCTCACTACTAGTACTGTTCATCACAAACACTTCAATCCATTTAGAATGGGCGTCCACCAGCACAAGAAACCATTGCTGATCGCGATACGCATAGTCTATATGCACTCTCTCCCATCTACGCTTAGGCCAACCCCACGACAACAAGGGTACCTTGGGCGCAGCATTTTGCGACAGCTGACACGTGACGCACTGTTTCACTGTTTGCTCTACATCTTGTGTTAGACGAGGCCACCAAACGTGGCATCTGGACAACATTTTCATTCGCGTCATCCCCGGATGACCTTCGTGCAGCATCGTCAAGACGCTACTTCTGAGTGACAACGGAACCACTACGCGATTACCCCAAGTTACACAATCTTGATCGACTGACAGTTCGTTACGTCGAACATAGTAAGGCGCTAGCAAATCGTCTGTAACTTTCGAAGGCCAGCCGTTTTGTGCGTAGAACAGCACTTTCGACAACAACTGATCCCTTCGCGTTTCCCGTCTTATCTCTTTTGCAGATAGTGGAGCTTCGTCTAGCGCCGAAAAGAACTGCACGCACTCTGACTCATCTTTGTTTGGCAGCGGTAGCCGTGAAAGCGCGTCGGCATTTCCTATATCACTGGATTTTCGATACACCCAAACATAGTTAGAAGCGGCAAGCAGCAAAGCCCAGCGCTGCACGCGTGCTGCTGACATTGCAGGAATCGGCTTACCATGCCCCAGAATTCCCACCAGTGGTTGATGGTCAGAGTAGATGCAAAATTTTTGGCCGAAGAGGAACTTGTGAAATTTTTTTAAACCAAAAACCACTGCAAGCGCCTCTTTTTCAATGTGCGCGTAGCCTTGCTCCGCCTTGCAGAGCGTCCTAGACGCGAAAGCGATGGGCCTCTCCTCAGTACCAACTTTATGAAAGAGTATCGCGCCGACGCCGTATGCCGACGCGTCACATACAAGACCGAGGTCCTTTTCAGGATCGTAGTAAGTCAACACTCGTTCGTGCGTTAGCCACCGTTTTGTTTCTTGAAACACTTTTTCCTCCACTACGGTCCAATCCCAACTGGTGCTGTCACTTAGTAACTGGTGAAGTGGCTTCAGCTCTGCTGACATGTTCGGAACAAATTTCCCGTAGAAATTTAGCAGCCCCAGGTACGCTCGCAGCTCTTGTTTGTTCTGGGGTTTTTGCGCCTCTTTGATTGCGCGTAGGTTTTCCTCGGAAGGCCGAATCCCATGTTTATCAATTACGTGGCCCAAGTAAGCCACCGACGTCTGAAGAAACTTGCATTTTTCTTTTTTTACTTTGATACCGCGCTCCTTGAACCTTGTCAGCACGCTTTCCACTTTTCGATAACATTCTTCCGAAGTTTCTCCGGCTATCAACACATCGTCAAGATAGCATGATACTCTGACAAGGCCCTTCAATATTTCGTCCATTACAGCCTGAAAAATAGACGGTGCACTCGTGATGCCGTATGGAAGGCGTGTATACTTAAACAAGCCCATATGCGTGTTTACAGTTACAAGAGACTGCGAATCCGGGTGCAGTTGCAGCTGCTGGTACGCTGTAGAAAGATCAAGTACCGTGAAATATTTGCACCCGTGTAGCGTTGCAGACACGTCTTCCATTACCGGCAAGGGATAGTGGTCTGTTCTGAGATTCGGGTTCAGCGTCACTTTATAGTCGCCGCACAACCTCAATTTGTTGTTCGGCTTAGGGACAACGACCAACGGTGTTGCCCACTCACTCTGCTGAACAGGGACCAGGACTCCCGTTTTCACGAGTGCATGCAACTCTTGTTCTACTGACTCCCTTAAAGCGAATGGTACAGTTCTGTTTACAAAAGACTGGGGTCGTGTCGTCCTTCAATACTAATTTAACTTGACTGCCCGCGATTAATCCCAGCTCAGGCTCAAACACCTCCGAGAATCGGTGAACCAGCCCTGCCACTTGGTCTAGACCAACCCCATACACGCTCATCCAGTCTAGCCTCAACGCTTCTAGCCAATCGCGGCCCATTAACACAGTCTCGCATTTCTGCGGCGTGCGAACCACTACAAGCGACAACGTCATGGTCTGCCCATTGTGCTCCACAGGTACAATCAACTTGCCTAATACCTCCAAAGGCACGCCCCCATAAGTTTTCAACTTTAGGCGGCAGTTTGAGAGAGACAATCCAGGCCAGTACTGCTTATACACCTCTTCAGGCACAATGGAAACCGAGGCTCCTTTATCAACTTGCATTGTCACCATTGTTCCCGCCACTCGAACTTCAGTAGTGTAACCCCCTTTTCTAGCACTGCAGGAGCCAATGTTGTACAGCCAAACTTTTTCCTCACCACTACTGTCGTCCACGGCTTGCACCAAACGGGACGTTGCTTTGCAGGCCCTTGCCAAGTGTCCCACTCGTCTACACGCTCGGCACTTGTACTTCCGAAACGGGCAACTTGACTCGTGATGGGGTGCTCCGCAGCGGAAACAGCCTGACGCCTCGGGCCTCTCAGTGTTGACTTCCATCGTCGCCTTCCTGGTAGCCGCTCCGACGTTCCTGTCTGGGCCTAGACGTTGGACGGCGTTCACCTCTAGTTGTTCAGAGGCTGCTGGCTGAAATATCTTGGTCTCTGCTCGTGCGAGTTCAATGCTTCTGGCAATGTCGCATGCCGCCGAAAAAGTTAGAGTTTTCTTTTTTAGAAGCTCTGCTTGGGCTGCCTGGTTCTTTAGCCCCGCGACAAAACGGTCCCGGAGTGCTTCATCCAGGAACTGCCCGAACTCGCAGATGGCCGCGAGCCTTTTTAACTCAACCGTGTATGTCGCCACCGTTTCCTTCTCGAGCTGGGCCCTCCGGTTGAATTTGAATCGCTCGGCGATTACCATCGGCTTCGGAGCGTAATGCTCCCTGAGGACCGCGACCAGATGCGCATAGTCCTTTTGTTCTGGCTTCACTGGTGTTAACAGCGTCTTCAACGTGCGGTACGCTTGCTTCCCGATGGCCGTTACGAAGACCGAGACTTTCAAGTCGTCGCTCACCTTCGTTGCTCGAAGATAGTGTTCCATCCGCTCGACGTACGACTCGAAGTCTTCCTCCCCATCTTCTATGAACTGCTCGAACCGGCCGCCGCACGAAGCCATCCCGTGGTCCTTGGTCAAGGCGCTTGAGTTTTTGCCGATGAGAGTGCTGGCTTCTGTCTTCTCGGCTATCTCATACTCGTCGCCACTGTTTTAGCCTCAAGGGAAGTACTCAGTCTTGCAGCTTGCATGTTTATTCGATGATGCCAAGAATACAACAACCCCGTCGGCACACTCATGGCTGCTTTTATACTGATAGCAGCCGCGCTATCTATAGGTTAAAGAGTGACGTCACAGTTAACCGACACATGACATTAGATTCGGACATGATGACACAACAAGAACAAACGCAACGGACGGCCCAAGCGTCATCCCCGTCAACGGAATCGAAAACCACGCCATAATAAGTAACAGAATCCTGTAACTACCGACTACTAAAATAACACAAAGAAACAAATCCAACATGGAAACACCCAAGGAGAAACAAACCATACTTCGCAGTCAGGTGACGCAGTTTTTAAATTATTTAGACGTAGCCTTCCAACAGACTATACCGAAGAAAGTACTCCATAAGTGTGAACAAATCCTGAGAAGCATTCATTACCAGCTCAGTCGCACTAATTCTGAAATCGAGCCGCTGATAACAGACGAAGATTTTGAAGAGGAGTACTTTAACGTGTGCGAATTTGAAGATCGAATTGTCGCTTACCTTTCAGTACTTGAATTCGAAACTGGAAGTGCGTAAGAAAGTTCAAAGCTTAAGAAAAAATTGAAAAAATAGAATCCGCCATTCGATCGGTACCTGTGGAAATGATGGTGAACAAAACCGAATAGCTGAATCTTTTGACTACAGTTAGAGCACCAAAGAACAGCCGTGACATAAAAGGTTACAATCAACAGGTTATGATATCCTCAATTGACCAAAGCTGTTCCAATTGACAGAGCCCCGAGCGCAACCTGCACAGTTCGGAACGGGCTGGAGCCCGAACGTCAAGACCGAGAAGCACAAAAGTGAACGAAGCCCAGCAAGTGGAGGCGCAGTCCGGGAGCTCAAATCAGGCAAAAGCAGTACGGTGGAGTCCTAGAAACAATCCACGACACAGGAAAGTAAGAAAGGTCTTGTCAGGACTTCACGCTGAATGAGTTATCAGAAAACTGCCCAGGGAGATCAGCCATATCAGGGGCGGGCTAGATCGAAAAAGCCAAAGAGGGACGAAAAACCTCAAGGTTCGCGGACGTCGGGTCAACGCAAAAAAGAATCAACAGAGACGACAGGCCAGCTCTGTACAAAGACGAAGGGTCACCACCCAGCTAAGTCACAGCTCAACCTTACTTTGGGGAAAACATAGAAAGCGTCGTACAAGGAGATCACAGAGGAAAGCCCGTGCAGCAAGACGGACGGGAAGCGCTCGAAGCTTTGCGTCATACGATTACACCCAGACGACGTGTTGGCAGGCGAGGGCAAACTTGGAATTATTACCGGCCTTCATCAGATGGACGTAAAAAAGAAGGAAAACTACTGAAGTCATGAAACGCGTACGCGGAGACATACAAGCATCACGAAGCTCAAAAGCAAGTGAAACATGCCAAAGCGACAAACCAGTAGCGACGCAGGAGCATACCAACACGCACACCAGCAGCATGAGCTACCGGGAGTACTTCGCTCGCTGCGTGGATGACTTCAAGGCTGGCAAAAGTAAAAGATCCATGAGGTCTACCAATTTATATGGTGTAAGTGAGGACGAGGGCACCGCATCAAAGACAAGGCCAAATATAATGTCCAGAAATCTACAGGAAGAAGACACATTGGAAGTAGTGGCCACGAAAGAGACCTCTTACAAGCAAGGTCCCGTGGAGATGAAGGTTGAAGGGTGCAAACGGCGGAAACATGAAAGGAATGCACTAGGCGACGAATGCCGCAACGAAAAACTAGATAGAGAAAAGGTAGCTCTAGAAACTACGAACCCTACCAAACGGAGCAGGTCTCGGCGTAGAAAAAAAGGGGAAATTTTAGAAAGTGACATCGGCGAGACTGGGAACGATGAAGCAGCTGACTTGCAAGTAGACAACAGTAAAGGGATTTGAAATAGTGTTAACGAAAAGGCAAGGAGGCAAAAGAAGACGAAGGCAAACGAAGGCGTGGGCAAGGGCGAGGCACTCGAAATAAAGGACGATGCTGGGAAGTCAAAATCTAAGAAGTCAAAAAAAGTTGCGGAAATGAGCATTGACCGAATCCACGACGGAACGGACAACCCTCCAGCCAAGAAACGTGACCAACGGAATACTGTCCAAAAAACTGAGTCGCCAAAGCACGAAATCGCGAACATCGCGGAGAAGCCGCCTATCAAGCTCCTGAAGCACAATAGCAAGGCATCTGCTATGGTAAAGGTGCAGGTGCCACGCACCAAGCCAGACCAGGCGGGTCGTCTGGGACAATGAATCGTCGGAAGTTCGGAGGCTTCAAAAGCCGTGGACAGGCAATTGAAGGAGAACTGAGATTTGATGACGTCGCAACTGCGTAGCCTCCTCCTTCGGGAGCACAAGGAAGGGAACTGGGCTCAGATCGCATGTTACGGACACTCTGCTTGAACGGACAAGTGCACCGCGCTGCTGATTCTGACAATCAAGGAATTATCAATGGCAGGATCGAAGCACAGACTGTGACCGAAGCAAAGATCGGGACTGGAGGAAAATAACACGGCTCATGTGGAGGATGGAAAGGATTGAAAGGGTTCAGACAGACACAGAGAACCAAGTGCGTTCGGGCTTGGTGCGAATGCCCAATAGCGCAACCCTGAGACGTCCCGTCCAAGTGTTGTACCATATAGAACTCACTGACTGAAGAGTGCCAAGCTTTGTTGGCTCCGTGGGGCGGGAGCGTGTCACAAAATAATCAAACTATATACGATGGGCAAAGTGACCACAAACAACGTTCATTTACACTTCAGCCGTGACACCGCAATCGCGGCCTTCGCGGGTCAAACCAGCTCAGCTTTCGGCTGACAGCGCGTGGCTGTGTTTGAAAAGGAAAAGAAAAAAAAAAACGAAATTTCGGCGACACGAAAAGCAAGCGAGAAAGAAGAAGATCGAGGACTGGCAGTGATGATGAACGGGCTGAACACTAGACTGATCGTGAACGGAACGTTCGGAACGCCAGAGTCACAGCGAACGCAACGCCAGCTGAACGCCACACAGTGAACAAAATGAACGGAACCCAGTCTGACGTCAAACAGTCAACTTAACGACCTGAACGCCAGCGGAAGCCAAGCAATCGGATCGACCAGGACGGATCGAACAAGGCGAACGACATGAACTGACTTAGAATCTGCAACTATAAATATTTACACGTTTATTTTATCAGTGTAAATACAGTTTTTGTTTTCTTCTAAAGTTATCGGCCATTATTCTAACAACGACACCCACTCGCTCTTCGACAGAGCGTAAACCTAGAATATATTCGTTACAAGCTATATTGCTGTGGTGTTTCTCCTGCACTCGTCTGGTTTCAGTGTTATCTCACTGACCGTAAAAGCAGTGTGTGATTTTGAAATGTTTTTTTTTTTTTTTATTTTGGTGTCCCCCGAGGTTCTAACCTGGAACAATATAGTTCCTTATATTTAATAAAGGGACAATGAAAAAAAAAAAAACATTAGAGGGATAATGAAAAAAAATATTGCGCATCCGCCCATTCTACCCTAGAAGCCCATCCACAAATTCGTAAGATCTGAGAAAATATGCACAGTACATTGACATGTAAATCTGTGGCCGGACAAGGAGACATCCTATATTTTTGGTGATTATCTCCAAAGTTTGAGTTGGTGCTTGCCCGGTATTTTATCTTATTCTTAGTTCCACAACACGTCAGGCATTTCTTAAAATAAATTATGGTAGAACAATATTATTTGCATGCACTATATATTCCGCTAACCACATTTTTAGTTATTCGCGAAACAAATTACCATCAATACAGCCATTACACTGAGATCACACTCGCATACAAGAATAGCTTTATTTAATTTTTTTCTTTGTTTTGTAAACACAAAAATAGTTCATCAGAAGGCTACCGCGATACCAAACGACGATTTATATATTAACATTTGAGACAGTAACCGCCTTAGAGTCAGCGACTTTAGTTAGAAATAGCGGTACAGTACGGCGTGGCGCCCAAAAATAACTAATTTTAGGTTTAGCTCATAAAACTCAAAATTCTTTTGCGGAATAAATATTGCTCGACAATATTTTTACCATATTTTTTGAAGAAATGCCTGACCCTTTCGGGCAGAAAAAAAGAATGCCGAGTGTTTTTTTTTTATTTCAATATCTTTGTTGATGCTGAAGTGTGCGTAAATGCATCTGGGTTGTTATTCTGATGATATTAACCTTCATTTTAATATTTGGTCACTCGCTGACGGCACGTGTGGTGCTCGGCAAACTTTTTGTTGGTCAATCCTGGTAAGGCTTAAGTTTATGAATCTGTAAGAGACAGGAGGCGATTTTAAATGTTTATGTTTTTGGTTCCGCCTCCATTTTGTGTGTGTCGCAGGTCAGTGATCTTGGCGCTATTTAGATAGTTATCTGTATTTTTTCTACCATGTCTCTCAAATTTTCAGCTCAGCTGTATATTGCTAGGTATAATTTTTCGTCTGACCATAGGATTTTTGAGTGATGCAGATGTGAATGCCGAAACAAAAAACTGCTCAATGCTACAATGCCCAGCTGTCTTGAACACAACTATGACACATATAGAGTACTTGACGCAAAATAAATGTGTGATCATTAACAAATGTAGCTGCAGAGGGGAACTTGTTTTTAAAACCCTAAATTCAAGCAGTGCATTGGAATCTAGTTGAACCGAAATTAAAGAGCATGATTTTTTTTTGTTTGAATGTGAAGTTTGTTATGGTGCTAATGTGCTACATAATGTCAGAGAGAGTACAGTAGGACATTGGACACTTCACATCGCTGCAGACTTCACTCCAACATCAGAAACTTGTTTTTGGTGGTTACGACAACTGGTTTATTACAGATTAATGTATTGGAGGCTGAAACTTTTGACTTGTTCATTATTTTATAGTTAAATGAGATACCATGCACATCTGATAAGAAGAGTGCATGCATGTTCACAAGTAATGTTTTAGACAGGTTAAAGGCTGAAGGTTTGTTTTTTTAGAGATAATATTAGCGAGCAAGCAAAAATAAAAAGCAATATTTTTGAATTTTTTGTGGTAAGCATTTGAATTGTGCGGCGGCCTTCTTGTTTGTTGCCAAGCTATTTCTCTAGGTGATTCCACGATATGGCTCTCTTTCACTGTTCATCACAATTATTCATTATCACAATTATTCCCCAATTTTGTTTTATTTTTATTTCGCAAATATTGTGTTCTGTGCGACGTGCGGCAATCCGCAATGGAGCCCATTGATTCGATTGGGTGTTGAAAGTAGGCTTTGCCTTTCACATGGAGCGAATGAACGATAGAATCAAGCAAGAAATACTCGTCCTGCAAGAAAGTGAGCTAATGCCAACCGGCCATCGCAGAAAGGCAGGCAGATATCGTCGCACACTTGAGCAACATTCGACAAGAAACTCTGAGCAACTTCCTAGGTATTTTTGCAATCGGCAAATTTTCGGCTGCTGCTAGTTTTTCCTGTCCTCACACAATTGGTTTATGAGTTCGTGCTAGAAAGTACCTTCTATGAGTTAAACATCGTTCATTTTTGTGCCTTGAATTATTTTGAGATCTCTCTGATACTAATACATATATTATGGAACCCATTGCTTCCAATAGTTCGCAAGTCACAATTAGGAGTTTTAACTACCGATATTCCACTGTAATTTCTAGCTTTTGAGGTGCAAGCCGATTGACGTCCACACTAAATTAATTGTTGTATGACAGCTCTTTCCTGCCTCATATATTATGGCTCAAGAGCACTGCCAGTTCTGTAACCTTTCTGGATTCTACATTCATACAATGGGCTTATTAAAAAGGTTTCAGCAAACTTCTAGTCTATCCGGGAGGCTGCAAAATTTTCACATAAAATACGCCAGAAGTATACTTACCAAGGCAATTCTCGGGACAGCACGTTGTAGAGAGCCCTCGACTGCCTCAAACTCCGTCAGGTTTTCTAACGGTAGCCTTGGCAGCACAGGTGGGGGAGGCTGATTTGGCTGCCGTGGACCCTCTTCCGGGGCTTCAATCATCGCCTGGACGGCATAACATTGTCTAATTATCAAACTGCTTTGTTCTAAAATTTTCTACGTTCTGTTCTTGGACTTGGAGCACAACCTTTAGTGCTACCGCTTAGAGTCCTGTAACTACACACAATTTTGACTAAAGAAAAATACAAAAAACCGCAACTTAATAAACGAATTACCTCCGAAGATCAGCTGGCAAAGTACGAAGACTGAGCTCGCATTGCAGGCTGCAAACCAAAAATCTAACAGCACAAAGGCAAACAGGGAGGGCTTTTTTTCCAAGCGTATATTTTTGATGCAAACACAAATCAGTCTGTTATATTGAATGCTTCTACTCCGCCCTCTTTAATAAATCTCAGCAACTTTCCTACACTCATAGCATCGTCACTAGGAGCACTTCGGGGCTCAGTAGCGGCCCTATTGAAAATATTTCTAAAGGGCCCGTCAGCCTTGAAGGATTATGGGACCTCAGAGGCCTTCAAAACCCTTCAAAAATACCCCACAGAAAAACCCTTCAAGGATACCCCATAGAAAACCCCTTTAGCCCCACAGCCCTTTAACCCGTCAGGCCCTTTAGCCCATCAACCCTTTAGACGCCCAAAT
This sequence comes from Ixodes scapularis, assembly GCF_016920785.2. NCBI lineage: Eukaryota > Metazoa > Arthropoda > Arachnida > Ixodida > Ixodidae > Ixodes > Ixodes scapularis. Next base: position 55,984,811 of record NW_024609838.1, on the reverse strand, counting down.
GACTGTGAACCATAGACAAAAATGCAGGTCAAAACACTGAAAATTTATTGCCGACATTTAGTTTTACATGCATATTATAACTCAAAAAGCAACGCTTGTTCAAACCCGGCGCAAGGAACTGTAGACGAAAGGGATCACATCAAACAGGGACAACTGACATCCTTATCACAAAGAAAAATACCTTTCAAAGTACTCACAATGCCGCTGGGTATATTCCTGATGTACGGTAGTTCAGCTAATAAAACCGAGCAGGTGCACCTCACGGACACATACACAGTCTCAGTAAGCACGTTTAGCGAAAACCACAAACTCGTAAGCAGCACCCGCCGCCGTTGAGAAATCCCGAGCACAGTCACGGTTTCGTCCATGATGACATCGCGCCGGAGTCTTCGGCGTATTTTTCGCTCGCTGGTCTGAAGTCGGACGGACGAAGAGGCGCAAGGAACAAGTCCGGACAGCGGCCGTCATCCACCGTCTCAACACCCACAGTGCCATAATCCCGGTGCGCAGGCACAACATGCGGTGGGACGCTGACCCCGACTGCCAGGCTTTGCAGCGAGTAAGCCGACACCGGCCACCATCTCCTTGAGTGCGCTGAACACAAAGGCGCTCGAGCGGTGCTGAAGGCGGCCTGCGCCGCACTATGGTTCACCTGCGGTACCAAGAAAGAAACTGCACGGATCAGAACAGACCAAGGGGCGAGCCCTCAAAACCATGCATGCTCACCTTCCTAGAGGAAATTGGTCCGCTCCAAACATCCAGGCTCGTGGGATAACCGGAACCGCACACGAGCAGAGAGAAAATGGCTATGGCCTCCCCCGCTTGCACACACCACCCTCCTCCCCCCGACCGCTGGCCTGGCAGCCCTGCACCCTCTCCCCATCGCCGGGCGGAGAGAGGCGATTGCTTTTTGGGGACAGTCCCCCGTGGAAGACCGGTTTCCGGAACGAGTCGCTCCCGCGTGCGTCCCTGTTCCTGGAAAGCGCGCACTGCTCTCGGCTTGTTCTTTTTTTTTTTATAGATGGTTGCATGTATTTTGCCTCGAGCGGACAGGATTGCGTTCGCCTCAAAACGCCGCTCGGCCAACACCACTCGGCCCGCGGCTCGTCAATTCTCCACATGGGCGGTCGCCCTCAGTAGCTCTTTCGCGACCGAACACCCGGGCAGTGACAGACGGGTCCAGGAGCCCACTCGTATTTGATAGAAGAGCAGTAATAAAAATCTGACCGTACTCACACACGATCGGCATTCTCCAAATACTTATTTTTTTCCCCCGTAGCGTACAATAAGCAGCTATGTTCATTAATTCAGCGAAATGTGTTTTTTCCACCTGGGCCGTTGCCCACACAGACATATCAAGAGGCCTGAAGGTTTTCCCGACCCCATTAGAAAAGTTCTTGACAGGCTTTCAGACATTTCAAGGCATCGTAAAGAGGACTTTAGACATTTCAGGAGAGCCTCTGACGGGGCCAGTGAACCCACCAGGAAATATCGGTGCCCCCGTCAAACATCTCAGAAATTCCTGAAGTCCCTTTCACACCCTTTAAAAAAATCCTGAAGTCCCATCAGAGCGATTTTCAATAGGGGGAGCCTCCAATTCTGCCGATGCTTTGCGAGCGAGCCGAACAATATCGGGCGCCAACCCAATAGCTGTACCAAGCGCAGGAAACTGAAAGCAACATCGGTTCTGTCCGCTCCGCTGTTTGTACTGATGCACGTTCTACGCCTAAACACTCCGTTCCACTTTAAGTATGGCGCAACGGACGCTATGAGACGACAGGGCCAATCAAAGAGCGCCGAATGTGCGTCATAAAGTAAGTCGCCATCCAATCAGGCGCGAAAATTGCACTGCGACATTGCTCCTTTGTCACTGCTTGATTGGCCCTGTTGTCTCGTAGCGTCCGCTGCGCTCAGACGTAAAGTGAAGCAAAGCAGTTTTGGCCTTGACCCGCGCGCAGGTGCAGATAGGATTGATCTATGTAAAGGTGGACAGGTAATTCTTGCTGGCAGCGCTATCAGTATGCATCTGGCTTGCCGGGCTTGCTAGATATTACGCGCATGTCACCACTGTCACCTGTGCACGACGCTGCGAGTACCAACATGCAGAACTGAAGCATGCAAACGCTGGAACGCGGTGCTCATACAGCAACGCAATTCGAGTTTTTATGACTGAACGGCGTGGCACCCCTACAGGGTTCTAGTCCAAGAGGTGTGCACAACAAACTGCTTTGAAGATGCAGCAAGGCAGGCAAAACAGCCAAAAATGTATCGGTGCAAACCAGTGCGAGAGTGCCCGTACAAGGATAACTTTAAGAAACATGCCAGCTCCCATCGTACCTGCCTATCCAAACAAATTTTAAAACTTATTTAAGTCGAAATTGTTGCTTTTGTATTGAGGCTAAAACATTTCGCATGCCCAATAACATCTCTGATCACATCTTGTTTGAGCTTTGCATTTTAGGTGTTTTGAAATCAGATGGACAAACGCTATTGTAAAACTCTGGCGCAGTGTCCGGTAATGCCAGCATTATTTTATCCAGCGAAACACACCGAGCTACACACTGGCAGAGTAACTGATGCGCAATGCTTGCAGGGCAGAGTATTGTATCTGTTTTCCAGTCCACAGCTTACCATTCATAGCAAAACCCCCAAATCTTTTCGGCTGAGCTTAATGGCGTTTTCTGGTTCCCGCTGATGCCCCGAGTGTCGGAGGCTCTCGGCCTTGTTTCGCAGTTGAGGCTGGGGCCTCACGGCTTTCCTTCCGAGCTGGGGCCGAGGCTGGAGAATCTCGGCCTCTCTTCCGCATTGCAGGTGGAGCCTCACGGCCTCCCGTTCGTGTTGCAGCTTTTGCTTGTCGGACCTTCTGCATCGGCCTTGAGGCTTGAGCCCTTTGAAGTCACTTTAAAGCTGGGGATAGAGAAAAGAAATACACTGGTTGCAAATGCTACCAACAGTTTTTATACCACACTAAGGTTTAATAATGTCCAAGGTATGCAATTAGCCTACATCATTTTGAGAAACATTTTAAAGAATCAGTGCACAGCTCAGCAGCTCTTGCGCCATCCGCACGCGTTCATAAAAAAAAAAAAAAAACCTTTTGGCCAGACTGAATATGTGTACGCTGCCAAATACTCAACAGCGTGCGTGTATCAGTGACCAAAAATGATCTAGGACACAATACAGTGACGCTGATTATGATGGGGTTCTTTACTTTAAAATTTAAAGGCAGAACCAAAAAGTGGCCTCTGCAGCATATGTGCGGTCTCAGTAGTTACGGTTAGTACGGACTGAGACCGAGTTAGGGTTAGTACGGATTGAGACTCCAAAAAAAGAATGGTGTCCAAATCGCTGCTGGCGCTACATTGATCCTTGACGGAATACATTGGCATTTCCCTCATCGGATCCGATGCTGCAAATCATGGGGATATTAGTCTCGCTGAGCGTTTCTGCGTGAATGCACAGTGCGGAAACCTCTCTTGCCCTTCGAGCAAGCACATTAGGTTACCCAGCATATGTATGAACATGAAAGCATACACCCGTAAAACGACATAGACAACATTTAATTCTCAGTTGCCATGTGCCCAACATTAACACTGTGAGCTATGTTTAGACTTCTGTGTTTCGGAGTGCATTTTGTACTAAATTAGGACGACGTTTTTCCGAGGTTTCTTTTTTATTCTCAAATTTAGAGTTTTTTTTATAGCGTTCATTCATGGCACATGCATTTTACACAGCTCATGGCAGATAGTTCAAAGTTCTTTGTGTTAATAGCATCATAGGGTATCGGTTCTTATAAAGATACGCACGAAAACAGAAGTAAAATATTTTTAAACAGCAGGTACAGTTTTATTGTCCAGTTATTGTTTCCAACACTTGTGGTTAAATTCAATGCTTATTACAATTTTACTACACGCAGGCACGCTTTCCACAGCTGACGCAAGGAAAATCAGCCCCCCCGACACGCTACGCCGAACAAAGAACATTCTTTATGCAATCACACTGTTTTTACTGTCTATGGGGAGAATCCAGGTCACGTGCACAACGTGACAGACTCTCTTGGACTGTGAAAACCCGCTCAGCGCAATTCTCTACCTATGTTTTGTAGTTTAGCATTCAACTTTTTTTTAATTCATGCTGCGTACCCTTTTTGTGTTATATTTTGCTTCGATAAATAATGAGAAGCGCCTGCCATTCGAGTGTTTCGGCTTGACATTAATAGTAAACGAAGGAGGGGAAGGACGTCAAACGGCCTTCTCCGCGATTTCGCTCACAATGGAAATTGTTCTCCACACTCCCTGAGATAATCCGCGTAGAGTCCTTCTAAATCAGAGTACAAATAAGTTGTTCCAGTTCGAGTCAGTCATGCCCGTGTTCCTTTGCCTCGGTGCTGGTGTGTAAAAAGAAACTTTCCCCAAAACGTGATCCAAAATGAAGGCATCTTGGTTTCTGTCCGATCGTCAAGATGTGACTGTCGTCGGCTGTGACTAATTTGAGACATTTTTTCAAATAAATTATTTTCTGATAACGCTGCATCGTGTGGTACATACCATGTGTTGTTTGAATGTTCTCCATCGGTAAACACGTTATTTGTGAGCGTGTAAATGCACGTCATTTATCTATATTGTCTTGTAAATTTTTTTGACAAATAAGCACTCTGTCATTTCACACACTGCTAATCGGGCAGCGCCGTCAAATCTAAAAGTAAAAAAGGACAACTAACATTTCAGTTGCATTCGTTCTGTCACGTGTGTACACAACAAAAATAGTTTACAGTTCTTTTTTGCTTTTTCTGGCTTTTCATTTGTGGTACAATACTTTCCGAATGTCCTCGGGATAATCCATAGACCATGAAAGACAAAATACAGACAGGAAATACAATAATTTATCCTCCAGCGGTGTTTGAAACTGTGCCTACACAGGCTGGGCCTATCGAAATCAGAGTGCACTACGTTAGGGTTAGCAGAGATGCTGGTGAGAGTCTAGCCTCAAATCCAGTGACTGGGCTCGAAAAAGGTTTGTAGCCCCTGGGGTCAAGTGTTTCATGAAAAGTTGTATATCCCCCGGCATTACGAACACTCCAGACAATTCACGCTAGAACGAGGTTTTGATAGTCGATCGTGGGCTCGAATTCATGGAACGAGGACGCAGATCCCAAAAATCATCAGAGATCAGTGACAGAACCTTTGAAGAATGCAGAGAGATATCTCTGCCACATTTTTGACTACACTGGAATGAATTTCTACAATATGTACTTACTTGCTCCGCCCGTTATTATAAGTGGAAAAATCTCCCAGTTCTTGCTGGGCTCCAATGCCTTCTAGCAGCATCCAGGAGTTTAGGACCAGCCAGGTCTTTGGTCCACAGGCAATAATTGGTGCCTCGCAGTCATTTTGATGACTCCACACTTATAATGTGTTTTTCTATGTAGAACCACGCGACGTAGTAGTTCTTTTTACAAACCCAGCCACAAGAAGCATCTAATTACTGATTTTACCAGATGAAAGTACATCAATACATAAAGCACTCTTTTTTTTTGGGGGGGGGGGGGGGGGGCGGCACATTACGAGTCAGCGAAACACAAGCAAGGCTGTGACATTTGAGTTTATGTTTCCCCGTTATGAATGACAAATATTTAGCTCCAGGCCTGCAGTAGAGCTAATTAATGATGAAGACAGATGGAAGCAAAATGCTAGCAAAATCGCGCTGACGGGCAGCATTACCGTAGCAACCGCCACTGGCATCATCGCAGGGCGGTTAAATGACGTCGTTCCACTCTGATCCGCAAAAACTAGATTCTTGCTGTGCCGCACTGAGATGGCCAGCGAAACATTGGGTTACATGTTGACGGGTGGATTGGACGGTGCCACGATTGCGTGGGTGTTCGCATTTTTTTATGTATCTCTTTACTCATGCGAGTGTTGTGTATCATAACCAGGGTTTCGTGTCTTCGGTATATGCCGATAAACGCAGATGATTAACCACTTTGGCAGTTTTCTCTGAACTGGTGAAAACCGAAAAAGACAAAACTTAAGATATCCTTAAAAGAAAAAACAACAACAAAAAAAAAAAACGTCTGCGTCACGCGAAAAAGTCTTCCACCATACTTTTTTTCTTTCTCGTTGAACCGGAAAACAGCCACACTTAACCGTCCTTAGGGCTTTTCCTTTCTATCGAAACCACATTGGATGCTCTGTGTTCTTTTCTCTCATCTTTACCAGCATTATTGGAGAAAATATTATAATTTATAAACTATAAATTACAATATTTAATATTTTCTCTTGTAATTATACGGTCACTTTACAAGGCAAGCCCGATCAACACCAATTTGTTTCCAGCACTGAATTTAGCCACCCAAAACACCGATTCGAAGGGGATATATAAACAACGATAAATTATCCACGAATTTGGAGAACAATAAATACCGAAAGCACGGGACCCTAGTCATGACCTTCTACGGCTTTGGTGCTTTATGCGGAGATATGTGCTTTAGTTGTGGGATTCTAGGACAGTCGCCTGGCCTCCACTTCCCTGGTTGCGCTTCTTGTTATGATGCTTGTCTTTCATGTAAATAGGCTCTTTCACTGCCGGCAAATCCTACGAGTTCATGAGACGGCGGAGTGCTGAGAGCAATCCAGTGTTACGATGAAGCTGCAAGTTACATTTCTTTGGGCTTTTTGGAAGAACATAGCATGTATCCACTCGCGGCTTGCGGCAGTACATTCTGGAAACAGCACCACATTCAGGTCCATGGTAGGAAACAGTCGTGGTCCTATGGCCATACCTCTTTGACTATCGGACAATTCTTCTACATGTTTGGCAGTGTAATATCTGTGTTAGACGGCGTTCTAAGGATCGTTTTCACTAAGCTGCTTTGCAAAATCGGCAAACAAAAGCACGCCATAGGGCATGTGCGCCCTCAATATCATGAGCAGATTGGCCGATTTTATAAAGGAGCTTTGCAAAAAGGATCTTTAGAACGCCGTCTAACACAGGTATTACAACGTCATCTTCATCACCTCTCCGGGCACGCACACGATACGAGGAGAATGAGGAAACGTGTACGGCAACGTAGCATGTTGTTTTTGCTAGGTGACAGAAAGATGTGGCTGCAAGGAAATATGACCAGTGTCCAGGACTACCTGATCCTAAAGGCAACCAAGTCATAAAGCACGAACTGCATGTACGCGATTTGAAGAGGGACAGGCCAAGCGACGACAATCGGTCGGTGCGGTCGCTCTCATCGCTGAGTTTTACATTTAAACAAACTTCACTCATTGGCCGAAAAGAGAAGCAGTGAGCCCATTCTGTACTTCTAGAGATCAGTTCTCAGGTATTTCCTACGGATCTGTGTGTGCTATTCACGTTCTAGCCTCACAAAAACAACTGCGCCTTTTCGCACTCATGCGTCTGTTTCTGGCAACGATAAGCGATTGCCATCGGTCAGTCTTTTTCCCGTTGAAATCGCCTACCTGCGATTCAGCTTCCATGCAAACATCAAACGTTTAACCTATATATGTGCGAGACAACGATAACGCTCTTTGTGCTCGCTGCTTTGATTGACGGCTTCTGGGCTTTTTGGCTAGTTCCGGGTAATGTTAATGGATGGTTAAGGGCATTTAAAGATTTGTAAGCATTTAATCGCTTGCACGTGGCATAACTTCCCTTTATAATCAAGTTGTACTAGATGTAATATTCACTCGCGGCCACAACTTGCTCTCCTGTCCGAGATTCTTTAGCTGTAGAGCAAATGAATACGTGCCGCAGATTTCCACATTGTCTCCATGTCGTATGTGATCCCGAAAAGCCAATGAAGGACCACTTTATAAAAACAACACTGTTAGGTTGCCAGACATGTTTTTATATTGTCCTCGTACTGTCTTCGAAGTTAAGGCACACCCAAGAAGGGAAGAAGTCCTTGAGGAACACGACATTTTTATAGGGTGTATTCACTGGCGGCCATAGCTGAGCGCGTTGCTCGTGAGTACGTGTTGGGAGCAAGCTTCTATAACCCTTCTTTCATGTGCCTTTTTTACTGTCCAGATTTCACACTGTCGAGGCTGGCCAATTGGCTTCGGATTAAATGGTGATGGCTAAGGGATGAATTAAGGGCAGCACTGATTGGTTATTTCAGTTAATACACTACGAAAGTTAGGTCATTAATTTCTTCAGTGATTAGAATTAGTTTAAAAATATTCCCCAAACCTAGACATGCTTGTATCAAGGTCCGATCGCATTGTCCACTAAATGGAACCGGTCGAATCTCGTTAAAAGTTTGAAGGTTAGTCGAACAGTTTTGAACGAGTCGAACCCCGAAAGTTCGACCTAAAAATCCGTTCGACAAACGTTCACGATGCACCCCGCTGGACCGCATGTCTTGCTTTGCGATTATTGGCTACTATTCCGCTCTTGCTCACAACACTCTCCCGTTTTACACAAAAGACCGACATACAACAACGAGCTTTCGTAGACCGTCATTGAGTAGTATGGCTTGGCATGGTTTGCGGCAAAAACGGCAGTCATGTTGCTCGCAGCGACCCATGCCCAGGCATAGCATAACAACTCGATGACCGATCTAGCGTTAACGGACGTGCAATCCCGGATTGTAATAGGCAAAGGCTTAGCGTTTCTAGCAGGAGCTCGAGTCGTCGTGGATTGAGCAAGCGCCAGTAAGGCACGCAATTCTAGCGTACGCTCTACTACAACGGTCTGTCTGGCAATCCCGTCGGAACTATGAACGGCTTGCGCGAACACGAGCAGGTTGCGTACGGAAACAGCACAATTTATAAACACAAAACGTTTTCATTAACTTGCGTAACTGAGGCATCGCGGAACGTGGTGGCCGCTGACTTCGAGTCCGTCCGGGTGAGGTCCGGCGTGACGCACCAGATCACCTTAAAGCCCCTCTATACGGGTAACATACCATGCTCGTAACACCGGTAATCCTAGATCTGGATGGTGGCTAGCGTCACCTGGCGACGTACCCATACAATCGTGCCATTTGTAAAATTAAATCCACTGAGTTCTGCTACAGACGATCTGGGCAATCTGTTTAATAGCCGCATTATGTGATTAAAATGAAATCTTTAACGCTACCCGACGAAAGAAAAAAGCGAACAGGAAACTGCATTGCAGTCGACACCACTAATGGCTGCCCACTTTTGCAGGTTTGCAGGCTGGTGTGCCTAATCGTGTTGTTTGCACGATGTTCTAATCTTTTTGTTACGATAACGCTTTCACAAATTTTTCTGTTTTTTGTAAGTGAAGTCAAAGTTTTTGAACGCGGGACAAGCACAGAATGAACGCGGGGCAAGCACAGAAGTCCGCAAAGAGTATAACCTAGCGGTGCAAGAAATTATAAATATCGAAGCTCGGCTCTTAAAGGAGGATTTCTCCAGCAGTTTTGGTGAGCATAGATTGTTGGAAGGTGCGACGAGCCAGAGTGTGACGTCGCCCTGCTCAGCTGACGTCAACGACATGGTTCTGCAGAAGAAGAGAACTTCGAGAGAAATTCAGGACCCGACTCGACGCAGGACAGTTGTAGCAGCGCCGATGCTGTCACCGGCTCTTCGGATTTTTTTTTTCCTGGCGAGAAGTTGCGTTGTAAAACCCAAAAATACAATTGGACAGACGCCAGCGTGAAAGACCTAGCCGCATAATGCAGGGAATGTGGCACAGACGTCCTAAGGGATTCGCGAACCCTTATGGGTACGCAGCGAACCACCCGAATACACGATGTTGGCTTCGTCCATTTCGGTCTAGAAGAAGGGATGCGCGAGGCGCTGATGAAACTTTTCGCACCATGAGAAGTTATCTTGCACGGCTATATTGATGGGCTGCCAAATTTTAAGAGCTCGCAAGTGTGCTTCTGGCCCATCTTATGCAAAGTGACAAATTGTGGTGACTCGGCTCCCTTCATCGTGAGCTTGTTCTGCGGCAAAGGAAAGCCCCCGTGCTCGAATCTTATCTGCGCCCCTTTCTGGAGGAGGTATAAGCGCTCACAAAAGATGATCTTATTGTTAGGTTTATCAACGTTCCTGTCACCCGTTCGGCCATGATCTGCGATGTCCCAGCTAGAAGTTTCGTTAAGCGGACAATTGGCCACACGCGTTACTACTCCTGTGAGCTCTGCAAGGTGAGATGTCTACATCAATGGCACCGTGGCATATCCACGCCTGACTTCACCACGTCGTACGGACACATCATCCCGCGCACGGGAGGACGAACATCACAAGGATCACAAGGAGACCTCTCCCTTCGTAGCTTTTCTGTTCTCCATGTGTATATTATTTCGAGCTCTAATATTTGAACATTTGCACATAGAGCGTTGAGCTTTGTTTTTCATTGTGTATGTGAGTTACCATTGGCAGCTTCTCCTTTGTTCTTCGTGCATGACTGTGTTAGTCTTAATGCAAGCTTTTGAACCATTCTCTGAAGTTTTTATTTTCATATTGAATGTTAATAACTCATTCCAACTTTTTTTTGTGTGTGTGATTTTTTTGTTTTTGTTTCAAATTCCATCATTTGTACCTTTGAACAGGCTGCTGAGCCTTTTGTGAAAGCAATTTAATTCATGAGTCATCCCTGTTTTTTTTTTTTTAGGGTTGAGCTCGTGAAGAGTGTCTTTTGTTATTTTAACGTTAATTTAATTTTATTCTGAGCATGCCAAACCGATGCAAGGCATATCTGACACGCTCAAGCTAATTTTTAGGGTTTTTATCAACCACCTGTGTTCTTTTGATGGGCACCGAGCACCTTTGGTACACAGTATAATCACAATAGACATTCGTTATATTGCGAGTTCTTCGGCCAGTATTGAAATCTGTGCGCAGGAGAGTTATTTGAGCACGACTTACCTTGCTCTGAGTGCCAGCGTGTGAGTGCTAGGATTTGAGTGCCTAACACGGAATGAAGATTTTTAGAGCGCAGCTCGTAGGGGCCTGTTTTCGGCTTGAGCGGGGTCGCCGTCGCCGTCGGCGTAACCACGAGGTCACGTGACCTCCCAAGGTCACGTGACCCCCCCCCCCCCCCGAAGTCACCTGACCGCCTGAGGTCAGTGACCCTTTGAGGTCACGTGACCCCCTGAGATAACGTGACCTTCTTAAGTCAGGTGACCCTATCAGGTAACGTGATTCCCCTGAGGTCACGTGAGTGACCCCCTGACGTTACACGACCCCCCTGAGGTCACGTCACCTCAAGGAGTCACCTATCCCTCAGTGCGCTTCCATCCTCCTTCTCAAGAGCTGCGCTCTAACTGGCGTTACAAGAAATTGTAAACGGCTTTCATTTTTTTTTCACTGTGTTTCAACGTGGTGCCTGGACACTGCAGCCTGAATAGTGCTGGTGCGCCAAATTGTGACCATCGTGCAGGGTGCGTCTTCTGCATATACAAAATTGGAAATATATTTTGAGAGTCAGCTGGCCATGAGTGCTTTATATGCTGTTGGGACATCTCCTTTTTTTCGCCAGGCGTCTTGCAGCATGGACTTCACCGCAAGATACAGTCATGATTCATCTAAAGGTGGACGGGCGAGCGTCGACCGCTCAATACTGACATCGTTGTACAGCAGTAGGCACAGAGTGGCTTCTCTTGTAATGGCATGCATCGCCACGCTTGGTTCGCGAGGTGTTTGACTATGAGAGTAAGCAGCCGTGGCCACCGCTGCATGACGCTGGCTTTACCAAGCAGACGGCGCTTGCCCATTTACCTTCATACCAAGCAAGCTTTGGGAGATTTAGTAAAATACTAGTATTGTTGTGGGTTTGCAGGTTTTTCTCATTTCGTTTGTTTCTTGTTTGTTTATGCACATTTTGGTTCTTCATTTTTAAAAGCCTATTTGACCCTCTTTTTTCTTCCTGATTGGGTCAGCAGCCAGAAATATCGGCAACTTCATCGGGGGGGGGGGGGGGGGGGGGGGGGGGAGGGGGAGGGAGGGGGGCGCTACCCGTTGCAACGATTTGTTAGTTGCTTACCACATTGCACTATTTCTGTGCATTGCGAACCTCTCAAATTCATTTTATATTCTTTCGATTTCATTTCAGTACGTTACACGAGTATTGCTATTCTGATTGTTTTGCCTTGTTGTTGTTGAATAAATCAGATGCTTGCACGACGTGACGTCAAATATTGACTAATATGGTTGCAACATCACAGAATGCAGAACAGATAATAAAATAAGCCTGTCATGTTCGCCCTTGTGGGCTCACAGCAAAGCACTGTGGAAGTAAGACTGAAGTCTGTGCGACCACTGTAAAGTGTTGGTCGCGCTTGCTGAATGAGTTGAAGGAAACGTCCCGTTGAACCTATTGCTTAACATTTCGTCACAATATTGGAAGCGAAGTGAACTGACCCGTGGTTTCTTCTACCAGTCAAAAGCCTTTGCGTGCTGAAGAACTTGCTTTCAGGCCCTCACTCGAAAGCTTCGGACTTTTTGCGTCACATGCTGAAGATTTTGAAGCAGGAGGATTAATTACCCACGAGAGTCTCACTTAACACCTTCGAAATTAGAATTATTGGTGCCATTTGCTGGTCTGGAGGCGTGGGTGCTCGGTAGTTTAAGAAAAATGCTTATTTTGCACGTAATTCATGTAGACCAGAAAGACGCTCGTACAAGGTTAGGTTGTCATAGCAAAACAGGGTGCTTTTCATGTTTAAAACATGTTCTGACAAAATAAAAACCAACATTTGAAAGGCATGTAAACGTATCCAAAGTATTTTTATTAATGGAAAGATTAGGAATGCTCTACGAGGAGCCGAACATTTTCTTAAAATGATCCTTGAGCTGAAGACGAGTATAATCAGAAATACTAATCAATTGAGCACATACAACTTGCCTGAATATTTCTAAACATATATGTCCACACGCGAGTGCTGGCTATTATAGTGACAGCTTCGACTAATGCCAGCAGCGATCCCAAAGTGTACATGTATATTTTAAAAAAAAAGAATAAATCTTGCTGGGGGTGACAAATGTTAAGATATAACGTAACTTTATTAGTGGTAAGTAATTATTTAAAACTATTTTTTAAGAGGGAGGTTTAAGCGAGTTCTTAGTTCGAGTACTCGCACTAAGAACACACGCCCACGAGCAAAAAGGATCTCTCGCGTCGCCCCAACCTGATAAATCCTTTTTTGAATTTAAAAAAAATAGTTGTGATGACAGCCATATCTGCCACGTTTTGTTAACCCACAGATAAATCTTATGTTTTATGTTATAATATCAAAGTAGGACTAAAGAAACAACCCCTCAACAATATCTTTAAATTTAATTCGCGCAACAAGAAATGCATGGACAGAAAAGGAGGAAGACAATGTAGAAGAGGTCAAAGAAGGGGCGAATACAGAATATATGAACAGTCCTGCGTGTCCTTTTAATGTTGCATATCATTTGTTTGAGGTGCAATGGTTCCTGCTACAAGCGTTCCGCATCGATATGAGCTCTGATCGGGCCATCAGCTGCAAGTGCTCGCGCAGTGTTCCACAAGAACGCCGCTGCCAACAATCACTTGCCGCCAACGGAACCCACCCTTGTTCTGTGGCACCACAAATTAAAAAGTCAATCAATGTCTTCGCAACTATGAGGGTTTAAGCACTTACAATTGTGGACGGATGGACGGAAATGTTTATTGGTTAAGCAAGCGATCGCGTAGCGCCAGGCTTGATACAATGGCAAGCTAACACTCTTCAGCTGGCCAATGTCAATTCTTATACGAAGGGCACCGAGTGACGTAGTACAATGACAGTAAAGATGCCTTCACCTCTGGGACTGCCCCAAGGAGAACGTTCTTTGTGTTCTGCCTGTCAGTTTCAAGATGAGACTTCCCAAGGGGCGCCTCAACCACTGAGCACAGAAAAAATAAAATTATTGGCACTTTGCAAACTGGCCAACAATAATATTTAATTAGAGGATCACAAGGTTGGCCGCATTTTAAAAGGCATCTCTGAAGATGGATTTAAACACCTGTTGTCTCGCAGTGCAACTACAGTTAACGAAATCATTAAGGCACGCCGGCACGACATGAATTCAAAACGGTGCAAAAGGCAGAAAAAAGTCGAAGCAAAGCCGGTACCTCTACGAAACCAAAGAGGTCCGCAGCCTAACGACACCAGTAGATCCAACCATTCCACATATCTGTTATCATCTTCATCACCAGCAAGGATGTTATAACACAGAAGACCCGGCATCACATCACGATGTATGAGCTCGGTAAGCGGTGGGCGCTCGCGTTTTCCACCACGTGGTCTGCGGTCGTGCTGCATCGGTTGGCAATCTCAGTGCCAGTTTTTGATCGAGCGCGGACGGAGCTCACTTGAGCCAGGTTGGGAACATAGAGTTATTACAATAAACGCCAGAGGCTCAGCTGGCGCTAGTGTGCTGTTGCAAATTGAAGCAGACAGCAAGCAGTCCGAAACTGACTTCCGATAATATATTTCTATGGGAAAAAGTTAGTGCATTTTCTCTCCGCGCTTGATTTAAAATGCAAATATCACTAATGATGTGTACGTACTAGGCACATTGTAACGTTTCTCGGTCACGCAGAAGAAATAATTGGTCAGTTACGTCATTTTTATTTGAAATTCGTGGTATGAAAAAAGGTGCTAAAACCGCTTCGTACGTGTATTTATGTGCACTTTCAGACACTGTTACCGCGAACATGGTACCGACGCTCTCCAGCATGGGGGTCATACGTGCCAAACAAACGAAGGACATGTGGAAAACCAAAAGAGACGGCAAGAACTACGCAGTAACACTGGATAAGTAACTCCTTATGCATGCAGACGATCAAAATATATTGAAAGCCACGTAATATAGTCACATTTTCAATAAATCAGTACTCCTTTATTCTTTCTGCTTATGAATATATGCGAAGATGCTTGTTCTGAGTTCAAATCATCACACGCACGCTCCAAATCTTTGCAAATAGGGGGAGCCAGAGAGCAGGTGCCGGCCGATAAAAACTGCCCGACATAGAAAATAATAAAAAAGACACCTTTCTCAGCTCACGTGCTTTATCTTTTTACGTTCGAATGTTTCTTTAACCGATCGTAAAGGTGCACGACGGAGTCATTTTCATCGAATGACAGGACGGGCATATTGGCAATATAGAAGCACCACCGAAATGCTAGCAAACCTTGAGCACACTCTACATTCCTTTCGATCGTTAGTTTGCTTAGAATCGTCGCTCGTTTTCATATACCTTCCTTGAAACAGAGGTTTGGACTTGAAATGGAGCGAAGCTTACCATCGTTCAGTGGTAGAAAAAAATGGTGTAACTAAAGCAATTACACTTTCACAATACCAATAAAGGTGCATATTTTCCCGTACACCCGAAATGACAAAAGTTATACATGTTATTTTCCGGCGAAGAGACAGAATTCACGCGCGTTTTTCCATGTGAATACACAGGGAGGCTGGAAATGTAGACTGCATGCTGTCTGCTTCAATTTGCAACCGGAAGTTTCGTAGACACTAGCGCCAGCTGAGTCTCTAGCGTTGAGTGCAATAACTCTATGGTTGGGAACCCTCCATTTCCAAACGATGTGCAAGGCGACAGCTGCAAGCCCGACAAGCTAAAGACGTAGTGACAACACACAAGCTCACAAGAGTGCGCCTGGTGCGTCCTTGTGTGTCAACACGCGTCGAAATTGTTAAAAGTAGAAGCCGAATGACGGTTAAACAAAGGCCCTGTCTTGGCTTTGCGGACAGACTGGTCCGCAAAAATGGTGATTGGAAAAGTAAAAGATACGTCATATGCTTTGAAGAGACACTGAACGTGTCGCCATTGTTTAGGAGACAAACCATTGCATTAACATAGGAGTGCCATGACAACCCTTTTGTTTGCCCAGTACAAAATGACAGCGGCCGCGTTGACATGAACTTTCTATTGATCGAAAACTTTGCGCATTTTCTGGCCACGTGATTTTCGTTACATTTTGCATAGAGAAGGCGGATGCCAGGTTTTGCATATATTTAAACGTCATTGGTGACCTTTGTGACAACATTTCGGGCCATCGGTGTCCTTCTTGAAAGAGAATTGTGTGTTTATTTTGATCGACAAGCAATGGCCTATTTCTAGAAGTGTTACGCGCACGTTCAGACCATCGCATCCAAGTGGCGAAAACTTGCATTGAATTTTGTTGTACGGAAGCTCCGATGGGAGATGCGATACCTTTGTATCTTTCAGTGCAGCTCATGTTTTGCCATTTGCTTGGGCGCGTGGCTAAGCGAAACGCAGTTTTCTCGCAGAATAATGTTTGTCCCACAGCACAGGAGAGTTTGAGATTTAGGATGCCGCTTTGTAACTGTGCCACGATGAGATGAGAACCGGTGTCGTTCCTAAACACGTTTGCGGCAGTGCGCTCTCATCTGTATCACTTAGATTATTTTATTCCTATCCTATCACTGAAAAGGCAGGTAATATAAATGCTAAGAAAGACCGCACTAAACAAAAAAAAAAATCTATCTATTAAGGTTTTATGTCGCCGTGATTGGGCCGGTGCAGTGCTGTCATTGAGAGTCGCAAAATGGAGCCCGATATGCCAAAGATATAGAACTTCATATATTTGCAGTGTTGAGTATAAGAATCAAGATTTACGAGTGGTGGCAGTAGTATAAATATTTTTTCTCAGAAAAAATAGATGCTGATTCTTCCTCACAGCGAGAAATGACGAATTAGCACAAAAACACTGGCCCATGGACCTTGAGACGTCGCAAGCTTCTTTTTATTTTGTTCAAAAGTCAGTTTCATAATCCTTAAGGTGTCGTGGACGTCTTTTAACACGTCTTGGGTGGCTCCCTTCGGTTGGGAGGGGCAGTGCTTTATCCTGCGCCGTGAATATGTCCGGGTCCAGGTCCAGCTGTGGTCGGGCTTCGAAGTGCTTCAAGATCTGGACGTGGACGATCTTGTCTCCGCACGGCCTACTTTTCGGATGCGGTAGTACACTGTGCCAACGGGGCGGATGACTTCCAATGGACCTTTAAAGGGTGGTGTTATTTCGTGATCACTTGCTTGCGGCCAGTTGTAGAGTATTAAGCCTCCGCGATGGAACTTGTGGTCACTGCGATGCAGGTCAAAGCGTCGCTTGCTTGCTTGGTGAGACTGTAGGAGGTTCGTGGTAGCATCGGTCCGTGCAGCGTGCAAAATGTCGAGTTGATTCTCGCGTGAGCCGTCGGATGCTATATTTCCAATCTGAAGTTCCCTCGGGATGGGAGGCTGATACCCATGCCAGAAAGAAACAATGTAGAGTTTCCTATGGAGCTTTGCTCTACGGTGTTGATTGCCAGCAATGCATTGAGCAAGTGCTGATCCCATGTCGGCGGGTTCCTAAAAGCGAGTTTCTTCAGCGTGTTCACCAAGGTCGCATTAGCCTTTTCGACAAGTTCGTTTCGTTTCGACAAGTTCGTTTGCGTGTGGGGTGTATGGAGGTGTGAGATGGCGCTCGATGCCACACTTTTTGAAGAACTGCTCTGTTTTGTGGCTGGCAAATGCGGGTCTATTTTCGGAGATTTACATACATGGCAGTTCAAAACTTTGAAAGACATTGTTCGATGGTTTCGATGACATCTGCTGCCAACAACGAACTTGTGGCTTGTGCCAGAAAGTAACGAGTGCCGTGTTCAATCTGTACAAACAAGAGGGCGTTTCCGGACTCCGTTTGGGGCAGTGAGACAAGAGATTATCGCCTATGATGCATACACATGGCGTTGCAGGAATCGGAATGGCTCCTAATTTTCTAGTTGCGAGTGTGGTTGGACGGTTTGTTCGTTGACGTACTGCACCGAACGTAGGCTCTGACGTATTTGCTTAGTGTTGACCACCAGTACCACGAGCGTACTCGTTCGAGCGTTTGCTCATTGTTCAGATGGCCACTCTCACCATGACAAAGGCGGAGTGCTGTGGAGCACAATACAAAGGGAAGGACGAGTTGTTGTCTCCTGTGGCCTCCAATTGTTGTCACGTGAGTTAGCAACGAGTTTCATAACTTGAAGGAGGTATGAACTTGCTTCAGATGATGCGTGTCGGGCTGTTTCTGTTTTTTGTCAAAAACTTGATGGCTGTACTCATCGGTCTGCTGAGTGAGAAGAAGCTCTGAATCTTGTGGTGCTAGCACGACGAGACATGCCTGGGCATGGAGAGGGTAGCGGGACAAATGGTCAGCGATGTTTTTCTTGCCTGGCCTGTGAAGGGCGGTGATGTCGAAGGCCGCCAGATCAACATGTAGCGTGCGAACTTGCGGTTCAGCTTGCTTTGTTCACTGTATGCGCTATTGTGAAATTGTCAGTGATGAGCACAAACTTGTGACCAAGCAAGTACAGACGAAAATTTTTGGTCGCAGCCCAATGTTCAGCAGTACATTCAAGTTCATTGATGTCGTACCTTCTTCCTGTGTCTTTGAGAGATCTGCTGGTATATTCGATGACACCTCTCGTGCCGTTCTAGTCTTGCGAGAGGCACACTCCGACACCTTCATGCGACCCATCCGTCTCAACATACGTCTGACATTCTTGCTTGAAGAAGGATAGGGCTGGCGGCAAATTGGTCTTTATCTTGAGTGAGTCTAAAGATTCCTGCAGAGTTTTGTCGAGGACAAGCTGAAGCGCATGGATGGGTATTTTATTCTTTTCTTTGCTCGTTGTCTTCAGAAGTTCAGTAAGCGGCCTTGCAATCACTGCTTAGTTCTCATTATTTTTGCGAAGCGTGTTCGCAAATCCAAGGAAGCTGCGAACCTCATTTATTGACGTCAGTGCAGCTCAGCGAGATACAAAAGATGTGCGATCAGGGTCTGGCTGTATGCCTTCTGTCGTCAACACTCTTCCGAGGAGCATGATGGTTTGCGAGGCGAAGACGCACTTAGTCGGCGAAAGTGTGAAACCTATGCTTCGTGAGTCCTTGAAGATCTTGCAGAGGCATTTGATGTGGGTCTTCGAAACTGTAATGCGCGCAGGCAATCTCGTCGATGCAGGTGAGAACATCCAGTTTGCGAAGGTAAAAATATGCCAATTTGATGGCTCTTGTCAAGGCCGGAGGCCCGTTCTTGAGGCCAAAAAGCACTCGTATAAGCTCTTTTTGGTGGTCTTGGGTGAAAAAGGTTGTTTTGTGGACGTCGTCTTTTTCCCTTTAATTCTGAAGATTGCACTCTTGATGTCAATGTTCGACATGAAACGAGAACCTGCAATTGCTTGAAGCGTGTCTTCCATAAAGCTCGCCACGTAGACTGCACCATGTCGGGTACAACATGGTGCAGTCTACATGGCGACACTTGCTCACACCAGCAATATTGTTTTGAGCTGGCAGAAACGGCAAATGTTGCCACCATGTAGCCGGGATGCCGCAATATGGTTTTGATGCCAACAGAACGGGAAATACTGCCGTCATGTAGCCGTCATGTAACCAGGATGCAGCAATATTTTTTTGAAGCTAGCAGAAGCAACAAATGTTGCCGTAATGTAGCCGTCATATAGCCGGGATGCAGCTATATCGTTCGGAAGCTGGGAGTAACGGCAAATGTTGCCGTCATGAAGCCGGGATGCCGCAATATCGGTTGGACGCAGGTAAAAACCTCAAAAGTTGCCGTCATCCTGAATGAAAAATCCATCAATGTAACCCTGTTTGGCAGTCACCGTTTTCTAGTGGACCGCTGACTGTACCTGACTGTACGTCAAGCATGTCTGATTGGACAACAAGTTATTCTGACCTACAGTCAAACTCCAGTCAGACTCCGCTTGTCGGCTTTCTGATGGTTTCTTTGTGGCAGTCGGCCGCCGCGAAATGCCATCAAGGTGTCTTTTGGTGGCGATTCTTAATGTACATCGATTGTCTCTGACTGTACGTTAGAAAACTTTGACGTGGAGACAGACGTATTGTCAAAAGACGTAAAGTTCGTTCGGATACCACTATTTCGTCAAATCTATTAATGCAAAAAAATAATCTACGCACGAGAAAACGATTTCGGGACGTGAGCCAATAAAACCTCTGATGTTAGAGATATGGCACGCAACCGACCGACAACCTTGATCAGAAGCCCGCCGAAACGCTGAACACGCCACTTTCGCTTCGCCCATAGGGGCTTCGCCGACCTTCCATGAACGATCGCTCTCGACTCGTTTTCTTTGCCCGCTTGCTCCAACCTGTCGCTCCTGCACAGGCTCTACAATGTCTTATGTTTGAGTAGAATTTCTACTCGACAAGACCCAGCCTGTTGTGAGTTCCGACGATGTAAGGGACTTTAGCGGTGTAGTTGAAGACGACAAGGTGCACGCGCGAACAAAAGGGTCGTTCTACGACGCGAAAGTACTCTACATGGCAGGTGAGTAGAACTGAAGTACGGCGAGTGATGTACGAGTGCTTTGCATAACGTGCTGAAGGCTTCATTGCATGTGCAGCCGAAGCATTTTTTAGAGAGATGCGCTCATTGTCGGAATCTCGCGCTGCAATACTAAAATTCTCCTGACTCGGTCCGAGAGTTTTGGGCTAGAAAGTTTATACCTTTCTATCTGGCATGGGCTATTTATTGGCCTTACCGCTGTGTCGGGGCTGCTCGCGTTCATCCGTGGAAGCCAGGGTTGTCAGTCGTAGCATGCACGCTTGCTCGCTAGCTTCAACGAAGTCGCATAGGTTTTGCGAATTAAAGTGTATACGGTCGTCCCGAAAGGTTCAGACACCGAGGGCGTTTCTTTGAAACATGCTTACGGTGCATGTGGCCCCGTTTGTAAACGAATGTCCCTTTTGCCCGAAAAACGCAAATTCCAAAAGGGGGAAAAACATAGGACGGGTTCACACTTTTCCTGATTTTTGATGTCATGAAATACATTCATTTTAAGGATTTGTGAACCGTTTCTCAGCCATGCAAAATGGCCACCTCGGCTTGTGAACCGTTTCATAGCCATCCAAGATTGCCACCTCGGAATTTGAGCTTTACAAGCTTGACAAGGCTGCAGAGGCCTTGTCAAGTCAAACTTTTGACTTTTTGCCCCTGCAGCCTACATCAGTTTCTGATGTGAAATAAAGAATTGATTGATTGATTGATTGATTGATATAAAGAGTAAAGCTATACGCACTCCGGAGTGCACTTAGGACGGAAATAGCTATACGCGCTCCGCTAAACTCGTATAAAACGAATGGTCAAATCGAGTTTCCTAAGCGATGGCATAGCATAGGGCAATGAAGAAAAAAAAAAAAGATGGCGTAGCATAGGGGTTAATGTGTCCGATTTGTACGCAGGTGGACGCGGGTTCGACCCGCGGAAGACCTACTTTTATTTTTTTTTATTTTTTTATTTTTTTTTTCTCGAACATTTTTTTTGTCGAGGCATTTGGCGATATTTTTGAGCGCGTATAGCTTTACTCTTATATAAATGCTGCCCTTGTTGGTGAAATTCCCTTGGCAGTGGCAGTCAGACTTCATCTGATGGACCATCAGGGCACGTTCCACCAAGGCTGCTGACTGGCAGTCAGTGTCCCAAATTCCGTATCTTAATGGAAATTTCGATAGGGATGTAGCCAATTTAGGGCCGGCATTCTGAAATGCTAGATCTAGACTGGCCAACCCGGAACCATATTGGGCCAACTTGACCACGGTGAGGCCAATGTCGGCATAATATCTTGTGCTGTCTTGTTTTTTGATAATTGTTTACCACCTCTTGCCACAAGAAAAGCTATTACTCTGTGGACAGGTGCTTGCAAGACATCTTTTTGTCTCTGGTAGCCGACCAGAAAAAATGCATCAGCGGCAACACGCTTTCGGATCATCCTTCGACCGCCCATGGCCGGAAGAAATGTAACTGCTTTGCGGCTAGATGCTTGCCGGACATCTAATTGCCTTTTGTAGCCGAGACAAAATAATGCATCAGACGCTACACACTTTCGGGTTATGTTTTTAACACATGTGGGCCGGAAAAAACGGGGTGCTCTGGTGCCAGAGGCTTGCCAAACGTATTTTATCTCTTGGGCAGAGAAGAAATAATGCATTAGTGGCCACACATTTTCAGATCCTTTTTTGAAAAGCTGTGGCCAGAAGTGTGGCAAGAAGACAAGAGAACCTCTCTGGCCAGATGCTTGCCAGATATTTTTTTCTCGGGTATCCGAGCAGAAATAATGCACCACTGGCCACACGCTTTAGGATCATGTCTTCAACACCTCTGGCCAAAGGAAAAGACAGTGCTTTGAGGACAGACGCGTGCCTGACCTTTTTTTGTCTGGTGTGGCTCAGCAGAACTATTGCGTCAGTGGCTATAACCTTCCGGATTATTTTTGAGCACCTACGGCCAGAAGGAAAGAAAGTGTTCTGTGGACAGGTGCTTGCTAGGCATCTTTTTGACTCTTGGAGATGAGAAGGAATAATGCATCAGTAACCACAAGCTTTCGAATCATGTTTTTAACATCTGTGGCGAGAAGAAAGCAGGGTGCTGTAGGGAAAGATGCTTGCGAAATGTTTTTTTGTCTCTGGTAGCCAACCAGACAAAATTCATCAGTGAACAAACACTTTCGGATGATATTTTTAACGCCTGTGGCCTGAAGAAAAGCGAATGTTCTGTGGCCAGGTGCTTGCCAGACATCGTTTTGTCTTTTGTAGGCGAGCAGAAATATTGCATCAGTGGCTACACACTTTCGGATCATGTTTTCAACACCTGTGGCCTGAAGAAAAAATTGTTTTTTAGGACAGAAGCTTGCCAGACCTCTTCTTGTTCGCTAGGGGCATGACACTGGCAAGATGGAACGCTCACCCCTTCTACTGTTCCAGGTTAGTTATATGAACACGCGCTTTTGTAACCGTTCCTCCGTAGTGACGGTGTCATGCCCCTTCGACACTCTAGGTTTTTTTAAGCGTGTCTGTTTGTTGTTTGAGTCATTCTTCGCCTCTTGCTTGTCTCGTTCGCGACTGCTGGAAGCAGGCGACGTTGAATCCAGCCCTGGCCCCTTGCCCGATGATTCTGACAATTTACAAACGCACATTTTTGATACCGTTAACAAAATAGAGGAAGGGCAAAAGGGAATTCTTTCAGATGTGAAAGCCATGAAAGAACAGCAGAAGAACGCGGACGAACAGATGAAACGGTTATCTGCAGAAGTGACCGCGCTGGAGGCCGAACTTACAATATACAGATCCTTGCACGAAGACAGCCCCTCCAGTGAAAATTTGGTGAAGTTAACAGAAAAATTAAATGATATGACCTCTAAATGCGACGACGCCGAAAACAGATCTCGCCGTTCTAACCTGCTGTTTATGGAATCATAGACGAACCAAGCGAAACGTGGGCTGCATCAGAAAGGAAAGTTCTAGAATTCTGTAATCACCATTTTGGAATCAGCATTAACCCTGATAATATTGAAAGAGCCCATCGGACTGGAAGGCATACCACCGAGAAAAAAACGCCCAATCATTGTAAAGTTTTCTAGGTTTAAGGACAAATATAGCATCCTTTTCTCCGGTCCTAAATTGAAAGGCACGCCCTTCTCTGTAG
Source organism: Ixodes scapularis (assembly GCF_016920785.2). NCBI lineage: Eukaryota > Metazoa > Arthropoda > Arachnida > Ixodida > Ixodidae > Ixodes > Ixodes scapularis. The sequence goes on along the minus strand of NW_024609838.1, from coordinate 55,961,353 downwards.
GAGAGGACTTTTCTATACCTGTCCGCAATGCAAGAAGGAAACTAATCGAGTACGCCAAGTCGAAAAATATTCCTTTTGAATTAACCTTCGACAAACTGAAGATTGATAACATTACTTATGTCTACTACTCTGAATTGAACTCTGTAGTACCATTATCAAGATAGCAAAGGGTAAACAATCCTACGAAACTGCCTTGCAATAAATCGGCCCCTTCTTGTAATGTCACTAACACCCTTTCACTTTCGGTATCATTTACAAATATACGAACCGTAATTCCAAAATGCGATATATTATCATTCTTCCTTTACGATATTGACTATGATTTCGTCATCCTTACGGAGACATCGCTGAAACCAGAGATTCAAAATAAAGAAGTACTGACTAACAGTTCTAACTTAATCTTTTACCGTCGCGATAGAATAAACAAAAGAGGAGGTGGAGCGATGATCGCAGTCAAAAAAGAATTTCCATCATACGTCAATCCAATTGATGGCGATATCGAAACAGCTTGGATTGGCATTTATTCCTCGTTCCAAAAGAATATCCTCGGCGTTTGTTATCGCCCTCCTGACAGTACTTCCGAGTTCATAAATATTTTTCATGACCAACTTTATTCCATACAAAAGATTTCCCAAATGCAATTTTATTTGGCGACTTTAACTTCCCACTAATAGATTGGTCCACACTTACTTCACAGGATCGGAAGGAAAGAAACTTTTTGACGTCTGCCAAAACTTCGACTTAGAACAAGTAATTAATAATCCCACACGTGGGGATAACATGTTGGATTTAGTCCTTACATCTACTCCCGAATTCGTAACACCTGTATCTTTTCATAGCGGTTTCAGTGACCACAAACTAATAAACATTGACATCACCGTTCATACCGAGAGAAAACAGGTCACGGCCAAGATAATCCGTGACTATAATAAAGCCAACATTGCTTCAATAAACGATGCTCTTTCCCTTTTTTATGAATTTTCCGTTGATGGATTTAATACTAGAACAGTCGAGGCAAATAGGATTCTTTTTAAAACTAAAACATCTCAACTCACTGATAATTTTGTTCCACTAGTTCACATTCGCTTTAACAGTAATCAACCATAGTTTTACAAAACGATAAAGGCATTAGGTAGTAAAAAGAGAAGACCCTATCGCCTTGTAAAAAATTGCAATGCTCCCGTGGCCTGGGTAAAATATGCTCAATGTGAAAGCGAATACAATTCTTCCATTGCCCTAGCTTAGCAAAAGTACTTTAATTTGCGACCTACCCTCTCTTCTAGCAAATAATCACAAAAAAATATTGGAAAGTTATATCACCACAGGAACCTCAATCATCAATATCCTTATCACATGAAGCGGGGAAGCCAGTGCGTGATGCCCTCTGTCCTACAGTCTAACGAATTCTTCACATCTATATTTACTAGGGAAGACCAAACCAACTTTCCATCTGTAACTAACCTGGATTATTCATATATGTCCCCCATTGTAATCACAAGTCTCGGCATTAATAAACTCATAAATAACCTTAATATCTCTACGTCATCGGGTGCGGACAATATATGTTCAGAGATCTTAAAAAAACACCAGTGCTATTTCATCCGACATGCTGTGCCTATTGTTTCAACAATCGTTGTCATCTTGTAGCATTCCCACTGACTGGAAACTTGGGAAGATCGTTCCTATTTTTAAATCTGGCTCAAAATCGTCCTTAACTATTTATCGCACCATATCCCTAACCAGTGTAGTGTCAAAATTGTTAGAGCACATAGTGTTCTCCCATTCCGTGTCCCATTTTGAAAATAACAACTTCTTTAATAAATATCACTACGGATTTCGCAAAGGATACTCGTGTGAGGCGCAGTTACTTGAGTTCACCCATGACATTCACACCAATATGGACTCTGGCTCTCAAACCGACGCTATCTTCTTAGACTTTTCAAAGGCATTTGATCGAGTTCCCCACCGTCGCCTAATATCCAAACTCTCCGCTCTTAATTTAGATTCGCTAACACTTTCCTGGATCCGTAACTTTTTAACCAATTCACAACAATTTACCGTAACAGGCGATTTTCGATCTTGCACTACTGATGTAACCTCTGGAGTCCCACAGGGCACAGTTCTCGGGCCCCTTCTTTTTCTTATCTATATTATTGATCTTTGAACCACTGTGTCATCTACCATACGACTTTTTGCTGACGACTGTGTGTTTTACAGAAACATTCACAATTCAAATGACCATGATGTCCTTCATTATGATATTAATATAATTTTTGGCTGGTGTACCACACGGAAAATGCAACTTAACATTTCTATATATAACCTCCTTTCTTTCACTAGTAAGCGTTCAGTCTCGTCTTTCACATATTTCTTAAATAATGTTCCCCTCCCTTCTGACCTTTCTTACAAGTACGTCGGTGTACATCTTACCTCTAATCTCTCGTGGATCACTCATATTAACACCATTTTCGCTGACTCTTCACGCACTGTTGGCTACTTAAAATGAAACTTAAAGGCCGCACCCGCCCATTTACGTCAACTAGCTTATAATACTTAAGTTCGCCCTAAACTCGAATACGCCTCGCCTGTTTGGAACCCCAATCAGGAGTACCTAATTAATTAACTAGAATCTGTCCAAAACCGTGCAGCTCGGTTTATATCATCATAACATTATTGATTTGTTAGCGTCTCGCTCATTAAACAGCACAGCTCTATTCACCCCCTCGAAACTCGCCTCCTAATCTCAATACTTTGTCTGCTACATTGGCTGCATTTTAATTCCGGTCAACCAGACTCATTGCTTCTAGAACCACCAAATAGAGTATCTCATCGTCAAAATAATAGCAAAAGCTCCAAACGCATCTTTGGCTCTACAGCCGCATGTAATAACTCGGCACTTCCTAAAGCAATCAAGAACTGGAACGGTCTTCCCGAAGCCATCGTCAACATATCTGATAAAAAGATGTTTCGCGATGCCCTCTTCAGTCATTTTTTCCCCCATGATCCCCCACAGCATCCTGCATTTTTCTGTTTTGTTGTTCTAACCTGTTGGAAAATTTCGATGTTGGAAAGATGTAAGAAAAGGCTCATACAAGCGTAACCGTAATATGGGACATCCTATACAAGCAAAAAGGCAGCTCCAGTATAGTGGATTAAGGCGGAACGATACAGGTAGGCGGAACCATACAAGCGTGTCGTTTTATGGGACATTCTATACCGGCGTAGTGGATTATGGCGGAACCATGGAGGCGGACGGAACCATACATGCATAACGTAATATGGGACATCCTATACCAGCGAAAAGGCGATACCGGCATGGTGGAGCCATATGGCTCCAACGTGGTGGTTTCGCCTTTTCACTGTTGTACAGGGCGATTTAGTTTTAAGCTTTACATATATGTCTAGAAAGGTCGTGAAAGCTAAATTAATGCGATTTGTGCAGGCGAGTTATACGGCCAGGCGTACATAGTCCCTGTTGGAAAATCTCGATGTTGGAAAGATGACGGAAAAGGCTCATACAAGCGTAACCGTAATATGGGACATCCTATACAAGCGAAAAAGGCGGCTCCAGTATAGTGGAATAAGGCGGAACGATACAGGTGGGCGGAACCATACAAGCGTGTCGTATTATGGGACATCCTATACCAGCGTAGTGGATATATGCGGAACCATGTAGGCGGACGGAACCATACATGCATAACGTAATATGGGACATCCTATACCAGCAAAAAGGCGATACCAGCATGGTGGAGCCATATGGCTCCAGCGTGTTGGTTTCGCCTTTTCACTGTTGTACAGGGCGATTTAGTTTCAAGCTTTACATATATGTTTAGAAAGGTCGTGAAAGCTATATTAATGCGGTTTGTGCAGGCGAGTTATACGGCCAGGCGTACGTAGTATAGGGACCTAGTCGTAACGATCAGTCAGATAATTAAATACAATTTGTTAATCAACTTTTTAATTAGTGAAAATGAAAATATGGTTTCAATTAGAAACTTGCTGAGTCATTGAAAACCACAAAATCAAGTTTTTTTTAGAAGGATATAATTCAGGGGTAGCGTTTTATGCATTCTGTAAAAAGCTTTATTTGGACGAGTTTCTAGGTTTCAGTTTCTTATCAGAGCTCATCTCTGCGCCCACGGTCCTGTTCCCCAGGGGCATAGACACGCAACACACATGCGCCTTGCTTCCCTTCATCCTACGAGGGAGGCGAGGGGGCGGCTTCGCACTGCGGTCACCGGGCAGCTGGACCGCAGGTGCAAAGATGCGCTCTGGTAAGAAACCGAAGTCTGGAAATGCGTCCAAATTGACAATTTTTTTATAACGCCATATAATGCTACTCGTCTATTTTTACAAAGAAAATTTATTTAGTGTGTTTTGATGATGCTTAGCAGGTTTCTAATTGGAACCATGGGTCTATTTTCACTGATTAAAAATTTCACGAACTTACTATACTTAGAGAGAGGCTGAAGCAGTTTTGTATTTGAGAAAACACTTTTAAATCTTCTTCATTCGACCTCGAGAATCTCAAATATCAAAATTATTTGCTAATTTAATTAATCAAGGCTGCATAGTCATTTTTAAAGCGCTGTGAAAGCACCTCCCTAGAGAGCGACGTCACAACAGCAGCTTTCAAAATCTTTGTTCACGCATCTTCAGCGCCTATCAAAGCTATGCACGCACGTGCTATTTTTTAAAAGGGCAGAAAAATGTGTCACGACTGGTGCCAGTGCCGGAGAATATACCTAGAAAACTTGCGATTGGACGCGCGGCCCTTAAGCGACACACGCTTGGCGGCCGAAAGGTCTTCTTACGATGTCACTGTTGGTGGGATGTTTTTTGTGTTTTCTCACGTTTAGTTATATCTTTGAGGAAAACGAACGGGATATTCAGATTCGCGGGATAAAACTACGCTAGAATGAACCTCCATCTAGTTTTCTGAAAGAAGTCTGGCATATCTCTGTAATAAGCCGACGGATCATTACAAATTAGCCTTTTATACTATGCCGCCCTGGCCATATAACTCATGTGCACAGACCGCGTAAATGTAGCTTTTACGGCTTTTTTTAAAAAAAAACTGTAAAACATAGAAAAAAAACTCTGTAGAATGTCCCCCAATACGATACGATTGTATGGTTCCTTCCCCGCTTGCATTGTTCAAGAAAGACTTGTGGACATCCAGCGTTTCATTGGAATGCTGGATGTCAGTGAGTCTCTACATCAATGAGTGGTTTCAAACAAGCATGGTGTTTGCACACCAGTAAGCTCTTATCCGAGGCTCACCAGGACCACTAAGAGCAGAGGCGAAATGTCGTGACCTGGTAAATTTGGTTGCAGGTATTTATTTTTACAAGAACTGCATGCAGCAAAGCTTAACTTTGCTTAAAAGAAGATTATTAAAAATTCAATACTGAACAATGGTGTCCCTTGAGCTGTCAGATCAAACTCCCACTCTTGCCACTCAGGAGTTCCTAACTTGTACGTAGAGGATCAGCACAACCCAGATTTGTGCTGTGAGCGCACCTGCAATATAAAAGTTGAATAAACATGAGATGAAATATGAGACGTTTACAATTCTCTGTAGAGCAAAGATCTTGAAGAGGAGGATGGGAAGGTATGCCCCTCCTCCCCCTCCCCTCCTCCTCTTCTGCTCCCTCCCATTTAGCAGGAAACTTCCCTGAATTTAGCGGGAAAATTTCCCCACTAAATTTAGCTGGTTAAGTTTCCCACTAAATTTAGCGCAGAAATTGATGTCACATGACCTCAACACAAATGCAGTTTTTCCGCTAAAAGTAGCGGGGAAAATGACGTCGCATGACCGTGTCACGTCATCCATAAAAAAATTCAGTTTCTCAGCTAGACTTAGCGGAAATATTAACGTCACATGACCACAACGTTAATTCAATTTCCTGCCAAGTTTAGTTGGGTGGTTACGCCGACAGCGACGCCGCGAAACGCGGAAACGGGTGCTAAGAGCTGCGCTAAAAACTAAATGCATCAGGTGAAATAAAGTGAACATTAGAGATACTGTAAGAAAAAGAAGAGAATCTAAGATACCGTTCTCAGATCCTTCCTTTTGTCCGTTCTCAAATGTTTTGATTTCAAGAAATGTTTATCTCTTTATTCATACCCAGGGAACCCCTCCCAATTTCAGCATGAATGCAATAAATCAATGCAGACTAGACCTTGTAAACTATAATCCACATGAAAATTAATGTTTGCCACATAGTCATGTATGAGTCAGTGGCTCAGATATCTAAATACATTTGTATTGAGGAACATTCTTGAATAAAACTTCTGGGCTTCGAATTCAACAGTTTGTACTTCCATAAGGAACACTGTATGGCACTGATTTTTTTTTTGTGACACATCAGAAACACCACAGCACTGTCATCCTCGCATACCTAACAAGAATTTGTATTTTTTTTTTAGCATGGCATGTGCTATTCTAATGCCCATACAGCATCCTTTAACAAAATTTCCTTTGTAGAGCTTTTTATTGGTTCTTATTTAGCTCGCACGACAGATTCGGTACCTTGAATTCTCACTCGGCATCAACAGTTTTATATATTAATGTAATAGCGAAAGACAAGATGTATGGACTTGAGTACGGCTCAGCAAGCACAGATGTTGAGAAAAGTACTGAAGAAAACTCAAATGTGAAAATAAAAATAAGCTGGAATGTGGAATTATGGACATGGACATGAATACAGTTAGCAGATTCAATATGAAGAATATGTGTTAGACGCACGCTCAAAGAAACCTGTTGCATCTATATTCATTCAAATTACTTTGCAGAACCCAGCGCTGCAGTCTCAGGTGGGAGTTCGCTGAATGAGTCTACTGAAAATGAGTGTAGACGGAAAAAGCAGTTTGATCTGCGATAATGAACATTACATAAGTGACATGTCATTATTACTGTTACAGTGCCGAATGTTCCAAACTGTCAGTCGCATCATTCTGTGAGTTCCCTCCGTACATTACAGGGTTTGGCTCTCTCGAATGCTTTGCGAGAAAAATGATGAACTGGAAATATCTAGAGTAGTTCTAGAAAAACTATTTCCAGAATCTTATCTCAGCATCGCAAAGAATATAAAAAGTTTCTAAAGACAAGGTTAGTGCAGGAGTTGAATAAACTAAATACTTTGTTTTTCGAAACCATCTTGCCGTAGTAAACGTATGAAGTTCCCCTAGGTAGAGCTAGTCATTACGGATGATTGTGCCCATTGCGTACCATAAAAATTTAATTTGCGACCTACAATATTTACAAACTCAAATAACTCTGAATAAGTGGACCACTTGGCATTAAAGATTGGCCTCACCATGACTGTCTGCCAACATCTACATAATAATTTCCATGAACCTATGTATTTCAAGAAAATATTTGGTGCGAGCTGCTTAAAACACAATAGCACTTTTTAGCAAGTGCTGATTGTTGGGCAAGTTGGTACGGTACGTTAGAAAACATGATTGTGCTTTGAAGACGGGGACATAGGAAGGACAGACACCGCAGAGTGCTAACTTTCAACTGATTTAATTCAAGTACCTCGGCGTAGAAACACACTGCGTCACCGCACCACATCTCAACCAATCCGTGGCCCTGCCACGGACCGCAAGTACGCCAACTCCTTATCCGCCAAGTCAATTGACGCCACACTGACACAACACGTGCCGGAACTATTTATAGCATCAGCCTCCATAATCTCTCTAACAGTCATATCTTTGTGCCTAGCAAGAACAGTAGACTGAGCAAATAATGGTTTGCACTCGCAGTCATGATCTGTCGTGTCACTGTCATGACTGCGGGTGCAAACCATTATTTGCTTCGTCTATTGTTCTTGAGAGGCACAAAGATAGGACTGTTAGCGAGATTATGGAGGCTGACACTATAAATAGTTCCGGCACAAGTTGTGTCAGTGTGGCGTCAATTGACTTGGCGGATAAGGAGTTGGCGTACTTGCGGTCCGTGGCAGGGCCACGGATTGGTTGAGATGTGGTGCGGTGACACAGTCCGTTTCTACGCTGAGGTTCTTGAATTAAATCACTTGAAAGTTAGCGCTCTGTTGTGTCTGTCCTTCCTATGTCCCCGTCTTCCAAGCGCAATCATATTTTCTACCGCACTTTTCAACACTTATAGAAAGCCTGTAGTGGGCCACAACTTAAGCAGTTTTCACTTCATTATAAAGAGCAATTACACATATGTGAACCATGAATATAGGCCTGCACTGAATTTTTTTCTTAAGCTGAACGTGCTATGCTCTGTTTACTATATAAATCTTTGCAGAGCTGACAATGTGCAAGTTCCTGTTTTTTTATATTTCACATGTCCCGACTGGTGAGTGTGGTAGGGACATAAGATTGATGACACCAACGAAACACAATGATTATTTTAAGAATTTGTTTGGGTATAGCACGAGCAAGGCGATCTGCGGGAAGTTATTTCTGTGACACCGTTGAACCTACATCCGCGGGCTTTAAGTTCACATGTTAATCATGTCTGCAGACTCCTTTTTGTAATTGGAATTTCATCCAACCCAAGATTTGAATATGTTTTTTTGCATTTTAGGCTTAGTAGTGCTTTTGCTGTTCTATTAATAGGTAAGAAAAATGCTTATTTCAAGTGGCACACCTAACACCTGGTGGCACGAGGACTCCCGTGTCGTGACGCAGACCGAAAGTCACAGCCAGGGAGATACTGCGATGCTCTTGTTGCTGGGATTACCTCCCCCATGGTCCTGCCCAGACCACAGAAAAAGATTGAGTCCAAGCCTGTGGCCACTAGGATCTCCAGATCTTGAGGCACCCAAGTAGCTGAAAATAAAAACAAATCACAATCAAGTACTTGGCAGAGCTACATTAGAATGGCTAGCATATTCTTTCGTGATCAGCACATAGATCCTCTTATTTTAGTCATAGTCACCCCCAGGACAAAGCTACGTAGGCGTTAAAATGATGGGTACCGAATTTAGGTGAATGATCAAATGCATTCATTTAACCCCCTTTCGCCCCAACCTGAGACTTCTGTCAAATATTCACATTCAACTGTAAAGACTACAAATAAAACTACTACTGCAATGCAAAGCCGTATAGTGGGAGAGTTTAGCCAGCGGGTGTGGCAACGAAGGCGCCGGAGAGGAGGAAAGGGAGGAGAACGCCGAAGGAGGGAGAGAGAAGGCAGCAGAGAAAGAAAGAGGAGACGACCACCATTTTGACGCAAAGCTGTCTGCACGGAGCACTGTTGAGGCTACGTGTCGTCTGCTACGGGCTTATTTATTTTTTTTTGCCTAAATAAAAGTGCATTCAAACATGGAGGAACTTCTTTCTTTAGGTTTTTAAGCCACCGAGGAATAACACTATATCATTTTATTGCCAGAGCCTGCCAAATAAAAGGAAAGAACCGAAATTTGAATATCGATCCCATGCCGGGCGAATGAATGAAAATGGCGGCCCTCCCCGTTCAGCTGGGAGCAGCCTAGAGTTCACGCGCATGCGCTCACGCCTCTTGCTCTGTGCCACGGGCTGATCAGCTCACTCGGAAGGCAGACGTTACGGCAGCGAAATCATAGACTGCCAGACTCTCCCCATATATGGCTCTGCTGCAATGGAAAGATTTTCCTACCCTCGTGCTCAGCGAGTGTCGACTGTGGATACAACTCCGGTTCATACACTCGCTGAACATGAGGGTAGAGTGTACCAGCAGAGGGCAGGTGTCTGTATACAAAGAGTTTAGTTGGCACACCAAGAGGCTAACGAATAAGAATGGGTACCACTCTGAGCAAAATGCCAAAAAAGCGTGGATCTCGGCTTGACACTAACAGCGGCACACAGTATCTATTTTACTGACAAAGGGGTACTAAATCATTATTTTCAGCTTCCTAACGAAACTAAATATTCTTCCCGGCTTGCTTTTTAGGAAAATCTCCAAATTTACAAGAACTACTAAGACAAGGCAACGTCTAAAAAAAAAAAAAAAGCAATGGCAAAACCAGCAATCGAATTCGCCTGCTCTCCAGTAGCACGACATCTATGGCAGGCAGACCTGCAGAATGAGCAAGCAGTTTAAGAAACAGAGTATGTCCTATGTATAATTTTTTTTTATGCTGCAAAGCAAGCGCTGGAAGGAGGTTTCACGACATTAACGAAATTTCTTGCAATCAGTTGAGAACAAATTAGAGCAGTGAACTTGTCCTTGCTTCTGGCATAACGTTTTAGTGTTGCCCATGGAAACTCACATAAATTTGAAAATAAAAACAAAAAAGACTAACCTTCATAAAAAAATCTGTAACTTTGGCAAAGAAAAGTTACCTTGGAAAAAATATGTACAATACAGTTGTACAGCGTGCATTTGTGTGCTTAACCAATTTTGAGGCAAATCGGCGACAATGAAAAGAAGACGTTTGAGTACAATTAAGGGAAAGACAGAAAGGATGCATACCTACAACAAAAACATTTAGAACGACCACGGGCAGGAAACTCTGGTGAGGCTCTCGGAGTGACTCCCTCATATGGGCCTGCGCAGACCACAGAACAAGATCTGTCAGAGCTTGCAGCCATAAGGTGCTTCATACCATGAAGTTACAGAAGCGGGTGCAATTGGAAGCAAAGTGCATTTCATTTCTCTGAAAAACGAAGAGTTTAATAGGTAGCTTGCATTCATAAGGTGATACAGTCATGAATGCACAGACTTTTCAATGCAGCGCTATATCACCAACTTGTTAACCATGCCGGGCAACACTAAAGACTGAGAGCATTATTTTAAACTATCTCAGCTTAAAGTTAACCACGACAGAAGCTTCAAGCCATCCTTGCAAATTCAGTGCACAAAGCAAGCCATGTGACCTTCTAGTTGGACGCCATGGTACGTCGAGCTTATAATCATGTGTCATGCTGTTTTTGCTGCAAAGGCTTGTAGTTTTAAAAGTGGTCCAGCTTAAAGAGACTAAAAGTATAGACGTTTATGAGTGGGGCCCTCACCTAGTCTGCAGCTACATTGCGAAATAGGACGTTCCAACCGGGATGTTTGCTGCCTGTAACCACACGACCAGCTTGTGCCCAGCGATTGTTCGAGCTGAATACATGTCCTCGACAGTGCCATTATTTGACAAGCATTTCTATGACTGTTAAACATGACTGACTTACAGAGAGACTCCACCTCAACGACTAATGACTTGGGATACCTAACTGAATACTGATATATCAACTAAATGCAAAACAATTACCTGGCAAGCATTAAATTTTTCAAGAGGCTGGGTCGACTCCGCATTAAGTTGAAGGAGTCGATGCGTAATAGGACAATACAAACAAAAATATGCCTTAGAATTCTTTTTGCACCCCCAAAATGATGTGTTTTTGAAGGTAAGGTACACAATGTTCTTGATTTAGAAAGTGCCTCAGCTGTACAAATGCATATGCAATAAGGGCACTTGCCAAGCCTATTCTACTCAGCTCTGTGCAGGTTAAGCTAAGTTAGAGTATAGAAGTACATGCTCACTGACACCATCAGAAAGGCAGGGAGAAGTCTCCGTTGTTCGACCTCCAGCCCGTCTGCTACCTTCGATGACGTTTCAGCGCCTGATGAGCCTGGAGCGAGCACATCTGTCTAAAGCGGGGTGAAAAGCACAAGCATGTGCTGGAGGACGCCCAGCCATTCTCTTTTTGTCATCGGCTATACTACATATTTTTAGTAAGACATATTTTTAAGTGAGGAAAAGTACTGCAAATATGCAGTCCACCTTAAAGATAACAACAGTTGCCATTCACCATTTTCCAAATAAGTGCTCCCACGTACCGGAACATCTACACATGTGGTGCGTGAGTAGGTTCAGGACTGACAGGCTAGAAAACGAAGCGCTCGCAAGGCTTGTCTGGCCCTTCCAACCATGCGGGTACATTCGTTGCAAGTTCCCGATTTGTAGACAAAATGATTTAGAATGAGCAAATCTTGTCTACGCCCGAGGTAGAACATTGAATTGCGATTCCCCCATATTGTGCGAACCATCCTTCAAACTGCGGTACCACCTGCAAATAAACTATGTTGTGCTGCGGCACGGGTCCATGCTGCCTGCTTCAGAGGAAAACCACTGCTCGTGTTGAAGACGACATCCCACAGTGGACAGGCAACAATTTTTAACGAACAAAAACAAAATTGATATCATTCAATAGACACAGATAGGCTCACAAAGTGTCGGCACCATGATTGTTGTTGTTGGTTTTACTCTTGCATACAAACAAAGGTGACTTCCTCTCCCCTCCGATGGACAGTAAAACCCCCTTATCTTGGTAGCCCCTATTTATTCTCGAATCGGTCACAGAGGACATAATCGCAGCCACTGAATTCTGCAAAATTAAAGGCCGCGAAAATTAAAGGTTCGCCAACATTAAGGGGTTTACTGTTCTTCTGAGTGTCACATGATGTTAACATTTCAAGGAGGCTGAAGGTATTGGTTTAAGAAAAAATTTACCTATGAAAAAAATGCCCTTCTCCAGGTTAGGCACGCGAGGTTCTTTTGCACTACGTATAAGGTGGCAAGTTTATTTCGGCAGAGCTTTTGGTAAAACGGAGTCACAAAAGTAGCTATACTTGGCGTCAACTATTTTGTGCTGCATTATAAAGCCAGAGTAGATTCCACAGTGCGTGCTTCAGCAGAGCACTGTTTGTTGCGAGAGCATATGTGGTTTAGTGTTGCATCCCATTTGCATAATCTAGAGAAACTAGCGCTGACAGAGTTGGAGCACTCCAAATATTAACAGCCGACTGTAGAAGCATTGAGAGATGCACACATGCGAACTGTGCATTTCTTAAAGGTGGGTTCGAGCAAAGGTAAAAACAATATCTATACTTACGGCGGCCATACTTGCCTTTCCCAAGCACGACCACTTTTCCCTCGGTAGCACCATCCAGTAAGAAGCACCAGCAACACGCCCATGAGACGCCGCCGCCTCCTGGATTGAATGACGACCCGCCTGAGGTCTTGGAAGGAGATCCGGAACACTGCTTTAGGCCAGATGTTGTATCTGGTGGGGCAGAGACTAAAAGCAAAAATTAACGAATTTATCTGAAGCGCTACATTCCTATAGGACAGCAGTATTTTTTTAGGCCAGTGATTCGCTTTAATTAAACACAAATGGTTGGTTTATATGATGAACCATCAGCCCCTATTTTTCTTAAGTGTAACGCAGTGTCTAACGTTACGTCCGACGGAACCCGAAATAAAAATTAAAGTTACGCCCAACGTAACTGTCAAGCATTCGAGTTACGTCCGACGTAACCCAAAATAAAAATTAAAGTTACCGTATTTACTCGAAAATAGGTCGAACTCTATTTGTTGGACCCACCGAGAATAAAAAAAAAATTCAAATATAGGTCGATTTTTTTTTTATTTTTAAGAACAGGGGAAATTTTGGGCAAAAGAAAGAAACCTTTATTTACATCACTTCACAGCTTGGTAGACATCCTCGCAAATCCGCCACAATACTTCACTGACACCGTTGTAAAATGACGACAAGAAACGAAAGAAGGTGCGAAGCAACGAAAGACAAACTACAAAGACGCAAACAAAGCCGCCGTGTCGCCATGAGCAACACGCGAGCCGAGCCGCCTCAAGCAACTAACAAAAGTAACATCTTTTTTTTTTTCTTTTTTTGTGCGCGTTTGCGAGGATGGAGGACAAAGTGCATGGCGCATCGCGTTCCTCTCCTTCCCCATTGCCCAGCAAGGGGAACGCTAGAGGTGCGATGGCGAAATCTAATGCCCCAAGAGGTGCGCGCAATAGCGGCACCAGCCACCGCTGTTGTTTTCGGTTGTTTAACAAAAGCTTTTGGAAACAAGAAGCGGCGCAGCTCTACGGCAACGCCGGCTCGGTGACTCGATAGCTTCATGCCTCCGGTACGGTCGCAAAATTTGGTCGCGAATGTAGGTCGAAATTCTTTAATCACGATTTCCGGAAAAAAGAAAAAAAAAGAAAAGGTCGACATATATTTGAATAAACACGGTAGTCAGCTGCGCGACGAGACACACATTATGAAAGCGATTGGTGCGAGCGATCAAGGCGATGAGCGACGTTTTCTAGAAGCCCAGGAACCGAGCGGCGCAAGCAGCGAGAGTGAGAAATCTTCGTCGCTCGGCGCCGGCACTCGTACCTTCTCGTCGTCGCTCGTCTCGTTGATCGCTATATTGCTTACATGCTGTTCAGAAAGGTGCTCTAAGTGGTTACCATTGCATTGGGACCAGCCTCGCATCCAACCGTAACCAGTCTTGACTTTTTTTTAAGCCGCCCAGGTAGAAGTTAACATCGTACATACATCGTTTTCAAGCATGGCTCCTCGTTCATTGCTCGATTTACTTTTTCGTAAATGACAAACCGCAATGAAGCACAATTATTCTAGTTCAAAAATTGTCACGAACACTTGGCACGCATGCTTACACTGTAGCGCACCTAACGTAATTTAAGAGTAGAACGAAAACGGGGCGAGATTCGCTTACCGCTTCACGGAAACAGAGTCCTTCGGATCCTAGGCCTAACGGCCGAAATCGGAAGTCGCCTGCGGTCCGGCGATCGGACGAGTTGAGCCGGCCGCGCTGTGCTGACCCCGGCTGACCACGGCTGGTTGAACCATGAGAGGCGTCGTCGAGTTGAGAGCCAGAGACGCAGTAGAAACGGACCGTAAAACATCTGTCCCGTAAAACGCAGGAGCCAGCGCCAAACCGCTACGTCTGGCTGCGTCGCCATCTCCGCGACGACCGGAAGCGTGTAAACCGGGACTGGCCGGGAAGTTAGAAAAGGCGCGGCAGCGGAAGCCACTGGGCGGAAGCTTTGCGTTTCGGTTTCGCTTTTCTCCGACATCGGCCACGGTCGCGGGCTGGTATGTTTGCGGCTGGTTGCGACGACGCGAGGGGCCACGAAAAGACGCCGAGTTGGCCGAGTACGAGTCATGGCCCACGATACGAGCAACGGGCCATTTGCCCCTGTCGACCGGCGATGCGGTATCCGCGGCTTAGTGTCACAATCGGTTTGTTGCCGTGCACGTTGACTCAAAGCTCGAAGTTATGCAGTTCCGTCAGTTCCGTTCCGGCACCAGCCGCACCACGTTTTCCGGTGCATCGCACGTGGAGGTATTTCGACGCATTCAGTGAACGTAAAGATCGCGCCCGCTGTCTTCGGTGCTGTGGAAGAAGTTGGGAGACGGAAGAAGCATCAAAACCAAGGCGTTTAGGACTCCAGTCCGGGCCGCCGGTCCACTCTGAACGAGAGGCGACGTGTGTGTGCACGCTTTGAGGAAGCCTCCACGTTTCGCCGCGCCAGACCTCGCCGATCGCGACCAGACCCCGAGTCCGAGAGGCTCTTGCGCAGCCAGGAACGGCAGCGAGGTAGGAGCTGCTCGTTCTGCGCAACCATGCAGTGCTCTACAGTGCTCGGAGCTCTCGTTGTCATGCGTGCTTGCTCCGAAGCCTTTGTGACCCCTTCGGACGCGCAAGTCGTACTTCGCAAAGGTTTGGACGGGGCCGCCCTCACCGAGCAGCTCCGCTAAATTCCGCTTACTTATGATCGCAATAAAAGCTTGCGTTTGTTCTCGGGAAAAAAATTGCGGGACCGCTCTCCGCGCCGCCGACGAGGTTGGCCGCCACCATGTTCTCAGCTGTTCACTCGCTCCCGCAGCGAGCGCCTTCCGATAATCCTCCCCGTTCCAAAATGCGATGCGATCTTCGTTTACATGGGCTGAATGAATGCGCACTCGCCATCTCGATCCACCTCTGTCTAGCGACTTTAATGCGATGCGCTTTGCGCATTATGCCGTTTACATGACCGCATATTGAATGCGGCAACTGGATTCAATGCGACTAAGTCGCATTCATGTAAACGCGGCTTATGGTATTTTTCGACATGTATGATGTATGTAACGATACCGGTGGTAAACGATGGACGTTTTTGTTGGAAGATGGCGGTCGTCTTTCTGCATGTATGGTTTAGTTATACCGGTGGTCTTGTGGTATAGGCGTTTCGTTGGAAAGATGGCGGTCGCCTACGTCATCGGACGCAAAATCATACCAGCCATACCGAGTCATATCGGCGAGCAAACCGGCTGCCAGTATAGACAGACCCGGAGCCATAGCGGTGCCGGTATCTCCAGTTATGGAGAACGCAAAACCAAACTAGCTGCATGTATAATAACAATAAATTATGGTGGTGTCATACCAGGACTGTACAAGCAGCAGGTTTGTTTCTTGTACGTTTTTCCAATAGGGGTATAGGGACCTAGTCGTAACGATCAGTCAGATAATTAAATACAATTTGTTAATTAACTTTTTAATTAGTGAAAATGAAAATATGGTTTCTATTAGAAACTTGCTGAGTCACTGAAAACCACAAAATAAACTCTTTTTAGAAGGATATAATGCAGGGGTAGCATTTTATGCGTTCTGTAAAAATGCTTTATTTGGACGAGTTTCTAGGTTTCAGTTTCTTATCAGAGCTCATCTTTGCACCCACGGTCCTGTTCCCCAGGGGCTTGGACGCGCAACACACGTGCACCTTGCTTCCCTCCATCCTACGAGGGAGGCGAGGGGGCGGCTACGCACTGCGGCCACCGGGCAGCAGGACCGTAGGTGCAAAGGTGCGCTATAGTAAGAAACCGAAGACTGGAAACGCGTCCAAATTGACCATTTTTTTTAGAACACCATAAAATGCTGCTCTTGTCTCATATCTTCACAAAGAAAATTGATTTAGTGTGTTTTGATGATGCTTAGCAAGTTTCTAATTGGAACCATGGGTCTATTTTTACTGATTAAAAATTTCAGGAACATACTATACTTAGGAGAGGCTGAAGCGGTTTTGTATTTGAGAAAACACTTTTAAATATTCTTCATTTGACCTCCAGAATCTCAAATATCAAAATTATTTGCTAATTTAATTAATTGATGCTGCATAGAGTCATTTTTAAAGCGCTGTGAAAGCACTTCCCTAGAGAGCGACGTCAAGAGAGCTGCTTTCAAAATCTTTGTTCACGCATCTTCAGCGCCTATCAAAGCTATGCACGCACATGCTATATTTTAAAAGAGCAGAAAAATGTGTCGCGACTGGTGCCAATGCGGGAGAATATACCTAGAAAACTTGCGATTGGACGCGCGGTCCTTAAGCGACACACGCTTGGCGGCCGAAGGGTCTTCTTACGATGTCACTATTGGTAGGATGTTTTTTTGTGTTTTCTCACGTTTAGTTATATCTTTGTGGAAAACGAACGGGACATTCAGATTCGCGGGATAAAACTACGCTAGAATGGACCTCCATCTAGTTTTCTCAAAGAAGTCTGGCACATCTCTGTAATAAGCCGACTGATCATTACAAATTAGCCTTTTATACTATGCCGCCCTGGCCATATAACTCACGTGCACAGACTGCGTAAATGTAGCTTTTACGGCTTTTTAAAAAAAAATCTGTAAAACATACAAAAAAAACACTCTGTAGAATGTTCCCCAATACGATACGATTGTATGGTTCCTTTCCCGCTTGCATTGTTCAACAAAGACCTATGGATATCCAGCGTTTCGTTGGAACGCTGGATGTCAGCGAGTCTCTACATCAGTGAGCGGTTTTAAACAAGCATGATGTTTGCACACCAGTAAGCTCTTATCCGAGGCTCACCAGGAGCATTAAGAGCAGAGGCGAAATGTAGTGACCTGATAAATTTGGTTGCAGGTATTTATTTTTAGAAGAACTGCATGCAGCAAAGCTTAACTTTGCTCAAAAGAAGATAATTAAAAATTCAATACTGAACAATGGTGTCCCTTGAGCTGTCAGACCAAACTCCCACTCTTGCCACTCAGGAGTTCCTAACTTGTGCGTAGAGGATCAGCACAACCCAGATTTGTGCTGCAAGTGCACCTGCAATATAAAAGTAGAAAAAACATGAGATGAAATATGAGACGTATACAATTCTGTGTAATGTGAAAATACAGTACATATCTTGAAGAGGAAAATGGGAGGGTATGCCCCTCCTTCTCCTCCCCTCCTCTTCTGCTCCCTCCCATTTAGGGGGAAATTTCCCTGAATTTAGCGGGAAAATTTCCCCACTAAAATTAGCGGGTTAAGTTTCCCACTAAATTTAGCGCGGAAATTGATGTCACATGACCTCAACACAAATGCAGTTTTTCCGCTAAAAGTAGCGGGGAAAATGACGTTGCATGACCGTGTCACGTCATCCATAAAAAAATTCAGTTTCTCAACTAGACTTAGCGGAAATATTAACGTCACATGACCACAACATTAATTCAATTTCCTGCCAAGTTTTGTTGGGCGGTTACGCCGACAGCGACGCTGCGAAACGCGGAAACGGGTGCTAAGAGCTGCGCTAAAAACTAAATTCATCAGGTGAAATAAAGTGAACATTAGAGATACTGTAAGAAAAAGAAGAGAATCTAAGATACCGTTCTCAGATCCTTCCTTTTGTCCGTTCTCAAATGTTTTGATTTCAAGAAATGTTTATCTCTTTATTCATGCCCAGAGAACCCCTCCCAGTTTCAGCATGAATGCAATAAATCAATGCAGACTAGACCTTGTAAACTATAATGCACATGAAAATGAATGTTTGCCACATAGTCATGTATGAGTCAGTGGCTCAGATCTCTAAATACATTTGTATTGAGGAACATTCTTGAATAAAACTTCTGGGCTTCGAATTCAACAGTTTGTACTTCCATAAGGAACACTTCCTTTGTAGAGCTTTTTATTGGTTCTTATTTAGCTCGCACGACAGATTCGGTACCTTGAATTCTCACTCGGTATCAACAGTTTTATATATTAATGTAATAGCGAAAGACAAGATGTATGGACTTGAGTACGGCTCAACAAGCACAGATGTTGAGAAAAGTACTGAAGAAAACTCAAATGTCAAAATAAAAATAAGCTGGAATGTGGATACAATTATGGACATGGTTATGAATACAGTTAGCAGATTCAATATGAAGAATATGTGTTAGACGCACGCTCAAAGAAACCTGTTGCATCTATATTCATTCAAATTACTTTGCAGAACCCAGCGCTGCAGTCTCAGGTGGGAGTTCGCTGAATGAGTCTACTGAAAAAGAGTGTAGACGGAAAAAGCAGTTCGATCTGCGACAATGAGCATTACATAAGGAAGTGACATGTCATTATTACTGTTACAGTTCCGAATGTTCCAAACTGTCAGTCGCATCATTCTGTGAGTTCCCTCCATACATTACAAGGTTTGGCTCTCTCAAATGCTTTGCGAGAAAAATGACGAACTGGAAATATCTAGACTAGTAGAAAAACTATTTCCAGAATGTTATCTCAGCATCGCAAAGAATATAAAAAGTTTCTAAAGACAAGGTTAGTGCAGGAGTAGAATAAACTAAACACTCTGTTTTTCGAAACCATCTTGCCGTAGTAAACGTATGAAGTTCCCCTAGGTAGAGCTAGTCATTACGGATGATTGTGCCCATTGCGTACCATAAAAATTTAATTTGCGACCTACAATATTTACAAACTCAATTAACTCTGAATAAGTGGACCACTTGGCATTAAAGATTGGCCTCACCATGACTGTCTGCCAACATCTACATAATAATTTCCATGAACCTATGTACTTCAAGAAAATATTTGGTGCGAGCTGCTTAAAACACAATAGCACTTTTTAACAAGTGCTGATTGTTGGGCAAGTTGGTACAGTGCGTTAGAAAACATGATTGCGCTTTGAAGACGGGGACATAGGAAGGACAGACACCACAGAGTGCTAACTTTCAACTGATTTAATTCAAGAACCTCAGCGTAGAAACACACTGCGTCACCGCACTACATCTCAGCCAATCCGTGGCCCTGTCACGGACCGCAAGTACGTCAACTCCTTATCCGCCAAGTCAATTGACGCCACACTGACACAACACGTGCCGGAACTATTTATAGCATCAGCCTCCATAATCTCTCTAACAGTCATATCTTTGTGCCTAGCAAGAACAGTAGACGAAGCAAATAATGGTTTGCACTCGCAGTCATGATCTGTCGTGTCACTGTCACGACTGCGGGTGCAAACCATTATTTGCTTCGACACGAGACACACATTATAAAAGCGATTGGTGCGAGCGACCAAGGCGATGAGCGACGTTTTCTAGAAGCCCAAGAACCGAGCGGCGCAAGCAGCGAGAGTGCGAAATCTTCGTAGCTCGGCGCCGGCACTCGTAGATTCTCGCCGTCGCTCGTCTCGTTGATCGCTACATAGCTTACATGCCGTTCAGAAAGGCGCTCTAAGTGCTTACCATTGCATTGGGACCAGCCTCGCATCCAACCGTAACCAGTCTTGACTTTTGTTTAAAGCCGCCGAGCTAGAAGTTAACCATAGTACATGCATCGTTTTTAGGCATATGGCTCCTCGTTCATTGCTCGATTTATATTTTCCGTAAATGACAAACTGCAATAAAGCACAATTATTCTAGTTCAAAAATGTTACGAACACTTGGCACGCATGCTTACGCTGTAGCGCACCTAACGTAATTTAAAAGTAGAACGAAAACGGGACGAGATTCGCATACCGCTTCACGGAGACAGACGTCTTCGGATCCTAGGCCTCACGGCCGAACTGGGAAGCCGCCTGCGGTGCGGCGATCGGACGAGTCGAGCCGGCCTGACCCAGGCTGACCACGCCTGGTTGAACTATGAAAGGCGCCGTCGAGTTGAGAGCCAGAGACGCAGTAGAAACGGACCGTAAAACCTCTGTCCCCCAAAACGCAGAACGAGCCAGCTACGCCAAAACCGCCAAAACCACTACGTCGCCATCCCCGCGACGACCGGAAGCGTGGAAGCGGGGAAGTTAGAAAAGGCGCGACAGCGGAAGCCACTGGGCGGAAGCTTTACGTTTCGGTTTCGCTTTTCTCCGACGCCGGGTTTGCGGCTGGTTGCGACGACGCGAGGGGCCACGAAAAGACGCCGAGTTGGCCGAGTACGAGTCACGGCTCACGATACGAGCAACGGGCCGTTTGCCGCTGTCGACCGGCGATGCGGTATCCGCGGCTTGGTGTCACGATCAGTTTGTTGCCGTGCACGCTGACTCAAAGCTCGAAGTTACGCAGTTCCGTTCCGGCACCAGCCGCACCACATTTTCCGGTGCATCGCACGTGGAGGCCTTTCGACGCATTCAGCATTCAGTGACCGTAAAGATGGTGCCCGCTGTTTTCGGTGCTGTGGAAGAAATTGCGAGACAGAAGGAGCACCGAAACCAAGGCGTTTAGGACTCCAGGCCGGGCCGCCAGTTCACTCTGAGCGAGAGGCGACATGTGTGCGCACGCTTTGAGGAAGCCTCCGCGTTTCGCCGCGCCAGAACTCGCTGATCGCGACCGGACCCCGAGTCCGAGAGGCTCTTGCGCAGCCAGGAACGGCACCGAGGTAGGAGCTGCTCGTTCTGCGCTACCATGCAGTGCTCAACAGTGCTCGGGGCTCTCGGTGTCGTTCGTGCTTGCACCGATGTCTTTGTGACCCCTTCGGACGCGCAAGTCGTACTTCGCAAAGGTTTGGACGGGGCCGCCCACACCCAGCAGCTCCGCTATATTCCGCTTAGTTATGATCACAATAAAAGCTTGGGTTTGTCCTCGGGAAAAAAATTGCGGGACCGCTCTCCGCGCCGCCGACGAGATTGGCCGCCGCCATGTTCTCAGCTGTTCACTCGCTCCCGCAGCGAGCGCCTTCCGATAATCCTCCCCGTTCCAAAATGCGATGCGATTTGCGTTTACATGGGCTGAATGAATGCGCACTCGACATCTCGATCCACCTCTGTCTAGCGACTTTAATGCGATGCGCTCTGCGCAATATGCCGTTTACATGACCGCATACGGAATGCGGCAACTGGATTCAATACGACTATAAGTCGCATTCATGTAAACGCGGCTTATGTTCTTTTTCGACATGTATGGTGTATGTAACGATACCGGTGGTAAACGATGGACGTTATGTTTGAAGATGGCTGTCGTCTTTCTGCATGTATGATTTGGTTACAACAGTGGTCGTGTGGTATAAGCGTTTTTTGTTGGAAAGACGGCTGTCGCCTACGTCATCGGACGCAAAATCATACCAGCACTCCGCATCATATCGGGAAGCAACCTGGCTGCCAGTATAGACAGACCCGGAGCCATAGTGGTGCCAGTATCTCCAGTTATGCAGAACGCCAAACCAAACTAGCTGCATGGATAATAACAAGAAATTACGTTGGTGTCATACCCGAACTGTACAATCAGCAGGTTTGTTTCTTGTACGTTTTTCCAATAGGGTATTGCCTTTTTTACTCTGTTATTTTTGCGTCAAAGTGCATTTTTTTGTATTTTCATCGTTTGTAATCATTTAGTTTGCATTATTGCTTTTTGGGCTCTTGTCGCGCATGCTAGCATTATAACTTCAGTTTCACATCCGATTTTTTATCTACAAGAAAGCAAATGCTTTGCATTTGCTTTCTTTCCTTGTAATCCAGGATTCTTATTTCCTCGGAACGTGTGTGTGTGTGTGTGTGTGTGTGTTTTAATTTTTTTTTATATTTTGACTTTGTTTCTTATTCTTTTGTTCTGATTGATACTTACCCTGAAAATACCCCCCCCCCCCCCTCATGGAATGCCCTTAACTGGGTGTTTGAGGTACCATGAATAAATAAATAAATAAATGTAGCAGAGCAGAAATATTGCACGAGTGGCCATACACTTTCGGACAATCTTTTGATAACCTATCGCCAGAAGGAAAGAAAGTGCTTTGTGGGCA
This sequence comes from Ixodes scapularis, assembly GCF_016920785.2. NCBI lineage: Eukaryota > Metazoa > Arthropoda > Arachnida > Ixodida > Ixodidae > Ixodes > Ixodes scapularis. The sequence goes on along the minus strand of NW_024609838.1, from coordinate 55,938,608 downwards.
GTAGCTTGCCACATATCTTTTTTCTCGGATAGCCGAGCAAAAAAATGCATCAGTTGCCACACTTTTTGAGATCATCCTTTGAACGCCTCTGGCCAGAAGAAAAGAGAGTGCTGTGTGAACAGGTGCTTGCCAGACCTTTTTTTCTCTCTTGTAACCAAGCAGCAATAATGTATCGGTGGCCATACACTTTCGGATCATATTTTGTACACCTATGGCCAGAAGAAAAAAAAAACGTGCTCTTTGGCCTTATGTTTCCAGACATATTTTGTCTCTGGTGTCCGAGCCGAAATGATGCATCAGTGGCCACACACATTCGGATCACGTTCTCAACACCTGTGTCCAGAAGAAAAGAACGTTCTCCATGGACAGATGCTTGTCAGACAACTTTTCTTTTTGTATAACCGAGCAGAAATAAGGCATCCTTTGCCACAAAATTTTGGATTATCATTTGAACACCAATGACCAGAAAAAAGAATCTGCTCTGTAGATAGGTGTTTGCCAGACATCGTTTTGTCTCTGGTAGCCAGGCAGAAATAATGCATTGGTTGCCACACACATTCCGATCATCGTTTGAACACCTATGGCCAGAAGAAATGAAAGTGCTTAGTGGCCATACATCATTTTGTCCCTAGTAGCTGAGCAGAGATAATGTATCAGGAGCCTCACACATTCAAATCATGTTTTCAGCACCTGTGGCCAGAAGAAAACGGGGCGCTCTGGGGCAATTTGCCTTCGGGGACGTATTTTTGTCTTTTGTAGCCGAGCAGATATAACGTATCAGTGGCCACTCATTTTCAGGTTCTCTTTTGAACACTCATGGCCAGAAAACAAGATAGTGCTCGGTAGACAGATGGTTGCCAGACATCCCTTATTCTCATGTAGCAGAGCACAAAAATTGCATTGGTGGCCGCACACTTTGGGATCATAATTTGAACACCTGTGGCCAGAAGAAAAGAGAGTTCTTTTTGGCCAGATGCTTGCAAGACATCTTTTTTTTCTCTTGTAGCTGATAATACATTAATCATCAGTGGCCACACACTTTCGGATCATAATTTGAAGACTTGTGGACAGAAAAAAAAGAGTGCTTTTCAACAAATGCTTTCTAGTCAAATTTTTATCTCTTGGAGACGAGGTAAAATAATTCATCAGTGGCCACACACGTTCGGATCAACTTTTAACAGCCTTTAAACACCAGTGGAAAGAAGAAAAGACAGTGCTCTGTGGGCAGATGCTTGCCAGATATCTTTTTTTTTCTCGTGCAGTCGAGCCGAAATAATGCATCAGTGGCCACGCACTTTCGTATCATATTTTAAACAGCTGTGGCCAGAAGAAAACAGAGCAATCTGTGGACAAAAGCTTGCAAGACAACCTTTGTTTTTGTAGCCAAGCAGAAATAATGCATTGGTAGCCATACACTTTCGGATCATATTTTGTACACCTATGGCCAGAACAAAACAAGTACTCTGTGGCGAAAAGCTTGCCAGACAAATGTTTGTCTCTAGTAGACAAGCAAAAATAATGTGTCAGTAGCCACACACGATCGGATCATGTTTTCAATACCTGGAGGAAGATGGAGAGACTCTGTGGAAGGATGGTTGCCAGACATATCTCTGTTTCTTGTAGGCGAGCGAAAATAACGCATCATTTGCCGCGCACTTTTAGATCATGTTTTGAACACCTGTGGCCAGAAGAAAAGAGTGTTCTGTGGTAAGATGCTTGCCAGGCACCTTTTTGTCTCTTGGAGCCAAGCAAAAATAATGCATCAGTGGCCATCCAGTTTCGGATGATCTTTTCAACACCTAAGGCCAAAAGAAAAGAAATGCTATGTTGCCAGATGCTTGCCAGACATATTGTTGTATCTTGAACCCGTGCAGACATAATGCATCAGTGGCCACACACTTTCGGATCATCTTTTGAACACCTGCGTCCAGAAGAAAAGAGAGTGTTCTGGTGCCAGACACTTGGCAGGCATTTTTCGTCTCGTGTAGCCGAGCAAACACGAATGCATCAGTGGCCACGCACTTTCGAATAATCTTTTGAACACCTATGACGAGAAGAAAAGGGAGTGCTCTGTGGACAGATGCTTGGCAGACATATTTGCGTCTCATGTAACCAGGCAGAAATAATGCATCAGTGGCCATCCACTTTCGGATAATCCTTTGAACACCTGTGTCCAGAAAAAAAGAGTTCTCTCTAGACAGATGCTTGTCAGACATTTTTTTGACTCTCCTAGCGGAGCAGAACTAATTCATCAGATGTCGCAGAGTCTCGGATTATCTTTTGAACGCCTGTGGCCAGAAAAAAACTAGTTTGCTGTGGTCAGATGATTGCTAGACCTCGTTTTTTTTCTCTTCGAGCCTAGCAAATATAATGCAACGGTGGCTATAGACTTTCGAATCATGTTTTCAACACCTGTGGCCAGAAGAAAAGAGAGTGCTTTGTGACAGATGCTGTCAGACATCTTTTTGTGTCTTGTAGCTGAGCAGATATGATACATCAGTGGCCACACTCTTTCGGAGAATGTTTTGAACACCTGTGGCCAGAAAAAAGAGTACCCTGTGAAGAGATGCTTGTCAGACATCGCTTTGTATCTGCTAGCCACGCAGAAATAATGCATCAGTGGCCGCACACTTTCGAATAATGTTTTGAACACCTGCGGCCAGAAGCAAAAGAAAGTGCTCTGTGACAGATGCTGTCAGACACCTTTTGTCTCTTGTAGCCGAGCAGATATAATGCATCAGTGGCCACACTCTTTCGGAGAATGTTTTTTAACACCGGTGGCCAGAAAAAAAGAGTACCCTGTGAAGAGATCCTTGTCAGACATCGCTTTGTCTCTGCTAGCCAAGCAGAAATAATGCATCAGTGGCCGCACACTTTCTAATAATTATTTGAACACCTGTGGCTTGAAGAAAAGAGAGTGCTTTGTGAAAGATGCTGTCAGACATATTTTTGTCTCTTGTAGCCGAGCAGATATTGCCGCGCGCGCAGCAGGCCAAGTAGGCGGCGCGCGCGCGGCCTAACGGTTATCGCGCTTGTTTTCCACACTGAAAGCCAGGGTTCAATTCCTGGCCGCGGAGGCACATTTTTGTTGACTCTGTAAAGTAATGTTCTGGTAAATTCGAGAACCATCTTGCTGATTCAAGGTTAGAATGTTCTATGCGCCGAATCTTCTACGCCGAACGATCCAGAAACCCACGAGGGTGTATAAGGGATTCCGCCAGGCGAGCGGAGTCAGTTTTCGCCCCAGTGTTTGACTCTGCTGCTACGCCGACTGCGACGCCCGCGAGGCTTTGTTATTATCTTTTGTACCCTTTTATTTTTGGCACAAGTTCGCCACATTAATCGTTTATTTCTTCCTGTTTATTTATTGTTTTTTTGTCACCACCCTTGACAATATGATGCATCAGTGGCCACACTCTCTCGAAGAATGTTTTGAACACCGGTGGCCAGAAAAAAAGAGTACCCTGCGTAGAGATGCTTGCCAGACATCGCTTTGTCTCTGCTAGCCAAGCAGAAATAATGCATCAGTGGCCGCACACTTTCGAATAATGTTTTGAACACATGTGGCCAGAAGAAAAGAGAGTGCTCTGTGACAGGTGCTGTGAGACATCTTTTTGTCTCTTGTAGCCGAGCAGATATGATGCACCAGTGGCCACACACTTTCGGATAATGTTTTGAACACCGGTGGCCAGAAAAAAAGAGTTCCCTGTGAAGAGATGCTTGTCAGGCATCGCTTTGTCTCTGCTAGCCAAGCAGAAATAATGCATTAGTGGCCGCACACTTTCGAATAATGTTTTGAGCACCTGTGGCCAGAAGAAAAGAGAGTGCTCTGTGGACAGATTCTCGTCAGACACCTTTTTGTCTCCTGTAGCCGAGCAGAAATAATGCATCAGTAGCCACACACTTTCGGATAATATTTTGAACACCTGTGGCCAGAAACAAAGTGCGCTGTCGACACAAGCTTGGTAGACATAATTTTGTCTCTGGTAGCAGAGCAGAAAAAATGTATTAGTGGCTACACTCATTCGGATCATCTTTCGAACAGCTGTGGCGAAAATAGAAGAGTGATCAGTGGTCTGATGATCGCTTGGCCTCTTTAATTTCTCTTGGAGCATAGCAAAATTAGTGCATCATGGCCACACACTTTCGAATCATGTCTACAACACTTCTGGCCAGAAGAAAGGAGTGCCTTGTGGACATAGGTTTGTCTCTTGCAGGCGAGCAGAAATAATGCATCAGTGGCCACCCACTTTCGCATAATCTTTTGAACACCTGTGTCCAAAAAAAAACGTATCTCCACGTGGTGAATAAAGTTGATTGAGGCGAAGCTCTGGTGGTGCTTGTCTGCGTAGACGCTGAGCCGCCGCATGCAGTGCCTTTCGTTCATTTTCATCCATGTCACGCTGCGGTCAAATGCTCAAATGCGTATATAACCACGTTCCATGCCACACATTCTTTTTCTCACATAGATGAAAACGAACGAAAGGCTCGGCATGTTGCGGCTCACCATCTACGCAGACAAGCACCACCAGAGCTTCGCCCCAATCAACATCATTCACCACGTAGAGATGCGGCTGTTTTTTCTGCCCTACACGAGCACAAGAGCAAGTGCTCTCGTGCTCGTGAGCACGAGCACCCGACGCCGGACATCGGATGGACATACGGACATGGCTAGCCCGTAAGGAGCTTCGCCCGTAAAGAGACTGCTCTCTGGACAGATGCCTGTCAGACATCTTTTTGTCACCTCTAGCGGAGCAGAAATATTTCGTCAGGGGCCACACACTTTCGGATCATCTTTTGAACACCTTTGGCCAGAAGAAAACAGTGCTCTGTGGTGAGATGCTTGCTAGGCCTCGTTTCTTTCACTTGGAGCCTAGCAAATATAATGCATAAGTAACCACACACTTTCGAATCATGTTTTCAACACCAGTGGCCAGAAGAAAATAGAGTGCTCTTTGGTCAGGTGCTTGCTAGGCATCTTTTTTTTTGTCTCATGGAGCCAAGCAAAAATAATGCATCAGTGGCCATACACTTTCGAATCATGTTCTCAAAACCTGCGGCCAGAAGCAAACAGGGTGCTCTGGGGCCAGATGCTTGCGTGACGTATATTTGTCTCCTGTAGCCGAGCAGAAATAATGCATCAGTGGCCACACATTTTGGAATGATCTTTTGAACAACCGCGGCCAGGAGAAAAAAAAAGTTCTTTGCCCTGATACTTGGCAGACATATGTTTGTCTCTTGTAGCCTAGACGAAGTAATGCACCAGTTTCCACACACTTTCGGATTATCTTTTCAACACCTGTGGCTAAAAGAAAACAGAGTGCTCTGTGGTCGTATGCTTGCTAGGCATCATTTTGCCGCTTGGAGTCGAGGAGAAAGAATGCATCAGTAGCCACACACCTTTAGATCATCTTGTGGACACCAGTGGCCAGAAGAAAAGAGTGTGCTTTGTAGAGAGATGCTTGCTAGGCATAATTCTGTCTCCTGTAGCCGAGCAGAAATAAGTCATCATTGGCCTGACACATTTCGGATCATCCTTTGAAGACCTGTGGCCCGAAGAAAAGAGTGTGCTTTGTGACCGACAGCTTCTTTGGCGTCATTTTTGTGTCTTGAAGCCGAGGACGAATAATCCATCACTGGCCGCATAGTTTCGGATCACCTTTTGAACACCTGTGTCAAGAAGAAAAGAAAGTGCATTGTCGTCAGATGCTTGTCAGACACCCTTTTGTCTCTGCTAGCCGTGGAGAAGTAATGCATCAATAGCCACACACTTTCGTATCGTCTCTTGAACACCTGTGTCCAAAAGAATAGCGTGCTCTATGATCGGATGCTTGCGAGGCATTTTTGTAACATGGAGCAGAGCTAAAATAATGCATAAGTGGCCACACACTTTAAAATCATGTTTTCAACACCTGTGGCGAGAAGAAAAGAAAGTGCTCTGTGGACAGATGCTTGCCAGACATTTTTTTTTTTTTCTTGGAGCCAAAGGGGAAATAATTCAACAGTGGCCTCAGACCTTCAAATTATTTTTCGAAGACCCATGGCATGAAGAAAAGACTGCGCGTTGTGGACAACAGCTTCCTCGCGTCTTTGTGTGTCTTGGAGACGAGGACAAATAATGCACCAGTGGCCGCACACTTTCGGATCATTTTTGAACACCTATGTCCATAAGAAAAGGGAGTGCTTTTTGGACACATGCCTGCTAGGCATATTTCTGTCTTTTAGAGCCGAGCAAATATAATAATCAGTCGAGAACACATACTCGGAAATCATTTGAACCGTGTGACTAGAAGAAAAGAGATTGCTCTGTGGACATATTCTTGCCAGACATCATTGGTCTCTGGCGGGCGTCGGATCATGTTTTCAACACCTGTGGCCAGGAAAAAACCGGGTGCTCTGGGGCAAGATGCTTGCGTGACGTCTATTTGTCTCCTGTAGCCGAGCACAAATAATGCATCAGTGGGCACACATTTTCGCAAGATCTTTTGAACCAGCGTGGACGAAAGAAAGGAAAGTGCTCTTTGGCAAGCTACGTAGCAGACATATTTTTGTCTCTTGTAGCCGAGCAGAAATTATGCATCAGTGGCAACACACTTTCGGATAGTCTTTTGAACACCTGTGGCCAGAATGGAGGAGTGTTTCGTGGACAGATGCTTGTCAGACATCGTTTTGTGTACCATTTTTTAGACCGCCTGAGACTGGGTGGAAGAAACACGACGATGTCGTCGTGTTTCTTCCACCCAGTCTCAGGTGTTCTAAAAAATGGTAAACTTACACCAGCTCGCCTGCGCCCTCACTGTTTTTTTTTATCGTTTTGTGTCTTGTAGCTGAGCAGAAATAACGCATCAGTGGCCGCATTCTTTCGAAGCATGTTTTCAACACCTGTGGCCAGAAGAAAAGAGAGTGCTCTGTGGACAGATGCTTGCCAGATATATTTTTGTTTTCTTCTGTAGCCGAGCAAAAATAACCCCAGACAACACACCAATTTTGGAGCTGCACCTGGCCAACAATGGCAAACACTGGCGCCAGAGTTTGGTTCATCTTTGGCATTTTTGCCAAGTGAAACTTCTTCCAAAGTTGGCCCTGCCATTATCACCAACTTTGGGCCATCGTTCAACCAATGCTCCACCCATTATTGGCACCAAAGTTTGGCCATCGTTCAACCAATGTTCCACCCATCATTGGCACCCAAACAAGACCACCGTTTAACCAAATTTCAAGTCATCATTGGCACGTTTGTTGGGCCATTGTTAAACAAATATTTCAGCCATCATTGGCACCCACACTATGTCATTGGCTATGCAAATTTTGGCTATCACACTAATTCAGTGGCTATGCCATCATTGGCATACAAGTTCATTCATTAAATAGGCCGTTATTGGCAGTCAATATAATTGTTAATGCCACATCTTTAACGCTGGCTATGCAATGATGGCACTGCGTTTGAATGCTGGTTATTCCAACATTGGGTTTTAAGAACCCCTACTCTGTTTTGTATTAGTAGCCTAATGCAAAAAAATGGTCTGGGCACAAATGGCCAGGTTCTCCTATGCTTTGTCTGCGCAATATTTTATCTGACGAGCAAATAACTAACTTAAGATCAATTAATACTTCTTTTGGAACTTTTATTGAAAAGGGCTAGGAAGGAGGCTCAGCGGGGAGCCTATGCCTGGCCCTGGGGAGTGTTCTCGGGTGAGTCCTGGGGCTGGGGAGCCATTACGGCTTCTGAACGGCTCTTCCTTCCGTCTCCCAGTCGCAAGACCCTGGCAGCCACTTCAGCACTATTTTTCAGGTGCCGATTCTTCAATTTTTAGCTTCGCACTGATGGCATCTATGAAAATATTCAAAGGTAAAAAATCAACGCTTTCAAACCCACAATGGTCTTAGTAAAGCACACTCCAAGCAGCACGTTGTGAATGGGCGAAGGCTCTGCATAAGTTCACTTGTCCTTGTAGCATCTCGATGTCCTGAAGAGCTTGGCTCACAATAGACTAAAAGTTCCTCCGCAACCTCAACAAAGTCCTCGTGAAGTCACGGATGACTGGTCACCATTATTTCTTTCTGAACAATGTAACTGAATATATCATGCAATAGAAAATGAACAGACGCGATCAAGTCACGAAAGGCGGTGCTGGCTCACTTGCTGTAGCATAAGCCTAACTTCGGCATCCCTCTACTGACAAAGGCTTGCTGAAATGAATCGCTCTCGAGCTAGCATCTGGCACCCATGCCAATTATTCGTTATCTTTGAATGGGTATCGTCTGGAAAATTGGATATCTAAAACCTATTTAAAACGTCCCTTACTGAATTAAACTTTTAAACGATGGAAACCCGCAAAGAAAAAGCACTCGCAGATGAGTTTCTAAACAGGCAGCAAAACAGACACAAAATATTCTCTTTAAATCTCCCAGAAGTTTATTACACATCGAATGTTCCGTAAAGCAGTACAAACGTGCAAACGATCTGCGAAATGTAAGGAGGCACGTGGTAATTCTAGGCCACATTGTCTGTTCTCCCGGCAGCTGGAAAAATATTTTCCCCAAAATTCTCCTGACAGATGCCTCTCATTGGCGGTGGCAATCAGTTCATTGAAGGACGTTTTATTGACACAACGCTTTATAGACACGCTCCTTCATCAGCAGATTTTTTTACAAAAAATATAATTAGCTTTTTGTTTTCAGGTCACAATTTACCCGAAATTGTCGCCGCAACTGGCATGTAGGGGGGGGGGGGGACGCGCGGGTTAACATACTTGTGATGAGCCGTCGCACAACGTCTCCGCGAGGCTGCGTGGACGGGTTCGGCGGCCGGTGACATTCCCGCGAACAAAGGTGGATATTCTGCCGCCGGCACAATAGCCCGGGGGAAAAAATGCCGGCAGTTGCCTCCTATTGGGTCTCGTATAAAACGAATTGTTAAAACAACTATTTTAAGCTGAAGAGTAACTCCCTGGTAAGGTGCGGGGTAAGGTGCCTGGTTGAATCATTAGTGTGGGATTACTTTATTTTTTTAGGCATATGGTGATACCTAGAAAATTTCTTTTTTACGACTAACACTGAAAAAATTAATGTTGTCAACGAAAATTTATGAGACTCCCTTTCGGGGGGTGAATGGAGGACAGCGAGGCTTGGGCCGCCGGCTGGCCGCTGGGAAGCGACGTGTACAGGTGGGGCGATTGGGTTTATATTTATCAAATGAGCAGCCGCAGACTGTGATACACGCGCCGTCCGAAACTGACGGAATTTGTTTCTCCCCGCTATATCCTCCATTCACACCCGGGAAGTGCGCAGTTCCATATCATTTAATTCAACAAAGTTTCGTCCACAACAGTTTTTTTTTTTTTGGCGTTAGTCATAAAAACAAAACATGTTGTAAATATCGTCAAATAATTAGAAAAAAAATGTTCGAGCAAAAAAAAAAAAAAAAAACAAGCCCACAGTGGTGGATTCAATCAGGGTCCCGCTATGTATGAGTCAGACATCTTACAACTGAGCTACTCTACAGCTTCAAATAGCCGTTTTAACGATTCGTTTTATACGATACCCAATAGGGGACAACTGCCGGCATTCTTTTCCCGGCTGCCGGGAGAATATCCACTTCCGCGAAAAATTTCCCCGCACCGTGCGATTCGCGTAGCGAGTGTCGGTAATATGTTAGTGTCGGCGAAACGTGTATAAGAAACGTGTGTACATGAAAAGTTGTCTATGAAACGTGTTTTCACAAACAGCCGGGAGAAGAAGAAAGTCAGTATTCTACCTGGAGTTGCAAAATTTCAGGCAGCTCCATAAAATTTTGGAAAAATTATTGTCCCGGCTGCCGGGAGAATAGGAACTGCCTAATTCTATGAATAATCTGGAAGAGTTCCCGGAGAACAGCGGCCACTCGTTGCCATAAAGCAGGATGCCGCGCACTTACCAAAAAATTAGCGGACTTCAAAAATACATTCCGAGATATTTGTTGATATGGGCACTGGAGAACAACCACGTACACACACAAACGAGGTGGTAGGGCTCCGTGGAGATTCAACAAGATGCGGTCCAAGCTGTCCTTTGCCGAATCAAACCACATCACGAGAATTTCTCTGACTTCTTCGAAGGAATCGCTTGTTGCCGATATACCCGCATGACTTTTCAAACACAGAGCCACACAGGCCGCAGCCAAGAGTTAAGTTAGGTCAGGGGAAAGGATTGCTGGTAAGGGGAAGTAGATGTGTTCCTGGAGAGGAGAGTAGGAAGCATTCCCCTTCCTCCAGCATTTCGCCTGCATCCTGCTTCTTCAAGGTCCCCAGGCGGGTGCGCCCACAAAAGGCTTATCGTCGTGGGTCATTCGTACAATGAACGCAGCGTGAGGATTTGTCAGTAAATACCTTTGTGAGTTCGTCCCATAGTTGATAGTGCAGTGGATGCTGAGTGAGTGGTCTACCAAGCAGTGTCCTCTAGGCAGGTGCCGTTCTCTGCCTTGTGACCCGCTTGGAGACTATAGTCACGTGACCGTAACCGGAGACACGCTTGGCCTAAAATACGCATAGCGTCTACTCTGCTGTCAATACCGAGTGAACAGGACAGCAGCACGAAGGCTACTCGGGGACAACTTTTCTTGGCAATGCAGTGGAAGCTACAGGCCCGCGCTCCCTTTCCCATTTTGAGCGCTGAATAAAGCTCTGCGCGGGATCTCCTCCTTTCCACTGCATTGCCAAGAAAAGTTCTCGCCGAAATAGTTTTTTCAGTCCCAATGAAACTGCCCTTCCCAAATGTTACCCAAAGACGGGAGGTATGAAGACGCAATGTTTTACGCCATAAAACCCTCTCTAAACTTAGATGCAAAAATAACCGCGTCTTATTTCTGTGCACGATGTCCACAAATAAACTGAAATAACAAAGAAAAAAATATTACTCAGAAATAACCTGTGCCGTATATTTCGCAACACGCTAATAGATTTTTTTTTTGTTTCGCAAGGGTTGTGTACATGTAACCAAAATTGTACCTTTTCTTAAACCATGTAATCATAAATGCAACACAGATGCGAAGATCCCCAAAGCTGAAGTTAAAAAAACGAGAATCTAACAAAACGATGACAGCACATAGAGGGGTTCTGGGCTCGAAAGTGATAACGACTTATCATATCGCGGAATAATAAAAAAGAAATATATCAGCAATACCGCTTGCATATTTGAGGAATTTGCAGAAAACTTAGGCAATGGGACGCCCCTAAGGGGGCGCGAAATTCACGATTAAGGTATTAAATATTTGTTTCAGGTGCTAAACGTGTTTTAAAGTATATTTCATCGTTCTGGACGTGGGCGTCGACGGACATAGCGCCGCTGCTTGCAACCGCTGTCGAGGTGAGGACTACTTTTTACACGTTGTAACGACACTATATCGGGCTATTGGCTCGTATATTTGACCCGCAAGCAGGCTCGAGCGAGTTGTTTCGAATCTCGGTGCAACACAGAACAACGGCATAGCAATCGCGGCATGAGGACCGACTGCGCCTTGATCTGGCCGACCCCGCCAGCTCTGCTGTAATGTGAGCGTGGGAATTCGGAGCACCGATAGCTCACTGTTGTCACAAGAAGCTGCTTTGTCGTTGAGACCTCGCAAACGTCTGCGGAGCCATTCCAGTGCTTCGCGCATCTCCCGCGCAGCATCGCAACCTTTTTGGCGCCTGATAGGCCAACAGAGCCCGTAGCATGTGCTGCGGTTCATTCTATTTTGAAGCAGAGTAGCCGCGAAGTACGTGAACCGTTGCGACGATGCGTGATGTTGAAAAATAAACAAAAAAAATTATCGCGCGGCTTTTTCCAGTTTTAGATGAGGCGATTTAACACATGAATGCTGTAAATATCATCTAGGGATTAATTTGTTGACACTATTATTGCGTTCATTCGGCTCGCACTCTACACTAATGAACTGATCTTTTGATTTTGAAAGTTGCAATTTCTAGAGAGCTTCGTGACAATTCCAGTAGTTCTTTGCCGTACTGAATCCTGCAGCACCTATAAACTCCACCCAATACCACTACGTTGTAGTTCCGTGGAATCCTGAGGCCATTGAATACAGTGAAGCGCCACAAAACTTTTATTTTTGGTGGCCGCCCGCCTGTCTACCCTGGTCGGCTCCAGCCAAGAAGAGACGAAAGGCGCCAAGAAAATCTCTTCCCTGGAAGTTCCGTGTAATTCCGGTGCCCGGAAAATACACTGAGACGCCATGCTGGCAGTTAGCCGAATTTCCTGGGCAGTCCCGGTCCAGTCAAGAATGGCCAAGGCCCAGTCTTGGCCCCATAGCTAGTCTAAGCAAGTGTGCTGCCTAGGGTTTACCATGTTGTACACTCCTTCATTAAGCAACTAATCGAAATACAACTTTCCAATTGACACCTTTGCGCTCAACTAAGTATTTAATAAGGTTTGCCACTTAGTTTTCTTTCATGAATGTTTCATTTAATTACAGCGCCTTCCTATAAGCATCTTTATCAAGACGCCTTCTGGCAACAGTGATCTTCATTTGCTAGAGTACTTCATTCGTTTTTAAAGTTCTGTTCTAGAAAACGAGGCACCGTGATACCTTGCGCAAACACATTTTAAAAGTTGGTAACCCATTGGCTGATAGGCCAACGTTGGTCAGCCTAGGCCAATCGATTAGCAATGTTGGTAAGCCATTGGCTAAGACAGGCTACTGTTGGCCAGAGTAAGCCAGTAAATTACCAACGTTTGTAGGCCACTGACTAAGACAGGCAAATGGTGGCCAGCTTAAACCAATCGATTGACAACGTTGGTAACCCATTGTCTCTATTACAATTTATATTCCTGCGGCCGATGTCACTGCCGTAGTCAATACAGCAGTTGTCGTAATTTGTACGCAATTTGAAGTCATTTTTGGGCAAGCCGACATAACGCCCCTGCTTCTTCTGTTATATGTTGCGTTATAAGCTTTCTTTGCAGAGAGAAATGCGCATCAACTTTATTTCACCTCCTACCTCAAACATAGGGTGTCCGAGATGTTTGTTCAAAGTGATTTTTTTATTCGTGAAGACGTGCAATTGCTTAATTAATCGCTGAATATTTGTTTGAAGGTTTTATTTTTGCTAAAAATATTAGTGCTTTTAATTTATTTTTAATTTTGTCCGGTTCATTCTCTATTATAGGCGTTGTTTCGCTGCTCAGCAAAGAGTTGCTTTGAGATTTTCAAGATCACACACAGCCGACAATACACCCGTGTCGTAGGTACTGGGGAAGCGGGAAAGCTTTCGGGTTTGAGCCCTGCCTCTACATTCCCCCGCTCCCCTTGGAAAGGTTCCCCGGCTGCCTGGCTAAATGGGCATAAAAGAAGAGGCACTATGCTTTTTGCCATATAAACATATACACAAATCGAAGGAAGCGTGCATTTTGTATTGCGTGTGGAATTTACTGAGCATAACTATCAGTTTTGGGAAGACGCGCGTTAGCTATAATTGGTGACAGGTGGTAGAAGCGCCTCCCATCCTTTACCACTTTTGCAAAGCAAAGGATCGGGAGGAGGCTACCTCCTCCTCAGCGTTTACTTTTTACCTGGCACCGACGGCGGAGTTTTTCTTCGTGGACGTTCAAAATTGCTACAGCACGCAATGCATACAGCGTTTTAATTCAGTTGCTAACTTGCCCTGCGTGTGAAAACAGAGGAATCGTTTCCCCCCGAAGCCGTAGCTACAGACTTTTCTCAGCGTTCGCGATCAGCACATTAAAAGAACTAAGCCAATTAATTACAACGTTGGTAACCCACTGGCTAAGACAGGCCAATGTTGCCAAACCTAAGTCAATTCATTACCACTGTTGGTAACCCATTGGCTAAGACAGGCCAATGTTGGCCGGCCTAAGCTAATCGATTACCAAGGTTGGCAACTCATTGGCTAACATAGACCAATGTTCGCCAGCTTAAGCGAAATGATTACGAATGTTTGTAACAAATTGGATAAGACAGGCGAATGTTGGCCAGCCTAAGCATACCGATTGACAACGTTGGTAAGAAATTCGCTGAGATTGGCCAATGCTGGCCAGTCTAAACCAATCGATTGCCAACTTTGGTAAGCCATTGGCTGAAAAAGGCCACTGTTGGCCAGCCTAAGCAACTCATTTGCCAACATTGGCAGGCCGTTGGTCAAGTTAGCCCAACGTTGTCTAGTACACGCCAGTGTACCACCAATACTGGTTGCACGGTGGCCACATTGGCCCAACATTGGACCATTGTTTGCCAATTAAATACCAATGTTCACTCGAAGTTGTGTGCTGTCAGGGATGCTTCAGTGGACATACACATTTGGATCCTATTTAAAAACCTATAGCCAGAAGAAAAAAGTGCTCTGTGGCCAGATGATTGTCAGACATATTTTTGCCTCGGGTAGCTGAGCAGGAATAATGCATCAGCGCCACACACATTTGAACCACGTTTTCAGCACCTGTGGCCTAAAGAAAAGAGAGTGCTTTTGTATGCAAATGCTTTCGAGGCATCTTATTGTCCCTTTGAGCAGAGGGGAAAGAATGCATCAGTAGCCACATACTTTTAGATCATCCTGTAGACACCTGTGGAAAGAAGAAAAGAGAGTGCTTTGTGGACCGATCCTTGACAGATATCCTTTTTTCTCTTGGAGCCAAGCAGAAATAATTCATCAGTGGCCTCACACCTTCGGATCATCTTTTGAAGACCTACGGCCCGAAGAAAAAACTGTGCTTTGTGGACTACAGCTTCCTCGGCGTTTTTTTTTTTTTTTTGTGCCTTGAAGCCGAGGATAAATAATGCATCAGTGGCCTCACACTTTCGGATCATCTTTTGAACGCTTGTGGCCAGAAGAAAAGAGAGTGCTTTGTGGAGAGATGCTTGATGGGCATATTTTTGTCTAATAGAGCCGAGCAAAAATAATGCATCAGTGGCCACACATACTCGGACTATCATTTGAACACCTGTGGCAATGCGAAAAGATGCTCTGCTTTCAGATGGATGCTTGGCTTCTTTTTTTCTCTTGGAGCCTAGCAAATATAATGCGTCAGGGGCCAAACATACTCGGACCATCATTTGAACAGTGTGGCCAGAAGAAAGGAGATTGCTCAGTGGACAGACGCTTCCCAGACATATTTGGTCTCTGGTGGCCGAGCGTCGTATCATGTTTTCAACATCTGTGGCCAGAAAAAAAAAAACGGGTGCTCTGGGACCAGATGCTTGAATGACGTTTGTTTGTCTCCTGTAGCCGAGCACAAACAATGCATCAGTGGGCACACTTTTTCGAAATATCTTTTGAACTACCGTGGACAAAAGAAAGTGCTCTTTGGCAATATACGTGGCACACATATGTTTGTTTCTTGTAGCCGAGCAAAAATAATGAATCAGTGACCACACACTTTTGAATAATTTTTTGAACAACTACGGCCAGAAGAAAAAAGTACTCTTTCGACAGATGCCTACCTGTCCTCTTTTTGTCTCTTGTAGCCAAGGAGCAATAATGCATCGGTGGCCATACACTTTCGTATCATCTTTTGTACACTTATGGCCAAAAGAAAAAACAAAAACGTGCGTTTGGCCATATGCTTGCCAGGCAAAATTTTGTCTCTGGTGGCCGAGCAGAAATGATGCATCAGCAGCCACACACATTCGGATCATCATTTGAACACCAATGACCAGAAGAAAAGAATGTGCTCTATGGCAAGACGCTTGGCAGACATTTTTTTGTGTCTTGTAGTCAAGCAGATATAGTGCATCAGTTGCCATACGCTTTCGGATCTTCTTTTGAACACCTATGGCCAGAAACAAAAAGTTCTCTGTGGCGAAATGCTTTGCAGAAAAATTTTTGTTTCTGGGCGTCGAGCAGAAGTGATGCATCGGTGGCAACACACATTCGGATCACGTTTTCAACCCCTGTGGGCATAAGAAAAGAATATGCTATCTGGCTAAGTGCTAGCGAGACACCTTTATGTGTCTCGTAGCCGTGCAGAAATAATGCATTGGTGGCCAGACTTTCCGATCATGTTTTCATCACCTGTGGGCAGAAGAAAAAAAGAGTGATATGTGTGGAGATGACTGCCTGGACATCTTTTTGTCTCTGGTAACTGAGCGGAAATAATGTCAGTGACCACACACTTTGGGATAATCTTTTGAACACCTGTGGCCAGAAGGAAAGAGAGTGCTCTGCGGACAAACACTTGTAAGACATCGTTTTGTCTCTTGTAGCCGAGCAGAAATAAGGCATTTGTGTCCACACACTTTCGGATCACCTTTTGAACACGTATGGCAACGAGAAACGAGAGTGCTCTGTAGACAGACGCTCTTCAGGTGTTTTTTGTCTGTTGCAGCCGAGCACAAATAATGCATCAGTGGCCGCACACTTTCGGAGCATCTTTCTAACACCACTGGCAAGAAGAAAAGAGTGATCTCTGGTGAGATGCTTGCTATGCACCTCTTTGTCTCTTGGAGCCGAGCAGATATAATGCATTAGTGGCCACACACTTTCGAATGAGGTTTTCAACTCCTGTGGACAGAAGAAAATATGGTGCTCTGGGGCAATATGCTTGCGAGACGTCTTTTTGTCTCTTGTAGCCGAGCAGAAATAACGAATCAGTGGCCAAACACTTTCTGATTATCTTTTGAACACCTATGGCCAGAAGAAAAGGGAGTGCTATGTGGACAAATGCTTGACAGACATCGGTTTGTCTCTTGTAGCCGAACTGAAATAATGCATCTGTGCCCACACAGTTTCGGAACACGTTCTCAGCACCGATGGCCAGAAGAAAAGAGAGTTCTCCGTGGACAGATTCGTGTCAGACAACATTTCCTTTCTTGAAACCGAGCGCAAATAATGCATCAAAACCCACACACCTTCGGATCATAATTTGAACACCAATGACCAGAAGAAACAAATATGCTCTGTGGCAAGGTGCTTGCCAGACATCTTGTCTCTGGTAGCCAAGCAGAAATAATTCATCAGTTGCCTCACGCATTCGGATCATATTGTCAGCACCTGTGGCCAGAAGAAGACAGGGTGCTCTGAGGCAATATGCCTTGAGAGACGTATTTTTGTCTCGTGTTGCCGAGCAGAAATATTGCATCACTGGCCACTCTTTTTCAGATCCTCTTTTAAACACCTATGGCCATAAAACAAGATAGTGATCAGTAGACAGATGGTTGCCAGACATTCTTTTTTCTCCTTTAGCAGAGCAGAAAATTGCATCAGTGGCCACACACTTTCGAATTATATTTTGAACACGTGTCGAAAGAAGAAAAGAGAGTGCTATGTGGACAGATGCTTGAAAGACATCTTTTTGACTCTTGTAGCCAAGCAGAAATAATGCATCGGTGGCCATACACTTTCGGATCTTCTTTTGAACAGCTATGGCCAGAAAAAAAAGTTCTCTGTGGCGAAATACTTTGCAGAAAAGTTCTGTTTCTGGTCACCGAGCAGAAATGATGCATCAGTGGCAACACACATTCGGATCACGTTTTCAAAACCTTTGGCCAGAAGAAAACAATATGCTCTGTGGCTAAGTGCTAGCGAGTCTACTTTATGTGTCACGTAGCCGTACAGAAATAATGCATTAATGGCCACACACGTTCGGATTATGTTTTCATCACCTGTGGCCAGAAGAAAAAAGAGTGATATGTGTACAGATGATTGCCTGACATCTTTTTATCTCTGGTAACTGAGCGGAAGTAATGTGTCAGTGACCACAGACTTTCGGATAATCCTTTGAACACCTGTGGCCAGAAGGAAAGAGACTGCTCTGCGGACAAACACTTGTCAGACATCGGTTTGTCTCTTGTAGCCGAGCAGAAATAATGCATCTGTGCCCACACACTTTTGGATTATCCTTTGATAACCTGTGGCCAGAAGAAAAGAGAGAGCTCTGTGGACAAATGCTTGTCAGACATCGGTCTGTCTCTTGTAGCCTAGCAGAAATAACTTATCAGTGGCCACACACTTTCGAATTATCTTTTGAACACCTGTGGCCACCCTCACAGAAATGTCATATATGACCCAGATATATTTGATATAGGGCCGTATATGGGCATATAAGTAGACATATACAGTCATATATTGCCATACAAGGGCTGAAATCAGGACAGATATGGTAAGATGACACCATATATGACGACATATATTGCCAGATAAAGTCATATATGGTGCCAGTGGCTGCCATATATAACAGTATAGGATGCCTGATACTCCTGTATGTGGCACTATATGGCGCCAGTCAACATGTAGATGCATGTAGCACTCCGCGTTGGCCGGTATCGGGACTACGCCGGCCCGCCCATAATAACAGGATCGCAGCCCATGGGCACCGGGGAGCTACAGGCCCCGGGCGCCGTCGGGGTTTCGTCTTGCTCATTGGCCAGTCCAGCCGTATAAGTTACAGTGACTGGCCGCCATCGGGGTTTTGCTGTCTTTGCTGGCTAGACTTTCCATGGAGGTTCCAGTAACTGGCCGCATCGGTATTTTTCTGTCTTTGATGGCCAGTATTTACATGGAAGTTCAGTAACTGGCCGGCACCGGTATTTTGCTGTCCTTGATAGCCAGTATTTACATGGAAGTTCAGTAACTGGCCGGCCTCGGTATTTTGCTGTCTTTGATGGGCAGTATTTACATGGACGTTCAGTGACTGGCCAGCATCGGCGCTTTGCTGTTCGCAGGCTGGCAATCCGGGAACTTCTGTTTACTGACCGGCATCGTTCTATTTTTTTGCCTTTTTCACTATGCAGTCACGTCATTGAGATTCCGACGAACTGCCGCGACTCATATGTAGCGAGTGGAAATGTTTGCGTTGATCAATCCTTCGTAAATGACTGCCGACGCTGGCGTATTTGATCCTACCATGGCATGGCTGACGTGTTTTATCGCGAAAACGCGAAAAAAAAAAACAATGCCGTGAGGAAAATTTGCAGTCCAGGATTTGAGAATCTGACCCCCTTCGCCGCGAAAATTCAATTTTACAACGCCGAAGGATACTTTTTTCAGAAAGTTAGTTTAATTTGATGTACTATAGTTAAGGTCTGGCGTTATACGCACGTGTGTGCCTCTGATACAAAATATAAACGGTATAGCGGAGCCTCGAATGAAAAAAGACGTGGCATGATTGAGCACGCGCTTTGAGCTACAAAAACAATAATAAACATTACTTTCCAGAAACTAGAAAAGGAAGAGATTTGTTATTGCTTATGACGCTACGAGAGGTACATAAATCTCCTGAGAGATCATTTTATTGGTTATTTTAATCTCGTGTGAAAATATGCTATTTCAGGCAGGAATCGACTGTTTTCTATGGCAGTTACGATCATCTAAGAGAAATATTGTAAATGTTCACATAGCCAAACGGTATCTGTCACTTTAATAGCTTATGTTATACGACATACCGTACCAGAGGAACGCGAATATAAAAACTTTTTTTCTTTACTCATAAAAGCGAGAAACACCAATGCGTTGTGGATGTACACACTGCTGGGTTTGTGAATGACACTGCCAAAAATAAATGTCAGAATGCCGAACGATAGCATTTCTGAAAGCTGGTTTAATTATCCGCGCTGTACTTGAATCTCAGGAATAAAAAAAGTGTTTAGGCCTAACAAAAAGTAAAACTGCGCAGCGCAACCTGTATAAGTAAGACCTGGCGGCACGCGGGGGATAGCGCTGATCTACCAGAACAAAATTAAATACTACTTTCCGGAAGTTAGAAAATTAAGAGATGTGCTTATGAGCTATGAGCTCAACTAAATTCCTGCCTTAAAATGGCGGTATTTTTGTTTTAATAGTGGGTGAAGATGACCGGTTTCATGACAAACTTTGGCTTCATTACAGTGGCAGTTTTACCACTTACATTTTCCCATTTCGCTCTAAATGTTCCCATTATTATTAATTTTATTTCTTCGTTGAAAGGACTTGCGCTGTTTGCCTACTACACTGACCCACCTACTAGGACGCGGGGAGCGAATCATCCCGGCAAAACAAGAGGGCCAGGGTTTCTGAATTGCATCAATTCAAATGTGGGCTCGCACTTTTTATTTTCACCATCCGCGTGATTGTTACCCTGAAGAACGGTGCCGACGACAGCATAAACATAGAAAATATTTAAAATAATAAAGACTAAGACACAAAGTGAGAAAAAATTTAATATAATAAAAATGAATTTAAGAAGGTGAGAGAAAAATAATTGAAATAATAAAAAGTAATACAAAAAGATGAGAAAAATATTTAAAATAAAGACTAATACAAAGAGGTGAGAAAAAAATATTTAAAATAATAAAAACGAATACAAAAAGGTGAGAAAAAACACTTAAAATGAAAAAAAAAGTAAGAAAACAAAGAGCGCTTATCGCGATTGGAACTAACGACCACAAGCTCAGCCAACTAGAGCGTCATTACACTACGCTACCGCCGCCCGGATGACCTTCGCCCCTTTTCTAGAAGGTTGCAGGACTGATGAATTTGTTTTTCACCATTGCAGGCTTAGTTTCGTATTTATTATTTCGCAAAATGTTCAGGACTTATTCATAATATTGTGGCGAAATTGCCGTGCGCAATAATTTATTATTGCTGTGTCTTTTATGAGTTCTATAATGCGGTTTGCTGATCCTTTTATTTAAAACGTGTTGAAGATACGAATACATTCTCATCGAAGCAACGGCGTATGTTTCGCACGTTTTTGCCGACTGTGTGCGTTTGGATGCCTGGGTTGACGGCCAGCTAACGGTCCAATTACCCGATTAGTGGTGATGCGTGGAGTTTCCCTTAGTTTCAAATGTGTCTGACAAAGACGGAAGCGACTGTCGGACGTGGAACTACGTCAAATCTGCTCAACAGCCAAGATCATGGCACGGGATCGAAGTAAGTTCGTGTTTTGTTCGTTTGGGGCTAGATTATTTCCTGCGTTCAAAATGCTTGTTATTGTCTGCAGATCGTTTGCTTTTACCAGTATTACTAAGTGTGCGCGAATGGTGTTATGCGACGCTGTTTTTCTTTTTTCCCCGATGCAGAGGCTGTCTACTCGCTTAACATTTGCGGCGGAACTCTTTGCGAGACGGAATGCGGGTGGGGGGGCAAAGGGTGAAGAGGAGGGGGGGGGGGTTGATTTCCTACCTCCGCCGTATTGTTTACTGGTAAGGTAGAATGTCTGGAAGAGCGCGGTGCCCCTCCATCGCCGACGCCACTCTCCGTATTTGCGTGCTGAGAGCTGAACCCGACAAAAACTTCGATTGATAGATTGAACAAGTCCGTAGCTTTCGCCGCCCCAGTCGTCTGCAGACGCCTTCATTTTCGCAGTTCGTACCCAGAAACTAATTGCCAAAAATTGGTGTCGCGATGAATTTACCCCATGGTGATTAATGCATAGCATACCACTTTCGATAGCAAATATTTGTGCCCGCGGAAAAATGTTTGACGCTGACATTTATTCCTGGCGAAATGTTGAGCTCTAAAGATCGTTTGCTGTACACGTGTTTCCTATGATCCAACGGACGTGTAACGAATTTCACACCTCCAGAAACACTCAGGCTGCTTTAAATGGTGAAGCATTTATTCTCTTCCTACTGGTGTTTTTTTAGAGGCTTTCAAATATTAATTACAAGCTTCTAGGGAAATGTACATGCCTGTCCTCAATTATGGTAGTGTATCGCCAGTTTTTGGTATCTATATTTTGTTCAGTGTAAGTATATAGTGTAAATACACCATTCGCCGTGAGCGATTGCTGCAAGTTGTAATTGTTTTTAGTTGTTGCATGATTGTAGTAAGGTGGTGAGCTGGTACTAATTGAACACCTTGAAAATAGTTTGCAAAAAACAAGGAGACAGGGAGAGTAACACGTAGCCCTCAAGCGAGCGCAGACTGAACTCGCATAAATCAGAGAAGGGAGAAATAATGTATGCGGAAGGAGCTCGAACACAGGCCCAAGTGGAAAGCGCTGATTTAAGGCCCGTTCACACTCTTGAGACCTCTTAAACCTGGGTTCCTTAAAACTTCTTAAACCGGAGATTACACCGGCGCCATCTATTGGGAAGCAGTGCATACTCGGCGGTCCGGCATATTTTATTATTTCTCGCGCATTATCCTTTCTTTTATGGCTCGAAAAACTTTTGTTAATATTATAAACGAGCCTTTCTTTGGGTATTACGCACATTTGACATCGGAAATTCCGCAAAACCTTTGCTCTTGTGAAATGCAGTTCCAGGGTCACCGCATGGAGGGCGCCACATTGCCAGTGTGTTCCGTCATTCTAAAAACATTTAAGAAGTTTTAAGAGATCTCGTCTCTCTCAGTCGTACTCGGTCGCAAGAGTATGAACGGGCGTTGACCTAGCTGTTAGCAAGAGCAGATTAAAAAAATACATAATTTTCATGTCAGTTAAGGTAACAGATGGATGGCTAATACATAAAAACAGCTCAATATGTCTCTAAAATCTCTGATGGATTTTCACCTTCCTATGCACTGTTTACACTGCTCGTGTATGTCATCCTTAGGAGAAACATGAATAATTAGCAGATACCATTAAAAAGCATACAAGATAATTATTTTAGGCCTTTATTATTCGTAGTATGGGCTGACAATGTGTCTGCACATCCGTCTGTTACCTGAGCTGCCGAGGAAATCGTTTTTACAGTCTTATGGCTATGAGTGAATTAGCTCATTCCACTTGGACCTGTTCGAACTTTTGCTAAAGCTCCTTCCGCATTCTTTATTTTTTTTTCTTTTGCAATTTATGTGTGTTGGGAGTGTGCACTGGTATGTAGTGTATGTATTCCTCTCCTTTATTCCTTGTTTTTGTGTGCTATATTTCAAGATGTTCAATCAGAATGAACTCACCACCTTACTGCGTGGGAAGGCTCTGTTAATTCTAGAGTGTCTGTAAAACAATCTACCTGACATCTTTGCCTCACGCCCCAGTTCCTGAAGCTCACCTTCTCCGCGCAAAGCCTTTCTGATTTTTCTCATTCTCTTTTAGTTATTTTCTTTTTGTGTTCAAGAAATCGAGCTGCCATTGTGCACCAGTCTGAGTCCTACGTGTTCCTGTCCTTTTGTCCTTGTCTTTTTGTGCATTTTTTCAAGTTGGTCCATGATATTTTTTTATCATATATTCTAATCTGTGTTTTCATCTTTATACTCACTGCAGCCCTGGCCAAGCAGAAGTTGGCATTCACTTTCGCCTTCCGGATGTGAGTGACCTGAGACGACACAGAATGTCAGTCTTCTCTGCTGAAGGCCTGGCTCCATGGAAGACTGCCAAGACTGTTCATGTTAAGGTGCTCTATATATCACCAATATAATAGCAAAACTTATTGGTGCTAGGATTGTTTTAACACAGACAGTATTTATGGGCTGGCCTTTAGCAGTTTTGATGCCACTCACGTGCAATGAAAGCCTGTAGGGAAATCGCGCATTTCATTCGTAAGCGGAATCATGTGTTTACAACAGTAGGGCGTTGCGTTGCCTTGAGTTGGGGGATCGGTGGCTGACTGGGCTAGCGCACACCAATTCGAAGCACGTGGAGCGAAAGCTTGCGCTGCCGAACTCAAGGATCCTGGGTTCAATCCCCACCCCTGCCCATTTCGATCTGGATGAGCATCGCACCGGCGTTCGGTCATGTATCACTACTGCGTGGTGCAGGTTGAAGACCTTTGTCTAGCAGTCATACTGCACTGGCTAAATTGCTCATCTACAGCGAGCAACTCCTCGCAACTTTGAAATGGCTGACCAACTACACGCTGTATAATTATCCACAGAACCCCAACAGAAGTGCGTCACTACTAGCATCCAGTATTGCTGTGTGTGTTGTATTTGTATTTTGTATTTGTTTATTTAGTGGTCCCAAATGGCTGAAGCCTTCCCATTGGTGCACTTGTTGGTAGCAACACGAACGAACGGCGAGAGTGGTGAACAGTGCCACTCTTGCCGCTCGCCACCGCGCCGATTGGTTTTCGGAGAACTTTGCAGTATTGGTCTCTGGTATTTGGTCATATATCGCACATGGACACAACCAGGGCGCTGTACCTACAATTCAACACTTGCAAGACTTGCGTGAATACACCCAGTAGGTGCTCGCACTTTCAGAGTCATTTTAATGTTGCAGAAATGATAGAATGGATACTTGGGCGTGTTGGTGAACCGTATTCTACGGTGACAGCGCAGAGAAACAATCAGACTCCAGATACTCGGCAAGACAAGCACACGCGTTGAACTTAAAACGTTCGTGTATTCGACTACTTTGTTCTTCTCTTCAACGTCTGGATTGACTTCCCAGAACGTGAAAAGTTGAAGAAATAGCACAAAATACAAGAAAAAAAGTGAAGAACAGCACAAAAAAAGAAACGAAAACAAAAAAAAATAATTAAAATAGGAAGCCTTTACAAGTCATTCCTCTCCCTCACTGCTATCCTTTAGATAGAAATTGGAGGTTTTTGGTCGACAGCACTATGGAAGGACTACTTACACACTTGTTCTTCAGAGGCTCTATTTTTTACGCTTCCATTATTTTTCTTGTCAATGGGTCTCGAATCTTACCTATTACGGAATAAGTTTCAAAATGTGCTACAGAACCACAATCCGGACAGTGGGTTCCCAAATGTCCAGGGGCGACTCAGTGGGTTTTATAAAGTGCTCCTTTAAACGATCAGTTAAACGCCTGCCAGTCTGGTCTAGATAAGTTGTGTGGTAAGGAGCATGTAGGCCAGACTGGCGGGTGTTTGAATGTTTGTTTTATGGAGCATTTTTATAATACCCGTTGAGTTTTCGCTGGACATTTGGAAATCTACTGTCAGGATTGTGGTTGCGTAGCACATTTTGAAAATTGTTCCGTAATAGATGGGATTTGAGACGCACTGACAAAAGAAGTAATGAAAGCGCAAAGAATAGAGCATCTGAAGGACAAACGTGCAAGTAGTCCTTCAATAGCGCTGTCGACCAAAGAGCTTCTGTTTCTATCTAAACGATAGGGGTGAGGGAGAGAAATGAAGTGTAAGAGTTTTCTTTTTCGTTCCTTACTTTTTCTTTTGTCTTTTCCTTTTCTCTTCTCTTGTCTTTTGCTTTTTTTCTTCTATGTCTTTCTGAGTAAATGGTGTGTGATTGTTTCCCTGCACTGTCACGGTAGAATATGCAAAAATGAATAATGACATTGGCATATTTGTCGTGCCAAAGAATGTCACAATTTTTCCGAAGTGATCTCCACGAGATCACAATACCATTGTTTCTGTTGTAGTGGCACGGCAGAGTCTGTACTTGTTTTTTTTGTTTTTTGTTTGTTTGATTTTTGTTTGTCAGTGCCTCAAGGAAGCAAGGAGAAGGAGTGGATCCCCGCCCCTGCCCGTTTCGATCTGGATGAGCATCGTACCGGCGAGTGGTTGTGTATCACTACTGCGTGGTGCGCGTTAATGACCCCAGGCTAGCGGTTTTACCGCGCTGGCTAAATTACTCTACAGCTGAGACAGCAGACGCCCACTAAGGGAAGCTAACTTTCGACTGTATAAACATACACACAGTTTTTTTTTTTTTTTTTGAGAAGGAGTGGGGTTATGTAGAGAAGCTAGTGGTTTTTTTTATGGGTACGAAGCTGTCCAAAGTAAGGTCAGAATCGAAAAAGCACCACGAAGTTCCGCCTGGTCCCAAACAGCCACAATAATGAACACGGAATTCAGAAGAATAGTAATACGAAGGAGTTACGCAGGCAGCCACACTTTTTGAGTTCACAATGACATTTGATTATGATCACAAATATTCCTGCTTTGCTCAAGGTGGCCTAGTTTACAAACCATATTGGTGATCTTTAGCGCAGCAGGAATATTTTTTATCAGAATTAAACGTGATTGTTAACTGAACAAATGTGGCTGTCGGTGTAAGTCCTTCGTTTTTTTTTTATTTTTTTACTTCTGTGTTTATTATTTCATCTTTTTTCCTCATGATTTAGTCCTTTTTGTTTTTGTTTCTAATGTGTTGATTATTTTATTTTTTATTTTTATGAGGTTTTAGTTAAATATGTGATGCCCTCGTCATTTCCTAGTCCGGGAAACAGTAGTGACCTCGTCGTGTTCAAGGAGCAGTCACGACCTTTTCATCTTGTATTGCTTCCGCGGCGAACAATGGTGTCTGTGTGCGTGTGTGACGTGTTAATGACACGGGAAGATTTGGCGACTGAACGGAAAAACAAGGCCAGCGAGGAGCGACTGGGGGCTTTGAACATCACACGGTGCAAGGAAGGACTTCAACGACGAGGCTAGCAAGCAAGCCCTTGTCAAAACTGCTGTTCTCGACCGGAGAGTCGAATCAGGACTGTGACTCTGTGAGTAAGAATCACCGACTTTGGAACTTCCGTATAGTTTACAGCTTAATTGTTACCTTCCGTTTGTTTTATTTTAATAGGTGTTTGTGTGCTTTACATTTTATTTTATTTTAATGGTTGTCCGTGTGATATTACAGTTTTGCTCCTTATATTTTTTTCTTGAACAGGGAAGTGCTTGTTTGGAGTTTTCACGCTTTCATGTATAAAACTTCTTTTGCAAACCATACTCTCGTTCTGCTCCCTCGACAACTAATCCCGCCAAAGGGCTGTTTACTTTGCGACGTCGAATGATATGTTACAATGTTTCCGAGCTAGCGATCGCGGGCATTCGATATTTGTAGCATACATATTTGTCGGAATGACAGATTCCGAACCAGACCATTAAGGATTGGTCAGTGTCCTACTCTGTAGATATATCTACGTGAACACACGTTTGGGGCAGTGTGGGATAGCACTATGATGTCTATTTTGTGAATACTCATAGAAATGCATTTTATGATCCCATGTCTGGACCTGGAAAGTATGGTAACTGTCCCATGGCAATAATTTTCATGTGATGCTCCTTCTGGCATCACATGAAAATTATGCTCCTTCTGGCATTCCTTTATATGTGGTGATGGCCAGATATGCACAATCAGGCCATATCTGGATGGATATAGCCATATCTGCCCGATTCCTTATATACCCATATCTGTAATTTTTAATATAAGTCCAGATATAACATTTCTGTAAGGGCAGAAGAAAAGAGAGTGCTCTGTGAACAAATGCTTGTCAGACATCGGTTTGTCTCTTGTAGCCGAGCAGAAATAACGAATCGGTGGCCACACACTTTCGGATTATCTTTTGAACACCTGTGGCCAAAAGAAACGAGAGTTGTCCGTAGACAGATGCTTGTCAGACAACATTTCATTTCTTGTAACCGAGCACAAATAATGCATCAATCGCCACACACCTTCGGATCATCATGTGAACACCAATGACCAGAAGAAAAAAAATGTGCTCTGTGGCAAGGTGCTTGCCAGACATCTTTTTGTCTCTGGTATCCAAGCCGAAATAATGCATCAGTTGCCACACACTTTCGGATCATGTTTTCAGCGCTGTGGCCTGAAGAAAACAGGGTGCTCTGAGGCAATATGCCTTGCGAGACGTATTTTTCTCTTGTAACCGAAGAGAAATAATGCATCAGAGGCCACTCTTTTTCAGATCCTTTTTTGAACACCTATGGCCACAAAACAATAGAGTGCTCACTAGACAGGTAATTGACCGACATCCTTTTTTCTCACGTAGCAGAGCAGAAAAATTGCATCAGTGACCACACCCTTTCGAATCATTTTTTGAACACCTGTGGCTAGAAAAAAAGGAAGTGCTCTTTGGCCAGATTGTTGCCAGACATCTTATTGTCTCTTGTAGTCGAGCAGAAATAATGCATCAGTGGTCTTACACCTTCAAAACATCTTTTGAACACCTTTTTATCTCTTTTTATCTTTTTTAGCTGATAAGAAGTAATTCATCAGTGGCCACATACTTTTGGATCATCTTTGAAGTCTTTTGACCAAAAAAGTGTGCTTTTGGTTTATTGTTTTCCAGGCAACTTTTATCTTTTGGAGCCGAAGTGAAATAATGCATCAGTGGCCACACACGTTCGGATCAACTTTTGAACACCTCTTGAACACCTGTGGCCAGAAGAAAAGAGAGTGCCTCGTGGACAGATGCTAGCCAGACATATTTTTTTCTCTTGCAGCCGAGCGGAAATAATGCATCAGTGGCCACACATTTTCGGTTAATATTTTAAACAGCTGTGGCCAGACGAAAAGAGAGTACGCTCTGGACCGATGATTGCAAGACATCTTTTTGGCTTTTGTAGCCAAGCAGAAATAATGCATCGTGGCCATGCACTTTCGGATCATCTTTTGAACACCTATGACCAGAACAAAAAGAGTTATCTGTGGCGAAATGCTTGCCAGAAAGATTTTTGTTTACGGTGGACGAGCAGAAATAATGCGGCGGTGGCCACACACATTCGGATCATGTTTTCAACGCCTGTGGCTAGAAGAAAAGGATGCGCATTGTGGTCAAGTGCTTGCGAGACATCTTTATGTGTCTTGTATCCTAGCAGAAATATTGCATCAGTTTCCCCACACTTTCGAATCACGTTTTCATCCCCTGCGTCAAGAAGAAAAAAAGTGATATGTGTACAGATAGATTCGAGACATCTTTTTGTCTCTGGTAACCGAGCAGAAATGATGTATCAGTGGCCACACGCTTTCGGATCATGTTTTCAACACCTGTGGCCAGAAAAAACATGGTGCTCTGAGGCCAGATGCTTGAGTGACGTCTATTTGTCTCTTGTAGCTGAGCATTAATAATGCATCAGTGCCATACACTTTCCGATAATCTTTTGAATACCGATGGCCCGAGAAAAAGAGAGTACTCTGTGGTCAAATGCTTGTCAGACATCGTTTTGTCGCTTGTAGCCGAGCAGAAATAATGCATCTGTGGCCACACACATTTGGATCATCTCTTGAACACCTATGGAAAAAAAGAAAGAAGTGCTTTCTAGCCAGATGTTTGCCACACATACTTCGTCTCTTGTGGGACTGCAGGAGTAATGCATCAGTGGCCACACGCTTTGGATAATCATTTCAACACCTGTGGCAAGAAGAAAAGAGAGCAGTTTGTGGACAGATGCTACTCGGACGTCTTTTTGTCTGTTGCAGCTGAGCAAATATAATGCATCAGTGGCCACAAACTTCCGAATCATATTTTCAACACCTGTGGCCAGAAGAAAACATGGTGCTCTAGAGCAAGATGCTTGCGAGACGTTTTTTTTGTCTCTGCTAGCCTAGCAGAAATAATGCATCAGTGGTCGCACACTTTCGGATAATCTTTTGAACAACTGCGGCCAGAATAAACGATAGTGTTTTGTTCCAAGATACTTGGCAGACATTTTTTTCTCTTGTAGCCGAGCAAACAAAAATGCAGGAGTGGACACACACTTTCGTGTAATCTTTTGAACACCTGTGGCTAGAACAAAAGAGAGTGATCTATGGACAGATGCTTCTCAGATATCTTTTCGTCTCTTGTAGCCGAGCAGAAATAATGCATCAGTGGCCACACAATTTGGAATAATCTTTTGAACACCTGTGGCCAGAAGAAAATAGTGTTCTCGGTCAGATGATTGCTTGGCCGCTTTTTGGCTCTTGGAGCCTAGCAAATATAGTGCATCAGTGTTTACAATATTTGGAATCGTGTTTTCAATACCTGTGGCCGGAAGAAAAGAGACTGCTCTGTGGACAGATTCTTGTCAGACATCGTTTTGTCTCTTATAGCCAAGCAAAAAGAATCTATCAATGGCCACGCACTTTTGGATCATCTTATGAACACCTGTGGCAAGAAAGAAGAGTGCTATGTGGACCGACGCTTGCTAGACATCTTTTTGTCTCTTGGAGCCGAGCAAAAAAAAAAGGATGAGTGGTCACACATTTTCGAATCAAGTTTTCAGCACCTGTGGCCACAAGAAAACAGGGCCCTCTAGGGCAAGATGTTTGCGAGACGTCTTTTTGTTTCGTGTAGCCGAGCAGAAATATTGCATCACTGGTGACACAATTTCGGATAATCTCTTGAACATCTGTGGCCAGAAGAAAAGAGCGTGCTCTGTGAACAGATGCTTGTCAGACATATTTTTGTCTCTGCCAGCCGAGCAGAAGTAATGCATCAGTAGCCGCACACTTTCGGATCATCTTTTGAACACCTATGGGCAAAATAAAAGAAAATGCTTTGTGGGCAGGTGCTTGCCAGTCATCTTTTTGTGTCTGGTGGCCGAGAAGAAATAATTCATCAGTGGCCACCATACTGAAAAAAACCATTTGGCGCCTATATGAAAACAAACGGGTCCATACCGGTAACAGTTTAACCATACCGGTCACCAGTTTGTCAAAGGGGTCGCCCGTATGGCTCAAAGGAGTCCCCCGTATGAGCCATAACGGTCACTTATTTGGACAAACAGGTCACTCCTTTGGCAAACGGGTCCCTCGTCTGGGCAAACGGGTCGCTCGTCTTGTCAAATGGGTCGCTCGTCTGGGCAAATGGGCGACTCGTTTGGGCAAAGTTGTCGCACGTTTGCTCAAACCGGTGACCATGTTGCAAACTGTACCGGTTTAATCAAACGGCTCTCTGGAGCCCGTTTGATAGTGAACGTACAGATCGGCGGCATGGGCACGCCTAGCGTTTCAGCCGTGGCAGCTAATGTTTCCGGAAGGCTAGGAGCGCCGGTTCATCGATTTCAGATCGTCCGCGTAATGCAAGTAATTATATTTGTATTTCAATTGTGCTGATGTTCGCTTAAACTGCAACTAAAACTAACACCTTTTTTTTGTTGTTGTTTTACATACACGCGCGACGTTGGTGAGCCGATATTTTTGACAGAACTTTAAAACTTTGTCCATCTTTGTTGCCTCAATTTACTTATTCAGCTCGAATCTCTCTCGCAGAAGATGCGACCGCGTGAAAGAATGTACGTCTAGACTCCGTTTCACTTTAATTCAAGACGCAGCGAAGGTAGCACGCGTCCACGCGGCTGCAAGAACATCGAGCATTGCGAGAGTACGCCCGCCGTTGCAGCAGCCAAACTCCGAGGTCGAGCTGAGTACTTTCTTCGCTCGGGCGCAAGCCGAGCTTCTGGCCGCCCCGCCGCCATTTCCAAGGTTGGAGCGTGCTAAAAGACATGCGTGCGCGCGCGCGTATGTTTTTTAAGGCTTCAAAAACATCTCACTGGAATGCCTGAGGAGAGGGAGAGGGGGTCCCGGTGTGTCGAACTCGCCCCCTCCCTCCTCTCTTGTCACCCCTGTCACGTGACCCGCAGCAACGCGCGAGCTACACGCTGATAAGCATCGAGATCCGGAAAGGTGCGCCAGGCAGCCACTTTTTTCTTTGTCTGCTTTTTGTCAATTCCAGTTCGAACTTCGCTAGTCCACCTGCTTCGATCTGTCGTCTAACCCTGCGGTCTTATTAGGATGTCTCTCGACAACGTATTGGATGTGCACCAAAGCTATCAGTGTTCGAAAAGTCCTACGCCTATATCGGCAACAAGTGATTCTTCAAAGAAGTCAGGAATTCTTGCAGTTTGGTTGGGTTCGGCAAATGACAGCTTGTGCGCCACATCGTGTTGAAACTTGCAAGGAGCCGTTCCCTCTCGTTTGTGTTTGTGTGGTTGTCCTGCTTTGACCGTGTTGACAAATATCACGGATTACATCTTTCAAGTCCGCTATTTTTATGGTAAGTGCACTGCAACCTACTTCTTGGCAACGATTGACCGTTCTTCTACTCGTACTCTTCCAGATTATCTATATAATCATGCAGCTACTATTCTCGCGGCAACCGGGCGAATAATTTCCCGAAAGTCTACCTTCATAGTCTAGAATTACCTCGGTTCTTGTTTGCTTTGCTATCTTCTCAGTTGTATAAAAGCTTAGAGTGCCTCTCACATTTTACAGATCGCTTGCACGTTTGTACTTGTCTACAGAAGACGTAATAAACTTTGAGGAGAATTAAAAACAATCGTTTGCGTCTGTTTTCCTGTCCATTTGCAAGCACCTACGTGAGCACATTATTTATACCCACGCCGTCGGCCCGCCGCCACCATGCCCTAGGGCAGGAGGGAGTCGAACCGCCCTCTTCGCCGATCCAGGCCCCTTCGCCTCGTCGCTGCACCTGAGGAGACCACTCTCTGAGGTTGCCCGCTTCCGAAATTGACTGCCTTGTGAGATGACGTCTGATCCGCATTCTTCTAATCCGTCTTGTTTTAAATTACGCAAAATCTCAGGTAAGCGAATTAGACACCAACTACACAGCTCCACCCTTCGCGTTCATTTGGAGGCTGGAATCTCGCCTAAGGGATTACTCTTGAAACATCCACCGGCAATGAACGATCTCTCTGTCAGTAAACGCACGGAATGGCAGAGCGTACTTGACGCTGCTTCGCTCAAACTAGTGGAACTAACGATAACTCATTGTGAAAGAAAGACCACCTGGCTAATTCAACAGGAAAATATCATACTTCAATCTCACTCCTTCACACCAATTGATATTCAGGAAAAGGACAATTTTGAAACGAAACTGCGAAAAGAACTCGTTATTGTAAAAATTAAAAAAACCTGCTCGAGACAATGTCAACTATGATTTAGAGAAATTTAGAATGAACACAGAGGCCAGGCATGAACATACATTAATTTAGGAACATATTCCCCACCCGTAACTCATACTGCTAGCATTAACAGTTAAGCACAAGTGGAAAACTGTGTGCAAAGTGTAGTAAATCTGTCAAGAATCACGTCATCTTCAAACGAATATACACTACATTCTGATGGCCTAAACTTTTGTGCAGCTTCGGGGAATTGCGACATATTTTAGGTCTTCCGTGACCGTGATTATTTTCCACGCAATTTGAGGCTGCGGGAATATTTCGCCGACAAACCACAAGCAACAGGAGATTTGAATATGCCAGGCCGCTCCGGCGGCTAGACTCCAAGCAAGGGGCGGGACAGATGCCTGGATCTATACATCGACGCTGTTCAGCGAGAAATTGTGCAGCAATTCGGGCAAAAGAGACCAGGCAGGCAAAACCTCAACTTGCATGAGAAGAATGCCCTGAAATCGCTCAGCTTAAGGACAGACATCTTTAAAAAGCCGGCCGATAAAGGTGGAGCAATCGTTATAATGAACTCGGATGATTATTTGGCAGAGGGCCTCCGCCAACTAAACGACTGGAAATTTTACAAACATCTTACATACGACCCTACTTCGCATCATACAACCATTGTAACTGAAGCACTTTCGGCATTGGTCAGACAAAACAAGATCACATCGAAAGTTCGAGCAGGCCTAAAACAACTGCAGCCCACCACCGGCCGTTTTTATGTTACCGAAAATTCATAGAACTGAAAACCCGGGTCACCCTATTATTTCTGGAAATGGAACATTTACTAAACCACTTTCGAGCTTTGTAGACAATTTGATAAAACAAATTTTACCCACATTCCCTTCTTACATAAAATACACAGGTTACTTTCTGAGGAAGGGCGCGCAGGTCACTATTCCGGACGGATCGTTTCTGGTTACGTTGGATGTTTCGTCCCTCTATACGAACATACCCCACGATGATGGCGTGGCGACACTTCTGAGCGCGTATGCGAGCAACAGGTGGGTGGACACACCCGAAGTAGATGTTGTCGCAAAACTGACCAGGTTGGTTCTGGAGTTGAACAGTTTTGAATTTAATAAAAGCCATTACATCCAAATCAGCGGCACAGCTCTGGGTACAAAAATGGCCCCAAACTAGGCAAACATTTTTATGGGCGCCCTGGAATCGCATTCTTTTAAAGCGTCTCCCCTTAAACCGATAATTTGCAAAATGTTTATCGATGACATTTTTCTGATTTGGACCCATACCAAAGATCAACTGCTCATTTTTATTGAGCGCTTTAACCGAGCACATCCGAACATCAAATTCATGCATGAATACTCTCGCACGTCAATAAACTTTTTTGATGTAACCTTGAGCGTGTAGAGGATAAGCTACTAACAAGTCTTTATCGAAAACCTACCGATTCTCAAAAATTCTTCCATTATCACAGCTCTCATCCTTGACATTGTAAAAACAGCATTCCGTACAGTCAGGCCCACAGGTTTCGACGCATCTGCCCAGAAAAACAAGAATTTGAACGAAATGTCGCCTATCTTCGAGGGGTGGTCTTGCAGCAAAGGTACCCAGCTGGCGTGATTGAAGACACCATTGATAAAGCCAGTGCCCTTGACCGCGAAGATATTTTGACCGATCACGGCAAGGTAACTAGTCACTATCGGTGGACCAACCTGGTCATGACATATAACAATAACGCTCCCAACGCCAACAAAATCCTCAGCAAACATTTCAACATAATTGAACAGAGTAAACGATTGAAACAAATAATCCCATCACCTCCCCGCGTAGTATACCGAGGTTCAAAAAATATGAGTGACACCCTCGTACATTCGCGCACAACGCGCGCCCAGTCTTCGGGGTGCAGCCCATGTTGGAAACCTAAGTGCAAGGTGTGCCCCCACATGGTGACGACTGATACTGCTAGGAGTATGAAATCAAACTTTAGCATGAAAATCTACGGAGATCTCCGGTGCTGCAGTCCGAATGTCGTCTACCTTCTCGATTGTCAGGTGTGTAAGATGCAGTACGTAGGACAAACCGTGAGGGCATTCAATGAAAGGTTTAATAATCACAGATCCCACTCCACCAAAGTGCCCAGTCTTCAACTTTCCAAACATCTAACACTACCAAACCACTCATTCGATAAACTTTCTGTTACGCTGCTTCAGTCTGGCTTTAAATCAAATCTAGAACGCGAACTGAAAGAAGCCAACATGATCTATAAGTTTGATGCTGTAAGATATGGAATTAACGAAAGTCCTAGGATACCCAGTTGTGTTCAGCAGCTGTGAACGTATTGTGCGAAGATTTATTTGACACTGCGATTGATTTTTGGTCGACTTCCGAGTGTAATAATGGCGCCCTATTGTCTAGGATGGCGTCTGGGCCGTTTGCGGCGGGACTCGCGCTTTATCTCTGGGAGCGCCGGTTCTGTCAGCCGACGACGCGGCTCCTCCTCGGGGCTGTGCGGCGCGGCTTGGCGCTTATCGATACTGGACAGTTGTTTTTCTGCGACAAGTTGGTCGCCTTTACATTCTCTCTTAAAATTTCATGCCCGTCAATCATCATATTCCGTGTGCAATGCACCGGGTGATCGCCGGCGCCCTTGACGAGACTTAACTGGAGGGGGCCGCGACGGAGCGATCGCTGTCCGGAGTTGGCCCGCGGGGACAATCACGAGTGTGCCCGGTTCGGGCCGCGCGCCTTTGTGCCTTGCGTGCCATGCAAGGTAGTGGGTGTGTGGTTGGGTGGAAGGCTTATCACCGGTCACAGAGAGTTAGGATCGTGTGCTTTGGGCGAGCTCGCAGTTGAGGCCGCCGCTGGTCTCATCCATGCTTTGCGTTTGCTCTTTGAATTTTTATTTTTATCTTTTTATTGTTGTATTTTATGTATTTTTGACCTTTCTTGTTTTTCTTGCTTCTGCGGTATTTCGCTCGACATTTGAGGTCTCACTTTTCAAGTCCCGCTTGAGGAAGAAGGGTCCCCCCTTCCAAACGTCGCGGTTTCTGTATAACTTACACAAGTTGGATTAAACCTTCCAAGTTTGTTTGACCCTCGGTGGCTTCTACTTTTATATATATATATATATATATATATTCATAAAATCCTGTACCACAGTATATTACATAATCGACACACCTCAAGAGCTGCGCTCTAATTTTGCATTACAGGGAAGTGTGAACGTCTGTATTATTAGAACGCAGTTCTTAGGCCTCATTCACACAGCCGGCGTCTATCCCCGTTCGGCAAGCGCCGGCGGCGCCGTGCCCAAATCAGGACGGTGCGGAGATTTGTGACTACGTTGTGTCGGCTTCGATCACCAAATGTAGCGGACGATCGGCTTCTACGGGCGCCGCCACAATTGTTTTGTTCAATGGATATTGCGTTCTGGTCGCCGATTTAAATTTTTACACGTTTGAAAATTTTTTATTTGTCTCCACCTTTCGAAACAAAAACGACAAGACCCACCTCGAGCACGTTTCACATCAATCACTCCTTACGCTACATTTCGTACCCGATGACCGACGAACTTATTTTCTTTCTTTGGCTTTTCTTCCTTTAAATCGCAAGGAAACCGATGTGGCGTCACCATTTCGAGCAGCAGCTCAGCGGGAAATCTAAATCTCGGTATGCCCCTTGTTCAAGAGCGGTAAACATCGCGCAATGCGCCCATCGTCTCGCCCCTTCCAAAAAATATAGAGCTTTGTTGCTTTCGTCCTTAGGGCACCATACGGCAAATCTCCCCTCCCGCGGCCGTGTCCATGGTCACCTATCATTAGAGAATCCGCTAGGTTCAGCGAAAGTTTCCGATTTTGTGATTGACCGTCTGTCGATGGGGCTGGTCGCCGGCGTTTCCCATCTCCCGCCGGCGCCGGAGACGTAGACCATCGTCTCACTATGCACTTCGGTTCCCGCGGCTCAATTCGGGAATCGGGTCGGAAGCCAATCCGAAAACCCTCTTCCCCGGCGGAAACGCCGCCGGCGCTCTCGCTGGGACAAAGGAAAGACGGTTATGTAAATGAGGCCTTAGGTCTTATTCACACTTCCGGCGTCTCGACCCGTCCCGGCGCAAACGCCGTTGGCGGGACCACCTGGCCTGGAGCCAGGCAGGCCCTCCAGTGTTTTCAGGGGGTTCAGGGAACGCACGGTGTTGCTCGCGTATATATGCCAACTTTTCAATTAAATTTTCTCCTATTATATTGGCATTCACATCAGCATTATTAACACTCATCCTTGTCCTCCACAGACTGTGAAGACCGATGAGCATGAACATATCGTAGGGGATTCCCCCCTCTTTTTCCAGCGGCAAAAGTGGATGCCGTGTGCAGTTAAAGGTAGATCCTCCGTAATCGTACGCTGAAGATTTTACCAATAAGACGCGGCGTCCCAACACTAAATAAATACGTGCTCTAGAGTTTAAGGTTTCTTGCAGAAAATGCAATTCACTAACTGCGGTACCATTATACCTTCCTGAAACAGCCACATTTTTGCCGGGAGTGTGCCGCAGTGCAATTTAAAGAGAAAAAATATCGCCGAAGTTTTGACTGCCATTTTTTTCACCCTTTTAAGCACTTCTAGCCCTGGACGTTCAAAATACAATGACCTATACAGAGGTATTGTAAACAGTACACTTCCAATAACTTTATGCAATTATTTTGGGTAACTGAACTGAGATACTCTAACGAAAAGCGCACGTTGAGTATTCTAAAAGAAAGCACCACTTCACGCAAATAACCTTGTACACTGGAAGTCATTTGATTACGAGATGACACCAAAAACTCAGGGAAAAATACTGCAGTCGCGCTTGAATAACAGTACGCAAAAAAAAAAAATCTTACTGATTACGTAAAATCATGAACCTAGACAAAATTTGTCGTAGAAACAAATGCGACAATCCTAGACCACCATTACCAAGCAGAGCGCTCCCAGCACGAATTCCAGATGAAAACAGCGAAACATCTGTGCAATATTTTGCACGCTGACGCTCAACTCGCAAACACAGCACTTGCAAAATGTAGCAAAGGTTCGCAGCTAAAAACATAATACAAACAAACGGTAGCGCGTGCAAATATAAAGATGCCCCTACCCCTCGAGCTCTCCGCTTTGGCCTTAACCGTTTTCGTCTCTTCACTCCATTTTTGCTTGCTCTCCCGGTTGTGCTCGAGTCGAGCCCCGAGGTACTTTGCAGGAAAATCTGTCCACTGAACATTTACAAAATTATCGGGTACGGTGACCCATTTACCGTGCCAGAGACCTACGCTTTTGCCCCAGTTGAAATCATTAACTGTATTGTTACAGAAGGAGGAAACAGTGCTTATTACCTCACGAACGCTGTCTTGGTCTGCACAAAAAACAACAACGTAGTCTGCATAAGAAAGCACTTTTACTTCGCAAGAGTGTAACCTAAGACGATGTATACTATCATTGTTAATCAGTTTTAAACAAAATGGTTCCAAGCAAATTGCAAACAGCAAGGGAGACGGCAGGCTTTCTTGCCTTACAGAAGATTGGTCCTGTACACGTTTAAAGACGTCCTTATTTACAATAATTGACATCGAACACTTTGCGTAAACCACTTTTAACCCGTCAGATATCACTGACCTCACATTCGCAAGCACCAAATTACGAAAACGAGCATCATGCGACACATGATCGAATGCTTTCTAAAGGTCTAGCTGCAACATAGCAAATGTATATTGGTTAAAACTGGTGCGGACTTTAATCCTGTAGGTCTGTGCGGTCCCACAAGATCTGTTACAACATTTTGAAAACATCTAGCCAGGACTTTTGTGTAAATTTTGTAGTTGACATTAGTCACACCTAATTGCCTGTAAGAGGAAACAGACAATAGCTTTACAGGGTCATCGACCTTTGGAATGGGGACAACATGGGTATTCAAAAAGGATGGCGGTAACTTATTCATGCAATATGCTTCTGTGAGCACCTTGTACAAAGCGGCCGCTGCTTTCCTCTTAAATGTTTTATAAAATTCGGCACTGAGACCATGCGGAGTGGGCGTTTTGCCCGCAGTTAATTCGTCTATGGCATCTTCAAGCTCGCGGACGCTGATCGGCGATTCTAAACTTTCTCGAACGACCTCTTCAAGCGTGTCCATAAGCGAAAAACCGTCATCTTTTGGTACGTTGTGACCCATCAAATTGTTATAATATTGAACGAACGCTCGCTCGATCGTTTTATTATCTCTAGTTATCGTATTTCCGGAGCGTATTTATTTTATCTTGTTTTGCTGCGTATACCTCTTTTCGTCACTCAGTGCTCGCTTCGAAGGTTTTTCGCCCATCCATAGCCTCTGGGAACGCGCACGTACCAATAGCCCTTCTATATCTCTCGCAGTCAATTACTTCAAGATGGTTCCCAATATCCCTTGTTTATTTTACAAACTCACCCAGTTTCGCGTTTTCTTCGATTAAAACAAATTAAATTGACGGCGCAGCTCTTTTTCTTTCTTTGGTTTTTGATAGTTAAGAGTGCTGCTCTTATTAAGTGTGTTAATTTTTACTTCGAAACGTTCCCACCTAGAAGCCCGCATTGTCTTCTCGTGTTTGTAAAATTCCCTAAATAAATCATCTACGTTAGATTAAAAACACTTCGTCCTTCATGAGGCTACCATTGATTTTTCAACGCGGCAATTCCATCTTCACCTTTGTTTATTTATTTTTACCAAAAGTGAACGTAACTAACGCATGATCGCTAAAAGAAGCAGGTTGAACAAAGTAACTGTCGCGCAGCGGGACAATATTATGCCAAACGTAAGTCCTGTCAAGTAGAGCATGACTAACGCCCTGAAAGTGTGTGAAATGAACGCTACTTTTTGTAGTGGCGTTTGCGACGTCCTCGAACGCATTTCTAGCGACAATGTCATTCAAATAAAGAGTACTTGATTCGCGAACCCAGGTTTCATTAGTACCCTCCTCTGGTGCGCAGACGCAAATGAAATCTCCAAGAAAAGTAACAAGTATTTCACGTTTAAGGAACTCACACAATGCCTCAAAAGGTATTCTACGTTCACGCTCGTTAGTTGGAACATAAACACAAATAACCCTCCAGTCTATACCTGTAGAAAAAAAAATCGCAAAATACAAAACGTCCAGACGCATACGAAACCATGGCCGTCTCAACGACGCCTAGAGACCGGCCGAAAAACAAACAGCAACCCTCGGGAATTTCAACAGCCTGTGAGGCACAAACATTGAAAGGAGTTCGAAAATGTTGCACCATGCGGTCCGTTTCCTCTAGGCTTTCGTTCATTGTTTTCTGCACGGCTATGATGTAGATCTCGTTCTCGACTAATAGTCGACCAAGTTGATATTGCCGGCCAATCGGCGCAAGACCACGGACGTTGATCGTGGCGACACGGAAACGAGCTTCTAAAATCTCCGCCATTCAGAGGGGGGGACCTCATAGTGCTTACCTCGGGTCGTGCACCCATCTGTTCCGATCCAGGGCGATGTCGGCTTCTGCACCTTGCTTCCACAGTCTGCGAGGCCCCCGGTCGAACTCCAGCGTATGCTATCCCGGGGTTGGCTTGGCTGCCGCCTTGTCGTCCCCAGTTGCATTCTCATTGACTGCGGAACGTCGCATCCAGAGAGGGCCCGCCTTTGACGGCGGCTCATCCTACTCCGAATCCGTGGGGCCTGCGACGCTTTCCTTCCGCGTCCTTTTCGCCATTTTCACTGCGTTGTCCATGGGGACGTCGAATGCCGGCTGCCTGTTGACTGCATTGGAGATGATGCCCTCCAGATCGGACGGTTTTGGCGCCTGAGTCGCCACCATTTCCTGCTGGACAGCGTGCATCGTCTCGCCATGATTTGGCGACTCATCGTTTGTGCTCGTCCCCGCCACGTTCTCGGCCGCAGGGAGAGCGTTCGCTACTTGGCTTCCTTTGGCTGTAGAGCACGTGGCAGCCTCCTCGGCGTCGTCTTCGTTCCTAAAAAGCTAGGATTTCCCCAGGCCCCCCACAGGCACAGCAGCCGCCGCGTACCTTCAGACGCAGTGAGCGCCCTCATGGCCGAAACTACGGCATCGTTGCATCGGCACTCCTCGCGGATGTTCCCTGTCTGCTGGTACCGGAGACAAAGCGGAGCTCTTCCAGGCACGACGACGGGGTCAAGCTCTCCGCCCACCCGCTACTTGTGCGGAATGTCGTCGCAGGTGATGGCCGCCTTGAGCCGAATTACCGCCGTGCGCATCATGCTGCGGACGCTCTAGCAACCGTCGACTGGTCACTTTTCGCTGGCCACTTTGATGACCTTGCCGTACGGCCCCACGGCCTCTTTCACATCACCGTCGATGACGCTAAAGAGCAGCCAATGAAGCTTGACGCGACCGTCTGATGGCTGGGGTCGATAACGATGAATCGGCGTCCTTTGACCGACAGCTCCGGCGTTACCAGCATTTTGGTTTTGCCTTCGTCATTCTTAAACTTTACTGCCCTCAGGTGATTCATCTGATAAGTCCCGGAGGCAAAGACCTCGGGAAGCAAATCCAGACGAATCAACGCGTCGCGAAGGTCCTCAACACGGTACGGCCGCCCCATTACGTCCGCATAAAGAAAAGCAGTTTTTAAAACCGCTCACCCTGTTGCTAAACGAAGCGAAAGACATTGTTGTCCTGGGTTTTGTCTTCAGCCCTGTTACAGCGGCCGGCGAGGGCCTCTGAACCCGCTCCACGGGAGGTCATGATGACGCGTTCGCCCGCTTCAGCATTTCAAAAATCAATCACACTAACTCGATCGCCTTCCCAAAGGCTACCATGCACCTTTTATACTGATCATATGAAAGGAGTCGTTTGGTCAGTAACCATTTCAACCGTGAACCATGTTACATACATGGTTCTGCTTTCGCACCAATCCTGTTCTCCAATACTGTTGCCGACCTTTCTAAGGTGTGTATCTCTTACAAAGAAGTTACGGTACACACAATAATAGTTTGTGACAGTCTATAAAACAAGCGTTCCCGTATGCTCCCAATACCCATGTACTCGCTTACCCGCATAGACTGCCCGACTTTGCGCATGCGCGTCCCCGTGGCAACTGTACCATCTCTTTCGAAACAAAGCAACATAAATTTTATGGAATAGAAAAAGAAAACAGAAGCCATTTTTTGCCTTTGGAAACGTTTTTACCAAGTGCTACGTGGCTATTTTCATTCCATTTAAACCGAAAAAAATATAACCGCTTTGAAATTACGGTGTAAAGCACGACCGTGTTCGAAAGCATGAAAAGGGAAAGAACGCCAGGACAACGGTCAAAAGCCGCATGGCCAGCGCATCAACACTGGTGGCTTTCGATCAGCGCTGGCTTCCACGACATGCTGGAACAGAGGCTGCGATCGTTAGAATGTCAGCTCCCACCTCTAAACATCCCCCTCCAACAATGTTTGATACTACGATTGTCAGTGGACAAATCCCACTGCTTTCCGAAACAGTAAGTGCGTCGCTAACGCTCGCCATCGGCGATGCAGGAAACGCCGCCATCTTGTCGGCTGATTTGGACAGATGCACCCTGTCTAAGGAGGTCTAATGGCTGCTTTTGCTCTCGCGCGCCTATCGGTTAGTCCCGGTCGTGTGCAGTTAGTCCTTAGCATTTGCGCACGGTACGTAGCTCGAACCAGATGGTCTCTTTGAGGATTAAATGGGAGTTCAGAAGACCAAATGCTGTTGTTAGTCCTTTGAGAACATCTTTTTTATTGGAGTGTAGAAAAAAATATGGAACGGCTTGTACTAAAGAGACTAGTACTACACCTGGAGGACACTAAACACTTCAAGCATTAACTCATACGGAATCGTAAGCACATATCCTCGCAGAACATCTTTTTAATACTACAATATACACTTCTAATACCCAAGACAGCACAGACAGAAGCAATCCTCGCACTTGACCTGAAAAATCGCTTTTGATAACATTACCCATGGTCACATACTCAAATCCGCCTATGACACCGACAGCGGCACCAACATGTACAACTACATACGCAGTTTCCTACGGGATAGCGCACTTTGGAGCCGCTGGAGCACTCTCCCCACCCGTCGACATAAAGCGAGGTGAACACCATGGACTAATTCTATTTCCGACACTTTTGAATCTCTGCATGACAGCACTATCCAGGCAGCTATCCACAATTACCCACCTTCACCATACAATATTCGCCAATTATATTACCCTTTGGTGTGAAACCCGATATGCGGGGGCAGTAAAAACTATCCTCAAGAAGGAGTAAATACCACAGTAGAATACCTACATGAAGCTGGACTTCACACT
The DNA here is from genome assembly GCF_016920785.2 of Ixodes scapularis. Lineage (NCBI taxonomy): Eukaryota > Metazoa > Arthropoda > Arachnida > Ixodida > Ixodidae > Ixodes > Ixodes scapularis. Next base: position 55,895,856 of record NW_024609838.1, on the reverse strand, counting down.
CTTAGAAAAAAAGGTCAGCATAGTCCTCCTTAAATGGAGGAACGAGTCTGACACATATGTTCCTTCAGAAATAGAGCAACTTTGCCGCCTTCAACAAGGGAGGAAAGTTGCTACTCTGTTGAATCGGAGGCGCATTTCAAAATGGCGGCTCCAAATCGAGCGTCTATTGTAGGTCCTTCCGGCACGCTATCGACGTTGCACCAGTTCCACCGCAGCGCAAAGTGGAACTGGTGGAGAGTCACCGGACAGGCAAATGCCTCTCGCTCACTGGCGGACACCGCTGCTTGGTCGGCAACACTCGACAGATAAGCACCGCGTTCACCGCCTAACAGCGACCAAGCCCACCCAAATCGAGCCGACAGTTCCAGGGCATCATGAGCACCGAATGACCACAGAACACGATCTTTGGATGTCGTATACTTATTGGCAAATCCCGCTGCCCGTGCTGGTGAGGAAATCCGCGCCCCGAATCATATTTTGCGTCGTGAACAAAAAAAAAAAAACACAAATTTGCCGAAACGCATAGAGCCACAATGGTCAGCCAATTTCGCGTCACTTACCCGTGCTCGTTCTCATATCGCAATTACTCCGTCGCAAATCCCACACAATGGATAGGAGCTCTAGGACTGATAGGTAATCCCATGCAACCGACCTTTACAACTCGCCAAAAGTATGCTACCGGCTGATGCGAACCTCGGGCACCTCGGGTACCTCAGGCGAAAGAAAATACGAAGACAGTTGCACCGTCCACGGACAGATGGCGCGCTCAAGCAAGCTCCAAAAGCACTGGATATATAAGTATTATCCAGCAAACTACTCCAGATGGCGCTGTTACCGTCCAATTCAATATTTTTAAGAAAAAACATTTGTCTATCTCCCAACATTCACTTCCCCGCACCTCATTGCTTCGCACTATAGCCTAGAAATCTCACCGTACATACATATTACGCACACACTGCACTAAAGAACATATACACATACATGGCAACGTTACAGCGCCGACACCCATATAATACACACAACACAACCCCTCATCACTGACTCGAACGGTTGCACAAGTGTTATACATACCGTGGAAATTTGAGGCACCTATCTCCGCAATGATTGCCCAAGAAGGATTAATATTGCGAAAACGTTACTACTCTCGCATGAAAATCTGACGATAAAAATGTTTTTAAACGTCCTAAGGCATACATCTCCAAGTAGAATGTAAGCTTAAACATGGTAATTATTTGGTGTAGTTGATAAAACAACCCCACCCGCCGGCACAAAAAAAAAAAAAAAAAAAAAAAAGAATACGCGTTAAAGTGGTGAGCGCTGGTGCGCGCTGATGTGTCCGCTTCCCCGCGTAGCACCTCTGACCGCCCACACATGCGTCCAGAAAGTTCAGAACGACACGAGACAGTCTTGTTTTCTGGTGCTAGTCGAGAGAAAAACAAGAATAAAGGCTGAACCGCATGTAAGCGATTAAGCAAGCGACGGTGACAGCGACGAGAGTCGCCGACGAGCGACGGAGATTTCCCACGGTCGCTCGTCGCGTACCGCTCGGTTTTGGGATTTCTAAAAGTCGTCACTCATCGCCTTGGTCGCACGCTCCCATTGCTTTCATCCGGTTTGCCTCACCGCGCGACTGACCGAGCGCCAGCGAAGCGGGTCGCCGTACGTCGCCTGTCCTGTCGCTCGCCGAATCGCTTTCATGCGGTTTATACTTGAGATATCAAAGTCGCTCGTCGCCGACTCTCGTCGCCTGTGCCGTCACTCGCTAAATCGCTTACATGCGGTTGAGAAATGAAGTGCGAGCGCGCGGATAGCTTTGATCGGTGCTCATCGTACGTGAGAGCTCGAGTTTCTTTACCTTTAAAAAGTCGTGGGGCGTTACGGTGACGAGTCGACGATCGCTGCAATACTTTCGCGCGAAGCTCAGGTGTAGCACAAGGCAAAATGGGTACCACAGGTTCTCACGCCGTAATTGTTTTCGGGGTTTCTGATGATGCCATTTCTGAAGGGGGATTGAGGTAAGGAAGCTAGAGGCAGAGGTATTCGGAATGTGCCATTAGGTTTTCATAATGCTTCTGGGAGCTAGCGAAAACCTAAACAAGGCAGCGAACCCCCAGCTCAAGGTCTGCTGCACTGCGTGACAGTCCTGGCAGCCTGGCATCCTCCAGCTATGGCTCTTGCACAAGATTTATAATTGCCGGGTATATATTCCTATGTCGATTTAGGGGCGGGGGTCAGGCGGTTTTGACCTTCCCTTTTAAACTGTGCTTGTGCAACCTTTCAAAGGTACCAAAGCCTGGTCGCAATGCAAGAAGGAACAGTCAGGATGCAGTCGTGCAGTGCTACAGTTTAGTGTCTTAGTTTTGTCTTGTTTACCAAGCAGAGTGTTTAGTGTTTACACTCAGACACGACTGCGTACTTCCCCAAACATCTTATGCTAAGTCAGTCTTAACTTATCACCCCGTCTCTATGACATCAATCTTCTGTAGAACATTGGAACTTCTCCTTAACCGTGCTGTATTAAAGCGGCCCTGCAACAACGTTTTGACTTGTTTTTAATATGCACCGAACCTGAGCGCACTGAACGTAGTAACTTAATGAAACTTTTCTTTTCTCGAATTTTGGCTTTCTTTTAAAAGTTATAGCCAAATTAAATTTACAAAAACAACCAAAAAATAACCTCCTTTATGACGTCCTTGGTCGCTTGAGTGGCCGTAAAATAGAGGAGGGGTAGTGAGCTCAGCGAGCGCTCACGGCTGCCGCACTCCGTGCCGACGGCTCGAGAGGGCCCGCGAAAGCATGTTCCGGATAGGCTGTATAAAGCGGGCAGCCAGGGCGGCTCGGATTGCATTTGCTTCACGATTAAACACTAATTAGGCATGACACTTCATTGGCTAAAACGACAGCAAACACAGAGTAAAGATCAGTTCAGAACGGGAGCCACTTCGCGCTGCCATACCGCCAAAAGTCCCAACCGCAAGTCAAACCTGCGCCGAAGGCCTTCGGAACGCTTGGAGACGGTCGGATACTCGCGCCGGTATACCACCGCAGTGCCGCCACATACATCCGGGGCCTTTCTACGCTCGCCGCTCGTCGGTGCCTGATCCCATCCACTACACGTTTCTAGTATGTGCCACCTTTTGTACCGCTTGGTGGCGGGTATGTCGACGGGTCATTTCTTGTTTCCGTACTTTATAAACTGCATTTTTTTAATCTAAAATACTGAAAAAAAACTACTCTCATAAATATTTGAAACGGTTTGTGCAACTTATAATTTGTATTTCAACTAAAAAAAAATCTTTTTGTGGATCTGACCACTAGCTAGGCCAGGACCAAAGAGCTCACATATTCCGCGCTTTCGGCACCGTTGGTCGCCCCCGTAGGTGGTAGAGATTTCCGCGTCGTCCGGTTAAAATATGACGCACTGGTATTTAGTTACTCTCTCCGTGCCCGCTGGATTACCCGAAACCCAAGAGACGTGGAAACCGCAAAAAAAGTTAGACGCTTAAATATGATTGCAAGGCCCCTTAACTTTTCTGGAGGAGAATGACATACTCTTGCGGTTCCAGCACGGCTTCCAGCCAAATCGCAGTTGTCCGAGACTGCCCTTGCCACGGTTATGCATTACATCAGTGACAGTATTGTTGTCCTGTGGCGTATACAGTGCTCCACCAATCATCATCATGGTGTTTTTAGAAGAGCGCGTGAAGCCAGATTGAGGCCGAACGAACATGTGTGTCTCGTGGTGCTTGCCGAATTCCATTATGTAATAGTATATATTCTCCTTTCTTGAATAATTTTCTATTTTATTCAACACATTTTCTCATATATTAACAATTTAGAAGTGGGATGAGCTGCTCCTCATTCATACCTTACTGTGGGTGTGCGAGACTTTGTGATCCGTCAAATCAGTGGTGCGAGGCCTGACATCGGAACAAAATCCAGATATTGCGACAAGGAGAGTTGACCTCACTTTGATACCCGGGATCTTACTGACTTGTAATCTGTGACCATGCAATGGGAAGCAAAAACAAAAAGTTTGACTCAACAGGCAAGGTCAATGCAGACGTGATAAAGATGATATGGCACGAGTGCTACGACGAAATCAAAATCTTGAGCGCCTGTCATTGACGCAGTTGAGTCGACCGACATCTTCGGATATCTCCATGCGGGTAACTCCGGATGCGTTAATTGCAATTCCCAAGTTCACCGCAAGTGATGGTGAAATCGCGGCAAAACGAGTGGATTACCGAGTTTATCCACATCACTGAGTTAGCAAGGTGGGACGGAAAAAAGAAGATAACCGCGGCCAAATTGAAGCTATCAGGACCGGTGCGTCACTGGCGGCAATTCTCGGGCGAAGCTTGCAAGATTTGGCCATCCTGGAAGCCGCTTTTCGGGACGCTTACGTCTGCCTACCATCGACAACTCGACAGTGGAGAATCATAGAACACCGAGTGCAACAGAAGGGAGAACACCACGAAACCTATGTTCACGACAAAGAAAAGCTCTGCATTTGCCTGGGACTAAATTTAGAGGAGATGAAGGCGGAGATTATCACGGGACTAGCATTGAGCGAACTCAGCTATGCCATGCGAAATCGATCTCACCTTTTTATTAACGACTTTTTTACGTGATATTAACATCTACGACCATTTCCAGAAGAATCGCGACGCAAGATTTCTGTCGGACCGTAAACAACAAGACGAGAGGCCACGGCAAACTTCGAAAGCCAAGTTGTCGTCACGAGCTAAGGATGACGATTCCAGCCATGCCCAGAATAAGGGGCCGAAATGTTTCAATTGTCAGAAATTTGGCCACATTGCACGAGATTGCCTGGATTCACAACGGGAGAAAATGTGCACTTGCTGTGGGGAGCAAGGACACGGTACAAATAACTCTCATGAGTGAAAAGAAAATGTACTACAAGTGGTCAAGGATAAAGACCGGCACAAAGTTTGTGGGTCGTCGCAAGCATTCAGATCAGTGAACATTAATGGAGAAGCAACAGCTGCTCTTCTGGACACCGGTCCGAACATCAGCCTGATCAAGACGAAACTTGCCGCCCACCTAGGCAAAAAAGTAGCAGTTCCCTGCCAAAAGGAAAAGTATGTGGCGTAGGCGGAACATGCAAAACCTTAGGGGAAATCTAAGCCGACCTTGAAGTAGACAGCAACTTTTTCATGGCTGTGAGAATGCAGGTGGTTCCAGACAACATTTTCAAGGGCCCTGACATCATTGTGGGAACAGACGTCATTGACACAACAAACGTTGTGCTACTTAGGAAAGAGGGAACGATTATGCTGCTAGATGAACGAGACTCCATTTCTCAAAGAAATCAAGGTTGACCATGATATGCGAGTTACGTTGTTCACCATAGAGTCAAGCTTGAGAAAAACAGTGTACAATGGGTCACACTTCCTTCAGATTATGACAAACACAGCAGTCATAATTCTTTATAGATGGGGAGGACGAGATGGACTACCTGTGAGAGTTAAAAGACGGGGATACAAGTCTTCCTATCTTGAACGTCACCAACTCTGACATCACCCTCAAGAAGGGCCAGACAGTTAAGCGTGGAGACCTGGTCGAACTTCAGAATACCGATGAGCTAATGCTTTTACAACGTGTAGCCCACTACGTTTGAGTGTGAAAAGGAGGGCCTGTCTACAATCAACATGGGAGAGAACAAGGTTGGACCGTCTGTGACCAAGGAACACAAGAAAGAAATCTGTGAGATGTTGAACAAAAAGTGCGAAGGCTTTGCAATGAGCACCAAGAAACTGGGATGCATGACAGTTGCGGCCATGACTATGCAGGAGAAACCAGGGAGTTCAGCCGTGGGTTGACCGATCCTTACCGCGCATCATGGACAGAGCGGCAACTTACTTCGGCAAATCATTGACGAGCTTAAGACCAATGAACTCGTAAGGGACAGCAAGTCGGAGTACAGCAGTTCAGTGATCCTAGTTAAAGAGGTCAAAAAGAAAACAAGATGAAAAGCAAGAAAGCAGCCAAACCGTTTCCAAGACGTGACAAACTCTAACTGACTGAGGACAGCCCGCAACTCAAATTTGGCCGATTGTTGTCGTGTGGTGTAGAGTGTGCGCCAACAATCATCATCATGGTGTTTTTACGAGAGCATCTGAAGGCAGCACGAGACCGAACAAACATGTCTGTCTCGTGATGTTGGTCGGGTCCCATGATGTACTCTGTATTCTCCTTTCTTTAATTATTTTATATTTTACTGAACACATTCTCTCAACTTTCAACAGTATCGACAGTCGCATTCCTGCTAATTTAATTCAACTGATCCTCAGTAATGCGCTTGACATGCTCGATCACACCGTCCTGATCAGAAAAGCCGCTTGGGTTGGTGTCCGAGGCTCACTACTACTTTGGTTGACTCGCTTTATGGTGGGTTATACCCAACGCGTGCTACCATGGGTCAATGTCCCAAAGCTATCCAGCTCTTTCTGGAGTTTCACAAGGCTCCGTACTTGGCCCAACTTTTTCTTTCTTCTATGTTAACGACATGCCGCAAAACAGTAACACCCTACTTGAACAGTATGCAGACGACAGGTCGATTGTCGCCCGCATCACTTCTCCCGACTGCTCTGTCCGCCTTCAAGGCTACATCACTTGCTGTTCAGAGTGGGCGCATGCAAACTGCCTGACCATGAGTGACGGTAAGAGCATAGTGATGCGTTTCCACAACGCCAAGACTACCAGTATTCCCCTATACACTATCTCAGAATCCCCCTTATGGAAGTTACAATGCGCATCAATCCTTGGGGCAACGCTTGTCATGTTTGTACCCCAGCACTGGACTTATCTCTCCACATTTCAAACAGTGTCTAAAGCTCGGTGCCCTTTGGGCTTTGTGACACGGTTGTTGAAAATCTGTGGCCTTTCAAGACTCGCTTTATACTGCACTTGTTCTACCAAAGTTGGAGCACTGCGCATATGTGTGGCACTCATCTCGAGTCCACTTGACTTACCAGCTGGATGATGTGCAACACCATGCCATTTGGATACTGTTCACTTGTCCGGACCGCTGACGTGATACGCCTCTATCATACGAGACGTGGTTGCAGCATTAGAAGTGGCAGGCGGAAAAGCACCGCCACACTGCGGCTCATGTTGCCCTCCAATTGCTGCACCTTGGACCGGTCGCTAAAAGGCTCCTACATCTCAGTGCTTTGACGCAGTAGAAGGAACAGGACAGCTCGTGTTTTTATATTCCAGAACAGTAGAGGGCATCGAAACGCGGTGTTGCCGTCTGCAGTTCGGGACGTTCTCGGGGTCCCGCTCGGCGTTCAAATGCCCTTTCCTGAAATTCGTGAAGAATTGCGAATTTTGTGACGAGAACTTTCTCGGCACTTGACTTACCTCCGTCACCTAGTTATATTTTGTGTTGTTTGTTTTTCTTAACATCCTTCCTCACAACCTTAGGCGATTGGCTGACAGGCACACTGCAGATGGGTTTTTGCCGTTCTGTCAAGCCTCACACGTCACCCCGGACTACATGTCGTGCAAATAAAAATTGCTACTACTATGCATAGGTCACTACAAAGGTTGGAAATTGTGGCAAACAGACATGGCAGAAACAAAAATTAAGGGTGGTACAATTGAAGCCTCTTTTGTTCCTACCTTAAAATATTGAACAAGGGCCCCCTGAAAATTTGAAGATATTCGCAAAAAAATAGGGGATAGGCACACCTGAGGTCATCAACTTTACATAATTATATACTGAGCATATTTCTTCAGATGTTTTAAATTTTGGGGGTGGGCACTTAATGCGGAATGGGCAGATTAGATGCACGGTATTCTAAGGTAGATAAAAAGCCCTTCATTGTCTGCAACAGTGCCGCCTTGAGTCAGCTGCGGACTTAGGCATGTTACGACCATCTTTTCACATAACTTCGGTGGTGGACATCAAGAGACGAGATTTTCAAGCGGTGGCGCATTACAATTTCAAAAGTCGTTTCAATGATTCCCAATCACTGGAATGGTTGTGATGTGCTCCTGAAGACGCTGCACCATGAGGTGCAACAGTTTCGTGTTGGTTTTGTGAATTAAGGTGTGGCCACACCTCTCTCAAAGGTCACAAGTGCACTGGCAGACTTTCAGCAGCTGTGACCGAAGAAAACGCTGCTGCTGTGAAGAGGCTCGTTAAGGAGGATCCTCGGCTGACTGATGGTGATATCGAAGGGTCGCTGAAGATGAGTTCCCCAAGCGTTTCGGCGATTCTTCACGAGGATCTTTGTCTGACAAGCTTCATCTCTTGGGTGCCACAGAATTCGACGGTAGCTCAAAACCAGGCAGGGGTGGAATGGTGCCAAGGAAAGCCATACCGATTCTAAACTGGCAACCCTAAGATAAAATATCTGACTGTAAGGAGTGAGAAAACGAGGACTACCCAGTGTGCTCTCGAAACCAAGCACCAGTCATCTGTTTGGATATTGTCTGGAGAAACTCCACTGCTGAAGCTCAAAATGCCGAGAGGTGTTGAAAAGGAAACGGTGGCAATCTTCTTTACAACCAATGGGCAAGTGGCCACAGTGGCACTGGAAAACCAAAGACTGCACAATGATGCACCACAGTTTGCCTGCCATCAGTTTACGAGGGGAGAGACAATAAAAATCAGCTCGAGGTGTTGAAGAAGAAAAATCAGAATAGGAAAACAGAGATTAATCTGGTTTGTTTTTCCCAGTTCGTTGCTCTGCCTAGGGGGAGCGGGACACGGGGATTAAATGAGAGAATTAAAAAAAAAAGAAAAAAGAACAGTGTGGCCCTTCAACATCAAAGGCTGAAAACACGGGCCAGCTGGTGTACAGCTCCCATCAAAATCCCCATATCGGGAACAATAAAAAGACGGACTATCACACACGCCTCAACCAATTTATCCCGACAAGAAGCAAGCTGGAAGAGGCTGTCAAGACAATACACAGAATGCCCGAACAAAGTTATGGTTTCTATCAGTTTCACAACATGACTATGCACGGGTACATCGACTACGCAGTAACCGCACATATGGTTTCCTAAAACGCTGAAACCTGAAATAGAATACTGCAAGCAAAGAGCATACGCCAACTTTCAGCAAAACAGAAGGTGAGCTCGGCGACTCTTGGCCCCTTCGTGCACAAACACTTTCACAGCAGAGAGCACTGCCATAGTGATACTCATGACGTGCGGAGCCAAACCACCATGACGACAGATGATCATCGGTTGGCAATGAGACACACGGTGCCATCGGCGACGGTTCGCGTCTTGGGTCATGACCACTTTCACAACCGGCAGTACTGCCATAGCAATGTTGGTTATGCATGGAGAAACAAAACACAAGGCAATCAGCGGTACACACTTGGTAAGAATGTAGTATGGTAGACGTATAGACCAATAACTGGCAGAGTCGCTGCAACGGTGGATTTCGCGGACACCATAGTCACGGACGCACCGTCGTGACACTAAAATAGGCTCAAGGAGACTCGGGCAACCCTTGACAATCCACCGTGACCGGTGTACGTAGCATTATTTTAGAACTTGGCGGTTTATGACGGCTTCGTTTACTTATTTGGCGAAATGAAGGGCAGAAACCAGCATACTGTTCTGCGTTCTTGGCAGAATATACTATGGACGCCCTGTGGTTGACATACAAATGTTCACAATTTCAGGTAACTTATCGTGCTGCGTGGGCATGCGTGGGCGCACAAATACTGCATATCAAACTGCACATTCAGCGTGTCTGAAAGAAAATAATAATAAAGAAGCCACAAAGCCTAGAGCAGCTCACGAAGATAAGGTGGAATAACTTTCCTCCCGTCAGCCTCAAAAAAAAAGCAAGACGTCTTGTTCCTTCCTGCTTCACGGATCCGCTCGGGGGCGCGTTAGTGGAATGGAGGAGAACACGCTGTTGCTATCTTTCTCCTCCCTTTTGTCTTAGAGTGTGCAGTCACAACCTGTGACACGAAGAGCTCGATGGTGTGCGCAGAAGACGCAGCTGGAGCGAGGACCCCGGGGTCTCTAGACGACATGTTGGCAGTGGCGAGGCACTTGCCAGGAACATACTGCACCATGAACTGGTAGCGCAGCAGCTGGATGCGGAACCGCTGGACGTGACGATGCATGAGGTCGAGGTCGGTGGAGCCCAGCGAACGGACTAGCGGCTGGTGGTCGGTTTCGAAAAAAGAGCTCAGATTGTGCAGCTTCATGAACCTCTGGATGACCCACAGGAATCCCAGCGCTTCCTTCTCGATTTTGCTGTACCGCTGTTCGGCAGCAGTCAGTGAACGCGACACAAAGGCAACCGCTTGTCGCTCACCAGATGTTGCTCCTACAGAAGGACGGTACCCAGGTTGTACGAGCTGGTGCCTCCGGAAACGGTTGCTGAATATCCTGGGCTCTTTTAAGAAACGCTGGTGCCGGATGCAACCATCTTCGTTAGTGAGTCGAAGGCTGAAGCTTAGCCGGTGAACCCCCTCCCCCCAAGTCCAGACTGTGCCCTTGTTTAGGACGAGCGTGATTTGTGCAGTGGTGGTGGACAGGCACAGCAAGAAATATTCAATTAGGTTCAGCATTTCCAGGAGGCGCTGCATGCCCTGCATGTCTGTCGGAAATCGCATACCCGTGATGGCGGGGTGCCTTGTCGGGGTTTGGTGCTATGCCGTTGGTGCTCAACAGCACACTGAAGAACTTGAGGGAGACACCCCGTGGCGGCACTTGGAGGCATTCAGTACAACTCCTGCCTGCTGCAGTCTCTCGAGGGCAACTTGTAGTCCGCTGTCGGGTTTAAACCGGGCTCTGCCAAACACCAGGATGTTGTCTACCATGTTGAAGCATCCTTTAATCCCTTCGAGAATCTGTGACATCAGGCTCAGGAACACCTCTGGGGCCGACTTAATTGCGAAGGGCAGGCAGCGATAATAGAATTGCCCGAAGGGTGCAATGAACGTCATGTACTCCTTACAGCTTTCGAAGAGGCGCACCTGGCGAAACCCAGACATTGCGCCCAGTTTCAAGAAGATGGTAGCGCTTCCCGGCAACCCGAACGCCTGGTCACAGTTGGTATTATATGCTGCTCTCGGACAATGACCTGGTTCAGCTTGATTAAGCCGACGCACAGTCGATAGCCTCCCGCTGCTTTGGGAGCCCCGACAAGGCCGGCGCACCATGCCGTAGGAGTCTCGACCACTAAGAAACGCCATTGTTTGAAGACAAGGACACGTCTCCTTTCTCCAATATTTCAATGCTGTTCAGCCTTCTTTTTCCGAGAGTACCCAAAGTGCGGCTAGCATGACATTGCATGCAGACGACAGCAATATTGGCCATAGTATGGTCGAAGTCACGGTCCAGATCAGCGTCAGAACATGACTATCTGCAGGTTGATCGATTATACCATAGTCGCACAAACGGTTTCCTAAAACACTGAAATCTTAAATAGATTAGGAACCAGAGAGCATATGTCATCTTGCTGTGAAACACAAGGAGATTTGAGCGACCAGTCGCGTCTTTTTTCACAACCAATTCTAGGATAGACAGCACTGTTTTAGCGATACTGATGATGCACAGAGACACGAACCAAGATGATCCTCAGATGATCGTCGGTTGACACTCGGACACATGGCAACATTGGCGACCAATCGCATAGGTGTTCATGACCATTTTCACAACAGACAGCACTGCCTGAGCATGTTGGTTATGCGCAGGAAACAAAAACAGGGCGATCAACGGTTGCCGCACCCGGCAAGAATGTAGTAAATTAGACGCACAGACAAATAATCGGCATGAGAGTCGCAGCTATGCGGATTTCGCAGTCTCCTTTGTCACAGGCAGGCAGCAGCTCTCGAGTCTTGGATGTACTCGTATAATCGGGCTTACAACTGCCTGAAACTACTAGCACGCTACTAATGACTGACGACTCTTAACAAGAACTACCTTGGATCTGTCATGACGGACATGACATTGCGAGATGTGCTAAAGGCGGAAACGAATGCGATAACACCTGATATCGGAAGCCTGACCGCAACCAAAATGTGGAACACGTCGCACTAGGTGCGGCCTGCACAGTTTTTAATAAACATAATTTTGGCCTGCCTATTTTTTTAGTTGTGCACCCTTGGTCTAGCACTTCCCAGTAGATATTAGGGTTGGTAGGAGTCGTACTTTCACTCCTAACGCACATTTCCATGAGTTCCCAGAGAGCTGCCAGGTGACGCAATGTGTATCAAAAACCACATATTCCGCCGTTCGCATTTAATCATTCTCCCGATAGTACCTTGTACTTCGATAAGCAAAGTGAACAAAATAATTAAGGGCAAACAATGCAGAGCAAGAAACGACAATAAGGGTGTTCCTCTTAAATCCTCTGAAGCCTACCAAACAAACTGGTTTTCGACGAGTTGGGATCTGCAAATTGGCCTATGATGGAGTGGTCTATTCTACAAGTTGTCTATCGACAAATTGGCCTTTTACCAACTGGCTTTTAGCAAGTTGGCCGAATACCACGACGCACAGAAATGAGCGCTCGCAGATATATTTTCGGAGGAAGGAGAGGGGCCGGAGTTGAAATGAAAACCCTTTGGTTTTCTGGCGTCTTTTCCAGAAGCAGAAAGCTGCAACTTCCACACACCCCTCCTTGCACCAACGCCTCCGGGCGCCCTTGCACACATGGGACGTCGGCGACCGTTCGCGCCCTCGTTCGCAACAACAGCACTGCTGTCTGCAGCTCCAGAAACAAAAAATAATGTGATTCTCGGTTGACACGATAAGGGGTAACAAGAACGAACGGGCGCCTATGCACACACAGAACGTCGGCGACCGTTCGCGTCTTCGTACACAACAGCAGCACGGCCATCTGCAGCTCCGGAAACACAGAATTAAGGTGATCGTCGGTTGGTGAACGGTAAGGGCTGACAACACCAAACGTTGCACAGAAGACGCACTGATAAATCACACATCACAGTCGCTGCACAGCGGTCGCGAGAACAAGGGACCTCAAAGGGCCACAACTCGCTTGCAGTCCTCGAAGCGTCGCAGCGTTGTAGTCTTTGCACCGTTAGTTGCAGTGTTCGCAGACAGGGTCAGGGCCTGGCAGTCGAGGCGGCCGAGGCAGCCGAGGTATATGGCCGACGTTGCCGAAGCCCGCCGCCGTCGCAGCTGATCGCAGCCGCCAAGTGTACGTAGCAGCAGTGTCGGCATCGTTTCGAAGCTTAGCGGTTTATGACGGATGTTTAAACTTTTTTCTTTATGAATATCGAAAACGCTACAGTAAAAGAAACGACTGAAGGACCGACCTCGTCGTCTTGGCCCCTGCGTAAAAGGCTTAGATCCAACCTGAGTGCCCAAATCTTGTTTATCAAACCGCGTGGGGATGAAACTTGTAGCAATGATATTTGTATACTTTTTCTTGGCGTCGGTGGATAATAAGGACTTTAAGTTTTCTTTTCATCGGTGTGGGTTTGCTTATGTGTGTTTTAGTCAATAAAATTAAAAAAAAAATCTTTACGAAAAACAAAAACAAAAACACCGCTCCTCTAGGGATTGAACCATTGACCACTTGGTCAGTAGAGCGATGTTCTATCCCTGCGCCAACTGAACAAAGAGGAACTCGACCTCCTCCTTTCATCTGAACTGCCGTTCCTCCCTTCTCTGGGCAACGTGTCCACAACAAGGAGGAACAGTCGCTGTTGCTACCTTTCTCCCCCCTTTTTTCTTAGATTGCAGCTCTCAGCCCAAAAATCAGAATTACTCCTCATGAATCAAACACAGTACCAAAAACACGCCATCACTCTAGAACAACTTAGCATATCAGGCGAACAAAAACCGAAGGTGACATTCTGCAGAATACTCGGATTCAACACACTCCACAACAACAATGCTACACCAAACACACTACAGTTCCGAAAAGACTGCCGAAATGTCACGCACCTAACCAGACGTATCACCAACAAAAAACACGGATCATGAGAGAGAGAGTCGAAGCAACTCTTCACCGCACTCGTACACAGCAAGCTCCTCTAGACCGCGCCATACCTTCAACACAAACACAAAGCCGAAAACTTGAATTCGCACTCAACACCCTATACAAAGCGGCATTGGGACTCTCTATATACGCCTTAAACCAAAGACTTGTGCAGACATACCTGTTTCACAGCGTCGCCGAGCTGAAACAACAGCACAGACATGGACAGATAGCAGGCCTCTCCCTCCCAAAAGCTAAAATCACCCCTCTCTTGCTTACATCAATTAGCCAACTCCTTCCCCTCCCACGTAATATCACTTACCCCAAGATATGGCGCGACACCTCCATAAAGGGCGACGACAAGCACAAGCTAGAGATCTCCACACAGACGAAACATGTACAACATTATACACGGGCGCAACACACTGGATCTTACGCCTGCGCAATCTATACTCCCTAACGTACCGCACCTATCAAACACATGAAAGAACCCTTTGAACCCCCCCCCCCCCCCCCCCCCCATATAACCGCGCTGGAAATGTACGCGATTATATAATTTATACACGAAGCTTCTGCACTGATTGAACACAATAACGCCAATATTAATCTCTACACCGACTCAGCCAAAAGCACTTCGTAACATGCAACACAGGTTATTAGAGCCACATTTACATGATATCCTAATGGCAACCTAAACCCGCAACAACAACATTAGAGTCACCCTGCGGTGGATACTTGGCCACGAGGGTATTGAGGGAAATGAGGTGGCACATCAACTCACCCACGAGATCAACGTCCGGGCTCTCTCGATCCCCTGGCCAAACCCAACGTCAGCGGAAGACGCCTCAACTTTCAAAACGCTTATAGCTGTACACTATAGAAGCTTCAGGAAAAGCCATGTCAGCCTTCATGAACCTTACCCCTCACTCAACACCAAACAAGCACATATCCTCCGCAAAGTACAGACCAACACTCTCATCACCCCGCTAATTATCTACAACTCCAGGTGGCAGGGGACAGCTCAGTCCTCTGCCACCCAACTGCCCGGAGATCTAGACAGACGCAACACATACTCTACGCTTGTAACACTTCGCTCACCTCTGCCTACTTCCCGTACCCATCCCCTCCCTCACGGAATGCATGGCTCAGCTGGGACTAAAAGGGCCTCCAACGGGCCCTGGCGGAGCAAGCGCTCCTTTTCACAGGGCCGTAAATTTTTGCTTTGAATAACTCCTCCTTCTCTGTCGGCGGCGTGCGGTACTCGGGACGGTGCCGGGACGGGAGAGTCTTCGAACCAGCGGCGACGGTGGTACCGGCGGTGGGTATGTAAATGGGTGGATGCTGGCGGCTGTACCCCCTTATATTGAGCGTATCTTGCGCCCTATAGCCTAGAGTCCTTTCTGAATCTTTCAAATTCGGCGTCAAAATTTTGTACCCTGTATGACCGCATAACCGGCATAACCTATAAATCTCGTGCGCCATTTCACTCTTCCCTTGATCTCTACTGCCAATCGTGTGACCCCCTAATTGTGATAACTTTGTGGCAGCGTTGATCACCAAATGTAGCAGCCGATCCTCGTCGATGGGCGCCACCACAATTGTTTTATTCCCTGGAGCTTGCGTTCGGTTCGCCGATAACGATGTTAAATGATTCAAACCATTTTATTTGTCTCCAGGTTTCGATACAAAAACGACAATACCCACTGCGAGCATGTTTCACATCAATCGCTCCTTTCAACGAATTTCGGTCCCGATGATCGACGACCGTATTCTTTTCTTCTGTAGTAACAGATGGGCCAGTCGGTACATGATTTCTCTTTGGCTCTTCTCCCTTAAAATCGCATTTACGGCTAACACATAGGAACCGATGTGTTCTCACTATTTCGAGTGGCAGCTCTGCGGTAAATCTCAATCTTTATATGCCCATTGTTCAAGAGCCGTAAACATCAAACAATGCCCCCGTCGTCTCGCTCCTTCCTGAAAGGAGTTTTGTTGGCTTCGCGGTTAGAGAACAGTTCGGTCAATCACCCCTTTCACGGCTGTGCTTACGGCCACCCAACTTTTGAGACTCCCCCGGAATCAGCGAAAGTTTCCTATTTTGTGATTGGCCGTCCCTCGATTGGGCAGGGTGCCGGCGTTCCCCGGCGTGGGGGGCGTAGAAAACATCGTCTTCCTGTGCACTGCGGTTTCGGCGACGAAATTTGGGTTGAAAACCGGTCCGAAAACCCTCTCTCCCGGTGGGAACGCCGCTGACGCTCTCAATGGGACGGGGTCAAAAACGGCTGTGTCAATGAGGCCTTAGGCGCCCTTTTCCGGCTTAAGCGTAACCGGCGTCGCCTTCGCCATCTCCGTCGGCGTAATTGCGTGTTGCATTATGAGAAACGTTCCATAATGCAACTCGCGGGTCTTACTCGTGACCAGCGTATTGCGTTATGGCACCTTTCCCATAATGACGTGACACGTGACGTCACGAGTGCCCCGCGCGTTGCATTCATAGAGTTATTACGATGAACGCTAGAGGCTCAGGTGGCGCTAGTGTGCTGTTGCATTTTGAAGCAGACAGAGAGCAGTCAAAAATTTACTTCCGGTAATGCATTTCTACTGGAAAATGCGAGTGCATTTTTTCTCTGCGCTCGATGATAAGAGCAAATATCACGACTAATTTGTACGCACAAGGCACATGAGAACATTTCTCAGTCACGGAGACGAAATAATTGGTCAGTTACAGGATCCTTATTTCCAATTCGTGGCATAAAAAACGGTGTTAAAAGGGATTCATACGTGTATTAATGTGCACTGTCGGACACTGTTAGCGCGAACTGTTGACGCTTTCCAGCATGGGGGATATACGTGCCAAACGAACGAAGGCCATGCAGAAAACCAAGAGAGACGGCAAGAACTACGCAGTAATAATGGATAAGTAACTCCTTGTGCACGCAGACGATCAACATTAATTGAAAGCCCCGTAATATACTAAGATTTTGCCATAAATAAGTACTGCTTTATTCTTTCTGTTTGTGAATATGCGCGACGATGCTTGTTCTGGGTTGAAATCATCGCCGGACGCTCCAGATCTTTGCAAATAGGGAGGATAGCAGGTGCCCCATAAAAACTGCGCGACATAGGAAATAATAAGATATACACATCTTCCGTAGCTCACGTGGTTTATTTTTTGCGTTCTAATGTTTCTTTAATCGATCGTAAAGATGCACGACGGAGTCATTTTCGTCCAATGACAGGACGGGCATATTAGCAATATACAAGCACCACCGAAATGCTGGCAAATCTTGAACACACTCTACTTTCCTTTCGATCGTTAGTTTATTTAGAATCGTCGCTCGTTTTCGCATACCTTCCTTGAAACAGAGGTTTGGGCCTGAAATAGAGCGAAGTTTAACATCGTTCAGTGGTAAAGAAAAATGGTGTAACTAAAGCAATTACACTTTCAAAATACCAATAAAGGTACATACTATCCGGTACAACCGAAATTACAAAAGTTATTCATGTTATTTTCCGGTGAAGAGACAAAATTCACGCGCGTTTTCCCATAGGAATACAAAGGGAGGCTGGAAATGTGCACTGCATGCTGTCTGCTTCAATTTGCAACCGGAAGTCTCGTAGACACTAGCGCCAGCTGAGCCTCTAGCGTTTATTGTAATAACTCTATGGTTGCATTATAAAAAAGGCCCACAATTGAACGCGCGGGAGACAGGTGACCCGTGCGTTTACCGCGGGACGTTTCCCATAATGACGTCACACGTTACGTCACGCGTGACGTCTTGGTCACTCCTGAAGGTCACGACGAAGGTTAACTTCACGAGGCCTTTACGCGTGACTTCACGAGAGTCACGAGTGACGCCGCAAGCGGCAGGCAGGGAGGGGAAGTACGAGGGGGAGGAGGAGAGAGGAGGTGAAGGAGAGGAGGAGGGAGGAGGAGGATTGAGGGGCCTTAATTCCTCGCCGTACCTTCCCGTCCTCCTCCTCCTCCTCAAGGGCTGCTCTCTAATTCGGTATTACAGGGAGTTTTAAAGGTGTTTCATTTTTTTTTCAAGATCTGCGCTACAAGGAAGAACACCGTAGGAGCTAGGGTGCCACGATTTCCTTCTACTTAGGGTGGTGCCACCCTTTGTAGTGCCCGATGCCGACAGCACTCGCTGACTGGTATAATACAAAGAAATGGACGAAAACAAAATGTCGCTATAGCACAGTCAGCGCCACAAGCGCGTGCGGGGACACTCTCTGTTACGCGCCTCTGAACAAAAATAAAATAAACCTTTGGGACAAAATGGCCGGATGTCTCAACCCTAAGCAAAGCACATATGAAGGCACTCTAGTAGGAGCCAAGGACAGAGCCCGTTCGGCCGGCAGCGTGGGCCCACAGTAAAGAGCTCACGACTGCAAGCTCCCTGACGTCACAATAAACGCGCGCCTATGCTCTATTTCACCTACGATGACCCCAGGAAAGGTTACAAGCGCGAGCTCCTTGCACTAGGGCTAATCTTCGCGGCACAAGCTCTTGTGAAGTATAGGCAGCTGTCAACGCTATGTGCTCGCGCTTCTAGCCTTCGTCGCGGTACAACATAAGGTGAAACGGAGCATAGTTCAAGCCCCAGCACCAAGCGATTCGGGTGTTCTTTTTTTCTCCACCACGAGGACAGGTAGTGGCTGGTTGTCCCGTAAATGAGCTTCCTTTTCGCTGCTTAGATCTTGCGATGAATATACAGAAAATACGGCGAAACCCCTGCTAGTGGCCACTGATGCTTTCTCTTACGTATATTGCACATCGCGTGTGAATAGAGCAAAGTTCGGAGGAACGTGACTTCGCCTTGCGCGTCTTCTGCTTTCGTGGAAGAAAGATTCTACGAAAAATTTGAAATCAGCGCCAAACTTCTGCGAAATTGCTCTGATTTCAGCTGAAATGGACACATGCTTTTGGAGCATAACAACATTTTTGGTGGTGTTCCGAACGTCCACAACTGCCAGAAACTGCATTATAGGCTCGTTGCAAGGCGGTCTGGTTGGAGAACTAGCCAGTGCCTGAGGGAACAATGCTGGGACAACCAAATGAGGGCAAAAGAGCTCGGCACCGAGACCCCTAAGGAACCGGGTTGCAAGGTGAACGAGAGAGCGGACCGCAGCAGAAGGCAGAGAAGCGCGACAGCCAACCCTCGCAGCGACCAGTACCGGGCCGCGGGTCAAAGGGACTGCGGCCTCCTCTGACCATCAGCTTGACCTCAAGCGGCCAAAGGCATGAGTACCAATAAACCTCCTCAGACGGTTGCATTTCCCCGCGTGGTTTCCTTCGGGGCGAACGAAACTCGTTATGATGGGGCAGTAAGGACGACTGACCCGCATTAATTGGGGCTTTTGAAATGGGGCCGATCAGTCCGGCGATCTTCTTGTTTGATCCCGGAGGGTCTCAGAAATCGCGATTGCTAGCATTAGGCTTTATGCGATTTTTTCAGGTTTTTGAATGCGCTGGTACACCAATGATGTTTGTGTTCTGCCGCCATATCAAGTTCATGTATTAAGGCCGTCCCACCCGAGGCCACCACCCCGTCAGTGTGGGGCATTGACTCGAGCGCGGGAAAAGGCACGAGTGGGTAAGCAAACGTTGCAACAGCGCTGGAGCACCTGGCTCATGTGTTGGGCGCTGCGAACGACACCGAACTAATGAGCACCATGACGGCGATATTGGCAACGGTTTCTGGGCACTCGGGCTTGGATTCAGTGGAAACGAACCCTGCGCCTACACTGTGCCCCGCCCGGTGTTTAGCTTGCAAACGCCGACCTATACGGGCTACTTCGACGGAACGTCGGTACATCACATCCTGCAGGACCTCGACGCGTACATTGCCAGGTTACAGGCTTCGGATAAAACGGCCCTGATAAATATCGTCGCGATCGTGTGGCCGAGGAACGCTGCGCTTTGAAGATATTTGTAGAGGTTGTTCCATTCGATGGCGGATTTGCGGGCACTATTCAGACAGGATATAATTCCTTCCCACTATGAGATGCGGATTTGAGACAAAGTAGCCGGCCATATTCAACATCCAGAAGAGAGCGTCGCAGAATATATCCGCGCTCTCCCGGAGCTTTTCTAGTAGGCCGAACTGCAGTGTCCAACCCGGAGAAGGTAGCTAGAGCGATCTGCCAGTGTTACCTCTCACGTAAAGACTTCCTGCACGGCCGTGATATCTCTCATCTGGAAGCACTTGGTGGAGAGGCGCGAACCGTTCAGGAGGGCTTGCTCGTTGAGTTCCTATATCGCACCCTCCACACGCACTGTAATTTCTGAACGCGGATTCCACCAGGCTAGGACGGTGCGCGCCTGCTTGCGACGGCTCACTTACTTAAAAGGTTAAAACAGCGCAAAAGACAACGGACAGGGTAAAGAAGGACACAGACTTACACCATGCGTGGCCAATAAAAAGCACAGGAATGGTGGAACTGCCGTTCCCCGTGCCTTAGACCCCTCGGTTTTGAAGAAAGGCTCACGGCAGCCAATCGGGCTCGACCAGGCCGCATTCTGGTAGGAGAGACGGCGCAACCGACCACCGCAGAGTCGTCACCCATACGACGGTCGCGTGAACCCTAATCACACTCAGCGAGGTGATGCGCCGCATGGTGGTAACGGTGCTCGTTTAGCACACACCGACCGGGGGCAGGCCAGGTGCTACAAAGGTAATTTGCTTGGACAGATAAAGCGACAAAAAATATGGACGGCAGCTCCCCCCCCCCCCTTCAACCATGGGTATCGGGGAAACGGAGGAGGCCGCCGTACTAATTGGACTCCCCGAGCCACGATGGCCGACCGCTGCCGAGGCCCCTGATCAGTCTGCCAACGGGACTTGGTTTGTGGCCAGCGACCGGTAGGTCCTTGTCCCGTCGGCATGTCGGACTCAAGCTTCGACATCTGAGTAAGGACCGTACGTGTGCGTCGAGATCGATGAAAACGTTTATTGTGCACTTATTGACATCGGCTCAACTCCATCCCTAACCGGCGACAGAGTGTAGAAAGACTGTTGCCTAGGGGGCTCTTTTTGTGCGGGAAATAACAACCGCGCTGCGTTTAGCGGCTCGATCGGCAAAGGCGCAGTACAGATAGCGCCTACATTATGGCCTTGACGGCAGACGAAGAAAGGCAGCGTTTTGTTTATCTGCCCGACATGCAAGTTTTGTCCTCTTAGGACAGGGATTTCGTCTGCCGTGAGGAGATTATCTTATGTTTAAAGAACAATATCTATGACTATAATCTGTTCAGCCCTCTTATCTTTGCGGTTCCACCGAATTTCGGCAGGTGGTGAAAAGCTCAGTCTTTGGACCGCTTCAGGTGCAAGCCTTAGCTCTGCGAGTCGCACCGAAAAATGTTAAATCATTTGTCGCTTGATACGACGGGACAGTCGAACAACGACGGAAATTAGCAGACGCCTTATATCGACCGGCAATTATGTTTGCGAGAGTCCGGGACTTACTAATATTTGAAAACCTAGGGATGACACCGGGGATGGTAGGCCGTGGGGCTTTCATCCCAGATCGTAAAATGCGGTCACGCGAGCTTGATTCAATAAGGCTCTCGATGAGATGAAAGACACTGAGTTCGTCCAGCCATCAAAAAGCCCCTGGGCTTTCCCAGTAGTTTTTGGACCAAAAAAACACGGCACCACTCGCCTCTGCGTTGACTACCGTCGACCTAATGAAGTTGCACAAAGCTATTCATGCATTTTTACCACTATTAACTACATCATGCGTTCACTGGGTAATGGGATGGTTTTCACTACTTTATATTGCGGAGGGATGTTTTGGAGATCTGGGTTGCAAAAAGCGATGCCAAATACACGGCGGCGCTCAACTTTCACATGGGCACGTTTGAGTTTTCCGCCTTCTATTCGGATTATCTACTTCGAAATCAAGTCTGCAACAATTGATGGGCATCGTACTTGGAGACGCAAAGTTTAACGGCGTGTATGGACAAGTCGAGGTATTCTTCCAGTCGTTTGAGGAGCATCTAACATTTCTTGAGATTATCCGAAGTAGGACGAGAATGGCGGTGTTAAAGTTTAACCCAATGAAGATACAGCTCGTGGTTAGAGAGGTGAATATGTTGGGTTTATTACAGATGAGAGTACCTTGATGTCGAAGGGGGTAAAATGAGGGTCATTCTTGATTATCCGCCGCCGCAGAACGTGAAGAGCCTTCAAAGGTTCCTTCGGATTACCGGTTTTTATCGGCAGTTCATCTCAAGGTGGGCTGGGCGTGTGCGGTGATTACCCTGCTGCTTTACAAAGCTTGAGGTGCTTGAGGTGGGTTTGGTGCCGAAAACATGAGATAACGTTGTTCTCGCCCACAAGGGCGATAGCAGTTACAGCTATACTTGGGCTGCTAGACTATAGCGTCCGTTCGTTATTGAGACAGATGCGAGCGACCACGGTGTCGGCGCTCTGTCACTGCAGGAACATGGCGGCCAGTCACACCCAGTGGCATTCGCCAGCCAAGCCCTTACATCGCTAGATTACAGTTAGAACATAACAAAAAAAAAAAACGGTCTAGCCGTCATGTTCGCTTTGAAGAAAGACGGGACTTTTGTGTCATGCAGACAGACCACGCCGCTCTAACCTGGATTTAGAGGTTGAAATAGCCAACGTTAAGGTCAGCTTCTTGACCAGCTGTCATACAGGGATACGCACATACAGTTGAGTACCGAAAGGTGTCGACCACCGAGGTTACACACGCGGTTTCTCTGGCGCCTCATCATAGTTGTTGGGGAGAGGTGACGCGAACGAGGGATTGAAGGAGACGCGTTCCCAGCAGAGATGGTCATAAGCGAGACGGAGAGAAGAAAAGGAAGCAAACTAAGCTCGTGGCGGTGAATGGAGGGCACACAAAGGAGCAAAGGATAGTGGCATGGGGTAAAGTGATAAGGTAACAAGAATTTGTCCAGGCCCACAAAGCAGATGAACACTGGAAAAAAAATGCATACTATTACACCATTGTTTCATGTAAAACACCACAAAAAGTTAGTTCAACGTACAGTGCACTAACGTCGAACTAACGGTACCAACTTTAAAGAGCGGCTTGATAACTCGGTGGCACAAGTTGCAAAATAGCTGCTTTACGTGCTAATAAATAAACTTAATTGTGTTTTCGGCCCTACTGCAAAGCCTAAGTTTCTTTTTGTCAGTCTTTGATACGTGCTTAAGCTGTTCGATATTTTTTTTCACACCTCTATCAATCTCCTCGTGAAAATGGGGGCCGTCAGTTTGACGTCCGTGCGCGGTATGTAGAACTGCAGTGTATTATAGCATACAAAGGTGTTTATAACTACACCTTTTTTTTCCGAGAGTGCGGATATTCTCAAAGGTTATTGCGAAAAATTTGCGAAACATGTCAATGAACACCCGGACGCGGACGGTCGAGTTAGCAAACATATTGATTTATATCTGCTCGGCCAAGGTAACTTATAATTGCGCTACATTCCAACGATCGATGACAAGGAGAAAAACGATCCTTCGTTCAGGGATGCAATTCTTAATATTCTACGGAGGCGGTTCATCGGGTTCTTTTACGCTTCGCCTGTGGCTACTCAAGGAAGCGGCAGCAAGACTTCTCAAAAATTTTTGTCGCGTCGCGATTGAGTTAGGGTTTAGGCCAGACACATTTTGATAAGCCCGTAGCTGTCTAGTCTGCCAGAAAGCGGAGCCAAGAGAGGTAAAGCCCACCAGGTGGGACGCAGCCGGTGTTGAGTCAATAACTGTGATAGATGGTGGCTCGAGACATTATTGTCCCACTATCAAGGAGTTCCCGTCGCCATCAGTATCTTCAAATTCGAATTGAAATTCGTTTTTTTTTCCACAATTAGTACGTTTGTGACAGGGGCGCTGGAACAAAAAAAGCAGCAGGCCTGCAGCTTGACGAGTCCCAGCGCCCCAGTACAAGGTAAGAGCGGCACTGGCACACCAAGACAAAAAAAAAAAACGAATATGCGCACACATACATAGGAATACACCTATATAAAGGATAAACACAAGAAAAACATCAGTTATTCAACTTCGCAATCAACAGTATTCAAAAAGTTTTAGTTACTTATTATAAATCTTTTTGAATGGAACCATGACTAACTACACGATAACTATTTTCATATTACAGGAAAACAGAGCGTTTAATGATAGTGATAACTGATGGTGATATCTTTGTACACCGAAATTTGCCCTTGAAAGAGAATACACCAGGGGGCCTAAGTCGCAATGGGTATACAGACTGGGTTGCTTCTAGATTACCAAGATCGAAAGAAATGACAGTATTTTTTCTTACGCATCTTTGATAAACAGCTATTAGTCTATGCGCATGCAAATTGGTTATATCAATGACTTTATGTTTTTCAAAAAGAAGAAAGGAATGATAGTCACGCGGAACATTTTCGATTATCCTAAGTGCCTTTTTGTGTAATAGGCTTGTAAAGTTTATATCTGGTCTCGTCTCGTCTCGTGACGTGAAGTCGCTCGTTGTCTTCGGATCTGTGCTGACGTCGTTGTCGCCGATTGCCAGTCAAAGGTCTCGCCTCTTGGGTTTTGGGGATATCGGAATTGTAGACTTTTAGGGTTGAATAACTTGGTATAATATACATGTATTATCCGCGAAAATGACAATATAGTTGAAGTTTGCTAGTTCTCAAAACTCGATGGCCTCTGCCCTTTAACTCTCTAATTGACACCTCTGCACTTTATCCACTCAATTTTCCCCCATCGCTCTTGATGGGACTTTTATCTCCACTCCTCCTGCATCGCCCTCGGTGCGTCTCCTCTCAAGCCTCTCAGTCGGCTCCCCCTTCTCCACTTTCCCGCTCCCAAAATAGCTACCCTCATCTCTCTCTCTCTTTCGCTCTCTCCCTTTAACACGCATTCTCGTCTCTGTGGTACGGCTACACATATCCCGACAAGCAAAGTAAGATACAAATGAGTTCATTTAGCGCTATCCAAAACAAAACGGCTCTCCGCCACCAACTCTGTTATCATTCCAATCATCCACCCCTACAAAAGCACATACAAGTCCTTAACATACCGCTTTTGTTCACAATAGCCGATTCCCGATGAAACCCCGAAAGGTCGAGAACACGGGATGGGACGTGCCAGCAACGGCATAACGCACGTACATAAAACAGTACACATTCCGAATGAAGCTGTCAAGAACAGCTAAGATAACACAAAACACCTTCGTAGACGAAGAAGTTATATCCGGAGCTCTATATAAACTGGTGTAAGGTTACAACGTTCACGTTCACGCATCCACTTGGGGCCCATCGACCCCGGAGGTTGCACGCGCCGTGCCGTAATGATGCTTGAACCCCGAAAGAAGGAAAAAACATTCAAAATTACACAACAAGGCGTAACCTGTCTATGCTGTCCTTTGTAGTCGAACCCCACACCAGGTGGGAGTAGCAGAGCACAGGGTAAAACAACGCATTGTAAATTAGCTTTTTTTATTATTTACCGGAAGTATGTGTCTAAATTCATGAATTACTCCAACAACGTTGCATTGTTTTTTTATGAGCATAGGTATGTTGATTATTCCAAGATATGTGAAAAGAATATATTACCCCCAACGTCTTTATACTATCAACACACCTCTCTCGCACAATCCCCCAAAACAAATCACGTCTCAACATAATGCGTGATTCTGGACACTGAAATAAATCTGCCTTTGTTTTTTGCTGTGTTAATCACAAGGGAATTCATAACTACCCAAGATTCTAATTTATTTAAAAAATAATTCGCTTTTAAAGTCAGTACCCCTTCTCTAGAACTCTAGAATCAGAAAAAACATGCTGAAGTCATCCGCGTATATAATAAATTTAGCAGACGTTTCAATATTTAGAATATTATTAACATATATGAGAAACAATAGTGGGCCTAAAATACTTTCCTGAGGGACCCTGGAGTTAATGCGCTGCGTAGAAGGTCTGTAAATATTAATTAGAACGTATTGAGAACGGTCCTGTAGATAGGATGAAATGAGTGATAACGGAAGTCTCTGAATACCATAGCAATCTACGTTATCAAGAGGAGTTCTTTGATTTATCCGGTCAAAAGCTTTACTGAAATCTAAAAGGATCCCCAACGTTAAAAGTTTACTCTCGAAAGTTTCTAATATTCTCTTTTTTCACTAATAAACGAATTTCTGCGGACCTACACCTTCTTAAGCCGAATTGCAACTCCGTAAACATAATTTCTTTTTCAAAAAAAGGTTAATACTCGGGAATATATTAGCTTCTCTCTTGGTTTCGAAAGAACAGGCAAAATAAATATAGCGCGATAATTACTCATGCCATTTTTATCTCCGCCTTTATTATGAACATCAACTTTGGCCACTCGCATGCTTTTGGGAAATACACTAGATGATAATATGAGATCATACAAATCAGTTACGCATGGTAATACCAGATCTAGTACGAATTGAACAGGTCTGATTAAGAGGTCATCACAGTCACCACTACGGCTAGTTTTCGTATTCATAAACACCGAGAATACTTCTGCAGTATTCGTGGGACTAAAAAAAAATAGTTTGGCTAGAGCGGGAGATGTTATCTTTGGTATTACTATTATGAGTGCTATTCCCGATACTCACAAAGTAATCGTAGAATTTATCTTCAAGTTGAGTACCGGAAATAATTTTATTGCATGGTCATGCAAACGATGGCTTTATCTCGATATGGGCGACGCAGAAGAGAATGTATTTGCTTCCACACAATATCCGGCTGCCTTAAACAGGATGCGTTGAATTTAGCCGCGTAATAAAGCTGTTTATCTTTTCTTAACGGAGGGTTAACAAAATTTCTGAGCCTTTTGAATTCGCGCAATTTTTCTTCGTCTCGTGTTTTCACAAAAGAATCATAAAGTACGTTTTTCCTTTTAATGAGTTTCAAAAATTGACCATTTACCCACGGATTCTTAGCTTTCTTATTTGGACGGATGCATTTGATTGGAATGAGGTGGAGTAAGCATATTTGAATGTTCTTATAAAAAATACTAGCACTCATCAGCATCTGTGTCATTAAACAAAGGACTCCAGTCTATAGTGCTGATCGTTTCCCTAAATTCTTCCAATGTCTTAACACTTATGTCTTGTGACATGGTTGGAAAGTTTGGAACTATGCTATATTACATATTCTTATTCATAAATATGGTCATTGGAAGGTGGTCACTCATCCCAATACTAAGCACACCGGAACTAATATTATTTTCATCATGATTAGTTGGAAATAGATCAAGCAATGTCGACGTTGGGCATGTGATGCGTGTTGGAAAGATAATTACATTTGAAATATTGTTTGAAGTCAATAAACCAACAAAATCATCTTTAGGATGAGAATCTGCAAGCATATTTATATTAAAATCACCACCCAGAAACAAGAGCACCTCTCTTGATTAGCTAAACAAAACAACGCTTCTAAAAATTGCATGAAACTCAAAACATTACCATTTGGAGGACGATATAGAACAGAGAAAATACGATTTTCTTTTTTGCACAAAGTATCTCAAAATCTCGGGTCTCAATAGAATAATTACTGTGTATTTCGAAACCAGAGGCACGAGTTTGCAACGAAACGCCGCCACCACGGCTATGACTACGGTTTAAAATTAAATGAGTGTAGCCAAGAAGAATAAAAAAAATCATCATCTTCTCAATACCACGTTTCAGCCATCATGACCACACCAAAAGAAGTTTGGATTGAGTCCAAAACAATGAAAAATTATCTTCTTTTAACCTGTCGGATTGAACATTTAAACGAAATAAACTCAACGATCTAGTTGTCTGTTTTTATATGAAAGTATTTAGACACTCTACCGTCAGAAAACGTATATCTTGAACCATGGTAGTAAAAAGGAAACAGTAAAAAGAGACACGTCAACTGTATTTAGCGGATTCTATCAAGATCTCCAGAGACGGAAATAGTAATGACAGGGGTCCCATCCACCTTCCTTGCAAATATCTTAGAGTTACGTATCTAAACGTAACGCCACTGGTGCTCACGCTGCTTTGAGACCGTCATTCCTAGCAGCTTTTTGAGGGCGGGGCACAACTGTTCATTTACATAGATAGGCGATGTTTCAGGCGGTCCAAAATCTCGGCGAGTATTTATTTTTTTCTTTGCCTTATCGAGAACAGTCTCGCTTTTGTCGCCGCTAAAATTGCACTATCATATTGCTCTTTGTCTTATTTCTCGCGGGAACACGATGACATGCTTCTATATCAGGAAGGGCTGTCTGCTCTTCGATGAGGTCACCAGTTTAAATACCAGGTCATTCACGTTGTAAGTTTCAGTTTTATACTCCGCGAAAACTTTTCTTGGCAATGCAGTGGAAGGTACAGGCCTGCGTTCCCTTTCCCATTTTGAGTGTGCGTGGGCTCTCCTCCTTTTCCCGGAAATGGGGAGAGAAGGAGAGCCTGCGCACACTCATAATGGGAGAGGGAACGCAGGCCTGTACCTTCCACTGCGTTGCCATGAAAAGTTGTCGCGGAGTATAGGTATTCCTTTTACCTCGATGTTGTAGCGTCGCGAATACTGCTCGCATTAAACAAGTCTCGGTTCATTTTTTTTAGTCGTCCGGCCATCGTGTCACATTTTTGGCTAAGTTCAGCTTTTTCCTTTTAGGGCGCAGCTCTTAGGGGCCCGTTCCCGGCTTGAGTGGCGTCGGCGTCGGCGTCGCCGTCGGCATAACCAAGGTCGCCCCAAGGACACGCGACCCCCAAGGTCATCCCAAGGTCACGTAACCCCCAAATTCACACCAAGGTCACGTGACCACCAGAGGTCACGTGACCCCTCCCCCAGGGTCACGTGACCCCTCCCCCAGGGTCACGTGACCCCCAAGGTCACGTGACACCCAAAGTCACGTGACCCCCCCCCCCCCGAAGTCACTTGACACCCCCCGAGGTCACGTGACACCCCCAGGGTCACGTGACCCCCCCCCCGCCGAGGTCACGTAACCTCCCCGATGACGTCATCGTCACTGATGACGTCACCGGCATCAGCATCGTCATCGTCATCATCACCGATGACGTCATCAGTGACGTCACTGATGACGTCACCGACATCCGCATCGTCATCGTCATCATCGCTGATGACGTCATCGGAGTCCGCATCGTCATCGTCACTGATGACATCATCGGCATTGTCACGTGACCCCCCGAGGTCACTTCACCCTCCCCCCCCCCCAGTACCCTTCCCTCCTCCTCCTCAAGAGCTGCGCTCTAATCCGGTGTAAACGGCTTTCATCTTTTTGAGAACGACGTCGTTATTTATAACAGACTGGAGCTTCAGCTTGATTTCTTCAAACTCCTTGTTCATGAAATTCATCCCATCGATTTGCTTTTTAGCTCAAAGTTAATATCACGGAGATCAGTTCTGAAATCCCTCTCTAGTGCTTCTTTCATTGACGTAAACTCTTTTTTTAGCTCATCTTTTAGTTCATTTACCTACCTAGTCATGTCCATCGACGTTTCAAAAACATGCAATAGAAACACAATTGAGAACACAGAAAGGCAGCAGCAGCAGCAGTCGCAGTTATTCACACAAATAAAATAAAAGATACGGTAACCAACCTGCGGTAAATACAGGAGACAATTATGTGATCCGTAAGGCACTGCCGCTGCTACCAAATGAAGCGCCGTTGCTGGTGTTCCGAGCTTTTGTAGTCCTCCGCTGGAGACGTGGAATTTCGATGGACCAATTGGGCAGGTAGTCGTTAACTGTGACGCCGCGACTGATATGGGGCCCGCGAAGGCTTGTATCTTGCTTGTGCCGGCAATGATGTTTCAACACATTGCAGATGAATTCGGCAGTTACTTCGGTTTCATCGCTCGCCCGGCAACGTCCTGCGGTAAATACAGAATACAATTAGATGATGCGTTATGCCACTGCCGCTGCTGCCAAGTGAAGCGCCGTGGCTGGTGTTCTGAGCTTTTGTAGTCCTCCGCTGGAGACGTGGAATTTCGATGGACCAATTGGGCAGGTAGTCGTCAGCTGTGACGCCGCGACTGATATGGGGCCTGCGAAGGCTTGCATCTTGCTTGTGCCGGCAATGATGTTTCAACACATTGCAGATGAATTCGGCAGTTACTTCGGTTTCATCGCTCGCCCGGCAACGTCCTGCGGTAAATACAGAATACAATTAGATGATGCGTTATGCCACTGCCGCTGCTGCCAAGTGAAGCGCCGTTGCTGGTGTTCCGAGCTTTTGTAGTCCTCCGCTGGAGACGTGGAATTTCGATGGACCAATTGGGCAGGTAGTCGTCAGCTGTGACGCCACGACTGATATGGGGCCCGCGAAGGCTTGTGTATTGCTTGTGCCAGCAACGATGTTCCAGCACATTGTAGATGAATTTGGCAAATACTTCAATTTTATCGCTCGCCCGGCAACGTCGTGCGGTAAATACAGAAGGCAATTAGATGATGCGTTATGCCACTGCCGCTGCTGCCAAGTAATATTTGAGATCACCAATAATAGACACTTTCATGCGCGTCGGCGCACCCACATATCTCGTTCGCGATAATGCTGGTTACTTTACTATGGGGGTGTTCACAGACTCCCGCTTGGCGCTAAACATAAAGAACAAGAGAACGACACTATACCATCATCAGGCTGATATCACTGAGAGGGTGAACTGAAGCTTGGAAGTGAGCTGATTGTACCAACATAGAGAGACAGAGACTGCGACGAACACCTCAACGAGAATGGTTTTACCACTCGGACGACAGTGACCATATCGACTGAGTATTGCCCACGAAACTTTGTAAGTTTTCTTTGTTCAAGTTAAACTGAGTAGCATTTCATAAACAAAAGAAGCATATGGCTACGCCAGCGTGTGCGAGGATAAAATAAACACGTCCTACCCTACTCGGCTTTGTAACCCTTTTATTAACCCTATTTGAAACAAACAGTTTCCAGTAAAGATGGGGAAATATTTACGACGTAGTGGTAGCACATTTTATTTCCGTTCATTTTATTATACTCAGAACCCTTCTTCAAGCTGCTTAAGGCATTCTGGCATCCTTCTTTTCAGCCGCAACAAGCGTGTCATCCCTGTCAATAAAGTGACAAAGGAAGAGATTGGCCATTCCTGGTAGCACACATCTGTGAAAAAATCAACACACATATCAAGCCCTCTTTTGCATTATGTCCCACCACAGCCGACGCTTCAATCCAATACAGGCAATCATTCAACGTCACTGGTGCATCGCTACGCCGTTCGTCGCCTTTGTTTACTTGCTAGCATTTGCAATACCAACCTCGCAGAGTGAATGCGCCGCGATCCTGCGCTTTTTCCTGTATCTGATTGCTTTGTCTGGTGATAGCAAGCGCAGGAAGACGAGGAGCTTTGTGAGTATGCACATTTACTGCAGCTTGATAGGATCCATCATATTGTGGGATTGGCTGCGGTCGCAGTTCAAGTCGGACGAACTAGGCGAGAGCATTTGCGGCAGCATTATTCCGAAGGAACAGGAGGTGTAGTCTACAGTCTATGAATTTTAATTGAAAGAATAAAATCAAGCAACGACCTTGTCGCATCAATGTCGCCCGCTATATAATTAATAAACACACACACACACACATATATATATACATATGTCTTTTTAAGATTTACAGATTTGTGTAGAAAAATGCAAGCCATTTACAGCTGCCTGTAACGCTGAATTAGAGCGCTGCTGTTGAGGAGGAGGAGCGAATGCCACCAAGGTCACGTGGCCTAAATGTGTCACGTGACCTTCAGGTCACGTTAACCCCCAGAGAAATTTTTGCTCTAGATTTAGCGGGGAAATTGTTCCGCTACATTTAGAGGGGAAATTTTTCCGCTTCATTTAGCGGGGTAATTTACACATAATGCATCGAGCGGTCACGCCGACAACGACGGTGACGGCGACGGCGACGCCGCTCAAGCCGAAAACGGGAGCCTAATAGCTGCGCTCTAGAAAACGTGAACCTTACACTTATGCGGTTTGTGTGAGTTATACCGTCAGGGGGACATTATGTGGATGAATAATGATTGTGATAAGTCGGATAATTAATAAAAATTCATGAAATATCTTTTTAAGTAGTCAAAATAGGCATATGGTTCCATTTACAAACTTATTGAGCGTGATCGAAAGCCACTAAATTAACACCTTTTCGAACGACTTGGAGCTCGTGGGAAACTTGGGAACGCGCTAAAGATACCACTCGTGAAGGCGCAAAGCTTGCACTGGCGGAACGCGATGATAATCTTATCATCCGCGTTCTGTCACTGCTAGCCTTTCGTTTGGTTCACGAGTGGTAACTTTGGCGCTCACCCGAGTTTCCCACCAGCTTCAAGTCGTTCTAAAAAAAAGGCGCTGATTTCAACAGACATTTGGCGTTGTGTTCGTGTAGAGGAACTGCAAAACCCTCAGTGGAATGGCCGAGGTGGCAGATCGTTATCTCAAGGCGCAACGTCTGCGAAACCTGCAATTTCCCAAGAAGCGCCGGAATCAAAGAACTTAAAGGACGAGAGTGGTGAAGCCACCGAAACGGCCTCAAATGAGATATCTTGTTTGTGACAAAAAAGGACACAAAGCATCTGACTGTCGTTTAAAGCCCGCGCAACTGTACTGTGTCTACTGTTGTAGGCCAGACCATAATTTGAAAACGTGTAGGAGGAAGAGTAACGACCTAAGAGATGCTTCTTTATGTGTATTTTCTCAGAACTGACTCCATGAGTTGCAAAAAGCGGGGAGACGCAGACCTAACTAAACAAATGCTGCCAAGGAGGGTGCAGGTGCTGCCAGCAAGGGGACGACCGAAACGTATGACATGCCTGTCGTGGGAAGTAAAAGGTTAGGAAAGCCTGGTTCATTTCTAAAAGACACTGGCAGCAACACCCTGATAGTGCGGCGCTCGCTTGTCCCGGAAGCAGCAATTACACTGTCAAAAGCTACTCTTATGGTCGCAAACAGCACCAAAGTGGAGGTTTCAGAAGCCAAGGTTGACATCACTTCACCATATTTTAAGCGTACCGCGATCGTGAAATGCGCGAAGGCTTTATGACGATGTAGTGGTAAATGTTCCTGGCTAGAACGCGGCTACTAGTCCCGACCCATAGTGAAAGGAATCGTCTAGAATTGCTAAACTTCAGACGCGTAAGCTCAAAGTAGACAGTGAGACTGAAGTGCATGCACCAGCCTTAAATTTGGCAGAAAGAAGCTTCCCTGCTAAACGTCGAAGGGGTTTTGTTGTCGACGTCGCTTTTATACAAGTGACAATGAAGAAATTTCAAGTAGAGCAAGGAAAAGATCCAACTTTGCAACGATTCTGGGCAAAAGTAGGGAAGGTTCTTTGTTCTGTCATGAAAGACACCTCACGCACATTCACAGTACACAAGGGAGCCTTGTTCTTGTATTATCAACTGCCACCAGGAAATATATTAAAACAGACGGTACTGCCTGAAGTCCCGCGTGCTGATCCATTAAACCTGACCCACGAAAATTTGATTGCAGGGCATCAAGGCACAGAGAAGATCATCGACCGTATCCTTCAATCATTTTATTGGCCAGGCGTGCAAAACGAGGTCTGAAGATTCATAGGGTAATGCACTGTCTGCCAGAAGACATTTCCTATTGCTAAGGCGGTCAAGGTACCGCTGACTTGCATGCCATTGATCTACACGCCGTTTCAGCGCTCGCCGTAGACATAGTCGGTCCGCTGTAGCCGACGTCACCTAAAGGTAACCGCTACATTCTCACGTTAGTCGACTTTGCCGCACGCTATCCGGACGCCGCAGCACTGCCGCCAATAGACTCGGCCACAGTGGCAGGACTCATGGAGTTGTTTTCCAGGATAAGATTTCATCGCGAAAGTCTCTGCGATGGATGCTCCTGTTTCGCTTCTGACCTAATGAGAGAGGTCCACAACCTGTTGGCAGTCAAATATCTCAGCACAACTCCCCACCATCCGACGTGCATAGGGATGGTTGAGCGATTAAACGGCATCCTAAAACAACTTCTATGAACAATAAGTCATGAGCAGCCAAGGCTTTGTGATAGATACCTCGCACCACCCTTGTTTTTGTAGAGGTAGGTGCCACAATCTTGCCTTGGGCTTTCCCCATTCGAGCTACTCTACGGACGTCACTTCAACCGCTGCGTCAACCGCACATCACGGAGGAGTTAAAATCATTCGCCCGCAAAATCAAAAGCCGCTCTCAAAAAAGTGAAAGCCGTGTACAACTCCCTGTAACGCCGAATTGGACCGCAGCTCTTGAGGAGGAGGAGCGAAGGGTACTGAGGGGAGGGGAGACCCCTCCTTGTCCTCCTCCTCATTCTCCTCTTCCTCCCCTCATTATTTAATATGCTCCGGGGGTCACCTGAGCTCGGGGAAGGGAGTCACGTGACCTCAGGGGGGTCACGTGATTTGGGGAGGGGGGTCACGTGACCTCAAGGAGGGGGCCACGCGACCTCGGGGGGTCACGTGACCTGGGGGGTCACGTGGTGGTGACCTTGGGGGTCACGTGACCTTAAGGTGACCTTGGGGGTCACGTGACCTTGGGATGACCTTGGGAGGGGTCACGTTACCTCGGTGGTCACGTGACTTTGGGGGTCACATGACCTGTGGGTCACCTGACCTTGGGGTGATCTTGGGGGTCACGTGACCTTGGGGTGACCTCTGGAGAGGTCACGTGACCACGGGGATCGCGTGACCTGGGGGCACGTGGCCTGGGGGGTCAGGTGACCTTGGGGTCATGTGGGGTCGCCTTGGGGGTCACATGACCTTGAGGTGACCTTGGGAGGGGTCACGTCACCTCGGGGGGTTACGTGACCTTGTTGTGACCTTGGGGGTCACCTGACCTTGGGGTGACCTTGGGGGTCACGTGACCTTGGGGTGACCTTGGTTACGCCGACGGCGACGGCGACGCCAACGGCGACGGCGACGCCGCTCAAGCCGGAAACGGGCGCCTAAGAGCTGCGCTCTAAAAGGACAACACCTATCGAGC
The DNA here is from genome assembly GCF_016920785.2 of Ixodes scapularis. NCBI lineage: Eukaryota > Metazoa > Arthropoda > Arachnida > Ixodida > Ixodidae > Ixodes > Ixodes scapularis. The sequence continues at coordinate 55,860,899 of NW_024609838.1, read as the reverse complement.
CTGCAATGATTTTGGCCCCGATAATGACCTCCTGATTTTAAACGCGGACCCCATACAAAGGACCGACACAGTGTTCGCAGAGGTCGGGAGCAAAATCTAGCCGAAGTTTGACATCGCCAAAGCATACTGGCAGGTGCCACTGTAAGAAGGGGCACCGCCTAAAACGGCCTTCTCAACACTATATTGACACCACAACTTCGTATTTATAGCCTCCGGCATAGAAACGGCCTTTGCAATTTTCATCTCACGTATAAAGACTCCTCTTCAAGACAGAAAATTTGGTAGGCCATCTAGGTGATGTTCTCGTGGCCGCAGCCACGTTGGAGGAGCATGTTCAGAGGCTGCAGCCTGTGTTTGACAGGTGTCGTGAGGAACATCTGGTAATCAAGCCGCAAAAGTGAAGGTTGGGGTAACCTTAATCACTTTCTTGGGGCATAGCCTAGGAGATGTTAAAGTTCAACCCATGTAAAGTGTAGTGACGAAGATTGAGAAATAGCCGAAGCCCTGAAGCAAAAAGCAGGTCGGTTCTTTCTTGAGACTGGCGGGGTATGATCGTGACTTCGTCCCACATTACGCAGAGAAGGCAGAACCTCCGAATGAGACGACTCAGAAAACCGAAGAAAAACAAGTTAAAACGGGCACCTGGGACAAAAGATGCGTTCAAGGAGCTAAAAACCGCAATGTCTTCTAGGCCACTTCTGAAAATGCCGGATCTCGCGAGGGAGTTTGTGCACCGGACAGACGCCTCTGATACCTGCATAGCAGCTGTTCTACTACAGGAGCACAGTGGACGTATTGATCCAGTATCGTACGCTAGAAGGCAACTCCCGCCGCGAATAAACACGGCACTCGTATTTTTCAGCGGTTTTAGCGGTGAAATTGGACATAGAAAATTTCCACGTGTTCTTTATGAAACTTTCTTCGTGGTTCAGACAAACCATCAGCCTCTGCACTATCTAACTCAGGCCAAACACCTAAAGGGTAGAGTTTTGCGGAAACCTCTGGCCTAAGACTGATTGATTTACAACATATATAGGTCCATAGATGGGGGTGAGGGGAATAGGTGTGCTGGCAGAGCCCCTGCCCTCACCTCTCACTTGTCAGCCGGGAGTCTTTGCGCTCTTGCCGCGGCATCGGCCATTTGGAACAAACTGACCTGTTCACCCGGGTACGAGCTGAGCGGCATGGTATCCCGCCGCTTGGAGGTTTTGATTTTTAACAATGAAGTGTTAGCACTATTCCTGCGGTTTCTATTTGCTTTATGGGGGCAGGCCCAGATCATATGTTGATGGCCTGTCCTGACCCCGCACCGCTTACATCCGCTGAAGCATTATTCGGAGAAGCTAAAGTGGCGCCGTCTTACGGCCAGCGGGGGAACTAGCTAGCTGACGTCACCAAAGGATCGTTTGTTGCTCTCTCTATAGAGTTTGCTTTGTTGTTGTTTGGCGCGCGCTTGGTCTCTTTTCTTTATGCTTTTTTAGAAGGAAGTTAGAATTTTTGTTTCTTGATTTATGTGTTGAACAACCTTCGCTACCTGTACGAACAGAAGTTCAGTCGAGGTGATCCGGTTTCACTCATATACAACGGACGCAGCAGTGATCGAGTGTCGGGTAAGTAAGCTCGTTCTTCGTTCTCATCAACTGACCAGCCCCAGAAATGCGGCAATGCACTGAAGGAGTGGGTCATGGAGGAGTATGAGCGACGGAAGACGGTGGACCTGCCCTGTGCAAACAATGTATGATAATAAGCTTTGGCACTTTCTAACTTCTGAAAGAGCAAGTGTGTCATGACCCGAAGGTAGTGGCGTGGGTCGCAACAGGAGGTTTAGACTTCGGAGATCCCACGGGGCATGGTCCCAGGGGACGCGGGAGACAAAGACAAACACTGGGGTGAACTAGATAATGAACACATTTATTTCCAAAATATTAATTAGAAAGAACAAAGCATACAAGAAAAACGCTACACAGGAGTTTAATCAGAGGGCAGATAATACTGCCTTACTAACAGGTACAGAAGTTTTAGAAGAAAAGGCCGGCATACAAACTTACAATAAAGTAATGGAGACATTACTGCACGATGAAGCAGTCCAGCATGACGCGGGTTTCAAGGAGCAGCCGAAGTTCAGCGGACTTGCCTCGTCGCAGTGCGGTGCTCCAGGTACGGCAAGTGGGGTTGGAAGTTGGGGGTACGTCACACTGGGGCAGTCGGGCAGGGGAAAACTGCGCCGGGCTGGCGTACGGAGATTAGCAGCTCGGTATCGCGACAGAGTCCTCACTCCTGCCGGGCGACGTCCGGAGCCGAAAGGTCTCGCGGCTGGTAGCCGCTAGTTCTCCTAGTCGGCTCATTGGACTCCACTTTGCTCTGTGCCAACGCGGGAAAGGAACAACTCGCAGGGCTGGCGCACAGAGATCAGCCACTCGGTGCCAAGACTGAGTCTCCCTCAGTGCCGCGGTGCCTACGAGGCGACGTCTGGAGTCAAAGGGTCGGACGACTGATTGCTACCAGTCCTCCCCATCGACTGGCGCGCCGTCGAACGCAAAGTGGTGTGCACATATCGTTAAAACCCAACATCACCAATATAAAGCACGCGTCTCCCCTTTATGCCAACGAAACAAGCATCAGACCGTCAGTAAATCATCACAAAGCACACCTAACAGCTTCAAACCAATCCTGAATTGCGAGAATCAGGTCTTGGTAACCCAATGTCAGATGGCCGGAGCTTCTGGCAGAACAACTCGCAGTTCAGAAGCCAAGGGGCCATAGAAGTGTCACAAATGTGTCCTTGCCGATGGTGAGACACAGGCCCCCGCTAGAACGACCCCACCGACTACCGCCTTAGAACCTATTCGGAGGGTCGCGGTGTCACACTAACCGTTGCCTGACTCCTCTTTAAAAAAAACAGGTAGGTTTTTTGGGGGATGTATCTTGATGAACGAGTGTCGGTGTCATTGTTGGGTACACCAACAATGACACCGATTGCTCCACAGCATCTCTGTGGCGAAATTGAAATTTTATATTCTACAAATATTGGCTTAATGCTCTAGCTAATCATTTTCCTAGTTGTTTCTGGTTCCATGCACTATGAGCACCCTATTAACTTTTTTATCAAGTGAATATAGCCTCAACAGAATACGTCCAGGCAAAGCATTTCCAGATTATAGCTCTAAAATTATAGAATATCAAATGACAATGCCAATTTCACCGCATGACACTTGTCAAACATGCCGGTAATGACATCTATATATACGTGTCACCTGTCTATGAGGACTGCCTAACGTAATCGGTAGATATTGTAATTTATTTTTGGAGTGCGCATTTTGATCTTTGACATCGTTTTGTACTCTTTTAAGGTAACTCTCAAGGAGACTCTCCAACTGCAAAGAAACGTCCTCGAGAGACTTCTGAAGATTGTGCCTCATTGATCTGCAGCGAAAATGCACTCAGAAACGGCAGTGGAAACAGGTATGCACATGCACATAACTGATTTCCAGCACAGTATCCTGCCGTGCGATAATAGTTTGTGATACAACTTGATTTCAGTTCCACTAAACAAAAACATTGAGGCAGTCAGAATGAATCGTCAGGTTTTTGAATGGGCCAATGCAATTGCCCTGCTTTGGTTTGGCATGTAAGCCCCCAAATTTACCTTTTGACCATGCTCAGCTGGAGGTTTGGCGGTTTAATGTGTTATTTAACCACAGCTTGCCGGTAGTGCAAAGTCTTGTGTTTTTAGTCTAATGCAAATTCCTGTCAGTTTTAGTGCATACTGCTGTTATTTCGGTGTGCACACATGTTAATCGCTTCTGTGGGTTATCCAGTAGTTGCTGGTCTTAAATGGCTCTGCCGCAGCAAAGCCACTACGTACCATATTTGAATGGCAGGTTACTTTCTTGCTTCCTAAAGGTTGACATAGCTGAGTTCGACATGCTTAATTTGAATATGGTTCTGATGCTGAAACACATTCTGCTCATAAAAGCAGACGCTGAGCAGTGAAATGCTGGACTAGCTGGGTGTACCTTCACAGGATTATGATTGAAACTTAAAGTGACAATGCTGGGAGGTTTGTTCATGACTATGAAAAAAACTTGCACAGCACGGAAAAATGCATAGACCAGAGAATAAAAATAAACAGGACGACTGCTCGTCCTATTAAGGAGGTCAGCTGCCATACTAATTATCTCAGGCTCGTGTTACAAGATGAAAAGCCGTGATTATCCATCTCTATGCATCTCACAAATGTTGCTTAGATATGTTTCATGTTGTCTAAAGTTTGCTGCACGTGCAACACCATTCAATAACAGGTTTGGTTGTGGCAAAGGATTGAATTGGCGGTAAGACTTCTGTTTAATATGCTAGGTATTTCCGAAATTGTTGTCTTATGGACACGTTTTAGGGCATCGCTCATGTGACGTACACGAAACTAGGATGGATTCTTAGGAATACAGAAATTACCCAAATTAATTTCACGGGTTTCAGTAGCTCTGAAATTAACAGGGCAATAACTGTGAAGGCAGTAAAAACTGGCGGGCTCGTCTTCCCTTGTCCTTGGGGATCCTTGTTGTCCGGTTATGACCGATTCACACGACGGACTGATGCGCGGACGAATTGATTATGTGACGACATGTCTGCGGTTCGTCCGTCTCCCAAGCAAAGCCATACGAGGGAGGTGACGAACAGACGCCAGTGAGGACAGACCGAAGCTGTTCAACACCCCATGGTCGCGCGAAACTAACGTCACACCACGACACCGCTGTCCAAGAGAGAAATCGATGTTTGCTACAGCGATAAAGACTCGCCCGCCGCTGTTACGCGTGGATCGATACACAGCTCCGTGATAGGCTTCATGCAAAGCGCCACTTGCTTTACTTAAAGCCACTGGATCCTCGGAAAGTAGGGCCACTGTATTTTCTACCTACTACCCGGACACAAACAGATCCAAACAAACAAACAAACATAACCTCGGAAGGCGAAAGACTAATTTGTGTATGCTGCCATGGAAATCGCCATTTGGGTGCATTCAAATTTTCGAAGCCTCCAGAGGGTCGTTCTACACCAGTTCCGCCAAGTTCACCATAAAGCATCATCGTACTGGACGCGTTCCCCGCCAATATAAGCGTCTTTGCACTGTATTAGGAATCAACTTATCGCGGAGTGCTGTATCGATTTATGCGTATCAATCCATGTGTATTCAATCAAGGATCTCTGACAATTATATTGTTCTTCTTGCGTATTTTAAAGAGTAAAATTATTTTTCTGTGCCTACAATCACCGACACAGCATGTAGTTGCACTACGAAGATGTACGCTTATTTCGGTGGTGTGTGATAACAAAATATTGGTATACAAGAAACGTCTGCATAAAGCTACCCGTCACCAGCGAATTTAGGTCGGCCCACCTGGAACAAAGGGGTCAAGAAGAAATTACTCAGTTCCCAAACTAAAATATCTGCATTATGGAAAGATTGGGGCTACTTTCCCAGGATCCAGTGACTTTAGCTTTACTAACCCAGAGCATGACAGTGACACAGGTACTGTCTTGTTTGAGAAAGCTTCAGTGTAGAAGTGACGGCAATCTGGGTTCGCGGAGGTGCATTTGGATATGCTTTCACACACTCCGTTCTCGCGCACAGCACTTTCAGTACATCAAAGCACAACAAAGGCCTTGCTCGTTGAAAGGCTGATTCGACGTGCAAGAATTATCGTGCCTTGCTGGGCGAGGTTAGACGGAAGCATCTTGACACAAACCCGGAGGATCACTGGAACCAGCGTCGTGTCAGCCGGGCAAATTTTCTGCAGTTCCTTTCACGCGTGGATAAAGAATGGCGTGACAAAATGAACCAGAAGACGCAAGAAACGAAATGATGTGCTATTTTTATTTTAATCATCCGAAAACAAGAAAACATTGTATCGTTGCCAGGATGAAAGCTTTTCAAGTCAATCTCCCGCCAAAGATTCGTGAGTGAAAAAGTGCATGACCATATCAGTCCATGGATAAGGCGGGAACCACAGGAATCGGTAACGTGACGGTCATGTGGTACACGGTCCACGCACGGTAATTGCAATTCAGTCCGTCGTGTGAATTCCCTATAAGCAAACTATGTACACTGTACAAAAAGAAGGGCCGTAACTTATTCTAGAGTTTGCACCAATCTGACCTTCGAACAATGTCAGGGTAATCCTCAGTATTGAATGGACAAGTATTTTCTAGAAGCATATTCCAGCAACTACCTCACCGCACACAAACAAAACGAGACAGGCAACATGGCATGGTTTTTGAAGTGCAGTGTGACAGAGTGTCACTTGCTTGTCGGAGTTGAAGTGGCCAAAGCCAGCTGCTAGGCAAAGACAATTCGCCCATGACGTAGAGCGAGGCCTCTGCTTTTCGTGGCAGAAGTAGTGGAAGAAGCAACATGGCGCCAGGCTCCGATTGGAGGATGCTCATTTGGGGAAACATTGCTTCGTCGTGTGCTAGTTGTAGCAGTGACTGCCGTGCCTGAAATGTCAGAAATCCGGCGATTCTCTGTGAATTCTTGCCCGACCTGTGTTAAACGGGAGAGAAATTACCTGGAAGGTTATTTTAGTGCAGTCGCCGCGTGGGTACTGCCCTATATACACCCTCACTGGTGATTCCAATATAAATCTTTGGCGCAGTAGTGGCGATGACACTGAAAGTGGAGCAGACCATGGCACGTCTCTCGCTTATGTTGTCCCTCCTTTGCTTTCTTTTGCGTCCGTTATCTATACCTCCCCACCTTCAATGGTTTATTCAGAGAGAAGCAGAAAAAGACTGATGACCATATATGTGGTGACTGGAAACGATGCGACTTTGCGATCGCTGCCCGTCGGGTGCGTAGATCCAAGCAAGCCTACAACTCGGTCCCTGCTCATACATGCTGCATACTTTTGCACCGCATGTACATATCCAAGCACGCTAACTGTTTTAACGAAATCATTTTAGCTACGAGAGCAATCTGAGTGAACAGGTGGCGACCAAGTAGTAGCCCTAGCTTTGATCTGCACGCACTAGTGACACCAATTGAATGGTCGCATCGTTTCCAACTACCACATCTGCAGTCATCAGTCTCTTGCTGCTTCTCTTTTAACAGATTATGTAACATGAGTATATCCGCAAAGCTGATGCAGCTGGAAACAAAGGGGAAACAACTCACCCGCTGAGCAAGAGACCTGCTGCGGTTTGCTCAGCTTTCTGTGCCGTCGCCACCGCTGCGTCGAAGGCACGTCTTAGAATTTCCAGTGAGGGCGAGTAGAGGGTAGTATCCACCCGGTGGTTGCACTAGCGTAATCTTCGAGGTAATCTCTCTTCCGTTCAACAAAGTTTGAGTTCTAGCTCAAAGATTAGGTAGACGTGCTCAGCCTAGTATAAAGCATTAGTTTGTTTCGCATTAGTACGCATATTGCTCCTGGTTTGTGCCATTCTTTGAAGTGGGTCATGTTTTATTGCTAACTTTACTGTGTTGTTGTGCAACCTGGAAGCTACCTGGGACCTGAACGCTTTCCCAAAGCCTGATTCCGGGGATCTAACCTTTCTGGGTTCTTTGAACGAGCTGAGGGAACTTGCTGGCAGCAAAAATGTTTGGGCTACCGCTGGAAGAGGTGCTTCGGCACCTACAGGACTGTGAAAGTAGCGAAGACATTGAGAACATCGACACGGCAACGCGGGACCAGGCGAAATTCAGCCTCTGGATGCACCACAAAGTAGGAATGAAAACTGCGTCTGTCGCATACAGCCTGTATAGACGAGTTAAAACACTCACAACTAAGACAGGTTCGCATGACCCGAGACCCATTTTAACAAATATCTTAAGGCAAACAAATGTTCGAACGGCTGCGATTCGTCGGGCAGTGCTCTAGAAGGCCCTGCAAAGAAGTACTACGAAGATCCGCACTCTACGCATGAGGACTTGATTGTGAGATGGTGGGAGTTGTTTATCATGGAGGGGAGGGCCCTACATTGGCGCAAGTCCAGATAAACTGGCAGAGTGTAAGTGCTGCGCCAACCGCGTGCTTAAGATAACATGTTCAGACACAACGAAAACGCTTTGGCAAGATAACGCAGAGGAGGGCACAGACAATACACGTGTAAAACTGAAGCAGACTAGCACACAGTTTTGCCAAGTGCAGGCGCAGATGGGGTTCACAAAAGTGAATCATGGACGCCTGTTTGTCTACTTCAGGGACAACGACATCGTGTGCATCTTTGTAGACTTTGATAAAGAATTCTTCAAGGATGTCGTTGAGAGATCTACGTATTTTTGGAGAAGTATGTGCTGCCACGCATGGCTTGCGTGGAGTAAGGGGAATTTTCTCACTTTAACTTATTCCTTAGAGTTAATACACAAATGAGTCATGCAATCATTTGTTTCATTTATTAAATACTTTTCGGGATTAATTGTTAATATCCCTTACCTAAAACACAGTGTGGACATTTTATTTTCAAGATATGCTAATGTTTAAGAGCAAAGCCAAGCCAGTTTTTGCTGATACTTTAACATTGGAAAGCCATGGACACCATTAATCAAATCGTTTACTAATAAAATAATGCAGTAAAAACTTCGGGACAAGAATATATCTTCGCAAGATAGCATTGCACGGTATTGTTAATACATTTTGGTGCAATAAGCTTGTTTAATGTGTATATTTTGAACAAAGTTGAGATTTGTGTTCACTAGCATTTCAAGACTAAGCTGTGTGCTTGTTATTTGTACTGTGTTTTGTATTTCCCCTTATTGCCATCTTACGTGTCATTAGAAACAAATGTAAACCAGAAAATGTTTTGTTTCCCAACTACAGGGACCAAAATGTTATATATGGAACTTACGATGATTAAAAAGTGCACACATATGGCATGCAACGGCTGTGTATCTAAACCCGTGTGACACTTGTAACGTTCTACAAACACAATTCGAGATAGCTTACAAAATAGTGCTTTACTCGATCCGCCATTTCTATGATTCCCCTTTTCTTCTTCTTCTATCCCTGCTCTGCCTGGTTTCTTCTTCTATGTCCATCATCTAGCTGTCACATTATACCAACCTTTTTTACTCATTCCTCCTGGGATGATATGGAAACACATTTCCGATGGTGGCGCATTCAGTGACATTTCTTGAAGTGGTATACCATATGACTTTTAGGATACCTTGCGTGGTAGCTGTTTTCGTCACTTGGTAGGGCCCGGAAAACTTTGTGTGTGTTAAATGGATGCCTTTCCTAACAATGACGAAATCGCCCACTTGAATGTTAGGGACTGAACGAAATCTTTTGTCAAAGTTTTTCTTCATTCTTTTCCTATAGAGCTCTTTCTGTTTATAGGTCTTCTTTTCTTCTGTCAGCACTAGATCATCTTTGATGCCAAGTTGTACATCTGCCGGCAAGTAAGGTGCAAGTCCGAAGGCCGCGTAGTTGGGACTACAGCCTAGGGCTCTAGTATGTGAGCGGTTATGATGGGCCACTGCTGCCTCAAGGGCACACTTCCAACCGCCGACGAAGTTCGGGTACATAAACAAGTACTGCTTCAAGTCTCGAATCAGTCGTTCTGCGAGGCCATTCGCTTCCGGGTGATAGGGGGAGCAAAGCGCAGTTCGATTCCCCTGGATCTTGCCCATTGCTCCAGTTTTTCACTCCGGAACGCAGGACCATTGTCCGAAACAATCACCTTGGTGTTCTTAAACATGTCCCTTTCTAGCATTAAAATGACGCTGTTTGCGTCTCCTTTTCCTGCTCTTGAGGCAGCGATGCGCGTACACTCATCTATGGCTATAAGAAAAGCTTGGGTTTTAGCCACTCCATCACTCTTCTTTCTTAATTCGGCGAAATCCAGATGAACTACTTCGAATGGGACATCCGAGTGAATTGGCAAAGTCATCTCATTGAATCGTTGCGTCTGCTTGGCTTTGTTCATCTGGCATTCGTGACACGAACGCACATACTGGTAGATATCTTGCTTCATTCCAGGCCAGCAGAATCGGTGAGCCAGTTTACTATACGTCTTCCAAAATCCATCATGGCCGCCTGATTCTGGACTATCATGGTATAGCCTGAGAATGTAACTCACAGCCATGACTGGAACTTGAAACTTGCCATCGCTGAAAGTTAGATCTTCGGTTCCCTCCCACAGTCGAGTGTAGAAGACCTCCTCCGTATCATGCCTCATCTCGGAAATCGACAGACGAGACAATGCATCTGCATCTTTAAGGTGAACTCCTGGCCGATGAAATACTTCAAACTCGAATTGTTGGAGTTCGTTTATCCACCTAGCTCTTTTTCCTTTCGGTTCAGTCATGCATAGGAGGAACGTTAATGCTTGGTGATCAGTGAAGAGCTTGAACTTGTGGCCCTCGAGGTACGAGCGAAAGTATCGCACGGCCTTAAGAACAGCAAGGGCTTCTTTTTCTGTTGTTGTGTAATTTACTTCAGGCTTAGAAAAAGTATATGAGTGATGCCCTATGACAGAGAGCTGTTGAGATGTTGGCTTTGTCGGATTACGTTGATACAGAACAGCACCTGTACCATAGTGGGATGCATCCGTGTTCAGTTCAAAAGGCAGGTCAAAATCGGGTAAAATCAATACAGGATCAGAAGAAATCACTTGCACTAGATGCTGGTACGATTCTTCACACTCGTTGGACCATTCGAATGGTACATCCTGCTGCGCTAGTCGCGTAAGGCACCTTGTCTTCTTTGCAAAATCCTGGATGAAAGGCCTGAAATGTCCGGCAAGCCCAAGAAACACTCTAAGCGAATGGACGTCAAAGGGCTTTCGGAGGCTGGAGATCCGAGCAACGGATTCTTGCTTGGTAGTTTTAGACCTTCCGTCGAAGTTCCGCCCAAGAAATACAACCTTTCCTTGGAAGAATTCACTCTTTTTTACATTGATCTTAAGATGTGCCCCTTTCAAAGCTTCCAGCACCGATGCCAGATGTCGACCGTGATCTTCTTGACTCTTTGAATATACAATTATGTCGTCGATATAGACGTTACAGAACTTTCCTAGAAATAGGCTTAGTAGTTCGTTCATCATCTTTTGGAACCAGGCTGGTGAATTCTTCCAGCCAAAGGGAAGTCTGTTGTACTCGTATACTGCAAATGGTGTTACGAATGCAGTATATTTCTTGTACTCTTCCCTTAAAGGAACTTGTAAAAATCCTTTACACAGGTGAATCCTAGAAAATACTGTGCATCCTCCTGTCTCATCGATGATGTTGTCAATTCTAGGCATTGGAAAAGGAAAAAGTTCGGTTTGACGGTTAATCATGCGATAATCGGTACATAGCCGTAGTGATCCATCTTCCTTCGGCACGATGGTTATTGGTGATGCAAAAGAAGAGACAGATGGTCGAATGATTTCGGCATCCAGCATGTCTTCTAGTTCCCTCTTTAGCCAACGTTTCTTTTCTAAAGACATGTTGTATGGCTTCCGTCTGACAATGGTGGTATCCGCCAACTCGAATGGTACTTCGAAACAAGTGGTTGCGGGTGGGTATTTGCCCACAGGTATTATTCCTGGGTAGTTAATGAGTATATCATCAACCGATTCCACATATTCTACCTTATTCTTTGCACTGGCAAGGTTTGTGTCAGATACTTGGACCGTATCATCCCAGTATATGTTGATGTGCATTCTCTTCATATCCGGCCGAGACAGTAGCAAGTCATAATTTAATCCATTAATTACTAGAGCTTCGGTCTGGACTTGTTGGGATTCATATTGAATGGTCAGGTAAATCCATTTGGAGTGTATTTTCTTTCTTCCGTCGTAGCCTTGAACCTCGATTGTACGACCCTCAAAAGTTCTTTCACGATCGACGACCTCTTGGTTAACTATAGTTACAGACGCTCCACTGTCGACGAGAGCTTTTAAAGTTCTTCCATTCACATTTACATTTATATACAAGAGTGTTGATTGGGACAAAAAGACAGTCTCCATTGTGGTCGCGGGGTGAGACTGTACACCCTCCTTTATCAGTTTTTTGTGGTTGTCTGGACTTCAGCCATTTCACGGTCCTCAAATGTTGCTAGGTGAGTCGCTGACTGCTTCTGTGCCACAGCTTGTGGATTCCAATGCGAAGGCTTTTGTCCAAGACTTCCATATCTGTGCGACTGAAGAGTTGCTTCAGCAGGCTTCTGCGCTGCTCGGGGCCACGCATCTAAGCAGAGATGTTGAAAACAGTCCAGAAGGCCCTCCACAGTTTTGGGCGCTTTCACTTGGACCTGTTTTTGCAGCTCTTTCGGAAGTCCTCGAATAACCAGCGGGACTACGGATGTGTCTGGTAGGGAGTAGTCTGCCATCTGGAGCAATCGTCGTTTTTCATAGAAATATTCCATGACCCTTCCTGCTTTGTACTTGTAGAATATAGCTTTATCCCACTTCTCCACGGGATTCTCTTGAAATGCCGAATGAAAACTTCTTTTCCACTGTTCCCAGGGGTCGTTGAGATGGTCCGTTAAGTGGAGCTCATACCACTTTTTCGCCATTCCGGTGAGAAAAAGTCGCAGATATTTTTACTTTGTCATCGTCGGAACGCCAGCCATTCTTCTCACTAGCGTATTCATAAAATGACAACCAAGCTTCTGAGTTTGTTGTGTGACCATCAAACGGGTCCAGCTTTACCATTCGAAAGCGTGGAGCTTCCTGGTTTCGTGAAAGTCCGACGATGGCTTGAAGCAGTTGTTGGTTTTGCATTATTTGTTGTTGTTGTGCAAGGAGGATCTGGTGGACAAGGTAATTTGGGTCCTCAGGGTTAGTGACAACAGCACCCTGAAGGCTTTCGAGACCGACAAAGTTGTTTTGGGTTGGTTGATTGGTTGATCGGGGTTTTTTGGCACATCAGCATCTAAGGCCATAATGCGCCAAGAGTCTGAACTATTGCAGTAGAGGGTTAGAGAGAGGAAAGAGCTATAGTAGCAGGTGATGTGATAAAAATATGGACATGCATTTGTATAAGTGTAAAAGGTATGGTCATGAGTTAGGGGTGGAAAATAAAATCACAGTCGGTGTATAAGGCCGATATCAGTAAGAAACTTAAATAAGCAAACATGAGAAATAAGTGGTTCATCACCTAGCAGCAGGGCTAGGTGTAGTGGGACATGTTCTCTATATAGTTGTGAGAAGTGTTTCTGACGGTATTGATCATAAGTGCGACATTCAATTAAAATGTGTAAAACGCTTAAGGTTATGTTACAGTATTCACATACTGGAGCATCCTCCCCACTCAAAAGGTGCCCATGTGTGAGACGTGTATGACCAATTCGTAACCGACACAGGATTACTTCGTAAAAGCGCTCCCGATGCCGGGCACTCTCCCATTCACTTATGTAAGGTTTTATTGCATGTAATTTGTTGTACATTTCAGTATTCCACTGAAGTTGCCACTTTAACCGAATGCACCGTTTTAGAGACGTGTGATAGTCTTTATAAGGTATTTCACGCAAGTCTATTTGTTTCTTGCTAGCAGAACGTGCTGCAGAGTCAGCCGCTTCATTTCCCGGGATGCCAACATGGCTAGGCACCCAGCATAAAGTTATGCGAATGTTGCTGTTTGCGGCTAGAATAATCTTACTCTGCAATTCAGAAACAAGTGGGTTTGTGACCCGTTCCAGCGATAAAACTGCTTTTAAAGAACTCAAAGAGTCAGTGAATACTACTGAGCGAGGAAACCTTTTCTTGGTTATGTAGTCGACCGCCAATAGCAGACCGTAGAGCTCTGCCGTGAATATGGTGGCGTTTGAGTTTATTCTCCTTACTCGCTTAACGGATGGTCCAATCATAGCGCATCCCACAGTGGAGTCGTCTTTTGTCCCGTCCGTATAGAAACTTGTATACTCTTGATATTTACATTGAAGTTCCAAAAATTCCTGCTTCATGACTTCCTTTGGAACATCTTTTTTACTATGTTTCGTTAGTGTGAAGTCGCAGTGAATGTTGCTATAGTCCCATGGGGCAATATGGGGAGGGTATTGGACTACTGGGGCCTTTGCATCCATTCCAATAGACTCTGCTGAACTACAGTTCCTAATTGAAAAAGGAGGAACTATGGAGGGCTTGTTTTGAAATGTTCTCTGGAACCGAATGTTTTCTATGTTATCTCGGGCAGGATGCTCAGGGACCGAGCGGACCCTAATGGAGTACATGAAACCTAGTGTAAACCTTCTATACTCCAAGGATGGTTCATTAGCTTCTACGTACAGACTAGGTACTGGGGAGGTGCGGAACGCACCAGTAGCTAAACGCAACCCCTGATGGTGAATGGGGTCCAACATCTTCAAAGCCGATGCCCGGGCTGAACCATACACTATGCAACCATAGTCAAGCCGGGAACGAACGACAGAGCGATAGATGCGTAATAGGCATAGTCGGTCTGAGCCCCATGCCACATGCGATAAAACCTTAAGAACGTTGAGAGATTTCAGACATTTCAGTTTAACACTCTTAATATGTGGAATAAACGTGAGTTTTTAATCAAATATGAGACCCAGAAACTTGTGTTCACTTTTTACGGAAATTGGAGTACCATACATACTTAAAGATGGATCATGGCAAATTCCACGCCGACGAGAAAAACAAACACAGGCTGTTTTTTCGGGCGAAAATCTAAAACCATTTGTATCAGCCCATTTGATCAAGTTATTAACCGTAAGTTGTACCCGACGTTCACAAATCGACAAGTTACAGGACGAGATGGAGATCTGCAGGTCATCAACATACATAGAATATTGTACTGAAGGTGGTATTACACGGGTAATTGAATTTAACTTAACTATAAAAAGAGTGACGCTGAGCACGCCTCCCTGGGGGACTCCATTTTCCTGTATGAACTCTCTTGAAAGTGTTGTGCCCAGCTTCACACGAAAAGTACGGTGCTCCAAGTAACTTTGGATGGCAGCTAACATGCGACCTCGAACACCGAAACTGAACAAGTCTTGCAGTATGCCAAAACGCCAAACCGTGTCATAAGCCTTCTCTAAATTAAAGAAAACAGAAAGGCATTGTTGCCTGTTCACAAATGCCTCCCGCACAGCGGTCTCAAAACGAACTAGATGATCAATCGTGGACCGGGCTGAACGGAAACCACACTGGTACTTATCAAGTAGGTTGTTTCTCTCCAAGTAAAATATAAGTCTCTTATTAATCATTCGCTCCATAGTCTTTGAAATACAGCTAGTTAAAGCTATGGGCCTAAAGCTAGATGAACATGAGGGATCCTTGCCTGGCTTTAGCACTGGTACGATGATAGCAACCTTCCAAGAGGATGGAAAGTGACTCTCGAGCCAAACTCTATTAAAAAGGCACAAAATAAGTTCCAGGGTGGACGGGTGGAGATGTTCGAGCATTTTATAATGAATCCCATCGGGTCCAGGTGCAGACTGCTTGGATGAAAGAGCCGACTGAAGTTCGTGTAGTGTGAATGGAGCATTATATGGTTCTCTCATAGCACCAAAGGTGGTCACGGTCTTTTTTTCAGCGTGCAACTTGTGTCGCTGAAAATTTTGAGTATAATGCTCGGAACTCGATACAAATTCAAAGTGTTCCCCTAGGATGTCTGCCTGCTCTTTCAGACTCGCAGGGCATATTCCATTTCGACTTAAAAGTGGGACAGAAAATGCACGGTAAGAACCGTCGATTTTATGCACTCGGTCCCAAATTTCTTTCAGGGATGCACTGCTATTAATAGAGGAAGCATATCCTCTAAAGCTTCGCCGCTTAGCGTGCCTTCGGATGTACCTTGCCTGTGCCCTCATTCTTTTGAAATTAATAAGGTTGTTCGGTGTAGGATATCGCCTAAAAATTCCCCACGCTTTGTTTTGTTTCTTTTTAGCCTCTCGGCAGTCTTCATTCCACCACGGCTTTGGCCTTTTAGGAAGATGGGTGGACGTCATCGGTATGGCAATCATTGCAGCTTCCAGGATGTGCTTTGTGAGATGGTCTGTCGCTTCGTCGATAGAGATTTGATGTAGAGATGTAACAGCTAAAAGAGATGATTGCTTAAAACGTGCCCAGTCAGCTTTTTCAAACTTCCACCGAGGTGAACGCGATGAAAGAGTGACGTGAGAATGGTTAAATTCTAAAATTAGTGGGAAGTGGTCACTTCCATATGGATTTTGGATGACCTTCCATGAAAGCAATGGTAATATTAAAGGGTGACAAATGGATAAGTCTATAGAAGTAAAAGTATGAGTGGTAGAACTAAAATAGGTAGCTTCATTCGTGTTAAGTAGGCACAATCCCGAGGAAAGAAGGAAGCGTTCAATAAGAGCCCCTCTAGGATCTCGTCTGCCAATCCCCCACAGAGGATTGTGTGCATTGAAGTCTCCTAAAAGTAAAAAAGGTGGTGGAAGCTGACTAATAAGGTCTTCAAGCTCTTCAATCTTTAGCTGATAACTGGGAGGTATATATAAAGAACAAACTGTAATTATACGATCTAACAAAATGCGGGCTGCCACAGCCTCCAGCGGAGTCTGCAGAGTCACTTCGCTACATGGAGTTGAGCATTGCACTACAACTGCAACACCTCCAGATGAATGAAGTGCTTGTATCCGGTCCTTGCGAAATACCTGAAAGTACTTTAATATATTAGTGTGGCTGGCTTTTAGATGTGTTTCCTGCAAGCAAAATGCAATGGGGGCATGATCGTCTAGCAGCTGGCTTACATCGTCATAATTCGGAAGGAGGCCTCTACAGTTCCATTGAAGAAAAAGAGACATTGGTATTCTAAAAGGAAGTCAGATCGATATATATATATATATATATATAGATACCAGAGAAGACTAAGACACAAATTTATGGGGCTTTTGGTGCCTCAACACGGCGGATTGTTTTTTTCTTGGCAGTGTCCTTCGGTCGTCCTACAACCTCAGAGGAGACCAGAGGAAGAGACTCTGTTTCGGGAAGAGACTGGTCGTCTTCAGAGAGCGGTAGGCTCTCGTCCATTTTTTCTTCCGGCGAGAGCGTTGGGCCCTTGGGCGGTGGAGGTTGTTCTGTCCGCCTGGGCTTTTGGTTGCTGCAGGAAGCACGAGGAGGGAGCCCTCGACCCCTGCCAGAAGGACCAGCTAGGGCCGCTGATGGCGCCCCTGATACCTGGGACGGGGTGGTACCCTCCTTGGAGGGTACAGCACCCTTAGAACATGAAGGTGACTGAGTGTGCGTCACCCTCAAAAGTTCGGAAGGGGACCCCTGTGGAGAGGACAGGTCTTCCAGGGAAGTCTGTGTCTCCACAGATGCCGTAGACAGTGGGGGTCCCCTCAACACTGCCTGGGCATAAGAACCCCTTGCCTGAAAGGCAAGCTGTTCTTTGGCTGCTTGGTAGCTCAGGTTATGTTTCACTTTGAAAGTCAAGACGTCTTTTTCCTCTTTCCATTTTGGGCAAGAGCGAAAGAAAGCAGGGTGAGCTCCGCTACAGTTTACACATTTCGGTTCATTTTCACAGATGTCCGCTACATGGTCAGTACCACCGCACTTTCCACACGTTTCTCGGCCACGACAGTTTCGGGAACCATGCCCAAAACGTTGGCAACGGAAACACCGCTGAGGATTTGGAATGAAAGGGCGGACTCTGCAGCTCAAATATCCTGCCTTCACGGTGGATGGAAGGGCATGGAGCTCAAATGTGAGTATCAGATGGCGGGTTGGTTTTTCTTGTCCGTCACGTTTTAAGGTGATTCTTCGAACAGCAACGACAGCACTCTTGCGAAGACCTTCGAGTATCTCGTCTTCACTGCATTCGAGAAGGTCATCTTCTGAGATGACACCGCGAACAGTATTCAGGGTACGGTGGGGGGTGACAGTAACCGGGTAGTCTCCCAGGCTTGTCATCTTCAAGAGTGCTGTGCTTTGTGGCTTGTTTTCTACCTCAACAAGGAGGTCTCCAGCAAGCTTCTTTGCCTTATAAGATTTTCCAACCACTTGTTCTAGATGCTTTGCAATCACAAAGGGAGAAACTTTTGACAAATGCACAGTGTCACTTGCGGAGTGTACTACAAGAAATCGAGGATATTTTTCAGGTTCATTAGCTTTTTCAAAAGTAAGGGGAGCGGGGCGAACCCTTTTCGGGGGTCGCTCTGCTCGGGGTTGAGAAGAGAGGGGCGCCATAAAAAGGCAAAGGGTTTTCGGAATCTGTGGCGCGCCGCCCACCACGGAGCCCAACGAGGGAATAGGTAATACCCCATAACAAATATGGCTTTGCTGGAAGCATTACTCTATTAGCGCTACCCAGAAACTATAACCAAGTGTGGATCTGGACGAGAGTATCTGTCACCACCCAAGGTTAGCCCTTACCGCCAAAGAAGTTGAAAAGGAAAGAAGAGAAATGAGAAGAGTGAAAAGAAGGAGGAGACAAGGGTGAAAGAAGGGAGGGGATAGTAGAAGGAGTGGCGACTAGACTGAATCATCCTGGCCGGGCCTTACCAGGACTCCCGTCTATGAGAAGCGGGGGCCGAAGTGGTGTATTGCCTCGCCCGGGGGGCCCCGAAGGGTCCAAACCTACCCCGGGCTCGGCTCAACCACCAGGATGCCCTTTTCCCCAGACACGGGAAAGCCACGCACAGCCAGACGTGGGCGGGCGAACCCGCATGGCTCGGGGTCCGTGGAGACGCCACTCTCCAAACACCTGCTTTCACAGGTGCCCCCTGCGGGGGGTTGTTTTGGGGATAGGCCTGGTTATTGCCTTGGGGACAGGCCTGTGAGTCACCTTGAGTTCCCAATTGGAAATCGCTTTGAAAGTTGGATTGGAACTCGCCTTGGGTTCCGGTTTGAGAGCCGCCTTGAGGACCGGCATGGAAGCGGAAGCCGTCTTGAGGATTCAACGTGCCCTCCTCCATGGGCTCTATGATAAAGGTCTGAAAATCTGCTACCTTTAGGTTGACCTTGACAGTCCTTTTCTGTAGGATGGCACTGGCGTCCAGTCCTGTCTTGTCAGAAACGAGTTGAATCAACTCCCGAGTAGTGATACGAGGTGGTAATGGAAATGCCTCCTCGTCTTGAGGCTGGCAAGATGAGAAGACGAGGTTTCCTCCGGCGTCATCTTTTATAGTGAGGGTGATCCACATGATGGGATCCTGTCGGCTGCGCCAAAATGTAACGTTCTACAAATACAATTCGAGATAGCTTACAAAATAGTGCTTTACTCGATCCGCCATTTCTATGATTCCCCCTTTTCTTCTTCTTCTATGTCCATCATCTAGCTGTCAGAACACTTATGCATTAGAAACAGCTCTACTGCTACAGAAATGTGTTCTTTTTTTAATATTGGCCTCGATAGGTTTACCTTGACAGAGATTACAGTGAATATTTTGTCAATATACGGAAAAAGATCGAGATCAAACCGATGTCGTAGAATTCGGAGAAGCTTCATTCTCTGAATCGCCCTTTCCACATGTACTCGAGCACTGCCTATTGGCTGATTAGCCCTGGCTTCCACTGCTGTGAGCTGCCTCCCCATTAGGTATGGAGGCCTTATCATTGTTACATTTTTCCCGGCAAAACTAATTGATCAGCAATGCTTTGTCAACCATGACACTGTCAATGTGTCGAGTGCATTTGTCAGGTATCTGGAACTCCTTTGTTCTGAATGTGTCAGATGCCTTTCCGCCATACGCTAGACTAACATATCTAATTAAGCCTCTTGGTGTTTTGCTCACCAGAACCTTGGCCGGGTACGTCCGTTTGTAATCAGTGTGTGTCAGGAACCTCGACACGAGGTCTTTGGGCCGCTCAAATCCGATTTCTGTACAGTCGAGTACCATTCTACTTTCTCTGTATTGCCAGAAATATGTAGTGAGACTGTTTACCACAACTTCTTTTTCAGGTTAGACGACGGCGTGCTCTAGGATGCTTGGGACAACTGCGATATGTTCTTTAAACATGTTTGACGCGGTAGTCCGTTGAATACCAAGTAGCACTCCAAACAGTGAGTATGTAACGTTTTAGTAATAATAATGACATTAATATTAATAATATTAATACCAATTATTTATTTGTTGTGCCTACAAACAACTTTTCAGTCTCCACTGTGGTTCACTGAAATACTAAATACAAATACCGCGAAAACTAAAATACTAAACACAAACACCACAAAAAATCTCAATATCTCGGCGGAACACATCAATTCACGAAAACCAAGGTAAAATTTCCGAAGACATATGAAAACATCCAGGTGATGATTCTTATTGATCGAACATGGAAGTCAATGCATCGTAGTAAATATATTGAATTGACGTAATTCCGAACAACGTTATGATAAGAAAAAAAAATTCTGGACTTATTCCTCACAGCTAGTTTTAATAATACAAAACGGTGAAGTAACGTTTCGTGATGATAAGAAGACCTGCTTCCAATACAGCGGACATACACAATTCTCATCACCCGCCTTTGTATATTTCCGATTTCCGTTGCTTGCGGTAAAGCTTCATAAAACGTGAGAGGCACAACATCGTCGTCACCTAAGCAGAAGCTATGGGATGACCGATGTGTGCGGGCTTCCATATATGGTTCCGTGATATTGTAAAATAACTCAAATGAGCAAATTCCAGGCAGCACCAGCAACCCGTTTTTCTGCACTACTTTGGAGATTGTGATCAGCTCGTTATCACGGTGGAAAGGATTACTAGAGCTGTCAAATTGCACCCTAGTTTCCTGTCGGAACTTTTCAAGCTCTGCACTGAGCGCTGCAAACAAGAAAAAACAAATGCGAGTGTAAATTTTGATTCAAATATTCACGCAAGTGAAAATAATTTATTCCTATGATATACTTCCTACCTTCACAAACTGGGACGGGGTTGCTCAGACCCATGTCTGAGATCGGCTAGGCGTCGGCACGTGTTGCAGTGGAGATTTCAACCGATTGTTCAGGCGTAGGTGAATGGGTGTGCAGCATCCAAATGACTGATAGTGGAAAAGAAAGAACTAGTGGTGACAACTTCAGTTGCATCCCAGTCGATTTACATCACTCAAGCAATGCTATGATTGGCTCAAGCAAGGGGTGAAGTTGCACGCATTAACTTTTTTTGTGGTATTCCTACTTTTTAAACATATGCACGTTAGGAAAGCATTTTTTTTTAAGCAGGACAGTGAACATATTTTTCTGCTACGAATAGAGAACCACACGTAACCTGTGTGATTGCCCAAGTACTACTGCAAGCAAACAATTAAAACGATGTTCTAATTACTTTAAGGTTACTAATTACTTCAAGATTCAACCCAACTTCCTCCGGCTTTGAGTCCAAGTCTTTTGAGTTGTTTGGCGTTTCTGTAAAGAGTGTTTTTACTTTACTATTGGTTTTTAGGGGCAGCGGAACACGATAGAAACACAAAATTCTGTGGAATAAGAATCAGCTGTGTTTCAGACTGTGTGTTTTGTTGTCCTTCGTTTCTTCGCCACTCTCGAGGGTTTTGTTTTAAAGGGTAACTGAAAAGAAAAGAGGTGTATTTTTGAACAGTATAATTGAGAAAAGCATGTCACAAAACAATTTTTCCGCCAAAAACAATTTTTTTACAGCACTATTTATTGCGCGAGACTTATTTTAGTTCGGCTACTTCGTCCGTTTTAAATCGCGCGCCATGAAGTTGGGATTATACGCCACGGAGTGCCTGTCATACGTCACGGAGTGACGTAGTACAGCCATTTCGCGCGCGTCGAAGGAGCGGGAGTTTCAAGTGTGGAGAGGTTGTGGCTCCAACTAAATTACGTCCTGTGGCGTAAATATTGCTAAAAACATTGTGATCTTTCGCGGGAGATCCAAATTAAACTGTTTAAAAGCACTTTTGTCCTCGCCACTTCCCTTTAAGTTATGTTAAACCTTCACGCGCTCGTTTCGACACTAACGTTTTGTTTGTTAAATTCATTTTACTTTCATTACATTTAACTTTTGCTGAATTTAGATAGTGTTTCACTGGAATCCTTTGGTGATATGGGGGGCTCAATAATATTGGCCCTTGCCTGATGCAAAACAAAACCAATGTCCGGTAGCGTGTCAGTCGCATTATGTGTTTCTCCAAGATTTAATATTTATGGGCAATAAAACATTGATTTTAAGTAAAAAAAGTATTATAGCCTAAACTGAATATTTTTGTGCTTAAACTTTCACCCTTCATATTGCCTTGTGCTGCTGCTTCTGAGACATCCTCCGCTGGAGAGCTGTCACCGTTTTTCGTGTTTTTCTGTGGTATCAGGGGGTCCAACTCTATGGAGATTAACGTCTATTGGAAGCTGGTGAGGATGTGCAGCAGTGTGTCTTTCACCTAAAAAGGACACTCTGAATTTGCACTCGCTTAACAAACAAGACTGGAAACAGGGCAGTGCAGTTAAGCGGAAGTGCAAAATGTTCACTTTGAGTATATGGAACTAAACTGTTGTGCACCTACACAGAAATCGGGGAAATTAGGCTGTTTTCTGGTTACCATAACATTGTTTTCAGGTGTTCCACATGTATTTTTCAAAAAAAAAAGTTTGCATATGTCTACTAACTGGATCACAGTTCATTCGTCATGCAGCTGATTTTGCGTAGAATTCCTCTGTTACACAGCCCCATAGGCCTTTGGGCATTTTAAAATATAATTTTGGAACGAAGGGCTCTGAAGAATCGGCGAGCGAGTGCCCGCCGAGCGGAGTGCAGGAGTCGGAATCGCGAGCTGACTGACCGCACGCCTAAAGGCGATTGACGTAAACGCCATCTGGAATACCAGTGAGAGAGGGATCTACTATTTTTATCGTATTTTATGGCTAGGGGTAGAAGTTCCAAACACTTACGCCGCCGTTTCGGCGACCCCTCACACGATCGCATTCTGTCATGTGGACGCTCGTGGAGGTTCGCCGATGGGATCGCCTCCGCCGATAATTTTCGGCACTTGTAACCTGTTTATAAAGGAAAAAAATAATTAAATACGTTCATGCTGTGTACGGAGACCTGTCGGTATCGATCTTACCTAGTATCTTCTACACGGGGCAGACGAAATCCTCCCCTTGGAAGTGATTGCTGCACACAAGGGCATACTTTGTCGCTTGCTTTCCCGCCCTTAACCTAATCAGCCACGCTTTTTTGAATCCCAACTACTTCGGGTAAAGGTGAAAGCTGGTAGCTGGTTCTTTTCTGGCTGTGCATAGTTGCACCGAACAGAATGCCCCCATAGCAGAGACCGTGTGAACGTGAACCAAACCGTAGACAGGTGCGACTTAAGTCACCGCCTTCCTTTGCCTACGTCACAATGCACGTCATTCATTCAGGACGTGGCAACCGCAGCGCCGCTCGCGCTCGTTCACAGCGCTTATATCCCCGGATAGAAGCGGATGTATTCCACTGTGCTTGGAAACATAATATTTTGAAGAGGTCACGCCACTGCCTACCATTTGGGCAGGGTCTTGTATGGTGAAGAATACTTAGTCCTTTAAAGCCTGTAGTGGTTAATGACGTCCCGGTTGGCGACCAGACTTTCTCTCCGACCGGCGGAACGAGCATGCGTCGAGTATGTTGGTGACGACGGCCCGCTCGATCAAGCTTCGAGCCGCGCTGTCCGCCTTCCCTATCCCCGGGAGGCCAGAGTGAGCTGGTGCCCACTTGATGTTTTAGTCTCCGAAATCGATCTCCGTGGAAACCAGTCCGTAGGATTCTGAGAGCCTCGGGCGATACGCGTCCCATTGTGTACTTTAAAATTGAAGGCCTTGAGTCGCTTAGTATGAATTTGGTCCAGGAGGACAAGGGTCCTTGCCAGTGCAATGGCCGTCTCCTCCACGACCTCCGGTGACTTAGTGAGAACCGTACCAGAGGTGATTTAATTGGCCTTTTGATCAAGTACCAAAACAGCCACAGCGTCTCGACAACTATAGTCTGCAGCGTTCACGTAAACCACGTCCTCAAGGAGTGCGAAACTTTTTGTGTATTGCTTGTGCTCGTGTTACTCTGCGTTCCGTATGGTGTTCTCGGTGCATGTTCCTTGTGTGATGTCATCCTGCTAATGCTCCGGCAGGCCGATTTCTCACCAACTGGTAGCACTCGTCACATGACCCGATTCATCTTTATATATTTACTTGTGTCTGAATAAACTGGATGGTTTTTTGCTCACCCACGACGGCTTGTCTGACATGGGTCAGAAGTGGGCAGACTCCGACCGGCTCCGACGGAATGCCGCTAACGACGAGTACGAGACCTATAGCAACAACCGAAGCAGCATCGACCTCGCCACCACAGCAGCAGCAGCCGGCGTCGCGTCGACATGGCAGGACTCAAGCCTCCCAAGCCGTTCGACTTCCACAACGCCGGTGAATGACCCGCCTGTTTAGACGAGTTCGACGACTACATATTCGCTTCATGTCTGCACGAGAAACGCGAGGACGTTCAGGTAAGAGCTCTTCTTTATACGATGGGCCGTAAATCGCGAGATATTCTGCGTTCGGCCGGCATAAAAGACGAAAATTTGAAGAAGTTCGACCTGGTAAAGTCAAGGTTAGACGGATACTTCGTTCACACGAAGAACACGGTGTGCGAGAGCGCCCGTTTCAACAGCGCCGACAGCAAATGGGAGAAACGGTAGACCAATTTGCGTCCCAGCTACACAGGCTAGCAGAGCGTTGCGAGTTTAAGGACACGAAAGAACGTTTTACCAGATATCGATTCGTAGTCGGTCTTTTGGACCAAACTTTCTGAGAAGAGCTTCAAATGGATCCACAGCTGACGCTGCACTTAGCTCTATCGAAAGCTCGGACAAGCGAAATTGTAAAGAAACAAGAACCCGAACTAGCAGGGCAAGAGTTCGCAAGCCCTGAAGCGTGCGTTTCGGCTGTAAAACAAAAAAAAATACCGCTAGAATGAGTGAAGTCTCTACCAGTCAAAGAACTGTAAACATCAAGATGTGCAGTTATTGCTCTGGTCCTCTACATCCCAGGGACCAGTTGTCCCGCCCAAAGAGAAAAATTCCGTTTTTGTCAAAAGGTCGGACATTTCAAAAAGGCATGTCGGATGAAAGAACGCGACGGCTAGAAACTTGACATCATTGCCGCACCCGATAACAAGCATTTCTTGGGTACGCTGGAGCACTAGAAGAGCACCTTATCTACGCTCTTCATGACTGTGCATATAAAAGGTTAGGAACTTCAAATGAAAGTTGGTACGGGAGCTGAGGTGACAGTAGTCAGCGATAATTTTCCAGGCGTTCCACGCTCGCTAGACGAAGCCGAAAATATTCGAGGGCCAAGCGATGCAAGAATTTGCATTGTTGGTAAGGTCAACGCGAAAGTCACCTGGAAGGATGACTGCTCAGGACAGACTATCTACGTCGTCCGTAATCTGCCAACTTCCCTTCTTGGTTTCCCAGCGGAAAATGCCTTGGGCATCGTTCGATTCTTGGACGACATAGAGAGCGTCAAAGACGTAGAAGCCAAGTATCCTAAACTGCTCAAAACTACGGGATCGCCGGCGGGAGCACACACGATACGCTTAGTACCGGATGCCGTCCCGTTCGCGGTATCTACTCCTCGTCGGATTCCCATACCGATGAAAGACACAGTAAAAAGGATCTAGACAAGCTAGATATCGAAGGAATGATTCGAAAGGTTGAAGAACCAACAGAGTGGTGCGCCCCAATCGTGCCAGTACAGAAACGTTCAGGTGACGTCAGAGTCTGTGTCGACCTGACCCACCTAAACAAGTTTTCACGGCGGGAACGTCACCAGCTTTCAACGGTAAAGAAATCATGGAGATAAAAAAAAAAAAAAAAACTGCGCCGACTTTACTCAACAAGATTAACAATTTAAACAAAAGTTTCGTCTCCCATGCTGGAAACGTCGGTAGTGAAACCTTCAAGCAGGAATTCCTGCTTGAAGGTTTCACTGACGATATTTTCCGCATAGGCGACGAAACGTTTGATTAAATTGTTAATCGTATTGGGTAAAGTCGGCGCAGTTTTTTTCTCAATATGATTCCCGGCTTTTGGAATATTTCTGCAAATCATGGAGAGCTTCCAAGAAGCCCGTGCTTTTCACACTGACTGCCAGTTCTGGATTCTACCAGATCCACCTTTGGAAATCATGTGAAGAACTTACCAATTTCATAACGCCGCATGGAAGGTATTCCTACTGGAGACTACCTTTCGGCGTGAATTGGGCACCAAAAAGTTTCCAAAGAAAATTCACATATGTCTTGGAAGGATTAGAAGGCGTACTGAACTACATGGATGATTTATTGGTGTACGAAGCGAACAAGACTGAACACGACAGTCGCCTGCACAAGGTACTGCAGAGGCTACATCAGAAGTGTGTTACCCTAAACAAAGAAAAATGCTGCTTCTCTGTCGAGAGAGTATCGTTCCTGGGAATGGTCTTCGACGCCACTGGAGTGAGACCGGATCCCGAGACAGTTCGGACCATCATAGAACTCCCCTGGCCTCAACATGTTTTCAAGTTCGTTCTCTCCTGGGCATGTTTAACCACCTTGCAAGATTCCTACCAGATGTAGCATCTACCACAGGGCCTCTTCGCAGCCTTCGATGCAAGGATAACGACTTTTCATGGGGTCCTCAGCAAGACGACGCATTATTAAGGACAGCTTAAGCTCCGAAAGGTGCCTTGCGCGGTACAACCCAAGCGACCCAACAATCACCTCTGCAGACGCCTCGTTGCACAGCCTCGGCGCCGTACTGCTCCAGATCATCTATCTGGGGAGCGACGTCCTGTTGCATACGCCTCCAGGTCGCTGACGAAGACAGAACAGAGGTACCCTTAGGTAAAGAAGGAAGCCCTTGCTCTAACATGGGCTGCAGAACGCTTTGACGAGTTTCGGCGAGGTCTCACGTTTTTTGTTCGAGACTGATCATAAACCCCTACTTCCGTTGCTGGGCCGCGACCCACTAGACTCCCTACCCCCAAAAATTCAAAGATTCTGAATGCGCCTGACGAGGTACTCCTTCACCCTCATGCACGTTCCGGGTAAAACCATTGCCACAGCAGACACACTGTCACGAGCAAGAAGCAACAGTTTGGCACCGTCAAAGGGGATGCTCTCGGAGGAGGACTTCTCGGCACACCTTGACGCAATCATCCGGGGGCATGCCAGCATCCGACAGTCTGATAGACCGAATGCGTGTGGAGCAGAAGAGTGACCACGAATCCTCATGGCTGCTTCAATCCTGCCGACAAGGGTGGCCAGAAAAACAAAAGCGACCACCAGTTCTTGGGCAGTACTGGGCACAGCGTGGCAACGTTACTGTTTGCAACGACTTGCTCCTTAAGGACACCAGACTTGTCATTCCAAGAAGTCTGCGGACGGAAATGCTTCAAAGTCTCTATGAAGGCCATCAAGGCATCGTTTGCTGCCGAGAAAAAAGCCAAAAAATCTGTCTGGTGGCCGGGACTCAGCAAGGATATTGCTAGAGTTATGTCCATATGCCGAGAATTCGCCTCAGAACGCGCGCAATCTTCGGAACCCATGATCCCATCCGAAACATCACAACTACCATGGGAGAATCTAGGAGTTGTTGTTGTTGTTGATTTTCCCTCCAGGTAACCGAAAATGGCGTTATTGGACAAAGGCAAGTCATCTCTGGCCGTCATTTAACGCCTGAAAAGTATCTCCGCCCGACACGGGATTCCGAAGACCGTGGTTTCGGACAACGGGCCCCAGTTTCCATCGGGTTCGTTTCAAGACTTTGCGAGGACGTACGGGTTCAAGCACGTGACAACCGACCCTCGCTACCCGCAAGCAAACGGTGAGGCGGAACGTATGATAAGGACTCTAAAACTACTCTTGAACAAAGCAGAAGACCCTTACATTGTGCTGCTCAACTACCGGAACACCCCTGGGCCTACAGGGTTTAGTGTAGCATAACTTCTTATGAGCCACCGACTTCGTTCAAAAATGGCTGGCGCTCCATCTTTGTTCAAACCTTGCACGGTAAACCCTTCTTGGTAGAAGAGAGATGAGCAGTATAGGCAGAAACAGAACGAGTATTATGACAAGCGTCACGTGCCAGACCTTTGCGTAGTCTTTCTGCAGGCAACCACGTCTGGGTGAGAGACAGAGGTGCTACGGGTACCATCCTTCGCCCCGGGGACACACCGAGGTCCTACTGGGTCCGGAAAAAGGACGACAGCTTCCGCAGGAACCGTCGTCACCTGTTCCTGCTGCCGGACAACGATCCTGGTGGAAAGCCAGAGTGTCAACAACCTGCCGAGACCGCGGGCAAGACCACAAATGATGCAAGCAAGTCTGGGAAGACCACACCACCAAGCGAGCGTTGCGCGTCCGATCATCCGTCGACCAGCACTCAACAGAGTGCCCCAGGGGGTGAACCCGCGTCACACGATGTAACGACGCGATGTGGGCGAGTTGTAAAGATTCATAAGAGACATGGGATTAATGACTAGTTTGTTTCCTACCTAAAGCAAAAAGGGAAGATGTGATGTCATCTTGATAATACGCCGACGGGCCGGATCCTCGCCAACTGTTATCACTGGTCGCATGACCCGAATCTGGTGTCTGAATAAACGGGACGGTTCTTTTCTCACCCACGACTGCTTGTCTGACACCCTGGTGAGGGTGGGAAGCGATATGTCCCCTGATGTCGGGTGGAATGTTGTGCTTGTCTCCGTATCCTCGTTCGTAGTTAATATGTAATGTTTGGAGGAAGTGTCTGCCAGTTGGGCTCCCGCTAAGCCTTTCCAGCTGCGCTATCGGCTGTGCTTTTACCAGCTCGTCGAGCGTGTTCTGCAAATCCTACTGCTTCAAAGCGCTTGTTGGAAGTCGTTATTCGTATGCGGATTGCCTGCTTGTAAGCACTTTTTGTAGAAGCATTGATTTTATTGCGCTTCTCCAACTTGAAATTTAGATAGGGAGCAACCTAGGCTAATCGGCTCCGGACGAAAGACGGAACCAGTCTGATTAAGTTGCCCTCCTTTATTCCGCGATGACGTTTGGCTATCCGATAACTGAGGTGGCGGTTTCGGAACACACCTTTTTGAGTGTCCGGAATGTCTCCGTGTTCTGGCCGTTCTCCTGGTGCTTTTGGCCTGATACCCTTATGCATTGTGGCACCTGGTCCCACTGGCGTGAAGCTGAATTTGTGGTCTTTTGGTGGCTGCCTCTTTTTCTTGTCCTCTCCGCGTCGGCCGATAGAGCAGCTGCTCCGATTTTCGTAGGGAGCAGCCTAAGCCTTTTGGTTCGATCTACTCTTCCACCGCGTTTATTGCCTACTTTAGTATACTGTTAACGTTCCCGTCGCTGCCGCCAGCCACCGAGAGTGTGACGTCGTCAGCGTAAAGGCTGTGATTTATTTTGATCACGGCTACGTTGAAGAGGAAAGGCCAGAGGACTTAGCCCTGCGGCTTGCCTCTGCTTCCGATCTCCAGCTCGCCGCACTCAATATCCCTTACTGTCAGGGTGGCTGCCCAGCCGAAAAAAGAAATCCCTCATGTAGTCGTAGGCTTTTCAACGTCGGTATAATTGTTCTAAGTTCCCTAAAATTTCTTCGTGTTTTGCATTCTCGAATGCCTTTGTGAGGTCGAGACCCACAATGGCCTTGGTGTGTAGTGCGGATCATCCTTCTTCGTCTATGTCTGCAGCCATGAAGTTGCTCATGTTTTTCGTCCTCCCGCAGTTCCTGAGCGTGCCGGCGCGTGGGTCCCCAACTAACTGGAGTCACGATGACGGCGCGGTTTTCTTCCGGCATCCGGACGGCAATCTTCAACCTGCCAATCACTCGTCGACAGCACCGTCCTGTCCTGGTATCAAGTTCATCGAGAACCTCGTTCACACCACGTCATCAGCAGGGACATCGACAGCGGCAGCTATAAAGGAGCTCCCCTTGCGACAGCGCGCCAGTGGGCATGAAAGCTCTGCAGCCATGAAGTTGCTCATGTTTTTCGTCCTCCCGCAGGTTAGTAAACAAAAACCTTGCCATTGTTTTAAATCAGACAATGTTTGCCTTGTTATGCTTCCATGCCCTGAAGCTTGTATTGAGTCTTTTAGAGTTCTGCTGCTGTTGTTGTCTGGTGATGCTGAGCGGAACCCAGGTCCCATGTCAAAACCCCAAGAAGAACAATTACTTAGCTTACAAGAAACAGTCGATAAACTTAAAAACAGTCAAGTAAACCTTCTAAAAGAAAAACAAAAACAAAGTGAACAGACAGTTTCAACACTTGAAGAGCGACTTAACAAACTCGCGAGTGAACTCGACGCACTAAAGCAGAAGGATACTAGTAGCGCCGCGACCACTGAACCCCAGCTTACTGCTGCCTTAAACGAACTATCTCAGCTAAAAACACGTTGCGATGATGCAGAGGGCAGATCCCGTCGCTGTAATCTTTTATTTTTTGGCATCACCGACGCAGACAAGGAAACGTGGGCTCAGTCAGAGTGCTTGGTCACTAGCTTGTGCTCCGAGAAACTAAACGTGCAAGTTGAATCATCTAGGATTGAAAGGGCGCATCGCCTAGGAGCATTCGACCCTCAGAAATGTCGCCCAGTAATAGTAAAGTTTTCTTCGTTTAAAGATAAAGATAGCGTTCTTTCATCAGCCCACAAGCTTAAAGGAACTCGCGTAGCCATCAGCGAAGACTTCCCAATTTCTGTCCGGCTCGCACGCCGTCACCTTCTTGATTTTGCAAGGCCAAAAGGCACCCCCTACAGACTGCGTCATGATAAACTTTTTATAAATGATAAGTGCTATGTATTCGATGCCGCTCTTGGCGCCGTTAAAGAAAAAGACACACAGCCACGCCAGCGCTTCTTCTCGTCGCCCTCTAGAAGTCGACCGCAAAGCACCATGTTATCACTAACAAATCTTCCAGTCATTCTATCCTATTTATTAACATTAGAAGCTTAATACCAAAGAGAGACGAAATAATTTCAGTAATCGAAGCGTGTAATGCCGCTTTTGTTGTACTTACAGAGACGTGGCTAAGCCCTGATATATCTGACGTTGAGCTATTTCCCTCGCAACTAAACTTTCGAGTGTATAGGTCTGATAGAAAAACTAGAAAAGGAGGGGGCGTACTTTTGGCCATAAAAGACCATATACCATCACGGCTAATACCGCTTACCACTGACCTAGAAGTTGTTTGGGTGTATCTTTGCACAACGCCTTCCGTAATAATGGGTGTGTGTTACAGGCCGCCGGATAATAAAAGAGATTTTGTTATTGAGCTGTATAAATGCCTTTCTGAAGTCGCATGTAAATATCCTAACGCTTTAGTTACCCTTTTTGGTGATTTCAATTACCCAAATATTGACTGGTCTACTATTTGTTCTAGCTGTGCATTTTCTCAAGAGTTTATTGACCTTTGTTTAGATTTTAACCTATCTAATGTTATCACTCAACCCACTAGAATTACCAATCGCTGCAGCAACGTACTCGACCTATGTTTAAGCAATGACCTTTCTCTCTTCAGCAACGTCACATACTTACCCAGCATTAGCGACCACCTCGTCATTGAGCTAACATTCTCCATCACTACTCCTAAGAAATCACGTTATTGCAAATTCATTCACGATTATGCGAGAGCCGACTACGCATCTATCAACACCAACCTCGAAGAATTTTATCACATATTCTCAGTAAACTTCGCAGAAAGGACGGTCAATGAAAACTGGATTCTTTTCAAAGATAGACTAACATCCCTAATCAAACGTTTCGTTCCACTCACTCGAATTATATCCGATAACACTAACCCTTGGTACGATAAAACAGTTCATTGTCACTCCAACAGGAAAAAAAGAGCTTATACGAGGGCAACGGCTCATAACACTAACGCATCTTGGAACGCCTATCACGAATGCGCTAGGGCCTACAAATCCGCGATTCATGATGCCAAATCCAAATTTTATACTCATGACCTCCCCAACATTTTAACCAATAAACCTAAAAAGTTTTGGAAAGTAATTAACCCAGCACTCTCTCTTCCATTACAATTCGTTGACGAGTACGGCCTTCCACTTTCTGACGAACATAGTGCTCTTGAAACTAACAACTTTTTTAGCTCGATCTTTACCAATGAAGACTTGTCAAGTATGCCCAACTTGGGCCAACCCCTTCATCCTCCTATGAATCCTATCATGATCGACCGCTCTGGTGTACTGAAGGCCATTGATCAGCTGAAGGTGTCTTCTAGCTCTGGCGACGACCAAATAAACTCGAAAATATTAATAAATACTAAACACGTCTCTTCAACTTTCCTCTGCGACATTTTCTCGCAGTCTCTTCAACTTTCTGAAATTCCATGCGATTGGAAAATCGCTAACGTCATCCCCGTTTACAAAGCAGGTGATCGCCAACTAATTAACAACTATCGCCCCATCTCGCTCACCAGTGTGTCGTCTAAACTCTTAGAGCATATACTCTATTCTAACATATTAAACTTTCTAGACTCCCACAGCCTTCTTTTCGAGCATCAGCACGGCTTTCGCAAGTCATACTCATGCGAAACGCAACTAACAGCTTTTCTTACTGACGTTTACTCAAACTTTGATTCTAATAAGCAAACTGACGCCATATTTATTGATTTCTCCAAGGCATTTGACAGGGTCCCTCATCAACGTCTCTTACTGAAACTTAGAAATATTAATATCCATCCCTCAGTCGTCAAATGGATCTCCGAATTCCTCACAAATCGCACCCAGTACTCATCTATTAACAACACCAAATCTACCACCTGCACTGTAACCTCCGGCGTCCCCCAGGGAACCGTTCTTGGCCCCCTTCTATTTTTAATATACATTAATGATCTCTACCTCAACATCTCCTCTTCAATACGTCTCTTCGCCGACGACTGTGTAATTTATAGACCTATTAATTCAAACCACGATAATCAAATTTTGCAGAATGACCTCGCACTTATAACTCAGTGGTGCCACAAATGGCAAATGACTTTAAACTTTAATAAATGTAAATCTCTATCATTCACCCGCAGTTCACATGTTTCATCCTTTTCTTATCACCTTTCCACTATCCCAGTAGCTACCTGTTCCTCATATAAATACCTAGGCGTTCACCTGACCTCTGATCTGTCATGGACTACTCATATAAATGCTGTCACTGCCGATGCTAACCGTACTCTCGGATTTCTTCGCCGTAACCTCAGACTAGCTACACCTTCAGTAAAACTACTAGCTTATACGACCTTGGTCAGATCTAAACTTGAATTTGCTTCATCCATATGGTCACCATGGCAATCATATCTAACTAACAACCTTGAATCCGTTCAAAACAGAGGTCTTCGTTTTATTTACTCTGACTACTCCCCATACACTAGCATATCAGGATTACGCAAATCAGCTAACCTTGACTTACTTTCTTTACGTCGAAGGGTGTCACGTCTCACTCTTCTTCACAAAATCTTTTACCACAACAACCATCTAAAAGATTCTCTACTATCACCTCCCTACCGTATTTTCCCTCGTTTTGACCACTCATGTAAACTGCGCTCAATTACTTCGTCATCTGTCTCCTATAAAATGTCGACTTTACCATCTGCTATTGACGATTGGAACTCATTACCTGACCTCATTGTAAACATGACTGATACTAACAAGTTTGCTGCAGCCGTTAACCTCTTTCTTTCTGAAATACAAGTATAGATTACAGCGTCTTTTTTATTAACTATTTTTGTTGATGTTTTTAGTGTGTTCACTCCCTTGTATAATGCCCCCTGGGGCCCTCAAGGAAAATAAATGATGATGATGATGATGATAATTTGAAGTTGGAGCCTTTAAATCAGGTTCTGAGCAGAGAGCTTGGCCGGAAACCTATCATGGTAGGGGGGAAGAGTCCCATCTATGTACCCATTTAGTTTGCTTACACTACGTGTTCCATCGGCTTTTCTACGCACGAGGTGAGCAACATGGGACGCAGTTCCCCAGTAGTAATGTTTTGCCCGGTTTCGGGATCGTGAGAACCTTGGGGGTCTTCAATTGTCTGATAATTTTTTTCTATTTTCAGCATTTGGTCATGTACTTGGGGAGAGTCGTTATGCAGTTGTCGCCTGCGGACTTAGTGCATAGATTCTGTCTGGCTCCCCGCTGCTCCGCTGTTGTGAACGGACGGTCGATAGCCTCACTCGAGGCTCCCGCGTATGTTCCAAGTTTTTCTTTTGGATTGGTTTCGATGTATTTTTTGCGGACTTCCTTGATTAGGTCGTCGTCCGTGCCTCGGTAGGTGCTCAGAAATTTACTAAGAGTGTGCTCCTACGTGGTTTAACTTGTATCTGGGTCGAGTAGGCTCCTAAGTATATTCCAGGTATTTACGAGGCCTATCTGTAGTTCCATACCGTTGCACGTGCTGTGCCAGTTTTGGCGTGACGGCTGGTTTGCGTATTCTTCCATTTTATTATTTAGGATCGCCAGCCATCTGCGCAATGCTCGTTTTAGCTCTTGTCCATTTCTCCTGCTCTGCAAGCCTCACTTAGCTTCCTACGTATGTAGAAGCTTAGCGTCGGCTTCCTCCGGAACGGTCTTCGTTGCATTCTCCGCGCATCTGTGAAGCTGTTCGACCCATGATCTGATGTCCTATCTCGTGCGGCTCTGTTTTGTTCCTATGTGAATCATTTACGGCTACTCTTAGCTTCCTGAACCAGTCCCACTGGGTGATCTTAAGCTGCGTGCCCCATTTGGGTTTGTTGGGGCCCGCTTCTAGTTGTGTGGCCACTACATAATGGTCACTTCCTAAATTTTTCTTTGTGTTTAGCCATTCGGCTTCTTATTTAGCGCTATTCGTGAATGTTAGGTCTGGTATGGTGTCCGCACACACTCTGTTTCCGACCCTAGTGGGGTACGCGGGGTCGGTGACCAGTGACAGCCCCTCCTGCTAGGCGTTCAGCCAGGGATTCCGTCTTTTGATCTCTTCCCATTGGCATTCCCAGTTTGGGTGCTGTGGGTTAAGGTCACCTACTACCACTAGTTTTTCGGCGCTTTGCAATGTATAATGCTTTGCGAAGCAGGCTGGCGGATCTATGTTCCTTGCGTGGGTTGCTATATAAGTTTAGTACAAAAAGGCTTCCCCTGCCCTGTTTGCCCCCGGGAGTGTTTGGGTTCGTGGGCGGGCCGTGCTGCGGGACAGAAACACTCGCCCGTGGTCATCGGGAAACATCGAGAACCTTATTTTTAATAAAGCGGGGTTAGAGTTTCAAGTTTAAGTTTTAAATTATTCCTAACCAGACAATTTTCCGTCGAAAATGTTTACTTTTAATTCTCGAGATAATCTCCACGCGGACATGGTCAACAGTCGTTACGCCGGTGTCGAGCCGTATGTCCGGTATATTACGTCTTACGAGGGTCGCTATCGTTATACTTTTATTATCGGAGGCCGGTTCATCCTCCCTGTATGACGGCGTCTACCCCGCGAGTTTGGCCAGGCCCCCCGTTTTCTGCGAGAATATGACGTCTGGTGCCTTTTCCGCTTTTTATTGCCTATGAATCGATGAAGGTTCCGCCGTTCGCGGCTATGCCCACGGCGATTGCACTGCCAAATTACATACTTTTGATTATTGGGTACCATAATCCTTGAGCTGGGCATTTTCGAGACTGGTTTCAGTGCTTTTCGATTATGCGGGTCCGGAGTAAGGCTTGGAGGATTATAACGTACCCGCGCCAACTTCCCCTCCGGTAATGTGTAGGGTAGTAGCGTAGAAGGCGAGAAAGACTCGAGACATAGGAGCGTGCTGGGCTCACGTGAATCGAGAGATTCGAATCCCGGCGTGTATGAAGAACGGTCTTCGCAGTGCAGCTCTCGGGCTCAAAGTGAAGTGCGCTTATCCAGTCATACGGGTCCGTGTCCTCTCCGCTACAAATTGGCGATGAGGGTTCCTGCAGAATTCCTGGAGAGCGGCTCAAGATGATGAACGCATCGGGCGAGACATCGCAGCAAGCAACATCGAACATTTTTCGGTTCATGGGACCAGGACCATTCGACCCGAAAAAAGAGGAATGGAAGTTATACCAAATAAGGTTCCAAACATCTCTGGACATCGCCGGAACGACAGATGATGCCACAAAGAGGAGCTTTCTGGTTACAGCTCCGGCGTTCGAGACGTTCAAGCTGCTGCACTCTCTGGTTCAACCGAGGCAGGTCAGTTAATTTCCGTATTCGGAATTAACAAAAACACTGAAAACTCATTTTTTAACCGGAGCGTTCTAAGTGATTTTAACGAGCGAAGTTGTTTTCAACACGCCAGGATGGACGTGAGACACCAACGTAATTCCTAGCACGGCTACGATCAGTCATTTGCAACTGCGAGTCCGAGAACGAGGTCGATGCTCGCGCATGTTTCTTGGTCACGGCTTTTATAATTGGACTTCGAGATCAACGCTTGAGAGCACATCTCGTCCAAGATAAATATTTATCAATGGACACTGCACTCACATTGTCGAAAAGCTTTCGTCGAGCGGAAGAAGAGTCCCGTCAATTGAGGAGTGCTGCCGAATCACCCATCGCAGTCAGCCAGGTGGGAGATCTACAGAGGTCTTCTAGACAATGTTTCCATTGCGTGAATACAAACCATGTCGAAGACAAGTGCCGGTTCAAGTCTAAACACAGCACAGCTTGTGGAAAAAAGAGCACATTGCCAAGGTGTGCAGGAAAGGACAGTCTGGCAAATCACGATCAACAAGGAAAGGGACGGTGCAGGTAACCACCGGGGTTCAGTCCGTCTTCGATCTAGATTGCATGTTTCTGAAATGTCAGATTTAGTGCAAGCGAGTGGAACTCCAAATAGACACCGGTTCACAATTGACCTTACTGGACATTCACACTTGGCATCGCCCCGGAAAACCGAACCTGAACGAAGCTCTGTACAAACTGCAATGTTTCAGCAACGAGGTCATCAAGGTTAAGGGCCAATGTGAACTTCAGGTTGAATTTGAAGGAAATAAGTACAATCTAGAGGCTATTTTCACTAACATAAACCAAGCCAACTTGTTGGAAAGGATCTGGGTGACAGCTCTGAAATTGGATCTCAACAACTTCTTCGTCGCTCTTGTGAAAACAGAAGAAAGCCTCAAGACGGTGCTGACTAGATACGCAGCCCTATTCAGAAACAAACTTGGTCGGTGCCGAAGTTCATGCTGCCAAGACCACTACCGTTCGCACTGCGCGAAGCGGCACAGTCTCACTTGAAGAGACAAGTAGCCATGGCGTATTGACTCCAGTGGAAACAGCGCAGTGAGCCACTGCGATCGTCGTTGTCCAGAAGACCAGTGGATTCATGAGGGTATGTGGAGATTTCAGCGTGACTCTCAATCCTCAGTTGAACGTCGCGCAGTACCCGCTCCCGCGACCTGAGGATCTTTTTATAATTTTATTTATTTATTTCAGTACCCTCAAGGCCCAAGTGCATTACAGAGGTCAGGGACAAGTAAAAAGACACAATACAAAGAAGAGAATAAATACAAATATTTAGGAAAGAAAAAAAAAAGAGTCAGGGTACCTGCTGAAAAAAATGGCAGGTTAATGCGCTTCTAAAAGAATCAAATGATGATATAGATACTAAAGTTGCGGGAAGGTGGTTACACTCCAATGACGGCCTGGGGATAAAAGATTTGAGGTAGGCGGAGGTGCGACACCTCCGCCTATCTCGACTCGAAGCTCAACAGAGAGCGGACGTCTTTGAAAGTGGATCTGTCGGAGGCATATCTTTAGGTGGAGCTGGAGGAGGATACAAAAAGTATCATGTAATAAAAACTCACCAGGGACTGTTCTAGCTTAACCGGGTGCTTTTTGGAATACCATCAGCGCCTGCAATCTTCCAGCGAACCATGGAACAATTAACCGCTGGCCTGGGCAGCGGGGCATGCTACCTGGATGATAAAATTGTCACCGGAGATACTGATCAGCAGCACATCAAGAATTGGAGCTCGTGCTCCTATGACTCAAAAACTATGGGCTCCAGCCAAAAAAAAAGAGAAATGTGTGTTTATGTCTCCAGAAGTAGAAGATTTGGGTCAGATTTTGTCACCTGAAGGAATACGTCCCTCTTAAAAGAACGCTGGGGCCATACTGAGCATGGCGGCGCCGACTAACCTACATGACCTACGGGCATTTTCGGGCATGGTTGAGTCCTACGCAATTTTTTTGCCAGGGTTAGCCGACCTGTGCGCACCGCTGACTAATCTACACAAGAAGAATGTTCCTTGGCAATGGAGCTTAGCTTGCGTAGAATCCTCCCAAGACATCAAGGTGCGTCTAACATTCATGGAGACACTTGTTCACTTCGATCAAAGCGAAATAATCTATTTGGAAGCGGATGCTTTATCAGATAACGTCGGAGCAATCATCTTCCAGAAGATAAAAGGAAAAAAAAAACGCCCAGTTGTGCATGCATCGAAAACGCTAACTTTGGCGGAGAAACGATATGCCCAGATTGATAAAGAAGCCATAAGTTTTGGTGTAAAGAAGTTTCACCAGTATCTGTGGTGAAGAAGATTTGTCTTGTATACAGATCAGAAACCATTGACAGTGATTTTTAGTCCAGTGAAAGAAATCCCTGTGACGGCTGCCAAAAGACCTCAACGATGGGCTTTGATCCCACAGGGCTTTTCTATGGCATTAAGTGTACTCCACCAACTCAGTTTGGAAACGCTGATGGCTTGTCACGACTACCTCCAGAACCTGATGCAGAGTTTGACGCGGAAGTTCAACATGGAGTTGCCGATGCTGTGAGCTTCATTTCTTGCATCGCGGCGGAGACTGCTAAAGACAAGACACTGCCGAAGGTCTACCGGTACGTCATGGAAGGATGGCCCTCGGTTGAACGCGACGCAGAAATGCAATCATACACATCGGAACAGGCGGAACTCACTGTGGCAAATGGCTGCCTAGTTTCGGGCATGCGCACAGTGATCCCCCTTAGGTTTCGCGTAGCCTCCTGGATTTAATACATGGAGGATACCTTGGATAATCAAAAATGAAGATGTTTGCCCGTTCCTACGTGTGGTGGTCAAACACGGACAAAGACAATGAAGCGAAAACTCGGGCCTGCGAAGCTTGTGCGTCAGTCTCTGACACAAACGAAAACGTTCCCCTGCACCAATGAGAAGTGCCTAAGCGGCCCTGGTACCGAATCCATACAGATTTCGCAGAATACCAGAACACCATGTACTTGGCGGTGATCGACGCCTACAGCAAGTGGCCTAAAGCCACTTTGATGCCGTCGACCAGAGCTTAGCAGGCGGTGGAAGCATTCAAGGAAGTCTTCCTTGTTCACGGACTGCCGAAGCAAGTAGTCAGCGATAATGGAACACAGTATACTAGTGCCGTTTTTAAGAATGTTCTAGAAAACCAAGGAATTCAGCACATCTTAAAATCACCGTACCACTCTCAGTCAAACTGCTTAGCCGAAAATTTTGTGAGGACACTAAGGTCTGCCTTGCGAAAATCCAAGAAGGGGGAAAAAAGGAAGGACTGCGACATTTGCTCCTCAAGTATAGGGTGACACCGCACTCTCTGACGGGACAACCTCCATGCGAGATGCGAAAAAAGCGACACTAGAGAAAGACGATGGATTTGATCAAGTCAGGCAAGTCGTTCGAAGGTTCTCGTGAGCGGGTTCGCCAAAAGAGCAACTACGACAAGAGAAGTCGCGACCGGACGTTGCAGATAAATCAGAAAGTCTGCATGCAGGATAGGGTGAAAAAGAACCACTGGATCAAAGGTGTGATTATCAGCCAAGAAGGACGAGTTATGTTTGAAGTAGTGACGGAAGATCACAATCGACACGGGGTGCACGCAGATGAGATAAAGAAACGAATCTGCGAAGAAGACTGGACAGCATTGTACGTCCCAACGCCGGTGGACTGCTTTTGCGCAGCTGAACGACCGCAAGTAGAAGCAGATGCATCGGACACTACTCTGCAACAATCAGCTGATGCGTCAGAGTCCACTGCGGTTCGTCGGTATCCGACCAGACTACGCAGAGCACCTGATCTCTTCACATTCGCCTGAGGAGTGTAGTAGCGTCGAAGACGAGAAAGACTCGAGACACAGGACCGTGCTGTGCTCACGTGAATTGAGAGATTCGGATCCTGGCGCGTAAGAAGAACTGTCTTCGGAGTGCAGCTCTCGGGCATAAGGTAAAGTGCATTTATCCTGCCATACGATTCCATGTTCACTCCGCTACATGTAGTGAGATGGCCTGAATCTCCATTGCCCTGTCGTTTAGTGCAGCGATTTGGATGCCTATGCTCTCGGCGTATTTCGCCAGCGTGGCCTCGGAGTTTGTAGTGAGCATTTTGCTCAGCTTCTTTTAGAATTATAATGTTTCTGAGTCCCTTTTCCCTGTCCTCTTTGTGGGCGTTAGGGCTATCGTTGTTGTGTCTTCCCCCTCACGCTTCGGGGGAGACGACTCGGGCTCCCAGTTTTCCATCTCGTCACCAGACGAGTCCTCAGCGAGCGGGACCTTTGTGGGTCTCAGTGTTGTTGACTTGCTCTAGTTTGAGTGTAGGGCCTGCGATTTCGACGAATCCTGCGTGGCGGGGGCCGCTTTGTTGGCGTTTTGTCTTCCTATTACTTTTTTACACTTCGGCCTTTGGCTTTGTATTCTCAGCGACTACCATATTGTCACGAATGTCAAGTGACAAGGCGGCGAATGATTGAGTAAGCTGAACGTTTAATGCGGCGAACTTGTGCCCAGAAATACAAGGAAAAAGAAGGATAACTACAGAGCGTCGCGGTCGTCGATGGCGGCGAAGTAGCGGCATCGAACGCTGAGGCGAAACTGACTCCCGTTCGCCACGCGAAGCCCCTTATGTACATGCGTAAGCTTCTGGAATAATCGGCGTAGAATCTTCGACGCGTAGAGCATTCGGACCTCGAACAAGCCCAACAGGATTCTCGAGTTTACCAGAAAACTAAATTGCAGAAATAACAAAAGATGCGTCACTACCAGGAATTGAACCCCGCCTTTTCGCGTCGGAGGCAGGCACGATAACCGTTAGGCCACGCGCGTGCTGCCTCCTTGGCCAGCTGTGCGCGCGGCAATATCTTGCATTTGCATGATTTTGGTGAGTTCTACCAGTTGATGATTGTCTGCCTCTCCTGCTCTAGCATTTTTACTAACCTTCTTTTTTTGCGTTTTGCGGAGAGGAGCTGTGGCAGTCCGTGCTAGCCCAGCTCACCTCATTCTACTGTTTGCTTCCTTTCGGGGGTCTGCTGTTGGCCTCCTTGAGATCTCGATCTTGACTGATGTCAGGCCCAGGGTGCTTGGGCGCTGGCGTCTAGACTTCGACCTCGACCGGTGCTGCTGCCGCTGCCCCTCGTCGTTGTCGCGCTTCGACTTGCGGAGGAGTAGGCGAGGGAAGAAACTCAAACGATCTCTCATCCCTCCACCTTTCTCCCTTGCTCTCTCCGCTGCGGCCAAGAATGGATGTCAACACGGCGTCTCGGTGCCTATCATGTTGGCCGGCGCCATCCTGTCCTTGTTCTCGCTCCCGCTGTCGTTTCCGTAGAAGGTACGGCGTTTGGAAGCGGCTCTTAATTTTTTCTTCTCCTGTGGGGTGATCTATCCCACAGATGGATCACTAGGTGTTACATTGATGCCGTTCCTAGTAATATTAATAATGTTTTTTTTGCACCAAAAAAACATGATGCAGGAAGCCTGCAGAAAAAGCTGTCAAATAGACAGTTCGACAAAGCCGAAGGCTCTTCTACTTTCAGTGTCAGGGCAAGGATAAGACAATAAAATATAGATTTAAATGTTGAAACATAGTGACGAATCTTGTCACACAGATATATAAAAAAAGCACAGAAGAGATAGTCAACTATACATAATAGAAAAATAAATATAGACATATAATGATGAATCTTTTTACACACAGAAATATAATAAACTGTGCATAATAGAAATAATAAGTCCTTTATACCACAAGTGCGGAATATTTCGTCTTCGACCACCGGGCAGACGTTCAGGCGGTGCCCCATTTTTCCGCAGGCGGAGCAAACGTCGTGCGTTTCTTATGTAATGAACACCGGAACTCCCCTTCGCGTTAACATACGTAATAGGGCAATTTGTTGCCCTCAGAAACAATGAATGCCAGTTGTTTTTCCCTTTTCTTCTTGCTTGAAGGATGGCAGGATTCTTTTTGTCGACGAGGCTTCTCGCAATGTCTTCGAGTTCTCATAAACGGAAATATTATGCACAACCCCCTTTGCCGTATCCTACGGTGTCGGCGCATACCTGGCGACTTCGTATGTTTTTACTTCGAAGAAGATTTCGGAAATGGAGTTGTATTTCTTGGCTCGGTCTATGCTTGGTCTGTTTCTCACGAATATTTTGTTCTCCGGGCTGACTCGCAGCAGGTCTCCTTCGGCTTCGTGCTTCGCGAAGCCGATGGCGCAGAATACTCCGTCGCTTATCCCCGCGCAGCTTAGTTTTGCAACATCGAGGCCCTCTAGTGGACGCAGGATGACTTTTATGTCCTCCCGTTGGAGGGCTTGTTGGTGATGCAGTTTAATTTGTATTTGACACGGCTTTTTGATTGTTGCTCGGCCGCCTGTGCCATTTTTGGCCGTGATCGTCGCCATTACGCTCAGCTTGTTTAAAGCCTGCGCATCCCTTTGCCGGTGGCTCACGAGCCAGACCGCCTCTGCTGTACACTCTTCCGGAGAGATTTTCTCACCTGCCACATCGACAGGTTCCATTCCGATGCTCGGTTCATTGGAGAAAGCTCCGAAGTGTCCCAGTGGAGGGTCGCGCCGGAGTAGCCGGAGTTAGGCCTAAGGCCCCCGGCGATGGCTCGCCCCAGGTGACGTATTTCTCGGTCCGGTTAGTTGGGTGCCCGCCCGCAGGGGTGAGGAATTGGCCGAAGAAGGTCAGCCGGTGGTCCAATTTCCAAACATTCGGTGCCTTCATTTAACAAATACCTTTACACACCCTGTGTTTCAGTCCTTGTTGAAAAATTTTGGATATTTTGCTTCCTAAGTTGGTGATTCCGGAGCCCGTACGGAACGAGTGTGCTCTGCATAATCTACCTTGGCGTCCCCCCAGCCTAAAATGAGTATTGCTTTCGAGTAGACCACATAAAGGGCTCAAGAAAATATAAGGCTAGGTTATATAACTCCCTTTATTCAGCCTTCTTAGCAGGGTACTTTCGTGTGCATGCGTTTTTATTGAATTTTCCTCTGAGCCGACCGCCATTGATTTAATAGAATGAATGTCGCGCAGTGCGCACGGATTAAAAAAAGAAAATTTGGTGAAAGGGGACTTGTGTAACGTGCGGGCGGAATTTAACGGTTTATGGTTGCGCGTGCCACGTCATCTTCGTGCCGTGTGTGCCACTTGACGAACAGGGTGAAAGGAGCAGCACGCCCTGCAACCAAATTGAACAAAACGAAAAGGGAGAAAAGAAGGCTGGTAACAAGAGCATGAAGTGTATTCGAGCTGGCACACCAGGGCATGGAAGAGATCCGCCAGGCGTCCAGACCCGGTCCCCCCCCCCCCCCCCCCCCCCGTCCCTCGTTTACTAAGATTTCTCATCCTGACCCGACTGCTGGAAGATTCAGTACAACCAAGCCGCAACGCCTTCTCTTTGTGCTTACTCGTCGCCGCTAACGAACCGCACATGTTACGACACGCGAACACTATACAACAGGAACCGATACATAGTCCATCGAATTTTAAGCCACCTTTGTTTCATTGCTTTAACGACTTAAGTTTTTTTTATATTTAAACATTTTGTTTTCATCCTAGCATTTTATTTACTTATAGAACTTTCTTTTCTACTTCAGACGATCTCTCCTTTTTTTGTTCTCGAATGTATATTCACATACCTGCTGCATACGACTCTTCACAAAAGGAATGCATTCGCAAATGAGTACAATGCTCTTTTTCAGATTAGTCTACTGATCACGTTGGTGTGATTTCAGTTTTTCACTAGAGCCATGTGAATCAAATTGACCATATTTCAGTTAAACACGCAAGTATTCTTAATTTACTATTGAATCAATATAT
Organism: Ixodes scapularis; assembly: GCF_016920785.2. Classification (NCBI taxonomy): domain Eukaryota; kingdom Metazoa; phylum Arthropoda; class Arachnida; order Ixodida; family Ixodidae; genus Ixodes; species Ixodes scapularis. The sequence continues at coordinate 55,816,975 of NW_024609838.1, read as the reverse complement.
AAGAATGTGCGGGACCTGACATGATTTCTAACACATTCCTGAAGTGCTATGAAAAATGGGGTTTTAAGTATTTACAAGTCTTGTTTAGTGTATTTCTTGAACATGCAGTTTTCGCGGATGACTGAAAGACGGCCAAACAATACCCTTAGAAAAGGACAGAAATTTTAACAATCCATCAAACTACAGATCCATTCTCTTAACAAGTACCCTACGTAAATTAATAGTGCACGTTATTTTTACATATGTTATCCCTCCTGGATAAGACATAATCTTATTTCTAGGAATAAAAACCGCTACAGAAGGTCGCTATCCACTACTACGCAGCTCATTGAATTCAATCACGAATTAGCATCAACAATTTGTAATAAAGGGAGAACAGACATAATACTTTTAAACTCTGTTGGCTAAAGTATTTGATAGAGTACATCATTCTCAACGGTTAGCAAAACTTCGTAGCCAATTAAGAACACTCAATGTTTAAAATATCCAAGAGCATATTTAAGAAATATACGGCAGTATGCTAATTCTAACAAACTTGAGTCCAGCAAACTTTCCGTCTAATCACGGGTACCACAAGGGTCAGTGTATCTACCCCTTTTATTTTGGTTTTCATATGTGATATAATGTTTGACATTGATCTTTCTCACAGGGTAATTACAGACGACTGTTTGATAAAGGAGTAAAACCAAAGACAATATTAAATTAGAGAAGGCGCTTACTAGTATCCAAAGCTGGACAGGAAAATGACAAATGGAATTACATTAAAATAAAACAGCTCTGTCAACAATATTAGGTAAAAATCTATTCAGATTATTTACTTTCTTTGCGGGGTATGAATAAACCATGTAGACGAATATAAGCATTTATAGCTTATGCTTAGAACCAAGCTCTACTGAGCCTGTTCACGACCTGTCGCGTCCTTCAGGGGAGGGGGGCCCCCAATTGAGTCTGGTGGCTTCCTCCGCAGCCTTGAGCTGTGTCGGGTCCTCTGCCTCTCTCCAGTTTTTTTTTTTTTTTTTTGCATACAACAAGTTATCTTTCCGAAAATAAACGCCCAGAGCCCAAGGAAGATCGTTGCCCCTGTGGCCTATCTCACACCAACTCGAGCAAGAGGAACTAAAGCTCGTACTGCAAATCCCAGGGTTCCTGGGTTGAATCCCCACGCCCCGCCGGTTTTGATCTGGATGAGTATCGTACCGGCGTCCGGTCTTGTATCACCACTGCGTGGTTCACGTTAAATACCCTAGGCTGGCGGTTTGTACTGCACTGGCTATATTTCTCGTCTAAAGCTGAGACACCAAACGCCCATTGGGGCTGACTATCTTCAGGTACTATGAAAATGAACACAAACATGTTGCGGCCTCCAAGCTCAAAATAAAAAAAAAAATGTTTTAGCAGATCGTGTTTTCAACCAACGCGATTTGTAGCGGTAGCTCCTGATGCCACTTTGATGCATACTTTGAAGTGTGCTCCCGTACCTGTAGAGGGCTTTTGAAAATGGCCTACTTGCCTCTATGCACAAAGTTCGGGACCCTTCAAATCAAGTGAAGACGATCTAAGTGTTTGTTCTCACAACCAAATACCGCTTCAGTTTTCTTTCTAAGAGTAACACACTGAAATTTCTCCATGAGTGAGAAGAAAAAAGTTATTTAGTCCACCTAGTGGGAAGAGTAATCTATTCTCCTTACGGCACTGTTGGTGAACGGTTACTCTTCAAGCCCCCTGGGAGTATCTGCATTGTAGACTGAACGGCTGAAGCCCGCCTTTCTGGTGGTTTTTCCGGGGCGGGACTGCACTCGGGATTTTTTATTAAGGCCGCTGCAACCTTTGAAATTTTGATATTTGTAGCTGTCAATTATAATGCATTTTTCATGTACAGTGTGCTCAACTGTTAAACATAACGCGGGAGCGGTGGTCGAAACTTATACCAGAGCTATCTAGCGATTAAATCAATGATGCGGCAGAGAATAAGCCGGCTCTTCTTGGGATTGTTGCCACACCCCGATATAATTATCGCACGATCTCCTCGTTCCTTTCTTTATCACCCACGCTTTAAATTTTCGTTTGTTTGTTTTGTTGTTTTTTTCAGTCTATTTAGTCACATCTACGCATTTACCATGCCGGGCTATCCTATCTCGGTGATCTTGCAGTTTCTATATTAAAGGCCACCTTTAAAAGAAAGAAAAAAAAATTAAAAGCGATTTTTTTATCGCCGAGTCACGCATCGGTGATTGTTTCGGAGCTGGGAGTATAACTCCAGAAAACAACAGCGCCATAAGCTTCCAGAGTGAGCCGGTATATGGCGATTGCAGTCTCTCCGGTCACCGCTCCCGCGTTATGTTTAACAGTTGAACACACTGTACAACCACAAACAACAGCTTGTCTCATTGCCTGACCCCTTCGAAAAGGAGCCGGTGGCTTCTGTTGGTGACTTTCTTGAATGGGCTCGGAAACATTTGTGAGTTTCAAGGAATTGCATAATGGACAATCTCCTAACCAAAACGAGCACCGACGATTCGCTTTATGAAGCAATGTGGTGGTTCACAATTTAACTCCCGTTTCTTTTCCTGTTTCTTCGCACTAAGTCTGTCTCCACCTGTAAATCTGGAGTCCTCGCGGTTTGAGGCCGATCGGCTGCCTCTACTGCACTCGTTCACGTAGGCATTGCAGTTTTTCAGTTATTTTGCAAGAACTGCACCGATGAACCCGACGATGTTTAGACGGGCGCGCGCCTTGCTTCCATGCATCAAGAGAGCAGGGGAAAATCTAATCCAGTTCTGTCCTGGGGCATGCAGTGGAAGTCTGCTAAGATTGTATGTTAGTGACGACTGAATGACACTTTGTTCAAATGTGGCGCACTGAATGAAACTCTTCAGGGTGCACTTAAAGCGCTCGACCTGCCCGTTGCACTCGGGGTAGTAGATAGAGACCAGCTGTTGTTTTATACCCCATACTTCAAGGAATCTCTGAAATTCATCTGACACAAACTATGGCCCAATGTTGCAGACTGTGACTCAGGATACATTCCTCTGGCAGCAAATGTTCGCAAGAAGACTGTGATTCTTCCTGTGATTATTTTTAGAGATAAGTGGAAATCATGTCACTTTGAAAAGTAATCAACAGGCATATTGGCGTAGCGACACGTGGACTCCCTCTGATCAAAGAGGCTCTCTATTTTAGAGTCCACTAATGACCAGGGTCGTTCTGGCAAGAGCACTGGCTAGAGATAGCTGCAGTAGGTCTTGCACTTATAGACTGGTTTACGCCCTTCAGCATTCATGCAGGGCAACCAATAGAGCTCACAAAGGCCTGCTTGCATTTTTACTGTGCCATTTTAACCCTTGTGTGCTTACGCGATAAGAGCGCATCTCATAGTTGTAGGGTTTACAAACTGCTCTCCGCGCAGCAGGAGAACGTCGTTGACAGAAAGCGCGTTCTGTTTGTCGTAGACGATTGCCGGATCAGCAGAGAATGTGCTCTCGAGCGGCCAATTTTATGTCACATATGTCAGTACCGCAGTGGATTGTGCGTTATTTGCAGCCTCCTTCTGGAGCTGTTGCTTCGTGAAGCAGTCTTTGTCTAAAGTGATGCAGGAGATGATCTCGTCAAGATAATTCCTCTCCCCTTCACCTTGTGAGATCGGCAAGCGGGATAAAGCGTCTTCTACGTGGTTCTTGCACCTAGTTGGAACACCAAAGTTAAGTCGTACTTTAGCAGGTGATGTGAACAACGGGTGATTCGCGTCGAGTAACGTGATTCCCAACACGGGGAGAGCAACGGCAGGAGGGAAATTATATTCATGCAAATTATGAAGTGGCGGCATATAAGTATATGTGTCAGTTTTTCCATGCACGCAAGCATAAGCACGCAAACGCTTCTTATTCTCCAAATGAATATCCCCGCTTTGTTGATGTCAGCGTCTTTGAGGCGAACGCGACAGGGAAGATGCCGTTCCCATGTTGTCGCTGCAGCACAGACCCAACACTGTCGGCCGACTCATCTGTGACCACTATGGCTGCCAGCGTAGGATCGAGCATTTTAGTTTTTGGCCAATAGCAGCGTCTTGATATGTATAAAACTGCTGTCTGCTTCAATGTCCCGGCTGGACGGGCTATCTTTCCGCAGAAACCGAAAGAACATCACACACTTCGGAGAAAGATTTTTTTATGTTCCATTATTAAAAGGGAAACAACCTTGTGAAATTTGTTCCATTAGAAATGGGGGGAAAATCGTCACGTAATAGGAAGAGAACGAAGTCCCTTCCTCGTCTGCATCTAATTATAGTGAGTCAGAATAAACTGAACCAGTTTCAATAATACTTAACGTGGAAACTACGTATATATCGTCGGTCTCTACATAGAACGCTGCCGTGGTTCGACCGGAAACAATTGGCATAGGTTTCGAACAGGCAAATACCTGGGGCTGCAGGTGGCCTCGAGTAATTGCAGCGTCAGCGTGCCTGGAAGCAGCTACCGCAAAAAAAAAAATATACTGTTTGTGCCAATTGAAATAAAAAAACACGGCGCTCGAGACAAAATGAGCAGCAAATAAAATCATTGCATGAGTTTTTTCCAATTTGTATTTACTACCACAATCAGCTTAGTGAGCACGCAATGAAACTTGCCTTTCGAAAGCAGCCACGAGCAGTCACTCACTCGTACTGTTGTCAACACTGCAATGTTAAACTGAAAAAAACCGAAACCCGGCTAGTTTGCGCACTTCACTTACGTCTTACCTTTGCTATTCCTTAAGCCACAATTTCTTCGTCACCAGCCTTACATGGCCTCTTGTTGTACGGTAACCAAAAAATTTTGCGAAGCGTGACAAAGGTTTATTTTTTCTCCACCAGATAGCAAGGTTCATCGGAGTAGTTGCTAGTAACTAGGCTAAGTGGCACTAGGTACCGACCAATTCATTGGTTTCAAGAAAATCTCCGCTTGCTCGCGCCACCTTTGCGCTTCCGGCATCTTTATAATATACACATATGTACAGACTCCAGATTTTATAAAACTATCACGCGAACAACAACAACTGGCCGCTAAATTAGCGCCTTATTGCAGCGTGAAAAAGCGGGTCATCGAAAATTTACCCGTGTGGCAGAAGGCAAACGCCTAGCCTCGCTGACTTGCTCTTTCACGCAGCAGTAACGCGCTCGCTGATATACCAGCCGCTTGGTGTTCGCGGGATATTGTTAAAACATCTTCAAGTTGTATGTACATTACGCATGCCACCACTCACGATAGCATCAGCCGAATATCGATTATAACAAGCGTATACATGTTCGCAGAACAATATTAACAATGATGATGATGCTTAGGAATTTATTGGCGCAGCAGCAACGAAGGCCATAATGCGCCAAACTTTACGTATTAAGAACACACTATAACAAAAGTTTACTTTGAGGCTGCATAATTACAAATTGTGTAAATATCCAGTTTGTTTTAAATAGTCTAAGACACGGCTGAAATGAACTAAAGGTTTATCGCCAAGCAAAAACGAGGGATGAAATGGGAGATGATCCCTAAAAGTTCGAGAAAACATGAGTGCCGGAGTGGCTGATGGGACGAACAATGCCACAAAACGTGCAACACGGTCAGAAGCTCTCCACAATGTTCACATAGTGCAACATCTTCACCGCGAAGCAGATACTGATGTGTCAGGCGGGTGTGACCTATTCTTAGACGGCACGGAAGAACCTCCACATGACGTTCCCTGTTATAAGAGCTCTCCCAAAACGCCCAGAATGGGCTTGATAATGTGCAGTTTATTGTTGCTCTCTGTATCCTATTCCAGCTGCCATTTGAGAAAAAATATATTTACTCAGAAGTGGTTTCAGATATTGGTAGGGTAAGCAATTGAAAGTTATAGATGAGCCTCGGGCAGACACGGCCAATTTATCCGCCTCTTCATTGCCCAAAATCTCAACGTGGCTTGGCACCCAGCAGAACTTAATGTCCCGACGCGTCGCACGGCGCCGTTTATCTTACCATGTAGATGTTGTGCAAGGAGGTTCTTTGTGGGCATCAGGGAGGATACAGCCAATAAGGCACTTTGTGAGTCGACAAGAATTACAGCTTTCATTATGCTATTGTCGAGTATATGTTCGACCGCTAGTAAAATAGCATAAAGCTCTGCGGTGAAAAGGTTTGCCCTACAGTCAACTTGTGTAGCTTTGCTGTAGGAGGCGGAATACAGAGCACGCCCTACAAAAGACGACAATTTGGACCCATCTGTATAAAACTCCAGGTAGTCTGCATATTTTTGTTGGAAGGAGAGGAACTCCTTCCAGAGAATTTGTGGGGAAAGGACGCTCTTACTCTATTTAGCGAGTGACCAGTCACAGAAAATCGGCAGAGCATCCCAAAAAGCAACCTTATGAGTGTTTTTAAGCAAGGGAATCTCATGAAGGGGGATATTAAGGGATTGACAAGAACGTTTTCAAAGAGGGGCTGAATGGTCTAACAATGCTCTGCTTGTTTTTGAAAATCTGTGAACTTCTGCAAGTATGAATGGCACTGTAGGAGGGATGTTTTGGATTTGGAATTACTTTGTAAGCATGAGAGATGCTAAGGCACTGCCTCCGTTTCTCGAGGGACATTTGATGCGTATCAACATACAAACTCTTCACAGGAGATGTGCGAAATGCACCTGTAGAAAGTCGCAGCCCAAGGTGGTGTATTGGGTCAAGCATCTTAAGAGCAGATGGCCGCGCTGACCCATATAAAACTGCACCATAGTGGAAGCGCGATCGAACTAAGGAGTTTAACAGTTGCAGGAAACAGCGCCTATCAGAACCCCACGACATATGCGACAGCACCTTTAGGATGCTTGATGACATGAAGCATTTCCGTTTTAAATTTTTCAGATGTGGCACAAAGGTAAGTTTCTTGCCAAAAATTACACCCAAAAATGTGTGTTCTTGCTGGACTGATATTTCAATGCTATTAAGATGCAAGGAAGGACCAAGAGACAATCCTTGGCGTAATGAAAAAGGAACGCAGACTTCTTTTAGGAGAAAATTCGATGCCATTTTCGTCTGCCCACTTACACATCCTATCGATTTTAAGTTGCAACTGTTGTTCACAATTGGAGAGGTTGCAGGAAGACAGAGATTCGCAAATCATCCACATATAGAGAGTAAGTTACTGATGATGGCATAACCTTAGCTAGACTGTTAATCTTTACAGCAACGAGGGTAACGCTCAGCACTCCTCCTTGGGGAACACGATTTTCTTGAGAGAAAACGTCTGACAGTGTGGAGCCCAATTGGAGTGGAAAAGTTATGTTGCTGAGAAAGGTCTGTATGCACTGAAGCATGCGGCTCCGCACACCACAGTTGTACAAGTCCCGAATATCCCGTACCTCCAAGTCGTATCATATGCTTTGTGTAATTAAAAAAACACTGAGACACAATGCTGCCGGTGTACAAAGGCCTCACGTATTGCGGTCTCTAGGCGAATCAAATATCTGTGGTCGCTCGTCCCTCCGGAAGGCCGCACTGGGTTACATCAAAAAATGCTCAGTCTCTAAAAAATGGACAAGACGACGATTCACAGGCCGCTCATAAGTCTTCCCTAAGCAACTTGTGAGCGCGATGGGGCGATAGCTTGTAGGAATGGAAGGGTCTTTCTCTGGTTTCATAAAAGGGATTATATGGGCATGTTTCCAGCAACGAGGAAAGGCAGCAGCTTGCCATAGATGATTAAAAAAAGTTAACATACCGTTCATAGATTCAGGGGACAGTTTCCTCAACATTTCATAGTGTAGTCTGTCTGGCCATGGGGCAGACTGCTTCTTTGCACCAAGAGCGACCTTGAGTTCGCACATTGTGAATGGTGTATTGTCAAAATATGAACCCCCCTCCGACATCAAGATGGGCTGCTTTTCAACAGTCGACTAAAACTTCTTGAATTTATCGCTAAAATTAGAGGAGCTACTAATAAGCTGTAAATGCACCTTGAGAACATTTGCATGATATTGCAGCGGTACAGAGGGGTAAAAAACAGAGGAGTTGGATAGATTGGTAATCTCCTCGAACTTTCCGCAGGCGATCCCACACATCTTTAGCTGGAACAGAGCTATTTAGAGAAGATATATATTTTTTTTCATGATGTCCTCTTCGCTTGTTTACGTGTCCAACGTGCCTTGGCCCTACATTTCTTTGAATTCAATCAGGTTAAAAGCAATGGGATAACGGCGAAATATACCCCATGCCTTGTTCTGTTTCCTGCGAGTGACTGTGCAGTCCTCATTCCACCATGGTTTGCACCTCCGGCGTAGGACGCCGGATGTTTGTGGGATAGAAGATGCAGCAGCACTAATTAGGAGATTCAGTGACAAACACCGTCGCCTCCTCGGGGGACATACTGCAAAAAGAGCGATAGATTTAGTACCGCATTTAAACCAAAAAGAGCCCAGTCAGCCTTCTCTGACTTCCGCTTTGGAAGGCGGGTCGAAAGCCAAGGAAGGGGTATTGAACTTTCTAAAATTATGGGGAAATGATCGCTGCCAAATGGATTATCTAAAACCTTCCATGAAAAGCACGGAAGTAAAGCTGGTGATTATATGGAAAGTTCTATCGATGTAAACCTGGTGACGGCGTAAGACCTGTGTGTGTTTGTCATTCAGATAGGTTTCCTGTAAACAGAGTGCCACAGGGTGCAGCTCATCGAGAAAAAAAAATTAACGTCGACAATATTACGAAGAAGGCCGCGGCAGTTCCATTGCGTGATGCCCAATTGTTTACTCATAGGAGTGCTAAAATTAACGAAAAAAAACTTTAACTTATAAACTTCAAGAATGGGTAAGAAAGGGTTACCAAGGTTTAAAATAAATTTTTATGCGCGGAGCGTTTTTCTTGTTCGCGCAATCATTCTGTTTCCCACTAGAGGTAGTGGGAGCAGCGATGGAGGACTCTGATCCCGAGAGGATAGCCTCGTCGTCGGATCTGAGCCCCCACTTTTCCATGGGCTCTTCCGGTGGTGTAGTCAGTTGACCCTTAGGACCCAACTGCTTCGACGTCTCACCGGGCTTCCTCGGGGCGGTGGTTCGGAGTGGCTGGCCCCGGCCCCGGGGGAACACAGAGGCAGGGGGGCCATCCCCTGCTCGTGGGCGGATGCTGGCGGGCCAGCACCCTCCCTTGGTTTGGGACATGGTGCCATTGGCACCGTTCCCGTGGGTTTGGATGGGGACTTCGACGAGACCCGCAGATCGTCCCGAGACGTCTGGGTTCCCAGCGATGCCATTACTGGCCGTGCGGGTCCCCTACGCACGACCTCGGCATGTCCGCCTTTCGCCAAGAAAAAAAAAAACGCATTTTTGCTTCATGGTAAGCAATATTTTCCTTTGCCTTTAGAGTAAGGACTTCTTTCTGTTGCTTCCATAATGTACAGGAGCGGGAGTATGCCGGGTGCGGACCGTCACAGTTCGCGCATTTTGGATCGTTCTCACAAGTGTCAGCAACATGCTCTCTGTTGGAGCACTTGGCACAAGTGTCGGCTTCCCAACAGCTCCGTGACCCATGGCCGAACCGTTGGCACTTAAAGCACCTCTGAGGTTTCGGCACATAGGGCCGTACACGGCACCGTAGGTAGCCAGCCTTCAGAGTTTCTGGTAGTGTGGTCGAATCGAAGGTTAGAATGACGTGTTTGGTTTTCCGTTTAACACCGTCTCGACGGATGGTGATGCGGCGCGCAGCTACAACCCCTAGCCCAGAGAGGCCCTCAACGATCTCTGCCTCAGATGTTTCAAGTAAGTCATCCTCAGAGATGACTCCCTGTACGGTATTTAGCTTGTGATGAGGTGTTACACTGACCTTGTAATTTGCAACAGAGTTCAAAGCTAGGAGAGCTTCACTTTGTTGTTTTGTATTAGTTTCGATAAGAAGGTCACCCGATGCCATCTTTTTGGCATTAAAATTCATTCCAATAATACCTTCAAGCACTTTTGATACGAGAAAGAGGGATAATTTTGCAAGTGGATTTTCGTCCTCTTAGTGAAGTAGTAGAAATTTTGGGAATCTTAAAAAATTCAATACGTTCTGCAGGATTGTCTTCTATTTTGGTGCGACCATTTTCAGGGCCTGATCAATGTTGCTTTTTTGTTTAGAACCCATATAGTTATAAAGGAAAGTTCAGTGCCCGGGAGCACCGCCCACCACGGAGCCCAACAAGGGGGTAGGTAATATGCTATAGCAAGAAGGCCTGGGCTGACACAATTACACTCCCGGTGCTGCCCGGGCACTATACCCTTATGTGGTTGCAGGGATAGGTCCTGTTTTCACTGAAGGTTGGCCCTTGCCGCCTAAGAAAGAAAAAAGGAAGGAAGAGAGTGTGTAAGAAAAGAGAAAGGGGTGGGAGGAAAAGTGAAAGAAGGAAGAAGAGGGTAGAAGAGGCGACTGACTGAATCATCCTGGTCGGGCCAAGCCAGGACACCCGTCTACGAGAAGCAGGGGCCGTAGCGGTGTATTGCCTTGTCCGGGGGGCCCCGAAGGGTCCAAACGAACCCCGGGCTCAGCTCAACCACCAGGGTACCCTTTTCCCCGGACACGGGTACGCCACGCACAGCCAGACGTGGGTGGGCGAACCCACATGGCTCGGGTATCGTAGTGACGCCACTCACCAAGCACCTACTGAAGTAGGTGCCCCCTGCGTGCGGGTATGGTGGCCTACGTGGCTGGGGTCCGTGGTGATGCTACTCACCAAGCACCTAGCACCTAAGGTGCAGGCGCCCCCTGCGGGACTCGGGGTGCGTGGAGACGCCCCTCTCCAAACACCTGCTTTCGCAAGTGCCCCCTGCGGGGAACAATATTAACAATAACAAAAGCTACCTAGATTACGAACTTTGAGCACTGCTTTTGGATTTTATACTCGTCGTTTTCAAGGTACAGTTTTACTGAATGCCCACCTAACTAACCGAGAATCTCCAGTGCGTTCATTTCTTTTCAGTAATGTCATTTTTCAGAAGGTACTGGAACAGGCACTAACAGTGAATATGTTAGTAAAACGTAAACGTTCACACCGTAATTAATAGCGAAAGCCCACAAATCAACCCGCTCAGCTGCTGTTTGTAGCAGCCATGTTTTCGATTCCCGCAAAGAACGTAGCAGATGGGCGCGTGGGACGCGAGTTTTTCTGTCGTAGTATTTGTTGTTGTTTTTACGGTGATCGTGTACGGATCAGATAGTAGTCTTGAATTAACATCTGTAAAATAGGTCTTCATTCAGGTAGAAGTAGCGCTTAAAGGCCAGCGAATTTGCACTTCGTAAAACACAACTGTGGCCAATGTTGTGATTTCCGTCAGCTGCTTTGTACGGTATCCTCGCCGTGGTTAGTTCGTAAACGAGCTTCTTGGCCGCAATCCTACTATATTCAAAATTATCCGGCTATACCACGAAGAATATTTTCGTAGAACCACATCTGTCTATTTTTGTTTTACTTTGTTTAGAGGTAATATACCGAACTATAAATATACATACTTTCCGCCATATTTCAAGCCTGTTCCGCCCATTACCGAAAGCACGATCGCTCCTTAGGAGGTGACAACCGAATATTGAAGACGACAGTTACATTTTTTACTGATAAGAACCAGTTATCAGACATTATTTTAAATTGATATTCAGCATGTCTATTCATTGCACGATAGTCGCTCAAGCGGTCTTATTAAACTCTATGATGTAATGCAGGTTGATTGTCGACCTGCCAAGGCACACTTAATCTCGTGTAGGTGTCAAGTCACTGGTGCGCGAAAAGCATGGAGGCATCGACGACGGTTCCAGACCATGTTAGCATCGCACAACACTGCGGTGGCAATGTTGGTGACTCACGAAATGCAAAGCGACTTTTATCGTGTGATAGCTCTTGCTAACAGAAAATTGAACGCAACGTAGTAGCACAGAAGGCGTGGGGGCACATGTCAGGAAATCCTGCCTGTTTCGGACGCAGTGTGTCACAACGTGACAACCTCATTGCATTACATCGAGTTGTGAGTTTGCGATTGTCTCTTCTCTCTTCCCTCTTCTCTGTTCCTTTCTATTTGTGCGCAGTATTAACCATGTTCAATCATTACCAACTTGCCCAACTAACCACATTACTAAAGCGGTAACGGACGATCCCAGACGTTCCGGAATAATTTTTTTGGAGTCGCGGAGATCAACCTCTTTACCCAGTGTACTTAGCACTGCTCAGAGCGCTTCAGAACGCCGCTGTTTCTAACCGTTTTAATTTCACAATTGACAAAGTCAGAGGTGAAAACGTCACTGCAACCAAGGGGCTCTGCTTGTTTGGGCAGGAAGACTGAAATAAAAGTGGCCTTCGCTGCAGCTTATGTTCAACCAGTTCAATAACGTTTATTAAGGATGGCATGAGACGTGCGCGAAAGAAGAAATCGAAACGTGAGGCGGGAGGGCGGAACTATCTACCCCCCTGCTTGGAGAACTAAAAGGCGTCGTTCCTCCTTTTATCACGCATATGCGTGCGGGCGTGTCAGTAGAAGGGAGTAAAACAAACTGTTTCTAACGTTTTCCTTCGCTTTTTTTTTAGTGGACATTTTAGCAGAGGAGTGCGACTTGCTATACCATACATAGAACGGGAATTGGTAAACCGGGGTCGTTCGCAGCGCCATTAGGATCCCGTGGTCTACGTTACTGCAGCAAGCTCAGTTTCGCCGCTGCCTTTTTTCGCCTGCAGAGGCGAGCGGCCCAGGTGGCGGTCACGAGAATTAGCGGCGCGGCAGTCGGATCTTGCTTCCCTGTCTTGGGTGTTATCGGCTACCACTGAGTTGAGAACTTCCCTTTCTTTTTCTTTTCTTTTCTTTTTTACTTTCATGTGTATGATCGCAAAAAAAGATGATGAAGATGAAATGTAATACACCACAGAGATCAGAGTTAGCGCACTGTGAGTGCTCTTTGTTTGAGTGTTTGAAATTTATTTTTATGTGCGTGTGTTTCCTTGTGCTGCGAAGAGTTAGTAGGAATCAACAACTCGCCCAAGCTCAAATATTACTATACACACTTGGTGGTCTAGACAATCCGGAAGCAAGACTCGACTGCAGCGCTGCTAGCTCTCATGGCCGCCATTGAGCCCAAGTCGGAGGCGGAGCTGTGAAACTGAGCTTGCTCCAGTAACGTTGCCCCTGGTATCCGGAGGCTGTACGAAAATCAACATCGCGGCACAGCGAAATCAAAACGGAAATCGCACGGCAGCGCCATTGGGCTTGAATGGATGGGCGGTAGCTTGCGCCCCCCTAGTTTGTAAGAAAATGTAGCTCTTTTCTTTCTTGCCCGGTTTGCGTGTTGCTTTGATAGGCTTCGTTTAGCCTTGCTGCTGGTTTTCGTGTTTCAATGCTGATTAATGCGCGTTGAAACGCACAAAAGCGAGCACTGAAACGCGAGACCAGCAGCAAAGCGGCAGACACCTAGCAAAGCAGCAATAGTGACACAGACACAAAACATATGCAATGCTTGTTCTTTAGCGTTCATTTTTATTCAACAGGCAGTAGAACATACAGAAAATATTTCTCACTATTTGCAGACAAGAATAAATAAAATGAACAAAAAACAGGCTGAAACGTTAATGTTACGTGCGACGAAGGTGATGATATGCGTCCTTGCAAGAACACTTTGCTAAATTTACATAACATATCTGTAGGTTCGTGATCCTTTTGGAGCTTCTCTGCGTAAACTCACAAGCCTTGCGCCGCCCAGCCACAGGCGTGCAGCCTAGAAAAAAGGGTTGAATTACTTTCCTGATTTTAAGTGCCTGGCATGGTCATATGAAAGCAGCGAGCATATTCTGTACCTCCTTTCTAAAGGCGGTACTTCAAGTTCAACACAGCGACAGAAAATACTCGTGTCTCCTCTTTTTTTCTTCTCCTTGAGTTAAATGCCTCCACATTAAATTGACGATCATTTCGAATTTGATTATATAAGCACAAGTAAAGACCGAAGACGGTGTCTTCCAACTAAAGGAAACTAAGCAATGATGTTAAGAAAAACAGAGCTCAGTTCTTTGGTATTGAGTCTACATCGGGAACCTGTAGTAGTTTTTAATATTATCTCTTCACTGCGTCACTGCCAAGCGAAACGGGAAGCCAGTACGGATCGCTTCATCGGTCCTCCTCAGTTAATCGAAACACACTTAGGCTCATTTTCACTTCACGCGAACAGATGCGTCAATCGCTGACAACAATCTCAAACAAACAGCTCGCTGCAAAAAGTTTACCATCTTTTGAAGTGCATATGTGCTCGATATTCATATTACATAGAAGTCGCCAGTTATTTGACGATCACATATTCCTCGCGGCGAGTAAACAACGGGAATCCTAAACAATGATAGGATTTTTTTTCGCGATGTGAAACAATCGCAGCTATTTCCAAAATCAAGCTATTATTCCTCACTACCACTGCGACAGATAGGTTTTGTTGCAAACATTTAACCAGAAACTTTAGCAAGAGGAGAAGGTCAAAAGAGCGTACCTGACGTCCATTGGAACTCGAAACCTCGAGCCATTGGTGTCCCGGCTTTCGGCAGTAATTGTTTCCCCACTTGGCACGTCAGGTAGTGTGGTGATGACAAACTCCGTGCACGACCTCGTTACAAAAACGAGTTTCCACGGAAAAAAGAAAAGAAAGCCGCGCGCACACGAACGTGACACGAATCTCGCTCCGCGTCCTACTCCCAGAAGCGAAACAGCTTGAGCCTCGCGGGCCCTCGTCTCTCACGGTTCTAACGGTTCACCGACTTCCCGGCGCCAGCAGCCAGCGCAGGAGTCAATAAATAAAGCTACGCTTTCAGAATACCGAAACTCTAAAACTACGCGCCTGAAACGCGTCAGGCTCCGCCATCTTGGGTCCACGCGAAGACGGAGGAGTGACTCTGGCCGGGCTAAGCCGAGCTGGAGCCGTCAAAGAGTTATTATAATGCACGCTAGAGGTTCAACTGGCGCAAGTGTCCATGCGACTTCTGTGACGCAAATTCAAGCAGACAGCAAAGAGTCTACTTTTGCGGTGCTCCTGTCAATTCCTATGGGAAATATTCTGGCATTTTGTCTCTCCGCCGGAAAATAACACAGAACGCTTTGGTTATTTAGGTCCTACCGAATAGTATGCACCTTGATTAACATTCAAAAGTATAATTACTTTAGTTAGTGCATTTTTCTTCATTAATGAACGATGTTTAACTTCGCCACATTTCAATCCCCAAGGTGTGTTCCGCAGCACGCATGTTAAAACAAGCGAAGATTCAAAGCGAAATTACATTCGAAAGAAATATAGAGTGCGTTCAAGGCGCGCCAAGCATTCCAGTGACGCTTATATATTTCTAATATGCCAGTCTTGTCACTATATAAAAATGACCCCGACGTGCATGAGCGAATAACAACATTAAAAAAAAAAAACGTAAATAAGAAAGCACGTGGGCTATGAAAGGTCCCAGGCAGCACCGAGTTCTGGGCCAAAACTTGGCTTGCGTCTGGCAGTTTAGGGCATTAAGAAGCCCGAAGAAGCCAAAGTAGTGCCAAACCTGACCTCCCTTGGCAACAGTCTGGGTATCTTGGCCCTAATTCGCCAAACAAGTGCCAAACTTAGGCTTCGCCGCCGGGTAGTTCGGCTGTCGTCTGGCATCTTCGGGCCCAAATCGCCTAAGAAATGCCAGATTTAGGCTTACTGCCCGGTAGTTCGGCAGATCTTTGGCATTTTTGGGCCAAAATCGCCAAACTAATGCCAAAGTTAGGCTTCACTTTTCGATAGTTCGGCTATCACCTGGCACATTCGGGCCAAAATCGCCACAGATGTGCCAGAGTTAGGCTTACTACCTTGTAGTTCGGCAGAGCTTTGGCATTTTTGGGCCAAAATCGCCGAACTAATGCCAAAGTTAGGCTTCACTTTTTGACAGTTCGGCTGTCACCTGGCACATTCGGGCCAAAATCGCCAGAGATGTGCCAGAGTTAGGCTTACTACTTTGTAGTTCGGCAGAGCTTTGGCATTTTCGGGCCAAAATCGCCAAACTTATGCCAAAGTTAGGCTACACTTTTTGACAGTTCGGCTGTCACCTGGCACATTCGGGCCAAAATCGCCACAAATGTGCCAGAGTTAGGCTTACTACCTTGTAGTTCGGTTGAGATCTGGCATCTTTGGGCCCAAGTCGCCAAACGAGAGCCCAAGTTAGGCTTCGCTTCCCGATAGTTTGGCTGTGATCTGGCAGCTGCGGGCCAAAGTTGCCAAACAAGTGCCAGAACTAGGCTTACTGCCTTGGAGTTCGGCTGATGAAATATTTGATGTACGCGGGTGGTCTTCATCTTAATTAAATAGAAATCAAGTTTTATTCGGCTGGCAACTTTATCGTATTTTTGGCGTCTCTTGATTTCTGCAGTCCAAAGGTTGGCTGAATGTTTTGACGCGGCTGGAGCAGGCTTTGCAAACGCAAATAAATTGTGCCAGAGGTTGCACTCGCGCGTAGGTACACAAGCCAATATCGGGGCGCGCCGTGAGACTGGTTCGACATTATGGCGCGTTCACACCGGCGATGCGATCTAGTCGCGCCATAACTTTCATCGCAAAAGCGACCATCGCGGGCAAAACGTGACGGGTTTTGAGCAGTCGCTTGCTGACCCGACTTTTTACGATGCACTCTAGTCGCGGAGAGGCCGAGCCAACCGACGGCGTTCGGAGCGAGAGTTTTTGAGAAGCGAATCGCCAACGAAGGCGTTGGACTCGCTCATCGCGCACGTCAAATTGACCACCTAATTACTTTTATTTATTTATTTTTTTTTGCGCTGCGATTTAGTTGGATCGCTCGACTGCTTACATCCCCGGTGTGAATCCGCCTTTACAGAAAGTGCTGCCATTGAGCTAACACTGCGCAAGACGGATGTACGCACGTTTCCACAAGAGATATCATTATTAGGCGGCGCATTGCAAAAGCGAGCGTGGCTCTGTGCGTGTCTTGCATTGTGATTGAGCACTGTCAAATCCTAGCGATAACAAAGAGCGGAAACGACCGGGGCTCCGTGGCGCGGCTCCCGCATCACACTTGGGGAATGAAAATAAAATCCCGGAAATTGTACTATTTTACCGTGTTGATACTTTTTCAACATTAAAAAGTGGAGACACAAAAGGGACGATACAGACAGGACAATCTGAACTTTAAAGGCCGCTGTACAAACGGGACGTTCTACAGAGAAGAACCTTCTCTCCCGAAGCTAGGGGACGGGGAGGGAAAGGGCCATCGTTGGGTGGAAAGAGCGTCTAGAGAATGGGATTAACCTCGGGGCGAGCCATCTTCTCGAGAGGGAGTGGGGACGGAACAAAGCTGCGGGGGGGGTTCCGGCTAAAAGGTGGAAGAAAGTTCAAGGGGCACTGACACCCCAAAGGTCGTATTTATTTTTATTGTCTAAAACGATGCAAGTTGTAGTCATAGACACGCAAAAAAAACCGCATCGCGAAAAAAAATTTTCCCGCGCGCGCGCGCGCCTTTTTATTTTTGGCGTTTGATTTTCCCGCCTCTCGCCTCCTCGCTTCTTTTGATCGGTGACGTCAAAAATCAGGAAATTTAGAAGCTTTGTAGGCGACATCTCTATAACATTTAATTACGGCAATCCTAAAACATGTTTTTTAACGCAATTGCGAACGCACTACGGCCCTTCTTTTTGAAATACCAAAAATCGGGAGTTCGTTGTGGTGCCGTCTCCTGGATTTGTATCCTCCAACGGAAAACAGGCGACACCGCTCAAAACCGGTCCGCCGCAACGCCGGGCGCTCGCTCCTTTCCTCCTCGCTTTGGGTCGCCATGGCAACAGCAGGGGGTGGTGAAAGGAAGTGGACTCTCAGGTCTCCTCAATTTTTGACGTCAAGGCACCGGCGCCGATCGCGCGGGAACTTCAAATTCGGCATTTGGAAATTGTTTTTTTACTTCACGAATACTGAATTCCCAAATCTCAAATTTTGAGGGTAATGTCCCGGCATCGTTTTCAATCGTTTCGGATAATAAAAAAAAATATGATTTTGATGTGTCAGTGCCCCTTTAAGCTTGTCAAACGGCAACCTCAGATCCGAGGACGCGCACTTTAGAGAATTTGAAAAAAGCTGCTTGCTTAGCCGGACGACCCAGTGCGGCCTACTGGTTCTAGAAGGTGACTCGCATGAAGAAAACTCGTTTTGCTCGAGAACTCTAAAAGCATTCTGGACGTGAACTCTTGCCACAAATAAAAATAACACATGCATGAAAAACTACGAAGGCAACTAAGCTTTCTCCTATGATGGGAGAATGCGTGAGCATTACAGACGGAGTTATGTTGGCGCAACGGACAGCGCGCTAGTTTCACGATCAAGCGGGCCTAGCTTCGAAACCGGGCTAGTTTTTTTTTCTCGTGTTCTTTTTTTTATTTCGTTTATTTTTTTTTATTTTTTTTGTTTGGTCACGTAACAAGAAAAATCACATGAACAGAATTTTTTTTTGGCCACGTCACCAGATTTTTTTTTTATTTCTCCTTTCCTTCAGTTTTTCTTTCTTTTTTTTTCCTTTTTTTCGGTTTACGCTTCCTATCGCAAAACTCTTTGCACTTATTTCGCGTTAAATTGGCGTTAGCCAAATCATTTTATTTATGGCAGGGAGTACTGCCGTACGTATTTTATGTTACTATTACCAACCCTGGCTTGCAATTTCTGCTATCCAAAGGACTGGACTATGCCCTTGCTCCACGGTACGTTCCAAAACCTGACTTCATAATTGAAATTGAAGAGAAACTCAGACATGTGCACGATGTCACAGGGGTAAATCTCGCGAGAAGCCGCGTTGTCAGTGTTTCGAACAATGTGAAACCGGCCGGGTCAAATTTAGATCAACAAGAACGCATTGCTCTTAATGAGTTGAAGTCAGACAGCTCCATCATGATTTGAAAGGCCGACAAAGGAAAAGGAACCGTTGTGCTTGATAGGGATGACTACATGAAGAAGATGTATGAAGTTATAAATGACTGTCGCTATTTCGTGAGGCTATCAAGAGATTCCGCTGCTAAGTCCGAAAGAGGGTTAGCTGACCACCTTCGAGAGCTGAAAAAGAAAGGACGCATCAGTGACGACCTATACCGTCGTCTCTTCTCCCTTGACGCCGCGACACCCAAGATGTATGGACTCCCCAAAATTCACAAACCGGGTTGCCCCCTACGCCCTATTGTATATGTTATTGGTTCATCCACTTACAGCCTTTCCAAATATCTGGTTATGATTCTGAGCCCTCTTACGGGAAACAATGAGTTTAGCGTCCGGAATTCCCGTGACTTTGTTGAACTTATACGCGCTCAGACCCTGCTACCGCACGAGGCTATGGTATCCTTTGATGTGATTTCATTATTTACGAATGTCCCCAACACCCTGGCGGTTGATGTCGCCCGTGACCGGTTGTTCGCAGACCAGTCGTTGTCCACTCGCACAACCCTCCTAGTTGATGACGTTATACTCCTTTTGCGTTTTTGTCTCAACCAGTGTAATTTTAGTTTTAATGGGGACATATTTCATCAGGTCAGCGGATGCCCTATGGGGAGTCCAGTTTCCGTAACCGTCTCGAATCTCGTCATGGAATATATATGTTGAGGAAAAGGAAATGTCTGGCATTGATTTCCCCGTGAAGTTCTACCGTCGCTATGTCGATGACACTTTTGTAATAGTTAACAGAGAGAACGTAACCGATTTTCACAGCAATTTGAATAGTGTCCACCCCTCAATTAAGTTCACCTGCGAACATGAAACCGATAGTACCTTGCCGTTTTTTTATGTACGTGTCCATAGAACTAGTGAATCTTTCTCTAAGATGGAGACATCCGTATATGGTAAACCATGTGACAGACAAAACTTTCTTGACTACCACTCTCATCACCCTACTCACCACAAAAGCTCAGTTGTAAGATCGTTGCCTTCATCGTTCAGAAACAGTCCCATCTAACTCAACACTTAGCGATCAAGAACTTAGCCATGTGCGGGAGGCTTTGAAGAAACGTAACTACCCCGACCGGTTTATCAATCGCGTTAAGAAAGAAATGTCCCGTCGGCGCCCGGATCGAGCCGAACGAACACGTGACGTCGTGTGCATCCCGTACGTTAAGGGGGTTTCGGAGGCATTGGGACGCGCCCTTAGGCCGTTGGGGGTACGAACTGTATACAAACCCTACAGAACAATGGCCAATATTATCTCCAAGCCAAAAGACCCGACCCCGCCAGAGGCAGAAAGGGTCGTGATCTACCAGGTGCAGTGCAAGGAATGTGACGCTTCCTACATTGGAGAGACGGAACGAAAAAGAAAAACAAGACTAAAAGAACACGCACAGGATATGTCGCCAATTCCACGAACGCCGCCCGCTTCAAGTCCGAACTCGTCGACCATGCCTGGACGTCAGGACAGCAATTTGACTTTGACAAGGCGAGGGATAAAAGGTGGGGACTGAGGAAGCTGCTGGAATCTTGGTTCATCCAGAACGACAAACGCGGAAGTGATTCATCGCTGGTAAACAAGAACCGTGGCCCCCTGCCGGACGTGTACACAAACTTTATGCCTAAATAGCCGAACTTTTTTCTGCGACTCTCACTCGCTCTGCGCTCTACTAAAGATGCCTCCCGCATGGGAGGCGAAACGTTTAATTAAATTGTTATTTTTGTGATGTCAAGCCGTTTTTGTTATTACATTTATCATGTCTTCGCCCGGCTTCTGGAGTATTTTTGCGCTCCTAAATTCACCGGTACGACAGCCATGGGTGGCCACTGCGAGCGAGTGGGGATAGAAAATTCAGACTTGGACGTAGTTCAACTACTCTACTTAAACTACATTAGTTTAACTACTTTTTCGAGTAGCTTTGTAGCTTTCAATTACAACTTGATTTGGGTAATTAGTAGTTTAATTTAACTACTTTTTTCAGGTAACTTCTACTCAAATTACTAACTACTTTCAAAATTATATAATGCTAATTTTGCCCATCACGAAAGTTTGAGCGCAGAAATGAATAAGACGCCGGCAGATGAAGTGGCATTCTCGAACAAGGGGCCCCCTTGTTAGGGAAGGCGTCCTTGGGCCAAGGTGGCGACGAGCAGCCAAAACATAACACCGGCACGCACGAACGCAGGAAGAGATGCTTGCTGAACAAGCCTTGGTCGGGTATTGACCTAATCCGGTAATGCACGCAAGCGCTGCGTTTCCAGCTGCAACCGTGAAAGACGGGGACACTCTGAGAATTGTTGTTTTCGTGCTGTCTGTCTTTAGTGAGTTCTGACTCAAGCGGTAGGTTCCACGGGAGGCGCCACTGGAATGACCTCGCAGCTGGGCGCCTTGTCGTCAGCTCATACGCCTTTGCAAAGCCGGACTCTCCCGCGCACAAACCCTGGTACGGATAATCCGTTCATGGGAGCACGTTCCCGCTTACAGCTGCAACTGTATACGAGCGACGATGCTTGTTCACGTAATCCTTCGCGTCCTTCCGACCATCCATACCTGGGAGACCTCCTCTTTGTTAAAAATGATTCAGGCGAGTCAGAATGTTGTAGTCGCCGGCGAGGATTGCGAGTTACCCTTGGGAGATCCTTTTGTTGGACCCAATTTTTTTTTCAGTAGCGTAGCACTAGCACTACGACGTGACGCGCAGTCGTCCGGATGATCTCATCATCGTGGCGCGAGACTTGAACCCTTGACGGTCTGGTGCACTCGCCCAGCTTACTCTCAGAACGACGTCGGAATGAAGAGGGGCCAGTCATAACAATCTCAACTTGACGAAGAAAAGAAAAAGGAGGAAAGTGTGTTATTAAAGACCCTCTACCCGAGGCAAACCTCACAAGTTTCGTCATGGACTCCTAAGATGCCGACACTTGCTTACCCGACCCCGCACGACCTGTTTCACAAATTCAACGCTGCTGTTCCATCCAGCCCGTCGGCAGAACGTCTATTTAGCTGGGCTGGGGACGTCTTTAGAAGGAAAAGGGGAAAACTCTCCTATCAAGAACTTTGAAAGTCAATTGCTTCTGCGAGCGAGTAAACTATTTTGGCGAAAACGCAAGCCATAAATAGACTGCATTTATTTTAGGCTCGCGGGGTTTTTCATTGATCAAAACTGCTGTTCATTTTACTACCACAAATATATAAAAAAGTAACTTCGAAAGTAACTTCAAAGTAACTCGCTACTTTTTACAGTAGTTAGTAGTTTACTCAATTACTATTACGAATGCGTAATTTCTACTCTACTCCAATTACTTTTGGCGCCAATACTCACTAACTTAACTTAAATACCTTTTTTGAGTAATTTGTACATGTCTGACAGAAATAATGAGGCTTATCGGATGGCGACAAGCCCGAAAAACATAACCACACCATCCATTTCGCTTTCAAGAAAGGAGATTATCTTTCTGAGGCCCTCAATGGAAGCTGAACGCTGACAGACTAGGCAAGGCGACAAGGTCACCGGCAGAGAGAGAGAGAGAGAGAAGTCTTGCAAAAGAGGAAAAACCATCGTTGGAGTTACAGCCATGGGCCGAACGGTCATCGTTGGATTGGGGGAGGGGAAGGGGATAAAAGGTGATGGAAGAAAAAAATTGTGAAAAGAGAGAGGGAGGTTGTTTCGCCAAAGCCGACAAGCGGGGCGCGAGGAGCCACAGAAAGTGGCTGGCTTTCCTTTTATTCCCCTTCGACCTCGCCTTTTGCAAAGCCTCCCCACCTGCTTTTGTGTCTCTGTGTGGCTGTCAGCGAGCGCGACAGCCGCTTTAAGCAAATCAAAAGGGTGAAGCGAAACGCGTGACCCAGCGTGACCTCTCTACGTAGGACGCGTAGGACAAAAACGTTTGGACGAAAATTTTTCACGTGACTTTCTCTATCACGCTGATGGGATCTCTGGGGCTGTCGTTTTCGCCGTTTGCCTAGTTATAGAAACAAGCGGGCCACGTAGGTCCGGTTTTCGAACTGCTCTTCCGTGTTCTGTTGCTTTCGTGCGCTGCAGACGCGACTGTGTTTTTTCGTCGTAAACGGTCGGAATACGTCCATGCCAATTTTTCGGTAACAGCCATTTTTTGCACCGGAGTTCGTGGAATACTTGTGATGTGTTTGTTGGACACGCTTCGACAAAAACTGCTTTTCGCCGACGACGAGACGTCAGTCCTCGAATCCTCGAATGTGTTTGTGGGGTGCCTAAGTTGGATTATGCATCTATCAAGGATTACAGGATATCGCTCTTTTGTTAGTAAGTGCACTGCAAGCATGATTCTGATAGTCGTCCTGCTTTCCTCTCAAACTCCGCGGTTTTTATGTGATGAGTTTTGCTTGGCATGAGGACAGTGTTAATTGTATTTTATAATTTGCTTTTCGTTTTACAGAGAAATGTGTCCTTTGTAATTATGTTGAGAATACACTGTGTGCAATGATTGTTGTTTAATAAACTTCTGGGAGCGATCGAAAAAATTTGTTTCTCCGTATAAGTGATTGGATATGCAACAAATGACATGCAACGTACATATACTTGCACGACGTTCGGCCAATACGAAGCAGACGCATCGTACAGTTTTCGCACAATATTGCGCGAACGCTAGGTCGGGGCGAAACAGCTGTACGGCAATACCCGCCGGGTATCAAACGGTGGTACAAAACTGGACAGTTGAGCGATATTGGAACCGACTTTCTGCCGGCACTGGCACGATACTGCAAAGTATTGCCGTGCTGCTTGGGAACGGAGGTGATGACATCTTACCATCGTGTTTCCAACGCTTGTTTAATTTATTTCTCTTCTGGGACGCGTGAAAGAGCACTTCTGTGACACACCAGAGATATTCGAAACTTGGGCTGGCCTCTCGGCTTTGTTTGCCACTTTTGGCACTTATTTGGCACTTCAGTGGGTAGCCAGAGAAAAGTCAAACTTCGGCATGCCCCGAATCGACAAATTAAGATTTACTGCGGCAGTTATGGCTCAAGTCTGGCACTTACTTTGGCGCTCCTCTGGCGGACCAGAGAAACGCCAAACCTTGGCACGTCCGAAATACCGAAATTAGGCGTTGCTCTGGCAGCTATGGCTGAAGTATGGCACCAACTTTGGCGCTCCTCTGGCGGACCCGAGAAAAGCCAAACTTTGGCACGTCCCAAATACCGAAATTAGGCGTTACTCTGGCAGCTATGGCTGAAGTTTGGCACCAACTTTGGTGCTCCTCTGGCGGACCCGAGAAAAGCCAAACTTTGGCACGTCCCAAATACCGAAATTAGGCGTTACTCTGGCAGCTTTGGCTGAAGTTTGGCACCAACTTTGGCGCTCCTCTGGCGGACCCGAGAAAAGCCAAACTTTGGCACGTCCCAAATACCGAAATTAGGCGTTACTCTGGCAGCTATGGCTGAAGTTTGGCACCAACTTTGGCGCTCCTCTGGCGGACCAGAGAAACGCCAAACCTTGGCACGTCCCAAATACCGAAATTAGGCGTTACTCTGGCAGCTATGGCTGAAGTTTGGCACCAACTTTGGCGCTCCTCTGGCGGACCCGAGAAAAGCCAAACTTTGGCACGTCCCAAATACCAAAATTAGGCGTTACTCTGGCAGCTATGGCTGAAGTTTGGCACCAACTTTGGTGCTCCTCTGGCGGACCCGAGAAAAGCCAAACTTTGGCACGTCCCAAATACCGAAATTAGGCGTTACTCTGGCAGCTATGGCTGAAGTTTGGCACCAACTTTGGCGCTCCTCTGGCGGACCAGAGAAACGCCAAACCTTGGCACGTCCCAAATACCAAAATTAGGCGTTACTCTGGCAGCTATGGCTGAAGTTTGGCACCAACTTTGGTGCTCCTCTCGCGGACCCGAGAAAAGCCAAACTTTGGCACGTCCCAAATACCGAAATTAGGCGTTACTCTGGCAGCTATGGCTGAAGTTTGGCACCAACTTTGGCGCTCCTCTGGCGGACCAGAGAAACGCCAAACCTTGGCACGTCCCAAATACCGAAATTAGGCGTTACTCTGGCAGCTATGGCTGAAGTTTGGCACCAACTTTGGTGCTCCTCTGGCGGACCCGAGAAAAGCCAAACTTTGGCACGTCCCAAATACCGAAATTAGGCGTTACTCTGGCAGCTATGGCTGAAGTTTGGCACCAACTTTGGCGCTCCTCTGGCGGACCCGAGAAAAGCCAAACTTTGGCACGTCCCAAATACCGAAATGAGGCGTTACTCTGGCAGCTATGGCTGAAGTTTGGCACCAACTTTGGCGCTCCTCTGGCGGACCCGAGAAAAGCCAAACTTTGGCACGTCCCAAATACCGAAATTAGGCGTTACTTTGGCAGCTATGGCTGAAGTTTGGCACCAACTTTGGCGCTCCTCTGGCGGACCAGAGAAACGCCAAACCTTGGCACGTCCCAAATACCGAAATTAGGCGTTACTCTGGCAGCTATGGCTGAAGTTTGGCACCAACTTTGGTGCTCCTCTGGCGGACCCGAGAAAAGCCAAACTTTGGCACGTCCCAAATACCGAAATCAGGCGTTACTCTGGCAGCTATGGCTGAAGTTTGGCACCAACTTTGGCGCTCCTCTGGCGGACCAGAGAAACGCCAAACCTTGGCACGTCCCAAATACCGAAATTAGGCGTTACTCTGGCAGCTATGGCTGAAGTTTGGCACCAACTTTGGCGCTCCTCTGGCGGACCCGAGAAAAGCCAAACTTTGGCACGTCCCAAATACCGAAATTAGGCGTTACTCTGGCAGCTATGGCTGAAGTTTGGCACCAACTTTGGTGCTCCTCTGGCGGACCCTAGAAAAGCCAAACTTTGGCACGTCCCAAATACTGAAATTAGGCGTTACTCTGGCAGCTATGGCTGAAGTATGGCACCAACTTTGGCGCTCCTCTGGCGGACCAGAGAAACGCCAAACCTTGGCACGTCCCAAATACCGAAGTTAGGCGCTGCTCTGGCAGTTATGGCTCAAGTCTGGCACCAACTTTGGCGCTCCTCTGGCGGACCCGAGAAAAGCCAAACGTTAGCACGTCCCAAATACCGAAATTAGGCATTACTCTGGCAGCTATGGCTGAAGTATAGCACCAACTTTGGCGCTCCTCTGGCGGACCAGAGAAACGCCAAACCTTGGCACGTCCCAAATACCGAAATTAGGCGTTGCTCTGGCAGTTATGGCTGAAGTATGGCACCAACTTTGGCGCTCCTCTGGCGGGCCAGAGAAACGCCAAACCTTGGCATGCCTCGCATTTCCAGATTAGGATTTACTATGGCAGTTATGGCTCAAGTATGGCACCAACTTTGGCACTCCTCTGGCGTACCAGAGAAGAGCCAAACTTTGGCATGCCCTAGGATCGCCCAACTAAGGCTATAGTTAGGCACCGTACTTTGGCACTGATGAGTGCCATGGTGCAAAAACCTAACTGCGCCAAAGTTGGGCCCTTATGTTTGCCAGACCTCTGCCCAAGTTGGGCATTCCTCCGGCGTGCTACCTGGGGTGTCTCTTGGTATTGTTTTCTCTGCTGGGCAGCTTTTATCAGGCACTTTTTCTCAAAGATTTCGATCGTGTTGGTGATATTTTGAACGCAGAAGTTCGCACAGAGCAGAAAGATTAAAGCAGTACTTACTTATTTAAAATCGAAATATATTACGTGGCCTTCAACTTATTTTGATTGTACATGCGCGGGTAGTTACTGATCTAGTGTTACTGCATAGTTCTTGCCGTCGCCTTTAATTTGCAGATGTCCTCCGTTCGTTTGGCCCCTATATCCCTCATGCTGAAAAGCGCCGACGTCTTGTTCACGCTAAGAGTGTCCGAAAGTGCACATAAATACACGTACGAAGCCGCTTTGGCACCGTTCTTAATGCAATGAATTTGACGGAAAAACGCCGTAAATGCGCCATTATTTCGTCGGCCTGACTGAGAAATGTTCCAAGCTACCTAGCACGCACAAATTATTCGAAATATTTGCTCTTATGTTCCAGCGCAGGGAGAAAATGCACTAAATTTTTTTCTGTAGAAATGCATTACCGGAACTCAATTTTCGACTGGTTGCTGTCTGCTTCAATTTGCGTCAGCACACTAGCGTCACTTGAACCTCTAGCGTACATTATAATAACTCTATGGTAGCCGTCACCTGCACCAGCCGCCGCAACCTCAACTGTGGCAGCGAATCAAGGTCGTGCTGTTCGTATCTCGAAGTAGCACGAAAAATGGGCGTGCTGAGTGACGGACTTCAGAGTGCGCGCGTAGTAAACAGTGAACAGCAACAAGCAGAGGACCGCTAGACCCAAGATTGTGGAGTCGAGAAAACGCGATGATGATGATAGTGACTCACGTGAGTCCGCTGTTCAATGATGCAGCAGCGAACCAGAATAAGGATGGATAGAGCGACTGTATTGTCGGTAAAATACCAAAAAAACGTAATGCGGTACTTTGAAAGCGTAGCTTATATAGTGACTCTAGCTAGCGCATGTCTTGAGTCTCGAGGTGCGAGTTCGGAGAGACAGAAAGCACCCCCAGACACGTTGAAAGAGTGAAAGAGAAAGTTACAATAACAAGCTTTAAAGCTAGTCATACCTTCAAAACAACTACATCGCTTTTTAACGTTATAAATTATATGAATTGCATTTATTTAAAACAAAATAACCTCTGCCCACGCCCGCTGGGAGAGCGGCCATCGAAGGTATTTTGCCCAACGGGACGTACGTCGTAAATATCCGCGGCCGGACGGAAGTAGCCGAGAGGTCCCTCCCCCTGGTTTTGGTTTGATAATATTGTCACAAGTGACAAATTATGAGGTAGAAAATAATGAGAGAAACTGAACTTTTAAAGTGGCGAAATTGTGCCAAATTATATTAAGAAGAAATGGCGAATAACAGGCGTCGATGACGACGTAAGGTCAGAATCAAGTGCAGGCGAAAGAATGATTTGGGTTCACCACGCGGAGCTCCTTATGACCACTCGAGGGCTTCCGGAACAATCGGTTTGGAAGGTTCGGCGTGTAGAACATTCGAACCTTAAATAAGTAACATACTCCTCGCATACACACGAACGCGGCATTCGCAAAAATAACAAAAAGGTGAGACCGCTCTCAAACATTGAACCTCGGCCTTCGCGTGGTGCGCGTTGCCTACTTGGTTATCCGCGCCTGCGGGATTACTCCCATCTTTAAAAAAAACGTGCCTTACTTTGATGGAACACAGAACAAAACAAATCAAAACAAAATATACTGTGCACTAAAAGTAGCGTGGAACACGAAAATTTCACAGGCTTGAGACGAACGACGTCAACCACCTCGGGTCGTGGTTGGCGGCGTGATAAAAGCTGGGTTTCGTCACACGCAATTTCGTGATTCAAGTAATTTAGGTGGCGGAGAATATAGTAGGGTTCTAAATACCGCTTTAACAGCTTCTCACTCAGGCCGTGGCGACATATTGGTGTTTACACCCACGCCTTGTCTCCGGGCTGGAAGTGGACATCCAGACAACGGAGGTTGTAGCGTTCAACGTCGACACGTTGCTGGTCTTGAATCCTTATCTAGTCAAGCTGACAGACTTCTTCTGCCCGTCGAGAAACCATTTGGGACTCGTTGCTCCCGTCGGCAGCTGGATCAAACAAAAAATTGCGTCGAAAATGCACAGCGACACAGGCTCGAGGGGTAGCATCGCGTCAAGCACTGTCGTTACATTTTGACCCTGAACCAGGTGCAAAAGTGTAACTCCAGTGGTCTCTTGGACCGCTCTGTCGTAGGCCAACGTCACAAACGTCAAGAGTTCCGTCCCACGTCTCCTGTTCCAGGTCAACGTATATTGACACTATGTCGGGGATAGTCTTGTTTACCCCTTCCATCAGCCCGTTGCTGTGGGTAGGGCACGCCGTGGTTCGCCGGTGACGGGTGTAGCTGAGAAAAAACATTTCTTGCGTCAGCCGTGTCACCAACTACGATCCTCGGTCTGTAATCAGAATATAGGGGGTGCCGTGCAGGAGGACGATGCGTTTAACACAAAACCTTGCGATTGCCACGGCAGTTCCCAATGAAAAGGCTTTCGTTTCGGGGTATCGTATTAGGTAATTGGTTGTAACAATTATCCACCGGTCGCCTTGCGTTGAAGGCGGTAATGAGCAGAGCATATCCGTTGCGATCTGCTGAAATGTGTTGGTCAGCGGTGCAATCAGGGGCAAGAGTCCTGCAGGTTTCTTTGGCGGTTTTGTCCATCGTCATTAGTGGCAAGACCTCGCGTAGTTATGCACAGTCTTCAAAAGCCTGGGCCAGTAATACCTCTTACAGATCCTGGCAAATGTCCTGCGATACCCAATCTGCCCAGACGGAGGGTAAAAATGGCTTCTTTGGAAGACTTATTCGAGAAGGCTGGTAGAAACTACCAACGGTCACGCTGTGTTGTTGTCGCCGAATTTGTCTGAGGAGCACATCTTGTCGAACGACGAAGTTCGGTAGGGATCGTGAAAAGAGACAAGGAATGGTAGTTTCTCGTCCCTTTAGGTGCTCGATGGGCTCGCAGCTCAGGATTAGCTCGTTGAAGTGCTCTAATGTCAGTAATTTTTACTGCACTGAGAAAACACTCGTTGATGTCATCGTCGGTGATGGTGGGTCCGTCTCCGACGGGCGCCCTTGACAGACGGTCGGCGTCACTGTGCTTTCGATCGGTTTTGTACACCACTGTTTTCTCCAATTTCGGCAGGCGTACTTTCTACCAAGCTAGGTCTCCTGATGAGTGTTTTCCAATTGGCAAACCGACAGGGTGACCGATGGCAAGTGACCACGCGGAAGTGACTTCCGTAGAAGTACGGGCGGAACTTGGTTTCCGCCCGGACGAGAGCAAGGCAATCATTTTTTTTTACGTTCAGTAGTTGCACTCCGCCTTAGACAAAGTCCGACTTCCGTAGGTGATCACTTGCTCTGTGCCCTCCTGTCTTTGGACCAGGATCACGCCAAGCGCCGTATTACTTGCGTCGGTATGAAGTTCCGCATCTGCAGACTGGTCGAAATAATCGAGGATCGCTGGTGTCTGGAGTCTCTGCACAAACTCTTTGAATGCCCTCCGTTCTTCTCTCCCTCTGAACTTCACAGCGTCCTTCGTGAGATGCGTGAGCGCCACAGAGAGCGTGGCAAACTCTCGAAGGAAGCGCCTATAGTAGGAGCAGAAACCCAAAAACCTCCGTACTGCATTCTTGTTTGAAGGCAGAGGAAAGGCGGCGACGGCGTGCGCCTTTCTAGGCTCAGGACGAACACCCTCCTTGTTCAGGGCGTAGTCTAAAAATTTCCGCTCGTCAAAGGCCACTTATGAATGAATTAGGCTGTCTAGACTGCCTGGAGCAATGCTGGGTGATTATTGTTGTTTTGTGATTCCGCATTTTAAATTTCCTGCAGACTCCCTAACAAATTTTGCTATTGCCATTCGAGAGCACTTCCACAGAGTGTCTAGCTCGGATAATTAGAGGACATCATTTAAGCAGTATATGTCTCGTGCAGCATGTCAATGTATTAGTATGTCTGGTAAAAATTCTGCATTATACAAGAAGTCTTTCACAATTTAGGAACTTAAATTCGCTCGTAGTTTTCCTGACAGGGTTCATTATGACATGGTTTATTAGCTGGCCCCGGAATCGCTTGAAACTTTGCTTAGATTTATAACCAGTTGTGTACTCCCCCTGAAGGACTCCTATCCCGCGAGGATTGCCTCGTTGTCGAATCTAGCCCGCTGTCGCCCATGGGCTCTTCCGATGATGTCGTCAGCTGGAACTTAGGGGCCAATTACATCGACGCCTCACAGGGTTCTCTTGAAGAAGAGGTTTGGGATGCTGGCACCGACTCCGGAAAAGCAGGGAGGCAGGGCGAGCTATTCTCTGCTCTGGGTTAGATGCTGGTGGACCAGCAGTGCACCGTCCCTTTATTTGAGAGACATTGCCGTTGAGACCGTGGGTTCCCGAGTGATTGGGTGGGGACTCCGCCAACACTCGCAGACCATAATGCAATTAAATGCAGAGGTGCAAGCGAGCAGGACAAGAATAACGAAAATAATCCCTGGAGATTGGGTACAAGAGGGACAAAGGAGAAACACGAATCTCCAAACACAGCTAGGTGACTAGTGAGCGACCGAAAAAATCCGGCTGGTCCGGAGTATCGAACCCGGGACCTCTCTATTACAAGTGTCCAGCTCGCTTGCACCTCTGCATTTAATTGCATTAAAATTATAACCTTAATCGCAAGCTTCACCCTTGTTGGTGTTAGACTGGTGGCAGCTGATAAAACCCGTTTGCTCTACTGACGTCTAACCCCTGGTTAGCTCAGTTGGTAGAGCGCTCCACTTGTAATGGAGGGGTCCCGGGCTCGATACCCGGACCAGGCGGATTTTTTCGGTCGCTCACCAGTCACCTAGCTGTGTTTGGAGATTCGTGTTTGTCCTTTGTCCCTCTTGTTCCCCTCCTCCAGGGATTATTTTCGTTATACTCGCAGATCGTCCGGAGACGTCTCGGTTCCCGACGATTCACCTGCTGGCCGTGCGTGTCCCCTACAAACGACCTTGGCATTTCAGTTTGTTGCCAAGGTAGAACAACCTTTTTTGCCTCATGGTAGGAAATACTTTTATTGTCTTTTCGATCAAGGATTTTCTTATGCTGTTTCTGCTGCGCGGACAGGAGCGGGAATGTGCCGGGTGGGGATCGTCGGTTTTTCCACATTTCGGATTGGTGCCACAGGTGTCGGCAATATCCTCGTTGCTGGAGAACTTGCGGCGAGTGTCGGCTATCTGACTGCTCCTTGACGAATGGTCGAATCGTTGGCGCTTTAAAAACATTTCGAAGGTCCGGCATATAGGGTCGTACCTGGCATTGTAGGTAGCCTGCCTTCAGAGGTTCTGGTAGTGGGGTTGAATCAAACTTGTGAATGACGTGTTTGGTTTTTCGCTCAACACCATCTCTGCAGATTTTGATGCGGCGTGCAGCTACAACCCCTTGAGCAGAGAGGCCCTCAGCGATTTCTTCCTTAGTCGTTTGAAGTAAATCACCCTCTGAGATAACTTACTGTAAAAAATTTAGCTTCTGGTGAGGTGCCACGCTAACTTTGTAAACTACGACAGAGTTCAAGACCAGGAGAGCTTCACGTTTTCTTTGTAAAAATTTCAACAAGGTCACCCGACATTCTTTTTTTGGCACTGAAGTTATTTGCAACATCTTAAAATACGTTTGACACAAGGAACGGGGAAAGCTGTGCAAGTGACCTTTCGCCTTCTGAGTGTAAGACTAGAATTTGGGCAATTTCAAGGGTTCAGTACATTTCAGACAATGGTCAATGGTTTCAGCGCGAACTGTTTTCAGGGTCCAATCATAGGTTTTGTTAAGCCTGGGACGGATATAGATGGGAGGAAATTGAGTGTCCGAATGCACCGTCCATCAAGAAGCCTAAGAAGGGGGTAAATAATGTGCCATTGCAAAAAAAAAGCTTGGCCGACGAAATTAGACTACCAGTGCGGACCGGGCACTATACCCTAGTGTGGTTGCAGGGTCGGGACCTGTTGGCTCAATGCTGGCTCTTGCCGCCTGATGGGTGAAAAATAAAAATAAAAGCGATTATAGAAGAAAACAGATTAAGGTGCAAGGAAATGTTAACATGTCTGTCTCTGTGTAATCGGAAACTTCTGTCTTCTACAGCTGCTGCTTTCTGGGATCGCCGATTTTTGAAACGTTACACTCGGCGAAACGGTATCACTGCGGCACACGCCTGGTGATCGCCGGGGAATTCCCGATGACCGTAACCAACAACCTGATCATCGCTGGACCACTCAGCACTTCCGGCATGACAGTCTGTATCGCCTCCGTTCGGGAACGTCAGCTGACATCCTGGATGAACGGCACAAAAGGACCATTTTCGACCGATCTGGCTTCAGTGGGAAAGGCGGCAGCGATCGCGCCAACGTGTCTGTAATCGGAAACTTCTGTCTTCTACAGGTAAGGGCAAATGCTCCCTGTTACCGTAGTGACGATAGATTTCTATTGCTGCTGCCTTTCCCACAAAGAGCACGAAACTTACTACTGTATTTGAAAGTGTTTTTTATAAGCTTGCTGATTCTAGCAGGCGATGTCGAGGGAAATCCTGGCCCTGACACTGATATGGCTATCATACTACAGCAACTACAGAAGGGTCAGTCAGCAATTTTGAGCAAACTTGACTACATCGAGAAAAGACAAACTAGGTTGGATAGTCTGATCAGCGACTTTGGAACTAGGATTGAATCATTAGAATCTAAAATGCAAACGTTTGAAAATGTAGAGCGTGACACATCACGAGTTTATAACCAGGTCCGTATCTTGTCAGAGAATGCGGACGATATGGTTAGGAAACTCGATGACTTGGAAAATCGTGGCCAAAGACTAAACCTTGTCTTTTATGGTATCGAAGATCGGGAGCCCCGCGAGAGTTGGGAAGCATCCGAAAATCTGGTTAGGGCCTTCTGCCAGGATAGACTGCAGATAACGTTCGGGGAAGTTCAGAGAGCCCATAGGATCGGGATGGACCTAACTATAACCGCCCGATTATTGTAAATTTCGCATCCTACAAGGACACAGAAAAAATTCTTAGTAATGGTAGGAAACTTAAAGGTAGTAATTACGGCGTTTCGAGGGATTTTTCACCTCGTGTCAGGGAAATTCGTCGTAGGCTATGGGCGGTTGGCAAAGCACGGAAACAAAACGGCCAGGTCAAGGTTTCGCTTGTGCATGATAAGCTAATCATAAATGGTGACGCCCATGGATGGGATGATATTACAGAATCTGTGATCAAATTAAATAAGCAATGACGACCTGTTTCAGCATTGAAAACCGTGACAGAGTGTGGCGTCCTCCTGATTAACTGTCAAAGCATAAAAAATAAAATTGATGACTTCAAAGGGCTTTTGCAGATTTTTAATCCCGATATTGTTTTCGCAACTCAGTCATGGTTGGACGCTTCAATCAAAGACTCTGAAATATTTCCGTGTGATTATCGGGTTTATAGGAAAGATAGAAATGCTCGTGGAGGAGGGGTATTTATCATGGTCAAAGAATTGTTCCACAGTGTAGAGATTGATATTCATTGTAACGACGTAGAATCCGTATGGTGCAGATTAAGCACTCCGGAAATGGGCACGATGGCATTGGGTTCCTTTTATCGTCCTCCGGGAGCCAGCGTTGAGGCTATCAGGTCATTAGATTCTATCTTGTCCACACTTCCTGACGATCGCTTTATATTGGCTGGGGATTTTAATTTGCCTGATTTAAAATGGAACGGGAATACACCGTCCGGTGGCGTTTCTTCGGCATTTAATGATGTAATCAGTACGTATGGCCTTAAGCAGTATGTCTCGACTGCTACTAGAGGTGCCAATATTCTAGATCTAATACTATGCAATGACCCAAATGTGGTTCGATGTGTGAGTGTCCTACCGGGAATAAGCGACCATCACATAGTTACTGCTAAGTTTATCCTGCCGCAATTAGTCCCTGCCAGCCACGATGTTAAAAAAGTGTACATCTACGGTAAGGCCAATTACAATGAAATTATAAATGATCTAGAGGACGAACTAAATATGTTTATGTCAAAATCATTGACTTATGATGCCAACTCACTGTGGACTGACTTCAGAAATCTGCTGTCAAAGCTTGTCGATAAGCACATTCCTTGTAAATATGTAAAGGACAAACCAAAACCCGACAGACCTTGGATGAATTATAAAGTAAAAAAAGTAGTTAGAAAACGTTCACGTATGTATTCCAAGTATTTAAAAAATCCTACTGCCAATCTTGAGTACCGTCTAAAAGAGCTGGATATAGTTTATAGGAGCACCATAAGTACGGCCAAGGAGGATTATTTCTCTGGACTGGCAAACGCTATCAACATAAATTCGAAAGCCTTTTGGAATTATCTTAGAAAAACACGAAAAGAAAGAACAGGCATTCCGAGTATTACAAATACTGGTAGAGTCATAACAGATAATACAACTAAAGCTAATTGTTTCAATGATTATTTTCAGTCAACATTTCTCAAAAACGGCGACTACGAACATTTGCCGATTCTTACAGATAGAGTGGAAAATGCTATGCCTCCCGTCATAATCACGCTAGAGGGAATAAGGAATTGCTTATACTCATTAAAAGAAGACAAGGCCGTCGGTCCAGACGAGATGTCCCCCAAGGTATTAAAAGCCTGCTCGTGTATAGTTTCACAATACTTTTATGTAATTTTTTGTAAACCTCTTGAAAGCGGATTGCTCCCTAAAGAATGGAAACAAACGTATGTTGTACCAATTCATAAAAATGGTCCAAAATCAATTGTTGACAATTACAGGCCAATTTCCTTGAGCTGTATATCATGTAAGATATTTGAACATATTGTCTATAGTAGTATAATTAAGCACCTAGAAGATAATAAGTTTTTTGCCCTATCCAACACGGGTTTCGTAGAGGTGTCTCCTGCAGTACCCACTTAATTGAGCTCTATCATGATTTAGTTAGTGCGGCTGAAAACAGACTCCAAACGGATGCCATTTTTGTGAATTTCCGCAAAGCGTTCGATTCTGTTTCGCATCAATTGTTATTACACAAATTGAGTGCTTTAAATATCGACCGTAATGTGCTCCGGTGGATAAAAGACTACCTGAGTGGGAGGAAACAGTGCGTCGTCCTGGGGGGTAAAAGATCAGAATACGTAGATGTAACTTCGGGGGTACCTCAAGGGTCAGTGCTGGGACCACTTTTTATTTTTAATCTACATTAATGATATAGCGTCTTCCATCTCTTCTAATATCAGATTATTCGCGGACGATTGTGTAATTTACAAAACAATAAGGAATGTTAACGATGTCTCTTCTTTGCAAGAGGATTTGAACCGGGTTAGTTTATGGTGCGGGACCTTGGAACTAGGGTTAAACACAAGCAAATGTTTTCATGTCGCTTTTAGTAAAAAGAAACATAATATTGATTCGGCTTATGCTATTGGTCGAGACTCGTTGCGCAAAGTGTCTGAAATTAAATATCTTGGTGTCATTCTTTCAGAAAACATTTCGTTCAATCAGCACATAGATATGATCAAGGAAAAGGCTTGCAGGGTTCTTAGCTTAGTCATCCGCAATCTTCGCTCTGCTCCACAAATCTTGAAAGAGACAGCGTATCGCTCACTAGTTAGACCACATCTAGAATATGCGAGTGCCGTATGGGACCCGCACCAAAAATATCTCATAGATAAGATTGAAGGCATTGAAAATCGCGCTGTGAGGTTTATTCTGAATAAGTATTCTCGAGCAGAGAGTGTGGCACAAATGAAAGTTTGTATGGGTTTCGAGCCTTTAGAAAAAAGACGTAAGAAAAATAGACTTAAACTTATTTACGCTATCAACAATGATTTAACTGGAATAGAAAAGTCTAATTATCTAGAAATGCCCCACTATATATCGAGTAGGAGGGACCACGTAAAAAAAATACGCGAAATAAAATGTCGAAGTAACTATATGATGTTTTCTTTTTTTCCGAGAACTATATCGGAATGGAATGAACTGCCGTCTGATATTGTATCAGCTAACAGTGACTCTTTTATTAGCCTTATTAATGCAATGTAAGTTTCTGTGTTAAGTACATTATTGTTTTTTTTCGTAATATTGCTATTGTGTGCTGGTGTGAATCATGTTTATTGATGTTGTTGGAAATTGCTGATGTGTGCTGTTATGTGACTTTCCAATTTATAATGATATATGTGAGTCATGTAACCCACTCCTCTGCTGTAATGCTCCGGCGCTGCAGAGAAGAAATAAATAAATAAAATAAAAGATGGAAGAGAGTAGAAGGCGAGTGAGTGAATCGTCCTGGTCGGGCCAAGCCAGGACACCCGTCCACAGGAAGCAAGGGCCGAAGGTATTTATTGTGTCGCTGGGTGGCTCCGGAGGATCCAAACATGCAACGGTTTATTTTCAACAACCAAGATTCCCCTTTCCCCGGACGCTGGTTATGCCACGAACAGCGGGGCGTGGGTGGGTGAGCCCACATAGCTCGGAGTCGGTGTTGACGCCACTCACTAAGCATCAACTAAAGAATGTGCCCGATGCTTATGGGTGGTTCACGTTGACGCCAGTTACGAGGCACCTAACACCTGAGGTGCAGGTGCCCACGTGAGGAATGTTGAGCTGTCAAGAGTCTATATTGTGTTGAGCATTCAATACATAGCTGTTAATGTTCTTTTTAAACGTGATGCAACGCGTCGTAGACCACTAAACTCAAAAAGATACCAGGTTTTGGGTATTGTAAATATACCTGAATAAAAACATTAACCGCTAGGATAGTGGTTAATAAATAATTAGAATTTCGTAAAATATCGTTACTTGAGACAGTCATTCTCGGGAAGTGTGCGATATTGCCAGTGTCCGGGCTTTATGAAAATTCAAGATCAGCGACTGGAGGGTTCTTCCAGGTTTGTAAGGTTAATCTCAAACAGCTAAATTGAACGTGTGAAAATGTCCATTGAGTGTCACGCAGGTTAAAGTCGCAAAGAATCTTGGACGGGGTATTAGGTATTTGTTTTCTATCAAATAACTTACTTATCATTTTATCTTTGGTATATTATTTTCCAAGTAGCAATTAATACTAGGTCTCTCTTCATTATTTTATACAAAGGGTTCAATGCATTCCACCTGCAATTTTTGAAAGGTTAACTACTCTTTTTATGATATTTTTATTTATAATGAAATATTTGCAGTTGTTTTTTTTTCTTTTTATTTTATATCTATTCTTGTTTTTTATGTTTTCCATTATTTATTGAACAATAAACGTTCGTTCATAGTAAATGCGTGCCCTGTCTTTTTCTACAACTTGTATTTGTCAATTTCCTACCTGTGTATTTTATTATATCTAACCAACTAGTCAGGCGGTTGATTTTAATTCGATTTCTACGCTGAAGAGTGCGCAGAAACACATGCAAATACTATACTCCGTTCACCCGTCAGCTCAAAGCTCAGTAGGAGCTAGACGCTTGATGGGCCAACCAACCGACTCTCATTCATCACGCGACACCGCCACCTGCACCTGCGAGCTGAAAGGGAGCAGATCATGTGGGGAAAAAAAGAAGTATGTCTTGTCCACGTGGTCTTGTCTAACGATGCGTAGCTTCCATCGCACTGTCTGCTTTGTATCTTCGAGAAGGCTTGGGCGCTTTATGCAAGCGCGAGCAGCCCAAGCCTGGCGGGAGGCGTGGAGGGCGTGCTTGAGACCAGGCGTTTCAAAGACGCCCTGCCGTTCTGGCTTTGTCAATGCATAGCCTCTTATACTGACAAATCCTGGCAGAGTGCCAAAAGAGGTGGCCGCCAAAATTGAAAAGGTAGAGCTGTAGACAACGGATGAGAGGAGAGCCACGTGACGGGCGCCCCTCTGCGGCGAGATGCCAAAACACACTTGCCCCGAGCGACGGAATGTACGCTCGTGCCTCTCGCGTTCCTCGGGCTACCGCTTCCTTTCTCGACGGGTTCGAAAACCATCTTTCGGGTCCTCGCCGCTTCAAAAGCCGTGCGCTGAATACCAGACTCCCCGTGAAACGCTCTGTACTATTATATCCTCGCCCTCCGAATCTGCGACCGGGCGCTCTATTGCTCCGTCGTACAACTACCAGGCCTTGTGATTATGCGGCGAGATGTTTTAATGGCGCCCTCCTATGGTTCCCTCTCGTGACGTCACTAGCTCGCGAACAACATGTTTGATGGTGTTTGTATTGAGCATGGTGGAAGCTTGAAGTCATTCCGCTCTAAAACCAACATTTCCAGCACCGTCAAAATCGCAGTTATTACATTCCTCTTATTTCTGTCGATGAGAAAGGCTTTGGTGACGTAATAGTCAGCAGTCGGCCAATCGTGGAAGGCCAATTAGACCAACGCTTGCGATTGCACACGTCGTCGATAGAGGAGGCTGTGGTGCAAAAGAAACCGCAAGTAATGCTGAGGTGAGCGATCAAAAACGTCGCAGTGGTCGGTCCTCCACAATTGACCAAATGCTGAATATGACGACAGCAACATATTTTTATCTAGGGAAGTAGGAGTAATGTAAGAACTTCAAGTTCGACGGCGTTTTCAGTGTTGGTCTTAAAGAGCATTGATTTCAAGCTTCCACCGCCCTCATTACTAACACTATCGAACATGTTGTTCTCAAGGTAACGACGTGAGAGGGAATAACTGGAGGGCGACGCCAAAATATCCAGCTGCCAATAGAACGGGTTGTTAACGTTGTAGAGTAACTCAAAGGTAATGCCTCCGCTTCGCACGTAGCAGACCCAGATCCATTTGCTACGGGCGGAGAGCGATTTTTTTAAAGTATTTGTCAACATTGACGACAGAATCCACAGTACGCCAACTACAACACCAACAACGACAAATACTGCAAGTACTACGACATCAACAACGGACCTAATTTCCAGTGGTGGGAAGAACCCATTAAAGCTATCGCTGAAAAACAGGGCGGTTTGTTGACGTCGTTGACGATAACGACTCGGGGAGACTCGATTGAGCCTGAACTTCGAGCAGCTCGCTCGGGTCAAATGACGCGAGAACAGACACAGAGCCACAGACACAAATACGTTTTCTAATCTCGAGGTGTGAAACCTTTGCTACGGAGCGAGATCGAGAACTGCTACCTTGGTAAAGCGCAGATCAGGCCTAGACGATCCCGGAGCGTTGGGAAAGGTTGTAAGCTGCAGCGCTTCGGGCGCGGTCGTTGGTGGCGTTGGCAGCATGCTGCCAAGCTGGAACGGGGAGCTCTTTAGGTGACGAACGCTAGAAATACTCACTGGCCGCGTAAAAATCCCGTCGTACGCGACTTGTGCTCATGTTTCTTTCTTCTAGGTACGTTCTTAGGTGTTGTTTTTCGGGTAACTCCGGAGTCTCATTATGTGCGTAGCAATAAGAAGATCCCCGAAACTACAACTCTCAGCGTTTCCTAAGCTCCGCAGCCTCTAATAATTCTTCCTGCTCTAAAAAAAATTATCGATGCTCTTGTTTTTTTTTTTTATTTTAAGAGCGCAGCTCATAGGCGCCCGTTTCCGGTTTGAGCGGCGTTGCCGTCGCTGTCGGCGTAGCCGCGCGGTGCATTATGGGATATCTTCCCCCGAGGTCACCTGACCCCCCCCCCCCCGAGGTCACCTGACACCCCCCGAGGTCACGTGGCCTCTACCCCGAGGCCACGTGACCCGCCCTCGAGGTCACGTCACCCCTTTCCCGAGGCCGCGTGACCCCCCATGAGGGCACTGGGCCCCCCTTGAGGTGACGTGACCCCTCCCGAGGCCACGTGACCCCCCCTTGAGGTGGGGGAGGAGAGAGTAGGAGGAGGAGGCGAGGGGAGGAGGTTGAAGGATGAGGAGTAGGTGAAGAAGTAGGAGGGGGTAGAGGAGTAGGATGAGGGGACGAGGGTAGATGGAGTAGCAGGCAGGATCACGAGAGAGGAGGAGGGAGGAAGAATATACCCTCCCCTGAGTGTCCTTCCCTCCTCCTCCTCAAGAGCTGCGCTCCAATTCGGCGTTACAGGGAGTTGTAAACGGCTTTCATTTTTTTTATGTTCACACTGCACATAGCTCATTGCACAAATATTTTTCTTTATATTCGTATTCGATCTGAGCGTCAATTTTTTCGCCGGTATTCTACAATATTCAAATCGAATTAAATATGAGGTAAGATTTTACTCGTCGCACGCTTTTAATTATAAACCTCAAGAGACAGGTTACACATGCGCCGAGAAACTGAGGGAGAGGAGGAGAAGAGGGTGCGCGTGGGTACGGCAGAAGGACGAGCTCTTGTTTCAATACTTAGTGGGTAGACCTAAAGCTAACTTCCCTTGTCTCCACTGGACTCCACGAACGCGCTCGAATGCGATAGCCAAGCGCCGGACTCTCCCGTTCAGCATTCTAAAGCGTTGTACGGGTGCAGAGGAGATAAACCCTGCCTTTGGCTGCACTGGACTCGTCGCACCCATTCGAATGCGAAAGCCAAACGCCAGACGCCGACGTTCCGACGTGCCCTAACCCGTTCGCCGAGTGCAGTGGAGAAAAAGGCAGCTAGCATTAGGTCTACCCACTAATCATTCCGAACAGAGCTCGGCGTTCTGACGGCCCCGCGCGCTCTCGCCTTCATCAGCTCCTCGGCGAGTTTTATGGGACTTACAATATAGGGTAAATTTAGTATAATTCTAGCTGACATTGAGCGCACTTCGAACCATGTGGGTTGAACGGCAACGCGATCAAATATACTACCTTGTCTATGTATTGATGCCGATACCTCTCCAAGACTATCTCAAACATCAACCATCCTAGCTAACCAGGAGGTAACCGTCTGTAAGAAAAGAAACAGGCGCTAGGAGATGCCATCTATCTTAACTGTGTTCAACACAATGGTAATAATTATTTGTTCAATGGTCAAAGGATAATAATGAAGGGAAGATCCCTAGTTGGAGTGAATATACGCATAAACCAAGTGATTTCCACGTGAGATTGAGCTCGACTCCTTTGATGATCAAGACCGGTGGCAGCAGTTAACTTCAGTTTGCTCTACTGACTCCTGTCAAAAGAGCAAACTGACTCTCAGCTCCTGTTTGATTCTATTGGTAGTGTGCTAGGCTGATGTAGAAGTACCGGGATGAATGCTCGCACCGGGAGGATTTTCTCAGCCGTAAGTTGATCGCTTAAAATATGCGGTTCGCACTCAATGGAATGCGACTGCCAATTTATTATTTCACAAATTGTTTTAAACTTGGGTCTTCCTCTACCATATTATTATCTATCGATCTTTCAGTAGCCAGTGGAAGCTGTCTTAATTCGGCCGCGTTTGAACGCATGAAATGCTTTTTAACGATACCCGCAATCCCAAACATGTTTGTCCGTCCGTTCAACCGTTCACCTGTCCGTGCATGTTCCACTAAATTTAGCAGGATAGTGGTGTCGCGTGACGTCACCTGTCGTTGCGTACCTATAGACCTTTAGAAAATAGACGGCACGTGGCCTGTACGTCAACTTAGTTTCCCCGCCAAATACAAATGAAAAAATGCACGTCTTGTGGCTAAATTATATAATCAGTTGTCCCCCTTAAATTTGGCGAGAAATCCCCGCAATGCGACCTACATTGACCTATACCCGTTGAATTTAGCGGAAATATTTGCGTCTTTTGACCTAGACGCCAATTAAGTTGCTACGCTAAATTAACTCGGATAAATGGACGTCACGCGACACGACGTAACGTGACCTATAGGATTATTCACTTTTATCGCGAAATTTTTGAGGGAAACATACTTCCCGTGAGAGACAAATTCTTTCACCGAATCCCTCGCCAATTTTCTATGATGCATTTCATGCGTTACGGGAGTTTGAAGTCAAAAAGTCGGTAACAATTTCTTTTGCTTTTCTCCGATGTCAACGTTCCTACTATTGCGGTTCTACTCGACAGGAACTTTTTTTTTTCTACCTTCCACCCTTAATTCACATTTTTCTATAGCATCTGTAGTTTGTCAATTTACTGCAAAATATATTTTCTACTCGCATGTCGCTTAGTGAGTCTGACATTTTGTTTAATGTTTATGATATTAATTATAAAAATAACTACGTGAACGTTTTCGCGCTTCTCAATATATTTAAAATTTCTTGTTTATTTTAAACCAAAAAATAAACTGCAAATAGGCGCCTCTTTTAATTGAAATAATAATAAAAATAAACTACGTCTAACTGCTTCCGGCAAATGTAGCTTTGAAACGCTTCAGTTCATTATATTATTTTAGATATAATTTTTTAGGGTAAACATACCCAGATACTTATAGACCTCCTTGACTTATTTGCACTATGTGGGCGCAGGTCAGAATTGTATGGGCGCTTTAGCAAGATTGTAAAAAACTCCCTTAGTATACGCACCTCAAAGGCATCGAGGTATTCCTCTGCCACGTCGATGTCTTCTGGAAGCTGTCAACAAAACAAAAGGATTTACAATTTGTGAAAATACAAAAAAATTGCGATCGTAGAAACCATAAATTAAGAATGGAGAGTCATGATACTATTGTCTGATAGATAGTGCTCTAAATATATATATATGTATATATATATATATATATATATATATATATATATATATATATATATATATATATATATATATATATATATATATATATATATATATATATATTGTTACGATGGAAATCAAAAACAAGGACAAGAGCGGTCCGTTTCAGCCTCGATGTTTTAATCGAACTGCCCGCTCCAGCTCGCGCTGGAGCGAGCCCCACCGCCAGCGGCCCGATAAAGACGGTCATCGTCGTCTTCTTCGTAACATTACCCCCCCGGTGTGGCGGCGGTCGTCCCGACCGGGAGTGCAGAGTACGGTCTGTTATGGTGTGAATGGTTGCAAGTAGGGTTTCATGCGGGCGACATGTACGTTGTCGGTGGAAGTCCGGCGAAGGTCAGCCATTGGTTCGTGGAGCGTCACTTGATATGTGAGGTCTGATAACCGTCGAGTGACGCGGAAGGGCCCGGTGTACCGGTGAAGAAGCTTCGTACACTTGTTTTGGTGCCGAGTTGGTGTCCAAACCCAGACGAGATCTCCAATAGCGTAGGAAACCGCGCGATGGCTCTGGTCGTAGCGTTGACGTTGGCGTTGTTGAGAAGAGGCTGTGCGTAATCGTGCTATTCGACGAGCTTCTTCGGCGCGGCAGACAAGTTTTGCAACTGTTGGTTGGAGTTTTTGTTCGGTAGCACTATATGGCAGAAGGTTGTCGAGAAAAGTCGTTGGAAAACGATGGTGCAGAAGGAAAAATGGAGAATAGCCTTGTGTATCTTGGATTGCAGTGTTATATGCGTAGGTCACAAAAGGAAGCACAGAATCCCATTGTTGTTGGTCTGACTGTAGATACATAGACAAACATATCAACGATTGTTCTATTAAAACGTTCAACCA
The DNA here is from genome assembly GCF_016920785.2 of Ixodes scapularis. Lineage (NCBI taxonomy): Eukaryota > Metazoa > Arthropoda > Arachnida > Ixodida > Ixodidae > Ixodes > Ixodes scapularis. The sequence goes on along the minus strand of NW_024609838.1, from coordinate 55,773,098 downwards.
TGCCATTCGTTTGGGGATGATATGCTGTCGTTGGTTTGTGTACAGTTTGGCACAGATGTAGAAACTCCTGAATGACGCGGGAGAGGAAGACTGTTCCACGTCACTGATAAGGTGCCTGGGAGGGCCGTGGCGGAGAATTACTTGTTTTAAAAGAAAAGCAGCGGCGTCTTCAGCGTCTGCGGTGCGGAGAGCGGAAGTCTCTTCGCACCGTCTTCAACGTTTCGGCAAGAGTCTTGCCGAAACGTTGAAATAAACCTTTCGTGTTTTTGTTTCTCTGACTTGGGATTTTCAACTTTGTGTGCTCCACGCCTTCGGCCAACCCTACGCGACCATGCCCTATATATATATATATATATATATATATATATATATATATATATATATAATGTAATAATATTTCTATCAATTGACTCTTTCCGGAGTTCTGTCTGCCCACTTTGATCACTATCATAATTTGATAAAATGGCATATGTTTTCTTTAAAATTGGCGGCCTTCTGTTTACGGAGGAAAAACAAGCTGAAGATACTCCTCAGTGGATTATTCGGGGCCTATGCATTCTATACATTAGTGCGACGTGAGCAGGAATTGAGTGCAAGAGCTACGCAAGCGTTCATTTCTAGCTCGGGCCCACTCAATATATTAGTAGCGCACACTCGGAGTCAAAGCCCCTCGCTGTATAGAGCTTTATGAAGGTTTCTACGTGGGATGGTGCTTCGTTCTGACTGGTTGTGTCTGTTTCGCCATCGACTATAAAAGGGATGAAAACAGATCTATCTATACAGTGTAGAGTATATTATAGTTTACACTTCACTTGTGAAAGTGACGGTGCCACATAAAATACTGAAAACCGCAGGTGCATTGCCGCCATTGGCACGTTAAAAGTTAAATTGCAACTTCGGTCACCAGATGGCACGGAATTCCGGAAAGTGTCTACTCTGATGATATTTAAACACATCAAATGAATGAATGTGGTTTGACTGAACGGTGACCGATAATTTAAATAATTTTAAAAATACTGCTGCGAAAAAGCACCAAACTTATCCGATTGTACCCAGAAATGCCTACTATTAAAGAAAAAGCTTACTGTACTTTATTTGATCAGAATTTAATCATATTAATAGATTAACTTCAGATCAAAATTACTTCGAGCTTTGTAGAAATGTGTTTATTGCACCTCTTTTTAATCAAAATATTCAACTCATGAAAGGTTATTATAGAATTATGATGTTCCTGCCAGGTGCAAAAACGATATTTAGATGACCATTTGCACGAGTAACCCTCACTTCTTTATTGACAATATATAGATTTTCATGGCCTCATAAAGGGGCAATTGGTCTAGTGAGGCTCTTCTTTATTTATCCGGTTGATTGAGCATTATTTACTGACAAAAGAAAACTTGTAATGTGTATGGACCCGGGGAACATACTTGATAATGTTCAGTGTTTAATTCAATTCACCGATAAGTGTGAACGTGGCTTTTGTATTGATTCTATGTGGTAACCGAAATTATTTTGGACAGTAATCACGTTATATCTGTCCCTAGGGGCTAGGATCTGAGTGTGTAATTGTATACTGTATAGTATTTGATTACCCATCAAATGACGCCTTTGACGTATGGGTGTTTACGAGAGAAACGAGCCCTGTCTTTCGGGAGGCGTAAATAAACTACACATCGCAAAAGGCCAAAATTCTGTAAGGACTTCACCCTTAAGGTGGGAATAAAGTTGCAAGCAGTTGTTTTGTAAATATTAGGGTAAACCGTATCAGAAGCTAATGAAGAAGCACTTAAACGTTCATGAGCAGACGTCCCTTGAAGTTTGATAACGTGAAAACAAGGTATGGCACTGTGTTCGCCTTTAGGACTTATTTCAGTGGAAATAACATCTCAGCAAGAATAAGAACAATAGTTTCGTTCTTTATACTGAGTGTATTTTGTCTATAATAATACCATATTCTACCGAATGATATTTCTTGTTAAGATAAAATTAGGATAAGGTGGTCGTCGGGTGATCAAAAAATTAGCTTCTTTTTAGCTTTTGATTCAGGCAACGCAATGCTCCAAACTGTCGCATTATATCCAACTGATAGCTCAAGGTTTTACAGAGTTTTGTTTTTATGAGATGCGTACTTTATTTACGCAGGCCGATCAGTATGTTTATTCTTGTCTAAGAAGCATATTGAATAATTAAAACATGTATAATCTGTTTGAGAAAAAAGGGAGCAACTGTGCCTTTCTTGACTATAGCGGGTTATAGCGACTGAAAGCTCTCACCATTTTAGTAGCCGAGAGAGATCTGTAGACGCATTTTCTAAGAAGGTCAACCTGAAATAAATTAACGTACAATTGGAACTCCGCAATATTCTTGCATACTACACACATGGCGCTCTCCACCCCAAATATGGCGTTTCGGAAAAAGTATTATTTTACCTTTTTCTTGGCCCTTTCTGTTTTGAAAATCTACAGCAAAATTGGCCACATTTTTCTGTTGTCTGAATAATATCAGGAGCAAGATTAAAAGAAAAGTTACCATTTTATAACATCCCCCTCTTGTCCCCTTGTTAGCAAATGTCCGTCAACGCTTCGGTAACCCGTGGATGAGCTAAAGAAGAAAACTTGGGAGATGACTGTGAAGAAAGTAATGCACCGCCACTTTCATATCATCCACTGTACTAAACTTCACTCCTCTGGGAACTGCCCAGAGAAAACCAAATATGTAAAATTTTCTGGTGCAGCTTCGTTGATATGCTTCGGATAAGAGCATGTTGGTTTAAGTCATAGATGAAAAAAGAATAAAACAATTAAAACAGGGACAGGTCTTCCCGTAAATTTTGAAGCAAGCAGGGCACCTCGCAGAATGAAATGATGAGGTGTTCTACGGCGGTGTGTATTGGCAGGCCGTCCCAGGAGGTGGGGAATCTCAGAAGGCAGCTAGAAAGCTTCCCACTCGACGCGGAGTAACCTGCTTTGGCGTCCCCGACTGTCAACGCGTCTTGGCCACCAATGACCACGTTGAGGTTGTTGGGTACCCTTGCATAATCGTCGTTCCGAAGCTTGCCGTTGAAGAGGTGGGGCCCTCCGATGTTCTTGGAAGATCTTTCTGACAGTCGTCTTCGGCAAAGCCATCTCCACGAGTTGCCGCATTCTATTTTTCGGGCGACGCAGAGGAAATGTTGTTGAAAGATGTGGCTGTGTTGTCCCTGTTTTAATTGTTTTATTCTTTCTTCATCTATAAAAGCTTTGTTGACTATGGTAGTTCCGAAAGGCACTCGAAGCGAAGACACTATAAATTTCTTCGCTGTCGCACGTGCCGTGTCGGAAGCGTATTGCAGTCCTGCACGAGCACACCTAAACGCAAAGCAGTCACGGAATTTGGTAAGGAGGTCCTTGAGCTGTTATTGTTTCGTGGGACTAACCTTGGAGTTAACGTTGAGCTGTTGCGGCGGTACACTGCACAGCTGAGATGGCGAGAGCTCATCCGAGATTGAGGCTATCTCGGCGGCGTTCTGAAGTTCCTCAATGTGGCCTACATCGGCACCTTCCGTAAGGTACAGCCCCTCCTGTCCATAGTTTCACAGGAGAATCTCAGCGCGTCCATTTTGAAGCTCTGTTATGCCCTTTGCGATGCTTATTCCTCTTCTGAGAACCAGTTCGGCGTTTTTTTCTACAAAAACTTCCCCGCAGGCGACTGCATCAGTCACGACGGGTAAGAGAACACTCGACCACGGTGACAGGTGCACGTGGTCCGCAAGGACTCGGAAGGCGGCTCGCGTCGTTTCGGATCCCTTCCGAGGTAGCACGAATGTTGGTAACGTCCTCCACTTTGCTCTAAGCTTGACAACGGCAGCGTAATCACAAAGAAAGTCAATGCCAGAGATGACCTCTCTCGCACAGCCCTTAAGGACTACGAACTTCACTGGACAGGTTTTTCCGTAAATTTCGAAGCAAGCAGGACACCTCGCAAAAAGGAGTGATGAGGCGTTCTACGCGGTGCGTATTGGCTGGCCGTCCCAGGGCATGGGGAATCTTAGAAGGCGGCTAGAAAGCTTCCCACTCGGAGCGGAGTAACCTGCTTTGGTGTCCCCGAGTGCTAACGCGTCGTGGCTGCCAATGACCCCGTTGAGGTAGTTGGGTACCCTTGCAGAATCGTCATTCCGATGCTTGCCGTTGAAGAAGTGGGGCCCTCCTATGTTTTTGGGGGATCTTTCTGACAGTCGTCTTCGGCAAAGCCGTTGCGGCGTTCTCTTTTCCCTGCGACGCAGAGGAAATAGGCTGTCTCGATGGGACCTGCGAATTGGCGACGCCGGACGTCGTGTTTATTGCGACCGGGATCCGCAGAGGAAGCAGGTGCTGGTGACGGCGAACGACGTAGGTGCTCCTCGCTGTCGCGTGGTTGTTGTCGGCTTCTATGGCGGGGGGCATTCCGTGCGAACCCTCGAAACTCAAGCTGCCGGTAGGGGCATCGCCAGTGAACATGGTCGGCTTTCCCGGTATGATAACAAAGCGGGCGTCGGTCGGCTGTCCTACTTACTGCGGTGTTCCTGGTTGCAGGTTGTTTCGGGGGAATGTAAAGGACCCCTTCTTCATGACGCAGGAAGTTCTGCGGTACCGGAGCTCGTGGCGTGGAAGCGCCACATTCTGTCGATCCCCTTGTGGTGTTCGGCGGGACATTGTGGCGTAAGTCAGCATCGGTATCTCGGGGGCTGGCCTTAGGTTGGAGTGATCGATGAACTTCTTCTCGAATGACGTCGGCAATCGAGAGCGAAGCAAGGCGCTCGACTGTAGGAAGCAGCTTCTCGAGCTCCACCCGGACGACGTCGCGTGTAATCTTGAGCATGTCCGGGATTCTGGTGCCGATGACGCAGATGAACGGCGTGGGCCAGAGACACCGGGGAGTCTCTGGTAGCTACTGGCTATCTCAAAAAGGGCGCGTTCAGTGTTCGACCCCTCCGTCTCAGAAGCATTGTCAGTAGCAGGTAGGTCGAGCACAAGGCCTCCAAAGATCTGCTTTTTGCCCCCCTCATAAAAATCCTCAGTTTCTTGGCTTCAGAAGCTTCCGGGTACACTCGACTGCTGAGTCAAAGCTCGCACTCGACGAAGCTGACGCTTCTCTCGTTCGGGCTCCGAATCTTTGCCCAAAGAAGCTCTTCAGCACGTTCCCGTCACTGTTGGTTTGCGAGCGAGCATTGTATGTCTTCCTTGAGCGGTTCCCGCGAACTGATGGATGCCTCCTGGTTCTCGTACCAGTGCTGAGCCGTTGCTTCCAGGGAACAGTACACGTTCCGAAGACTTTGTTCAGGCGTTTATCTGTTGCATCGGGAAATTCACCGGAACTGATCTATCCACTCGTCGGTGTCTTTGTAGACATTGCCGGGGAAGGAAGAAACGGTCCGAGAGGAACTGGCAGGTAGACGATGGGGGCGGCGGCCGGGGTCTGTGACGATTAGTTGCTCATTGTCGGCTTCGTCAAATGGTGGTTCTTCTCCTGCACTCTCAGAAAAAAGTGTATAATCTTGCACCCCTTTTCCCATATATGACATCCGAAAACGTCAGTTCGACGTACAGCGCTCTAACGTCGAACAGACGTCCCCAACGTTTACGAGTAGCTTGAGAATGGTTATATAAACATTATTAAAGAGCTAAAGAACGTATCAAAGGCTAAAGGAATAAAAAGCAGGCTTTGTAGTAGGGCCCAGAAAACCCCGATTACTTCCTTGTAGTCAGTAGCACGTACATCAGTTATTTTAATAAGTTGTACCACTCGGCTGTCATGCTCCTTGTAAACGTTGGTACCGACAGTTCGACCTCAGCAGGCTGTATGTCTAACTGAAGTTTTGTGGCGTCGTATATGAGACAAGGGGTGTAAAGATATTTGTTTTTTCTGAAAGCTTCCGATTCCGAGGGATAACCGGGTGCACGCCGCCTTTCTCGGGTCTCTGTACTCTCCACGGACGGTCTTCGTGAGCCGGGAAGTCGGCTTGTAGAGCGATGCCTCGGAAGGATACACGGCATGGGTTACCATTACCTCACAAGACTACCAGAAAAACCCCGGATGGAAAAGGGCTCGACAAATGTAAACCAAAAATAAATGTTTAATCGGCGTACTTGTGCCAGAAAACAAAATAAACAACGAGAGCGACACTGGCTCGACAAGGTCCTTCGCAGCTCTTTATCTAGTGTGCGTCGCCATCTCGAATATTCAACCCAGAAGGTTCAAGTGTCGCTCGTTCGGTATGAGAATGAATACACACGTTTAAGAAGAAGAAGAAAGCACAAGGAAATTATAAATGTTACGTCCCGAGTTCGAATAAACGCGAATCTTACAACGGTCTTTAATCGGAGGTTGCTTGCTCGGCCCGGCGCGTGACAATTTTCATTCTAAAATCTACAAATTTACAAGGCCTCCTCATGGTGTCATGCACGTATTTGCAGTCTCTTCAGCATTCGTGTACTAGAATAAAAAAAAAAAGTTATCGTTATGTTTTCTATACTTGGACTGATCTTTATTCGAACAATTTCTTTCTAACGAAAACAGTGTGTGCTGCGTCGCTTTTACACTGGCGCTTTCAAGAATCGTAGATTCAACGACAGTTAACTCGGGGGCAAACGGCCGGAAGTAACCGGCGGCGTCCACAATATTTCCGCCCAACTTGTAAGCGTAGTTTGACTCAGGTTCCGTACGCCAATTTTGGTAAAGGCGACAGCGCAACCTGCATCACCGAGATCTAGCGTAAGCGACTCACCTACTCTCTTAAAAGACATGTGAGGTATATGCACAAAAAGTGTGATGGAACCAAGTATTGTAGTGTGGGGGCGAACATATTTGGGTGATACTACGATGCTCATGCGGCTTCGATTACGTCTCTGCCGTTTGCGCTAGCTCCAGTATTTTTAATTGAGGCACCTTAAACTACTACCTCCAAAATCGCGAGTGCAGCATTCCTATAGGGGTTGTCCCTTTTCACATATATAGCGCCGGTGAACCAGTCGTGCCATGCCATGTTATTGATCAACGCGCAAAGGTCGTGTTTAAGCAGGGAATCGTTGAATTTAGATAATGCCTCGCATTATTTAAAATAAAAGTTTATCTTTTTCGTATGCTCGAGTGCGTACAGCTGAGCTGGGGTTCAGAGCTGTATGTACCGTGTCGCCCGGACAACTCAGTTAGGGTGAATGACACGATGGAAATATGAACTATCGTCAGCTCAACGACACTTAAGAGCGTCTATGTAACAAGGGCAATAGAGGGGTACCGTCTTCAACATATATTTTTCAGGCTCGGCGGACAGAACATAATAGAATATTTGTGACTGTAAGCTAATAAGGTAAAACAATTTATTTAAATTTTCAATTACAGCTGTCATTGGTCATGTTTCCACTGCACCTTCACAGCAGTTACATAGAGAAACTTAAGTAAATTAGACAGTTGGCGAAATGCCAAAAGAATTTGAGATATTCACCTATCTGTTTTCTGGGATGTGTTAAATGTCTAAAACGGACGCAGAAAAATCGCAGGTAGTTTCAGTCAAACTGGTGTGTAGGAAAGGCATAGTCGTTTTGGGCGCTTTCACTTTCGAGAAGTTTCAGAAGATTGTTCCGATAACTTAAATATTAGTGCCCGATACTCCGCAGATAAATTTGATCATGCTTCGTATTGTTGCCTGATGAAGTAATCGGCGGTATCAAAAAGATCCCCTAAAACAGGGAATACGGCAGCGTGAAGTCGGGTCAAAGGCCAAAGACACGCTGGCGAGGTAACGAAGTGGTGCGCGAAGCAATTGCGAATGATTCCACTACAGAAAATAAGGCTTCTGCCCCCCCCCCCCCCCTAGTGCATTTACGGAACGTCGACTAGCATGCGCCAGCAAGCCCGCAACCGGGTTTTACAGCATCTCAAAACGAGCGCGACACCAAGACGCAGGGGTCTGCTTCTTCACAGCGTTTCTCGTCGAGCATCAGCCTTTTTTCCGCTTGGGACAAGGCGGGGATAAAGTGCTGGGCCTGACTTTTTTGAGATGATATTAATAATTGTGTACGGACCTTGGGGTGCTCCTTTGTAAGTTATTCATTCTAAACTCCCTGACCGACTCTATAATATCTACCAAACAATTGAAACCGGAATGTCTGGAACTTAGAGTGCGCCCTGTGCATTGTAAAACTCAACGCGTGGCTATGATTAACATTGGAGGCATATACTCGGCTTCAGATCACCTGGCCGTTGCTTTCATTCTGTAAGTTTAGTGGGTGAACACTGCTAGCTTTTTTAATCTTTCTTAAACTTATATTGCGTGTCTTGTAGAAACTAAAAACACGTGTGTTTTGCAGGCCATTGACGGCAAAGGCAATTTATGCGCTCGTTGAGCGAAGAAAAAAAAAATCTGCATCGCGTCTTTAAAGGGTAACTGCAAAGAAAAAAATGTTTTTTTAAACAGCCTAATTGGAAGCAGCATGTCACAAAATAAGTCTTCGGCGAAAAAACATTTATTTTTTCTAGCAATACATACGCCAAAGGACATAGTTTAGTGGGAGTAACAACTTCTCCAGATTTGAAGCTCCCGCTCTTTCGACGCGCGCAAACTGGCTGATATACGTCACTCCGTGACGTATAACAGCCACTACGTATATTGCTAACTTTGTGGCGCGCGATTAAAAACGGACGAAATAACCGCAAACTAAAATCAGTCGCGCTCAATAAATATTGGTGTAAAAAATTTCGGTTTTGTCGGAAAAATTGTTTTGTGACATGCTTGTCCGAATTAGGCTGTTTAAAAATACACTTTTTTTTTCTTTGCAGTTACCCTTTAAGCTGTCGGAAACACAACAAGGAACGGACACTGGTCGACCAAGCAGCACAAAATTTAGAAAATCATTGCCCAATGTCTGGAGGTCGTGTTTTGGCCAATGGCCGAGAAGTGGCCATTCATCGACAAATGCATGGCCGTCGGCAGTGGCCAGGGGCACTCTTTTCTCTGGCCAATAACCAGAGAAGGGACAGTCACCGGCCAATGGTTGGCCACTGTATAGCCACTGGCCAGAGAACCACTTCGAGCCATTGGCCAATCATTGCCCAAATCTGTGCTGCTTAGGCGAATTCCAGACGAATGGCAACTTGACTCACTGGCAAGTGACTAACCCAGGGCGGCGCCTGTTATGTTGACACTTATTGACTGAAATTAGTTCTCTCACATCCTATTTGGCAAATGCTGCGAAGTCAGTGACTGAGGAACGAGAATAAGATGATCAGGACTTGCCACGCACTGTGCGACTTAAGTGAAAGCCGTTTACAACTCCCTGTAATACCGAATTAGAGTGCAGCTCTTGAGGAGGAGGAGGGAAGGGTGGTGAAGTGACCTATGGGGGGTCACGTGACCTTGGGGGTCACGTGACGATGCCGATGATGTCATCAGTGACGTCACTGATGACGTCATCAGTGACGGTGACGATGCGGACTCCGATGACGTCATCAGCGATGATGACGATGATGATGTGGATGTCAGTGACGACATCAGTGACATCACTGATGACGTCACCCGTGATGATGACGATGACGATGCGGATACCGGCGACGTCATCAGTGACGTCACTGATGACGTCATCAGTGATGATGACGATGACGATGCGGATGCCGGTGAGGTCATCAGTGACGATGAGGTCATCGGGGAGGTCACGTGACCCTGGGGGTGGTCACGTGACCTCGGGGGGGGGTGTCACGTGACTTTGGGTGTCACGTGACCTTGGGGGTCACGTGACCCTGGGGGAGGGGTTACGTGACCTCTGGGGGTCGCGTGACCTTGGGGTGACCTTGGTTACGCCGATGCCGACGCCGACGCCGCTCAAGCCGGGAACGGGCCCCTAAGAGCTGCGCTCTAAAAACACTGGCCGAGTTCCAGACGAAAGACAACGGGACCCACTGGCAACTGGCTTAACGCGAGGCGGCGCTTGTTATGTTTGCACTTCTTGCACCGAATTTTGAATTTCGATGTCCCTATCGGCAAATTCTGCAATCTCATTGACTTCGGAAAAGTAGTGAGATGATCGGAACACGAAACGCACTGTGTTTCTTAAACTGCCAATGACCGTCACAGAAGAAACACTGGCCGAGTTCCAGACAGAATAAAATATGAATCACTGGCTACTGACTTAACGAAAGGCGGCGCTTGTTAGATTGACACTCCTTGCACCAAGTTTTGGAATTTGACGTTCTTATCAAAAAGTGCTGCAAAGCCATTGAATGCGGAGCGATAATCAGATGCTTGGGACTCGACACTCCCTGTGTTTTTACGCAGTTTATAGCGTCTTAAAACAGACGTTTGGCGAGTTACAGACGAACGACAACTAGACTCACTGGCAGCTCACTAAACGCAAAGCGGCGCTTGTTATGTTGACACCCCTTGCACCGAGTTTTGAATTTTGACGTCCTTACCGGCAAATGCTGAAATCTCATCGACGCTCTAAATTTTTAAGCTGTCCATCACTCTCTTAGAACAGACTCTAGCAGAGTTGCAGACGACCGGCAATTAGACTCACTGGCAGAGTTGTAGGCGACCGACAACTAGACTCACTGGCAGCTGACTAAACGCAGGGCGGTGCATGTTTAGTTTACACTCTTTGACAGAGATCCGTTTTTTCACGTCCATATCGGTGGATGCTGCAACTCACCGACTACGAAACGCTCAGGAGATACCCGAGACTCGCCAAGCCTTCTGTTTCCTAAGCTGTCAATGACTGTCGTAGAACTGACACTGGCCGTGCTCCAGACGAAGGACTAGTAGATTCACTGGCAGCTGACAAAACGCAGGGTGGCGTATATTAAAGGAACGCTTATTGGCCGAGATTCGTTCTTTGACGTAATTATCGGCGAATGCTGCAAGCTCATCGACTCCGTAACTGTAGGGATATGCTCGGAGCAAGCTACGCCTTGCGTTTCCTAAGCTGCCAATGACTGTTGTAGAACAAACACTGGCCGTGTTTAAGAAGAAAGACTACTAGGCTCAGCGGCAGCCAACTAAACGCAGGCCGGCGCATATTAAATGGACGCTTTTTGAAAGAGATTCCTTCTTTGGCGTCCTCTTTGGTGAATGCTGCAAGATCATCGACTGCGGAACTGTATGGATATGCTCGGGACTCGCAAGCCTTGTGTATCCTAAGCTGTCAGTAGCTGTCGTAGAACAAACACTGGCCGTCTTCCAGACGAAAGACTACTAGAAGCTTCTTTACCGATATTTTTTCCTTGACGTCGTTATCGCCCAGTGGCGTACCAACTTGTTTTTGAGTGGGGGGCAAACAGGTACCCTCCCCCCCTCCCTCTTCCCCTCCCCCCCCCCCCCCCCCCCAGGACCGGGGGGCGGCGCCCTTTGCAGGGTGTCGAACCAAAATTTTTTTCGGTTCGGTTCCGGTTCGGATTCCCGGCTTTCGGTTCAGCTCCGGTTTAGTTCCGGGGAGCCAAAAATAACGGTTCGAACCGGTTTTAACCGCAAAACTGAGAGTACATTTTCCGTGTTGGACTTACAAGATCCTTCCAACTTACTTCCATAACGTTTTTCTAGAGCACTAAAATATACCCAAGGCAGGCTACTAGTAAGACGCTTCGCATGAACTTATAATCTACTTAGGTCTTAGCTAGTTTATTAAAAGTATACTATTACAGTACTTAAGTCAAGCATACTAAGAAAGGACACTAATAGTAAAAGCCTACTTCTGGCTAGCATCCTTTAAGGAAAATTTTAGTATTCTTCTTGGGAATGAGTATCTTAAAAGACCGTAAAGTATACTTAAAGTAACCTAGTTTTCGCTAAGGGTGTGCAATTGTCATTGTTCCGCCACGAGTCACTGTGTACTTTCGTCCAGCCCCCAGACGCATAAAAGTCTTGTTCACCACATAAAACGAGCAACAGGCTTCTTTATGTTTGAGAATCTGAATATGCGCTAGGGACACGGATGTTATTTAAATCAGCTTCAAACTAAAGCATTTGTTTAGGGCTCTTTCAATCACTTATAGACGTGCGAATCGAGGATAAACACGCCGAAAAAGATTTGCGGAGGATATACCAGATAATTTAGAGGTGCATTTACTCATGATGTATATCTTTAGGGTGATCGGCCATTTATTTCTGTTGTCAATTCTTCAAGCAGCAATAAAATATGTTTTAATGTCATCAATACATTTGACTGTATGAAGTTCAAATAGCCGCTTAAAACCGACACGGGAGTATGATGCTCGAGAATACGCCATCTGTTGAGTGTGCAAAAACGTGTTTTAGAGCGCAGCTCTTAGGGGCCCGTTTCCGGCTTGAGCGGCGTCGCCGTCGCCGTCGCCGTCGCCGTCGCCGTCGGCGTAACCGCGCGGTGCATTATGGGTAAATTTCCCCGCTAAATCTAGCGGAAAAATTTCCCCGCTAGATTTAGCGGAAAAATTTCTCCGCTAAACCTAGCGTAAAAATTTTCCGCGCTAGATTTAGCGGAAAAAATTCCCCGCTAAATCTAGCGGAAAAATTTCCCCGCTAAATCTAGCGGAAAAATTTCTCCGCTAAATTTAGCGGAAAAATGTAGCGGGAAAAATTCCCCGCTAAACCTAGCGGGAAAATTTCCCCGCTAAATCTAGCGGAAAAATTTCCCCGCTAAATCTAGCGTAAAAACGTTCCCCGCTAGATTTAGCGGAAAATTTTCCCCGCTAAATCTAGCGGAAAATTTCCCCGCTAAATCTAGCGGAAAAAATTTCCCCGCTATATCTAGCGGAAAAAATTTCCCCGCTAAATCTAGCGGAAAAAATTTCCCCGCTAAATCTAGCGGAAAATTTCCCCGCTAAATCTAGCGGAAAATTTCCCCGCTAAACCTAGCGGAAAAAGTTTCCCCGCTAAATCTAGCGGAAAATTTTCCCCGCTAAATCTAGCGGAAAATTTCCCCGCTAAATCTAGCGGAAAAAATTTCCCCGCTAAATCTAGCGAAAATTTCCCCGCTAAATCTAGCGGAAAAATTTCCCCGCTAAATGTAGTGGAAAATTTCCCCGCTAAATCTAGCAGAAACAATTTCCCCGCTAAATCTAGCGGAAAAAATTTCCCCGCTAAATCTAGCGGAAAAAAAAACCCGCTAAATCTAGCGGAAAAAATTTCCCCGCTAAATCTAGCGGAAAATTTTCCCCGCTAAATCTAGCGGAAAAATTTTGGTCACGTGACCCGGGGGGTCACGTGACCTGGGGAGTCACACCCCGAGGTCACGTGACCCCCTCCCGAGGTCACGTGACCTCTGAGGGGGCACGTGCCCAGGTAGCACACCATGTCGGCCGATACTGGGATTACGTCGGCCAGTACCGGGAGCTGTACGGCGGATCCCGGCCAGGGACGCCGGTGAGAAACCGACGCCGGCCGATATCGGGGACTCGTTGTCTAAACTGGCCAGCACCAGCCGGAAAGTTCCCGATACCGGCCGAAATCGTTTTCTTGCTGTAGTCACCGGCCAGTCTAGCCATGGAGTTTCCGGTGACTGGCCGACATCGTTTTCTTGCTGTAGTCACCGGCCAGTCTAGCCATGGAGTTTCCGGTGACTGGCCGATATCGTTTTCTTGCTGTAGTCACTGGCCAGTCTAGCCATGGAGTTTCCGGTGACTGGCCGACATCGTTTTCTTGCTGTAGTCAGCGGCCAGTCCAGCCGTGGAGTCTCCGCTGACTGGCCGACATCGTTTTCTTTCTGTTATCACCGGCCAGTTCAGCCACTGAGTTTTCGGTGACTGGCCGACATCGTTTTTTCGCTGCTTTCACAGGCCATTCGAGCCATGCAAGTTTTGATATGTAACTGACATGGCTTTTTCGCTGATATGGAAACTATATGATGGTTACAAATGACCGTTAGGTTGGGTATGTCTTCAATATGCTAAAAGGTGACACCTAATATTATCCTTGGCCTAGTATTACCGCCGCGTCATCCTTAAACCACTTAACAAAGGCTTATTTCAGTTTTGTTAAAAAAGAGGGGATCAAACATGGCTGTGGAATGAAAATTTGGTTTACATCTATTAATTTTTTAGAGAGCAGCTCTTAGGCGCCCGTTTCCGGCTTGAGCGGCATCGCCGTCGCAGTCGCCGTCGGCGTAACCGCGCGTTGCATTATGGGAAACGTCCCATAATGACGGCGTGTGTGACGTCACGAGGGTCCCGCGCGTTGCATTATGGGAAGCGTCCCATGATGCAACGCGCGGTCGGCGACGGCGACGCCAACATCGCCGTTGGCGTAACCGCGCGTTGGGTTATGGGAAACGTCCCATAATGCAACGCGCCGTCTCATTTGTGACCCGCGCATTGCATTATGGGAAGCGTCCCATGATGCAACGCGCGGGCCGGCGACGCCAACGTCGCCGTCGGCGTAACTACGCGTTGAGTCATGGGAAACGTCCTATAATGCAATGTGCAGTCGCATTCGTGACCCGCGCATTGCATTATGGGACGTTTCCTATAATGACGTCACAATTGATGTCACGTGTGACGTCACAAGGGTCCCGCACGTTGCATTATGAAAAAAGTCCAATGATGCAACGCGCGGGTCACTCGTGACCTGCGCGTTGCATCGTGGCGGCGAAACTTGCTTTCGATGAGTTGGGCATTTTTACTGCGGCACTGCGCTTCCACATGTTCTCAACGACAAGTCTCAGGGCTTACACCGGGTTTTAAAGAGCTTCTTCGACGAATGACTACGAACGAGTAGAAAACGTGTCTTCAGCATGTTGCCGCCAGCCTCCGCAACGCTCCAAAAACGCGATTTTTCAACATGCAAAATCGCCGATCGGTGGCTTCACTCTCGCGCTGCAGCTGCAGCGACCAAGCGGGGATGCGCGATCCAGCCCTTCGCCCAGGCAGATGCCGAGCGCTCCGCGCAAGCGGTCGTTGAGCGGTCGGCCTCAGTAAGCGATCCACCCAGTTGCACGCGCTGCCACCGCTTTAAGAGCGTTTGCCCTCGCTTTTTAACAGTTTCGGTTCCCATTGCTATCTTGCTGAAAGCATGAAGTTCTGATCGGAACTTCATGCTTTGACAAAAATGTTGATTGTTACTACTTTATTAACGGTGACCCCGACGTTGAGGCAGTATTTAGTTTTCCTTACAGTTATATAAACCCGATGAAGACAACTACAAGTGCTTTTGTGCGAGCCGCAGGATGCAATAGGCCCTTTGCAAAAATCCCAAAAGCCCGCGCGCGCCGCGCTTCAAATAATGGGAGTCCTCGGTACGCCCCTCCTCCGGCTTCCACGTGGCATACGCGAGCAGGCACAGGTTACCACGGCAACAAAGCAGCCGAGTTGGGCCGCTGGTTGGGCGAGCGACGATCCGACGGCTGCCCCTTTCGTATCCCTCTCCTTTGTACCGGTTCTGTCGTCTGCTGCACCAACGCTTTGTCGAACCTGGTCGAAACCTGCCATGGTTGCGGTGCAAACTAGATGGATTTGGTGACACTTCAATACGTGAAGGTAAGTTCCGACGAATAACGTATTGGAATGAGTTCACCTGTCGCGATGCCTTTACGCTGCCACAGATACGGTACGCCGGCAACGACGTACGACACGGCGGGATGGCTGCAACGGCTGCTGGCGGTAGCTGCCGGGACGCGCGCGCAGTCGCGGAGGCGCAACGAGAAAGCGCGTGCGCGTGATCTGTACCGAGGGTTCCCAAAATTTCCTGCCGTCGTGGCGCTGTACGTTTTGCAAAGGGTCTATTAAGCAATACCAAACACGTATGCCGTAAAGCGACCGTCATCTCGGAAGGCGAGTTCCATCTGAGGGGAATTTGTCGTATTTTCTTCTAGCAAACAACATACCTAGCTCTTCATCCGAATAGGTGCGCACAACGTCTTCGACGTAACGCCATATCTTGGGCCTCTTCGCTGGCAAGGCGAATGAGTCGGCGAAGACTTCGCCGAGAACGGCTGCCTCGTCGTCACTCGAGCTGGAGCTAAGCTGGTATCTTCGTCGCTGTCGCTGATTTCGCTGCTACTGCGTTTTCTTAGACCTCCTGAAATTAACTGCAGCGATGTCAGCGCCGCAGTATGCTCGAGCCAGTCAGTCATGACAAGAGGAACGAAAGCAAGCACAGCAAGAGAGCCCACCCAGCAATCGAAACAAAAAAAACAGCGAAACTCCTTCATTCCCCCGCGGCAACGTTGATAACGAAACTGAAATGTTGCGAGTGGCTACAGATCGTACCCCCCCAAAAAGGCTGCGCGGAGAACTACTCCGGGTCCGAGCGGTCCGTCCGAGGAAGACACAGTTCAGGCGGCACATTCGTTTCTTACATCTTTCTGCATGATCACAATCAAAACATCACGTGCACCCTATATTCAACCAGAAAGGGTCACTACATTTAACTCTTACGCGCTTATTAAAACCAGATCTGCTTCTCGCTACCACTGCTAGGGGATTCTATGGACTACTTCCATAAACCCCTGCGTGCAACACGGCGCACGTTGCTCTTTGGAAACCAGTCGGCTAGGGAGGAGAGTGGCATGGTTTCGGTTTCGATCGGCAGCGTGGACTATTAACGGCCGTGATCTCACGTTTTTTGGTCATGAGAGCATCATTTTTGGTCTCTAAACTAACCTAAATGGCCAGACCTCGAATCTATAGCACAAGCCCGAGACGTATAGCTTGTCTTCACACATGCTTGTTGCATTTTTGTACACTATCGAGCCTTTCTGTTTGCGTTTCGAGATATATGTGAACGAGCCAGTGCTGGAAATCTCGACGCTGCGTAGCTCGGGTATCTTGCTTGTCTACGAGTCAACAAGCTGTAACGACCAATAAGTTTGCATACATCAAACTCGACCCTTTACAGCTGGTCACCCTATTGGAAAAACCAGCATGAAAATTAAACTGGCCAAGCTGGTAACTAAGCTGGTCAATCTGGTCAATGTGGTAGTCAAACTGGTTTAACTCGCAATCAAGCTGGTTTAAGCTGGGCAAGCTAGAATTTCAGCTGGTCAGTCTGGTTTAAGTAAAAACCATCATGGTCTCACTAGAATCTGGTTTTAGATTCAATCTGGTGTAGCTGGGAGCCAGTCTGGTCTTAACCGGTCAAACTGGTTTTCCATGGAGCCAATGTGGTCAAGCTGGGAGACAAGCTGGTCATGCTGGGAGACAAGCTGGTGAATCTGGTCGGACTAATGATCGTGGTGGTCAAGCTGGTCATGCTGGGAGCGCGCACGCCAAGGTCGGCTAGAGATAGCCGAACTGGCATTGCTGGGAGCGCGCGCGCCAAGGTCGGCTTAGGCTGGAACGAGGCCACGTCATGTTCTTTGTCCTCTCGTTTTTGGTAGACGACCGGGCGCGTCAGGCGCGTTGCAAGCTACCTTTGTGTGCGAAAAAAGAGAGAGAGAGTCGCAGGAACGGAGAATTTGCGACGCGTTTGGCTATCTTGGACAGATTTTCGAAGGGACGGCTGTGTGCGCGTTGTTTGGAGACTAGTTAAATGACGGTGCAAGCGAAGCGGATTTTGGGGGGACAGCGAGCGGCAGTCCGTTCAGTGCGGGAAGATGTCGGACGTCCCGACTGAGGCGTCGCTTCATGTCTTCGAACGTGTGTGTGATCAAGAATGACGGCGGTGCCGAGGAGTATCGTCAATGCCATCCAAGCCACACGGATTTCCTCGCCTCCGCCGACCACGCAAGTTGCCTCTTCGCTCCCATCACTGGCGGGACCCAGGTTCACTTCTGTCATCCGCGTAATATTTTCGTTTGCTATTGCCTGTTTTTGGCGTGTGTCTAGTATTTTTTGTGTTGAAAGATAAGCAATCTGGTTTTATTAACATTGTTGGCTTTGCACCGAGAACCACTGTCTGTGCGTCGGTTAGTACTGTGTCAGCGCCGAGGATGTGTAGCATCTGAGTTCATGTGAGGCGGCCGGAAGTACGAAAATAATAAATTGGATGCCGAGTTGGCTTTTCTGAAGAGCTTGGCTTGTTTATCCTGTGTATTCATTTAACCAGCATGAACAGGAACTGACCAGCATGCCAAACTGGGCATGCTTGGGCAATAACCCAGCTTGAAGCTGGGACCAGATCAACCAGCATGACCAGCATGCCAAACTGGGCATGCTGGGGCAATAACCCAGCTTGAAGCTGGGACCAGATCAACCAGCATGACCAGTATGACCAGATCAACCAGCATGACCACCATGCCAAGTTGGGCATGCTGGGGCAATAACCCAGCTTGAAGCTGGGACCAGCTTAAGCTGGTTTTTTCAATAGGGCAGGAAGTTTGTTTTGTGCGTCCATAGACGAAATATTATTTTTTGCAACTACTCTTTTTCTTAATACGCCTAAGTACGTAAGGTAAAACTTGGAGGCGCCATTGAAAAGCTTAATTTGAACACACATCTTATCTCTTATCTGTACTGACCCGCAGCACTGCACGAAGCTAAGTCCCCACCCGCTTGCATTCCACTAATATTCAACATCGCGTACGCACATAAAATTTTTCTCCAATCATATAGGCACATTCCCACACACAAACCGTTTTAAGAAAGCAAAAGTCGAGCAATTGTGTGAAGAATGTCGCACCGTTCGCCGGAAGTGCGTCGGACGGGCGTGAACCTCTATGCGGTGTGCCAAAAGAACGAAATTATTCAAAGCGCATTTGACGGTTGCTAATTGCCGTCATATTTATATGTTTGCTTTCTTCCTGGCTGAGTATGCCGAGATATTTTCAAACACACCGTTCAGACACAGATCTTGGGCGTCTGTAAAAACTCGTCCAAAAGGCTTAGCGAAGAGTAGGAGACGCTTGTTAGAGCCTCTGTCGTAGCTAGCCGACCTCAGCGTTTGCGAAAACCTAATTTCCTATCAGCGTAAAATTTGAGTGGGCGATATGTGATGACACGAGGAAGACATCATAGTAATTTGTGTGCAGTAATTTGTGTGCAAGGAAATTGCCCCAGTTTTCGTTTTGTTTCGTTCCAGAATGAATGTATTGTACATTCGTGAAAAGTCAGATAATCGAAAACTCAAGCGGCGCATTCGGTCACGGCGTGATAGCATGAAAGGAAGCTGCTCAATCGAAACCGAAACTGAGTGGCCAACTAGTTCCCAGAGGGCACTTCGTCGCAGCGTCGTGTATTTCTTCGTGCCCCCGTTTCTTTTTTCTTTTTTATAGAGTAGCACAGCAGCACAATTATATATTTGCGACTTCGTGTTTAGACTAGAACAGACCTCATCCAGCATCGAGCCAGCTGTTGATGGACTTTGCTAGAAAGCCGATCCAGCATCCAATCCAAAGCCGGACAAGGTGAGCGAAAACAAATGGGGAGCGGGACGTTGGCGTGGTTCGCGGCATGGTTCAGGTACGGTGGCTCCAGGGTTGAAAAATTGTATGTGACCGTGGTGGCGAGTGAAAGCGCTGCATGTAAATCTATGCGAGGCAGAAGTCGCTCGAAGTTACCGCATGTGCTTTGATTTTGATGTTCGTGGTCTGTCGGTTTCGTCGTATGTAGGCCTAGTAAACCAACTTCCGCTCAACAACGCTTTCTGGTGGTTGACTCGACGGGGTTGACGGCCCTTCGCCGTATCCCGGCGATCGTTTCGTCGGCATGTCCCGCAAGACGGAGTAGCCGTCAAGTAAGAGAAATTACGAGCAGCAGGAAAGGGATGCGGCCGCGTATTATTTCGTAGTGGCGAGCGGCGGAACTTTTCTGTTTACGTTCGCGCACGTTTTTACATCGGCTTCTGCCCGTTCGTAGTGTAGATGCCCTTTGCCTTTCGTTGCATCGCGCTGTTTCCACGCTTCGAGTCGCACCTTCGGGGCTCCCGGCCGAGAATGGACGAGTGTCGCGCCGCTAGCCCAGCGAGACGGCGATCGGTCGGCGTTGCCTCTGTGTGTTGTTGTAAGCGTTGAAGTAAAATTAAGGAAGGGGGGGAGGGGGGGGGGGGATAGAGTCAATCGTGTACGCGCGCTAGGCGCATTTGTCACTGACTTGGGGTAGGGTGAGGGGAGAAAAGTGGGGGAGAAGATAGGAGTCGGGCGTCAGGAGCGTCGTCTCACCGTCCCGCTAGCTCGTCATCCCATCGTCGCGCTTAATCCGTGAGTGAGTGTGTGTGTGTGTGTGTGTGTGTGTGTGTGTGTGTGCGCGCGTGTGTGTGTGTGCGCGCGCGCCCGCGCGCGCACACACACACACACACACACACATGCGTGCGTGCGTGCGTGCGTGCGTGTGTGTGTGGGTGGGGGGGGGGGGGTTTAGCACTGGTGGCTGGCACCGCGCGGTGTCCGGTGATCAAGGCGGTCTCCGGGGGCGACCGCGCCGTGTTGGTGGAGGCATGCTAGCTCGCCGAGACGCTGCTGGCGGGGCATCGGTTTGTGCCGTCCGCGAGATGCTTGTCCATTATTTTATTTATCCTTGCATCAGGTTTTAGATTATGTGTGTGTGTGTGTGTGTGTGTGTGTGTGTGTGTGTGTGTGTGTGTGTGTGCGCGCGCGCCCGCGCGCGCGTGCGTGCGTGCGTGCGTACGTGCGTGCGTGCGTGCGTGCGTGCGTGCGTGCGTGCGTGTGTGTGTGGGTGGGGGGGGGGGGGGGGGGTTAGCACTGGTGGCTGGCACCGCGCGGTGTCCGGTGATCAAGGCGGTCTCCGGGGGCGACCGCGCCGTGTTGGTGGAGGCATGCTAGCTCGCCGTGACGCTGCTGGCGGGGCATCGGTTTGTGCCGTCCGCGAGATGCTTGTCCATTATTTTATTTATCCTTGCATCAGGTTTTAGATTATGACGGTAACCTTGCATTGTTTGCCATACTTCGCAAAGTCGTAACAATTTTTCTGCAGGCGACTCCTAGAGCCGCTCGTCAAATTTTGCTGCACGCAATACAACTTTTTTTTTTTTTTTCGACACAACATTTTTTTTTTTGCATTATAACTTAGCGGTATATCGAAACTTTCTGCTCGTAGCGCAATCGCACCAATGCTGAAAAATTCCGCACGTACTGGCTAACCGTCATCATCGTAAGCTCGGCTGGTTTTTCCGAGTTCACATCTAACAAAACTAGGTTCCTTCTATGAAAATACGGTGTACCGTTAAATACCGGGCAAGCGCGCACTCAAACTTTGGAAATAATCGCAAAAAAATGGGGGATGGGTGCTTGTCCGGTCGTCAATTTGACATATAAATGTACTGTGCATATTTCCTCAGATCTCAAAAGTTTGGTAATGGGCGCTTAATGTGGAATGGGCGGATGCACGGTATTCTACGGTATGTCCAGGCAGTTAGTGGCATCCTACGCGTTGGTAAGCACAACCGCGCGTTGTGCAGTCCACCACCGGCATGGCACAGGGCCCCGTCCTTACCTAGCGTGTCGTCTTATGCAAGGAATGTATACTTCGTTCGCCCCTAAGCTGAGACTAGAATCTCCGCCTTCAGTGCGAGCTCGCTGGCTTCTACAGTGCTTTGGTTTTGCGTGCCTGCATGATCGCACTGGTGTTAGCAAGGGCAGAAAGCTTGCGTTGAAGGCGGAGCTTCTAGTCTCAGCTTAAAAATGAATGGAGTATAGTCGAAACGCCATTGCCATTGCTTGAAAAACTGGATGTAAATAAGCTATTTGCACGAAACCTCGGTAGCATGAAACCGTTGCAAGTAAAAAGCTACAAAGCATGGTGTAAACAGACCTTTACGCGAAATGAGCACCGTTTTTCTCTTTTACTGCTACTTTTATTATTTGGCGTTACCGGAATGCGACGCCGTTGTGTTTCATTGTGGCCGTGCATGGAGATATAGCCATGGAGTCATTATAATATATGCTAAAGGTTGCGAAGGCCTGACAGTGTGAAGTAACTTGTATGAACATCATGTCTGACCACGCCTTTTATTCTAGTGAGGAGGAGTACTGTTCATCGAAGAGAATGACGAAATAACGGTGGCGCCCGTCCCTCTGTTGTGGTTTGACGTGAGTATGAAACAACGGCGTGAGGCCAAGCAAAATTTTGGGGCGGACAACTTGTCTCGTGTGCGAGCGTACCGAGCACCAGACCCTGACTGGCCTTCGTCCAGAGCATCAAGTTTGCAGAAATGCAGTAAGTATTATTTTGTACTGTTCCTTTTCACCTAAAGTCCTGATAATGTGCTAGCACACGTTTTTGATCTGCCCTCTGTTAGCATGCTTGACCAGATTAGCTTGCGTGCAGTTGCTCAATTTAGTTAGCTCCAAAATCTTCGTAGTGACACATGCACAATTACAGTGGTGACCGAGTCCTTCAATACGCTACTGGGCACAAAACTTTCTCGTAATGCTGTGGGAAAGCATTGCATGCTGCCGAGAACGGCCGTGGTGCTGTCCTACTCTGGAGAGGTTCGACGGACAGCGTAGAGGCTTGTTTTTAGGTGCAGCAAGTTTGCTTCGGCGCCGTGCTGTGCACCTTCTGTTTGTACCTTGAAATGTTGTACTAATGGCCAAAATTTGTTGTGTTTTGTGAAATTGAGATCTCGGCAGGCTTGTACTGAGGGAGCTGACCTTTCTTTAACAGACACGTCGCCTGCTAACGTGAGTAAAGAGGGAGGGCTTGTCTGCCCTAGGGTGTCATTTGCTGCGGGAAACAAGACGCCGTTGCGTCGTCTGCTACCAGAACTGAAGAAAGGTGGATCATCTGTTACACGCTGTATGCTGCAAGTGAAACGATAGAAAAAAAGTTGCATTGGGAACTTCTGCTATTTAACAAGGGGCGCAATTGATGACCTGTGCTTTACTTTGTGGTGAAAGAAACAGGCAGGAGACGGACGTTCCAAAACAACGTTCTATTTCAGTCGTGTCTCGTCAGGAACTGCTCTTCGTGAGCGCGTGAGCGTATAGCTAGCGCGCGCGTCTTTTTCTCTGTTTCCAGTGGCGAGACTGGACTCGCTTGTCGGTGCGTCCAGTCCCTACAACTTGGAAGTGCCAATTCATTCTAAAGCGTCATATGCCTAGGTGCGAGGTATCATGTGACCACAGAGCAGCCGCTTGCAGCCAATTTCGTTTTCTATACCAGGGCAAGTGTTCTTAACGGGATTCTCTCCCATTCTTAGACGGTTGATAGTTTAAAAAAAAGGCCGTCCTGAAAGCCCAGAAAATGGCAGTTCCAACAAGGGTACAGGCACCAAGCTAGGCCTAATAGGCACGGACCTATATATCAGATTTTTAAACTGGTGCTTATCGCAGCCAAGCGTGCGTCGCCGACAAATCAGTATTGTTATTTCCTTTGATTGTCAAAAAACATCATAAAACTTTGTGGAAGCATTCATTTTGACCGTACAAGCCAAAACTGTGAAGTTCTGAAAATTGGGGCTGTGTCTCCTTTTCAGAAAGTTTATTTGATTAACACATTTTTTTTAAATTAAATTTATAAATATTGCATACAAAAAATAATTTCTTTTAAATTTTTACAAAAATTTGAAACACTCACTGTGTCTGGCAACCGTTCCAAAGCTACCCAAACCATCCGAAACACCTGAAGGTTCAAGCGTTCTTCTGAAACTTTCCGAAACCCAAGTTTTTGAAAAAGTTTCTTCGCATCATCAGTGCATAATGTTGATCAGCAAAGTGGATAATGCTTTCTTATGCTTTGGTTATCTTGCAGCCTTCGACGCTCAGCTGCTTAGGCCGTGATAGACCTGCACATCCAGAATGGGCACCTACAGCAGCAGAACAGGGAACTGCAAGTCTGTTGGGCAGGTGCTCGGGCACGTGGTGTCTTCCAAGCACCAGGGAGGGCAGGCGAGGCCCGGGGAACAGGCGACGCCCCAGGAACTGGCCAGGCCTGAACCACCCGAGCTGTTCCTGATGCCTCTCCGCAACATGGAACAGCTTATGCTGCAGAAGCGCAGCTGAAGAACTTCACCAACAGGACACTGCCGGTATTTATGTGTCCTCTTTTTCACAATATTGACGGGCATAAGGCTACGATTCTTACTTTGTGGTTTAACTTGGGTTATTTGAAGATTTATGCAAATGGGGTTGGAATGTGGACTGAAGCCTTTTACCGTAATATTTCAAATGGATGCCCACCCAAACTATGTTTGAAGCACGGTCGGTGGCAAATTAAAAATGAGTAAGTTGCCCTACCTTCATTACGGGCCTTCTGTTATTTATAACAGCAGAGTGCATGCACAGCCAATGCACAATGGGAGGCTATTTATTGTAAGGGGTACCCTTAAACTGAACCGTGCGATAGAATTGTGTCAAGGCGACGCAACGCCAGTTGCACGTTTTGTAAGTCAGCTTTAGTAGCCTGCGTAAACTTTTTGCAATTGTTAAACTGCGTTTCATAGAGGCTACTGAAGGGAGAAATGATGGACGGTGGCCACCAAAAATTAAATATTTGTGCATCATTACATTTTTGAACAGTTCTTTCCACCCGAAGGTCGTGTAGACAAGAGGCCTTCATGTGCAACCTCATTGAACGGCATTTTATGTCTTTTTCAACTGCCGCTTCTTGAAATATTTTTAAGTAAAGCATTTCACAACGGGGGAAGTAAAATCGCCCAACATATATGCCTTTGGGTGCTTACAATATGTCGGCCTGCAAATAATCATAAATCATGCTGATTTGCTACGACACTTCTGCCCGTTTTATCCTTAGAAGTTAAATTCCGCACCTGCAACAACTCTCGCCGTGAGTATGTGTGCGGAGCACACACAAACTTGCCTGCATGCTTTTTGTGTTTAATGCTTGCTTGACAGAAGGATCGAGATGCTGTAGTATATATTGGGCTTCTTTTGGTTTTGTTCCTGTTCTCACTTGAGGCTATAATCAAGAGATCTAAATATTTAGGGCAATAAATTCATTTGTGCTTTCGGCATCTGTTACAGAAGTAAAGGTACATGCTTGAAAATAACTTTTAGCCTGGTCTAAAATCGCTTTTGAGCGTGCCCACCATATGCGTATGCCCAAACAAATTTGTAACGGGTTGCCAGATAAATCTTAATTAATTCCATCTTTACTTTACATTAATTAGTAGTGCATTTCCAAAATGAGATGTTAGCCAGTCCTAACCGAAGGTCACCCTATGAGAGGAAATCAAATTTTCCAAGGTGAAAGAGTAACTGTCATTGCATCCGCCACTTTATTCAGGGGGTGTGAGTGCATGCGTAGCTGTGTCTCCAGGCATAGCATACGGTAGTCGCACAAGCGATTATTACACGAGGCGAGCTTGAGCTGAGTAAGTTAGTTCATTGGCCTACAGGGCCACAACTGAGTCAGCACTAAACAAAAATCTGGAAAGGTAACTACTCATACTGTGCTGCTGTTGCCATTTTTTGCTACTATGATGACGGTTTTGGTCAATTCCTGCCTTTTTATGCCTTTTTCAATTCCAGTCTTCGTGAAGTCGTAAAATAGGTGATAAATTTGTAGGGTGACTAGCCGGCAGCTAGACTAAGCTTTAACAAAGTCAAGATGCGCAGGGTATTGAATGCACTGTTTTGAGAACCACATACATTATTAAAATTACTGAGTGGATGCTGATGGGCAAAGAGGATCCATCAAAACGTTTGCACAATTTGAACGTTGCAACGAATTTGACTGACTAATGAGATTTAGCGGAGTATGGAGGGGAATATTTTAATCTTTCTGGTTTCGTCTAAGACAGGTAGAGATGCCATATATTCTAATATTTTTTATTCTCTCTCTAGTAAATATTGTAACATTTTGATGCATGTATAGTGTGGCTTGCTGCATTTACCTGGGCATTCACATTCTCTTACTTGAGACATGTTCATACCATTGTATCTGCATATAAATAACTTTATTGACATATTGAGAGCACATTTCGTCTTTCTAGGAGGAGCAGCTCGTGTCTCTAGGAGACAGCAAGAACCTGCAGAAGGTGGTACGAGAGATGGTGGGACGCCTGTTCTCAAAGAAAGTCCAGGAGCAGTTCTCCGGCCCTTCTGGGTTACCAAGGAAAGTCAAGGTTCAAGGACGCCATGATGTGTAAGGTGGTCATCGGTAATGCATATTCTTTACTAGCTATTAATTTGATGGTATCTCTATTGGAGCTCAATAGACAAGCACAATCTTTGAAATATGTTGACAATTAAAGGGAAACTGAAACACTTTTTGACAAAAAAAAACGAGTTATAGGTGACTTCTGGCGTATTTTTGTCCTGTGAATCTGAATATCGCTTTCGTTTTCCCCGAAGGTGTAACTAGACGCGAGAAAACACGAAAAGCCTCAGAGCAGTCGTGACGTCGTACTAGGATCTTTGGGGCGCCAAGCACGTGTCGCTCGTGTGGGCGGCGCGTGCAATTGCAAGCTTGCCAGTTGTATTTTTCCACACTGATGCCAGTTGTGGTGTCAATTTCTGACCTTTTTACAAATACAAGAGTTCACGTGCATAGGTTTGACAGGAGCTGAAGATGAGCGAGAGCAGAAATTCTGAAAACTCCCAGCATGACGTCACGCCCCAAGAAGGAGGGGCTTCAGCTGTACTTTAGAAATTAATTTCTGCAGCCTCCGTGCACCAGATTGAAAAAATGAACTCGATATTCGTGATCCTGGATGCCATATCAAGACGATTTTGGTGTTCTTCCTCAAATACAGAACAGCTTCAGTTTCTTGTTAAGTCTTGCAATATGCAAAATTTAAGTCGTCAATTCCTGTCGTTATTTTTTTTTTTTTTTTAATTTGACTTGCATTTTCTATTATGAATATCTCCTGTGTTACCATTCTCGGAACCTTCATACTGAAAAGCAGCGTCTTGAAGGAACTGTAAAAAAAGGTTTTTGTTGCTCTTGTCTTGTTATCCTGTTAGTTTCCAGGTTGAAAATCTAATGACGACCATTTAGAGGCCTTGGTCTGTAGATTGTCAGTTGGGGAAGTTTTGCTCTTTTTTAACCACTCATCTCTGTACCCCACCCCTTCTCGCCCCCCGCCCCGTCTCGCCCCCCATTTCAGATTAATAGGATGTGGCGTGAAATAGCCATATGCCTCCATAGAATCTGCACCTTAGCGTGGTAGCCAAACCCACAGTCTCCACCTCTGTGGTGCTCTCTTTCTGTCACCTTTGAATTGCAGGCTAAGTGAGGGACCTATATTTACACAAAGTAAACGCTCACAAACTGCAGTGTGTGAACAGCACCTTGTGTGTAGCTAATATGCAAGATATTGGCTTCCCCCTATCCCTCAACTAATCTGTGTGATCTGACAATTCTCTTTACAGGTGCCATACAAAGTTGCACTCGTGCAGCGTGGACGCGGTGCAGAACTGGCTGACGGGCAGGGAGGCGGGCAAGGGCAGTAGAGTTAAAAAGACGGACACTCCACTGGTGGTTCCAACCGCCCTTGACGATGAGGGACACTCTGGCTGAGGAGCTAGCTGCTATGGATGCACGAGTCACAATAAAGAATGTCACGGTAAAAAAAAATTGGTATGTTCTCTTCTTGTACTACCCACAATATGCATCTGGGCGACAGATGAATGGGACACATCGTCTCAACGAGTATACAATAATTGCCATGAGTATACTGTATACATGGAGAAAGTCAATTGTTCACACAGAATTGTTTCTTAAAATTGCACAAATACTAAACCGGCTTTTTTCAGAAGTCCGAAAAACATGTTAAAAACGGTCAGCACCTATAAAAGATATGAAAACCAATAAAATAGTTTGGACTGAGAAATTTAGCGTTTCCACATTTAAGTCAATTTGATCTGCTGAGAAGTTAGCTGTTTAAAATGGAGTAAAATGTCATTCCTGGGCTTTAAAGCCTGACACAGCAAGATTCTGCTGGTTCTATGGTGGGTACACTGAATGACGCATACGCTGGTGCTGATCCGCAATTTCGCAGGCAATGACCTGCAATTACGCTGGCACTGATCTGTTTTTACGCTGGGACTAATCCGCAATTGGACTGGCTCTGACCCGGAAACACGCTGGCACACTGATGGTTTCCTACCGTACCACCGGTTCCATGCCGGGGATCTGTGTCGGGAGCTCGCTGGGAACATCCCGTATTCCCGGCATCCCGGTTTCCCAATAAGTTCCCAGTACCGGCCGGATTCCGGCATTGGGCCCGGCCAATGTCGCCCCTTGGGGCGTTTCCGGTACTGGCCGGTATCGGTATCCCGGCAGGCCAATACCGCCCCATCCCCAACCCGGCGTGTTGTGCTACTTGGGTGTTTGCCCCCTTGTGCCCCCACCAAGGTCACGTGCCCTCGGGGGGGGGGGGGGGGGTCACGTGACCCCCCCCCCCCCCGAGAACACGTGGCCCCCAGTACCCTCCCCTCCTCCTCCTCAAGAGCTGCGCTCAAATTCGGCGTTACAGGGAGTGGTAAACGGCTTCCACTTTTTATGTTCGCTGTTCGGCAGTGTGAAACGCCTTTTCGCGGGCTCCGCCAAGAGCGACTGTGTGCTCACAATATAGACCTGAAGGCAAATACACAAAATGAGCAGGAAGAGAGATAATAAATGGCATTATTCTAAATAATCCCATACAGGACGCCTTACTGCAAAACTAAATGAAAAGAAATACGGGTTTCAAACGTAAACACGTTTGACAGAACTCCGTCTGGTTGGGTCAAAAATTTGAAAAATACAGACCTTCACCAACCAAGTCCTAAACATTGAGGAGCCTGACGTTTTAATAGGTCGGGCTCAATAGATCGACAGCCACTTAACCATCGGCGTATGTCAACAGACTAGGGAACTAGAAGAACATAAAACTTCCCAGGAAACCTAAGCAGTTCTTGTGAGTTGTGAAGGCGAAATCATGAATGTCGTTCTTCTGCGGCGTAGTGGCGTGGACGGCCACGTTTCTTTGGCCGACGTCCGAGCCCGCGCTCTCGTGAAGTGGCCACGCCGCGCAGAGCTTGGTCGTGCAACCACTTCGAAGTTTGCCCGAGCGGGCCGTGCGGCCAGGCTCGCACCGCCGCACCTTTTTACGGCGGCTGGGCTGCTGCGTGCGCTGCGCCGCTATGAATAGGGCTTCTCTGGTGGCGTTCTTTAGAACTCCGCCGCACGAGAGTCAATGGGAGCCTCGTTCCTTGAAGACTCGCACTAGCCAATGGGAGCCTATCCATCAGATTTCTGCTACACGCGACATTGGGACGGGGGAAGGCGCCGTTTGGTGCGGCTTCAAAGCTGATGACGTCGGTTCGCTCCATGGGACAATTTCCTTCACATTCAATGCTTTTGCAATAAACGTGAAGGAAGCATACGACACACTGTAGACGGAAAGGAGGCTGCAGCTCTCCACGTGCAAATAGTTTCTCCTGATGAAAATACCGAACCGGTTTTGAAACGTTGAACTTCTAACTGTTCAGGTCTTGATTGGTTATCGTTCCGATTTCTTTAAGAGAGGTGCGTGCAACGATGTTCCTACTGACACATAAATATCGCGAAAAATAGGCAGTATATTTCTAATTTAAATCACATGTGGACATCGGATTGCACGAGTTCGAAACTTCGCGGGATACATTTTCCGGATGCTAAAGTAATATTCGGTTTTACGTGCACTTGTTTTGGGGCCTCATTTTCCAACTCTGTGCTTTATCAGTCATGCGCGCTCTAACATTTTAGTACGCTGCCGCCTATCATCGCGAGACTGCAATATATACTGCGCAACTTTACAATTTGGACATCCCTAATTGCTATACTTCGTTTCAGCTTAAAGAGGTATTGCAAAGGGACGAAGAAAACCAAATGCTGCTTCGAAAGGCGTGCCTATCAGTGTCATACACGAGCGTTCAGTGAAAACGTTGGTCTAGAGCGTCAGATAACGACGACAAAGAATTTTAGAGGAAGGACTGGGTGAATATTCTGATCCTTTGAAGCACGTGACTCTCACTCAAAGTTTTGCATGTAACACCCGTATATTGGTGGGGCATTCACATTTTAGGAACTGGCTGTTAATTCCAAGGATTAGGAAGATCGCGCATTGTCGCTGCACGCTCTTGTCGTTTCGGTTCTCTATTTGTTCAGACCAAGTACGTCATCAACAAAAGAAAACGTGCTCACAATTCTGAACTCTTTTCACCTATTAAGGTGAAAAGAGTTTTTTTTTTATTTTAAATAATGTGTTGCTAGAGTCACACTCACTAGTTAGAGCAAACGCGATGCAAATTAAGAAATGGCCAGAAACGCTTTGCAGGACCCCTTCAAGTCCACTAGTCGCAGCCGATGCTACAAGCGCGTGCTTGGTAAGAACGCTGAAAGCCCGGTGCTCGCTCTTTTAGCTTCTGCTATACTCACACTTCAAGTGGAACCGAGTATTGTGTTGAGGACATCATATTTAACCAAAAAAACTGAACTGTTTAGCTAGGTTTGCACGTGACATCATCGTCCTATTTGCTTGCGGTTAGAAATTCTTTCTTGCTGAGGAAATCAAATCCCGTGGTGCACATTGCACGCTGCAGAAGGTTCGCGCTCAGTGCAAATCATGTATTCAAAACAAAAATTATTCTTTCCTGTTGCGGCGTTGTGAGGAACAGCGCCAGCGTCTGGCACCTCGAAGACCCCCTTTCTGGAATCAGTGATTTTGCAAACGAAGTAGCTTTGCGGGATCACGCTGTCTGCTCTGTGACGATGATGCGGAGCAGAAGAACCTTTACAATACATGTTTTTAAACTCCCCCCCCCCCCCCCCTCTTTTTTTGGTTTTACTATTCTCCTCCAGAGAATATTTATTTCTGAGCTCCTACGCTTGGGGGTGCCAATTCGACAATTATATTTGTGTCATTTGTTAACAATAATCCTCTATTTATTTTATTTTGCACCCAAAAACTGCGAAGTTTAAACAAACCTGCGAGAGTTTGAGTGGCTGCCTCTAAGACCACTGGACTTTTTCCTTTCTGACATCCCTTCCGTACACTCTTGTAGTTTTATTTATCCTCGTATTAATATGCCGGAGTTAGTTCTTTAAATCCTTCTATTCTCGGGGAGAACTTTCATGGGACAGTTCAGCAAAAACGAAAACATGTTTGCCTGCCTCAATGATCTGTACATGTAAAATGGTTCATCCAACAATTTTTGAACTTTCAGTAAATACCACTTAGTGCTAATCCCTGACATTAATAGTTTGCAAAAACACCCATTAGTTTTTCTCTCCGCTTAATGGCAGATGTAGAAAAAATAAAGGAAAGAAATAGCTTTCCCTTCCTCAACACGCTATTAGAACCAGCGGCGACGCGATCTGAAAGCTAATTCTATAGCGCCAGTGTTAGAGTTCGGCTATTCTCATCTCTGATTGAGCACGAGCCAACACGAATAGTTGGCGAGGCTGATTGTCAAGAACCCGAGAACTCGACTCGTGCTCATGACACTCGAGTACGTCAGAATGTCACGTGACTCACGGTGAGAAGTCGTGATGGCATGTGACGTCACGCTGTCAACAAGAAGCAGATGGAACGCTGGAGAAGAGAGGGAAACCACCTCATCTCTCCCGCGTTACGCCTGCTTCCTTCTCCCCGGCCTTCCTTTCCCTTCCCCTACCTGGTTGAGTTGCAACGGACTATAGTGGCGTACTCAATTTAAGTCAACTTGACGCGGGGAGTCGCGTGACCACGTCACAAGGCCACGTGACGTGACAATATTTGATAGCATATCTTAACACCATGACGTCACGTTACCACGTGACACATGATTAATCGTAGTGCCAGTACAAAACTGCCACGAAAACCCACAATTGCTTATACATTGTAATTCAGGGTATGATAATTTGATCACTACATAGAAATACAGCTGGCAACTTTACTTCGCGAACACTCATTTCGTAATAAAAAAAAAATTACCGTGAACCGTTTTGAACCGGTTGCCGTTGTATTTTTTATCGGTTCAGTTTCAAGATGGCGGCGAAGATTTTGATTTGGTTCAGTTCCGGCTCAGCTAAAAATAACTGTTCTGTTCCGGTTTTTCGTTCGGTTCCGGTTCGACACTCTGGCCCATGGTATCTCACGGGCGCCGCCGGCCAGTATTTGCCCTGCCCAGTGGCAGATGTTTAAGGGGTGTGTGGGGGGGGGGGGGGGGTCAAAACACATACCTTGCCCCTCACTCTGAGAACTAGGGGGGGGGGGGCAAGCGCCCCCTTGCTCGCCCCCCCTCCTTGGTTGGTACGTCCATGTTATCGCCGAATGCTGCAAGATCATCGACTGCAAAACTATAGGGATATGCTCGGAACTCGCCACGCCTTGTGTTTGCTAAGCTGCCAATGACTGTCGTAGAACAGACACTGGCCATGTTCCAGACGAAAAACTACTAGACTCAGTAGCAGCTGACTAAACGCAGGGCGACGCATGTTAAATGGACGCATAATGACCGAGATTCGTTCTTGGACGTCCTTATTGGCGAATGCTGCAAGATCATAAACTGCGGAACTATAGGGATATGCTCGGAACCAGTGTGGCGGAGTTACCACTCCGGAGTTGGAATGATTCCGGAATCATTCCGCATTTCCGCGACCCCGGAATGGAATGGGAATGGAATGGCGGCAACGGTCAGGGGAATGAAATGGGAATCGAATTATATGCCTTTAACCCGAAATGGAATGGAAATGAAATGGGCCAGGTTCTCTATATTATTATTTTTTTTCCGTTCAGCTATTCAGAGCAAGTCAGGGAGTCGGTTGTTCAGAAATAAAATGAGCGGGAAACTGCGAACCCGCGTAAGGCCCTAACAGACCTATACGCAAGAAATGCAATACCAAAAACAGGCGTCAAAGCAAAGACCAGAGGGGGAGGGGGGGGGGGGCGGCGGTGGCGCCCTTCACTAGTGAAGTTCAGCTCATATCCGAATGCGTTTGGGCCTGTAATATTGCACGGCTCAAGTGTAAATCATCAGTCGACTTGAACTTGGCCCGCTGCTCTGGTGATCCGATACCCACGATGGAAACCAAATGTGGTCTCGCTGTGCGGACCCAGCCTTCGTACACCAGCGACCCGTCTCGAGCTCGCTGTTTCTCGGAGAGGTCGCACCTGTGCCGGCCATCTCAGATCGCAATTCACGAGGTCTCTGTTTGAATGATGCAAGGCAAAACTTGAAGACTGCCATTCATGCGTTAGAGGCGGAGAGTCGGCAGGAAGGACCGTCACAACAGGGATACCACAGTAACCATTTTTCAAGCGTAACAGAAGATAAGACATATGCTTCAGGATGCTTCAAGTGGTCCACGTTTCTTGAGAAATTAAAATGCAACTGCCTGCATGGCCTTCAACGAGGTCACCTAGAACGAAAGTACGAATTGTCCTTTCATACAGCAGCGTGGGTAAATTTTCATGTTCAAGGCAACACCTACAGATTTAAGAATTCTATTTCATCCCAACGTGACGTCATCTGATCAGTGCTGACAGGGGTGCAGTAATTGGACAGGGAAGTAATGAAGTTTTGATGGAATTTATTTTGAAGTCGAAGTCTTTTCGCATCACTGCTCAGTCGGACTGGATGCCAGGGAAGGGACCGTGGTCAATCCTTGATGGAACGTTTTTTTTTTTTAAACCCATTGAGGACTCATCGTAGAGAACCACTACCTTCAAGGCGAAGTGCCAAGCCTGTCTGAAAGTAATTTCGGGACCAAAAAAAAAATAAACTTCGACTTCAAAATTAAAGCCTCAACTTAGTTGGCGTCTCAAAGAAATGTGAAAAATGTTTAGCATTATCAGATTCACATTCCTGCCCTCACTAAAATGTCGTGTTGTATTTGTATTTCTAAAAACTTTTTGCCTCTTTTTAAAATGTGTTTCCGATACCTATCGTGATACATTTGTACAGATATATTTAATACTTGAGAATCAGTATCTTAGCAATTACTTTCATCTATCCCAGTATTTGTATTTCTAAATACATTTTTGAATATTTCTGCCCAACCCTGCAACGTAATGCAGCTGTCTTAGTGACACTTTTAACGTTTAGGATTTAGAGCAATGGAATGGAACGATTCAGCCATTCCAGGAGTGGGAATGGGCCCATGTCCCCATTCCTAGGAGTTGAAAGGAATGAAATTATCGAAAACTCTAATTCCCCGGAATGGAATTGAAATGAAATGGGGGTGCCCATTCCGCAACACTGCTCGTGACTCGCCAAGCCTTGTGTTTCCTAAGCTGTCAATGACTGTCGTAGAGCAAACCCTGGCCGTGTTCCAGAGGAAAGACTACTGGACACACTGGCAGCTGACTAAACACAGGGCGGCACATGTTAGGTTGACGATTCTTGACCGAGATTCGTTATTTAACGCCCTTATCGGCAAATTCTTCAAACTCACCGACTGTGGAACGAAGTGGAGATGCTTGTAACTCGTCAAGCCTTGAGTATCCTAACCTGTAAATGACTGTCGTAGAACAGACACTGGCCGTGTTGAAGACGAAACACTACTAGGCTCACTGGCATCTGACTAAACACAAGCGGCACATGTTTAGTTGACACTTCTTGACCAAGATTCGTAATTTGATGTCCTTATCGGCGAATGCTGCAAGCTTATCGACTGCGAAACTATAGGGATATGCTCGACACTCGCAACGCCTTGTGTTTGCAAAGCTGTCAAAGACTGTCGTAGAACAGACACTGGCCGTGTTCCAGACGAAAGACTACTAGACTCAGTGGCAGCTAACAAAACACAGGGCAGCGTATGTTAAGTTAACGCTTTTGACCGAGATTCGTACCTTGACGTCCGTATCGTCGAATGCTGCAAGGTTAAGGACTGCGGAACTGTAGAAATATGCTCGGGATCGCCACGCCTTGTGTTTGCTAAGCTGTGAATGACTGTCGTAGAACGGACACTGGATGTGTTCCAGACGAAAGGCTTCTAGATTAAGTAGCCGCTGACTAAACACAGGGCACCGCAAAATAAGTTGACGCTTCTTGAACGAGATTCGTTCTTTGACGTCCTTATCGCCGAATGCTGCAAGATCATCGACTGCGAAACTATAGGGATATGCTCGGCACTCAGCACGCCTAGTGTTACCTAAGCGGTCAATGACGGCCGTAGAACAGACACAGGTCGTGTTCCAGACGAAAGACTACAAGACTCAGTAGCAGCTGACCAAACGCAGGGCGGCGCATGTTAAATGGACGCTTCTTGACAGAGATTCGTTATTCGACGTCCTTATTGGCGAATGCTGCAAGATCATTGACTGCCGAACTATACGCCTCGCAAGTGGGCTCATTTTCGTCTTCTGCGCATAAGAAAGGAAGTAGCGGTGACGTCAGAACGCCGAACCCTGATTGGCTGATCGCAACCCCCTATCTCAGCGTCGTCTGCTCCTTTGCAACGTCGTCTGCTCGCAACATCGTCTGCGTCTGTCTTGCCTTTCCTGCGACTTTCGGAGCGAACTCGACCTCGCCTTTAAGAGAGGGCAGACGAAATAACTCGAGGGGTACGTTGTTTTTGTCCAACAACTAGCAGACGCGCATCAAGGAGGGAAGTCAAAGGACTCACTGGCGAGGTGTCCCGGGGCGCCGAGGTTTTTTTGCTTAGAACCGAGGCAAGTTCCCTCCCAAATACTTTTCCCCTCCATTCGTGTGCGGCGAGACCCCTATGTCTTTAACGGCGTCGGCGGGTTGGCGCAGTTAACGTCGTCTGCTTTACGTCTGCTAGTCAAAGCGGTCAAAGCGATGGCTGCTTTACCTTTGCTGCGTCTGTCGGAGATTCACCGCTTTTCATCGGCGAGAGTCACCGTTGCCTCGGCAAACATGGAGATAACAAGAGGAAGAAATTGACCCCTTAATCTAAAATTGAGGTCAGCGATCAAAGTATGATACGGGAAGGGTTCACATGGGTCGCGCGGGCATATTCCACTCAGCACGCCAGCCGGTCGTGGGCAGACGGTCGCCGAGTCGCGGAGTGCCTGCTAGGCCTAACTGCCCAGCTCGTTTGGTCTCGTTCGGTGGGATCGTGGCCGTGGGAGCTTTTCCCGGGTGTTTGTGGATCCAGCGTTCTTGTTCGTCGTGGTCTGTTTCAAGTACTTTTTACTTTTTTCTTGCTGCTTGAAGTCGGGACGCGTCAGAAGCGCACGTAAAAAAATAAACGTCCGTGGGTCGTCGCGACCGCGACGCTGTCGTCGTCCATGCTGATTTGATCCTAAGAAGTGCGTAAGACAGCTTCGGAGCTGTCGCAGAATTTCGTCGTAACCTGCGCAAAACTTGCGAAAATTTCGTTTCGTGAATACGAATTTGTTCTTAAGTTTTGTCTTACGCACATTTTTCGCGTAAGATCGTTTCGTGAATCTGGCCTCTGCAGTTCCGAAAGTCGCAGGAAAGGTAAGACAGACGCAGACGACGTAGCGAGCAGACGACGTTGCAAAGGAGCAGACGACGCTCAGATAGGGGGGCGCGATCAGCCAATCAGGGCTCGGCGTTCTGACGTCACCGCTACCCCCTGCGCGAGAAGCAGACGAACTTGCCCTCCGCATAGGTATATGCTCGAGGCTTGCCACGCCTTGTGTTTCCTAAGCTGTCATGGACTGCCGTAGAACAGACACTGGCCGTGTTCCAGACGAAAGACTACTAAACTCCGTGGCTGGTGACTAAACACAGGACGGCGCATGTTAAGTTCATGCTTCTTGACGGAGATTCGTTCTTTGACGTCCTTTTCGGCGAACCCTCCATGCTCATTGACTCCGTAACTTTAGGGATATGCTCGGGGCTAGCCACGCCTTCTGTTTCCTAAGCTGTCAATGACTGTCGTGGAAGAAAAACTGGACGTGTTCCAGACGAAAGGCGCATGGTAAATGGACGCTTCTTCACCGAAACTCGTTCATTCACGTCCTTATCCGCGAATGCTGCAAGCTTATCGACTGTGGAACTTTAGAAATATGCTCGGGACTCGCCAAGCCTTGTGTTTCCTCAACTGTTAATGACTGTCGTAGGACAAACACTGAACGTGTCCCAGACGAAAGACTACTAGACTCAGTGGCATCTGACTAAACGCAGGGTGGCACGTGGTAAATGAACGCTTCTCGACCGAGATTCTTTCTTTGACATCCTCATCACCTGATGCTGCAAGATTATCGACTGCGGAGCTATAGGGATATGCTCGGGACTCGCCGCGCCTTACGTTTCCTAAGCTCTCAATGACTGTCGTAGAAGATTCACTGGCCGTGTCCCAGACGAAAGACTACTAGACTCAGTGACAGCCGACTAAACGCAGGGCGGTGCATGTTAAGTTGACGCTGTTTGACCGAGATTCATTCTTTGACGTCGTTATCGGCGAATACTGCAAGATCATCTACTGCGTAACTATAGGGATATGCTCGGGACTCGCCAAGCCTTGTGTTTCCTAAGCTGCTAATGACTGTTGTAGAACAAGAACTGGCTGTGTTCCAGATGAAAGACTACTAGACTCAGTGGCAGCTGTATAAACGCAGGGAGGTGCAAATTAAATGGATGCTTCTTGGCCAAGATTCGTTCTTTGACGTCCTTATCGACGAGTGCAGCAAGCTTATGGACTGCGAAACTATAGGGATATGCTCGGGATTCGCCACGCCTTCTGTTTGCTAAGCAGCCAATGACATTCGTAGAACAAACTCTAACCGTGTTCGAGACGAAAGACTACTAGACTAAGTGACAGCCGGCTAAACGAAGGGTGGCGCATGTTAACTTGACGCTTTTTGACCGAGATTCGTTCTCTGACGTCGTTATCGGAAAATTCTGTAAGATCATCGATTGCGTAACTATAGGGATATGCTTGGGACTCGCCAAGCCTTGTGTTATTAAGCTGTTAATGACTGTCGTAGAACGAACACTGGCTGTGTTCCAGACAAAATACCTCTAGATGCAGTGGCAGCTGGCTAAACGCAGGTCGGCGCATGCTGAATGGACGCTTCTTGACCGAGACTCGTTCTTTGACGTCCTTATCGGCGAGTGCTCCAAGCTTATCGACTGCGGAACTGCAGAAATAAGCTGAGGGCTCGCCACGCCTTGTGTTTCCTAGGCTGGCAATGACTGTCGTAGAACAGACACCGGCTGTGTTGAAGACGAAAGACTACTAGACTCACTGGCAGCTGACTAAACGCAGGGTAATGGGTTTGACCGAGATTTTTTATTTGACGTCCTTAACGGCGAATACATCAAGATCATCGATTGGGGAACTATAGCGATATGCTCGCAACTCGCCAAGCCTTGTGTTTCCTAAGCTGTCATGGACTGTGGTAAAACTGTGTGGTGCTCCTTAGGGCCACTGTCTTTGGGAGTACCACGCTCGCGGCGAGATGCTCTACCGCGAAGCGG
The DNA here is from genome assembly GCF_016920785.2 of Ixodes scapularis. NCBI lineage: Eukaryota > Metazoa > Arthropoda > Arachnida > Ixodida > Ixodidae > Ixodes > Ixodes scapularis. Next base: position 55,734,963 of record NW_024609838.1, on the reverse strand, counting down.
GTTCGTACTGGCGCGGCATGCTGCTCGTTGAGCGCTATGAGACACCAGCCACGTTGGTAACGGTGATAAACTCAGTTTATTCACAACGAAACAATAAACAACAAAACAATGGCTATAAGCTGGTGAACGCCGTCGGTGTGGAGATCGCCTACGGTCGAACGGTCGTTCACAAAGGTACAAAAGACGGGGTAAACGCTCACCGGTGCGCCGAACGCTTCCCCGTTGTCGCCGCCGCCGAATCCCAGGAAGACGAGCGCGAGGTACTGCTGTTCGCACGTTTTAAGTTAACGGCGGAGGCGAAGTGGCCAATCAAGGAGCGGCACGTCGATCTCCTCTTCGCAGGTGTTCGTAACTAAAATCGCCCTAAAGGGGGAGAGGAGGAAGCCACTCACAGTGGTAAGCAGCGCCCCCTCTCGCTACGTCAGCGCTGCCACCACGGCGTGCCAAAACGCTGACGCGACAGAATGTTGAGGGATCACAATCCCCACAACAGACACTGGCCCTGTTCGAGAGGAAAGACTATTAGACTCAGTGGCAGCTGAATGACCGCAGGGCAACGCATGTTAAGTTGATGCTTGTTGACCGAGATTCATACTTTGACGTATTAATGGGCAAATGCTGCAAGCTCATCGACTGCGGAATTATAGGTATATGCTGGAGGCTTGCCACGCCTTGTGTTGCCTAAGCTGTCATGGACTGTGGTAGAAGAGATAATGGCCGTGTTCCAGACGAAAGACAAGACTCAGTGGCAGGTGACTAAACACAGGGCGCCGTATGTTAAGTTCACGCATCTTGACCGAGATTCGTTCTTTGACGTCCTTACTGGCGAGCGCTGCAAGCTCATCGACTCCGTAACTATACGGATATCCTCGGGGCTAGCCACGTCTTGTGTTTTTTAAGCTGTCAATAACTGTCGGAGAGCAGCCACTGGCCATGTTTAAGAAGAAAGACTGCTAGACTCAGCTGCAGCCGACAAAACGCAGGGCGGCGCATGTTAAATGGACGCTTCTTTACCTAGATTCGTTTTTCATCGTTCCTATCGGCGAATCCTGCAAGATCGTCGACTGTGGAACTATAGGGATATGCTCGGGACTCACCACGCCTTGTGTTTCCTTAGCTGTCAATGACTTATAGAACAACAACTGACCGTGTTCCAGACGAAGGACTAGTAGACTCAGTGGCAGTTGACTAAACACAGGGCGGCGCTTGTTAAATGGACGCTTCTTGAACGAGATTCGTTCTTTGTCATCCTTATCTGGGAATGCTGCAAGCTCATCGACTGCAAAACTAAAGAGATTGTTAAGTTCGGGACTCGCCGCGCCTTGTGTTTCCTAAGCTCTTAATGACTGACGTAGATGAGGCACTGGCGTTTCCCTGAAGAAAGACAACGAGACTCAGTGGCAGCTGACTAAACGCAGGGCGGTGTATGTTAAGTTGACGCTTTTTGACCGAGATTCTTACTTTGACGTCCTTAACGGCGAATACTGCAAGATCATCGATTGCGGAAATATAATGATATGCTCGGGACTCGCCAAGCCTCGTGTTTCCTAAGCTCTCATGAACTGTCGTAAATCAGACACTTGCCGTGTTCCGGACAAAAAAAACTATTAGACTCAGTGGCAGCTGACTAAAGGCAGGGTGGTGCATGTTATGTTGACGCTTGTTGACCAAGATTCGTACTTTGACGTCCTTATCGGCGAATGCTGCAAGCTCTTCGACTGCGGAACCATAGGGATATGCTCGGGATCGCCACGCCTTGTGTTTGCTAAGCTGTCAATGACTGTCGTAGAACAGACACTGAAGGTGTTCCAGACGAAAGGCTTCTAGATTAAGTAGCCGCTGACTAAACACAGGGCACCGCAAAATAAGTTGACGCTTCTTGAACGAGATTCGTTCTTTGACGTCCTTATCGCCGAATGCTGCAAGATCATCGACTGCGAAACTGTAGGGATATGCTCGGCACTCACCACGCCTAGTGTTACCTAAGCGGTCAATGACGGTCGTAGAACAAACACAGGTCGGGTTCCAGACGAAAGAATACAAGACTCAGTAGCAGCTGACCAAACGCAGGGCGGCGCATGTTAAATGGACGCTTCTTGACCGAGATTCGTTCTTCGACGTCCTTATTGGCGAATGCTGCGAGATCATTGACTGCCGAACTATAGGTATATGCTCGAGGCTTGCCACGCCTGTGTTTCCTAAGCTGTCATGGACTGCCGTAGAGCAGACACTGGCCGTGTTCCAGACGAAAGACTACTACACTCCGTGGGAGGTGACTAAACACAGGACGGCGCATGTTAAGTTCACGCTTCTTGACGGAGATCCGTTCCTTGACGTCCTTTTCGGCGAACGCTGCATGCTCATATACTCCGTAACTTTAGGGATATTCTCGGGGCAAGCCACGCCTTCTGTTTCCTAAGCTGTCAATGACTGTCGTAGAAGAAAAACTGGACGTGTTCCAGAAGAAAGGCGCATGGTAAATGGACGCTTCTTCACCGAAACTCGTTCTTTCACGTCCTTATCCGCGAATGCTGCAAGCTTATCGACTGTGGAACTTTAGAAATATGCTCGGGACTCGCCAAGCCTTGTGTTTCCTGAACTGTTAATGACTGTCGTAGGACAAACAGTGAACTTGTCCCAGACGAAAGACTACTATACTCAGTGGCATCTGACTAAACGCAGGGTGGCACATGGTAAATGAACGCTTCTCGACCGAGATTCTTTCTTTGACATCCTCATCACCTGATGCTGCAAGATCATCGTCTGCGGAACTATAGGGATATGCTCGGGACTCGCCGCGCCTTACGTTTCCTAAGCTCTCAATGACTGTCGTAGAAGATTCACTGGCCGTGTCCCAGACGAAAGACTACTAGACTCAGTGACAGCCGACTAAACGCTGGGCGGTGCATGTTAAGTTGACGCTGTTTGACCGAGATTCATTCTTTGACGTCGTTATCGGGGAATAATGCAAGATCATCTACTGCGTAACTATAGGGATATGCTCGGGACTCGCCAAGCCTTGTGTTTCCTAAGCTGCTAATGACTGTCGTAGAACAAGAACTGGCTGTGTTCCAGACGAAAGACTACTAGACTCAGTGGCAGCTGTATAAACGCAGCGAGGTGCAAGTTAAATGGATGCTTCTTGGCCAAGATTCGTTCTTTGACGTCCTTATCGGCGAGTGCTGCAAGCGTATGGACTGCGAAACTATAGGGATATGCTCGGGATTCGCCACGCCTTGTGTTTGCTAAGCAGCCAATGACATTCGTAGAACAAACTCTAACCGTTTTTCAGACGAAAGACTACTAGACTAAGTGACAGCCGGCTAAACGAAGGGTGGCGCATGTTAACTTGACGCTTTTTGACCGAGATTCGTTCTCTGACGTCGTTATCGGCAAATGCTGTAAGATCATCGATTGCGTAACTATAGGGATATGCTCGGGACTCGCCAAGCCTTGTGTTATTAAGCTGTTAATGACTGTCGTAGCACAAACACTGGCTGTGTTCCAGACAAAAGACTTCTTGATGCAGTGGCAGCTGGCTAAACGCAGCAGGTCGGCGCATGCTGAATGAACGCTTCTTCACCGAGACTCGTTCTTTGACGTCCTTATCGGCGAGTACTCCAAGCTTATCGACTGCGGAACTACAGAAATAAGCTCAGGGCTCGCCACGCCTTGTGTTTCCTAGGCTGGCAATGACTGTCGTAGAACAGACACCGGCTGTGGTAAAGACGAAAGACTACTAGACTCACTGGCAGCTTACTAAACGCAGGGTAATGGGTTTGACCGAGATTTTTTATTTAACGTCCTTAACGGCGAATACTGCAAGTTCATCGATTGGGGAACTATAGCGATATGCTCGTAGCTCGCCAAGCCTTGTGTTTCCTAAGCTGTCATGGACTGTGGTAAAACTGTGTGGTTTTCCTTAGGGCTACTGCCTTTGGGAGTACCACGTTCGCGGCGAGATGCTTTACCGCGAAGCGGGTTCGTACTCGCGCGGCATGCTGCTCGTTGAGCGCAATGAGACACCAGTCACGTTGGTAACGGTGATAAACTCAGTTTATTCACAACGAAACAATAAACAACAAAACAATGGCTATAACCTGGTGAACGCCGTCGGTGTGGAGATCGCCTACGGTCGAACGGTCGTTCACAAACGTACAAAAGACGGGGTAAACGCTCACCGGTGCGCCGGACGCTTCCCCGTTGTCGCCGCCGCCGAATCCCAGGAAGACGAGCGCGAGGTACTGCTGTTCGCTCGTTTTAAGTTAACGGCGGAGGCGAAGTGGCCAATCAAGGAGCGGCACGTCGATCTCCTCTTCGTAGGTATTCGTAACTAAAATCGCCCCAAAGGGGGAGAGGAGGAAGCCACTCACAGTGGTAAGCAGCGCTCCCTCTCGCTACGTCAGCGCGGCCACCACGGCGTGCCAAACCGCTGACGCGACAGAATGTTGAAGGATCACAATCCCCACAACAGACACTGGCCCTGTTGGAGAGGAAAGACTATTAGACTCAGTGGCAGCTGAATGAACGCAGGGCAACGCATGTTAGGTTGATGCTTGTTGACCGAGATTCATACTTTGACGTATTTATGGGCAAATGCTGCAAGCTCATCGACTGCGGAACTATAGGTATATGCTCGAGGCTTGCCACGCCTTGTGTTGCCTAAGCTGTCATGGACTCTGGTAGAAGAGATAATGGCCCTGTTCCAGACGAAAGACAAGACTCAGTGGCAGGTGACTAAACACAGGGCGTCGCATGTTAAGTTCACGCTTCTTGACCGAGATTCGTTCTTTGACGTCCTTACTGGCGAGCGCTGCAAGCTCATCGACTCCGTAACTATACGGATATTCTCGGGGCTAGCCACGTCTTGTGTTTTCTAAGCTGTCAATAACTGACGGAGAGCAGCCACTGGCCATGTTTAAGAAGACAGACTGCTAGGCTCAGCTGCAGCCGACAAAACGCAGGGCGGCGCATGTTAAATGGACGCTTCTTTACCTAGATTCGTTTTTGGACGTCCCTATTGGCGAATCCTGCAAGATCGTCGACTGTGGAACTATAGGGATATGCTCGGGACTCACCACGCCTTTTGTTTCCTTAGCTGTCAATGACTTATAGAACTACAACTGACCGTGTTCCAGACGAAAGACTAGTAGACTCAGTGGCAGTTGACTAAACACAGGGCGGCGCTTGTTAAATGGACGCTTCTTGAACGAGATTCGTTCTTTGACATCCTTATCTGGGAATGCTGCAAGCTCATCGACTGCAAAACTAAAGAGATTGTTAAGTTCGGGACTCGCCGCGCCTTGTGTTTCCTAAGCTCTTAATGACTGACGTAGATGAGGCACTGGCGTTTCCCTGAAGAAAGACAACGAGACTCAGTGGCAGCTGACTAAACGCAGGGCGGTGTATGTTAATTTGACGCTTTTTGACCGAGATTCTTACTTTGACGTCCTTAACGGCGAATACTGCAAGATCATCGATTTCGGAAATATAATGATATGCTCGGAACTCGCCAAGCCTCATGTTTCCTAAGCTCTCATGAACTGTCGTAAATCAGACACTTGCCATGTTCCGGACAAAAAAAAAAACAACTATTAGACTCAGTGGCAGCTGACTAAAGGCAGGGCGGTGCATGTTATGTTGACGCTTGTTGACCAAGATTCGTACTTTGACGTCCTTATCGGCGAATGCTGCAAGCTCTTCGACTGCGGAACTATAGGGATATGCTCGGCGCTCGCCACGCCTTGTGTTTCCTAAGTTGTCAATGACTGTAGTAGATGAAACACTGGAGGTGTTTCAGACGAAAGGCTACTAGGCTTAGAGGCAGCTTACTAAGCGCAGGGTGGCGCATGTTAAGTTGACGCTTCTTGACCAAGATTTGTTCTTTGACGTCCTTATCAGCGAATGCTGCAAGCTGATCGACCGCGGAACTATAGGGATATGCTAGGGACTCGCCAAGCCTTGTTTCCTAAGCTGTTAATGACTGTCGCAGAACAAGCACTGACTGTGTTCCAGACGAAAGACTACTAGACTCAGTGGCAGCTGACTAAACCAGGGACTCAAACCGAAAAATATATTTCGGTTACGGTTATGGTTACCGCTTCCTTTTGATAGCGGTTTCTTTTCGATTTTTTACGGTTTTATTTTTTATGGTTTTGCTTACCAGTACACGTTCTGAAAAACCGGTTTATTTCGCTTTTTATAATTGTTTAATTGAAATGCTAGGCCACCGTTTTATTTTAAACGGTTTGAAGCAGTCCCAGATATCCAACAACTTAAAATTCACAGAACTCAGAAAGGTCTCAATACTTCTAAATGGTCAAAAGTTGAAAACAGTTCTGGCTCCAACGGTAGTTCACTACATCTACTTACATTATAGTTTGATACCCGCGCACGCATGTTACTTCCGCTACTCGGGGATCATCGCATTCTATATAATAAAAATGAAAATAAGCATCCCTACTTTGTTTTTCGACAGCGTTTGTAAACAGCCCCAAAAACCTCTCCCCATGGGAGGTGGAAAAACCATTTCCACCGCCCCGTCGTTGTAGTTCATTTCAACCTAAAACATGCAGAAGAGTCTTCGCCTACACTCAAAAAACTACCAGAACTATAGCCGCCCTCCAGTAAATTGATATTGATATTGATATTTATTTATTTCGTGCCCAAAAACAGCATAATGGTTTTGACATTGGTGCACAGAAGTCAGATTCCTATGAAACATGCAAACATATGGAAACCACAATAGTTATATTAGAACAGTCAGCATAATACAACAGTCGTAACAAAGTACATAAAATACACATCAGGTGTTAAAGGTAAAATAAGGCGGGAAAAAAAAATCGTGCTGGACAAGGAGGTTGCATGATGTCTGAATACAATAGATCGGTGACTCCTTTAATCGCATGTCGGGGTGAACACGTCGCACTGTCGCGTGAATTTCGTTGGCACACGTAACGTTATGCTGCCCAAAAGGTCAGGTACGTCAATTACACCCTGGATAAGCTTTTGTAGAAAAGCCGCATCTCGGCAATGCCTTCAGTCATCCAAAGTGCTGAGATTCAAAATCTTAAGCAGAGAATGGTGGTCGAAGTAAAGTCTCCTGTGGAAGTACCGATCATAGACTATGCGAACCAAACGCCTTCGCGCCGCTTCAATACGTCTACATTCAGTCTCCGTTAAATGGTTCCACACGACAGAAGCGAATTCGAGCCTGGCCTGACCAGAGCACAAAATAAACGTAATATGGCCTCAGGTGCTTGGAAGTGCCGAGTCAAACGGGAGATCATACCAAGCATTTTGAAGCCGGTACCACAAATAGTAGTTACATGAGAACTGAACGTCAGTTTCCAATCGACTAACGCCCGAGGTCACTGATCAATACTGCCAAGTGAAATGAAGCAATAAAATTGAAAGCTGGGCTATTTGGCGAAAGTAAAACATAATGTAAATGCAATAGCCCAAAACAAGGAGGACTAAGCAGAGGAACGAACTGCACAGTAACAACACAAAGAGCTGTAAAAATATCTAATGCGTTGTTCGTTCCTTTCCCTAGTCTTTGTTGTTGTGCCATGTTACACCCACGTCATGTTTTTTTTGTTTTGTTTTTTCAAGCAATTGCCTATGGCTATCGAAGCGCATGTCTCTCGCTGGCCGATTCTTGTACGCTAGAAACGTGGTGCATTTTATATTGAAAAAAAGAAAAAATATAGTGCGGACGCAAAAAAAATGAAAATAATGCGCGGACGCGCATATATATATATATATGCGCGATATATATATATATATATATATATATATATATATATATATATATATATATATATATATATATATATATATATATATATATGTATATATATATATATATATATGTATATATATAGATATATGTATGTATGTATTGTTAGGTCGAAAGGAAAAGCTGGATTTCGACCGGTGACCCCAGATCGTGTGCAGCGCTAGAAGCTCGTGCTGTGCCCCGCCGTTGGTCGAACCGTCATATTGGCGACACCACTGTAATCGTTCCTCGCTCATTGTATAAACGCGATCTATTCCTCAACAGTCTTCCAGGTTGGTAGAGGTCAGCGATACCCTACCTCTTGTACTTCCCGGCAAGACCTAGCGCATTGCAGAGGTCATACCGCCCGACAGCCCAACATGCCTGACGACGAGGGCAACGGAAGCCTGCCCCGTGCGCCCTCCGTACCCATCAAACACCGCCAGCGGGACCATGAGTTAATCACTGGAAACGGCGAATGAGGCGTCGAAGACTGGCTTAAAAGATACGAACGGGTGAGCCAGCACAACGGATGGGACGATACTTTTAAGTAGGCCATTGTCGTATTTTTTTGAAACGATGCAGCCCTTCGATGATACGATAGCCACGAAGAGGTAATAAATTCCAGGGATGGATTTAAGACATCTTTCGCTGACGCTTTGGCCAGCCGGAACAGCGCAAATAAAGGGCCCAAGACCAATTGCTGCACCGGTACCAATCGACAGCCGAGTCATCCACAGCCTACATTGAAGATGTTCTCCGACTGTTCCACCCAGTGGATCCCCAGATGAGTGAAAATAACAAGATCCGTCACCTTTTCAAGGGCCTATTACAAGAGTTTTTTTCCCATCGCCGCCCCGATATCTCCAAAAACAGTGGCCAGTCTTTTGTCAGAATGTCGAATGTACGAGGAATTAGACCACGTGCGAATCCTTAAAATGCCTTTTGGGCGTCTCCCTGAGGTGTCTTCAGGATTAGACAATGACACCAGTCTGTCAAACTTGATACGGACCATCATTCCTGAAGAGATACGTTTCTTTCTGGGCTAGCAGCGCACAACGCCGCCCGTTTCGCAACCACCAATTCAAACTCATGACATCGCATCAACTGTCTGCGACGAACTCCGTGCTGTCCTAGAGCCCTTGCACAAACCTCCATCTGTCTATGTACCAACAGCACCTCCCACACACCGTTCTGCGCCTACCAAGCATTTACAGCCCCACCCACTGAAAATACCCTGGCACACCCAAAAGACGCGTCGCCGAGCGGATATCTGGAGAACCGACGATAACCGGCCAGTATTGTTTTACTGCCACACCTCTGGCCATGTTCTCCGGTATTGCCGACGCCGTATGGGAGACACTTATCGCTGCCCTTCTCGGAATCAATGCCAGGGTATCATCGAAGAAAACAGTCTCTCCAGCAATACTCACCGCAGTGATAACTTCGCTTCCCGGCCTTTCGCAACACCCTCAACTTCGTCCCTCCAACATTAACGTCAGACGAGCCCCTTATGACCACCACTCTCCAAGCTCTGTCGCGCCAGCTGAAGCCCGTCGTGATCGTCCACCCTCGCCTTTTCCTGCTCGTAGCCGTTCCATTTCGCCCTTCAATGACGCTTTGCCTTCCACCTCCCACAAGTCAAACTGAACGCCACAGCCTGCATCGACAATGGAGGTCAGGCTGCATCAGCATAATTTCTCGCAAATTCTCCGTTTGTGGGACCGACTAACATACCTGTGGAAATTGGACGGCAAACATTTCATGCTCTAATAGACACTGGCACAGCCAAATCGTGTATTCCTGAACATCTCCGACGACACTTGGGCAAAGTACTTACGCCCCCCTGGTGGACACCTGTTACGTATGGGTAACCGCGAATTGGTCCAGCCGCTCGGATACTGTTCCGCGTCAGTGATGGTAGGCCGCAGTCAATATGTTATACTACTCACTGTCCTGAGAAGTTGCATCGCGGACATCATCCTTGGATGAGATTTCTGATCTTCCACCGCCGCTTTCATAGACTGTGCGAACTTTGAAATTCATTTCAGCCCTTCAGAGGACGCTAATGAACATTTTGAAGCACCACTAGCCGCTCTTCACATTGAACTTGATTTACTCCTACTGCCCCAGTCGGCAGGCGTTGCAACTCTCGTCGTCGCCAACCCAGTCGCAAGTACTGTCGCTCTCATCGAACCTCTTCATACCTGTCAAGCGAAAAAAGGAATTGTGATTCCTTATTCCCTTGCCCGCATTGCAGACGATAAGTGTCACATATGGAGAAAGAACACGTCAACCCATCCTCAAATCCTCCCCCGAAGAACGCGCATTGCTACCCTCCACGTGGATAAGGAACACCGCTTGGCTGCACTACCCACGACTGCCGGTCATACCAGACCAATGGCGGAAAATAACGTCACCGAAAAACTGGAGAGGATGATCGCCTCAACCGTCGTCCAAGCCGAACGTCTCAAATAGCGCACTCTTCTTGCATCATATAGCAGTGTCTTCGATTTCACTGACCAGATATTAACGCGTACGACACCTGTGGAGTATCATATCGACACCGGTGACTCCCCACCACTCAGAAGCAGACCATACTGAACATCCGCTGCAGAACGAAGAGTGATACAAAATCACATCACTGACATGCTGAAGAAAGGAGTGATCGAGTCCCTGTTCGGGTCGCCGGTCGTTCTCGTAAAAAAGAAGGATGGTACCTGGCGCTTCTGTGATGACTATCGCCGCCTCAATAAAGTGACTCGAAAAGACGTATACCCACTTCCCCGGATAGATGATACGCATGACACACTACAAGGCTCGTCATAGTTTTCATCCATGGACCTCCGAAGTAGCTATTGGGAAGCTCCAGTTACTGCGGCTGATAAACCTAAAACAGCATTTATAACACATGAATTCCTTTACCACTTGAACGTTATGCCTCTCGAGCTCTGTAATGCGCCTGCGACATTCGAGCGCATGATGGACGTTCTCCTTCGTGGTTCTCTTGGAACATCTGCCTTTGTTACCTGGACGATATTGTTGTCTTTTCTTCAAACATCAACGACCACCTGTCTCGTCTCCGCATGGTCCTTGACTGCATGCGTGCCGCTGGATTATAATTGAACTAAAAAATGTATTTTTGCCGCCAAGAAAATCAAAGTGCTTGGTCACCTGGTGAGCGCAGGTGGAATACGCCCAGACCCAGACAAAACAGGAGCTGTGGCCTACTTCCCCGTCTCACAAAATGTCAAGGACTTGAAAACATTTCTGGGCTTATGCGCGTACATCAAAAAAATTATTTCCGGATTTTCTCATATTGCTGAGCCGCTTAATCAACTGCTAGGCAGAGACGCATCATTTGAAAGGGGCCCACACCAGGAAACAGCGTTTGAAACACTCAAGACAGCATTAACGTCGGCTCTAGTTTTTGGCCACTTCGTCGAAGGTGCCAACACCGATAATCGAATCGATGCCAGTGGCTACGGTATAAGCGCCGTCCTCGCTCAAAACCACAATGGTCAGCAACCTGTCATTGTCTATGCTAGCCGAACACAGGACAATGGCGAACACAACTTTTTGACTACTACTGAAAGAGAATGTTTAGCCGTCATCTGTGCTGTCGCCAAGTTTCGTCCCTATTTCTATGGATCCCTATTTCGTATTGTGACTGATCACCACGCGCTTTGCTGGTTGACTAGCCTAAAGGATCCCTCGGGACGTCTAGGTCGACGTCATCAAAGCTTCAAGACTGCCTTTTCACCGTCGTCTACAAATCAGGGAAACTACACCTACGCTGACGGATATCTCGATGTCCTCTTGCCGAAGACACAAACATTTCTCTCCAGACACAAACCTCACATGCTACAGCAACTCTCGATAACATCAACAGGCTTTAGCGCAATTGTCTGACGATTCCTTGAAACCGCTGATTCATTATTTACAAGGCGTCGCAACATCCTGCACTCAGCGCACTAAACGACGCGCCCGTATCTTCATTATTCAGGATAATGTCTTTTATAGACGCAACTATGAGTCCCACCGACGACAATGGCTTCTTGTGGTTCCGCGACATTTAAAGAGACAAATTATTCAAGGGAATCACGATGACCCCACAGCCGCTCACCTCGGCTTTGCTAAAACATATTTCAGAATACGCGCTAGATTCTTCTGGACTGGCATGCGCCGTGCCATTAATAAGTATGCTCGCGTATGACATTCATGCTAGACCAAGAAAAGACCCACAACAGCACCTCCTGGGCCTCTCCAACCCCTTTCTCCACCGAACCACCCATTCGATCGCATTGGAATTCACTTTCTGGGGCCCTTCCCCCAGTCGCAAACCCAAAACCGATGGATCACCGTAGCTATCGACTAATTAACACGCTACGCCGAAACCAAAGCGCTCCCGACCGCCACGGCCCTTCATGCAGCGGATTTCTTTCTTCATTCCATCCTTCTCCGACAAGGCGCCCCCCCCCCCCCCCCCCCCCCAGTCCATCATCACAGACCGAGGAACGCCTTTTGTTGCAAACCTCCTCCATGAAGTTTGCCGCCTTGCGAGCACTATTCCTCACGTCACGACCGCATACCATCCCCAAACGAATGGCTTGGCAGATCGATTTAATCATACGCTAGCCGATATTATGTTCATGTATATTACTGACGATCAGGACAACTGGGATTTTATTTTTCCCTACGTTACATACGCTTATAACACCAGTCGTCAAGTCAGTACTGGTTACTCCCCTTATTATCTCCTATAAACTCGCGAGCCGTTATCTACCATTGACACATTGCTGCCATATATAGACGATTCTTCTCTCGATAATTACGCCCAAGGCGTTCTCTACCGTGCTGATGAAGTCAGACACCTCTCACATATTCGCACGCTTGCATCCCAACAACAAATCATTCGTTACGCCTAGCACCACCCTCCAGTTTTGTACAATATCGCTGAAGAGGTTCTTGTTCGGACAACGTCCAGCCAGCGCGGAAAATGCGAAAAGCTCCAAAAGCAACTCCGAGGCCCTTTCCGTATTTCTCGCCAGCTGTCACCTATGAACTACGAAGTAACTGCGGTACCTCCGCCACGAGACAAGCGCACAAACTCTACTGATATCGTCCACATCGCCCGCCTCAAACCCTATCACCGCCAACCTCTATAACCGCAAGGGCCGGTGGATCGGCCCTCTTCGCAAGGGGAAATACCTGTTAGGACGAAAGACGAAGCTGGATTTCGACTGGTGCCCGCAGATCTCGTGCAGCCCTATAAACTCGTGCTGTGCTCGGCCGTTCCTCGAACCGTCACATTGGCGACACCACTGTAATCGTTCCTCGCTCATTGTATAGACCCCATCTATTAATCAACAGACTTCCAATATATATATATATATATATATATATATATATATATATATATATATATATATATATATATATATATATTGTAGCGTGTTCCGCTTGCCAGCTGTTTATTAGCCGGACAAGACGTCCGGTTTCTTTGCTGGCTTGCTTCGAACTTCTTGCCCGAGCGCTCGCATTGCGCGACCTGCGGCCTCGTTCTCCTTCTCATCGCTACATTATCCCCCCTCCCATTTTTTTTCCTCTCCTTGTAGTGGGAATTAACGAAGTCCTTCGTACGGTGATAGCCGGTCACGGTGAACCACGAGCAGACGTGATCGATCATTGCGACGTATGCGATATACCACGTCGTTGAGCCGTTCGACGATCGTAAAGGGTCCTTGCCAATGGCGCTGAAGCTTCGGGGACAGTCCTCTTTTACGGGTGGGGTTGTACAGCCATACCTTATCACCTGCTGAAAACGGGCGTGTTGCAACATGTGCGTCGTACTGAGTTTTCATACGAGCGAGCCCACTTGCCAAACGTTGTCGGGCAAATGCATGCATCCGGTCTAGGTTCGCTCTCAGGTCGCTTACGTGAGACACATGGTCTTTGGCCGGTTCTGATGCTCGTGGGATGGCAATTTCACAGGGCATACGAAGATCACGGCCAAATAGCATCGTGGCGGGCGTGTAGCTGGTGACCTCATGAGCAGCTGTACGGTATGCGTACAGAAACAGAGGCACGATGTTATCCCAGTCGTCTTGGCGGTCATTTACAAACATCGATAGATGCTGTAAAATGGTGCGGTTCATCCTCTCCACCAGGCCGTTCGACTGCGGGAGGAGTGGCGTTGTTCTCGTCTTTGTGATATTGAAGATTTCGCAAACCTCTTGGAAGACTCGCGATTCAAAGCTCCTTCCTTGGTCTGAGTGGATGCTCGGTGGGGCTCCGTACCTGGTAATCCAATTCCTTACGAGAGCGTCGGCGATCTCGGAGGCGGTCTGACTTTGGATGGGAATAACTTCGGGCCACTTGGTGAAATAGTCTACAATTACGAGCAGGAACCTGTTTCCAGACTTAGACCGAGGAAACGGCCCCAGTACGTCGATGCCGATACGCTCAAAGGGTGCCCCCTTCACATTTTCTTGTAGTGGTGACCGTTGTTTTATGTGGGGCCCTTTACGCGATGCACAGATGTCGCACTAACGGCACCACTGCTTTACGTCATTGTGGCATTGCAGCCAGTAGAACCGTTGACAAATCTTTTTGATCGTGCGGTTCACACCAAAGTGTCCTCCTTCTGGGCTGCTGTGCAGTTGTTGAAACACCTGGGAGCAGAGCTTGCGTGGCAACAGCAGCTGCCAGACGACAGAACCGCCAGCAGCTGACTCCCAGCGTCGGTAGAGAAGGTTGTCGTGCAGAAACAGAGAGTCCCATTGAACCAAGTAACTCTTGATGGCAGGAGACAAACCGGACACTTCTTTAGATCGAGGTCTGTAGTTCTTCTTCTTCCATTGGACTAGGGGTCCGATATCTGGATCGTCAAGTTGAGCGACACGAAGGTTTTCCAATGTCCACGCTTCGTTAGTGCAAGGCAGGTTCTGCAGTGAGTTGATTGACATAAAGCTGCGTTTTGCAATGCTTAAACACTGTTTGCACTTCTCATTGCACGGTCGTCGTGAAAGACTGTCGGCATTTGTGTGAAGCGCGCCAGCACGATGTTGAATCTCGAAGTCGTATTGATGAAGACGCTCCAGCCATCGGGCGACCTGTCCGTCAGGGGTCTTGAAGCTTAGCATCCAGGTTAAGGATGCGTGGTCGGTACGAATAATGAATTTCCGGCCCAATAAATAATGATGAAAATGAGTTACGGCCTTGATGATAGCCAACAGTTCGCGTCGGGTGGTACAGTAATTTCTCTCAGGCTTGGTGAACACTTTGCTATAATAAGCGATGACTCGTTCATGCCCATCCTGTTCTCGCGATAAGACTGCGCCAACTGCCAGAGCACTAGCATCGGTGTCGAGTATAAACGCTGTGGTGTCTTTTGGGTAGGCAAGCGTTGGTGGAGACGTGAGCGCTGTTTTTAATGTCTCAAATGCGGGCTGACGTTCTGGAGATCAGAGAAAGTTGGTTTTTTTTCTGTTAATGCATACAACGGTTTGGCAAGGTGAGCGAAATTGGGGACGAATCTTCGGTAGTAAGATGCCAGCCCGATGAAGCTTTGTATGTCAGTGGTGGATGTCGGTGTCGGCCACTCAGCAAGAGCAGATAATTTGCGAGGGTCCGTGAAAACCCCATCCGCTGAAATTATGTGGCCGAGGTATTCGACTTGTCTGGTGAACAACAAACATTTCTTCGGCGTCAGCTTCAGATTCGCATGTTGTAGCCGTGCAAACACTCTCTCGAGGTTCGCCAGATGGTCAGAGAATGTTTTGCCAAAGACAACAATGTCATCAAGATATACGAGACAGATTGTGCCTATGAGACCGTTCAAAACAGATTCCATTAGTCTCTGGAATGTAGCAGGAGCATTGCAGAGTCCAAATGGCATAACTCTGAATTGGTATGAGCCACTACCTGTGGTGAATGCAGTCTTCTCGCGATCGCCCGGATGTACTGGGACCTGCCAATATCCACTCTTGAGGTCAAGCGTAGAAAACCACGTGCATCCTGCAAGAGCGTCCAAGATGTCATCGGTTCGAGGCAAAGGGAAAGAGTCCTTCTTAGTGACTTCATTAAGTCGTCTGTAGTCTACGCAGAATCGTGTTGACCCGTCCTTTTTTTTCACTAGTGTAACTGGTGAAGACCAAGGGGAACATGCCGGCTCAATCACGCCCTGCTGTAGCATCGTCTTTACCATGTCGTTGACGTATGACCTCTGAGCGAGAGGAACGCGCCGAGGAGGCTGCCGTACTGGAGCAGCATATCCTGTCACGATTTGGTGTGTTGCTGCTGTCGTCAGCCCCAAATCTGTATCGCCTGTGCTGAAAAGGTTTGGAAATCGTTCAAGTAGCTGCCGAAGCTGATCAGCTTCTGTCTTGTCCAGCCCAAAAGTTGCCCTCTCGTAGAGCGGCAACAAGTGCGCAGCTAAGTTGGTAGACAATACGTGGAAACAAAGACACGGGGACGTGGGATTTATTGGCATCCCGCTGTCACAGAGCACCGTTACCGTGGCAGCACCCAAGGGAAAGGAATCAGTTTCCAAATGCAGTAGACCAGCGTTGAAGTCGAGTACACAGTTGTGTGCCTTAAGAAAATCGACGCCGAGGATGCATAGCTCATCGACAGCCGCGACGACAACAGGCAGCGTAACTTGAAGGCTTCCCACGCTAAAAGGCACAGTTGTGCAGCCCAGTACAGTTATCATCTCCCCTGTGGCGGTTTGAAGAGCGCATTTTTTGGGGTTTGGTGGGACGAGTCGGTTCGCCTTCAGGAGAACTTCAGGGCGGATGACAGATGTTGTTGCCCCCGTATCGACAAGTGCGCGCACGGGCACACCGTCGACGATACCCTGGAGGTAGATAGATGCCATTGATGAGGCCAAGGCACGAGTTGATGTTATTCGCCTTTGCGTTGGCAATGTTGGGCTCCGGCTAGCAATACGAGGGTCGTTCTTAGGACATTGTGCCCGCGTGTGACCTGGCTCGTAGCAGTTCCAGCACACGAGAGCTGGAGTCGCCTGCATTTTCATAGCTTGTGTCTGCGGTTGCATAAAGAGTTGCAGTGACGTGGATCGAGAGGCCTGTCGAGCAGCTTCTACCTCCAGGGCACAAGTGTGTGCGGCCTGTAGAGTCTGTGGGCGTGCTAAGCGAACGGCGTCTTGCACATCGACAGACAAGATAGCATCGATGAATGACATGGTGGCGACTGCTTGAATTGTCTCGTCTGGGCAGCCGGGGAAGGCAAGACGCGCTAGATGTTCGATATCATCGGCGAGTTGAGAGATCGTTTCAACCGTTGACTGCCGGCGGTTGCGGAGCTGCGCGTGGTGGAGATAGCGGAGCGGCCCGTCCCCGAAACGTTCGTCCAATGCTGCCACCAAGGCCTGGTAGGATTGGCGAGCTTCAGATGGAAGGTGATGCAGTATACTCAACGCTGGTCCGGCAAGATGAGCGGCCAAGGCTTTAGCCTTTTGAGCCTCAGCCCAATTGTTCGCATCAGCGATGAGGATGAATTGTGTTTTGTAAGGTCCCCAAGGAGTGGTACCGTCGTACGTTGACGGTTTTAGCCTCATGCTTGGGTGTCCGACGAGGGCCTGGGCTGGAACGATACCGGTAGGAGGTTCCTCGAGTGCGGGGAGCCGAGCTTCTAAGCGCTCCAGACGGTCGGTGAGGGAGGCGGTCATTTCCTGAAGCACTGACGTTGAGCTCTGCAGAAGGTTGCTCTCCCGCGCGGCGTAGACGGCCTCGAGTCGCTCCTAGTGGTTCGTGATTAAACCCGTAAGTTGGGAAGCTTGCGGGTCCGACAGGGCCGTATTTTCGGCGGTAGTATTGGTGGTGTGGTCGAGCGGAGGGCCGGAAGCAGGTTCCATGATCCGGGGAAGGCGTTGACCAGAGCGGAGCTCCACTTCTGACACCAAATGTAGCGTGTTCCGCTTGCCAGCTGTTTATTAGCCGGACAAGACGTCCGGTTTCTTTTCTGGCTTGCTTCGAACTACTTGCCCGAGCGCTCGCATTGCGCGACCTGCGGCCTCGTTCTTCTTCTCATCGCTACAATATATAAATGAGATCTTCAAGTTGTGGGGAGCCGAGGCGTTCGCATATAAGTAAAGAAACCACCGAGGTTCAAACAAACTTGGATAGTTTAATCGGACGTTTCGGAGGGGGACGCTCCTTCTTCAAGCGTGACATAAAAGTGAATAGGGTTACATGGTGCCCGAGATTCTCACTCGCAGAGGGAGAGGAGAAAGCAGTACATGAGAGGGGACGACAGAAGGCACAACATAACAACACAAATGCCCCAAAAAGGGACCGCAACAGCAATTATATTTGAAGTTAAGATTTACGACAGGCGGAACACAACGATGTCCCCAGCCCCGAAAAACCTCCCCCGATGGCGGACCTGCGATGGCAGGGCCCCAAAGGCAAGAAGCTACCCGCGGCCGGCAGAGCGAGGCATCTGGGGCGGACCTCCGCCCGCCCCGCCACCGACGAGTACCGCACACTTGCTCCCTTGCCCGTCTGACTCCTACACCGGACCAGAAGCGCCAAAGGGCGCCGCTCACGATACATCTGCAAGACAAAGAGCGAGAGGGGGGCAGAGAGGGGGGGGATTGGAAGGCGCGACAGTTTGGCCATTCACACGAGCTGTACGCAACTCGGTCTCCCCGGGCTCCCATTAATGCCATACTTGACCGCGTCGAATTTGTATATGAGATGGGCTTCCTTGAGCTCCCGTTTTAGGTTTGATCTACCCTATTGAAAAAACGTACAAGAAACAAACCTGCTGCTTGTAGAGTTCTGGTATGGCACCAATATAATTTCTTTGTGTTATGCATGCAGCTAGTTTGGTTTGGCGTTCTGCATAACTGGAGATACCGGCACCGCTATGGCTCCGGGTCTGTCTATACTGGCAGCCACGTTGTTTGCCGATATGATTCGGTGTGGCTGGTATGATTTTGCGTCCGATGACGTAGGCGACTGCCGTCTTTCCAACAAAACGCTTATACCACAGGACCACCGGTATAACCAAATCACAAATGCAGAAAGGCGACCGCCATCTTCCAACAAAAACGTCCATCGTTCACCACCGCTATCGTTACATACACCATACATGTCGAAAAAGAATATAAGCCACGTTTACACGAATGCGACTTAGTCGCATTGAATCCAGTTGCCGCATTCAATATGCGGTCATGTAAACGGCATAATGCGCAAAGCGCATCGCATTTTGGAACGGGGAGGATTATCGGAAGGCGCTCGCTGCGGGAGCGAGTGAACAGCTGAGAACATGGCGGCGGCCAACCTCGTCGGCGGCGCGGAGAGCGGTCCCGCAGTTTTTTTTCCCGAGAACGCAAGCTTTTATTGCGATCATAAGTAAGCGGAATATAGCGGAGCTGCTCGGTGAGGGCGGCCCCGCCCAAACCTTTGCGAAGTGCGACTTGCGCGTCCGAAGGGGTCACAAAGGCTTCGGTGCAAGCACAAATGACACCGAGAGCTCCGAGCACTGTAGAGCACTGCATGGTAGCGCAGAACGAGCAGCACCTACCTCGGTGCAGTTCCTGGCTCCGCAAGAGCCTCTCGGACTCGGGGTCCGGTTGGTCCGGTCGCGATCGGCGAGGTCCAGCGCGGCGAAACGCGGAGGCTTCCTGAAAGCGTGCACACACACGTCGCCTCTCGTTCAGAGTGAACCGGCGGCCCGGCCTGGAGTCCTAAACGCCTTCCGTCTCCCAACTTCTTCCACAGCACCGAAGACAGCGGGCACGATCTTTACGTTCAATGAATGCGTCGAAAGGCCTCCACGTGCGATGCACCGGAAAACGTGGTGCGGCTGCTGCCGGAACGGAACTGCATAACTTCGAGCTTTGAGTCAACGTGCACGGCAACAAACCGATCGTGACACCAAGCCGCGGATACCGCATCGCCGGTCGACAGCGGCAAACGGCCCGTTGCTCGTATCGTGGGCCGTTACTCGTACTCGGCCAACTTGGCGTCTTTTCGTGGCCCCTCGCGCCGTCGCAACCAGCCACAAACCCGACAAACCCACCAGCTCGAAACCCTAGCGACCGTAGCCTGCGTTGGAGAAAAGCGAAACCGAAACTTAAAGCTTCCGCCCAGTGGCTTCCGCTGCCGCTGCTTTTCTAACTTCGCGGCTTCCACTTCCGGTCGTCGCGGAGATGGCGAAGATAGAGCGGTGTGGGGGGTCGTTGGCTCGTTTACGGTTACGGGACAGATGGTTTGCGGTCCGTTTCTACTGCGTCTCTGGCTCTCAACTGGACGGCTCCTCTCATAGTTCAACCAGGCGTGGTCAGCCTGCGTCAGGCCAGCTCGACTCGTCCGATCGCCGGACCGCAGGCGACTCCCAAGTACGGCCGTTAGGCCTAGGATCCGAAGGCCTAGGATCCGTGAAGCGGTAAGCGAATCTCGTCCCGTTTTCGTTCCACTTTTAAATTACGTTAGGTGCGCTACAGTATAAGCATGCGTGCCAAGTGTTCGTGACAATTTTGAACTAGAATAATTGTGCTTCATTGCGGTCATTTGCCGAAAATGTAAATCGAGCAATGAACGAGGAGCCCTGCTTGAAAACGGTGTATGTAACGATGTTAACTTCTACCTGGGCGGCTAAAAAAAAAAAGTCAGGACTGGTTACGGTTGGATGCGAGGCTGGTCCCAATGCAATGGTAAGCACTTAGAGCGCCTTTCTGAACGGCATGTTAGCAATATAGCGATCAACGAGACGAGCGGCGGCGAGAAGCTACGAGAGCCGGCGCCGAGCGCTGAAGATTTCTCACTCTCGTTGCTTGCGCCACTCGGTTGACTCGGTTCTTGGGCTTCTAGGAAACGTCGCGCTCATCGCCTTGGTCGCTCGCACCAATCGCTTTTATAATGTGTGTCTCGTCGCGTGGCTGACTGCCGTGTTTATTCGAATATAAGTCGACCTTTTTTTTTTTTTTTTCTTCTCGGAAATTGTGATTAAAGAATTTCGACACCTACATTCGCGACCAAATTTTGCGACCCTACCGGAGGCATGAAGCTATCGAGTCACCGAGCCGGCGTTGCCGTAGAGCCGCGCCGCTTCTTGTTTCAAAAAGCTTTTGGTAACCGAAATGGCTCGCCGCCCGCGGTGGCCCGTGCCGCTATCGCGCGCACCCCTCGGCGTCGGATTTCGACATCGCGCCTCTAGCGTTCCCCTTGCTGGGCAACGGGTAAAGAGAGGAACGCGATGCGCCATGCACTTTACGCTCCATCCTCGCAAACGCGCACAAAAAAAAAAAAGTGCTATTTTTGTTAGTTGCTTGAGGCGGCTCGGCTCGCGTGTTGCTCATGGCGGCACGGCGGCTTTGCTTGCGTCATTGTAGTTTGTCTTCCGTCGCTTCGCACCTTTTTTCGTTTCTTGTCGTCATTTTACAACGGTGTCAGTGAAGTATTGTTGCGAATTTGCGAGGATGTCTACCCAGCTGACGAAGCTTCGGACGATGATAACATGTCCAGAAGTTCTGACGGTGATGAAGTTTTTGGCATCGCCCCGTGATTTAGCTGAGAGTGATGTAAATAAAGGTTTTTTTCTTCCTTTTGCCCAAAATTTCCCCTGTTCTTAAAAATATAAAAAAAAGGTCGACCTATATTTGAATTTTTTTTTTTGTTGTTGGTGGATTCAATAAATAGGGTTCGGCCTATTTTCGAGTAAATAGGGTAACTTTAATTTTTATTTTGGGTTACGTCGGACGCAACTCGAATGCTTGACAGTTACGTTGGGCGTAACCTTAATTTTTATTTCGGGTTCCGTCGGACGTAACGTTAGACACTCCGTTACACTTAAGGAAAATAGGGGCTGCTGGTTCATCAAATAAACCAACCATTTGTGTTTAGTTAAAATGCATCACCGACCTCAAAAAAAAAAAACTGCTATCCTAGAGTTTATGCTATAGGAATGTAGCGTTTCAGATAAATTTGTTAATTTTCACTTGTAGTCCCTGCCCCCTCCAGATACATCTGGCCTAAAGCAGTGTTCCGGATCTCCTTCCAAGACCTCAGGCGGGTCGTCATTCAATCCATGAGTCGGCCGCGTCTCATGGGCGTGTTGCTGGTGCTTACTGGATGGTGTTACCGAGGGAAAAGTGGTCATGCTTGGGAAAGGCAAGTATGGCCGCCGTAAGTATACATATTGTCTTTACCTTTGCTCGAATCCACTTTTAAGAAATGCACAGTTCGCATGTGTGCATCTCTCAATGTTTCCACAGTCGGCTGTTTTTTTTGTTTTTTTTGAGTGCTCTAACTCTGTCAGCGCTAGTTTCTCTAGATCATGTAAATGGGATGCAACACTAAACCACATATGCTCTTGCAACAAACAGTGCTGTGCAGAAGAACAGTGGAATTTACTCTAGCTTTATAATGCAGCACAAAATAGTTGACTCCAAGTATAGCTACTTTTGTGACTCCGTTTAACCAAAAGCTCTGCCGAAACAAACTTGCCGCCTTATAGGTAGTGCAAAGGAACCTCGCGTGCCTAACCTGGAGAAGGGCATTTTTTTCATATGTCAATTTTTTCTTAAACCAATACCTTCAGCCTCCTTGAAATGTTAACATCATGTGACACACGGAAGAGCAGTAAACTCTTTAATGTTGGCGAACCTTTAATTTTCGCGGCCATTAATTTTGCAGAATTCAGTGGCTGCGATTATGTCCTCTGTGACCGATTCGAGAAGAAATAGGAGCCACCAAGATAAGGGGGTTTTACAGCACATCGGAGGAAAGAGGAAGTCACTTATGTTTGTATGCAGGAGTAAAACCAACAACAACACTCATGGTGTCGACACTTTGTAAGCCTATCTGTGTCTATTGAATGATATCAATTTTGTTTTAGTTCGTTAAACATTGTTGCCTGTACATTGTGGGATGTCGTCTTCAACACAAGCAGTGGTTTTCTTCTCAAGCAGGCAGCATGGACGCGTGCCGCAGCACAACATAGTTCATTTGCAGGTGGTACCGCAGGTTGAAGGATGGTTGCAACAATATGGGGGAATCACAATTCAATGTTCTACCTCGGGCGTAGACAAGATTTGCTTATTCTAAATTATTTTGTCTAAAAATCTGGGATTTGCGATGAATGTACCCGCATGGTTGGAAGTGCCAGACAAGCCTTGTGAGCGCTTCATTTTCTAGCGTCTCAGTCCTGAACCCACTCACGCACCACATGTGTAGATGTTCCGATAGGTGGGAGCACTTATTTGGAAAATGGTGAATGGCAACTGTTATCTTTATCAGACTTCTGTATTATGGTCAAAGTTGGACTGCATATTTGCAATACTTTTTCTCACTTAAAAATATGTCATACTAAAATATGTAGAATAGCCAATGACAAAAAGAGAAGGGCTGGGTGTCCTCCAGCACGTGCTTGTGCTTTTCACCCCACTTTGGACAGATGTGCTTGCTCCAGGCTGATGAGGCGCTGAAACGTCATCGAAGGTAGCAGACGGGCTGGTGGTGGAACAACTGAGACTTCTCCCTGCCTTTCTCATGCTGTCAGTGAGCGTGTACCTCTATACTCTAACTTAGGTTAACCTGCACATAGCTGAGGAGAATAGGCTTGGCGAGTGCCCTTACTGCATATGCATTTGTACAGCTGAAGCACTTTCTGAATCAATAACATTGTGTATCTTACCTTCAAAAACACATCATCTTGGGGGTGCAAAAGGAATTGTAAGGCATATCTTTGTTTGTGTTGTCCTATTACGCATCGCAGGCACGTAGCCAGGGGGAGGCTTATGAGGCCCGGCCCCCCCTCCCCCCAATATCTTTCATTTTGCATGGGTCCTTCTCTCCCCCCTCCCCCTCATACAGCGTTTTGTTATGAGGGGGCCCCCCCTGAAACAAAATCCTGCCTACGTGCCTGACGGATCAACTCCAACTTAATGCGGAGTCGACCCACCCTGTTGATAAATTTAATGCCTGCCAGGTAATTTGTTTTGCATTCAGTTAATATATCAGTATTCAGTTAGGTATCCCAAGTCATTAGTTGTTGAGATGCAGTCTCTCTGCAAGTCAGTCATGTTTAACATTCATAAAACTGCTTGTCAAATAATGGCACTGTCGAGGACATGTACTCGGCTCGAGCAATCGGTGTGCACAAGCTGGTCGTGTGGATGCAGACGGCAAACATCCGGGTTGAAACGTCCTTCCTCGCAATGTAGCTCAAGACTAGGTCAGGGCACCACTCACAAACATCTATACTTCGCATCTCTTTAAGCTGGACCACTTTTGACACTACAAGCCATTGCAGCAAAAACAGTGTGAGACATGATTATAAGCTCGACGTACCATGGCATCCAACTAGAAGGTCACATGGCTTGCAGCTTCTGCCGTGGTTAACTTTAAACTGAGATAGTTTGGAATAATGCTCCCGGTTTTTAGTGTTGCCCGGCACGGTTAACAGTTTGGTGATATAGTGCTGCATTGAAAAATCTGCATTCGTGACTGTATCACCTTATGAATGCATACTAGCTATTAAACTCTCCATTCTGCAGAGAAATGAAATGCACTTTGCTTCCAATTGCAGCTACTTCTGGAACTTCATGGTATGAAGCACCTTATGGCTGCAAGCTTTGACCGATCTTGTTCTCTGGTCTGCGCAGGCCCATTGCAGGGAGTCTCTCCGAGAGCCTCACCAGAGGTTCCTGCCCGTGGTCGTTCTAAATTTTTTTGTTATAGGTATGCATCCTTTCTGTCTTTCCCTAATGTACTCAGGCGTTTTCTTTTCATTGTCGCAGATGTGCCTCAACATTGGTTCAGCAGAAAAATGGATGCTGTACAACTGTATCCCGCATATTTTGTTCAAGATAGCTTTGCTTTGCGAAAGTTAGATTTTTTTTTTATGAAGGTTAGTCTTTTTTGTTTTTATTCACAAATTTATTTGAGTTTCCATGGGCAACACTAAAACGTTATGCCAAGGGCAAGGACAGGTTCACTGCTCTAACTTGTTCTCAACTGATTGCAAGAAATTTTGTTAATGTCGTAAAACCTCTTTCCAGCACTTGCTTTGCAGCATGGAAACAAATTATACATGGGACATACTCTTCTTTAGACTGCTTGTTCATTCTGCAGGTCTGCCTTCTATAGATGTCGTGCTGCTGGAGAGCAGGCGAATTCGATTGTTGGTTTTGCCATTGCTTTTTTTTAGCCGTTGTCTTAATAGTTCTTGTAAATATAGAAATTTACCTAAAAAGCAAGTCGGCAAGAATATCTATTTTGACTAGTTAGCTGAAAATAATGATCTAGTACCCTTTAGTCAGTAAAATAGATAGTGTGTGCCGCTGTTAGTGTCAAGTAGAGATGCACGCTTTTTAGGCATTTTGCGCAGAGTGGTTCCCATTTTTATTGGTTGCAGCGCTGGGTTCTGCAAAGTAATTTGAATGAATATAGATGCAACAGGTTTCTTTGAGTGTGCGTCTAACACGTATTCTTCATATTGAATCTGCTACTGTATTCATGACCATGTCCTTAATTGTATCCACATTATAGGTTATTTTTATTTTGACATTTGAGTTTTCTTCAGTACTTTTCTCAACATCTGTGCTCGTTGAGTCGTACTCAAGACCATTAATCTTGTCTTTCACTATTAAATCAATATATAAAGCTGTTGATGCCGAGTGAGAATTCAAGGTACCGAATCTGTTGTGCGAGTTAAATAATAACCAATAAAAAGCTCTACAAAGGAAATTTTGTTAAAGGCGGCTGTATAAGCATTAAAATAGCACACGCCATGCTAAAAAAAAACAACAAATTCTTGTTAGGTATGCAAGGATGACACTGCTGTTTCTGATGTGTCACAAAAAAAAATCAGTGGCATACAGTGTTCCTTATGGAAGTACAAACTGTCGAATTCAAAGCCCAGAAGTTTTATTCAAGTATGTTCCTCCATACAAATGTATTTAGAGATCTGAGCCACTGACTCATACGTGACTATGTGGCGAACATTCATTTTCATGTGCATTATAGTTTACAAGGTCTAGTCTGCATTGATTTATTGCATTCATGCTGAAACTGGGAGGAGTTCTCTGGGTATGAATAAAGAGATAAACATCTCTTGAAATCAAAACATTTGAGAACGGACAAAAGGAAGGATCTGAGAACGGTATCTTAGATTCTCTTTTCTTTTTCTTCTCTAATTTTCATCTTATTTCACCTGACGCATTTAGTTTTTTTAGCGCAGCTCTTAGCACCCGTTTCCGCGTTTCGCGGCGTCGCTGTCGGCGTAACCGCCCAACTTAACTTGGCAGGAAATTGAATTAATGTTGCGCTCATGTCACGTTAATATTTCCGCTAAATCTAGCTGAGAAATTGAATTTTTTTATGGATGACGTGACTTGGTCATGCGACGTCATTTTCCCCGCTACTTTTAGCGGGAAAGCTGCATTGGTGTTGAGGTCATGTGACATCAATTTCCACGCTAAATTTAGTGGGAAACTTAACCCGCTAAATTTAGTGGGCTAATTTTCCCGCTAAATGGGAGGGAGCAGAAGAGTAGGAGGGTTAGGGGGTGGGGGGTCATACCCTCCCATCCTCCTCTTCAAGATCAGTGCTCTAATTTCACATTACAGAGAATTGTAAACGTCTGATATTTCATCTCATGTTTATTCAACTTTTATATTGCAGGTGCGCTTGCGGCACAAATCTGGGTTGTGCTGAACCTCTATGCACAAGTTAGGAACTCCTGAGCGGCAAGAGTGGGAGTTTGGTCTGACAGCTCAAGGGACACCATTGTTCAGTACTGACTTTTTAATTATCTTCTTTTGAGCAATGTTAAGCTTTGCTGCATGCAGGTCTTCTAAAAATAAATACCTACAACCAAATTTACCAGGTCACGACATTTTGCCTCTGCTCTTAGTGCTCCTGGTGAGCCTCGGATAAGAGCTTACTGGTGTGCAAACATCCTGCTTGTTTGAAACCACTCACTGATGTAGAGACTCGCTGACATCCAGCATTCCAATGAAACGCTGGATGTCCATAAGTCTTTCTTGAACAATGCAAGCGGGAAAGGAACCATACAATCGTATCGTATTGGGGGACATTCTAGAGAGTGTTTTTTTGTATGTTGTACAGATATTTTTAAAAAAGTCGTAAAAGCTACATTTACGTTGTCTGTGCAGGTGAGTTATATGGCCAGGGCGGCATAGTATAAAAGGCTAATTTGTAATGATCATTCGGCTTATTACAGAGATGTGCCAGACTTCTTTCAGAAAACTAGATGGAGGTTCATTCTAGCGTAGTTTTATCGCGCGAATCTGAATATCCCGTTCGTTTTCCACAAAGATATAACTAAACGTGAGAAAACACAAAAAACATCCTTCCAATAGTGACATCGTAAGAAGACCTTTCGCTTAAGGACCGCGCGTCCAATCGCAAGTTTTCTAGGTATATTCTCCCGCATTGACACCAGTCGTGACACATTTTTCTGCCCTTTTAAAAAATAGCATGTGCGTGCATAGCTTTGATAGGTGCTGAAGATGCGTGAGCAAAGATTTCGAAAGCTGCTTTTGTGACGTCGCTTTCCAGGGAAGTGCTTTCACAGCGCTTTAAAAATGACTTTATGCAGCCTTGATTCATCAAAGCACCAAATAATTTTGATATTTGAGATTCTGGAGACCATATGAAGAAGATTTAAAAGTGTTTTTTCAAATGCAAAACCGCTTCAGATTCTCTCTAAGTATATTATGTTCCTGAAATTTTTAATCAGTGAAAATAGACCCATGGTTCCAATTAGAAACTTGCTAACCATCATCAAAACACACTAAATCAACTTTCTTTGTGAAGATATAAAACAAGAGCAGCATTTTATGGCGTTCTAAAAAAGTGGTCAATTTGGACGCGTTTCCAGACTTTGGTTTCTTACCAGAGCGCATCTTTGCACCTGCGATCCTGCTGCCCGGTGGCCGCAGTGCAAAGCCGCCCCCTCGCCTCCCTCGTAGGATGGAGGGAAGAAAGGCGCACGTGCGTTGCGTGTCTAAGCCCCTGGGGAACAGGACCTTGGGTGCAGAGATGAGCTCTGATAAGAAACTGAAACCTAGAAACTCATCCAAATAAAGCATTTTTACAGAACGCATAAAATGCTACCCCTGCATTATATCCTTCTAAAAAGAGTTGATTTTGTGGTTTTCAGTGACTCAGCAAGTTTGTAATTGAAACCATATTTTCATTTTCACTAATTAAAAAGTTAATTAATAAATTGTATTTAATTATCTGACTGATCGTTACGATTAGGTCCCTATACTACGTATGCCTGGCCGTATAACTCGCCTGCACAAACCGCATTAATTTAGCTTTCACGACCTTTCTAAACATATATGTAAAACTTAAAACTAAATCGCCCTGTACAACAGTGAAAAGGCGAAACCACCATGTTGGAGCCATATGGCTCCACCGTGCTGGTATCGTCTTTTCGCTGGTATAGGTTGTCCCATATTACGCTATGCATGTATGGTTCCACATGTTTCCGCCGTATTCCACTACGCTGGTATAGGATGTCCCATAATACGACACGCTTGTATGGTTCCGCCTACCTGTATCGTTCCGCTTTAATCCACTATACTGGATCCGCCGATTCGCTTGTATAGGATGTCCCATATTACGGTTACGCTTGTATGAGCCTTTTCCACCATCTTTCCAACATCGAAATTTTCCAACAGGGTAAAGCCGGATTGCAGCAGAATGATAGAGTTTGTCAAATGAGTAGTCAGTTTGTGCCATTTGTTTAGAGAGTAGAAGACTGGGTAATTTGGTCGAATGGGATCGCTGGTTGTTAAATCTTTTATTGAAGGCTGTCATGGTTTGTCCCACATACTGCATCTTTCACACCCAACACTCAAGGAGGTAGATAACGTCGGGACTGCAGCACGTAAGGTCCCCGTTGATCCTGATGGTGAAATTTGATTTCGAGCTTATGGCAGTATCGGTTGTGACGATGTGGGCGCACACTTTGCACCCAGGCTTCCCGCAAGGTCTGCATCACGAGGAAGAGTGCCGTGTGGTGCGGGAATTAACGAGCATGTCCTTTAGGTTTCTAGAACGTCGGTAAGTTACACGGGGAGGTGATGGAAGTATTTCTTTTAGTCGCTGGCTTTGTTTAATAATAATAATAATAATAATAATAAATTCATTGCAAATGAACATAACGTATGTTAAGTCTGACCTGCCTAAGCCACATTGGGCTTGACTGGCAGCGTCTTAATATCAGTGAAACCATGCCGTTTGCAAAAGGAAACATGTAAACTAAAATCCACACAGAAAATCAGAATAACAAAAGCAAACTAGTGAGCACTTTACGATCTAAAATTTCTCAGGGCTTTCTTGAGCTTGTATTTTGTTCTTAAATTTAGAATACTAGAAGGTAGTTTTTTCATAAATGCTGGTACATAGTAACTCCGAACTCTTTTTCCAAATCTTGTCGAACATCGAGGTATCCGGTAACGCTATTTGGGTCTAAGAATACGAGAAGGGACATATGGAACTTTAAATTGACGATCACAAAAATGCCTATGAACAACAGTTTCCATCAAGAGCGAGTTAAAATCAGGCAAATGCAGTGCTTTAAACACATCAATGTCCTTATCAAGGCATAAATCATAGGAAATGTTCTTTAGCAAAGAACGCAGAATTGAATTAATTCTAATAATACCAACGCAGAGCACAATGACCATACACGGTAATACCGTAACGGAGCACACTGTCAACAAGAGCATGTACAACAATTTTTCGAACGGATAGTGGCATAAAATATCTCATGTTGTATAGCAAACAAGGCACTGCACGAATTTTCTTACACACATGAGCAAGATGAGTGTTCCAGGTTAGGTCACTGTCGAAGAATAGGCCAAGATATTTTATAGAAGATATATGCTGTATAAGCTCACATGCACATTATAGGCACCTGGACTTATGTAATCGTAAAGAGCAGGTCATATTAACTTTTTTCAAAGGGTTGTGGAAACATATTAGCTGCGTTTTGGATGCATTAACTTTAATTAAACGAGCTTCAAACCAGTCCATAGTTTTAATTCCCGCAGTTTGCAAAGACAAAAAGGCATCTGAATAATTGGACGCTCTAGATAAAATAACGGTGTCGTCAGCATATTGAAATAGCGAAACTGGTACCACCATGGAGAGGCCATTAACATAAAGATTATATAACAGTGGACTTAAAACCGAGCCCTGGGGGACACCCGCTTTGATTGAAAAGAATCCGCTTTGATACCCTCCAAATATAACACATTGACGCCTATCCTGTAGAAAGTTTTCCAGTAAATTTAAAAAAGAACCTCGAAAGCCTAACTTTGAAAGCTTTGTTATCAAAATGTGATGGTTAACACTGTCAAATGCCTTGCGGACATCAAGGAACAGTGCGCAGGCAACTTGATTCCGTTCAAAATATAAATTGAGCATGTCAGAAAAGTCGTCAAGGAGCATTTGAGTACGTCGGCCTTGTGTGAATCCGTACTGATAAGGAGATAGTAAACTGTGTTTATCTAAAAAGGTATTCATAGTTATCCACATATGTTTTTCCAGGATTTTAGCAAAGCAAGACAGAATGGAAATAGGTCTATAATGTTCTACGTTATTTCGCGCGCCTCCCTTGAATAATGGAATCACCAAAGCTGTTTTCATTGCTAATGGAATGATACCATTAGATATAATGTGATTAAAAATCGAAAGTAGAACAGCCCTAATACCTTTAAAGTTTCTGCGCAAGTCATTAACTGAAATATCGTCGATACCTGGAGATTTATTGGGCTTAAGGCTAAAAAGGATTGACCTAAGCTCTTCTTCAGAGAGAAGAGGAAGATAAGCCGAGTCTAAGACACTTTTGTTTAAGGTACATGAAGCTGGGTGTTGCCCTGCAATACCTGATACTTGAGAGAAAAAATTGTTAAATTCATTAGCAATACTCTGTCCATCAGTAGAGAATTGCGAAAGAAGGTAGCTATCATTGCTTTTAGTGCACTTCTTCGTACCATGGAGATCGTTGATGAGCGATCAAGTTTTATTTATATCAGAACGAGCGTCCTTAAATTTATTTCTAAAGTGCATGCGTTTGGCCTGACGAATCATGGCATTAACCTTATTTCTGTATTGCTTAAATTTCAATCGTAGCATAGTGTTACCGGGGGAGCGTTTTGACTGTGCCCATAAAAGATCTTTTTCTTTGATGGCAGCCAATATTTCTGAAGACATCCATTTCTGGTCTATGTTACGATGTTTAATTTTTACAGTGCGTGTAGCCGCCTTTTTAAAAAGGTTAAACTGAGCTACAAACTGTTCATAACCGTCAGCTGGAGATGTAGTTAGAAGAAAAGTATTCCAATCATGTTGCTCCACAAGTTTATCGAAGTGCCTGGGATCAACTATTGACAACTCCCTCAAAGCGCCAAAATAAGTCAACGGCTTAGATATCTGTGTTAATGAACAACAGACAAAATAATGATTAGCAAGTTTCGTTTCAATAATTGCAGACTGAATTACTACGTTCTGTGCTCGTACGTTTATATGATCAATGTGAGATACCACCAACTGGCCAGAGATAAATTCCTCCCGTGTTGTCTTCTAAATTGTTGCTTTTAGGCCCCATTTAGACAAAACATCAAGACAGTCTGCGACTATGGTCACTGTGGGACGAAGTATGTCGATATTAATATCGCCGTTTACACATACAAGCTCTTCAGATGAAAGAGTGGACAAAGCTAAATCTAATTCGGCCAGAAATAACCGTGCATTACAGCACGGGGGACGATAGATTGAGAAAAGGACCAGGGATAACAAAGGAGTTCTTAAGTGCAGCGTAACTAATTCTGCCTGTTGGAATGAAAATTTTAACTCGGCCACCGACCAACTATTTTTTATAAACACAGCCACACCCCCTCCTCTTCCCATTGGACGAGTATAAGAGAACACCTGATAGCCTGGTATTTTATACTTAGAGAAACTGTCCGTAGAAATGTTAATCTCGGTCAGTACAAAAGCATCCAAACAAGAGCAAAAAGGGGAGATTAATGCGAGAAAATGGTCCCAGTATTTCCGGATGCTTCGAATATTAACATGGGTAATACGAAAAGTATTTCCTTTGAAACTTGTAAAAAAGTTCTGTACTTTTGAAAATGAAACAAAAGAACGAAAGTCATCACAGTCCATAATCAGACCGTCCTCTCTGGATCCAATATCCTTTTAGTTTATCAGTTCAAGATCGTGTTCACAGCTGATGCGCACTGGGGTTGCCTCATCTTGCCGCTTGGCAAAGATCTTGCCATTTCGAACCCAAACATACTTGAATCTTTTCTCTTTTCCCCGTGTTCGAGCCTTCCAGAACAGGTTTCGGTTGATTTGGGTGAGATTCTCGTTAAAATAATGCTGGGGTAGAGTTCTCGCTTGTGCGAGTTCGCGGAGACCGCCACGTGCCTTCATCCATATCTCTCGTGCAGCTGCTGACGAAAATCGAACCAAAATCGGGGGATCTTATCCTTTTTTCTTGGGAGCCTGTGGACAGCCACTATGTCAAAAGGTTGAAAAGATGTGATTGACAGTTTGTCTGCGAGGTCAAAGATGGATTTTTTGAGGTCTTCATTGGTTGACACCGGCATGCCATGCATTTCTAAATTAGGCAGGCGATTCTACTGTTCAGCGTCGTTTAACTCGACCTGGAGATGGGAGATGCATGCAGCGTTCTCAGACACAACATTTTTCAGTTGAGTCATCTCTGCTTTCAGGTCTTTTATTTCCTTTTTAGTTGTTGTCATTTCGACAAGTAGCTGGTCATATTGGCCTGAGTTGAACTCCACGGAGGTCTTCAGCTCGTTCACAGTGGCCTTCATTTCTTCGAATGTTGCTTTTAAGGTCAACAGGTCATTCACTTGGGCTGGTAGTCCAAGGAGACTATCTACTTTGTCCTTAAGTGAAAGAAGTTGATCCAGCTTTTCGTTCACTTCAGCAAACTGAGCTGACAGGTTCGCAATATCCAACTGTGAGGAGACCTTATCAGGGGCCCATGACTCCCGTCCGTCTTTCGCGCGACAGGACCGACAGAGCCATTTTTCACGTTTCTTAGTTCCCATAACCTGGAACGTAGATTCCGCCACACCTGAGCAAGGAGTACCCATGGGGTACGGAAAAGAGCATTCTACGCAGGTTAGAAAGCGTCCATCATCAGGCAGCCGTTTTGAGCAGGCTATGCACTCTTTCACAGGCATGGTAAAGTGGCAAACGAAAAGTGCGAATACTTGCTGCAGTTGGGTGCGGCAGACGTCTTCGCTTGTGATGACTGTTGCCGGTGAAAGCCATGCAGTTCCTTGAAGGCGCGGGTAACAGACGAGTCAGCTTCCGTGATGCGATACCTGGGTCGTTCTTAGCATCTAGAACGAATGTGATCCCGTAGAAAGGCAGAAGTCCGTCACCAGACTGGAGGTCGCCGGATGATTATAGCGGTAGTCGAGTCCGTGGCAAAGATCTGTAGTTGGCAAGTCGCTTGTGAGTCATCAGGATTGCTATTCAAGATAATAATTACAGAGCGGTGGCAACAAACGTTCGGCTTCTTCTTCTTCTTTTCATTGATTTTGATTATATTTTGATTTTGATTATAATAAAGTGTTTGCTAAGAATTTTGTTGACGTTGGGGAAATTAGTGCTGTACGTTAGGACGAGGTTAGTTGGCCGGCGATCGTCCCGAGGGCGCGGGCCCATCCGCCAACAGCTGGTTGCGGTCAAGTGCTCTGGCTCTATCTATCATGTCGTCAGTGACACCTCTCGGGTATTTTTGCTGTACCAATACGCCTCGAAGATCTTCAGCGTTTTTTTGAAAGTTGACCTGTTCGGAGCAGATTTGTCCTAACTTATGTGCCTGACTCTACGGGATACTGTTTTTGCAATGACGTGGGTGCGAACTGTGATAGTGTAGGCATTTCTGGGAGTCAGTAAGCTTTCGATAGAGTTTCGTTCGTAGTTTGTTTTCCTCCACATACATGCTCACATCCAAGAAGCTGACCGACATGTGTGACCTAGAACGGTAGCTCAAGGAAGCCCATCTCATATACAAATTTGACGCGGTCTAGTGTGGCATTAATGAGAGCCCGGGGAGACCCTAGTTGCGTACAGCTCGTGTGAACGGCCAAATTGTTGCCCCTTCCGATCCTCCCCCTCTCTGCCCCCCTCTCGCTTTTCGTCTAGCAGATGTATTGTGAGCGGCGCCCTTTGGCGCTTCTGGTCCGGTGTCGGAGTTGGACGGGCATGGGAGCAAGTGTGCGGGACTCGCCTGTGGCGGGGCGGGCGGGGTTCGGCCCCAGATGCCTCGCTCTGCCGGCCGCATGTGGCTTCTTGCCCTTGGGGCCCTGCCATCGCAGTTCCGTCATCGGGGGAGGTTTTTCGGGGCTGGGGACATCGTTGTGTTCCGCCTGTCGTAAATCCTTACTTCAAATATAATTGCTGTTGCGGTCCCTTTTTGGGGCATTTGTGTTGTTATGTTGTGCCTTTGTCGTCCCCTCTCATGTACATCTTTCTCCTCTCCCTCTGCGAGTGAGAATCTCGGCCACCATGTAACCCTATTCACTTTTATGTCACGCTTGAAGAAGGAGGGTCCCCCTCCGAAACGTCCGATAAAACTATCCAAGTTTGTTTGAACCTCAGTGGCTTTTTTACTTATATATATATATATATATATATATATATATGTGTGTGTATATAACACGGGCACTTCACGTCATCGTAGGTGGTCTCCGAGGAGGATATAAACGAATATGTGCAGATGAATGAACCGTGCTTAATCCAATGAATCAAAGAATCCAAGTTTTCAGGAACCCGCCGAAAGCCAAAAATTGGCGGAGCCAGGATTTGAACTCTGGGCCTCCCAATGTCCGACACCCGACCGGACATTGGGAGGCCCAGAGTTCAAATCCTGGCTCCGCCGTTTTTTGGCTTTCGGCGGGTTCCTGAAAACTTGGATTCTTTGATTCATTGGATTAAGTACGGTTCATTCATCTGCACATATTCGTTTATATATATATATATATATCAGGGATGGGCAGTATTTCAAATACAAGTATTTGAAATACGTATTTCAAATACTTTGTGTATTTTGCATTTCTATTTAATTACAAATTGGGTAATGTACTTGACGTGTGTATTTAAGTACTAATACGTGGTGGGTATTTCAAATACAATTGTAATTAAGTACAATTTTGTGGGTGAAAATACATCTTGTTTTTATGCACGTGGTTGTAAGATATAGTCTCCATCCTTTATTCGGCCATGGGGCTTGCTTGTTTTTCGCCTCCGGCTTGATTTTAAAGGCAGTGTCCAGAGCAGGAAGAAAACTACGTTCTGCACCGAATGCAGTGTCTCTCACACGAGCGCTTAGTGACTTTGTGATTACGGTGCTAGTCCAGGGCAAGAATAGTGACGAAATCGACGTTCACAGGCAGACTGGCTAAAGAAGTGCCTGTGACAACTTGTAATGCTTTCCAGCCTGATTTCCATCCATATTGTTGCCTGGAACATTCTAAATGTGCGGGCCATCCAGATTTTCATAACTGGTGCAAGTTGCAACAATAAAAAATTCTCTAGCTAGTGCTGCCCGTCTTGGTCGTCTCGGTTCTTTGTTGGTCTATACCAAAATGTAATCGACAAAAAAAGCTGCTTGAAGCTCTGTACTTTTTCCACCTATTGACTCCAAGCTGACTACATTTTTTGTGATTATATTTTGATTACGCTACTAGAGCCTCGCACACTCACTCCCGAGTGTGCGATGCAAAATTAAAATGAGATACCCAGAAACCCGTTGTGCCCTGAAGTCGCTGACGCAAATTTTGAGGAATGTATTTGGAAAAGTATTTGGAGGAGACCAAATACATTTGGTTGTATTTGTATCTTGTATTTAAATGCTTTTCTGGAAATGTAATTAGATTTGTAATTAAATACATTTTTGATGAAGTATTTTGTATTTGTTTTTCGATAGATATTTGCATGTATTTTGCCCATCCCTGATATATATATATATATATATATATGAACGAATATGTGCAGATGAATGAACCGTACTCAATCCAATAAATCAAAGAACCAAAGTTTCCAGGAACCCGCCGAAAGCCAAAAATTGGCGGAGCCAGGATTTGAACTCTGGGCCTCCCAATGTCCGGTCGGGTGTACTAACCACAACACCACTCCACCTTTTTTTTTTTTTTTTTTTATTGCCGACATTTACATAGTGCAACCAAGAAGTACAGTGCTGTAAAAATGCCGTCAATCGCTTACCGACTGACGTGGCATGGTTAAAAAAATTTACATTTAACAGTTTTTTTATTGTTGGTAACCACTCCGGGACATTTGATCAAACCTTCCAAACTTCGACAATATAACGGACAGACTCGGAAAAATATTCCCCCACAGGCCTTGTGTCAACATCCGCGTGGCGAACCGCCATGCGGCATCTCCATATGCTGTGAAGGCCGAGCAACATGAAAAGATCGAAAGGCACACCATTCTCGTTTTCGACTGCTAGGAACCGTATGCCATGGGAATCCAGAGGAAAGTCCTTTTTTAGAGTACGCTGCAACACATACCAGAAAAATATAGCGTCCCAACAGTCCAAGAAGACGTGCTCAACAGACTCAGGTTTCTTACACAAAAAACAGTGGTCACCCCACGCGACAAACATACCCCTCTCCACCATCCACGTTTTAACAGGCAGAGTACCGGTGTGCAACTTGAAAAAGAAGGTTTTGATGCACGCTGGGACGGACATTTGCTTAACACGTTTCAGGACATCCTGTCCCGAACCTGTAGAATACAGAGCTCTATACAGTGGAACCGG
This sequence comes from Ixodes scapularis, assembly GCF_016920785.2. Taxonomy (NCBI): domain Eukaryota; kingdom Metazoa; phylum Arthropoda; class Arachnida; order Ixodida; family Ixodidae; genus Ixodes; species Ixodes scapularis. Next base: position 55,698,335 of record NW_024609838.1, on the reverse strand, counting down.
CAGGGTTACGTCAACAAGATCCTGGTACAGCTTTTTTCTAGTGACTTCACTCAGATATTCCAACGAAAAGCGTGCTCTTAGGAATTTGTACGCGCCCACCACTTCGCGCATATAGCCGAAAATACACCCAATATTTCCATACTCTGACGATACTATGAACTCAGGCAGAACATTACACAATCGCACTTGACAAACTGTGCTCAAAAACGGGTCCTTGACTTTACGTATGAAAAAGGAAACGATTCACCAGCTGCTTCAAAAACAAATGAGATAGCGCCAGGCCTCCATCACTCACAGTGCGAAAAAGACTAGTCCGGCTCGTGCGCTCATAGGAAGAGCCCCAAATGAAGACCGCAAACACCCGATGCATTTTTTGGATATTCACCCCGAAACAATGTAAAACCTGAAGCACATACCACAATTTACTTATTAGGAACACATTGCAAACAGTGGATCGGACGAATACCGACAGATCCTTTCCTCTCCACTTCTCAGCTTTTCCTTGCAGTTCGACTACCTGGGTCCTCCAAAAAGGGTCGCTGTCTCAATAGCTTTCCAGGGGGACCCCTAAATACTTTACCGGAGACGAGACCCATTTGACGTTTTCAAACACACTGGGCTTCACGTCCCACTCCACATGCCAAAAACCTATGCACTTTTCCCAGTTTACGGCACTACCACTTCTATTGCAAAAACGTTTTACTGATGCTATCACCTCTCGTACGCTTTCTCTGTTTGCACAGAACAACGCGATATCGTCTGCGTAGGCCAGAGCTCGCACCTCGGAAGCATGTAGCTTAAAGCCACGAATGACGCTGCTTTTAACTACGCTCAAGCAGAAAGACTCTATGTATATGCAAAACAAAATCGGGGACAGAGGGCAACCCTGTCGCACGGACCGGAGGACGCCAATACGTTTACCAACTGACTTGTTCACAACCAGGCTTGTCGTGCATCCCTCGCACGCCATACGAACACCCTCTATAATTACGGAGCCTACCTTTACATGTTCCATTATCGCCATCAAAACCTCATGTGACACACGATCAAATGCTTTTTCCAAGTCAATCTGGAGCATTGCAATTTTATCATTCGTTGCGTCACAGCATTCTAGTACACTTCGAGCGGTGTGAATGTTTGTTGTTATCGATCTTCCTTTTATTCCACACGTTTGGTGTGAACCAACTATTTCTCTTATTACTCCTTGAAGCCGTCGTGCCAAAATCTTCATTAGTACTTTGTAGTCTACGTTTGTTAAGCTGATTGGCCTATAGGATGTAACCGAACGCAATTTGACAATATCTTCGGTCTTGGGTATTAACACCTTGTGAGACCTCACAAAGGAGGGTGATAGTTTATTTCCTTCATAGGCCTCTTTAAAGATATTGTGTAGGACTGGTGCAACTTCATCTCTAAAGGTTTTATAGAAAGCTGCACTAATTCCGTCGAGTCCAGGTGTTTTTCCAGGGCTCAATTCGTCTATCGCTTTCACTATTTCTGTTACGGTGATCGGCATCTCAAGAAATTCCTTTGTTTCCTCATTTAGCTTCGGCAAAAGCACTAAGAACTCATCCATAAATTCTGTCACTTTCACTGGGCTGTGCGCGAACAAGTTTGAATAATACTCGAAAAACGCTTGTTCAATATCTGTTTGGTCCTTCATAATCTTTCCATCTTTTTCGATTTGGCTGATAGTGTTCTTTCGTGCATAATGTTTTTCCATGCCCAACGCCTTTTTTGTCGGAAATTCCCCTACAGCGAACTTTCCTGTTCGTGCTCTGATAAGAGCTCCGTGATAACGCTCTTGATCAAGGACTTCCATCTTTTCCTTCAATTCACGTATATCGTTTTTGAATTCGCCTGGTGACTTACTTTCCTCTCTGATGAGCGTTTGAAAGTTTCTGCGCAGGATCGCCTCCTCATGTCTCTGAAGTGCCTTTACAGCACAGGCTTTTTCTATGGCTATCATTTTAAACTCTTCTTTAAAACCCTCCCATTCTGCTGCGTAGTTGCTTGAAAATTCTTCTAACTTGTTTAAGAGGCCTCGTACCAATTTTGTAAACCCTTCGTCGTCTAGGAGTCGACAGTTCAACTTCCATAGTTCCCAGGAAAACTTTGGTCGCCTATGCGTGCTTCCCAAAACAAAAGAAACTAAGCAGTGGTCACTGAACGATACCGGAACTACTTGATATTTATTGCAAACTGGCACTTGTTCTAATGATATGTAAACTCTGTCTAACCGAGCGTGGCTGATTCCTTGGAAATGAGTGTACTGAACAGTTCCCACGTGACCGATGCATTCCGCTGCGTCATAAAGACCTGCCTCGCTGACGATGTCGTTCAATACCAACGTGCCAGCATCTCTGTGCGGGGTCACTCCGGTCTTATCTTTTGCTGAACAGACACAATTGAAATCTCCTAGCAAAATAACAGTACGTTCGCACATACAATAGCCATGGACAAATTCAAAGAAGATTTTGCGGTCCACTGCAGACTTCGGCGCGTACAGACAAATAACACGCCAGTGTGTCGAATAGTATGTGAAATCACAAATCACAAGCTTACCCGTTAGACATGTGACGACAGACTCTACAGCTATACCGATTGAATCCTTTAAGAACAAACAGCAACCTCCCGAAGTTCCTACTGCATGACTTAGACAAACGTTGTACCGCAATGTAAAGGGTCGTAACATGCTCTGAGTGCGCTCATCGCTCTCCCCCTTTGTCTCTTGTATTGCAACTATGTCTAGCTCTTGGTCAATAAACAGGCGATTCAGCTGATACTGCTTACGCCTATCACTTAGACCTCGAACATTCAACGTGCCTACACGCAATGGCTTTTCAAGGACTGGTGTGGTCATTTGCGTGTACGCACAAAGAGCATATCATGCCTCAATAACAAACAGTTACTGGGGCGGTGGGCTGCCTTAAGACAAGGACGATGACCGCCTTGGAGACCCCCCGCGACTTTTCTTGTTCTTGACGTCGCTCCCCTCTTGTTCCGAGCACTTCCGAGGCTGCTCACCTGGTCCAGCCACAGCCGCATCTGCCCCTTCGTGTCTTCGATTAATCATCGCCGTGTTGAAGTCCATGTCGTTTCCGTGTTTCTCGCCCTCGGAGGTTTTCGTTGTATCAGATCCAGGCACAGTCCTGTCTTCGCTACTTTGCGTCGTCGAAGAAGTCTGCTCAGCTTCCGACTTTCCTTGCCGTTCCTCATCCGCGGTATTCGGTGCCTCAGTAGGTGCTTGACTGTTGCTACCGTGTGCACCTTCACTGTTCGCACCCCCGGCCACGCTTGCGGCTTCCTCGGCATCCACCTCGTCCATCAGTTCCTCGTTGACACCGCCACCATCGTTGTGCACTGCCACAGCCCGGGCATACCTGCGGGTGCAGTCCGTGCTTTCGTGCCCGAAACCACCACACTCGGAGCACCAAGGCGCCCTACACTCACGCCTTATGTGCCCAATGCGTCGGCAACGTAGGCAAACGGGAGCACGCCCCGGAACCACTACCAGGACCGTGCCCCCGTAGAATGGAAACTGGTGCGGCAGGCTCTCCAGTGTTAGGTCCTGGCGGAGAGTTCGGACGACGGACAGCGTTGTAGACTCGACGCCCACCAGTCCGTCCACCTTCCACATCTCACGAACGACGCTCTTTACCTCGCCGTACGGTTCGAAAGCGCGGCGGACAGTGTCGACGGGCACGTCAAAGGTCACCCAATGCAGCTTCGCCCTGACCTCTCTCCGATATGGGTCAATCGCTAAGCAGCGACGCCCCTTCACCTGGATTTCACCGGCTTGCTGCAGCTCCTCCTTGGCCTCTGGTGTTTTCAACTTGAGGAGCCACACGTGACCCATCTGATAGGCTCCGAGACCCGCTAACTCCGACAATACTCCAGCCTGTTGTAACGGTCGCACGAAATCTTCGGCCCGGTATGGGCGTCCGCCGATGTCGCAGTGCAACACCACGCTGTTCTTCACCATTTCTCCTGTTGGCAAATGTGGCAGGATGGTCCGGTATTCTTCAGTTATAGTTCCCTTAGTACCGGCCGAAGCCTCAACGGTTCCCCGGCCTGTGGCCGGTGAGTTTTCCCTGGAGAACATTGAAAAGCGTCCGTTTGGAACGGCGTCTTCTTCCTTCTCCCCCACCACTCCACCTTGACTTTCTGGCGTTTTCCTACCTGTCTTATTAATGCACAAGAAACGAAATGTATCCAATCGGAGGTGTTCTGGAAACACACGCCGCCGCGTGGAACGCGGTACGACGCTTAGTGTCACGTGATACGTGCTCGTTTGTGCTCCAGAAATCCTCCCACTGTTTGTTTCGCCCCGTGTACATGTAGCATTCTTTGTTTATGAGCTTTAGAGACACGGTATCATCATCATCTGCGAGAATCAAGAGCCACGTTATTGAGTATACAACACGGGCACTTCACACCATCGTACGTGGTCTCCGAGGAGGATATGAACGAATATGTGCAGATGAATGAACCGTACTTAATCCAATGAATCAAAGAATCAAAGTTTCCAGGAACCCGCCGAAAGCCGAAAATTGGCGGAGCCAGGATTTGAACTCTGGGCCTCCCAATGTCCGGTCGGGTGTGCTAACCACTACACCACTCCACCTTGGCTTTCTGGCGTTTTCCTGCCTGTCTTATGGCGAATTCGCGTGGTCATTTCCCGGCAAAATATTTTGCCATATCTCCGCCAAGGGCGTTCGCGTGGTCAAAGGCTGGCGAGTGCGCGCCGTTCGGGTGGCAGTTCTCAGGCGTGTGCTGGCAATTTACCGGCACAATTTTTGCCCGAGCTCCAAGAGGTCGGGCAGCTTGTCTGCCAGACTGTATCCGGTATCGTCATATCCGAATCGGGAAAGGGAACCAAACGAAACAATGGTCGCCGAGAGCGTGTTCTAGTAGAAAACGAAGCCACTGAGACAGACACCCCTCTGTGGTCCGAGAAAGACAGCAAAAACAACGAAGATAAAGATAAAATATTTTAAAGGAAGCTTCCGCAAGATCAGTTTCCTATGGGACACAGCGTGTTATTACACCGCTGTAAAAATGTATTGATAGTGCTGCAGCTCGACACTTGAACGCGCATTACTATTTTAGAGGGCTGGGTCAAATCAAAATGCTGAGGATTCCAGCAAAAAGGTAATAACAAGAAAATGGAATATAAAATGGCGACGCTGGTGAGCCTTCTAGGATCCTTGTAAGATGGCAACAGTTCCTCGAGAATCTAAACAAAATATATTACAATTTGTTTACCCACATCTCAGAGTCCGAATATATGTTGCTGATGCCTAGAGCGTGCCTATTGTATCATAAAATAATCGTGGAAGAAGTTAACGAAGTTCACGAGCGACCCAGGCAGACGAAAACGCCAGTCGCAGGCGCTTTGTGTTCGGGTGAAGAGGGTCACGTGGTGCGCCGCTGGCGCGGTTTTCGTTGCCTGTGCCGCCGGCGTGAGCTCGCCGGCGATTGACCACCCGAATTCGCCATTATTAATGTTGTTGTATACTGTTGTATACTCAATAACGTGGCTCTTGATTCTCGCAGATGATGATGATACCGTGTCTCTAAAGCTCATAAACAAAGAATACTACATGTACACGGGGCGAAACAAACAGTGGGAGGATTTCTGGAGCACAAACGAGCACGTATCACGTGACGCTAAGCGTCGTATCACGTTCCACGCGGCGGCGTGTGTTTCCAGAACACCTCCGATTGGATACATTTCGTTTCTTGTGCATTAATAAGACAGGTAGGAAAAGGCCAGAAAGCCAAGGTGGAGTGGTGTAGTGGTTAGCACACCCGACCGGACATTGGGAGGCCCAGAGCTCAAATCCTGGCTCCGCCAATTTTTGGCTTTCGGCGGGTTCCTGGAAACTTTGATTCTTTGATTCGTTGGATTAAGTACGGTTCATTCATCTGCACATATTCGTTCATATCCTCCTCGGAGACCACGTACGATGGTGTGAAGTGCCCGTGTTGTATACTCAATAACGTGGCTCTTGATTCTCGCAGATGATGATGATACCGTGTCTCTAAAGCTCATAAACAAAGAATACTGCATGAACACGGGGCGAAACAAACAGTGGGAGGATTTCTGGAGCACAAACGAGCACGTATCACATGACGCTAAGCGTCGTACCGCGTTCCACGCGGCGGCGTGTGTTTCCAGAACACCTCCGATTGGATACATTTCGTTTCTTGTGCATTAATAAGACAGGTAGGAAAACGCCAGAAAGCCAAGGTGGAGTGGTGTAGTGGTTAGCACACCCGACCGGACATTGGGAGGCCCAGAGTTCAAATCCTGGCTCCGCCAATTTTTGGCTTTCGGCGGGTTCCTGGAAACTTTGATTCTTTGATTCATTGGATTAAGTACGGTTCATTCATCTGCACATATTCGTTCATATCCTCCTCGGAGACCACGTACGATGGTGTGAAGTGCCCGTGTTGTATATATATATATATATTGTGGGGATTTTGGACACTGAGAACCTCGGCGACGATGTTGACGGCGCGGGAGAAACGAGCGCGGGGCCAAAGCACGGGGCGCGAGGCGCGTGACGGGGGGACAGGACAGTTTCAGCCATGGCGGCGCAAGCCACCGAACACCGGGCTCGAAGAATAAACATGTCTCCATCATAACTTGGACCCTTTCTCCGGACAAGCGGTGAGCGAGAATGCCACAAATGGCGCACCAACGTGGGGCTCGCTGCTTGTCTGGGGCCCGGTAAAGCAAAGCCACGATGGACGAGATTAACATCATCCGCGATGGACGCCTGCTTGGATGCCGCTGCCAGGCCAAGGCAAGTCCTGGGGGACCCTGCTGGAAAGGCCTACTCCAGGTACTCGGGCTGCTACGAGCAGCAGCAGTTGTGCAGCCCGTCGAACGCCCTGCCAGACTTCACAAGAGGAGCAGCGAATATCTTCGAGCTGTCCGCGGGCGGCTACGCGAGGGACCCCTGACTGCGAGCGCCGCGATCTCCAAAATGATGGCCCCGGCGGACGTTCACTTTCTGCTGTGCTTCGCCATCTCGGTAGAGCACTCTTAACAGCAACGCTGAATAGATCAGAGATGCCAAGGAGAGCCTTCGAGAGAGGCAAGAACCAGTAGGAAGACATTGAGACGATCACGGGAGGCGTGAATTATCCGCTTTGTGATTAAGCTGTCCAGTTCTCGCGCTTTGTTCTTCCTGTATTGCTTTTGGCACATAAGCCAAGGAGGTTGGAAAGACTAATGCAGGGCTTATCGCTGGATTTGAATTTTTTTTAAAGCGACAGTGCTGGCGTTTGCGTTTGTTCTCCCTTTTCCCCCGATCTAGTCGTAGCCCAAGCTGGAAGACGTTTTAAGTTAAGCGGCGCTAGTGATGATGCTCGGTTGGGGAACGGAGACTGGTCAGAAAACAGGCAAACCATTTGTTATTCTCTCTTTTCCCCTTAATTTTATATCAGTGTTTATCAGAAAGCGAAAGTGACTGCTTTGACGTACGTTCTTTCTCTTCACGCGAGCTAGTCGGGGTGTGAGCTGGAAGACATTTTAAAGTTAAGGGGCGCTACTGACGATGCTCGTTTGGGGAGAGACCGGCAGGAAAGCAGACAGATACTTTGTTATTCTTTATTTTTTAATTTTAAGATGTGGACCCGAATATTGGCTACATGAAGTTAATCATAATTGTGAGGTGTTCTGCCCCACGAAGTAGGGTTGGTGCAAACGTCTGGAGTAATGAACTGCCTACTGATTTTGTGATACATGAGCAATCCAGAAGGGGGGGAAGATGTGGGGATTTCGGACACTGAGAACTTCGGCGACGATGCTGACGGCGCGGGAGAAACGAGCGCGGGGCCAAAGCACGGGGCGCGAGGCGCGTGACGGGGGGACAGGACAGTTTCTGCCATGGCGGCACAAGCCACCGAACACCGGGCTCGAAGAATAAACATGTCTCCATCATAACTTGGACCCTTTCTCCGGACAAGCAGTGAGCGAGAATGCCACAATATATATATACCGGGTGTTTTATAAAGATTTTCGAAAACCCTAAAAATTAGGGCGTTTGAAAAAAAAAAAACTGTCTTTGGGAACAAAATACCAACCACGGCGGACGTCAAGAAATGTCAAAAGCATACTAATTAGCCCGATAATTAATTAAAATTTGTTAATTAGCTTTTTAAGGGTGGAAATAGACATATGGTTCCAATTAGAAAGTTGCTGAGCATTATCCAAAACCACTAAATCAGTCATTTTCACTAAGACTTTGAGCGCGTGAGAAGAGTAGTAGTGCACCAAAGTTACCATTTGTGGAGCAGGTAGAAGGCTAGGGCTAGATAAGAGGCGGAACGCGTTGGCGCCTTACCGCAACCACTAGCCTTGTTCTTGCTCCACGAGTGGTAACTTTAGTGCGTCACTGCTCTTCTCACGCGCTCAGTGTTTCTGAAAGGGAGTGATTTAGTGGTTTTCGATAGCGCTCAGCAACTTTCTAATAGGAACCATCTGTCCATTTCCACTATTTAAAATGTTAGTTAACACAATTTACTTAATTAGCTGGTTGATTAGCGTGTTTTGGCAATGCCTGACGTGCGCCGTTGCTGGTAGTTTGTCCTCAAAGACAGTTCGTTTTTATATCAAACGACCTTATTTTTAGGATTTTTGAGTCTTAGCAAAAACACCCGGTATTTATATATATGTATATATATATATATATATATATATATATATATATATATATATATATATATATATATATATTTGAAAATATGCACATGAATGAAGAGTACTTAATGGAATGAGCCCATATTTTACGAAACCGCCGAAAGCCAAAATAACCTGCGGAGCCAGGATTTGAACTCTGGGCCGCCCACTGTCCTGTCAGGTGTGCTTACAATATATCATATTATGTTATACTATATTAAATTGTATTATATTATATTGCATTGTATTATATTGTGAGGACTAGTAGGCAGATAAATGATCTAAAAAGGTTTAATTAAGAAAGAACTGGGTTAGATGGCGGCATAACGCGCCGAGGCGACCAAGAACAACTGCACGCGCCAGTTCTTGAGCGCGTGGGCACGACGATTACCAAACCGAATTGCGGGTTTTGCCGTCTGGCTCACATCCCACCCCTCTTTTTACCAATCCTGGTTCTCTTGAACTGTTCATTCCTCAATTTCATCAATCCGCCTAGTTTGCTGAATGTGGCCCCGCAGACTACTAGAAATTGACGGTGGCTCTTCTTCGCCTGAAGGAATGTGTTGGGTAGGGCTCACCACAGTTCCAGCGAAGGCTTTTCTATCACTCGTTCCACCAGGTTGCGAAGGAACGGGGATGAATCTTTCAAGGGGAAAGAGCGCAGGGTCCATGTATGGCGGACGGAACGGCTTTAGTTGGCTCGAGTGCACAACCTTCTCTTCCCTGGAAGAAGTGCTGGTAGCATGGGCAGCAACGCGGAGGACCACATAAGTGACTGGGGTCCTTTGTTCCGTGATTCGATAGAGACCCTTGAATGTTGGGGCCATTTTCGTCGTCCCATTGGTGATGGGCTTTTGGCGCTGGAGCCATACATACTGGCCTACTTGAAATGTGCCATCACGGTGAGTTTTATCGTAGCGACGTTTCCGCTGCTGTCTGGCTTGAGCAGAGCTTTGCTGCGCTGCGCTTCGACGTCCCGCGAGGTCTAAAGGCCCTGTTTCAAGAGTGGTAGCTTCCTGGCGCCGAAACTTCTCCATGGGAAGTTTAGGGACATATCCGTGTAGTAGCTCAAAAGGGAAAACCTGCAGGCTGGTGTTCATGGTCGTGTTTACAGCGAAGGCCGCAGTACTGAGTTGTTCTTCCCAAAAGAATGGTTTCGGGTGGAAACCTCGTCTTTGTCGTCAGACTTGCTGCCTTCTGTTTCCGTACCCGGGCTAAGGAACTGCATCTCCGACGGCGTGTCGGAGGTTCGGGTTTGAACCAAAACAATTCGAAACTTGGCGTCGTCTTCGCTATCAGCTGGCGACAAAATGTCATTCTTGGCTAGTGTCTGCTGTCTGGGACAAACGAGCTTGTCCCCAACGTCGGTGGCAAAAATCATCTGAAAGCTGGGTGAATGCGTCTGCTTTCGCCGGGCTGAGGCCTTCGGCCCCTTGGCCAGTCTTTAAGTAGGCCTCTAAAGATTAATTCGAGACCGCAGTCTCCTCTTCTGAAGTCGGTATCGGTGGTTCTCTAGCAGCAGAGATACCCTTTGAGGACTCTCCCTCTTTGACTTTGGAGACCTGTTGCTCGATGGCAAAGGCTTTAGAGCAGTGGAATGCGCTTTTCTGCTTTTTGTCGGGACTGGCTTCCTCCCGTGTTACGATGAAGTTGGAGCCCACAATCTCGGCCTTGTAGCGCACTCTTCTTTCCGGCCTGCGCTGCATCAGGAATTCCACCACGTCATCCGTGTTCCGTACCAGGAACGCGTATCACGCCAGAGCACAAATGGCCAGACAGTGTGAAGAACGAGGCATCACCAAGATAGCGAAGGAAGTAAAAGGCAGCAGTCAACTATGTCTAGACCCATTCTTTGCCGTCAAAACGCACAAAGAAGGCAGTCCATTCCGGGTAATAGTTGAAAACAAAGGCACATGGCAGCATGTGATTGCAAGAGAACTACAGAAATCCTTGTCACTTCTACAAATCGATGATCCGTTCCTGGTACGGAACTCGAATGAGGTGGTGGGATTCCTGAATGGAACACAACCCATCATTGCTTTCTCGGTAGATGTAAAAGACATGTTCTACAACGTGCCACAGCAAGGAGCCTTAGAGGCAGTGGAAAAGTGCATCGACGTCTACGGAAGCGTAAAATTCCAAAACCAGAGTGGAATCAGCACATCAGATTTCCTCGATCTCCTCCGCACATACTTAAGCTCCCTGCACGTCATGTATGAAGGAAGTGTTTACACGCAAAAAGAGGGCATTTGCATAGGTTCGTGCATAGCACCAGCCTTATGCGACATATACCTTGCAAGAGGAAACAGAGATCTAGTGCAGTTTTTCCAGGAGATCGGAGTTACAAACTGCTTTAGATACGTGGACGATTTCCTGGTATGTTTCCCTATGAACAAAATGACGGACCCCGTGTGCGAAAAGGTCAAGCAGAGCTTCAAGTAAGTGCACAGAGGCCTAGAAATCACATTTGAACCACCGGAGAGAAGCAGGCTGCAATTCTTAGACATTGAAATGGCATTTGGAGAAAAGCATACATGCTGGATGTACAAGACAAGAGGGGCAAAAGGCATACTACCGTACGACTCGGGGCACACCAAGTTGGTGAAGAGGAGCGTCGCCTCTGGGTGCGTATGGCAGGCCATAAAGAAATTTTACCACCACAGAATGTCAGAAGGCCTACAAAGGCAAATCACTTGACTACAAGCAAGTGGCTACCCAGAGTCCCTGCTAGTATCCGTGGCAGAAAAATGCATAGCAACACTCAGAGGCAATCACAAAACCAAGGAAAAGGATCAGGTCAAAAAACCTCTGGTAGTGATGCCATACATTCATACATTTTCGCACCTACTGAAAAAGATCGCCGAAACGCACGAGGTCAAAGTAGCACTATCCGCCCCATTTAAGCTCAAAGGACTGTGCAAAAAGGTTAACGAAGAGGAAGGCGACAGATCGGGTCAATCGTCGTGTCGGGTAAAGCACAAAAACAAGTTCGTCGAATGCGTAGAAGGGGTCGTCTACAAAATACCATTGACGTGCGGAAACTCATACATCGGGCAGACGGGGAGGTGCTTAAATGACAGACTCAGAGAACAGAAATATTCATGCGGGCAATTGCAAGCACCTGGCAACTTAGCAGCGCATTGAGCGAGATGCAGCTGCGAACCGCTATTCGAAAACAGATCAGTCATGGACAGATCAAAAAATAGAAACGAACGAGAAATCATAGAAGCCTTCCACATGGCATCAGGGAAGCACGGCACGTGTGTCAGTGATCCTTCCATTGCACTGAACAAAAAAGAAATTGAACTGCTGAGAGAATACATAACATAACGAGGCGGACACCAGCACCAGCTTCAAAGTCCCCTCTCACACCACAAAAACCGAACGTTTATCAGAAAACGGGAAAAACACCACAAAACTCGAAAGTCCACGCATCCTCATGAAGACATTTATCATTATTTCATAGCGTTCGCTCCTTTTCAAACTCACACATTGGGAAACGCATGAGGAAAAAGAAAAGAATAAACAGTTGTTAGTCTGCGCCCATTTGTGTTCGTTGTGTTTCTCCACATCTCAATGAAAACTCATCCTTTTCATTTTCAATTTTTAGTCACGCGTTTGTTCTGGCGAACTTCGCAGCGCAGCACGTCTATTAATCGGACTCTCTCGACGCTGACGTCGCGCCGAGCGATGTGTCAATCTTTTGAACGCTCATTTCTTTTACAGAGGCAGAATGTTGAAAAGTCATCGAGACGCGCGTGCAGCGCGTGAGGGGAGCGAGGAGCCTGCTGATTGAACGGCTTCGCCGAGGACGTGGCGACCATTTGTCCCTACACCTTTACGCCAAGCTAAAATTAATGCTTTGCAGATTGTCCCTAAGCGACCTGCTGACGCTCGAAATCCCTCCGAAGTTTGTGTAAAAAAGAAACCTCGTTCGTCGAAGTTGTCAGTGACGTCAAAGTGACGTTTCCGAACTTTGCAAGAGCCGTATTTTGAGCTCGAGATCTTCGCTTCGGATCGAGGCGAAGTTAAACTTTGTCAACATGGCGGTGCCGTACGCTGCGGCCGAGCTTATCTTCCGCCACCGTCGGCGTCGCTACTGACGCCACCGGGGACGCCTTTCAACTCCCCGACGACGACTTTCGGCGACAGTACAGGCTATCGAGAGCCGCTGTGCGTTGACTCTGCGACGAGCTTCGTTCGGCGCCCGGACTTCGAGGCGGCGGACGATCACGTCTACCATGACCCTGGAACAACAAGTCCTCTGCGCGCTCCGGTTCTTCGAAACCGGCAGCTTTCAAGGCATGGTGGCAACAGACGAGCACCTGTCAGTCGCCCACATGACTGTGAGCCGGGCTGTCAGAGTTTTTGCGGCTGCTATCGTTTCTTTTTTTTTTCTGTAATATTCAAAGATGTACCTATAAGCTGGTATACAATTCAGAATGTTGGGAAAAAAACAAAAACCGGCGTAATTCTTGGGTAGGGTCGAGTCTCCCGGCAGCCGGCAGAATAATTTCCCCGAAATTCTACTGGTAGTCGTCACTCATTGGCGGTCAAATCAGTTCATCGAACGACGTGTCAACGACAGATCGTTTCATCGGCACGCGATGTAATAACATGAGCTATTTTCTTCCGTTAGAGGAATATACACATTAAACATTTTCACACCTTTATACATGTAAGTGGGGTGTCCCATAACTAACACCCTAATAAGTGTTGCGATGGACCTTATAAAAGAAATGTAAACCTCACACCTTTAAAAATGTGTGATTTTTAAACAAGTTTCTTAAACGTGTGATAATGCACTACACCTTTTTATAAAGATGTAAAACTGCAATACCCCTTCTCATCAGGCTATACATTTAAGATGGGTATCCCATAACTAACACCCTAATAAGTGTAGCGATAGACCTTATAAAAAATGTAAACCTCACACCTTTAAAAATGTGCGATTTTTAAACAAGTTTCTTAAAACGTGAGATAATGCACTGCATCTTTTTATAAAGATGTAAAGCTACAATACCCCTTCTCGTCAGGCTATACATTTAAGTGGGGTGTCCCATAACTAACAGCCTCATAAGTGTAGCAGAAGACCTTATAATATATGTAAACCTCAGACTTTAATAAATGTGTGATTTTTAAAACACGTTTCTTGAAACGTGTGATAATGCACTACACCTTTTTATAACGATATAAAACTACAATACCCTTTCTCGTCAGGCACGTAGCCAGGGGGGGGGGGGCATAAGACCCGGCCCTCCCGCCCCTCCGAAATCTTTCATTTTGCTGGGGCCTCCACTCGCCTCTCCCCTTCATAGAGAACTTTGTCATGGGCGCCCCCCCCCCCCCCTTAAACAAAATTCTGGCTACGTGGCTGCTTCTAGTCGAGGTGTAATTACCACAGTATATTTCTTTTTTGGGGTGTACACAGTGGCCCCGGACCCAATAGTATGACTGAACAAATAAATTACACAAACGAGTCGCCGAAACAGCACGTTGCTTCTTGGCAAGCGTCGAGGCGATTTCGGCCGAAAACCGGCTTCAATATTGGCCAGATGTACGGTTTTGCGCCTCGTCCCGACATCCGGCAGGTATGGGTGTACCGATGCAAATAAACTGTTTATGTCTAATAGCACTGGCACCACTGATTTCTTAGGATGCTAGATCGCGGATAGAGGCCTGTATTGTCGAAGAGACAATACAGGCCTCTGTATTATCAAATAGACAGTCTTGACGACTGTCTATTTGATACGTTCGAACATCTGTTTAAAAAAAATGGGTCGAGCGGCACCACCGGCAGTCGTCGCTTGACACGATCTTATGCATGCTATTGGAGAAACGGGAAAACTCAATATTACTACGTCAGTAGGTTGTTCTCTACCATGAAACTTCTATCGTGTTTCCGAAAATAGCAGTTAATATTGTGGGCAAGAATATTAAACGCGTTAGAATACCAATCTCGTTTAACTAAATGTTGTGTGGTTGAGGGGCGAGGGCGACTTTGTTGGGCGTTAACTGTGATGGGTTTAATGAGACAAGTGCTACCGAGAGTTATTGTGGAGTCATTCGTGATTTCCGAGTCATCAAAGCTCAGCAAACGATAAGTTAGATGGCCTTTACTGGGGACATTCGCATCGTTTTAACCGCTTGTACATAGTACTTCATGGTGAACGCTTTTTCTTTGAACTGCTGTGAGGGCTTCCGTAACAAATTGCAACTTGGAGCGTGCCGTTCAATCATTGAACGTGCCATTTATTTAGCAACCGAAGCAAGCGACGTCGCTAAAGCCGGTGGTGCTGCGGTCTGTTTTTTTTTAAAATAGATGTTCGAAGGTTTGACAAATGTCTATTTGATCTCCAAGAACCTGATATAATCATCGCAACACGTCATAAAATGCTCGCCCTCGAGCACTGCGTGCAAGCTTTCAGTTTTTGCATGTTTCTCCCTTAGACTTGCGTGTATTGCCTCATGGTGTAATAAGCCAAAACAACAAGGACGAAAACGAAGGAAGAACTAGACAGGACGCGGCGTATTGCCTGTTGTCAAGCAATGACAGCCGGTGAGGCCAGTCACGGGCTCCCGATCCGCGATCCAGACTAGCACTGTGAGAGTTCTAATGCATCGCACCCTTCGAGTGCTGCACGGAGAACAGGCCCGGAACGAACTTGCCGAATGCACAGAGTGCAGACTGATGCTGTCGCCATAGATGTTGTAGAAAAGTACCGACCCCAAATCGAAACCAGGGCCTTTTTGTTCGACGTGACGGGTGGGAATGCGAGAGCGCCAGTCGCTGCCATCGTTTATCTATCAACGTTGGTTGCTGCAACGCGTAACTTAAATTTGCTATGACTTCCAATGAAGGAACTGCGCTGTCAGAGATATCTACAGACCGCGTAAGTTTCCGAAACAAGCCGACTACAAAACAGCATACCTTTTAGGCTTACATCTAGTTCCTTGGAACATCTAGCATTACGTTTCGTAAGAATTTTTATTTCCCTGGTGACGGACTTGAGAACGAGAGTTTTCACAAAACAAAATACGACGGGGCGAGATACCTGCCGTTCAAATATGACTTTGCTTGAGCCTCGGGCAACGTCTCCATGTTTAGCCTTCCCGGACGCTGAGTGAATGCGTCACAGGTTTCTGCTGTGGAAGCTTTGTCGAAAACTGTTCCACTTTCACCCGCACACAGATGATGTGTGATCTCGAGGCCTCTGTGTTTGGCCTGGGCCTTCCCATTACACACTGGTAGGTTTCAGCGTCAGTACGGCAACAAAACGGCTCATTTTGCAAATAAAACACGGGTCGTCGATTGCTCCCTTCCTGAAATATCAGACGCTTACAATTCAAGCTTGCGTTTGAGTTGGTGGCCGGCGGGACGCGATTTCGAGCAGAAAACCAACTTTTTCTTTCAGTTCCGCTGTGCGACTGCCGCATCATAGCAGACGAACTCTCGTCGTCTGCTCTCGCTCCTCGCCTGGGCAAGGCATGACGGGATTGTCGGCGCTAGAGAGCTCAAAGACAACGTACAGCGAGCAGCGTGAACGCTCGCCTCTCCGCGCTGTCTCTAGCTCTTGTGCACCGCCAAGGAATCGCGGGGGATTTTTCTTCAAAAGTTGCGAAGTTGAGCACTCGCAGGGAGGAGGAAACTTTGCGGCGTTCTTTTGGTAACTCCCCCCGCTACGTCAAAAAGCGAAGAATGTTTTGCTCCACGAGTTTAGCTACCCTGTGGTCTCCTGTACAGCCGTGTTGTAAGAACACGTGACGTACGGCAACACCTCGTCACATATCTTGTGCTCCACGTCGACGTAGACGGAGATCATGTCTGCAATGGTCTTGTTGTGTCTCTCCGTCAGTCCGTTGGCCTGCGGGTGGCACGCTGTGAAGCGGCGATTACTGCTGAGGCTGAAACGAAGGTTTTCTTGGGTCAACTGGGCCATGAACGAAGATCTACGGTCTGTGATGAGAACTTCAGGGGAGCCGTGCCGGAGGACAGTGGACTGAATGAAAATGTTGGCGACTTCAACAGCCTTGCCTGCTGGAAGGTCTTTCCTCTCGGCGTACCGTGTGAGATAATCGGTGGCAACGATTATTCAGTGGTTTCCCGACGTTGACGGCGGGAAATGGCTAAGTAAATTCATTCCGATCTGCTGGAACGGCATAGACGGAGGAGAAATTGGATGCGGAACTCCTGACGGCTTTGTCGGCGGTTTCTTGCGTCGCTGACACTCGTGGCATGATCGAATGTAGAGGTGAACGGTCTTCGGTGGCGTCGGCCAGTAGTACTTTTCTCGAATCCTGGCGAGCGTCCTGCTGTAGTCAAGGTGTCCAGCCGTTGGGTCGTCATGGCATCCTTGGAAGATTTCGTCTCGAAGGCTGGCAGCATTAATCAACAGTCAAGCTGTGTTGTTGTTGACGAAGTTATCCTTGTAGAGCACCCCTTGCTGCAGAGAGAAGCTGTGCAGGATTCTAAGAAAGCACGGGGAACCGTACTCGCTTGTCCCTCTAAGTGCTCGATGAGCGCTCGCAGTTCGGGGTCGTCTCGTTGGAGAGCTGCCATGTCGCTGACGTCCAAAGCGCCGCGGAAACACTCATCGTCGTGGTCTTCAATACAGGCAGGATCGGCCTCGACAGTAGGTCTTGACAGGCGGTCGGCGTCATTGTGCTTCCGGCCGGATTTTTACAAAACGGTCATGTCGAACTCCTGTAATCGTAGGCTCCACCGGGCAGGCTTCCAGAGGGGTCTTTCAGATTCGCGAGCCGGCAGAGCGAGTAGTGGTCCGTGACCACGCGAAAAGAACTTCCATACAAATATGGGCGAAACTTTGTTTTTGCCCAGACGACAGCAAGGCACTACTTTTCAGCTGTTGAGTAGTTCCTCTCCGCCTTAGACAGCGCCCGGCTCGCGTATGCGCTGACTCGCTCTGCCCCGTCCTGCCTTTGAACTAGCACCGCGCGAAGTCCGGTGTTACTGGCGTCTGTATGGATATCTGTATCAGCAAACTGGTCGAATTGGCCAAGAATCGGGCATTCTGGAGTCTTCGTTTCAGATCACCGACTGACCGCTGGCGTTCTTCTGTCCATTCGAACTTTACGGCGTCTTTCGATAGGTGCGTCAGCGGTGCGGACAGCTTGGCGAAGTCCCGAACAAATCGTCTGTAGTAGGCACAGAGTTCGAGGAATCTTCTCCCGGCCTTCTTGTCAGACGGCGGCGTAAATGCAGCTACGGCGCGGGTCTTCTCGGGGTTCGGGAGAACACCTTTGTTGTTCACCGACGTGGCCAAGGAACTTAAGTTCACCATAGGCGAATTGACACTTTGTTGGCTTGAGTGACAGGCCGGCGGTCTTGATGGCTTGAAGCACGGCTCGAAGTCGTTTCAGGTGCTTGTGGAATTCTCGTGAAAATACCACGACATCGTCGAGGTAGACGAGGCACTTTGCCATTTTAGACCTGCCAGCACGGTGTCCATGACACGCTGGAAGGTGGCTGGCGCTGTACAAAGTCCGAACGGCATCACTTTGAATTCGTACAATCCGTCGGGAGTGACGAAGGCAGTTTTCTTCCGGTCGCGTTCGTCGACTTCAATCTGCCAGTAACCACTCTTCAGGTCGATCGACGAAAAATACCGGGAGTGCCGCAGTCGGACTAAGGTAATTAGTTATTTATTTTCAATACAAATAACCCCGTTCGGGATTGTTGTAGGGTGGTACATAATACAGAAATATAGATATATATATATTTAATATACATCTGAAGATAATGATATGCAAGCCTATGTCGACAGGTGAGTTTCCAAGTTAATAAGAAACTGCTCTATAGTAGTGGAATGTACAATGTTTCGCGGCAAGTGATTCCATTCGCTGATAGCTCGGGGGAAGAAGGAATATTTGAAGCTGGGTTAGAAGTCCTTCGTAAAGCTTACCATGGTTATATCTTGTTAGCCGTTTACTAATAGGAGTTAGATAATTTTTGTGGGGACGTTGAAGCTGTTGTTAGCTAATTCATTAAGAAAGTTGAGCCTTGTAATTTTCGTCCTTTTTTCTAGTAACTACAGTTCCGATTGCTTAAATAGCTCGGGGGGGGGGGGGGGGGGGGGAGGGATCGTGCCAACTATATTTGTTACATATAAACCTTGCAGCCATTCTTTGTATTATTTCTAACTTACTAACACCAGAGGCCGTGCATGGGAACCAGACGAGGTTGGCGTACTCAAGCATAGGGCGGACTAGCGTTTTGTAGGCTAATATTTTCGTCTCTGTTGATCCACCTTTTAAGGTTCTTTTTAGACAATTAAGTTTGTTTAGCGCTTTTTGAGTTACAAAGTCTATGTGTAAGTCCCGAAGTAAGTCGTCGATGCGGGTGAGCGGATAGACGTCCTTCTTCGTCACAGCGTTCAGTCGACGATAGTCCACGCAGAACCGCAGGGATCCGTCCTTCTTATTCACAAAAACGACTGGGGAAGCCCATGATCTTCTTGAGGATAGAATGATGTCGTTGTCAAGCATTTCCTGGACTTGATCTTGAACCACCTTCCTTTCCTTTAAGGAGACTTGATTGGGCGACTGGTGGACAGGGAGCGCGACTTCGGCGGTTATATTGCGATGTTTTGCCATTGGTGTTTTTTGAACTTTCGACGACATGGCAAAACATTCACTGTATTTGGGGTCGATGTCGATCTGCGGCGGCTACGAGCTGTTCTGTTGTGCCGAAGAGGTTTCTTCGGAGACTGCGGTGACCACGGCTGGCGCCTGAAGCTCCTCGATGTGGCGCACGGTGGTACCCTTCGTTAGGTGCAGCGGCTCCTATCGGAAGTTTGTCACAAGAATAGTTGTACGTCCTTCTTAAAGATCCGTTACGCCTCGTGCGACAAAAATTGCTTTCTCAAGGAGCAGTTGGACGCTGCCGTCCAGAAGTGCTTCACGGTGCATGGCTGCGTCGGTTATGACGTAGACGAAAAGACTCGACTAAGTCGGTAAGTTCACATGGTCGGCGATAACTCGGATCGCGGTCGACGTCGTGTTGGTCTCCACCGACGATAAAATAGGCATTCACAGCGTCAGCTGGTCTGCCCTGAGGTCGATGACGGCGCCATAACGTCCCTGAAACAGTCTTGCAGAACGACGAACTTCACAGGGCACGTCTCACCGTGGATCCTGACGCGAGCAGTGCATATCCCGACTGGTGTGATGGGGCGCCCTCCGGCGGTTCGTATTTGAGGTCCATCCCACGGCGTAGTGACTTTTCGAAGGCGGCGGGAGAGCCTCCCACTCAAGACCGAGTAGTCTACTCCGGTGTCCACGAGTGCTGATCCGTCGTGGCCGTCGATGACGAAGTTTAGGTTGTTGGACACCGTTGCAGGAGCGTCGTTTTTGTCTCTGGTAGCGTTCGAGTGGGGCCCTCTGACGTTTCTGGAGGATGTTGGCGTCGGTCGTCTTCGGCAACTGCACCTCCGGGGTTGCCGTGCCTAGTTTTCCCGGCGTGGAGTGAGGGGCGACAGGCTTTCACGTGGGGGTCAGTGCATCGGCGAAGGTAGACGTCGTAGCGAAGGCGACGGAAACTCTCGGCGGGACGCAGGCTCGGGGGACTGAGGTCGTCGCAGGTACTCGTCGATCTCCCGAGGGCGTTCACCACACCGGGGGCGCGGGTCGTTTGGGTGGGATCCGCGCAGCCCGATTCGTCGGCATGGGTATCGGTGGTACACATGGTCATCTTCCCCGCAGTGTTAACACAGCGGGCATCGGTCGGCCGTCCTCCAGACATCTGTCTGCTAAGCGCAGGCTGCTCTGACCGAACGTGCGCCTGATCTTCCTGTCGTCAGGGGTACTGTGGCGTTGGGGCGTCTCTTTGGGGTGGCGCCATGGCTTGACGGTTAGCTTGCGGCGGTCGCCAGGCCATGGCGGCGTAGCTCAAAGTCGATTCTTCTGGCGTCGTCGTGTTTATCGGAACCTCAGGTTGGAAGGACCGGTGAACTTCCTCTCGCACGATCTCTGCGAGCAACAGTGAGGACGGGCGATCCGCATCTTGGAGCATCTTGCGGATTTCTTCTCGGACAACTTCACGGATGATGTCACGGATGCCTGGGAGGTCGGTTCCAAGGTCGGATCCGGATGTCGCCAGAGTAGTCACGCCAGGGTATCGCTTGCAGTGTCTGGCGCGTGCTAGTAAGGCCCGTTCTATATTCATCGCCTCCCTGACGAACCCGTCGACAGTTGTCGGAGGACTGCGAATGAGACCTCCGAATATCTCGCTTTTTATACCCCTCATCAGATGTCGCAGCTTCTCCTCTGTACCCTGAGGATCGGCACGGACGCTCAGGCGAAGAACAACCTCAACGAAGCTGGTGATGCTTTCATTCGGACCCTGGGCCCTTGTTTGAAGGATGACTTCGGCCCTCTCGCGTCGGTGTTGGCTGGTAAACGTCTTCTTTAGTTCTCGCATGCACACCTCCCACGAAGTTAAAGAAGCCTTGTGGTTCTAAACCAAGTACCTCGCAGTACCTTCAAGCGAGAAGCAGATGTTCTGCAAGCACTGCTCAGGTGTCCACCCGTTTTGACGGGCCACACGTTCATAGTGTTGCAGCCAGTCCTCGATGTCCTCGTGGGCGTCCCCGTGGAAAGGCGTCGGAGTCCGGGATGTGACGGACAGGTAGATGACGGCAGGAGCGGCCGGGATTTCAGACTGGTTGGCCATCGTCGTCTTCTTCGGCCTGCACTTGTCCGGCAGCAGACCCAATTCAGGGGAATGACCTCTGGTACGACGGCTTCTTCGGACTCTGGTGTCTTCCGCGAAGGGTAGCCTTCCGGGGCTGAGCACGCCGCTTCTCCGGGGTGTCCTTGTAGGGGTACGATTAAGGGGCATAGAACGGTGTACCCCTCACTTTCAGCAAAATGTCATGGGTGGTGACCGAAAGAAGAATAAATAAACACGCAGAAATAAACGTTCAATTGGGGGGGGGGGGGTGAACTTCTGCCAAAAATAAAAGGGTACAAAAGATAATAACATTCATTAAAACTTTGGTTTGGACTACTTGGTTCATGGTACGTATGAGGTTTAAAAGCGGAAATAGGCAGGGACAAAAGAATATAACACAAACGACAGGGACAAGGCGATACTCTCAGCTGCTTTATAGCAAGACCGTTCAACGCTTTTATAGACAAGTCATCTAACATTTACATTTCAAACAACGCCACAGCCACTAAAACACCTTAGAGACACTCATCTAGATAGGTCACTTCTTTATCTAGTAGGCAAATAGATGGCGCGCTGATGCACTTGTCATTCTTTTTTTTTTTTTTAATAAAGAAGGCATCTATAATCTCCCGCTGTTTTTTCTTTCGCTTTTTCCAAGAACGTTGTTAACTCCAAAATCGGGTCAAAACCACAACACTTGCGATGCTCAGACAGATGACCCGCCGAATTGTTATGTACAGGTAGTTTGTGTTCTCTTGCCCTGCCATTGAAACAGCGTCCTGCTTGTCCTATATAAACTTTCCCGTAAGTAAACGGCATTTCATAGATGACGCTTGTGACACAGTGAGTATATTGGCTTGCATGCTTCTGGGAGCACAGAACTTTCTTTTTTCTAGTCATGATCGGACAAATCTTAGCCAGTTTGTAGGGCGCAGAAAAAACAATGATAACATTGTATCTGCCGGTAATCTTTTTTATGTTGTGTGAAACTCTGTGCATGTATGGAATGACCATGCACTCTACTACCAAAATAATAAGAGTATACTACCAACAGAATGGTAGCATCAAAATAATGATCAAAAAGAGTGCACGTCATTCCATACATGCACTGAGTTTCACACGATACGTCGAAGAATAAATCGTCCGTTGTTGCTGTTTTCCACTAAGAGATTTTTCTTCTCAGTTTATACCCATGCCTTCGGCATCCCGCCACCATGCCCGTTATATATATATATATATATATATATATATATATATATATATATATATATATATATCTATCGCAACAAAAAAATGCTTGTGGCGTTTTGATCCTGGGCCAAGTGCCCATTTAGGAAAAATATAATATCCGGGATAATTAAGTTGTCAATAATTTTTGCGTAATTAACTTTTTTAATATTGTGTTTAAGGGCATGTTTTAAATTAGAAAATTGCTCAGCACAATCGAAAAACTCTATATCAACAAATTGCAGAACGATAGAAGGCACGCGAAGCATTTTACGGCTTTCTGAAAAACAGCACAAAATCGCCGGTTTTTTAAGTTTCGGTTTTTTATCAGAGCGCATCTCAGCCTCGGCGCCACCACGCCCCGTGGAGAGATAGTGCAACCAGCCTCTGCTGCGTCGCGCAATGACGGCGCAGCAGAGTTTGGTTGCACTATCTCTCCACGGGGCGCGGTGCCGCCGAGGCTGAGATGCGCTCTGATAACCCGAAACTTAAAAACCCGACGATTTTGTGCGGTTTTTCAGAAAGCCGTAAAATGCTTCGCGTGCCTTGTATCGTTGTGCAATTTGTTGATTTAGTGTTTATCGATGATGCTAAGCAATTTTCTAAGTTAGACCATGCTCTTAAACACACTATTAAAAAGCAAATTACGCAAAAATATATAACAACTTAAGTATCCCGAACTTTAATAATTTTCCTAAATGGGCCTCTAACCCATGATTAAAACGCCACAACCCTTTGTTTTTTATGATGAGTAGTTTTCGCAGGAGTGATTTGGCCTGCGTTTTCTGAAACACCCTGTATATATATATATATATATATATATATATATATATATATATATATATATATATATATATATATATATATATATATATATTATATATATATATATATATATATATATATATCAAAGATGCGTACTGTAGGAGTTACACATTCGAAGTTTATTACGACGTTCCGAGCGGGGACCGCTCTTCATCAGGAACCTGATGAAGAGCGATCCCCGGTCGAAACGTCGTAATACACAATATATATTAATAACCATACAGAACGCCAATGTCAAGCCTTTGGCACTTTTTTTCTTTCTGTGTTGTTTCAAAATGGTCACTCGCGACGCGCTTCGACTAAATAAGTACCAGGTTTTCTTTCCCGACAATTCTGCATGATGGTCAATTTGACCCGCTTCGTCACGCTGGCTACTGTACGTCAGGAACATCGGTGGTCTTTACAGAACCGAGTAGGATGGAGATATCAGAATTCTAACTTATTAGTTAATACCCTGAAGGCGACACGTACTTAATACATGTAGCGATGTAGGACTGTGGCATATTTAGAAATAAACTTTCTTATACGCTGAACTATTGATTTCAACTGAGTTTCCTTAATCCAAATGTTAGATTGAAGGAAATGTATAATTAGGTGCTTCATTCACGCGGAGTAACTCTGTCAAATGACCACGCCATTTCAAGATCCCTCCACCAGGTCATACTTGAGAAAGACTAATGTTTTTATTTTTAGGTTAATATTGGTTAAAACCGGTTACCGGTAAATAATTTACGGTTACGGTTATGGTTACTCTTTTTACAAATTTCCAATAACGGTTTTGTTTTGGTTACGGTTACCGAAGAAATTTCGTTCCTAAAAAGTTTGCGGTTTCGGTTACGGTCACGGTTTGAATCCCTGGACTAAACCCAGGGCAGCGAATGCAAAATGAACGCTTTTTACCGAGATTCCTAATTTGACGTCCTCATTGGCGAATGCTGCAAGATTATCGACTGCGGAACTATAGGAATATGCTCGGGACTCGCCACGCTTTGTGTTTGCTTAGCTGTCAATCACTGTCGTAGAACATACAATGGCCCTGTTAAAGACGAAAAACTACTAGACTCAGTGGCAGCTGACTAAACTCAAGGCTGCTCATGTTAAGATGACACTTCTTGACCAAGATTCGTTCTCTTACGTCCTTATCGGCGAATGCTCCAAGATCATCGACTGGGGTATGCTCGGGACTCGCCAAGCCATGTATTTGCTAAGCTGTCAATGACCGTCATAGAACATACACTGGCCGTGTTCCAGACGAAAGACTACTAGACTTACTGGCAGCTGATTAAACACAGGGCGGCACATGTTAAGTTGACGCTTCATGACCGAGATTCGTTCTTTGCCGTCGTCATTGCAAATTCTCCAAACTGACCGGCTGTGGAACGAAGGGGAGATGCTCGGGACTCGCCAAGCCTTGTGTTTCCTAAGCGCTCGATGACTCTCGTCGAACAGACACTAGCCGTGTTGAAGAAGAAAGACTACTAGACCTACAGGCAGCTGACTAAACGCAGGGTGGCGCATGTTAAGTTGACGATTTTGACCGATATTCTTTCTTTGACGTACCTAACGGCAAATACTGCAAGATCATCGACTGCGGAACTATAGGAATATGCTCGGGACTCGCCAAGCCTTGCGTTCCCTAACGTGTTAGTGAATGTCGTAGAGAGAACACTGGCTGTGTTCCAGACGAAAGACTGCTAAAATTAGTGGCAGCTGGCTAAACGCAGGGCGGCGCATGTTAAATGGATACTTATACCGATATTCGTTCTTTGATGTTCTCGTCGGCGAATGCTGCAACTTCATCGACTGCGAAACTGTAGGGATATGCTCGGGACTCACCACACCTTGTGTTTGCTAAGCTATCAATGGCTCTCGTAGAACAAACACTGGCTGTGTTCAGACGAAATACTACTTGACTCATTGGCAGCTGACTAAACACAGGGTTGCGGATGTTAAGTTGACGCGTCTTGACCGAGATTCTTTCTTTGACGTACCTAACGGCGAATACCGCAAGATCATCAACTGCGGAACTATAGGGATATGCTCGGGACTCGCCAAGCCTCGTGTTTCGTAAGCTGTTAATGACTGTCGTAGAACAAACACTGGCTGTGTTCTAGAGGAAACACTACTAGACTCAATGGAAGCTGGCTAAACGCAGGGCGGAGCATGTTAAATAGATTCTTCTTGACCGAGATTCGTTCTTTGATGTTTTTGTCGACGCATGCTGCAAGATCATCGACTAAGACACTATAGGAATATGCCCGAGACTTGCAAGCCTTGTGTTTCCTAAGCTCTCAATGACTGTCGTAGAACAGACACTGGCCATGTTCCAGATGAAAGACTACTAGACTCAGTGGCAGCTGACTAAACCCAAGGTGGGACATGTTAAGTTGACGCTTCTTGACCGAGATTCGTTCTTTGACTTCCTTATCGGCGAATGCTGCAAGATCATCAACTGCGGAATTATAGGGACATGCACGGGACTCGCCAAGCCTTGTGTTATTTGTAAGCTGTTAATGTAAGTCGTAGAACAAACACTGGCTGTGTTCCAGACAAAGACTACTAGACTCAGTGGCAGCTGACTACACACAGGTTTCCGCATTTTAAGTTGACGTGTCTTGACCGAGATTTGTACTTTGACGTCCTTATCGGCGAATGCTGCAAGGTCATCTACTGCGGAAATATAGGGATATGCTCGGGACTCGCCAAGCCATGTGTTTTCTAAGCTGTCATGGACTGTCGTAGAAAAGACACTGGCCATGTTCCAGACGAAAGACTACTAGACTCTGTGGTAGCTGACTAAACGCAGGGCGGCAAATGTTAAGTTTAGGTTTCTTGACCAAGATTCGTTCTCTAACGTCCTTTTCGGCGAATGCAGCAGTCTCATCGACTCCGTAACTACAGGGATATGCTCGGTTCTAGCCACGCCTTGTGTTTCCTAAGCTGCCAATGACTGTCGTAGAACAGACAATGTCCGTGTTTAACAAGAAAGACTAATGGGCTCAGCGGCAGCCGACTAAACGCAGGGCGGCAGATGTCAAATGGACGGTTTTTGGCCAAGATTTCTTCTTTGACGTCCTCGTTTGCGAATGCTGCAAGATCATCAACTGTGGAACTATAGGGATATGCTCGTGACTCGCCAAGCCTTGTGTTTCCTATGCTATCAATTGCTGTCGTAGAACATACACTGGCCGTGTTCCAGACGAATGACTACTAGACTCAGTGGCAGCAATGGGCGTACAAACCGGGGGGGGGGGGGGGGGGGGGGGGGGGCAAGGGGGCGCTTGCCCCCCAGTTCTCAGAGTGGGGGGCAAAACGTGTTTTTCGACCCCCTCCCCCCCCCCCCCTGAAACGTCCACCACTGGGCAGAGCAAACACTGGCCGGTGGCGCCCAAAGAATACCAATGACACCGCCACCCGACCCGCAGGGGCATATTTTTGACGCGCAGGTGATACACACCCCAGCGAGATAGGCGCTGCCGCCGTCATCATATAGAGCGGTTACAAGGCGAGTTTCCGAAGCGGAAGCATAACTTAGTGGTAAGATGGCGGCCGTATACGTATCAGACCCCGGTTCTATCCATGGTGTAAGCTTATTTCTTTTATGTTTTTTCATCGAACATTTTGCTTTGTCGAGGCATTGGGCAATATTTACAACATTTCTTTTTTACGATTAACAATGAAAAAAAAAGAATGTTGTTGACGAATCATTGTTGAAATACATCGTATGGGGCTCTATTTACGGAGGTGCAAGGGGGACAGCGGGGCTTGAATTGCCGGCTGGACGCCGCCGAGCGGCGTGTACAGGGGAGGGGCGGTGAGTGGGTTAATCGTTTTGTAATTAGCAGCCGAACACTGTCACCGCGAAGTGGCGAGAACGCAGGCTAGGGGGTGGGTTAACGCGCGGGTTAGTACGCTCCGAGTGATACACGCGCCGTCCCAATCCAAAATGTAAGGTCCCGCGCGTTCCTGAGCAGCCAATCCGGCGTGAGCGTGGTTGCTCAGGGGTGCATCGCCTGCGCCGTAGAAGGAGCTAGTAACCAAAGCGCCGGGTGCGCATACACAATTGGCCCTTTCCTCTCCCCCCCCCCCCCCCACCTCTCCTCTTTTAAAACGCCCACACACACACACACACGCGTAAACCTTAGTGATGGACCGAATCTGCCGAACTTCAGATTCGGCAAAGTTCCGCACATGCCGAAAGTTTGAAATAAAGTTCGGCAAAGATTCGGCAAAAATTTGGCAAATGTCTGCGCACGCGCACGAACGCGACGCGGCCATGGATCGCAAATTGACGCCGCGCTGTCGCGCGGTTACCGTCGCACAGTTTAGTACAACCAGAGGTTACGGCGAGGTGTGGAGTAGGCGACACAGTAACTTTGCGTTTGTGAGCTTTTGCGAGTGTGGTTCTCTTCAATATTTTCTGCCTTAAGAACAGAAGATCGACTAGTAATTTACCACTGCACAGTTGACAAATGATGTGGTGCATTCTATATAGTGTGATTTTCATTTGACCTTTCCACTGATGCAACGAGGCAGTTGAAACATTGACTGACAACTGACAATTACGATCAGGGTTCGCAGCCCACTGCCGTCAAACGGGGCAGAGTCACGAGAGCTTGCCAGAATGTATGGGATGCTGCTGGCATCCTCGTCATAATGTGGTACAGGGTTTTCTATTTTTTTCCTTCCTTTTAAGTATTTCCTGTAGTGTGTACATTCTGTACATTTATTTCTCTGTTTTTTTTTCATATGTGGTGGCGGGCTGGCAGTAAATATGTACAAGCTACTAAATAAAGTAATTAATTTAAGTTTTTGAATATTAGCCTCAAAAGTAATTTGAGTAGAGTAGAAACTACTGAAATAGAAAGTAATTGAGTAAATTACTAATTACCATAAAAAGTAGCAAATTACTTTTGAAGTCCCTTTCATTTTTGCTATGCTAGCGAGGAAGTACTTACAAAGGTTTTGATGCGTTTGCGAAATTCTGCTAGCCGAATATAAAGCGGCTTTTGTTTTCACATTAATGCTTTAATAGCTTGTTCATCTTCTGCATGCCTAATTCTTGTGTACTTTTTAGTCAAGGATGTACTGCGGATGTGTCATTTCACCTTTGAGTTTTAGGATTGCCTGAGCTTTTTTTGCAGACAGTGTTTGATTGCTTACAGTGTTGCGTAAAGTACGTCTAAAAACTACCTGGAGGTACGACGTAAATGAGAGGTTATATGTACTTATAGTAAAGTTGTAAGTATACCAAACGCAATGTACTGAAGTAAAGTACAATAGATACAATGTACTTCCAAAGTATAATTGAAGTACTTTTTAACACACTCTTTCAGAATGCCCTTTCATTTCCTATACACCGTTTTTTTTGTTTTTTTGTTTTTTGGTAATTGGCCGGTGTGCATTGCTTTAGGAGAAATCGGAGGTGCGTCAGTTTTTTCGTGAAATAAACGCCAAATTCGGAAATGCATCAGTTTTTTGTGTGGGCGTGTTTTTTTGGAAATGGCGGCAATTAATACGCCATGCAGTAATTGCTTTATTCTCGCTGCCGAACTATTTAACACAATCAACTTATAAAACACTTATTTGTATCGGTTTTATAGCCACCATTACTTCACTCAGAGAAATGAAAAGATGACGTCTCGAAAGACAGCACAAGCTATACAGGAGCACCAGATGAACTCCAGAGCGGGTGCTGCACTTTGATACCTCTTTTGAGTGAGGATGTAGTGTGTATACCTCCTGTAGTGGGCAGGAATTCCTACATTGGAGAGAAGCAGGGACAAGCCCTTTCTTCAAATGTCCCAAGTCTCCTTGTGCTTCGGGACATAGAGAAACGCCAGTCTTTTGTGCTAATCCCACAGTTACTCGGCCTTTCTTGCGTCGTGCCTGTTCGCTCCCCGCGCCTCATAGCAGTATTGTTGCAGTGGGGGGCTCCTTAAAAATTTTGGGGTTTTGAACTATCGAAATTACTTTCTTCTTCTTCCCTCCCTTTTCTACACCACATGCTTCGCCCTCTACAAATATCAGCTGACCTTCCAACATCTTATCTCTGTTGATACGAAAAACAAAAACTAGAATTCGAAATTAATTTCTAATTTGAGTAGTAGTCACTCGGAAAAGCAGTTAAAGCACTACCCAAGCAGCACAGAGTTCGCCAAGCATTTGCCAATGGCTGGCAATTGCCTTTTGGCCAGTGGCCAGACAGCGGCCAGAGATTAGCCGATGACTCTCCTTTTTCTGGCCATTGGCTACTGGCGACTGGCCATCAGCCAGTGGCCGACGAATGGCCGCTCTTTGGCCACTGGCCACAACACCATCCCCAGCCATTGGCCATTGCTTGGCCAAAATTCGTGCTGTTGTTGTTGTTGTTGTTGTTTGGGGGTTTTATGGCGCAACAGCAACGGAGGCCATACTGCGCCAAACAAAGTTAAAAGGAAAACAAGCTGTTATTGTTACTGTGCTACAAAATAATAATTAGCTATGCGGAACTAGATCTGATTAATATAACCTGCGTTAGTAATATAAGTCAATAGACGGTCAAATGGGATGAGGGGATATTCTCCCAGTAAAAGAGCAGGATGGAATGGAATTTGGAAATGAAACAATTCAGGAAAGTGGGTATTACGTTCATTGTCCAAAGCTGGACACAGCCACAATATATGCATGATGGTAAGTGTATCCCCACAATGCTCACACACCGGTGGGTCCTCCCCACTAAGGAGATATTTGTGTGATATGTAATAATGACCGATTCTAAGTCGACACAACAATACTTCATGGAATCAGTTCCTGTGAGAAGAGTTCTCCCAGAGCCCGAGAACCGGCTTTGTAATATTAAGTTTATTGTTGCACTCCATGTTCCATTCAGACTGCCATAAACGAAGAAGGGATGACTTTATTACAGGTTTAATGTCTTGGTGTGGCAAACAGGCGTGAGACGGGGGAAGATTACCTGAGGATGTAGCGAGTCTGTCTGCTTCTTACCTTTTATTCCCATATGACTGGGTACCCAACAAAATTTTATAGTTAGGCCTCCATGTACAGCTTTATTAAGTTTATTTCGTAGTTGCAGCACCAGCATATTTTTAGTAACTCTCAAAGAGCATACTGCGGTAACAGCACTCTGGGAGTCTACGAATAGGACAGCCTGCTTTATTTTAGCTCGGAGAATATAATCCATGGCCATAGATATTGCATAAACTTCAGCTGTAAAAATGCTGGAGAAAGTATTTAGACGTTTCACTTTAACAAAACAATCAGAATGTACGGCGCTGCCAACAAATGACGACGTCTTAACACCATCAGTGTAAAAATGTGTGTAGCCTTCATACTTCTTCTCAAGCTCAGAAAATTCCTGTTGGATGATAAGGGCAGAGACGCTGTGTTTATTGAACCTTGTGAGAGCCCAGTCACAAGCAAATGGCACTATGTCCCAGGGGGCAACACACTCTACATTCTGCATAAGATTAACTTTGTCCAAACAAAGGTCAAGTGAGGAAGAAAATTTCTGTACTCGGAAACTCAAGGGCCTTACGATGCTTGGCCTATTCTGGAAGAGGCGGCAATATCTAGATTTTTGGAGGGAGTTGTAGGTTGGGTGGTTACGGTTCGCAAGTATCTTGTAGTAGTATGTTAAGCTTAAACGTTGGCGTCTTTTCTTGAGTGACATCTCATTTGATTCAGCATACAGGCTGAGGAGGGGTGACGTCCGAAAAGCACCTGTTGCGAGTCGCAGTCCAAGGTGATGGACCGGATCCAACATCTTGAGCGCGGACGGTCGTGCAGAACCATAAACTGGAGCCCCATAGTCGAGACGGGATCGAACAAGAGCGTTGTACAGCCGTAGAAGGCATTTCCTGTCAGATCCCCAAGTTTTATGGGCTAAGACTTTCAAAATATTCGCAGTTTTAAGACACTTTTCTTTGAGTGACTTCAGGTGAGAAATGAAATAGAGCTTTTTGTCAAAGGTAACACCTAAGAACTTGTGCTCTTTCCTGACAGGGATGCAGGTTATTTGCAGTTTTAAGGATGGATCCAGTGATAGACCACGGCGTAAAGAAAATGGGACACAGACGCTTTTCTCGGAAGAAAACTTAAAACCGTTTTCGTCTGCCCACTTGGCAAGTTTTTTTGTGGCAAGCTGTAACTGGCGCTCGCAGCTCGAGAGATTACACGACGATGCTGAGGTCTGGATATCGTCAACATAGAGTGAGTATGTAACGGACGGTGGCAAAGCCTGAGCGAGAGAATTCATTTTGATAACAAAAAGTGTAACACTCAGGATACCTCCCTGGGGAACCCCGTTTTCCTGAACGAATGGATCCGACAAAACAGTTCCTAATCTAACCTGAAACGCCCTGTCCGTCAGAAAATCTTTTATGCACTGCAGCATACGGCCACGAATTCCATAGACATAAAGGTCTTGGAGGAGGCCATATCTCCATGCTGTATCGTAGGCCTTTTCCAAGTAAAAAAATATCGATACACAATTCTGCCTATTCACGAATGCCTCACGTATGGCCGTTTCTAAGCGCACCAAATGATCCAAAGTGGATCGTCCTCGACGGAACCCGCACTGATTGTTATCCAAAATACTTTCCTTTTCTAGAACGTACACCAGCCGCCTGTTTATCAGTCCTTCATATGTCTTCCCAAGGCAGCTGGTTAAAGCTATCGGACGGTAACTAGAAGGCAGAGATGGATCCTTACCTGGCTTCAAGAGAGGGATAATGTGTGCCCGTTTCCAAGCCGTTGGAAAGCTAGCCCTTTCCCACAATGAATTGAAGAAATTAAGAAGGGATTTAAGAGATTCTGGAGAGAGATTACGCAGCATTTCGTAATGCAGTCCATCGGGTCCGGGAGCAGAGATTTTTTTTATATCAAGGGCACTCTAGCTCGTACTCTGTGAAGGGCTGATTATAAGGTGCAGCGTTTGATCCCGTTGTGACTATATTATGTTGCTCTGCGCGTCGTTTAAACAACTTGAAGGAATCTGAATAACTGGAGGAGCTGGACACCGAACAGAAGTACTTCCCAAGAACGTTGGCAGTATCTTTCAGTGATGCACATTGAGGGTTGAAAACGGGAATCGTGAACCCCCTGTAGTCTCCTTTGATTCTCTTGAATCTGTCCCAGACCTCCTTAGCAGTTACAAAGCTGCTTAGAGACGACACATATTTAATCCAGGTTTTCCGTTTCGATCGCTTACGCGTCCACCGGGCTTTAGTTTCGTTTTTTTAAACTCAACCAGGTTTATTGAGGTAGGGTACCGCCTGAACTTGCCCCATGCCTTATTTTGCTCCGTGCGCGTAATCGCACACTCCTTATTCCACCAAGGTTTGCACTTACGAGGCAGATTACCGGTAGTTTGGGGAATTGACTGCTGAGCGGCATTTATTATCTGCTCTGTCACATACAATGTGGCTTCATCCGCAGTCATGGAGGAAAGCAGGGATGTATCCAGCGTGGAGCTTAACTTAAAAACTTCGGCTGGTCGTGGCCGGGGCTTGCCCCGGCCACGACCAGGCGAAGAGGCACCGGAGGTGCTGGGCAGAGTGTCTTTCAACTCTGCCTCCTCCGGCCCCTTGGGTACTGGGGGAGCGGCACGAGGGTTGTGCCGCTCTTTCGAAGAGGAGGTCCTCTCTGATGACGTCGGGCGGGAGTTTCGCCCCTTCTCCCCAAAAGAGGACCGCGATGTGCGAACAGGTACGGCATTTGCCGGCCTGTCTGGAACCAGCGAAGCAGCCTGTGCACTCCCTCCAGGAGGAGGGGGGCACTGCTGCCCTACCTGGGGGGTTGGGGCCTTGAGGGCTGTTTCCAGTATTTCGGGTGAGACCTGGGTAGCCCTCGATTCCGAACGTGGTCCAAGACCCCTGCGCGCCACGTCGGCGTAGGATCCCTTCGACATAAAGGAATACCGTTTCTTAGCTTCGATATAACTGATGTTTTCTTTGACTTTGATAGCAATGATTTCTTTTTCTTGTTTCCAGATGGGACAGCCGCGATAATAAGTGGGGTGTGGTCCATTGCAATTAATGCAGTGGGCAACATTCTCACAAATGTCAGAGAAGTGGTCTTGACTGCCACACTTCGCACAAGTCTCCTTCCCTCGACAGCTGCGTGTTCCGTGGCCAAAACGCTGGCAACGGAAGCACCGCTGGGGGTTAGGGACGTAAGGGCGGATGTGTGCCTCTCAAAAGTAAGTATGACATGTTTTGAGGGGACTTCTTCACCATCTTTTCTAAACATAATGCGTTTTACTGCAACCACACTGGCACCTTGGAGTCCCTCGAGGAGTTCTTCCTCACTAGTGAGCAAGAAGTCGTCCTCGGAGAGGACTCCGCGGATGGTGTTAAATGTGCGGTGAGGGCTCACCGACACTTTCACTTCAAGGATGGTGTTCAGCTTGAGAATTGCTTCGCTTTGCTTTTTGTTGTTTACCTCCACTAGGAGGTCTAAAGAGTGGAGTTTTTTAGCCTTGTAGGAAAACCCTACAAGCTGTTCAAGTACTTTGGCTACAACAAATGGTGATAGCTTTGACACGGGTTTCTGTTCATCAAGAGAATGAACAACGAAAAACTTCGTAAAACTTTCTATCTCAGATTCGTTTTCGATGGTCTTGTGTTCAGGACAGCGCCTTTTAAGGGCGTGCCCCGAACGGGGTTTGGAAAAGAGGGGCGCCATAAGAGGGCAAGGAGTGTTCGGAATCTGTGGCGCGCCGCCCACCACGGAGACCAACGAGGGAATAGGTAACACCCCATAACAAATATGGCGTTGCTGGAAGCATTACTCTATTAGCGCTACCCAGAAACTAAAACCAAGTGTGGTTTTGGACAAGGGGTCTGTCGCCGCCCAAGGTTAGCCCTTGCCGCCAAAGGAGTTGAAAAAGGAAAGAAGAGAAATGAGAAGAGGGAAAAGAAGGAGAAGACAAAGGTAAAAGAAGGGAGGGGATAGTAGAAGTGGCGACTGACTGAATCATCCTGGTCGGGCCAAGCCAGGACACCCGTCTACGGGAAGGGGGGGCCGAAGTGGTGTATTGCCTCACCCGGGGGGCCCCGAAGGGTCCAAACCTACCCCGGGTTCGACTCAACCGCCGGGATGCCCTTTTCCCCGGACACGGGAAAGCCACGCACAGCCAGACGTGGGCGGGCGAACCCGCATGGCTCGGGGTCCGTGGAGACGCCACTCTCCAAACACCTGCTTTCACAGGTGCCCCCTGCGGGGCAAAATTCGTGCTGCTTGGGTAATAACCAAAATAGAAATTTAATTGAAAGTTACTAAACTACCCAGAAAAGTGGTTAAACTACAGTAACTTGAGTAAACTAGCTGAACTACGTACAAGTTTGGCTGGCAGGAGCTCTGCGTAATGGTTTTCACCTCTCTGCCCAACCCCGCACACCACCACATGGGCTCCTTCTAGTATGTGCAAATAAAAATATTATTATGACTATTGCTTTTATTATTATTATTATTATTATTATTATTATAATTATTATTATTATTATTATTATTATTATTATTATTATTATTATTATAAGAATCCTGTTTTGACCTAACAAGTAGTTTGTGTCAAAACAGAATACTATTTCTTTTTAGTTCGCGTTATTTCGCGACTTCCATGTATCTGCATAAAACTAAACACAGAACTATCATGCTCGACGTTGCATATCCGACATCCCAAACTCTCCCCAACTTCCTGAACGTCCATGTGTGTTCTAACACCGGAAACTGGAATTCAAAGATTAAAACGTAACGTTGCGAATATGCAACGCATACTTTCATGCTAAGCTGTCAAGTGACTCAATTCGAAAAACATGCATATTTACAATATTGTTATCACTTCTAATGCAACCATTGTATTCGTTTTCTCGCACGAAACGGTGACTCCCAAAGAAAGTAAAAGCGCAGGGATTGCCTTTATATTAACAATGTAATCAAACTTGCAGCCGTGCGCTGATGCAGCCTCAAAATCAAAACTCTCGTAGCGTGATTCGTGACTGCGCCGGCAACTACCCAACCTTGTTGTCACTCCACTTTCTGCAAGCACGCACTAAAATTGCCAGTGAACACACAAAAGCGACATCGATACTATATTGTAGAACATCACCTTATTTAGTCATAACTGTGCCAATAGGCACTACATGTTGGATTAAAGTTAACAAAACAGCCATTAACCTTTTCTCGTCAGAAAAAACTAAATATGTTAAGTCTGGTTATAGTGCTTTTTTGCCGAATCATTGCCGAATCTTTACAAAAGTTCGGAAAGCTGCACCGAATTTTCGATTCGGCAAAAGTTTGGCCAGTCACTAGTAAAAATATGCAACCGAGGGGGGGGGGTCTGGTATGCCCCCCCCCCCCTTGCCACTCAAGAACAAGTTGGTACGCCACTCTTGGCAGCTGACTAAAAGCAGGGCGCTTTTTACGCTTTTTGACCGAGGTTCGTTCTTTGACGTTCTTATCGGCGAATGCTGCAAGCTCATCGACTGCGGAACTGTAGGCATATGCTCGGGACTCGCCAGCCTTGTGTTTCCTTGGCTGTCAATTGCTGTCATAGAACAAACACTGGCCATGTTTGATACGAAAAAAGGAAAGCCTTTTAGTACTCCCTGTAACGCCGAATTAGAGCGCAGCTCTTAAGGAGGAGGAGGGAAGGGTACTGGGGGGGTGGGTCAAGTGACCTCGGGAGGCGGGGGAGGGTAGCTTGGGGGGGGGGGGGGCGGGGGGCACGTGACCTTGTGGGAGACACGTGACTTTCAGGTGTCACATGACGTCAGGGTCACGTGACGAAACCGGTGACTTTATCAGTGAAGTCACTGATGACGTCAGCAGTGACGATGACATTACGGATACCGATGACGTCCCAATGACATCACTGATGACGTCATCAGTGATGATGACGATGACAATCCGGATGCCGGTGACGTCATCAGTCACGTCACTAATGACGTCATCAGTGATGATAAAAATGACGATGCGGAGGCCGGTGAGCTTCTCAGTGAAGTCACTCATGACATCATCAGTGGCGATGACGTCAACGGGAGGGGGTCACGTGACCTAGGGGGGCATCCCCAGGTCACCTGACCCTGGGAGAGGGGGTCACGTGACTTAAGTAACCATTGTGTCCCTTGTGAGGGTATCCCTAGTAACACTTGTGAGGGTAACTGTCGTGACCCTCATGAGGGTAACTCTCGTGACCCTTGTGAGGGTAACTCTCGTGACACTCGTGAGGGTGACCCTCGTAGCCCTCGTAGTCATCATCGTGAGGGTAACCCTCGGAAGAGTAACCCTCGTAACCCTCACGAGGGTTGCGAGGGCTACGAGGGTTACTCGCGGTTACGCCTTCACCGACGGCGACGGCGACGCTGCTCAAGCTGGGAACGGACGGCTAAGAACTGCGCTCTAAAACTACTAGACTCAGTGACAGCTGACTAAACCCTGGGTCGCCCAAGTTAAGTTGACGCTTCTCGACAAGGATCGTTCTTTGACGTCCTTATGGGCGAATATTTCAAGCTCATCGACTGCGGGACTGTAGGGATATGCTTGGGACTCGCCAAGCCTTGTGTTTCCTAAGATGTCAATTGTTGTTGTAGAGCAAACACAGGCTTTGTTCCAAACAAAAGACTACTTGATTAAGTGGCAGCTGACGAAACCCAGGCTGGTGCATGATAAGTTGACGCTTCTGGACCGAGATTTGTTCCTTGACGTCCTTATCGGCGAATGCTGCAAGTTAATAGACTGCGGAACTAAAGAATATGATCGGGACTCGCCAAGCCCTGTGTTTCCTAAGCTGTCAATTGCTGTCGTAGAACAAACACTGGACATCTTCCAGACGACAAACTACTAGAGTAAGTGGCAGCTGACTAAACGCTGGGCGGCGCATGTAAATTTTACTCTTTTTGACCGAGTTCGTTCTTCGAAGTCCTTATCGGCGAATTGTGCAAGATCGTTCACTCCGGAATTATAGGGGTATGCTCGGGACTCGCCACGCCTTCTGTTTGCTAAGCTCTCAATGACTATCGTGGAACATACACAGGCCGTGTTCCAGACAAAAAAGTGAAAGCCGTTTACAACTCCATGTAACGCCGAATTAGAGCGCAGCTCTTGAAGAGGAGGAGAGAAGGATACTGGGGGGGGTCAAGTGACCTTGGGTGGGGGTCACGTGACCTAGGCGGGTCACGTGACGATGACGATGCCGATGACGTCATCAGTAACGATGACGATGCGGATACCGATGACGTCATCAGTGACGGCACTAATGACGTCATCAGGGATGATGACAATGACGATGCGGATGCCGGTGACGTCATCAGTGAAGATGACGATGACAATGCGGATGCCGGTAACGTCATCAGTGACGTCACTGATGACGTCATCGGGGTCATGTGACCCCGGGGGTCACATGACTTGGGGAGCCACGTGAATTTAGGTGTCACGTGACCTTGGGGGTCACGTGACCCTGGGGGAGGCGTCGCAGGACCTTGGGGTGACCTTGGGGTCACGTGACCTTGGGATGACCTTGGTTACGCCGACGTCGACGGCGATGGCGACGCCGCTCAAGCCGGGAACGGGCCCCTAAGGGCTGCGCTCTAAAAGAATACTAGAGTCAGTCGCAGCTGACTAGACGCAGGGCAGCGCATGTTAAGTTGAGGCTTATTGACCGAGATTCGTTCCTTGACGTCCTTATAGCCGAATCCTGCAAGATCATCGACTGCGGAAGTGAAGGGATGCGCTCGGGATACGCCAAGCCTTGTGCTTCCTAAGCTGTCAATGAGTGACGTGGAGCAAACATGGGCCCTGTTATAGACCAAAGCCTACTAAACTTAGTGGCAGCTGACTAATTGCAGGGCGGCACACGTGAAGTTTACGCTTCTTGACCGAGATTCGTTCTTTGACGTAATTATCGGCAAATGGTGCAATGTCATCGACTGCGGAACTATAGGGATGTGCTCGGACACGCCAAGACTGGTGTTTCCTAAGCTGTCAATGACTCTCGTAGAGCAAACACTGGCCGTGTTCTATACGAAAGACTACTACACACAGTGGCAGCTGACTAAGAGCAGGGCGGCGCATGTTAAGTTGACGCTTCCTGACCGAGATTCGTTCCTTGACGTCCTTGTCGGCAAATGCCGCGAGATCATCGACTGCGGAAATGTAGGAATATGCCCGGTGCTCCCCGAGCCTTGTTTTTCCTACGCTGTCATTTGCTGTTGTAGATTAAACACTGGCCGAGTTCCGCACCAAAGACTACTTGATTAAGTGGCAGCTGAGTGAGCACAAGGCGGCGCAAGTTAGGTTGATGCTTCTTGACTGAGAGTCGTTCTTTGACGTCCCTATCGGCGAATGCTGTAAGATCATCGACTGCGGAACTATAGGGATATGCTCGGGACTCACCAAGCCTTGTGTTTCCTAAGCTGTTAGTGACTAGCCTAGAAGAGACACCGGCCGTGTTCCAGAGGAAAGACTACTAGACCCAGTGGCAGCTGACTAAACGCAGGATGGCGCATGTTAAGTTGACGCTTCTTGATAGAGATTCGTTCTTGTACAACCTTTTCGTCGATGGTTGAAAGATCACCGACTGCGGATCTTTAGGGATCTGGTCGAGGCTAGCCACGCCGTGTGTTCCCTAAGCTGTTAATGACTATCCTAGAACAGACACTGGCCGTGTTCCAGAGGAAAGACTCCTAGACACTGTGGCAGCTGAATAAACGCAGGGTGGCGCATGTTAAGTTGATTCTTCTTGATCGAGATTCGTACTTTGACGTCCCTATTGGCGAATGCTGGAAGGTCATCGACTGCGGAATGATAGGAATATGCTCGGTACTCGCCACGCCTTGTGTATCCTACGCTGTCAACACCTGTCATAGAACAGACACTGGCTGTGTTCAAGAAGAAAGACTACAAGGCTCAGTGGCAGCCGGCTAAAGGCAGAGCGGCGCAGGTTAAATGGATGCTTTTTTACCAAGATTTTTTTTGACGTCCTTATCGGTGAATGCTGCAAGATGATCAACTGCGGAACTATATGGATATGCTCGGGACTCGCCACGCCTTCTGTTTGCTAAGCTCTCAATGACTATCGTGGAACATACACAGGCCGTGTTCCAGACAAAAAAGTGAAAGCCGTTTACAACTCCATGTAACGCCGAATTAGAGCGCAGCTCTTGAAGAGGAGGAGAGAAGGATACTGGGGGGGGGGGTCAAGTGACCTTGGGTGGGGGTCACGTGACCTAGGCGGGTCACGTGACGATGACGATGCCGATGACGTCATCAGTAACGATGACGATGCGGATACCGATGACGTCATCAGTGACGGCACTAATGACGTCATCAGGGATGATGACAATGACGATGCGGATGCCGGTGACGTCATCAGTGAAGATGACGATGGCAATGCGGATGCCGGTAACGTCATCAGTGACGTCACTGATGACGTCATCGGGGTCACGTGACCCCGGGGGTCACATGACTTGGGGAGCCACGTGAATTTAGGTGTCACGTGACCTTGGGGGTCACGTGACCCTGGGGGAGGCGTCACAGGACCTTGGGGTGACCTTGGGGTCACGTGACCTTGGGATGACCTTGGTTACGCCGACGTCGACGGCGATGGCGACACCGCTCAAGCCGGGAACGGGCCCCTAAGGGCTGCGCTCTAAAAGAATACTAGAGTCAGTCGCAGCTGACTAGACGCAGGGCAGCGCATGTTAAGTTGAGGCTTATTGACCGAGATTCGTTCCTTGACGTCCTTATAGCCGAATCCTGCAAGATCATCGACTGCGGAAGTGAAGGGATGCGCTCGGGATACGCCAAGCCTTGTGCTTCCTAAGCTGTCAATGAGTGACGTGGAGCAAACATGGGCCCTGTTATAGACCAAAGCCTACTAAACTTAGTGGCAGTTGACTAATTGCAGGGCGGCACACGTGAAGTTTACGCTTCTTGACCGAGATTCGTTCTTTGACGTAATTATCGGCAAATGGTGCAATGTCATCGACTGCGGAACTATAGGGATGTGCTCGGACACGCCAAGACTGGTGTTTCCTAAGCTGTCAATGACTCTCGTAGAGCAAACACTGGCCGTGTTCTATACGAAAGACTACTACACACAGTGGCAGCTGACTAAGAGCAGGGCGGCGCATGTTAAGTTGACGCTTCCTGACCGAGATTCGTTCCTTGACGTCCTTGTCGGCAAATGCCGCGAGATCATCGACTGCGGAAATGTAGGAATATGCCCGGTGCTCCCCGAGCCTTGTTTTTCCTACGCTGTCATTTGCTGTTGTAGATTAAACACTGGCCGAGTTCCGCACCAAAGACTACTTGATTAAGTGGCAGCTGAGTGAGCACAAGGCGGCGCAAGTTAGGTTGATGCTTCTTGACTGAGAGTCGTTCTTTGACGTCCCTATCGGCGAATGCTGTAAGATCATCGACTGCGGAACTATAGGGATATGCTCGGGACTCACCAAGCCTTGTGTTTCCTAAGCTGTTAGTGACTAGCCTAGAAGAGACACCGGCCGTGTTCCAGAGGAAAGACTACTAGACCCAGTGGCAGCTGACTAAACGCAGGATGGCGCATGTTAAGTTGACGCTTCTTGATAGAGATTCGTTCTTGTACAACCTTTTCGTCGATGGTTGAAAGATCACCGACTGCGGATCTTTAGGGATCTGGTCGAGGCTAGCCACGCCGTGTGTTCCCTAAGCTGTTAATGACTATCCTAGAACAGACACTGGCCGTGTTCCAGAGGAAAGACTCCTAGACACTGCGGCAGCTGAATAAACGCAGGGTGGCGCATGTTAAGTTGATTCTTCTTGATCGAGATTCGTACTTTGACGTCCCTATTGGCGAATGCTGGAAGGTCATCGACTGCGGAATGATAGGAATATGCTCGGGACTCGCCACGCCTTGTGTATCCTACGCTGTCAACACCTGTCATAGAACAGACACTGGCTGTGTTCAAGAAGAAAGACTACAAGGCTCAGTGGCAGCCGGCTAAAGGCAGAGCGGCGCAGGTTAAATGGATGCTTTTTTACCAAGATTTTTTTTGACGTCCTTATCGGTGAATGCTGCAAGATGATCAACTGCGGAACTATATGGATATGCTCGGGACTCGCCAAGCTTTTTCTTTACTAAGCTGTAAATTGCTGTCGTAGAACAAAGACTGGCCGGGTTCCAAACGAAAGACTACTTGACTAAGTAGCAGCTGACTAAACGCATGGCGGTGCATGTTAAGTTTACGCTTCTTGACCGAGATTCGTTCCTTGACGTCCTTATCGGTGAAAGATGCTAGATCATCGACTGCGGAACTATAGGGATGTGCACAGGACTCGGCACGCCTTGGGTTTCCTAAGCTGTTATTGACTGTCGTGGAACGCACACTAGACATGTTCCACACAAAAAACTACTATAGGCAGTGGCAGCTGACTAAACCCAGGGTGGCGCATGTTAAGTTAACGATTCTTGACCGACATTCATTCTTTCACATTCTTATCGGCGAACGCTGCAAGCTCATTGACTGCGAAACTATAGAGATATTGTCGGCACCCGCCATGAACGTGTTTCCTAAGCTGTCAATTGCTGTTTAAAAAAAAAACAAAAAACACCGGCCGTGTTTCAGACGAAAGACTACTAGGCCCAGCGGCAGCTGACTAAACGAAAGGCGGCGCATGTTAAGTTGAACCTTCGTGACAGAGATTGGTTCTTCGACATCGTTATCGGCAAAAACTGCAAGATCATCGACTGCGGAACTATATGGATATGCTCGGGACTCGCAGCGCCTTGTGTTTCCCAAGCTGTCAATTGCCCTTGTAGAACAGGCATTGGCCGTGTTACAGACTAAAGACTACTAGACTCTGTGGCAGCTGACTAAACGCAGGGCGGCACAAGTTAAATGAACGCTTCTTGAACGAGATGCATTTTTTGACTTCCTTATCGGCGAATGCAGAAAGATCATCAACTGCGGAACTATAAGTATATGCTCGAGACTAACGAAGTCTTGTGTTTCCTAAGCTCTCAATGACTGTCGTAGAACAGACACTGCCCGTGTTTCGGACGAAAGACTACCAGAGTCCCTGGCAGCTGACTGACCACTGGGTTGCTCATGTTAAGTTGATCCTTCTTGAACAATATTAGTTCTTCGACGTCCTTATCGGCAAATGCTGCAAACTCATCGACTGCGGAACGATGGGGAGATGCACGGGGCTCACCAAGCCATGTGTTTCCTAAGGTTTCAATGACTGTCGTAGCAGACACTGGCCGAGTACCAGACAAATGACTACTAGACTTACTGGCAGCTTCTGAACACAGGGTTGTGGTAGTGAAGTTGACACTTCTTGAGCGATATTCGTTCATCAACGCCCTTATCAGAAAATTCTGCAAACTGAAAGACTGCGGAACGAAGGGGAGATGCTGGGGACTCACCAAGCCATGTGTATCCTAACCTCTCGATGACTGTCGTAGAACGGACACTGGCAGTGTTCCAGAAAAGAGACAACTACACTCATTGGCAGCTGACTAAACACAGGGTTGCGCTGGTTCAGTTCGCGCTTCTTGACCAAGTGTTGCTCTTTGATGTCCTGATCGGCAAATGCTGCAAACTCACTGACTCCGGAATGATGGGAAGATGCTCGGGACTCGACAAGTCTTGTGTTTCCTAAGCTGTCAAAAACAGTCGTAGAACAGACATTGGCCGTGTTCCAGACGAAAGACTACTAGACTTACTGGCGGCTGACTAAACACAGGGTTGCTCAAGTTAAGTTGACGATTCTTGACTGAGATTCGTTCATGGACGTCCTGATCAGAAAATTCTGGAAATTGAAAGACTGCGGAACGATGAGGAGATGCTCGGGACTCGACAGGCCTTGTATTTTCGAAGCTGTCAATGACTGTAGTAGAGCAGACACTGGCGTTGTTCCTGACGAAAGACTACTATACTCACTGGCAGCTGACTAAACACAGGGTTGCGAATGTTAAGTTCAGGCTTCTTAACCGAGATTTGTTCGTTGACGTCATTATCGGCAAATGCTACA
Organism: Ixodes scapularis; assembly: GCF_016920785.2. Lineage (NCBI taxonomy): Eukaryota > Metazoa > Arthropoda > Arachnida > Ixodida > Ixodidae > Ixodes > Ixodes scapularis. Next base: position 55,654,881 of record NW_024609838.1, on the reverse strand, counting down.
AACTCAGCGACTGCAGAAGGATGGGGAAATTCTCGGGACTCGACAAGCCTTGTGTTTTCTAGGTTTCAACGACTGTCGTAGAACAGGTACTGGCCGTGTTGGAGACGACTGACTGTTAGACTTATTGCCAGCTTCTGAACACAGGCTTGTGCATGTGAAGTTGACACTTCTTGACCGAGGTTGTTCATTGACGCCCTTATCAGCAAATTCTGCAAACTGAAAGACTGCGGAACGATGAGGAGATGCTCGGAGCTCGCCAAGCCTTGTGTTTCCTAAGCTGTCAATGACTGTCGTAGAACGTACACTGGCCATGTTCAGAACGAAAGGAAACTACACTCATTGGCAGCTGACTAAACACAGGGTTCCGCTTGTTAAGTTCACGCTTCTTGATCGACTTTTGCTCTTCGATGTCGTTATCGGCAAATAGTGCAAACCAACCGACTGCGAAACAATGAAGAGATGCTCGGAGCTCGCCAAGCCTTGTGTTTCCTAACTTGTCAATGACTGTCGTAGAACGCACACTGATCATGTTCAGAACGAAAGGCAACTACACTCACTGGCAGCAAACTGAACACACGGTTGCGCTTGTTATGTTGACGCTTCTTGACCGAGATTTGTTCTTTGACGTTCTTATTTGCAAATGTGTGAAAGCACCGACTGCAGAACGATAGGAAGATGCTCGGGACTCACCAAGCCTTCTGTTTCCTAAGGTGTCAAAAAATGTCGTAGAACAGACACAGGCCGTGTTTCCGACCAAAGACTAATAGACGTACTGGCAGCTGACTTAACATAGGGTTGCGCACCTTAAGTTCACACCTCTTGACCGAGTTTCATTGATTGATGTCCTTATCGTCAAATTCTGGAAACTGAAAGACTGCGGAACGATGGGGAGATGCTCGGGACTCGACAGGCATTTTGTTTCCGAAGCTGTCAATGACTGTAGTAGAGCAGACACTGGCGGTGTTCCAAACGAAAGACTACTATACTCATCACAGCTGACTAAACACAGGGCGGCACATAATAAGTTGACGCTTCTTGCCGATATTCGTTCTTTGATGTCCTTATCGGCAAATTCTACAAACTCACCGACTGTGGAACGTAGGGGAAATGGTCGGGACTCGCCAAGCCTTGTGTTTCCTAAGCTCTCGATGACTGTCGTAGAAGAGACAGTGGCCTTGTTGAAGACGAAAGACTACTAGACTCACTGGCAGCTGACTAAACAAAGGGCGGCACATGTTTAGTTGATGCTTCTTGACCGAGATTCGTTCTTTGACGTCTTTATTGGCGAATCCTCCAAACTCACCAACTGTGGAAGGAATGGGAGATGCTCGTAATTCGTCAAGCTTTGAGTATCCTAACCTGTCAATGACTGTCGTAGAACAGACACTGGCCGTGTTGAAGACGAAACACTACTAGACTCATTGGCAGCTGACTAAACACAGGGCGGCACAAGTTTAGTTGATGCTTCTTGACCGAGATTCGTTCTTCGACGTCTTTATCGGCGAATTCTCCAATCTCATCGACTGTGGAACGAAGGGGGGATGCTCGTAACTCGTGAAGCCTTGAGTATCCTAACCTGTCGATGACTGTCGGAAAACAGACACTGGCCGTGTTGAAGACGAAAGACTACTAGACTCACTGGCAGCTTACTAAACAGAGGGCGGCACATGTTCACTTGACGCTTCTTGACCGATATTCGTTTTTTGCAGTCGTTATCTGCAAATTCTCCAAACTCACTGACTGTGGAACGACCGGGAAACGCTCGGGTCTCGCCAAGCCATGTGTTTCCTAAGCTCTCGATGACTCTCGTAGAACAGACACTGGCCGTGTTGAAGACGAAAGGCTACTAGACTCATTGGCAGCTGACTAAACAAAGGTGGCACATGATTAGTTGACGCTTCTTGACCGCGATTCGTTCTTTAACGTCTTTATCGACGAATTTTTCAAACTCACAGATTGTGGAACGAAAGGGAGATGCTCGTAACTCGTCAAGCCTTGAGTATCCTAACCTGTCGATGACTGTCATAAAACAGACACTGGCCGTGTTGAAGACGAAAGAATACTAGGCTCACTAAAAGCTGACTAAACACAGGGCGGCTCATGTTAAGTTGGCGCTTCCAGACCGAGATTCGTTCTTTCCGTCGTTATCGGCTAATTTTCTAAACTCACCGACTGTGGAACGACGGGAAGATGCTCGGGACTCGCCAAGCCTTGTGTTTCCTAAGGTCTTGTTACGGTCGCAGAACAGACACTGGCCGTGTTGAAGACATAAGAATACTAGACTCACCGGTAGCTGACTAAACACAGGGCCGCACATGTTAAGTTGACGCTTCTTGACCGAGATTCGTTCTTTGCCGCCGTTATCAGCGAATTCTCCAACCTCACCGACTGTGGAACAAAGGAGACATGCTCGGGACTCGCCAAGCCTTATGTTTCCTAAGCTCTCGATGACTGTCGTAGAACAGACAAGGGCCGTGTGGAAGACGAAAGACCACTAGACTCACTAGGAGGTGACTCAACACAGGGCGGCACATGTTTAGTTGACGCTTCTTGACCGATATTCGGTCTTTGCCGTCCTTATCGGTAAATTTTCCAAAGTCACCGACTGTGGAACGACGGGGTGATGCTTGGGATTGGCCAAGCCTTGTGTTTCCGAAGCTCTCGATGACTGTCGTAGAACACACACTGGCCGTGTTGAAGACGAAAGACTACTAGACTCACTGGCAGCTGACTAAACACAGGGCGGCACACGTTTAGTTGACGCTTCTTGACCAAGATTCGTTCTTTGCCGTCGTTATCTGCGAATTCTCCAAACTAAACTACTGCGGAACGACGGGAGATGCTCGGGACTCGACAAGCCTTGTGTTCCCTATTCTTTCCATGACTGTCGTAGAACAGACACTGGCCGTGTTGAAGACGAAATACTTCTAGACTCACTGGCAGCTGACTAAACACAGGGCGGCACATGTTAAGTTGAGGCTTGTTGAACGAGATTCGTTCTTCGCCGTCGTTATCGGCAAATTCTCCGAACTCACCGACTGTGGAACGAAGGAGAGATGCTCAAGACTCGCCAAGCCTTGTGTTTCCTAAGCTCTCGATGACTGTCGTAGAACAGACACTGGCCGTGTTGAAGACGAAACACTACTAGACACACTGTCTGCTGACTCTGCCCGTGTTGAAGCCGAAAGACTACTAGACTCACTAGCAGCTGACTAAACGCAGGGTTGCACATGTTAAGTTGAGGCTTGTTGAACGAGATTCGTTCTTCGCCGTCGTTATCGGCAAATTCTCCGAACTCACCGACTGTGGAACGAAGGAGAGATGCTCAAGACTCGCCAAGCCTTGTGTTTCCTAAGCTCTCGATGACTGTCGTAGAACAGACACTGGCCGTGTTGAAGACAAAACACTACTAGACTCACCGGCTGCTGACTAAGCAAAGGGCGGCACATGTTAAGTTGACACTCCTTCACCGAGATTCGTTCTTTGCCGTCCTTATCGGGAAATTCTCAATACTCACCGACTGTGGAACGAAGAAGAGATGCTCGTAACTCGTCAAGGCTTGAGTATCCTAACTTGTCAATGACTTCCGTAGAACAAACACTGGCCGTGTTGAAGACGAAATACTACTAGACTCACTGGTAGCTGACTAAACACAGGGCGGCACATGTTAAGTTGAGGCTTGTTGAACGAGATTCGTTCTTCGCCGTCGTTACCGGCTAATTCTCCAAACTCACCGACTGTGGAACGAAGGAGAGATGCTCAAGACTCGCAGAGCCTTGTGTTTCCTAAGCTCTCGATGACTGTCGTAGAACAGACACTGGCCGTGTTGAAGACGAAAAACTACTAGACTCACCGGCTGCTGACTAAACACAGGGCGGCACAAGTTAAGTTGACGTTCCTTGAAAGAGATTCGTTCTTCGCCATCGTTATCAGCAAACTCTCAAAACTCACTGACTGTGGAACGAAGGGTAGATGCTCGTAACTCGTCAAGGCTTGAGTATCCTAACTTGTCAATGACTGCCGTAGAACAGACACTGCCCGTGTTGAAGACGAAAGACTACTAGACTCACTAGCAGCTGACTAAACACAGGGCGGCACATGTTAAGTTGAGGCTTGTTGAACGAGATTCGTTCTTTGCCGTCGTTATCGGCTAATTCTCCGAACTCACCGACTGTGGAACGAAGGAGAGATGCTCAAGACTCGCCAAGCCTTGTGTTTCCTAAGCTCTCGATGACTGTCGTAGAACAGACACTGGCCGTGTTGAATGCGAAACACTACTAGACTCACTTTCTGCTGACTAAACACAGGGCGGCACATGTTAATTTGACGCTCCTTGACCGAGATTCGTTCTTTGCCTTCGTTATCGGCTAAATCTCCAAACTCACCGACAGTGGAACGAAGGGGAGATGCTCGTAACTCGTCAAGGCTAGAGTATCCTAACCTGTCATTGACTGCCGCAGAACAGACACTCGCCGTGTTGAAGACAAAAGACTAATAGACTCACTTACGGCTGACTTAATACAGGGCGGCAGATGTTAAGTTGACGCTTCCTGACCGACATTCGTTCTTTGGCGTCCTTATCGGGAAATTCTCAATACTCACTGACTGTGGGACGAATGGGAGATGCTCGTAACTCGTCAAGCCTTGAGTATCCTAACCTGTCAATAACTGTCGTAGAACAGACGCTGGCCGTGTTGAAGACGAGAGACAACTAGACTCACTGGCAGCTGACTAAACACGTGGCGGCACATGTTAAGTTGACGCTTCTTGACCGAGATTCGTTCGTTGCCGTCGTTATCGGCAAATTCTCCAAACTCACCGACTGTGGAACGAAGGGGAGATGCTCGTAACTCGTCAACCCTTTAGTATCCTAACCTGCCAATGACTGTCGTAGAACAGACACTGGCCGTGTTGAAGACGGAAGACTACTAGATTTACTGGCAGCTGACTAAACACAGGGCGGCAGAGGTTAAGATGTTGCTTCTTGACCGAGATTTGTTCTTTGACGACCTTATCGGCAAATTCTCGTAACTCACCGACTGTGGAACGAACGGGAGATGCTCTTAACTCGTCAAGCCTCGAGAATCCTAAGCTGTCAATGACTGTAACGAACAGATACTGGCCGTGTTGAAGACGAAAGACTACTAGACTCACTGGCAGCTCACTAAACACAGGGCGGCACATGTTAAGTTGAGGCTTCTTGACAGAGATTCGTTCTTTGCCGTCCTTATCGGCAAATTCTCCAAACACACCAACTGTGGAACGAATGGGGGATGCTCGAAACTCGTCAAGCCTTGTGTTGCCTAAGCTCTCGATGACTGTCGTAGAACAGACACTGGCCGTGTTGTAGACGAAAGAGTACTAGACTCACTGGCAGGTGACTAAACAGAGGGCGGCGCATGTTAAGTTGAAGATTCTTGACCGAAATTCGTACTTTGCCATCGTTATCGGCAAATTCTCCAAACTCACCGACTGTGCAACGAAGGGGAGATGCTCGTAACGCACCAATCCTTGAGTATCCTAACCTGTCAATGACTGTCGTAGAACAGACACTGGCCGTGTTGAAGACGAAAGACTAATAGACTCAAAGGGAGCTTATTTAATACAGGGCGGCAGATGTTAAGTCGACGCTTCATGACCGACATTCGTTCTTTGACGTCCTTATCGGCAAATGCTCCAAACTCACCAACTGTGGAACGAAGGGGTGTTGCTTGGGACACGCCAAGCCTTGAGTTTCCTAAGTTCTCGATGGCTGTCGTAGAACAGACACTGGCCGCCTTGTAGACGAAAGACTACTAGACTCACTGGCAGCTGACCAAACACAGGGCCGCAGATGTTAAGTTGACGCTTCTTGACCGAGATTCGTTCTTTGCCGTCCTTATCGGCAAATTCTTCAAACTCATCGACTGTGAAGCGAAGGGGAGATGCTCGTATCTCGTCAAGCCTTGAGTATCCTAACCTGTCAATGACTGTCGTAGAACAGTCACTGGCCGTGTTGAAGACGAAAGACTACTATGCTCACTGGCAGCTGACTAAACGCAGGACTGCACATGTTAAGTTGACGCTTCTGGACCGAGATTCGTTCTTTGCCGTCGTTATCGGCAAATTCTCAAAACTCACCGACTATGCAACGAAGGGGAGATGCTCGTAACGCGGCAAGCCTTGAGTATCCTAACCTGTCAATGACTGTCGTAGAACAGACACTGGCCGTTTTGCAGACGAAAGACTAATGGACTCAAAGGGAGCTGATTTAAAGCCTAACGCGGTGCTCTGCCACCTTCATTTGGTGTTCTTCTTCAAGGAGTTTGATGCGGATGGCGCCCCCCCCCCCCCCCAAAGCCTACGCCGGATTTTTTCCGACACGAGCTCTTAATACAGGGCGGCAGATGTTAAGTTGACGCTTCTTGACCGACATTCGTTCTTTGACGTCCTTATCGGCAAATCCTCCAAACTCACCAACTGCGGAACTAAGGGGAGTTGCTCGGGACACGCCAAGCCTTGAGTTTCCTATGTTCTCGATGACTGTGATAGAGCAGACACTGGCCGTGTTGACGACGAAAGAATACTAGACTCACTGGCAGCTGACTAAACAAAGGGCGGCACCTGTTGACGCTTCTTCACCGAGATTCGTTCTTTGACGTCCTTATCGGCAAATTCTTGAAACTTACTGACTTTGGAACGAAGGGGAGATGCTCATAACTCGTCAAGCCTCGAGTATCCTAAGCTGTCAAGGACTGCAAAGAGCAGACACAGGCCGTGTTGAAGACGAAAGACTACTAGACTCACTGGCAGCTGACTAAACAAAGGGCGGCACATGTTAAGATGACGATTATTGACCGAAATTTTTTTTTATGTCCTTATTGGCAAATTCTCCAAACTCTTCGACTGTGGAGCGAAGGGGAGATGCTCGTAACTCGTCAAACCTTGAGTATCCTAACCTGTCAATGACTGTCGTAGAACAGACACTGGAAGTGTGGAAAACGTGAGAATACTAGACTCACTGGCACCTGACTAAACAGAGGGCGGCACATGTTAAGTTGACGCTTCTTGACCGAGATTGGTTCTTTGCCGTCGTTATCGGCAAATTCTCCAAACTCACCGACTGTGGAAAGAGGGGGAGATGCTCGTAACTCGTCAAGCCTTGAGTATCCAACCTGTCAATAGCTGTCGCAGAACAGACACTGGCCGTGTTGAAGACAAAAGTCTATTAGACTCACTGGCAGCTGACTTAATACAGGGCGGCAGATGTTAAGTTGACGCTTCTTGACCGACATTCTTTCTTTGACGTCCTTATGGGCAAATTCTCCAAACTCACCGACTGTGGGACGAAGGGGAGATGCTCGTAACTCGTCAAGCCTTGAGTATTCTAACCTGTCAACGGCGGTTGTAGAACAGACACAGACCGTGTTCCGGACGAAAGACTACTAGACTCACTGTCAGCTGACAAAACAGGGGGCGGCACATGTTAAGTTGACGGATCTTGACCGAGATTCGTTCTTGACGTCCTTATCGGCAAATCCTCCAAGCTCACCGACTGTGGAACGAAGGGGACATGCTCGTAACTCGTCAAGCCTTGTGTTTCCTAACCTGTCTATGACTGTCATAGAACAGACACTGGCCGTGTTGAAGACGAAATACTACTACACTCACTAGCAGCTGACTAAACAAAGGGCGGCACATGTTAAGTTGACGCTTGACCGAAATTCGTTTTTTGACGTCCTTATCGGCAACAATTCCAAACTCACCGACTGTGGAGCGAAGGGGAGATGCTCGTAACTCGTCAAGCCTTTAGTATCCAAACCTGACAAGGACTGTCGTAGAAGAGACACTAGCCGTGTTGAAGACGATTGGCTACTACACTCACTGGAATCTTACTAAGCTGAGGTAGGCACATGTTAAGTTGACGCTTCTTGACCGAGATTCGTTCTTTGCCGTCGTTATCGGCAAATTCTTCAAACTCACCGACTGTGCAACGAAAGAGAGATGCTCGTAACTCGTCAAGCCTTGAGTATCCTAACCTGACAAGCACTGTCGTAGAACAGACACTGGCCGTGTTGAAGACGATAGACTACAAGACTCACTGGGATCTGACTAAGGTGAGGGCCGCAAATGTTACGTTGACGCTTCTTACCGAAATTCCTTTTTTGACGTTCTTATCGGCAAATTCTTCAAACTCACCGACTGTGGAACGAAGGGGAGATGCTCGTAACTCATCAAGCCTTGAAAATCCTAACCTGACAAGGACTGTCGAAGAAAAAACACTGGCCTTGTTGAAGACGAAAGACTACTAGACTCACTGGCAGCTGACTAAACACAGGGCGGCAAATGCTAAGTTGACGCTTCTTGACCGAGATTCGTTCTTTGCCGTCGTTATCAGCAAATTCTCCAAACTCACCGACTGTGAAACGAAGGGGAGATGTTCGTAACTCGTCAAGCCTTGTGTTTCCTAAGCTCTCGATGACTGTCGTAGAACAGACACTGGCGGTCTTGTAGACGAAAGACTACTAGACTCACTGGCAGCTGACTAAACAAAGGGCGGCACATGTTAAGTTGACGCTTGACCGAAATTCGTTTTTTGACGTCCTTATCGGCAACAAATCCAAACTCACCGTCTGTGGAGCGAAGGGGAGATGCTCGTAACTCGTCAAGCCTTTAGTATCCAAACCTGACAAGGACTGTCGTAGAAGAGACACTAGCCGTGTTGAAGACGATTGGCTACTACACTCACTGGAATCTTACTAAGCTGAGGGCGGCACATGTTAAGTTGACGCTTCTTGACCGAGACTCGTTCTTTGCCGTCGTTATCGGCAAATTCTTTAAACTCACCGACTGTGGAAAGAAGGGGAGGTGCTCGTAACTCGTCAAGCCTTGAGTATCCAACCTGTCAATGACTGTCGGAGAACAGACACTGGCCCTGTTGAAGACAAAAGACAACTAGACTTACTGGCAGCTGACTTAATACAGATGTTAAGTTGACGCTTCTTGACCGACACTCTTTCTTTGACGTCCTTATGGGCAAATTATCCAAACTCACGGACTGTGGGACGAAGCTGAGATGCTCGTAACTCGTCAAGACTTGAGTATCCTAACCTGTCAATGGCGGTTGTACAACAGACACAGACCGTGTTCCAGACGAAAGACTACTAGAGTCACTGTCAGGTGACAAAACAGAGGGCGGCACATGTTAAGTTGACGGATCTTGACCGAGATTCGTTCTTTGACGTCGTTATCGGCAAAACCTCCAAGCTCACCGACTGTGGAACGAAGAGGAGTCGCTCGGGACTCGCCAAACCTTGTGTTTCCTAAGTTCTCGATGACTGTCGTAGAACAGACACTGGCCGTGTTGAAAAGGAAAGACTACTAGACTCACTGGCACCTGGCCAAACACGGGGCCACACATGTTAAGTTGACGCTCCTTGACCAAGATTCGTTCTTTGCCATCCTTAAGGGCAAATTCTCCAAACTCTCCAGCCGTGGAACGAATGGGAGATGCTCGTAAATCGTCAAGCCTTGTGTTTCCTAACCTGTCTATGACTGTCATAGAACAGACCCTGGCCGTGTTGAAGACGAAAGACTACTACACTCACTGGCAGCTGACTAAACAAAGGGCGGCACCTGTTAAGTTGACGATTATTGACCGTGATTCGTTCTTTGACGTCTTATCGGCAAATTCTTGAAACTCACTGACTTTGGAACGAAGGGGAGATGCTCGTAACTCGTCAAGCCTCGAGTATCCTAAGCTGTCAAGGACTGCAAAGAACAGACACTGGCCGTGTTCAAGACGAAAGACTACTAGACTCACTGGCAGCTGACTAAACAGAGGGCGGCACGTGTTAAGTTGACGCTTCTCGACCGAGATTCGTTCTTTGCCGTCCTTATGGGCAAATTCTCCGAACTTACCGACTGTGGAACGAAGGCGAGATGCTCGTAACTCGTCAAGCCTTGTGCTTCCTAACCTCTCTACTACTGTCATAGAACAGACACAGGCCGTGTTGAAGACGAAAGACTACTAGACTCACTGGCAGCTGACTAAACAAAGGGCGGCACATGTTAAGTTGACGATTATTGACCGAAATTCTTTTTTTGACGTCCTTATTGGCAAATTCTCCAAACTCATCGACTGTGGAGCGAAGGGGAGACGCTCGTAACTCGTCAAACCTTGAGTATCCTAACCTGTCAATGACTGTCGTAGAACAGACACTGGAAGTGTGGAAAACGAGAGAATACTAGACTCACTGGCACCTGACTAAACAGAGGGCAGCACATGTTACGTTGACGCTTCTTGACCGAAATTCTTTTTTGACGTCCTTATCGGCAAATTCTTCAAACTTACAAACTGTGGAACGAAGGAGAGATGCTCGTAACTCGTCATGCCTTGAGTATCCTAACCTGTCAATGACTGCCGTAGATCAGACACTGGCCGTGTTGAAGACGAAAGACTACTGGACTCACTGGCAGCTGACTAAACGCAGGGCGGCACATGTTAAGTTGACGCTTCTTGACCGAGATTCGTACTTTGCCTTCGTTATCGGCAAATTCTCCAAACTCACCGACTGTGGAACTAAGGGGGAGATGCTCGTAACTCGTCAAGTCTTGAGCATCCTAACCTGTCAATGGCTGTCGTAGAGCAGACACTTGCGTGTTGAAGACGAAAGACTACTAGACAAACTGGAAGCTGACTGAACACAGGGCGGCACATGTTAAGTTGACGCTTCTTGCCGAAATTCGTTTTTTGACGTCCTTATCGGCAACAAATCCAAACTCACCGACTGTGGAGCGAAGGGGAGATGCTCGTAACTCGTCAAGCCTTTAGTATCCAAACCTGACAAGGACTGTAGTAGAAGAGACACTAGCCGTGTTGAAGACGATTGGCTACTACACTCACTGGAATCTTACTAAGCTGAGGGCGGCACATGTTAAGTTGACGCTTCTTGACCGAGATTCGTTCTTTGCCGTCGTTATCGGCAAATTCTTCAAACTCACCGACTGTGCAACGAAAGGGAGATGCTCGTAACTCGTCAAGCCTTGAGTATCCTAACCTTACAAGCACTGTCGTAGAACAGACACTGGCCGTGGTGAAGACGATAGACTACTAGACTCACTGGGATCTGACTATGCTGAGGGCCGCAAATGTTACGTTGACGCTTCTTACCGAAATTCCTTTTTTGACGTTCTTATCGGCAAATTCTTCAAACTCACCGACTGTGGAACGAAGGGCAGATGCTCGTAACTCATCAAGCCTTGAAAATCCTAACCTGACAAGGACTGTCGAAGAAAAAACACTGGCCTTGTCGAAAACGAAAGACTACTAGACTCACTGGCAGATGACGAAACACATGTTAAGTTGACGCTTCTTGACCGAGATTCGTTCTTTACCGTCCTTATCGGCAAATTCTCCAAACTCACTAACTGTGGAAAGAATGGGAGATGCTCGTAACTCGTCAAGCCTTGTGTTTCCTAAGCTCTCGATGACTGTCGTAGAACAGACACTGGCGGTCTTGTAGACGAAAGACTACTAGACTCACGGGCAGCTGACTAAACAGAGGGCGGCACATGTTAAGTTGAAGCTTCTTGACCGAGACTCGTTCTTTGCCGTCGTTATCGGCAAATTGTCCAAACTCGCCGACTGTGGAACGAAGGGGAGATGCTCGTAACTCGTCAAGCCCTTGTTTCCTAACCTCACGATGACTGTCGTAGAACAGACACCGGCCGTCTCGTAGACGAAAGACTACTAGACTCACTGGCAGCTGACTAAACAGAGGGCGGCACATGTTAAGTTGAAGCTTCTTGACGAGATTCGGTCTTTGCCGTCGTTATCGACAAATTCTCCAAACTCACCGACTGTGGAAAGAGGGGGAGATGCTCGTAACTCGTCAAGCCTTGAGTATTCAACCTGTCAATGACTTTCGGAGAACAGACACAGGCCCTGTTGAAGACAAAAGACAACTAGACTCACTGGCAGCTGACTTAATACAGGGCGGCAGATGTTAAGTTGACGCTTCTTGACCGACACTCTTTCTTTGACGTCCTTATGGGCAAATTCTCCAAACTCATCGACTGTGGGACGAAGCTGAGATGCTCGTAACTCGTCAAGCCTTGAGTATCCTAACCTGTCAATGGCGGTTGTAGAACAGACACAGACCGTGTTCCAGACGAAAGACTACTAGACTCACTGTCAGCTGACAAAACAGAGGGTGGCACATGTTAAGTTGACGGACATGGACCGAGATTCGTTCTTTGACGTCCTTCTCGGCAAATCCTCCAAGCTCACCGACTGTGGAACGAAGAGGAGTCGCTCGGGACTCGCCAATCCTTTTGTTTCCTAAGTTCTCGATGACTGTCGTAGAACAGACACTGGCCGTGTTGAAAAGGAAAGACTACTAGACTCACTGGCACCTGGCCAAACACGGGGCCGCACATGTTAAGTTGACGCTCCTTGACCAAGATTCGTTCTTTGCCATCCTTATGGGCAAATTCTCCAAACTCTCCAGCCGTGGAACGAATGGGAGATGCTCGTAAATCGTCAAGCCTTGTGTTTCCTAACCTGTCTATGACTGTCATAGAACAGACCCTGGCCGTGTTGAAGACGAAAGACTACTACACTCACTGGCAGCTGACTAAACAAAGGGCGGCACATGTTAAGTTGACGCTTCTTGACCGAAATTCGTTTTTGACGTCCTTATCGGCAACAAATCCAAACTCACCGACTGTGGAACGAAGGAGAGATGCTCGTAACTCGTCAAGCCTTTAGTATCCAAACCTGACAAGGACTGTCGTAGAAGAGACACTGGCCGTGTTGAAGACGATTGGCTACTAGACTCTCTGGCAGCTGACTAAACAGAGGGCGGCACATGTTAAGTTGACGCTTCTTGACCGAGATTCGTTTTTTGACGTTGTTATCGTCAAAATCTCCAACCTCACCGACTGTGGAACGAAGGAGAGATGCTCGTAACTCGTCAAGCCTTGAGTATCCTAACCTGTCAATGACTGTCCTATAACAGACACTGGCCGTGTTGAAGACGAAAGAATGCTAGACTCACTGGCAGCTGACGAAACGCAGGGCGGCACATGTTAAGTTGACGCTTCTTGACGGAGATTCGTTTTTTGACGTTCTTATCGGCAAAATCTCCAAACTCACCAACTGTGGATCGAAGGAGAGATGCTCGTAACTCGTCAAGCCTTGAGTATCCTAACCTGACGAGGACTGTCGTAGAACAGACACTGGCAATGTTGAAGACGATAGACTACAAGACTCACTGGAATCTTACTAAGCTGAGGGCGGCAAATGTTACGTTGACGCTTCTTGACCGAAATTCCTTTTTTGACGTCCTTATTGGCAAATTCTTCAAACTCACCGACTGTGGAACGAAGGGGAGATGCTCGTAACTCGTCAAGCCTTGAGTTTCATAACCTGACAAGGACTGTCGTAGAACAGGCACTGGCCGTGTTGAAGACGATAGACTACTAGGCTCACTGGAATCTAACTAAGCTGAGGGCGGCAAATGTTACGTTGACGCTTCTTGACCGAAATTCCTTTTTTGACGTCCTTATCGGCAAATTCTTCAAACTCACCAACTGTGGAAAGAAGGGGAGATGCTCGTAACTCGTCAAGCCTTGAGTATCCGAACCTGACAAGGACTGTCGAAGAACAAACACTGGCCTTGTTGAAGACGAAAGACTACTAGACTCACTGGCAGCTGACTAAACACAGGGCGGCTCATGTTAAGTTGACGCTTCTTGACCGAGATTCGTTTTTTGCTTTCGTTATCGCCAAATTCTCCAAACTCACCGACTGTGGAACTTAGGGGAGATGCTCGTAACTGGTCAAGCCTTGAGTATTCTAACCTGTCAATGACTGTCGTAGAACAGACACTGGCCGTTTGAAGACGAAAGACTCCTAGACTCACTGGCAGCTGACTAAACACAGGGCGGCACGTGTTATGTTGACGCGTCTTGACCGAGATTCGCTCTTTGCCGTCCTTATGGGCAAATTCCCCAAACTCACCGACTGTGTACCGAATTGCAGATTCTCTTAACTCGCCAAGCCTTGAGTATCCTAACCTGTCAATGTCTCTCGTAGAACATACACTGGGCGCGTTGAAGACGAAAGACTATTAGGCTCACTGGCAGCTGTCTTATTACAGGGCGGCACGTGTTATGTTGACGCTTCTTGACCGAGATTCGTTCTTTGGCGTTCTTATCGCCAAATTCTCCAAACTCACCGACTGCGGAACGAAGCGGAGATGCTCGGAACTCGTCAAGCCTTGTGTTTCCTAACCTGTTTATGACTGTCATAGAACAGAGACTGGCCGTGTTGAAGACGAAAGACTACTAGACTCACCGGCAGCTGACTAAACACAAGGCGTTACATGTTAAGTTGACGCTTCTTGACCGAGATTCGTTCTTTGCCGTCGTTATCGGCAAATTCTCCAAACTCACCGAATGTGGAACGAAGGGGAGATGCTCGTAACTGGTCAAGCCTTGTGTTTCCTAATCTCACGAAGACTGTCGTAGAACACACACTGGCCATGTTGAAGACGAAAGACTACTAGACTCACTGGCAGCTGACTAAACACAGGGCGGCAGATGTTAAGTGGTCGCGTCTTGACCGAGATTCGTTCTTTGACGTCCTTATCGGCAAATTCTCCAAACTCTCCGACTTTGGAACGAAGGGGAGATGCTCGTAACTCTTCAAGCCTCAAGTATCCCAACCTGTTAATGACTGTCGTAGAGCAGACACTGGCCGTGTTGAAGACGAAAGGCTACTAGACTCACTGGCAGCTGACAAAACACAGGGCGGCACATGTTAAGTCGACGCTTCTTGACCGAGTTTCGTTCTTTGCCGTCATTATCGGCAAATTCTCCAAACTCACCGACCTTGCAACAAAGGTGAGATGCTCGTAACTCGCCAAGCCTTGAGTATCGTAGCCTGTTAATGACTGTCGTAGAACAGACACTGGCCGTGTTGAAGACGAAAGGCTAATAGACTCACTGGCAGCTGTCTAAACACAAGGCGGTACATGTTAAGTTGATGCTTCTTGATCGAGATTCGTTCTTTGCCGTCCTTATCGGCGAATTCTCCAAACTCGCCGACTGTGGAACGAAGGGGAAATGCTCGTAACTTGTCAAGCCTTGTGTTTCCTAAGCTCTCGATGACTGTCGTAGAAGAGACACTGGCCGTGTTGAAGACGAAAGACCACACAGACTCACTGGCAGCCGACTATTCAGAGGGCGGCACATGTTATGTTGACGCTTCTTGACCGAGATTCGTTCTTTGCCGTCCTTATCGGCAAATTCTCCAAACTCACCAACTGTGGAACGAATGGGAGATGCTCGTAACTCGTCAAGCCTTGTGTTTCCTAAGCTCTCGATGACTGTCGTAGAACAGACATTGGCCGTGTTGAAGACGAAAGACTACTAGACTCACTGGCAGCAGACTATTCAGAGGGCGGCACAGGTTAAGTTGACGCTTCTTGCCCGAGATTCGTTCTTTGCCGTCCTTATCGGCAAATTCTCCAAACTCACCAACTGTGGAACAAATGGGAGATGCTCGTAACTCGTCAAGCCTTGTGTTTCCTAAGCTCTCGATGACTGTCGTAGAACAGACATTGGCCGTGTTGAAGACGAAAGACTACTAGACTCACTGGCAGCAGACTTTTCAGAGGGCGGCACAGGTTAAGTTGACGCTTCTTGCCCGAGATTCGTTCTTTGCCGTCCTTATCAGCAAATTCTCCAAACTCACCAACTGTGGAACGAATGGGACATGCTCGTAACTCGTCAAGCCTTGTGTTTCCTAAGCTCTTGATGAATTTCGCAGAACAGACACTGGTCGTGTTGAAGACGAAAGACTACTAGACTCACTGGCAGCTGACTAAACACTGGGCGGCACATGTTAAGTTGACGCTTCTTGACCGAGATTCGTTCTTTGCCGTCGTTATCGGCAAATTCTCCAAACTCACCGACAGTGGAACAAAGGGGATCTTTGTAACTTGTCAAACCTTGAGTATCCTAACCTGTCAATGACTGTCCTATAACAGACACTGGCCATATTGAACACGAACGACAACTAGACTCACTGGCAGTTAACTAAACAGAGGACGGCACATGTTAAGTTGACGCTTCTTGACCGAGATTCGTTCTTTTCCGTCGTTATCGGCAAATTCTCCAAAGTCACCGACTGTGGAACGAAGGGGAAATGCTCGGGACTCGCCAAGCATGGTGTTTCCTAAGCTCTCGGTGACTGTCGTAGAACAGACACTTATCGTGTTGAAGACGAAAGGCTACTAGACTCACTGGCAGCTGACTAAACAGAGAACGGCACATGTTAAGTTGACGCTTCTTGACCGAGATTCGTTCTTTGACGTCCCTATCGGCAAAATCTCCAAACTCACCGACTGTGGAACGAAGGGGAGATGCTCGTAACTCGTCAAGCCTTGAGTATCCTAACCTGTTAATGACTGTCGTAGAACAGACACTGGCCGTGTTGAAGAAGAAAGCCTACTAGACTCTATGGCTGCTGAATAAACACAGGGCGGCACATGTTAAGTTGACGCTTCTTGAGCGAGATTCGTTTTTTGCCGTCGTTATCGGCAAATTCTCCAAACTCACCGAGTGTGGAACGAAGGGGAGATGCTCGGGACTCGCCAAGCCTTCTGTTTCTGAAGCTCACGATTACTGTCGTAGAACAGACACTGGCCGTATTGAAGACGAAAGACTACTAGACTCACTGGCAGCTGACTAAACAGAGGGCGGCGCATGTTAAGTTGACGCTTTTTGACCGATATTCGTTGTTTGACGTCTTTATATGCAAATTCTCTAAACTCACTGACTGTGGAACGAAGGGGAGATGCTTGTAACTCGTCAAGCTTTGGGTATCCTAACCTGTCAATGACTCTAGTAGAACAGACAGTGGCTGTGTTGAAGACGAAACTCTACTAGACTCACTGGCAGCTGACTAAAATCAGGCGACACATGTTTAGTTGACGCTCCTGGACCGAGATTTCTTCTTTGACGTTCTTATCGGCAAATTCCCCAAGCTCACCGACTGTGGAACGAAGGGGAGATGCTCGGGATCCGCGAAATCTTGTGTATCCTGAGCTGTCAATGACTGTCGGAGAACAGACCTTGAACGTGTTCCAGACGAACGACTACAAGACGCACCGGCAGCTGACAAAACGAAGGGCGGCCCATGTGAAATTGATGCTTGTTTACCGAGATTCTTCCTTTGAAGTCCTTGTCGGCAAATGCTGCAAGGTCATCGACTCCGGAGTTATGAAGATATGCTCGGGGCTCGACACGCCATGTGTTTCCTAAGCGGTCAATGACTGTCGCAGAACAGACACAAGCCGAGCTCTAGAAGAACGAGAATCATACTCACAAGCATCTGAGTAAACACCGTGCGGCGCATGTTATGTTGTCTCTTCTTGACCGAAATTCAATCTTAAACGTCCTTATTGGGGAACGCTGCGAACTCATCAACTGGGGAACAATACTGAAATGCTCGGGACTCGCCACGCCCCATGTTTCTTAAGCTGTCAATGACTGTTGCATAAGAGACACTGGGCGTGTTCCAGCCGAAAGACAAGCAGACTCACAGGCAGCTGACTAAACGCCGTGCGGCTCTCGTTATATTGACTCGTCTTCACGTAATTTCATTCTTTGACGTTCTTATCGTCAAATGCTGCAAACGCATCGACTGCGGACGATAATGAAATGTTCGGGACTGGAATAGTAATGAGTTTTTAAGCGTTCGGTGACTGTAGGTCTTTGATCTTTGGGAATGATGCAGATAGAAACTAAATATCCCGCTGGGCAATTTTAAAAGATTACTTTTCCCTGTTAGCTACACTTGAGGATTTATGAATTCGTTCTGGTTCTAGTATTGACACATAAGTTGGTCTCTACGTGCCCAAAGGATGTGATTAAAACCGAGCTGTATTAAACAATTAGATGTAACTTTTGACGGTAATGTGCGGAAAGAGAATATCACTGTCAGGTAGAGTATTTTTTTAATTGGGATTTATCCGAGTGTAATGTCACTTTTTAACTTTGATGAATTGAGTACTGGATATAAATGCAAATAACGCCACTTACCCCATCACCTTTTTCACAATAGCGATCGTATGCTATTCTATCGGTGAACAATTTGTCCCCACTGCACTTTGTCATCATTTCCTTTGGAATATATCCTTCCTAAAACATTTAAAGGACACTTAAATGTCATCACCAATGTCAATGTGTTTTACTTTGAGTAAACTCATTTCCGAAAGCCTAATATGCATAGTGTTGTTTTGAATATTATATAAAATTTAGTTAAACAAATACTGATTTCGCAGCACTTCAATGTCTATATGTACACGTACATTTGCACGCTCTAAAAAAACGAATCAGCTACTTTTCATCCCGAGCGCACATTCGGGTTTTCCAGATGCTATCATTATTTCCGAAACTGACCTGTACAGAGGTTTTAGCTACCGCTTAGCAAGTTTCTAATTGTATTTGTGTTGGTATTTGTAGTTATTTGCCATTTATATTGTGGTAGCAGTAACAAAAGGTTATTAAAACACCTGACCCAGGTCCCGTTCCCCTTACAGGTTTCAAATCGATGCAGCTCTTACCAAGAACACACGGCATGTATACAAATGAAGCACAAGAGAATAAGAAAAATAACAAGAAATATGTACATTTCTAACGCAATGAAATGTTTGGCAGAATTTTTACACAAGACTTTATAAATGCTCGAAATATAAACCCGTATTATTTTTAACTGCATTTGAACATCTTGATTTAGTTGCTATATCGAGAATTTCTGGATGTACATTTAAAAGTTGTGTTAATTGCTGCTTCAATGTTTGTTCTCCATAATTACTACGTCTCTGGCCTCTATCATATTCCACAGGTCTCAAGTAGTATCGGGTGTCTCTTAAGTGCACTTTAGTAACAATAGACTTTCTATTGTTTTGAGAGAAATGAAGATTACTTTCGCGAAGTGGAAAAATATTACCTGTTGAATAGGGCATTAATTACACTTCTCAAAATAAATGTATGTGTGATCATTTTAGCACAGTAATGCAATGAAGCAAATTGCTTTTTTTTAGTACTAAAGATTTTTTTAAGTTTGATTTTTGATGTCGCTCTCCAAACCCATGAACAGCAATGTAGTTGAGAGTGCACAAGTGCACTGTATACTTGGCGCTTAAGCCGTGTTGGTAGTAAATCTCTTAGTTCATGTAATACGCTGATTGATCGCGAGAGAGGCAAACATATTTTAGATACATGAATTGTCCAGCGCAAATTGTCGTTAAACCATACACTCAAGAACTTCATAGATTGTACCTTTTCTAATTTGTTTGAATTAAATTTTATATCGCTGTCATATTTAAGTGTCTTGCTTTTTGCCGTGAAAATAATGTATTTAGTTTTAAAAATCTTCTATTCAATCTCGTTCCTCACTAGCCACGTAAGTAGTTGATTTAACAATCATTTGATACACTTTCGAGACGTCTGAGGTCATTGCGGAAGAAGAGAACATTGGTGTCGCCTGCAAATTATAGCATGTCTGAAAATTGCATAATATGTACCCTATCATTAGTATAAACAAGAACCAATAATAGTCCTGGAATGGATCCTTGTGGGACACCATATCCGATGTGATGAATATCACACCATAGGTACTCAGCTTTGTTAACAGCCTATTGTGCTTAATTGAGTCAAAAGCTTTTCGAAAGTCAAGAAATATTTTGATCATATATTGCTTATTTTCTATTTTGGTTATAATTTTATCTTTAATGTTTGGAAGAATTCATTCCTTTGAAATATGAATTGCTGTTCTGAAATTATTTTGCGTTTTCTAAAAAAAAAGAAACTAGTTAGTAGACTATTTATTATTTGTTGTAATATTTTAGAAAAAACGGGTAGTACAGAGATTGGCCTGTTATTATTGAAGATGTTTTGTGCAGCACCCTTGTCTATAACCCAAACTCGCGCTACTTTCATTCGGCTTGGGAAACGACCTGCTAGTAATGACATGCGGCATACACGTGCAAGCTGAGTGGATATTAGTTGAGAAACATGCTTAATTGGTTCTTATTTGAGGTCGTCCTCCCCTGCAGCAGTACTGTTTTTTTAGACCATTTGTCTGGGTAAGTATTTCTTCCTCATCAGTTGGACGTAAGAAAACTGAACTGATCTTGTTATGGCATATGTCCGAACTGGCATATCCTTCACTGTTTGGAGGAGTTGAAGGTGCACCTGATTTGAAAAAAAAATGTTCTTTAAACATATCTCAGAGCTGATTTCCTTCATGGCTTGTGCCATTTATTTCGAGTTAAGGCGGAGGCGGATTACTACATTTTGAAATTATATTTCTTATAGTGATCCAGATTTTCTTGGGGAATCTAGAATGCACGTAAATTAGTAATATAATAATGACGTCGAGCCTTCTTTAAACCCGAGATCTATTTGTTTCAAACTTTTTGTAGTTGACCAGGATGCGTTTATCTTTTAGCTTGATAAATATATCGTACAAGGTATCTCGTTATTTTATTCTCTTACAGAGCATAGGAGTCACCCATGGTTTTCTTCATTTCTTATGTTTTCTCAGGGTTTTTAATGGGAAACCGTTATTATATAGGGATATGATCTTGTCCAAAAAAAGGTTGTACGGTATGTCAGGATCGCTTTCGTTACACATAAAGTCCCAATTATTATTTGACACGAAATTGTAAAATGTGCCAAGACTTGTTTTGTTACTGATGGGTCGGCATGTTATGGTGAGAGCGGGCGCCAAATTATTTATAAATTTCCGAAAAAAGCAAAACGTCGGCAAGGGGTGCCTTATGTTCCATTTTAACACACCCCCAGTAATTTCATTGGGATCACAGTTTGTTATGCATAAATCTATTTCAGTAGCAGTTTCTATGGTAACTCTCGTAGGTATATCAACAACATTTAAAAACCCGTAACATTCTACACTCTCCATTAGTTTTGTAGATGATTGGTTAGAGGAGTTAACATCAATATCGAAATCACCAATTAAAGTCAGCTTTAGACAGGAAGGCTAAGAATAGTTTAATAAATTGTCCACAAATTCAAAAAAAAATTGCCATACAACTCGATGGCGGACGATAAATAACAATTACAATCATCTGCCCGCATTTAACAGCAAGAGACTTATAGTCGCAGCAGATTATAGTCGCAGCAGCAGATTAAGGAATATTCATTGAAAACATCCTGCTTAAGGCCGTGACGAATATAAAAAGAAACCTCTGCTCCCTGTTTTATCTTCTCGGTAAACACTTCCAGCATTGTATCCCTCAAATGAAACAGCATCGTCTTTACTAAAAAATTAAGGTGGGCTAGTTGGATATGCATTTTCGAAATAAATAGCGCGAAGGTCAAGAACAAACTGGCGGTACAAGCGCTAACTCACAACTGTCGTTTTAGTAACCACAGAGAAGACGATAAAGAGGTAGCGTTTCTCTCTCGTCTTTCTTTTCGGTATGAAAATTCCCAAAATGAAACGGTCTTGATGGAAAAGGAAGTTACGTTGAAGGAACTAAGAAATAACAATAAAGGAAGAAGGCGTTACGTTAAAAAAACTGAAAATTAGCAGAGAGAAAGGAAGAAGTTGTCCACAGTGAACCAAAGAAACCACCTTAAGTAGGAAAGTTAGGAAAGATTCTCCGATCCGAACTGTGGAGACAAGTTAGGTTTTACCGTGAGTGCCTGTGGCTGCTAGCAAACACGGATGCCTCCGGTTTCAACCATGAATCAAGATACAAGTCCTTTCTCCACACTTCAGCCAGGATGACAGAATCTCTCTGGAGGACCTACATACCACACCTACGATATCTACGAGCCAAACAGAAGGAACACCAAAGCGAGCCGGTCAGATTTTTGGGCGACTCCTCTCTTCCCGCAGACATTGAAAAGGTCCTGGAGAAAGGCCCCAAATTTTGTACGGCTCCGCACATACAGGGAGTACAGATGCTGTCGACTGTACGCGACATTGCTGCGAAAGCTCCGGAAAATGACAGGACCAGATGTATTGATGAATGTGTTGAGGTTTTGTCGAAATCCGGACATGTTAAGAACAAGATAATGAGACCTACAGCGGCCGAATATTTCGAAACGCATAATTTGAATCTCCTAGTTTCAGATAAGGAAGGGGGATTTGTAGTATGCCCCACCAATATGTATTTACAAAAGGCGACTTTAGCCATAAAAAAGAACTTCAACTATTTGCAAGATAAAAATACCAAAAAAGTGAAAGCTAAAGCACTTCAACTGTGCTTCAAGCTTGAGTTAACAAATCTGAAAAAGCAGATTACCGCATCCAAGAAAGATGTTTTGGATATGTTCTTTACGGCTAAAACACACAAAGTGGAATGTCCCTTCCGTGTGGTCGTAACTGAAAAAGTTTCTTGGCAAGGAGCTATGTCAAGGTTCCTATTTAGTCAGTTATCAAACCTCCGCCTGGAAGATCCGTTCCTGATTTCAAACTCAGAACAAGTTATACAGAATCTAAAAAATGACACCGTACTAGTACAATATGGTTTCTCCCTTGACGTGGAGGATTTGTTTTATTCAATACCTCATGACCAACTGTTCGTAGCTGTAAAAGAATATATCGAAGAAAATGGTACAGTGCCCTTCCAAAACAAATCTGGCGTAAATCTTGAGTCATTCTTGGAGTTACTGACATTCTACCTAGCATCCACAGTCGTCTCATTCAACGGGAATACTTATCTGCAAAAGAAAGGAATTTGCATTGGATCAAGTGTGGCACCAGTGTTGTGCGACATCTTTTTATCCAAATGCGATCGGGCCATCGCCCAGCGGGTATCCAACAGCCAGGCGTCAAGATTATACGGATATGTGGATGATTATCTCGTGCTGCTAAATAACAGACCTGATGTAAATAACGAGCAACAAATCAACAATATACGTTCAATCTTCACTGAAAACGCACAAGGACTCAACTTTACACACGAGCTACCGACAGGCGACAGCCTTCAATTTCTTGATCTACAGATGACATTCCAACAAAACCACACTTGCTGGATGTACATGCAACGCTCAAGAAAACAATTACTCCAATATGAGTCCTCCCATTCAAAACTCATTAAAATGGCTATAATCAAAAACTCTCTTAGCGCAGCCCTAAAAAAGTCATGTGACCACAGGGCAAGACAGAGCTTTGAGACACAGATAAACCGACTCAAGACCTCTGGTTATCCAAGTCCCACCTTGTACGATGTAGCAGAAAAATGATCAACATCCACAGACAGAAAGACAAAGCCAAGAACAAAGGACAACGCCCGGCTGTAATACCCTACATTCACCGGGTATCACACAACATGAAAAAGGTGGCTGCCAGGTATGACATCCCTGTTGTCTTTTCAGCACCAGACAAGCTAAGAAAGCTTGGTCCTGTGATAAATTCCCCACTAGACCGCCGCAACGAATGCGGTCAAAGGCAGAAGCAAACATATATACCTTGCCAAAGCCAGGTTATATATGAAATCACTTTCACCTGTGGCAGAGTATATGTTGGTCAATCTGGCCGGTGAGTGAACACCAGGTTACGTGAACACGCTGCGTCACTCAAATCAACACAATCGGGGCATCTTGCAGTGCACGTAAGAGACTGTCACTGCAAGCCGAAACTTACAGAGACAAGGATCCTTCGAAGGTATCGTGAGAAGACATCAAGGGAAATATACGAGGCACTGGCCATAAAAGAAAAGGAGAACTCGTGTGTCAGTGCACCATCAGTGGCATTGACTGAAAAAGAACTCAACTACCTTAACTTTCCTGCTTAAGGTGGTTTCTTTGGTTCACTGTGGACAACTCCTTCCTTTCTTTCTGCTAATTTTCAGTTTTTTAACGTAACGCCTTCTTCCTTTATTGTTATTTCTGAGTTCCTTCAACGTAACTTCCTCTTCCATCAAGACCGTTTCATTTTGGGAATTTTCATACCGAAAAGAAAGACGAGAGAGAAACGCTACCTCTTTCTTGTCTTCTGTGTGATTATTAAAACGACAGTTGTGAGTTAGCGCTTGTACCATCAGTTTGTTCTTGACCTTCGCGCTTTTTATTTCGAAAAAGCATCGTCTTTGCTGGTAAACCAAGTTTCAGAAAACGCTAAAATATTAAAGTTAATTTTCAGGTTGTGTAAGATGTCTAATTCATCTTGTCTGTATTTTAGTCTTCTCGCGTTGAAGTCGAAAAGAGACAGTCCTCTTCCATTAAAGGAAGCATTCCCCACGAGGTGATTAAAAGAGGCTGAGTCATAGTAGGAAAGAATTGTGGTGTTATCGGTCATCCTGAAAAGTGGTATCTAGTATACACTGCTACCCTGTGACTAGTTTATCTTTTCTAGGTGGCTCTCACTTTCAATTCTGATGGCTCGATCACCCGCCCTCCTTGTAAAGAACACATTTTCATGCTTTTTGCCAAGTATACTGATATCCATGTTCTTCTGCCTTTACCTTTGCCAGCCAGAACATCCTTTTTTCTCTACCGCCATTAGATTTTCCAAAACCCGGATGCTGGACTGACGCTCTCGCAAGTTAATATATTTGATGATCCACTTCCCTTAAGTTGCTCGCGAATTAAATCTTATTAGCACCGCGGGGATCTTGCCAATGCGCGCTGGCAAGTGGTGCAAGCCCTTGATGTCACTTTCGGTAAGTTCTGGAAGTACAAGTTCAGTCGGCAGTGCGTTTACGGTTTGCAAATTGTTTTTGGCGATCTTTTAGTGGTAAGGCATGTATCTCAAGATTCTGGCGCCGACTATTCTGCTCAAGTTATTAATGCATTGCCGGAGCTGTTCGATCTCTGGACCTCCACTTTTCTCAACATTTTCAAGTCTTCTTTTTATTTCAGATACTTCTTTGTTCTGTTCCTTGATTTGTTCAAGGACTTCATCATACTGGTCTGACATGTGCTGAACTGATTCCTGATTACTAGATACGTTTTTTTTATGCTGAGTAGCATGTCAACATTTGCCGTAATCCCGACAAGGCCTGGCAGTTTTCCGTTGATTCCAGGGTAAAGCGACATGATGTTAATTTTTCGCCCTTTCGTGGCCTTCTCTAGGTCATGAGCTTCCTTGTATTTTAATTTCCGGCATGCCGAAAACTCCGAGATCTTTAGCCTGTAAGCCTTTTCATCCA
This sequence comes from Ixodes scapularis, assembly GCF_016920785.2. Taxonomy (NCBI): domain Eukaryota; kingdom Metazoa; phylum Arthropoda; class Arachnida; order Ixodida; family Ixodidae; genus Ixodes; species Ixodes scapularis. The sequence continues at coordinate 55,629,700 of NW_024609838.1, read as the reverse complement.
CGTTCGCACACTGCGCGAACTGGTAACCGTGTCCACATTTCGGACATGCCTCATAGACACCAATCTCTGGCAAGAATTTCTGACAGGCCAGACAAAGGCTCTCCTCAACCATGACAAGAAACACAACAGTCGTTCAGCAGCGGCAGCAGCAGGCACAGTTTTTAGGGAGGTTGTGTTAAACTTTAAACCAACCTGTAACGATGAAATCGCCGGCTTAGCGTGTTGCGACAACTGCGCTGCTGCCACCACTGAACGCCTGTGAGGTTCGTCTTCCTCGTCCGCTTCGTTTGAAGGCGCTGGAGGTAACACGTATTTTTTAACATTCAGAGCAGCAAATACCCGTGACATTTTTTTTCCATTGCTCACTTCGCACAGATTTAGGCGAAACCAATACATTGGGGAGAATTGCTCTGCTAACGGAGACTCCGAGCTCGCCAGGGGCGCTGCGATGACTTTTCGCCTGCGCTCCGCTGGGGTTGCCAGTATATGCCTACATGGTATTTGGGTGATACTGAGATTGAGCGAACAAAAGAGCACGTGGCACGCCAAAAGCGAAAGTATTAGGGAACCTAATTAGATATACATTCACCGAGCAATTCATCCATTACTGAAAGATATACACTAAAATAAACAAATAACATTACGTTTTGCTAAAATGTAATTATGCTACAGTAATCGCGTCGCACAAATTTTATTTCTGCCACCTGCCTACATTACCATAATAAGAAAAAATGTTTGTCAAAGATTATCAACTGGTAAGTTCTGTTTAAACTTACGGCAAAATATGCGATGGAAAGACAATTTCTACTGCCTTTAGGTTCATGCAGACTTTACACAGTTTATATTTCCTCAAGTCGCACAAACAGCGCAATTATATAAATTATAAATGATACAGTTAGTTGTCACTGTACATATTTATAATAAAAAAGTGCGGGTCATTTATCTTGATATTTAAAAGGAGGTTTGACATATGAAATACTTATAAGTTGCCTAGAACTTGATAAGCCAATTTAACACAGATAGAAAACACTCACAATAGGCAGCTAAACTGACAAAATAGACATTTTAAGAAACTCCTAAAAATTACTTTTCTAGGAGCCTATATTGTTGCAAGTTGCAAGTTGCTACACTCTAAAACCTGTCTCTCTTAAAAAACGCTGTCCCTCTGATTTTAGAGGGGACAACAATGCTTTCAGGGGGACAGCTCTTTTGAAGAGGGAAATTGAAAAATAAAATAGCAACATCTAGAGGGACACCAACTTATTAAGAGAAACCAAGGAAACCCTTTCGTTGGTCCCTCTGAACAGGAAAGACCGACAGAAAGATTCACGCGTCTCCCTTCATATTAAGAGGGGACTGGTCCCTCTTAACTGGACCAATGTAGTTCGGTCAGGAGGAGAGGGGCAGGCGCACTAATCCACGGCAAAGAGTTCGGATGGTGCTGAGGCTTCGCGCCAATTCACAGAGAGCTGGAAACGGTCGTTGCCGGAGAGCCGCAAGCGTCATGCTGCTCGTTTGACTTCCTTCGGGTGAGTAATCCTGTCATATTGACGCTTTTGTTTTGGGTGCATTGTGGGTGGGAATAACGAGCCATCAATATTTTCACGCTGGCTGTGAGATGCACGACCTTTGCATGTAGGGAGAGAGTGTTCAGCTGTAGTCCGCGGACGCGCTTGCTTCCTGGATCTGCTCGTTCAGCTAAGGACAAAGTGTCGTTAATCGTTTGCCCTGCCGTGAGCCGCAGGGCTGTCTTCCGTACAAAACGCTTTTAGCGGGCTAGGGTGTCCCATTGGTACGCGTATGTCCTAGGCTGTTGATACCAGACCATTTTCTGACCGACGCTTTTGTCTACTTTTTAATATTGAACGCGCGTTCGTTCTCCTCCCAGCTCGAGCTGCTAGATTTGGCACTGCTACGCCGGCATTTTATTACCGGCAATTTCCTTTTGTTTTATTCGTGAGCGTACACTGTCGGCATCGGGTACTACAAAGGACGGCATCGCCCTCCCTAAGGCGAAGCCAACATAAAGGCACCCTAGCTGGGGCTGTCAGTGTTTGTAAGCTTGGCTCGCCTATTTGTTTCTCGGTGTGCACTCTAAATGCTTGAGGTTGACCGCCCGAGAGCGTTGATTGACGGAAACAATGTTGACGATTTTGCGTTTGTTTGCCTTCAGAATTCATTACAGCAATTTACACTGCAACGTTATGTTGTAGACATCGTTAGCGTTGCAGTGATTATGAACTTTTCCTCAAGTGGGAGGCGAGCAAAAACCCATAATGTGTGTGTATGTATGTGAAAATGGGGGGGGGGGGGGGGTAGGTGGACGAACTTCTAATTCAAAACGCACAAAAAAAAAAAAAGAAAGGAAAAGGTTTTTTCTTTCGCGCGTTCGAGTTGCCTCGGCGTCGCGGCGTCTGCGGAAAGAGGAGAAGAGTGGAGCGGTGGCACGGGAGTACATTTTTTTTTTTTTAATATTTCTTTGGCGTACTCTTTTGTTCGTTATATTTTGACGGTCGCGCCGGCGAAGCTACCGTTTTTTGTTTTGTTTTTTTTCGGCGTTGACCATGCTTTAGTTTTTGGAGGTTTTATTCATGATGTCTATTATGCTCTTTGTCTTCTGTAGCTGGTTGAATATTTTTTTTTTCTGTGTGGTACATCTGCGAAAATTATATAAACAGTACTTTTTTTCTGTTTTTTTTTTTTAGGCGCTTTAGGGCTAGGTTGACTATGGGCGTTAAATGACTGACCGTTAAAAATCTTCTTTCAGAGTGAGGCAATGGCAACGAACGTTTGCATGAAGGAGATCAGACGGGGGTTCTGCTCGGATTGCTCGTGTAAAGAGCTCTACCGGGACCCTCTGCACGGTGGAACGTACCACCCTGAGTGCTGAGCTTACTGCGGCCACCCGCACACGGCCCACAACGAACTCGGTAATTATGAACTTTTGGTATTCTGGTATGTAGGTAGGCACTATTCACGTTCTGTTGGCATATGCGTTGCTTCTGAAAAAAAGAATAAATGAATGGCTTGCGCCGCAATGTCTACAGAAATATAAATTTTTATTTGATTATGTTGCTTTCTAAAACATGCTTACATCTCTTCTGCAGCTTCGAGCCGCAAATGCAATCCATGCTTTCCAAAGCGCACGGGGCTTCTAATGTTCATCTACTACTAAATGCGTTTTCGTTTTGTCTTGCTAATACAAAAACGATTCTCTTAAATTACTTAAAAGAGCAGTCTATTCTCGTACCAAATATTAATAGTAGCAGAAGTTACGTCATAAGCTAATGTCACTCGCTTTTTTATCGTATACAGATTGGGTTCCGAATCTTTGAGCTGTTTGCACTTTATTTTCGCATTTGTTTCCTACCGACTGGTTGAAAACAGGTGAAAGCGCTTCATTACCTTCATTCTAATTCCCACTCTCTGTATCTAAAGGAAAACAATATGATCTTTCATTCAGCTAAAGGTGGATGCACAACTTCGGTTCCATAACACGATCGTCACCATGCTGGGAAAACTGGAGGAGGTAAAAGGCGCCTTTTGCGGACACAACCCGACAACATTCTTGAACGTTAAGACCATTCTCCGGTCTCGATGGGCCAGGAGTTCTCTCATCACCTATGGTATGTGAAAAAGCGAATGCAAAAATAGAAATGTAAGTCTGACGCTGACGTATTTTTTTTTTTTTTTAACAATTGCTGCTTGCAGGACGATTTTACCCCTGACGAAGAAGTTCCAGGAGCCAAGACTTTTTTCGGTTCGGAGAAACGGATCGTTTCTGAGAACGGGTCAGTGAAACTCTCCGCTAGCACGACTATGGAGGGGGCACTAGTCATGTGCTTATGGGTGTATTAAATAACGGGGCTCTCCTACCCTATGGCACATGGAAAAACCCTTGGACTCCTCTAGGGTCTGCTCGTTGAAAATAAAGTGTTTCGATTCAGTTTATGTCAGAGAAGCTCAGACAATTGCTCATGGCCGTTCAAAAACAACATAAATTCTGAGCTTCTGCTGATGGCAAGAGACGCCGAATAATTCGTTTTTAATGCTATGAAGTAGGTAACTACGCTCTAAAAAAAGCACAGGAATCTACTTTCCGGAACAGCACTTGGAAAGTCAATCACCTTAACTCACGGAAGCTGCTCAGCGAATCACGATGCCGAAACATAAGATTAGACCACAAAACCCAGTCTGAGTTGTGACATTAAGCAATGCAAAACGTCACGCTTGTTGTGCTTAGTGTCGCAATTCATTTTTTTTTTGTATAATATCATATGTTTCGGCATCTACATTCGCTGAGCTGCCTCCGAGAGTTATGCTGATTTTCTTTCCATGTGTTGTGCGGGAAAAAATGTATACTTATTTTTTGTTATGTTACCCACTAAAAAAAAAAAAAAATTCAACACGATTGTTATGTTTTTGTTTATGATAGGCAAAAGGAGTCACTTTGCAGCACGGAATTTTTCGTGTGATAGTTTCCGAGAAACGCCGATTTCTGGCGTCGTCCTAACGTCTTTTTTTATCCGTGAAAGCTACCAGAACATCGGTATAAAATTACTATTTTGATAAAGACATTTCAAAATATTTTCTTGAGTCATGGCAAATAAAACACGTGTTTACTCTTAAAGATTGTCACTGTTTTATTTTAATTGTGTTACGCAGCACAGAATAACTTTGGTTAAACGATACAGCGAAAGTGCGAGAACTATATCACTGCAGTGCAGCATGTCACCCGACAGTCCAAACACGAAGGAGCAGAAATTCTACGATACAATAAGAGGGATAACCTAAAGCCGGGGTCACGCTGCTTATACATCATACAAAATACATTCTGCAGACATGTTCCGATACGAGTCACCGCGACATCCGTGCTTTGTATGCCACGTGACAAAGCAACCTCTTGATTTGGTTGCCTCGTGGCGTACGAGGCACGGATGTCGCGGCGACTCGTTCCGGAACATGTCTGAAGAATGTATTTTGTAGGATGTATAAGCAGCGTGACCCCGACTTAAGGGGGACTATACCCCCTGCATATTAAGCGGGCCACCGTCCCTCCGAATTTAAGGGGGAAAATATCTAAAAAATGTCCCTCTTACAAAGTGGGACTGACCTCGAATTTAAGGGAGACGCCTTATCACTTACTTTAAGAGGGGTGGTGTCTCAATTAATTAAGAGGGAGCATCCCCATGTAATATTAAGAGGTCTGTCGCCCCCCTTAAAGTTAAGTGGGAAAAAATCGAAGAAATGTCCCTCTTACTAAGTGGGACCGGGCTTAGAGTGTACTTGCAACTTGCAACCGGTCCGCATTATAAAGTACACGAAGAATGGGATTCAAATTTTTCGGTTTAAACCGATATAGACCGATAAACGTAGGCCGAATCCAGTTTCCAAAATTTGCTTTTCACCGAATATGGTTAGGTTTTAGGTTCGGCGTTTTCGGTTTTAACCAATAAAAACCGATAGAAGTAAGCTGAATTCATTTTCTAAACTTCTGTTTTAACCAAAAACAGAAGTTTAGAACAGAAGTTTCTTAGGGTCACGTAGAGATGGACAGGGGGAGAGTAGGGGAGGGGAGAGGGGAGAGAGAGCGTTGCAAGGTTCGACATTGTGTGACCTCTTCGGGACTTCCCTCTTCCAAGGGAAGCCACGAAGCAACAAAAGCGGTCTTGGGTTGTCCTTCGCGGGACATCTGTGTTCTTTTTGGGATTGGGCTTAATGTATCAAGTTCCTGGTCTTACAAAAAGTTCGGGTTTTGGCTAGAATAAGGCTTTTAGGTTCATGCCAGACCCGCAGCCAGAGTTTAATGAGTACACGAAATATGGTGTGCTTTAAAACGTCGCATCGTGTCTCTTTTGGCGGTCACATTTGGTTGATTGGACGATTTTGAATCAGGAAGCGCTTCATCCCCTCAGCCTGTCAGTGCCCCGCCTAAATGTTGAGAGGGCGTTCTCAAAGCCCCGGGTCATTAACAGCAAAGAATGAGCGCGGGTCAACGAGGAGAACCTGGGAATGTACATATGTTTATACCATATTAAGATCACGTAATCCTGATGTACAGAAGGTGAAGTTTCATGTTTTTTGGGGCACTGACTTGTTTGTACTTCTGTGTTTTTTGTTTGTTTTTTTTGTTTAGAGTTGCACATATTTCCAAATGAAATGTCAATTTTTTTCATTTTTTTTACAATGCATTTCAGCCTCTATTCCTTGAGGGATCACAGATATCAGAGTTACGAGGATCATCTAATCCGGGTGCGACGGCGTTTTTTTCATATCCACCAAAAAAGAAAGTGGTAAACCTTTTTGAGCGTAAATATAAACCGAAAAAAAACGAAAATTAAATCTTAAAATAAACACCAAAAAAAATACGCCGATTTAAAAAAAAAAAAAGAAATAAAATACAAAACCGAAAATAACATGCAGCTCCTTTAGGGCTTTGTCAAACCACGAGCGGTCACTTTCGGTTCCAATTCGCACAATTGGTACAAACCGGTTTGTCCAGTTGTTTAGCCTATTTTTGAATATACTCCAGTTAAGCCCAGTCAAGTTGCCAGGGAAGTCTCTCTTGAATTATGGAAGAAAATCGTCAAGACTTTCGGTTATGGCAGAATAATTTGCTCTATTATAGTTACGGATGGCTTTGAAAGAAATTTAGTTAGTCGATGCAGGCAAATTCATTTCCGTTTGACTAAGCCTGTGATCACTCAGGCCATTCTTGTAAGAGATCAAAATTAGTATAGTGGAGTCTGAGCATAGTATTATGTCAAGAATGTGGTCATTCCGTGTGGGCAGGTCAACTACCTGGGTAAGGTTAAAGTCCAAACACGTTTCCACAAACCCTGAAGCCTCTCCGGCGGCCACCCTCAGTGTGGCCAGTCGATGGTCGGAAAGTTAAAATCTCCGAACAGGAAAACGTTTGCATTTGAAAAAAAGTATAATTTTTTTTAGCACACAGCGTCGCGTAATTCGTTGTTAAATGATGCAGTACAATCCGGAGGTCTATAGCAAGCGCCCAGCAGCTTCCTGTGGTAATGGGTATCAACACACACTGAACCATTTCCAAGGTAGTTATGACTTAGACGTTATGACTAGGTATACTTTAATCAATGGCTATCAGAACATACCTCCCCTCCGACTCGCCATGTCACGCCGGTAAATTTCAAGCCCTGCAGATGAAGGGAATATCTCAGAGTTCAGTATATCAGGGTGAAGACAGCTCTCAGGCAGAACTATTATTTGGGATGTACGGTCTTCGATTAATGATAAGAGGGCGTCCCGTATTGGCAGGATTCTGCGTATATTAGTAAATTAGACAGTAGCCTGCATGACCTAACACTCGTGGGAGCGGTGTTTTGCCATCCGATATGTGTTACATTTTAGCTACCTAAAGACCTTTTTCACAACTCCCGAAACCTGGTCAAAAATGTACACAAAATTTACAATCTTCAGTTTATTAAACCTGAGCCTGAATGGCAGCCCCAAATTCCTAGCAAAAGTCAACAGTTCACACGTCGCGGTCTTCACGGCAGTGGAAAAGTCCTCCTGGACCGCAAAAGTCATTCCCCTAAGCCTGTGACCGGATGAGGGTGTTGTCTCCTTTCCCCTGAACCTAAAAAATTTGACAATAATTAATCTGTTTTCCCTTCAACATAACATCCCAGACGATGTGCCCTTTCAAAATTTTCTGAGATTATCGGGACGCCAAGCTCGAGGGAACAGAAAACTTTCTGCCAGTCCCCATGAAGATCATCAGCCACGCCGTAGAACAAGTTAGATGTCCTCAATCCGTTTTCGGCATCGTCAGAGCGAAGCTCTACCTGACTAATACTTGATGAGACTCCGAGTACGTCTGAAGAGTGGACATGAACTCAGCCAGACGTGAACTGAAGAAATTCGGCCTCAATGGTCGCAATCCTTGCAGTTAGGCCCGCCATTCCCTCATCTATGACCCGCTGCCTCTCCCCAATCCGCCTCCGATCTGCAACAAGGGCGCTCTGTCCAGTTCAACCCGTTGTACCGTCGCCAACACCGACTCCAGCGACTCCTCCACTGAGTGCCCGGGATTCGGCTCAACATCACCACATATTCCAAGCATCATTCGTATTAGGCGAAATGAGAGAGAAGACACAAAGAAACGAGAGTCACGGTTGCTAATACTAAACCAGTCGCAGGGGCACGACACCCCTATCAGACGGTAATCACTTAAACGGCAACAAGAACAACTGACGCGACGTCGTGCCCCGGCGGAATGGCCGCTCTTTCTGTAGGCTCTCGTCGGTAACGGTAGCCGAGGGTTGACGGGAGGGGTAGATGAGCGGGAAGCCGGCCTCCGGCGACGGCCGATCCGGTTCTCGAGAAGGGCTACACTGCTGTCCTCCTTGAAACTGGCAGGGAGACGAATTCCCGTCCCACGACGGCCGGGAAAGGTCCGAGAGCGATGTCGCACCCAAGATCAGCACGTGTAGTAAAAACATGTTTTAAAAACTGTGACCTGACGCGATGTCGTGCCCCGGCAGAATGACCGCCCGCAGCTCCTTATGTAGGCTCTCGTCGGTGGCGGTAGCCGAGGGTTGACGGGAGGGGTAGCTGAGCGGGAAGACGGCCTCCGGCGACGGCCGATCCGGTTCTCGAGAAGGGCTCCCCTGCTGTCCTCCTTGAAACTGGTGGGGAGACGAATTCCCGTCCCATGAGGGCCGCGAAAGGTCCGAGAGAGATGTCGCACCCAAGATCAGCATCTGTAGTAGAAACATGTTTTAAAAACGGTGTCCTGACGCGATGTCGTTCCTCGGCGGAATGGCCGCCCGCAGCTCCTTATATAGGCTCTCGTCGGAGGCGGTAGCCGAGGGTTGACGGGAGGGGTAGATGAGCGGGCAGCCGGCCTCCGGCGACGGCCGATCCGGTTCTCGAGAAGGGCTACCCTGCTTTCCTCCTTGAAACTGGCAGGGAGATGAATTCCCATCCCATGACTGCCGGGAAAGTTCTGAGAAAGATGTCGCACCCAAGATTAGCATCTGTAATAGAAACATGTTTGAAAAACGGTGTCCCGACGCAGTGTTTTGTGGTTACTGTGGGACTATTACACCCCCGGCGACATCGCCTTCACTTAGTTGTCCACGTTGTCCGAATGAAGCCGTACTATTCCAAATAGTGACCCGTATGACTTTTTTTCATACTGCGATTATCTCGCTTTTGATTTCCTCGGATGTGTTTTGTTGACGGCATTGTGTCAATGCTATTTTAAATGAGGCGGGGGACGGGGGGGGGGGGGGGGGGTGAATGCAACATGCTTTGTTTTGTTTTTCTTGGTTTCCGTATGCACTGGCACCTTCCTTAAAAGTTGAGTATTATCATTTTTGTACTCGGAGAGGGCACCCCTGTTATCGGTAATTGGTGTTGGCGAATTGTCTTGTATTAAGTAAAATGTCCTCGAAGTTTTGCCCCATAGAATAACAATCTCAACGTACCATGACTGTGTATAAATGGAACCAAGCCGCGCACGCCCGCAGTTGATTCGCTTACCACTGACAGCGCGTCTCATCCATGCTGCATCCATTTACTTTCATTTGTAAACACGCGTTTCTCCAACAAACAGTTTTTTCGTTGAGTCATCTTTCCGTCACCTCACCCGTGCCGTTACCTCCGCGTTACAAAATTCTTGGACCTTTGCGGAACAACCTGTATTTGTTAAAAAAATACCGCTCCAAAAATTTACGAAGAGGAAAATAGTACACGAATTAACGAATTAAGTGACAGGTAAAAGAACAGATCACGAAGTAACAAATATTTACGTATGTTTAATGCGTACATCACCTTGAGCCCGAACTACTTTCTTGCTAAACACAAGAGGAAGTTGATACCAGTAAGAAGCCTCCCGGGACTGATATTTTCTTAATGAAACACTTATATGACTGCATTCTTGAGGCCCACCTGACATGAGTTTAGTCCTTGCCCCTTAGTGATCCCAAATTATAAACTAGCGGGAACTTTTGGATTCAGACTGACACAATAAAATAAGACGATATTGTTTGTTATGTGAAGGTGCCATAGGATCTTGGAGGTTTTAGCAGAGGTGGGCGTGAGACAGGGTAAAGTGAATTGTAATGCCACTTACAACAAGTTAAAAATGATCAGTTAAGTGCGTTATGAAAGTTCACAAGAAAAAGTACTATAAATATGACAAAAAGTTTTTGATCTAATTGTAAATGTAATTCTTATAATGTAAACCCTAACACAAGAAAAAAATATAAACACGGACAAAATTACATAAACCCTCCAACGCCGCTAAGCTCATTGGCGAGAAAACTGCAATGTATAACCGCCCACTCATATAGGAACGATACATACTCTAACTGTTACGCTGCATCTATCAGATTTGTTGAACGTGGCAGTAGAAATTCGCGAAGACCATTTCTCAGAAAAATTCTACGAAAACCCCGCCGACCGCCGACAGTGCCTTCATTTTAACGGTTCTCACCCGAAGCATAGCAAAATAAAATATTAAATATTTACAGCCCTTAGGTCCGAAAGATTATGTTTTAACCTAATTCATTTTGATCGTAACGCGGAAGAATTAAAAACATGCTCATCGAGCAAACATATCTTATGCAGTGGTGGAAAAGGCAATAAAAAAAACCTGCGCACTGGATATACCTCAAATTATTAACCAACCAAGAGCCATCGTGCGCCAGAATCAACAAGCCAACCTAGTTGTCCCTCATTGGGTCAGCCATCCAAATTGAAATAACAATCTAAGAAAACACTTTCGGATTGTGCACAGGAGTAACAAACTTAGAAGCATGTTTCTGGGACCCCCACGCGTAGCATACTGGCAAGGCAGAAACATTTAAAAAATAACATTTTGGTGCACTGCATTGCCTGAGATTATTTTCGCTGCCAGCCTTGCGAAAGTCCCGGTGCGACGCTTGAGACCACATAGTACGTACCAAAGATTTTACAAGCTCAAAAAATATCGGTAAAATATTACAACTCTTCACTGTGACTTGACAAAGGTCATCTACATATTGATATGCACCCTCTGCGACACAAACTGTTGTGGCCAGACGGAGACCCCTTTAAGGCATTGATTCAACACTCACAAATCGGAAGTCAACCTTTTTCCAAACATTCCAATTGTGGTCGGTTTGACTTGCTGCATACCCGACCCGAAGAATTAACATGGAGCCAGCGGGTTCAAGAACAAGAAACTACAATTAATTTGAGATGAACGAGACGGTTAATACAGTAACTTCGTTACCGGCGGCCCTTGAATCCGGGCAGCGACTGCCCTTGCGCCGCCTCTGATGCGCCTTATAAATGCAGCACGCGCGATGGTCGCGATGCCACCTGGACTCCAGGGCCATACGGGAAAGTTCGCCACCTGTGCCCCCTAGTTGGGCAACTGGGCTGGGGAGCGGCCAGGGTACGTACTCGATCTCCAGACAGATGAAACTCTCGAATCATACTTTTGCTGCGTTAAAAGTCATGCATGTTCAATCTGGTATCAACTCCGATCACAAAAGAGAGTTGAGAGGGACATATTTTATTGATAAAAATGTAAATCGTTCACCCATGGGATTAATCGGAGTTTGAGCAAATTCAATTGATAGCAAAAAGCAGCATAAGGCCCCGTTTGTAATATTATATTTTACTAATATTGTAATTTTCATCATTTCATAGTTTTAATTTTAGCTTATTTTCTGCTCGGGTGAGTGTACAGTTTTATGAGATGAGCGATGCAACGGACTTAGCCTTGGCGCTTAGGCGGGCGTCACCCCGGTAGGGACAATACCCGTTATCAATAAAAGTAGGTACGGACTTATCTGCGCGGTATTTGACGAGCGCGCAGTAAATGGTATCGTCATACAAACTTCAACTGCAAGACCACCATGAAGACGTCAGCCTGACAAAGAGTGGTTCCTGGTCAACACGTTGATAAATGGGTAACCAATACACTAAATCCATTTAGAACGAACCAACGTACAGAGAATTATTGTCGATATCGAACTCACGCAAAGTTTAAATAACAATGGATGTAAAAAATACTTTTTTATAAGAAACAACATTTTGGTTATACGAACGATTTTCCCTGGGAAATCGTTCGATATAAAGAATATGTTTGCGCGTTTCCAAAAACGCAAAAAACAATTGTCTTCTATCCTTTCCCTCCCCCTCCTCCCCTTCCTCAAGAAAGGTAGGAAAAACAATTTTAAAAGCTCAAGCCGCGAACGAAATTGGACGAAGGTAACTGATTCAGACGGGAAGAAGGCTAAAAAAATACGTCTGCACGCACCTACAGAAAAAAAACAACTTCTCATCCCAAAACGGTTACCCGCGAAGTGAAGCGATTCACATAAAATAAGCTAAAAAAATAAGCCCTGCACGCATGAAAAAAAAAATCCAGGGCGTTGTTACCAGGCGGAAGCGAAGAGATGAGAAAGAAGTAGGAGGCTCTCGCCTTGCAACGAACGCTATGTGGAAGTTCGTTGTAAATGTTTCTTGTTATATTGAACAACTTGCTATATCGAACTGATCGTAGCATTTCCTGCTGTTCGTTATAAACGGGTCTCACTGTTTTCGTTGCCCTATATATATATATATATTGTTAAGATGTTGGAAAACGATGATTTAATGCTGGATGAGATTTACAATGCGGTTTGTAAATCGGCGGTTGGGGTCAGCACCCTCAAAATCCTCGAGCCCTCTCGTTCGCCTTTTGCTGCACGAGCCCGTCGTCCTCTTCTTTTCCTAACAGTAGCCCCCCGGTGGGTGGAGACGCCGGTCCTCCGGCGGCTGTTAACGGAGGATGGTGGTGGTGTTTAGGTGTCCGGGCGGCGATAGGGGCGGATTCTGGCGACGTGGACAATGTCCGATGCGCGGGATCGGCGATCGCGAGGTGGCGATACAGGGGCAACCTCGTAGTTGGTAGCGGAAAGTTGACGGGTGATACGAAAAGGGCCGATAAACTTGCTTTGAAGCTTTTCGCATTTCCCGAGGGCACGTGAAGGAGACCAGATAAGAACCTCGTCTCCGATGTTGTAGGTCGCTGGGCGGTTGGATGCATTGTAGCGCAGCTCTTGCTGCTGCTGGGATTGGGACGTGTGGATACGGGCAAGCTGGCGGGCATCTTCGGCGTGGGAGACGATATGGGCCGGATAGGAGCCCTGGGCCCGTTCGTCCACGTAGGGCAGAACCGTATCTAGTGTCGTGAAAGGTTCTCTGGCATAAAGAAGATGGTATGGTGAGAAACCAGTTGTTGATTGGCGAGCCGTATTGTACGCATATGTAATGTAGGGAACAACGGGGTCCCAAGTAGTTTGATTGTCGGTGACATACATCGAAATCATATCAGATAAAGTATGATTGAGGCGCTCGGTTAGGCCATTCGTTTGCGGATGGTAGGCGGTTGTGACGGTGTGAATGGTGGAAGCCAGCCGCAAAACTTCTTGAAGAAGTTTTGAAACGAAGGGTGTTCCTCTATCGCGTATGATGTATTGAGGCGCTCCGTGACGCAACAATATAGTTTGTAAGAAGAAGACGGCAACTTCCTCGGCGGTAGCAGACGGGACGCATTTTGTCTCGGCGTAGCGGGTCAGGTGGTCAATGACGACAATTATCCACCTGTTGTTTGATGTGGACAGGGGAAAAGGGCCAAGGAAGTCGATTCCAATCCGCTGAAAGGGTCGTTGCGGTTGGGGAATCGGCCGCAGTACACCCGATGGCGAAGTTGTGGAGCTTTTCTTCGTTTGACAAAGATGACATGATCGAACATAACGATTGATGGTACGAGTCATGCCTGGCCAGAAGTAGCGCGTGCGAATGCGGAAGTACGTTTTTGAGAAACCAAGGTGTCCGGCGGTTGGGTCATCGTGACTGGCTCGTATGATTTCTCTTTGTAATTGGCGAGGGATCACGAGGAGCCATGGACGACCTTGGACGTCGTAGTTACGTCTGTAGAGGATGCCGTCGCGAAGTTGGAACAGTCGTGCACGCCGCAGGGTGCGTCGACTTGCATGGTTCGTTGGATGGAGTAGGCAGGAGATTATCTGACTCAACGTTTCGTCAGTTTGTTGAGCGATACGAATGTCAATAGTATCTAGAACTGCGGTGACATCGGTGAGGGGAGCGATGACAGAAGGCGCAGGGTCATTGGGAAGAGGGCATCTAGAAAGGCTGTCGGCATCGATGTGTCGTTTTCCGGATTTGTACTTGATCGTAAATTGGTAGTCTTGCAACTTTAGAGACCAGCGACCAAGGCGTCCTGAGGGTTCCTTAAGTGTGGCAAGCCAACAAAGGGAGTGGTGATCCGTAAGAATTGTAAAGTGAGTCCCATAAAGGTAAGGACGGAATTTAGTAATTGCCCACACAACAGCCAAGCATTCCCGTTCGGTAGTAGTATAATTTCGTTCGTATTTTGTCAAAGTTCTACTGGCATAGGCAATGAAACGTTCGGCACCAGATACGGTTTGAGCTAAGACTGTACCGATACCATGTCCGCTGGCATCCGTTCGAATCTCAGTAGGCGCGCCTTGAACGAAGTGATCAAAGATGGGGACTGAGGTCAGTGCAGCTTTTAAGTTTTGAAAGGCCGTACTCTGAATAGAAGTCCATTGAAATGATACGTTATTTCGGAGGAGGCTGCTTAAAGGCTCGGCTATGTGAGCAAAACCGGGGATAAATTTGCGAAAATAAGTGCAAAGTCCAAGAAACGTACGTACGTCTTTTGTGTGTTTTGGGACTGGAAATTCTGTTACGGCCTGGACTTTATCTGGATCAGGACGCAGACCATCAGCACTGACAAGGTGTCCTAAAATTTTGGTCTGGCGGGCTCCGAACACGCACTTCTTTGAATTCAGTTGCAAAGTGGCTGTTTGAAAGCAGTCGAGGACTTGACGTAGACGGTGTAAATGTTGGTCAAACGTCGATGAAAAGACGACAACGTCGTCCTGATAGCAGAGACATATGGTCCACGTTAGTCCCCGCAGAAGGGTGTCCATCATCCTTTCGAAAGTTCCCGGGGCGTTACATAGGCCGAACGGCATCACGTTGAACTGGTACAAGCCATTGGGTGTAATGAATGCTCTCTTAGGCTTGTCAGTGTCGGCGACAGGTATTTGCCAATAGCCGGATCGGAGATCCATGGAGGAAAAGAAGGAAGACCCTTGGAGGGTATCTAATGTGTCGTCAATACGAGGTAGTGGGTAAACGTCTTTTTTAGTAACACTGTTCAAGCGGCGGTAATCCACACAAAAACGCCAAGAGCCGTCCTTTTTCTTAACGAGTACAACCGGAGAAGACCAAGGGCTTGAAGAGGGCTCTATTACATTCTTGTGGAGCATATCAGTAACATGATTGGCAATTGCGTTTTGTTCGGCGGCGGAAACACGGTATGGGCGGCTCCGAAGTGGTGATGCGTTACCAGTGTCGATGGTATGATGAAGCACTGTAGTCTGGGCTAGTGGACGACTATTGAAATCGAACAGCGCCTCGTATGTAAGTAAGAGTCTTGTTAGGGCATCTCGTTCGCCGGTTGTTAGACTTGGGTCAGTCATCTGAGTAATGCGGGTTGAGATGTCACTTTTTGTGGTCAGGAGGACAGGTTCGGCCTCTGAAACGTCAGAGAGAGTGGCTAAGGTGTCCTGAAAATGTCGTTGTAGCGTGGCTAGGTGTGTACCTTGACAAAGAATTTGTGGCTGGGCGGAAACATTTGTTGCGAAGAGGCCGATGCTTCCACTTCCCGTGGGGACAATAGAGTAGGGAATGATGACAGGGTTTTTTTCGGCAGTGGTTTGCATCGGCTCGACGAGACCGTACGGCGCTTCGAAGGGCTGTGAAGGCTTGAGAGGGGCAGCGACAGCAGACAGTAGAGGTATTAGATAGTCATCATCTGCGTGGAGGGATATAGGAGCGTCGTCATGGGAGTCTTCACATCCGGCCGAAGAGTTGAGGTGAATTTCTCGTTTAGAACAATCAATGAAGGCGTCCGTAGATGACAGGAAGTCCCAACCCAAAATTATATCCATGAGACAATTGCTGAGCACGGTAAAAACAACTGTGTAGAAGCCGCCGCCCAGTGCAAATGAGAGGGTTGAGCAACCAATAGGTTGCACAAGGTCGCCGTTTCCCATACGTAAGAAGGTTCCCGAAGGGGGTGTGAGCACTTTGTGCAAGCGACGGCGAAGTTTATCCGACAGACATGATTTTGCGGCCCCAGTATCGACCAGGCAGTAAACAGCTGATTTCCAATTGTAACAGTGACTGTAGTGGGTCCGAGAGAGGGAGGCTTTGGAATGCTTCGGGGCTGCGCAGCCTGACCTCCAGTGTCAAGACAGGCTGCCTTCTTTAGTTTGACGGTTGGCTGCGGCGGGGCCATTGTTAAGTGGAGAGACGGAACGGGGGCGTCGAGGATACGGCGATGGTGAGCGGCCACGGCGGGTGTCATACGCAGAGTAGGAGCCCACGGACCGGCGATTGTCGAAAGAGGGGCGGTCCTCGGCGTTGGCGGCGGGGCGACGGTTGTTTGAGAAACGGTTGTAACTGCTATCATCGATGCGGCGGTGACAATAACGGGCTATGTGTCCTGGTATATTGCAATAAAAACAAACCGGGCGGTCATCGGGTGTTCTCCAGGCATCCGTCCTTCGGAGTGGTCCGTTTCTCTGTGGACGGTATGAAGTTGTGTCCGGTGGCGTGCTTCAGTAGCAGCGAGTAGTGTCTGGCTGCATAGAGCAAATCGGAGTAGGGGTGTGCGGTGCCGGCGTGTAGACGGATGGAGTCGGGGGGATTGGATGGAGTGCAGCACGGAGTTCGTCTTGCAATGATTTTCGAATATGCTGGAGCTCGGTGTTAAGAGATGAGCCATCAGCAGGCGAGTGAAGAGACCGGAAGAATTCACGGAGCTCATCGCGAATAATGTCTCGAATGAGTCCCGGAAGATCAGCAGTCGTAAAGGCATTCATTAATGATACCTCAGGAAGCCGTTGAAATAGCGTCGCAGATATGCTACCACTCCGAAGTTCTTCGTATTTTCGGCATTCTTTGATGAGGGTTTGGACTGTTGGTGGCGACTTAGGAGCAACGATGGAGAATAGCTCTTTTGACAAACCTTTAAATATGTGACGTATTTTGTCTTGTTCGGTCATGGGAGGATCAGCACGGCTGCAGAGGCGAATGACGTCTTCGATGTATCCAGTTGAAGATTCGGAGACCGCTTGGTAGCGGCGAGCAAGCTTGTCTTGTGCTCGCTGGCGGCGGCTCTCAAGCTTTCCAAAAACCTCTGAAAACGCTGCTTTGAAGCCATCCCACGAGAGGAAGTCTGCGTCGTGGTTGTCGTACCACTGGTAAGCGGTATCCGTCAAAAAGAAAACGACGTTGGCGAGCTTTAGGGTATCATCCCAAAGGTTGTGGTCGCTGACGCGATCATAGGTCTTCAACCAGTCGTGCACATCTGCGTCATGTGCGCCTGAGAAGTTGGGGGGGGTTCTCGTTGGCGTGTTTTGACCGGTCGATTGATAGTTCTGGCGTTTCCCGTTTCGTCAGGCATGGGGCGAGAGGTAGAGCGTCCACTGCTCAATTCCAGGGCAGCAGACGGGGTTGTGAGGTAGGAGAAAGCTTGCTTACCTCCACCACTTGTTAAGATGTTGGAAAACGATGATTTAATGCTGGATGAGATTTACAATGCGGTTTGTAAATCGGCGGTTGGGGTCAGCACCCTCAGAATCCTCGAGCCCCCTCGTTCGCCTTTTGCTGCACGAGCCCGTCGTCCTCTTCTTTTCCTAACAATATATATATATATATATATATATATATATATATATATATATATATATATATATATATATATATATATATATATATATATATATATATATATATATATATATATATATATATATATATATATATATATTGTTTGTCGACGTTCCGCTCTGGGTAAGGCATATATGGATGGACATTGTAAGAAGCCGAGGCGCAAACTGACCTTTCTCTCGCCTGTCAGAGGTGTCATGTTTCACTCCTTTCAATTTTTTTTCTTCTTTTGGTAGTGCAATGTAACTTTATTCCGCCACTCTCAGAATAGCGATTATATATTGTAAGTAAATTTATTGCGATTCTTTTCCTTAATTTGTCTTTTAAATATTGTCAAATTCTGTCACTTTGACAATATTTTGTTTAAGTTTTACCAGCTCTTCCCTGTCACCTATTTGAGATATCGTAACATATTTAGTATTTTCAGAAAGCTGAGAGTATATTCTTTCTATTGATACCATATTTAAAGTTGTATGTATAAGAGAAAGGGCAGTGTAGTTTTGTAAAGCAAGGACTAATTCAAAATGGTTGCAAATTGGAGGTCGGTTATAAAGCTATAAAAGTTATAAAAGCTTGAAATCTGATTTTGTTTCACTGTTTTGCCGGTAAATCAACTTACCCACCAAAATACACTAATTTGAAATTGTCGCTTCTTATTTTAATAGATACCTGTGAACACACTTATCCTCTGATAAATTATTTTAACGACATTTTTATATGAAATATATTCTTGAAATTTTGCCAATATAATGATTTTGGACGATATTTGTCAAAGTTTACAAGGTCTTCCGTGTGACCTACATAAGGTGTCTTAACATATTTTGTATTTTCAAAAATCTTAAAGTATACCCTTTCTAATGATAACGAATTTGGTGTGTGTAAATAAAAAAGAGCAGGATGTTCTCGTAAAGCAAGGACAATTTAAAAAAATTTGCGAATTGGAGGTTGGTTTTCTAAAAAGCCTACCTCTTATTTGGCTAATATCTTTTTGTAGCTGCCTATCGCAGTACTTTATAAAGTAAAATAAACAGAAAATGTATCATTTTGTTTGTATATTGGCAATCGAAGCTCACATTTTGGTTTTTGTTCACGTTTCGCCGAGTAATTCAAGTGACTCAAAAAATGGACTAACTCATAATGGAACTTCTTAGTGACAAATGAATTTATTGCCGGACGCTTCGCCTTCGGAGCTCCACTATAGGAGAGGGAAAGTTAAAAGGAGGGGGAAGGGGAAGGAGGGCGGAGGGGGGGGGGGGGGGGCAAGACAAAGACCCGGGAGAAAAACTGGGGCAAGTAAAGCGCAGAGACAGCGGAAAGGAGAGGAAGGAAGGAAGCATCCCGATTTCCCTCTCAGGAGCAAGGGGCGCTCGCCCGGCCCGCCAAGGCCGTCAACTCCGGTCTCAGGAATGTCACCTCTCTCTCGGACAGCGACAACGAGGCCGAGGAAATGTTCTTCGGCGCCTCTTTTATGGCGAACGCCTCCACGATCTCGCGCCCGTAGTGGTTCTTGTTGGCCCCCAGAACACGCGCGGACGGGAACTCGGGGGCACATGGAGCGAGAGCCTTGAGGTGATGGACCATGGGGTGTTGGGAGTCTTCGTCGTTTTTTTTTATTTCTCTCTCATGTTCGCGCAGGCGGTCGTTGAGGCAGCGGCCCGTCTGTCCGATGTACTCTGCCCCGCACGAGAAGGGCACTGAATACACCCGTCCGACCGCGCAGGGAACAAAGGGGGCCGCATGCCTCTTGGCGCAGCTGATCTTGGGAGGAGGGGGAGAGTTTACCAGGCGGCACATGGCGCTCAACTTGAAGGGGCACGAAAAAGCAACGTCCGTGTCGAAACGTCGAGCCACTGTTTTTAGTTGGTGGGCAGTGTTGTGGAAATAGGGGATGGTTGTATACCTCTGCCGGGCAGGCTTCCGAGCGGTGGCTTTTTCAACTATTAGTTTTCTGAGCGCGGAGGTCAGCAGGTCGCGCGGGTATCCGGCGTTTGTGAGGCGGCTGAGCTGTCCCTACAGGCTAGATGAGGAGAGGTGTTGACAGGACTTTGTGCGGGTGGAGGAGATGAGACCTTTTGCGATGCCTGCTTTTACTGTCTATGAATGGTGGCTAGTAAATGATAGCACCGGCTTCTGCGTCCGCTGCTGGAAGCGCCAGCAAGTGCCTCCCTGGTGGCCACAAGGCGTACGTCCAGGAACTGGAGACCCTCCGCCGAGGGGTCCTCCCTGGTGAAGCTCAGGCCATTTGCGTTATCCGTGAAGGCTTTCTGGATGGCGGCGGTGGGCGCGCCGGAGTCGTGGAGCACCAGATAGTCATCCATATATCTGAACACCTGGGTTCCTGGGGCGACGCTGTCCAGTTGCTCCTTCACGGCCTGATCCACGAAGGAAAGGTAGACTTCGCTGAGCGAAGGTGCCAGGCAGGACCCGATGCAGACACCCGATTTTTGTAAATATATTTTCCCGTCATGCTCCACCATGGTCGACCGAAGATATACCCTGATTAATTGCAGGAACGCGCTGAGGGGGATGCCGGAAGAGTTTTGGAATTCGACGATACCCTGTGTGGTGATGGCTTTTTCTACCGCATCCAGGAGGATGTTGAAGTCGAGGCTGTAGTACATGTCGCTGATGTCTAGGGAGAAGAAGGTGGTACCTGGGCCTGATGTGTGGAGAAGCTGGAGGGCTGGGAGGAGTTCCTGAGAGCTGCCCACGCGGAAAGGCTGGTCCAGGGGGACGGCTGCCAGGTGCTTCTGCAGGTAGAGAGCCAGAGGCTTCTGCCAGCATCCATTTTCTGATACGATGCTCCTTAGCGGGATCACCGGTTTGTGGGTCTTGGCGGTGAAACACCCCTTTTAGATACTGGTTCGCAGGGGCCGACATTCTCGTGAGAAGCGACGAAAGGTTGTTCGACCTGCAGATGTCTTTGACTTCCGAACGGAGGGTGCCGGACGGTCTTTTGTTAACGAGGACGAAGTTTTTCTTAATGGCGAGTTCAACCTTTTCACCGAAGTTAGACTCGTTCATAACCACGAACACTCCTGTCTTGTCTGCCTCCAAAAGCCTGAGGTCAGACCCCCTGAGTTCATTCACCACTTGGGGGAATTCTGGTTTGGTTGGGTGGGCTGCTCCATGCATGCACACCAAACGGGAACCAACGCCGAGGAACTCTTGTCGGGCAGGCTCCGGAATTCTCGACGCGATCTGGTGTACCGCTGCGAGCTGATCCACTCTTGACGGTGTGACAGGGGGAGCGAATTTGGGTCCCTTTTAGAGCAGCGCCTCGGCTTGCGGTGATAGTTTCGAGCCCGAGAGATTTAGCGGAGGCTGAAGCTTGGGACACTGGTTCGCTCGTTTTTCTGTGGATGCAGTCGCAATTACGAACTTCCAAGATGAATCCAGGAGGTCTTGTCCTGACTTGGTTAGAAATATGTACGAAGGGTGAACTGTAAAGCGGGCACCGAAGATGCCCGTCATGAGACCGGGAAGTGACCTCTGCATGACAAGGATCTCCTGCGAGAGCTCACTGCGTGCTATCTGCATGACTCTGTAGTTGGCAGTCCAGCTGGCAGAGTTTAATCCAAATACCTGGTGGACGGCGGGGTGAGGGATGGTCTTCCTGAGGTAGAGTCCAAAGGATCGCAAGCGCAGGCGAAGCAGATACAGTCTCGAGATGAAGAGGGCGGCACGGAGAAAGGGGCCTGGCTGGAAACCCGAAGGTCCGACACACGGCGGTTGTGGACGTGACAAACACATAGCTCTCGTAAATAATAAACTTCTTAGTGAGCGCGTTGGTAATGATGTAGGTTCAGAAAGAGTTATATACGTAAAAGCAGGGGACGGGACAACACACCTTTCAACTTTCAACAAACAAATGAATTTATTGCCGGACGCTTCGCCTTCGGAGCTCCACTACAGGAGAGGCAAAGTTAAAAGGACGGGGAAGGGGAAGGAGGGCGGAGGGAAGGAGGGCGGAAGTCAAAGACATCTGCAGGTCGAACAACCTTTCGTCGCTTCTCACGAGAGTGTCGGCCCCTGCGAACCAGTATCTAAAAGTTTTTTCACCGCCAAGACCCACAAACCGGAGATCCCGAAGGAGCATCGTATCAGAAAATGGATGCTGGCAGAAGCCTCTGGCTCTCTACCTGCAGAAGCACCTGGCAGCCGTCCCCCTGGACCAGCCTTTCCGCGTGGGCAGCTCTCAGGAACTCCTCCCAGCCCTCCAGCTTCTCCACACATCAGGCCCAGGTACCACCTTCTTCTCCCTAGACATCACCGACATGTACTACAGCCTCGACTTCAACATCCTCCTGGATGCGGTAGAAAAAGCCATCACCACACAGGGTATCGTCAAATTCCAAAACTCTTCCGGCATCCCCCTCAGCGCGTTCCTGCAATTAATCAGGGTATATCTTCGGTCGACCATGGTGGAGCATGACGGGAAAATATATTTACAAAAATCGGGTGTCTGCATCGGGTCCTGCCTGGCACCTTCGCTCAGCGAAGTCTACCTTTCCTTCGTGGATCAGGCCGTGAAGGAGCAACTGGACAGCGTCGCCCCAGGAACCCAGGTGTTCAGATATGTGGATGACTATCTGGTGCTCCACGACTCCGGCGCGCCCACCGCCGCCATCCAGAAAGCCTTCACGGATAACGCAAATGGCCTGAGCTTCACCAGGGAGGACCCCTCGGCGGAGGGTCTCCAGTCCCTGGACGTACGCCTTGTGGCCACCAGGGAGGCACTTGCTGGCGCTTCCAGCAGCGGACGCAGAAGCCGGTGCTACCATTTACTAGCCACCATTTATAGAGAGTAAAAGCAGGCATCGCAAAAAGTCTCATCTCCTCCACCCGCACAAAGTCCTGTCAACACCTCTCCTCATCTAGCCTTGAGGGACAGCTCAGCCGCCTCACAAACGCCGGATACCCGCGCGACCTGCTGACCTCCACGCTCAGAAAACTAATAGTTGAAAAAGCCACCGCTCGGAAGCCTGCCCGGCAGAGGTATACAACCATCCCCTATTTCCACAACACTGCCCACCGACTAAAAACAGTGGCTCGACGTTTCGACACGGACGTTGCGTTTACGTGCCCCTTCAAGTTGAGCGCCATGTGCCGCCTGGTAAACTCTCCCCCTCCTCCCAAGATCAGCTGCGCCAAGAGGCATGCGGCCCCCTTTGTTCCCTGCGCGGTCGGACGGGTGTATTCAGTGCCCTTCTCGTGCGGGGCAGAGTACATCGGACAGACGGGCCGCTGCCTCAACGACCGCCTGCGCGAACATGAGAGAGAAATCGAAAAAAACGACGAAGACTCCCAACACCCCATGGTCCATCACCTCAAGGCTCTCGCTCCATGTGCCCCCGAGTTCCCGTCCGCGCGTGTTCTGGGGGCCAACAAGAACCGCTACGGGCGCGAGATCGTGCAGGCTTTCGCCATAAAAGAGGCGCCGAAGAACATTTCCTCGGCCTCGTTGTCGCTGTCCGAGAGAGAGGTGACATTCCTGAGACCGGAGTTGACGGCCTTGGCGGGCCGGGCGAGCGCCCCTTGCTCCTGAGAGGGAAATCTGGATGCTTCCTTCCTTCCTCTCCTTTCCGCTGTCTCTGCGCTTTACTTCCCCCAGTTTTTCTCCCGGGTCCTTGTCTTGCCCCGCCCCCCCCCCCTCCGCCCTCCTTCCCCTTCCCCCTCCTTTTAACTTTCCCTCTCCTATAGTGGAGCTCCAAAGGCGAAGCGTCCGGCATTAAATTCATTTGTTTGTTGAAAGTTGAAAGATGTGTTGTCCCGTCCCCTGTTTTTACGTATATAACTCTTTCTAAACCTACCTCACAATGGACTCCTCTGAAGTTTTAGTAGCTACCTGTATATTTCTTTAATAAAAGAAGATGCAAACGGAGAGTTGTACAAATAAGAATTCCAGGCCATCATATCGATAATGGTTGTTTTATTAATTGTCAAACCGCCTCTTTGCAACATTATTTGACGATGTTCAGCAAGTTGTGCGGTGTGATCTAATCAATATATTTGTATAACCTTTACATCAACGTAAAGCTCGAATTAAGCTATTTCTTTTGAGTATGATTTGAATATTGTGCGTTAAACATATAAACGCGGAACATTTGCCTGAAAAACGAATATTTAGAAAAACTTAAAAGTTGGAAGTGAATATTCTAAGGAAAAAAACCTTTATGTTTTCGTTTCTTATTTACAGTTAGGTACTAAGTAGTCTCTCAGTAACTACCAACAGAAATTATAATATATGGTTTGTAGAGCCGCTATTAGAACTCAAATGTCGTGCTATGAGAGTATTGAACGGGACTTCGCATAGACGCTCAGCTGACCGGAATTTTGACCTATGTAAGGTTTTGTATTTAATGTTAGTACTTCCTCAATATCTGAGCGTAAACGCCAGTGAAGCAAAAATATTCATCCTAACAATATTTATTTACTTGGCACTGGGGTGATTTCAAGGTATGTGAGCTTCGCCCTATGTATTGACGGAGAAGATACGTAATATCTAGACCCCTCGACAAACTTAAGTCAAGAGGGAAAATTCTAAATATCCCGGTATGAATAATTGAAAATTGAAAATAAACCAAAACAAATGACTAACCTATTTGAAGCCTTACACGCTACGAAATTCTCGTTATTTTACGAACGAGCTGGTCGTCAGGTGTTGATGACCACGTCCCTTTTTGCGATCCCACCAGAAAATCTGCTGCATCGTCAAATTCTGGCTTGGGACACGTCATCTTTTGTCATGAAGAGAGTCATGGCAGTTCCTCTGGCGTTTTTACCACCAACTTCGATTCACCAGGAGGCCTTCAACATCTGGCAGCAATCAAGCACTGAAACACCACATGGTTCCTATCCCGACAGGTGGCTACAGAAGCCGACAGGGATGGATGGCCAGTTGGGGCACGGCGTCGCCAGACAAACAGCGATACAAAACCTCTCGTTTCTTTAAGTTGGCTACCTTCCGAATGCAGTTTGTTCTCGAAGTAGAAATCTGAATTTCATTGCGACGTCGTGCCCCGACGACATTTCCTGGCGAAAGTGGCTGTGTTTTTATTGTTTTCAGTACTCGTACATTTTTATGTTTCTCGGCTTATCCTATTAATGTCCGGAGACGTGGAGGCAAACCCGGGACCACAAACCGATAGTGAGCAAGTCACAAGTATTTTTACAGCTGTCCATAGAATCGAGGTTGGTCAGACAAACTTGCTAGCGACAGTTTTGTCACTGGAAAGCGGACAAAAGGCTACTGAGAATTCTGTCCAACAATTGTTTTCAAGGGTGAGTGCTGTAGAAACAAGGTTCGCTGATACGAACTCTGCATCTCTAACCCCTCGTGGTGAAGATTTTCCTGTCGACCTAGCGAATATTCAGAAGCAGTGCGATGACAAGGAAAATAGGCCTCGGAGGTCAAATCTGTTAGTCTTTGGCTGCCTAGATAACCGCACCGAAACATGGGGGCAATCGGAAGAAAAACATGATCGAGATTAGTTCGAGCAAACTGAGAATCTAGCTTGATCCCTCAAATTTAGAAAGATTACACCGCCTAGGGAAATTCCGGTCTCAGAAAGCTAGGCCAATAATAGTCAAGTTTTCCCGATTTAAGGAAAAAGAGAGCATCCTGGCCTCCGGGTTCAAACTGAAAGCCACCCATTACGCTGTACGCGAAGATTCTTTTTGCGTCTGTACGATTTCCCCGTGCCAAATTTTTGGAGCATGGTAGGCGTATGAACGTACCGTTTAAAGTTCGTTCTAACGAACCACATGCGGATAACAAGCGTTTTATTTTTAACTCGAACTCCCAAAATATTCTTGAATTTTCATAGCTACGTGCTTCTGGCAAAAATGAAGCGTTACCGTAATCCACTTATGCCGCCTTGCGCGATAAAAAGAAAAGCCGTTCTGTTCTTTTCACTAATATTCGCAGCTTCATGCCGGAACGCGACGAGTTTAACAGTGTACTGGAGGACAGCTCACCAGATTTAGTCATTTCGACAGAAACTTGGTTAAACCCTGAAATCGAAGATCATGAGCTTTTTCCGAGAACACAGATTGCAAAGTCTTCCTGGCATGACCGGCATGGCCAGAGGGGTGGCGGTGTGCTTATCGCAGTAAAAGGTTTTATATCTTCTTTTGATACCTTTATAGCGAACCATGACTTGGAATTTACTGGCATATGTGTTGGTACGCCATCAATTATGGTCATTGCGGGCGTATGTCATAGGTCACCAAATCGTACTTCATGATTCCATACTGATCTATGCTCTGTTTTACTTGATATACGAGAAAGTTTTCCAAAAGCTGATATGTTGTTATTTCTTAATTTTAATTTTACTCAAATCGATTGGTCAAACCTCTCATCCGTAGGCTTGGCCACATCTGCACATTTGGCAGACATATGTCTTATTCTGAACCTTACACTGCTTGTTGATAAACCAACTCGTTTGGAAAATATTCTCGATTTAATACCAACTATGCCACCGGACCTTGTCAAGTGGATCCAGTACTGTGACGGACTCAGTGATTACAGGGTGCTGCATGGTGATCTGTCACTCCCCACTCTCACCAAGCATCCCATTTGGAAGATTATTCACGATTATAGCAGGGCTAAATATACCTCGATAAACAGCGAACTGTCAATCTTCTTCGAGATTTACGTCGTTCATTGTCATCTTAGATCTGCAGAAGTAAACTGGACATTATTTAAAACTGAAATGAATCATACAGTAAAAATGTTTGTTCCTACAGTTCGTGTGTAGATTTGGGTAGTCTATGGTTTATGAAAACCCTGCTCTCTTTGCGAAACAAAAAAATGGCTTTTTGCAATGGCCAAACGGTTAAATACCAGCCAATCTTGGAATGTTTACAATTCTGCTCTAAACAACTACACCAGGTGCATAAAACAAGCCACCCAGGTAGCACCGAGTACTGGACCAAAACTTGACTTTTGTCTGGGAGTGGGGGCATTGAAATGCCCGAAGAAGCCAACGTAGAAACAAGCCTGACCTTCCTTGGCAACAGTCTGGGTATTTTGGCCCTAGTTTGCCAAACACGTGCCAAACTTAGGCTTCACTGCCTGGTAGTTCGGATGTCATCTGGCATCTTTGGGCTTAAATCGCCTAACAAATGCCAGAGATAGGCTTACTGCCCTGTAGTTCGGCAGATATTTGACATTTTGGGGCAAAAATCGCGAGAGAAATGCAAAAGTTAGGCTTCACTTTTTGATAGTTCGGCTGTCATCTGGCACCATCGGACCTAAATCGCCACAGAAGTGCCAGAGTTAGGCTTACTACGTTGTAGTTCGATTGACAGCTGGCATCTTTGGGCCCAAGTCGCCAAACAAGTGCCAAGCTTAGCTTCGCTTCCTGATAGTTCGGCTGTCATCTGGCAGCTTCGGGCCAAAGACGCCAAACAAGTGCCAAAGTTAGGCTTCGTTTCCCTATAGTTCGGCTGTAATCTGGCAGCTTCGGGCCAAAGTCGCCAAACAAGTGCCCAAGTTAGGCTTCGCTTTCCAGGCAGCACCAAAATATTGGACAAATAACGGACAAATATCGGTCAAAGTTTTAAGAAATAACGGTTCCATAATATTTTGCAACCCGGCTCAAGAACGTCCAATAACTTGAACCGATCACGGGGAAAATTTTGAGACCAAAATCTCGAACCGTTTTGTGACCGATATCGTCTACCGTTTTTCGGCCGTCTTTCGAAACCTTTTTGCAGCCATAATTCAAAATGTTTTGTGGCCGTTATCGTTGAACCATTTTGGGTTTAAATGTCTATTGATGAGATACGTAAGAATGCGAATGACTACAACATCGAATGTGAAACTCTTTATTTTAAATGGAAACGGACGCTTCATTTTAGGGGGTATCGGAGATGCCTGACCATCTTCGACTAGGACAAGGGGAATGGGAGCCACTGTAAACAAATTTCACTCTATTTTATGGGTAAAAGTTGCGGCTTTCATAGTGCCAGCATGGTTTCCCGTAATCTAGAAACTGAACCGTCTGTTAAAAACAAGGCATATAATTTTGTAAATTGACGGAACGTCTGCATTTCACTTTACAGACAGTTATCCGTTTTCCCATTATATTGGTAAACGTTGCTGCTTTCATATTGGCGGCAAGGTTTCCTGTAATGTGGAAACTGGACAGTGTAAAAACAAGGCACATAAGTTTGTAAAATAACGTAATATCTGTACGCAACTAAGGAGGGATATCCGTAGGAATTAAGAAAGCTGTCGGTACTAAATAACGAAGCACTATACCTTTCGGCCTTATATAAGGCCAAAGCTACGAGCCATCTGTATCACCCGCACCTCCGATGCATCGGGAGACTCCCTTGGAAGGGCTATATCTGCCAGGGGTGTCGCCTGACGTATTGGAGGTGCAGGATTGGTGCGGATGGCTCGTAGCTACGGGGTCCAAGAAGACAGAGAGGTCTAGTGTTCTGTTATTTAGTGCGAACAGCTTCCATGTTATAGCACGCCGAAGTCTCATGAAGCTTTTGGAGCACGGATTGGTACGGAGAGTTCATAGCTCTGTCATTCAATACACTAACTTGCATTGCCAGGATTTTGTTTGTGTGTAATCAGCTGTTCGTAGAGATGGTAGCTGAACAAACGAATCAATTAAGAAGTTTCGCCCCAATGCCTTTATTGGGGGAAGGCATGCCTTGCTTTAAGTTGGGAGAAATTTTACATTACAGTTGTCCTTGCGCTCGCCATCTAGATGCCCCTCCATGCGTGTGCTTATAGTCGTTTTTCAATTGAAGACCTCTTTGATATCTTCATAGCGCATGTAAGGGCAGCCTGAAATTAAGAGCAGAAGAGGATTCAAAATTAATACACAATCACAACAAACTGTATATGACATTCATGGTTAACATCAGCAAGCAAAGTGTTTATCACCTAGCCCAGCTCCCCAACTTTCTACGGCACATGATTTATAAAACATACCTCCCATAAATTGAACCAAAGTAAAAATTTTAATTGATTTGAATACCCAACACATCAAATGTTTGAGAAATAAAACTAGCAAATCAAAAATTGCATAACCATTCAGTGACATTAAGCACAATCAAGTGAGCCATATCTCCTTTAGAGTATACAGTAGGCTCTGGATAATCCAAACTCGGAGATTTAATACCTCTGGTTAAGTCAAACAAATTTCAAAACTTGGGTTGTCCCGCTATGTTTTCAATGTATTCATAAGCCGCTTAATTTGAACGACATTTTCGTGTAGTTCATACTTTGTGTTCCCGCGGCCCCGTTGAGCGCCCTTCTTTCCGACCACCAGTGCACTGCGGAGAAGCAGCACCTGTGGAGCTTGCTTTCACAGGTCTTAGCTTTTCTGCGGTGCACTGGTGCTCAGTAAGAAGCGCACTCATCACGGCTAAAGCAGAGCAGAGCCGTACACATAGATCTTGGTATATGAAAGGAGCAAACAGAGCCAAGGCCTGCATCAGACGCCGATAAAGGGCTTGACAATCTCTCTTGGTCAACGAGAAGCTGAAAATAATCTCCTAGCCATGGTAGCGAGAAACGGTTTTGATAAGTGCGTAAAGTTAAATGAAGTAACTCTCCATGGTTGAAAATATGATGCACAAATGTTTCGATTATGGTTATGGAAGAAGATGTATGAAACGAATGTGCGCCTTGATTTCTGTTTTGCTTAAATGGAGTCTGACCGCTTCGACGCCTGGTGTGCGGATAACGTCAGTCGTTCAGCTGGTTGATCACGTTTTTTTTATATATTCTACATCTTCCACCGTGATTTTGCATGACCACGATCAAAACATCACTGCACCCCAGTCACCGAGAGTAACACCCACGAGATTAATAATTTTGTTTCTCACAACCACTGCCAAGATATTATGCACGGCTGCCGGTTACCCGCATACGGATTTGTGAAAATGCTCTGAAACACGGCCAGGCCACCTTAAACCAAAGGCGCCTCCTTATTTGCCTTCTATACATCCCAATGAATGGTTAAACTATCTCTATATACGTCTCTGAAGCAGAAGACACATGAGCGGCAAAAACGGGCGCCGCGCGGCAGTTCTCATATCGATTTGCATGGACGCTGTGATGTGGCGGCAGGCTTTATATCGCAATGTTCGCGCAAGTTGCTATAGAAACTGCAGTACAATGCCCGTTTCCATTACTCATGGGTCCCTGCTTAACAGTCCCTACTAGACAACTCTTTTTCTGGTTGAACACATTCAATTTTGTTTTAAGGAGTCATGTGCTGTCTAAACAGTCCCTGATCAACAACATTTTTGAGGGTTGAATAAACTTGTCTCATAAATTTTACCAATGTTTCATGAATGGCATACCAGCTTATGATTAATAGGCCTGTGCAGACGAAATCATGAACTATCTGTTTTGTATGTGTAGCCATCCATTTAGGGAATCATAATTTATCTTGGAACATATTCAGATGAACTTCTGATAATTCGAGCTTTCGATAATTTATACAAAATTTGTGACTTCCTGGAGTTTCAATTAATGAGTCTACTGTATGTCAGATTCAAATTAATGGTTTAGCTTCTTGGACTTATTGATATCTGAACCTTTTCCTTTGGCAGTGCATTAAATGTAAAATAGAACAGCAATGTATAGGCTCTAGTTTGTGTACTAGCACAGGCTTCTGCAAATAAGTCAAACTAGCATTAAGGGGAACCTGAAGCACTTTGTAAGAAATCTGAGTTTGGAGCAGACTTCGATGGCATTTTGGCTCGTTAATTCAGTAATCGCACTAAACTTGGGCAAAAGTCAACGTAAACTGCAATTTGTTTTTCAAAAATATGTCCAGCGAATATGCAGCGCATGTACTGAGACTTTCTTCTAATGTAACCTGTCCAAAGCTTCGTGACAACATTGTTGGCATCCCCAAGTCAGCCTATTGGTGAGGAAGGTTTATCAGACCCTGCTGATGACAACACTTTTGGTAGTCTTTATCTACGTTCTTTCTGCTCTGCTTTGCTCGGTGTGCCGCAATGAGCGGGGCAACACCAAAATTTTAATGAACGACTACGACGCTGCTACTAACAAGATTACCAGAAAACTTTGGCGTGACTCGGGATCTCTTTGGATGGGTGTCTGGTGGCTCATGAACTGGGAAGCGGAGTTTGTGGATAAGCGTCCCAGCGCGTCCATATTTGGCGACATGTGCCGCTTAGCATATCCAGTTCAATTCTAGCGGCCAAACACGGTATCCTGGCTACAGCCGTTAGACCAAGGCGTAATGCAAATTCAAAGGTAGTCTAGATTATGTTTACTATTTATAAATGTTAAGGCATGCCTGTCAATTAGCCCATCCAGAGGCTTTCGGAGATTGTCACGAGAGCAAGCAGCTTGTCTTGAGCAGCTCACTGTCAGGCACTCTGTCCCTCTGTGCACAGTGCCTCCATCATGAGCTCCCACTGAAGAAAATAAACAATATGGAAATTGTGATGACTTCAATGAGAACCAATCAAAACATCTGAACGGTATGGTTTCTGGAATGCGCCTCTGCATTCCTTAGCATTCTATACCACCCATGCATTAAAAGTGGTCTCTAAGCGACAACATTAAATGACGCTTCAGTTTCGTTTCCAGAAAGTTGTTATAAACAACAAGATGTCCGATATCAAAGCAATTCGATCCGGGGTACCCCAGGGTAGCATCCTTGGTCCCTTGTTATTTAATATATATATTAATGACGTAATAAATATTGATAATGATACCCAATTTGTTAATTATGCCGACGACCCCAGTTTATTTTTAAACTCTTCCGATATTGAACAATTAATAAATCATGCAAATAATGTTCTCGATAAATTAAACCAATGGACCCTGTTGAATTCACTAGCTATTAACAAGTCCAAAACAAAAGCTGTACTTTTCAGAACTAAAGTTCAGAAAGTTAATATTGAGAACCCCCTCGTGATAGGGACTTCTACTGTGGATATTGTGCCCTCAGTTAAAAGCCTAGGAGTTGTATTTGAAGAACACTTAGTTCGGAACAAACATATTGAAATAATTGCTAATAAACTCTCTCGCGTTGTAGGTATTTTTACAAAGTTGCGGTTTTTTCTACCCACTAATATAAAATTGCTTATTTACAATTCCCTGTTTCTTTCTCACATCAACTACTGCCACTTAGTTTGGGGGATTACAACCACGTCAAACCTTACTAAACTCTTTTTACTTCAGAAAAAAGCCGTGAGCGTTATCACTGGCTCTCCCTACGATGTGCATACCGAACCACTTTTTAAAAGTCTTAAGGAACGTCCAGTTCACTTTTTATATAATGATATACTGCTTAAGAGGTACTATGCCGGCAAATAACTAAATAATAACAACATAGAACAATTTTCTAGATTAACAAGAAACACTAACATTTATAACACACGTCACAATGAAACATGGATCATTCCTCATGCACGTACGAATTACGGAAATCAATCTTTATGTTACACATTACCATTTTTATTGAATTCACTTGATAATTAGAGAATAAAAATAAGTGTTTCATGTTCCATGCAGTTTATATATCTGGATCTATTGTTTCACCTTGTATATCTTCATGTGCATTGATTGTTTAATGTTTAGTAGGTGATGCTGATGTTGCGTTACTCGTTTGTTATTGTGTATTATTACCAGTGCTGTTGCCGAATCGTTTTTGCTTGTTTTTTTACTTTGCAATGGGACTATGCATATGCAGAGGGGGCTCAGGCCCAGGAAAGCCGCACCCTTGCGGCTTTTTGTCAGAGCTCCATACATCATTTGTTTAGTACTTTGTACTTGGTGATGTTAAATAAACTTTGATTTCATTTGATTTGATAGCCGGCGTGTCCTGCTGTCGGATGAGACAACCCTGGCGGTTGGTTGTACAACTTCTCGCAAAAAATATGAGCTAAAGGCAAGCGTCACTGTAGTCGCAACATCCAAAATCCTGGCTGCTAAAACTTCTGTGGACTGACAATCTGAGGGATATTCTCTCCCCCGCAGCAGAAACTACCTCAACAGCCATGATGTTCACAAACCGTAAACAAAATCTCATAGAAAGTACATTCAGGAGCAACTGGGGTAGCTATAGAGACAAGCTCTCGCTCTATGAAACCATTCCACAAAGCTGCCATAAGCAGCAGCAGTTCATTTAGAGTATAGATCTTTGTCTTTTTCGTGCATTTTGAGATGAAATTGTATCTCTGGATTCTCCCAAGATTCTGATTTCCAAGCAGAGATTTACATTGGCAGGCTGGCTGAGTTCCTGAGTTGAAAGGTTTATATGTCACACAACATGTGTCTTTTTGCAGACATTCAAACAAAGGAAGGCTGAATTTTCCTGATTGATGGTGCTTAGGGTGGAAATCTTCACACCTTTCCAATCGCCAACTTCCTCAACATTAACATTTTTCCAGTTCATAGACACCCTGCACGAGGTTGACTTGGGTACAAATGGTCATTAACAACTGCATGAATCACCAGCACACATATGCGGTAATTACTGGGTGTATCGAGGAGCGGCCAGGTTCTTTAAATCGACCGCAAAATTCAGTTCCTTTACCTACCGCGCAACGACTTTGTGTAGCGTTGCCCACAGATGGTGTTTTTTTTTGTAAAATTTGCAAAGAGCGAACTTACCTGAGGAAAAAGTAAAGAAAAAAAAAGGCTTAGCTCCGACGGCAATGCAGCAAAGCCAAAGGTTTTCATACAATATGGCGCCGTTTTGCATGGGAGACAAGAGCTGGTGCAAGCAGTCGCTATGCCAACTGCGCCAACGAACAAGCATACGGCACCGAAAGCCCGCTTCTTAAGCAGACAATTTTTTCGACTCAAAAGCGGAGCGCGTTCCGCAGGTGGCGACAATCGCAGAAACATAAATAGGTGCGGTAACAAGGAGCTGCAGAGCAGACGACATCAGTACCCCGAAAAAAAACAGTCATAATATCGCAACAAACCATTTTTCTGAACGATTAAGAGTCCATTCAATATGTTTTATCAGTAAGGATGATAAAATAATCCATTAGCAACTGGTATCAGAAAAGCTCGTTCCGCTTTTGAGTCGAAAAGATTGTCTGCTAAAAACACCGGCTCTCGGCGCCGGACTCTCGTTCGTTGACGGCAGTTGGCATTGCGACCGCTTGCGCCATCTCTTGTCTCCCGTGCGAAACGGCGCAGTATTGTTTCAAGACCGGTGTCTTCGCTGCGTTTCCATAGGAGTTAAGTTTTTTTCTTTCTTTACATTTCCTCAGGTAACTTCGGCCTTTACAAATTTTACAAGAAAAATGCAACATTTGTGGGCAACGCTCCACAAATTTGCAGCGCGATAGGTTGAGAAACCAAACTTCGTAGTAAATTTAAAGAGCCTGGACACTCCTTAGGACACCCAGTAGTAACACAGAACACCATAAAACTACCGCAAAACACCAAGCGTGCGCCAGTGTCGGAGTAAGCGCTCAACCCCCACTTTTGAAATATATACTCATCAAAAGAGATATTAAATGCCTACTCCTCTATTTTAAGCAAGCTAAAAAAATATATGTAGGAGACACCATGCACCCTGTCGTCAGGGGCAGTTATCTCCACGATTGGCAAAGAGCATGGGGACAGAACAGGTAGAGCAGCAAAGCTGGAGAGGAGGATGAGGGGTAGAGAATCGAAAATAGCTAGAAAGTGATATATTCATAAACAACTTTCCGGGGGAATAGGGCCAAAGCTAGAGAGCCAAAGCACGCCGTTTCACTCTACAGTTGAATATAGTTCAATCATAATAATATCCTGGGTGTAACGTAACCAATTAAAAAATATATAAAATAGTTCCGTTTAGCTTGGATTTTAAAATGTCAGCATAACATTAGCCAGGATGTACCGAACTTACAGCATTTCCTTTTTAGCTCATTTCTGTTTTCTTGGCTTAAGTTTGCCATAGGTTTTCTAAGTACCGACAAAGCAGAGATGGCGTCTTTATCATGTGCATCTTGGGTATCGTCGGTGTTGTGTATTGTCGGTACACTCTGTGACCTCGCCCTTTGTTTGCCGTGTAGGATTTTTACGGAGTTCGGCGACCATTAAATGTCAAAACCAACTGAGCACGTGGTGTGCAACACGCACGACAAGTGGGACAGTGGGAACCGGGACTCCCAGTTGTTTCCGTATACCGGTTGATTAGCGAGCAGGGTTGGGGATAATGCCCAGAACCTCTGGTTTCTGCAGCGCAATCTTTTGCTACACGTGTTCTGAGCTGTGGTGAGCCACCGACCCGCCCCTAGGGCCAGCCGTAGCTGAATACAATCCAAATGAAATCTGAATTTTCACCGTGGTGTAAGCGTGCTTCTAATTTGGTAAATCACGCCCGCGCGTTGATTTTTCAGCACCAGAAGGTGTATGAATGACCTCAAAACACTGCAGTGCTGATGAAATTTATTAATGTTGCAGTTTGGGCCAGTTGGTCAATGATCGTGACAAGCGCCGAAAAAATAGACAGGGTCAAGAAGTTCACGTAAACACTGGCGCACTTGCAACTAACATTTATTGAAAAAATAATCTCTTAAATAGCCGTGAAAAATGTCAGTCATGACTACAACCGGCGTAGCCCTCTATCGAGAAATTCCTACTCTTTTGTCGATAAGGTTATGGATGTGTCAGCTGAACATTTTGTGTCTTTGGTTTCCATCTCAAATGACTCGTGTAGCTTGCTAGATACTTTATCTGGGGATCTGGCCAAAAATTTTGTGTCATCAAATGACGGGAGCAAGGGCAGCGGCTGCAGTGCCTGGCCGCCGCAGCCACTACCTTTGCCTTTGCAAAAGACAAATGCAAAACAAAACACCACAGAAAATGCACAGAATGCACGACCGGAGTTGTGTACGAAATCCTAATGACATACGGTTGGTTCCGTCTACATTGGTTAGAGAGGTTAATGTCTCAACGATTGCACCCGCGAACACGACATGGCAACACGAGCAACCCCCATCAGGACATCTGGCAAGGCACTGCAGCCGCTGCCTTTGCTCACAGTCATTTGACGACACAACATTTTTGGCCAAAACCCGATAAAGTATTTTGAGAGCTACACGCGGCATTTGAGATTAAAGCCAAAGGCACCAGGTGTACAAGTGACAGATCCATAACCTTATCAGCAAAAAAATATGAATTTCTTAATTAAGGGCTTCACCGGTTGTAGTAATGACTGACGTTTTTCACGGCTATATTAGAGATTGTTTTTTTCATTAAATGTTAGTTGCGATTTCGCCAGTGTTTACGTCAACTTCTTGTCCCAGTCTATTTTTTCGGCGCTTGTCTACGATGATGAAATTTGCAGCATTTCCTGAATCGACGCTGCCCTCTGCCTCAGTTGCAAGACAACTAAAATTCTAGGAGATTGACCATGGCAAAATATACATTGTAAGCCTGACTGAGTGCTTCAGTCAAAGTGTTGGCTTACGTCCAAAAACATGGAACGTTGGCAGGTACCTGGAATGTGAGCAACCAATGGCGCTTTTATCTTACCCTAGGCTTGCTGTTGTTTCTGAGTGCGTTTACTGTGTATTTGCGTTTCTTGTCTTTTCTTGGTACATATCCACGGCTGTATTTCTACCTTCACCTGACTATACACCTCCCTCCCCCCCCTCCCCCCCACACCCTGCAATAATGTCTTCGGGCACTGCAGGGTACCCCAAAAATAAAGAGATGTGAATGTGCCTGCATGCTCGGCAATCTCAATTCAACTACCTGAACTGCGATGCTCGTACAAAAAAGATGCGCTCTAGCAACTGCCTGGTTGACACGCCAAAACCCAAACTAAAACCGAGACCAAAAGTAGTTCAGAACTATATGGTGCGCTAACACAGAGCCATTAGCACTGCCTGCCTCCCCCCTTCCCTAGCTCTCTTTTTATTGCACATAAAGTTGTGCCCAAGAAAAGACAGGTTGCTCTTTAGTTGTAACTCAGAAAAGTAAATTGAGGCTATAGTAACAAACACAAGCCAATGCTAATCGAGCACTTTTTAGGATGCTTCTTTGTAAAGAAAATAAAAATAAAACAAAACCATTCACACCTTGATTTCTGGGGGTTGCGCTATAAACAAGCTCCACAAACGGCAGCTATTTGTAATTCCGTGGTCAGACCAGTCAAGGGACCACCTGATCATGGACACCTACCAACTATCGTACCTACCAAGTGCCCATCCCCCAGCTCTCCATCATTATTTACAATTTAGAGTGGGCATTTGTTCGGTATTTTAGAGCGTGTAATGTTGTTGTTTGTTTTGAAAAACGAAATGTCAGATAAATCCAGCAGGGCCCTATAGAAGCAATGCATGGACCCTGTTTCACCTTTTACAAAGCATCCTGTCTTGAATGGCAGTAGAGAAACGGCTGGGGTTCATGCGCCTACAGGCCCTTGCCGAGTTGATGGCTGCTATTTGGACTGGTAGCTCATCGGCAGCTTCTAGTCACCTGCAGTTTTTTCGTCAGCATTCAGACTTCCTGCAACATCATGGATAAGACTCCGACTGACATTCACATTCTGAAACCAAAAAAAAAACCAGAGCTTGCTACACAGTTCAACTAAAGAACAAGTGCAACATGACGCTCCTCTTGTCGTCGACAGTGCAGAGACCATGATGACCCCACCATTAAACTCAACCAAATATGAAAAATGAACTTCTGCATGAAGTAATTATATTAAGAACAGTGTGCAGATGGAGCTTAGATACCTACTGGTACCTTACAATAACCCGGGAACTTCAACACAAATTAAACACCACCTAGAAATAAGAGAGCTGGCTTGATAGGCACATGCACAGCAATCAACAAGCCTTTCGACGTGCTCTGTAGTGCTAAGATACGAAATAAGAATCAACACCGGAGATGCGGTCAAAATACTTTAAGGTAGTACAATGCACAAGTTTATCCTGAAGCTACTGTTGATTAAAATGCACCTAAGAGGTTTTAAAGCTGGTTCACGCTCTGTTGCAACTGACTATACCCAAGTTGAAGAAAACGGGGTTTTGAGTTGCTTACGACTAACATTCCTGCTGCGCAGCACGGTCACAAGCTCTCACAAGAGGCTTAAAGGCTGGTTTTGTCGGACTCAGTCCTAGCCGGTATCAACAGTGTGAACCAGCCTTTAGACTAAAATTGTACCCAGCATTGGGTCTTGGACATGGTTCCAAAAATGTTTTAAGAGACTTTCTTCAACTTTAACAAAACGTCAAGCAATTAAATGCTGAAGTAGGGAGCCTTCCCATTCAAAGCTGGATTTCCTTGATTTGAATTTGTCTCCACTGTAAAAGCCAAAGCGCCTGGCAGGTGTGCGAGTTCCCACAGCAACCTCTCCACTGCACAAGCAAGAGCACCTGCCAGGTGTGCGATTTTTCACTGCAACCTTGGCACCACTACACATTCTATACCACGTCAAAGCATTTTAATCAAATCATTTAACCTCTTTCTTCAACCATGTAAACTACGTGTGCACCCCCGGGCTCTGGAAGTCATGAATATCGCGGGGTAAATTAAAACGCCACTAAGGCCAACAATAATAATCTTCGTAAGCGACAGTAGTGGTACTCTTGGTGGCTCGTGAGGCTAGACATATATGCAGGGGCTCGTAAGGGAGAAAAGCCTGTGCGCGCTGACCGAGAAATACGCTGTCGCTAGCGTGAGAAAGGACGAGACGGCGCGTCAAACTAAAAACCATCCAATTCTTCGCGCGTGCCGCCGTCCCGAACACATCCAAGGCGTTTAATCTAAGATCCGTATCTAAGCGTTTGACAGCTGAGATCAGTTCAACGCTGCCGACAGCAACGCGAACTTTCGAAACAATCTGATCAGTGTCCCTGTAGTGCTCCGGTATCGCAGAACATTCACGGGACTCTCAAGATAGCGGCTAGCATTTACGCAATGTTTCAACGAACAGCCTCGACAAGTGATAGCGATCATTTGCCAAAAACCAGCCAAAATTCCTCAGAACTGTGACGCGACACCGGCTCCGGCCAGCGACACGAAATCGCGGAGACTTAAGCGTCGGGAAAAAAAGATAAATATCATCCGAATTACGGTGGCAACGTGAGCTACGGTGTTCGGAAGATCATCCAGCACATGGAGGTACTCTTCGGGAATGTGTTATGAATATGAAATTGGCAAAACTTACCTGAAGTTCACCCACGCGCTTTGAGACAGGCCTTTGTCTGCACGGAAGGACGAAAATCCGGAACCGGAAGCTGCTTGTGGCTTTGGATTGGAGCGAAGCAATAGATTGAAATACGACTAGCTATAAATATGAGTTTTGAAACGGGGGCTGGGTCTCAGATGAGTGACGATAAGTATGCCAGCCGGGTATACATGTTAGTACTTTTCAAATAAACTTTAGTTGAGAGTGCGCCCTGTCCTGCTGTCTTTCTCTCTGTTCATGTATTTTTTGGAACTTTTCCACTGCATATATCATTTTGGTCTTGATCCAACGTGGTCATTACTGGAGTTATCGTGTTCTCTTCGCAGTTTCAGGTAAATTTTTGGGGCGAACAGACATAAAGTCCCAGCTTCTTCTCCTGTTATAAATTCAATGATAATCTTTGTTTGCTGATTGAAATTTACTTCAACTTATGTGCAAAAAATAAACAAACAGGGTGTTTGACATCTTAATCTAAATCTTGAATTAAAATTAACTGTTCGGCTAGTTGGTTAAACATCTTAATTAGAAAGCCTCTGTTTTTTTCAATTTATTTTTCTTCATTTTGATCAAATAATTTTTAAACATTTTACGTACGAATACAATTGGCATTTTAATTTAGTAATCTCCTCTCATTTTCGTCTTTATCTTATCATGCATTAAACAATCCGTTTTTAGAAAGCGCTTGTCCTGTTCTCTCCTTGTTCGGTCCTTGCCCTTGGCGTTTTTGTAATTAAGATGCGTAATTAATCATTGGATATTTGTTTTAAGTTTTTATTTTCACTTTAAAAATTTTTTTTGGTCTGATGCTTTGGTAGTGTTGCGCGGCTCCGTAAAAGCGGTTGTTTTGAGATTTTCAAGATCCCGTACAGCCGACAATACACCGGTGACGTAGGTAGAGGGGAGGCGGGGGGAGCTTTCAGGGGGGAGCCCTCTTCCTCCTGCCCCTTTTTCCTCCCCTTCGCTCCTCCTCCTCCTCCTCCATCCTCCTGCCCCCCCTCCCCCTCCTACATCCCGCTTGGTGCATTATGGAAGACGCCCCATGATCCAACGCGCGCGTCACAGCGGTGCATTATGGCACGTTTCCCACAATGTACCGCGCGGTTACACCGGCGGCGACGCGTCACGTCGACGCGTTAGGGCTACCGTTACGGTCGCCGTTGCTGTCGCGTAACGCGTCAGCGTAAGGATATTTCGTGACGCCTGGGCGCCGCGTGACGCCTCGGCGTAACGCTTTTTCGTGACGACTCGGCATCACGTAACGCGTAGGCCTAACGCTTTTTCGTGACGCTTCGGCGTCGCGTAACGCGCCGGCGTAACGTTTTTTCGTGGCGCGTCGCCAAAGGCGTTAAGCCGACGCTTTACTGCTACGCCGACGGCGACGCCGCTCAAGCCAGAAACAGGCGGCCAAGAGCTGCGTTATAAGATGAAAGAAACATCAATCAATTAAGGTTTTAAAATCTGATTGTTAAGGGTTTGTAGGCAAAAAATGCTTCTGTGTCAAAATATTGCTAGAACATGGAAGCATCCCGGCGATGTTGCCGCGATTTGGCTGGTGCAGTGCTGCCATTCGGTGTTGCAAACCAGAGCCCGATATACCCTTTAGATATACCGAGGACAGAAATTCCTATAGTTTCGGCAACATCGTTTAGAAACTGGTTGCAGAAACGGCATATGTTGCCGTCATGTAGCCGTCATGTAGCCGGCAACCAGCAATATTTTTGGAAGCTGGCAGAAATGGCAAATGTGTCCGTCATGTAGCCGGGATGCCGACATATTGGTTGAACGCTGGCAGAAACGGCAAATGTTGCCGTCATGTAGCCGTCATGTAGCCGTCATGTAGCCAGGATGCAGCAAAATCTTTGGGAAGCTGGCAGAAACGGCAAATGTGGCCGTGATGTAGCCGTCATGTAGCCGGGATGCAGCAATATCCTTTGGAAGCTCGCAGAAACGGCATATGTTGCCGTGATGTAGCCGTCATTTAGCCAGGATGCAGCAATATCTTTTGGAAGCTGGCAGAAACGGCAAATGTTGCCGTCATGTAGCCGGGATGCCGTGATATTGGTGGGACGCTGGCAGAAACGGCAAATGTTGCCGTCATTTAGTCAGTTCAGTGCCAGCATCATGAATGCTGGCTCTAGACGGGTCAAGCAGGGCCCATATGGGGCCACCTTAACCATGGTGAGACCAATGTTGGCACAATATCTTGTGCTGCCTGGGTTTTCGATAGTTCGGCGGTCATCTGGCAGCTACGGGCCAAAGTTGGCAAACAAGTGCCAGAACTAGGCTTATTGCCTTGGAGTTCGGCTGATGAGGTATTTGATGTACGCGGGTGGTGTTCATCTTAATCAAATAGAAATCAAGTTTCATTCGGCTGGCCACCTTATCTTATTTTGGGTGTCTCTTGATTTCTCTAGTCCAAAGGTCTGCTGAATGTTTTGCCGCTGCTGGACCAGGGTTGGCAAACGAAAATTGTGCCGGACGTTGTACTCGCGCTTGGGTACACACCCCAATATCGGGACGCGCCGTGAGACTGGTTTGACATTAAGGCGCGTTCACACCGGCGGCGCGATCTAGTCGCGCGATAACTTTCACCGCAAAAGCGATCATCGCGGGAAAAAAGCGACGCGATTTGAGCAGTCCCTTGCTGACCCATCTTTTTGCGATGCGATCTAGTCGCGGAGAGGTTGATCCAATCAACGGCGTTCGGAGCGAGAATTTTTGAAAAGGGACTCGCCAACGAAGGCGTTGGACTCACTCATCGCGGACGCCAAAGTTACCATCTAATTTTTTTTGTTGTTTTTGTTTTTTGCGATGCGATTCAGTTGCATTGCCCGACAGCTTACATCTCCGGTGTGAATGCGCCTTTATACAGAAAGTGCTGCCATCGAGCTCGCCCAGCGAGAGACTGATATGAGCTCGTCTCTTCAACAGATATTATTATTAGGCGGCGCATTGCAAAAGCGAGCGTGGCTTTGCGCGTGTCTTGCACTGTAATTGAGCACTGTCATATCCTAGCGATAACAAAGAGGGGAAACGGCCGGGGCTCCGTGGCGGCGCTCCCGCATCACACTTGGGGAATTGAAATGAAATCCCGGAACTTGTACTATTTAGCGTGTTTGTCCTTTCTAAACAAAAACATAAGGGACTTCAGCAACATTTATTTTCGGCTTCAATTTCAAAGCCCACCCAATCCGTGGGAGTTTGCCGGCACGACAGCGATGGGAGGCCACTGCGAGCGGGTCGGGACAGAAATAACTGAGGGGTAATGGATGGCGACAGGCCCGCGAAAAATAAGCACCCCTTCCATTTCGCTCTCAAGAAAGGAGATGATCTTTCTGAGGCTCACAGTGGAAGCCGAACGTTGACAGACTAGGCAAGGCGACAAGGTCACCGGCAGAAGCGGCCTTCTCTTTCATTCCGTTATCCCGCATTTCCAGTCGGGCCCTCCTCCTCTCCTCTCCCTTCCTCGTTTGGCAACCTACTCACTTCCTCCGCTTCCTCTCCTTTCCCCCAGGATTCCCAATTCCTATACTCCACGGAGTGGACGGACTTTGAGCTTGAATCCGAAAATAAATGTTCTTGAAGTTGAAAGATTGTCCTGTCTGTATCGTCCTTATGTGTCTGCACTTTCTAAACGTTTAAAAATCTCGGAACCTACGATTTATTTAACGTTAACTTGAAACTTTTGAGAGCAACAACCAAGGCACATCTTTCTCTCGCAATCTTTCTGTCCCCCCTTACCTAACCAAAGGAGAACGAGAGAGAAGGATGGGATTCTCCCGTCCCTTATTTCCCTCCTGTTGAACTGGTCGGGATACACTCTCTCCCCTGTAGCTTT
Organism: Ixodes scapularis; assembly: GCF_016920785.2. Taxonomy (NCBI): domain Eukaryota; kingdom Metazoa; phylum Arthropoda; class Arachnida; order Ixodida; family Ixodidae; genus Ixodes; species Ixodes scapularis. Next base: position 55,586,890 of record NW_024609838.1, on the reverse strand, counting down.
GGCTGTACTGCAGTTTTGTTGTTGTTTTTATACTAAAGCGTGGAAAGCGCAGAGGTAGCTTAGTGGCGTTCTTGATGCGCCTTCGAGCTCACCTTTTGCAAATCCTCCCCACCAACTTATGTGTCTTCGTGTAGCTGTCAGCCAGCGCGACAGCCGCTTTAAGCAAATCAAAAGGGTGGGGCGATACACCTGACCTCTCTACGTGGGACGCGTAGGACAAAAACGTTTGGACATAAATGTGTCACGTGACTCTCTCTGTCACGCTGATGGGATCTCTGGGGCTGTTGTTTTTGCCGTTTGCCTAGTTATAGGAATGGGCGGGCCACGTAGGTCCGGTTTCGAAATGCGCTCTTCACTGTTCTCTTGCTTTCGTGCGTTGGAGACGCGCCGTGTTTTTTTCGTTTAAAGGGCCGGAATACGTCCAAGCCAACTTTTCGGTAACAGCCATTTTGTTTACCGGAGTTCGTAGAATTCTTTTGATGTCTTTGTTGGACACGCTTCAACAAAAACTGCTCTTCGCTGACGACGAGACGCCAGTTGTGTGTGCGCAACCTTCTCTCACAAGTGTGTTAGTGGGTTGCCTGAGTTGGATTATGCATCTATGAAGTATTACGTGATATCGCTCTTTTACTAGTAATTACACTGCAAGCATGCTTCTGATAGTAGTCCTGCTTTCCTCTCAAGGTCCACGGTTCTTGTGTGACGAGTTTTGCTTGGCATAAGGACAGTGTTAATTTTATTTTATATTTTGCTTTTCGATTTACAAAGAAGTGTGACCTTTGTAAATATGTTGAGAATACACTATGTGTAATGATAGTGGTTTAAAGAACTTTTGGGAGCGATCGAAACAAAATGTTTTGTTCGTGTATGTGATTGGATATGCAGAAAATGATATGCAACGTACACATACTAAAACGACGTTCAACAAATACGGAGCAGACTCATTGTAGAGTATTCGCACAATATTGCGCGAAGGCTAGGTCGGGGCAAAACGGCCGTACGGCAATACCTGCCGGCTGTCAAACGGTGGTGCAAACTGGATATTTGAGCGATATTGGAACTGACTTTCGGCCGGTACCGGCACGATACTGCAAAGTATTGCCGTGCTGCTTTGGAACGGAGGTGATGACATCTGACCATCGTGTTTCCAGCGCTTATTTATTTAATTATCTTCTAAGGCGCCTGAAAAAGCACTTCTGAGACACACCAGAGATAATCCAAACTTGGGCAAGCCTCTCGGCTTTCTTTGCCACTTTGGCACTTATTTGGCACCTCAGTGGGTAACTAGAGATGAGCCCAACTTCGTCATGACCCGAATCGTCAAATTAAGATTTACTGCGGCAGTTATGGGTCCAGTATGACACTTTGGCAGAACTGTGGCGCACCAGAGAAAGGTGAAACTTGGCATGTCCGAAATACCCAAATTACGCGTTGCTTTGGTATTATGGCTCAAGTTTGGCACTTATTTTGGCACAACTCTGGTGGACCAGAGAAAGCCAAACTCAGCGCGGCCGAAACACCTAAATTAGGCGTTGCTTTGGCAGCTATTGCTCAAGTCTGGCCCTTACTTTGCCACAACTGTGGTGGACCAGAGAAAAGTCAAACTTGTTGTTGCCGAAATGCCCAGATTAGGCGTTGCTGGGGCAGTTATAAATTAAGTCTGGCACTTACATTGGCAGAACTCTGGCGGACCTGAGAAAGGCCAAACTTGGCATGTCAGAACTACCCAAATTCGGCGTTGCTTTGGCAGTGATGGCTCAAGTATGGCACCAACTTTGGCGCTCCTCTGGCGTACCAGAGTAGAGCCAAACTTTGCCATGCCCTAGGATTATCCAACTAAGGCTATAGTTAGACACCGTACTTTGGCACTGATGAGTGCCATGGTGTAAACCCTTACTGCGCCAAAGTCGGGCCCTTATGTTTGCCAGATTTTTGCCAACGTTCAGCATTCCTCTGACGTGCTACTTGGGCAAAAATAAATTATTTTAATGCCTTACTGTCCAGTTCTAGGAGTAACCCGAGGAAGTTCTGGAATCTGGTTTCACCAAAGAACAACAAATCTGTCATCCAACTAGGTACGGACAACGGCGATCCCATTCCAGAGTGCCATTCCTAGAGTGTTTAACGAATACTTTTCTTCCCTTTTTAATAACAAATGTTTGAACACTTTTCCATATCTCCCTAGCAACTTAACGAAACCATGCCTCCAATTAGCGAAGCGCCACCGGTGTTTAAAATCTCCTTGCCAAAATAAAACTGTCATCGCCCGCCGGTTGAAACAACATATATTCAAAAATTAAAAAAAAAAATACTAGCAGTATTTTGAGTGAGTTTTTAAAATTAATCTTTGACCACTCACCACCTTAAAGCTCCATCCCTTCTGACTGGAAGGTTGGCAGAATTCTCCCCGTCTTCAAGCTGTGAAGCTGCTGTTTGGACTCTAGCGTTCAATATATTTAACTTCAATCGCATCTAAACTTCTTGACCATGTACTATATTTGCAAATCATGAGTCACCTTACAACTAATGGATTTTTTTTTCAAAAAGCAGCAGGGATTTGGAAAGGGACCCTCCTGTGAGAAGCAGCTTTGCGACTTCATTCAAGATCTAAATATTAAACTCGATTGCCAAGCTCAGACTGACGCCATCTTTCTGAATTTTTCGAAAGCTTTTGATCACGTTCCACATCAAACGACTATTTCTAGACTGGCATCCCTTCGCCTTGAAACGCTAATCTTCACATGGATACGTGACTTTCTTTCTTCCCGCGTGCAATACGCGGTTACAGATTACCATGAGTCTGCCCTAACAAACGCTTCATCTGGTGATCCTCAAGGGTCCGTACTGGGTCCCTTACATTTCTTTATGTTCATAAATGACCTTCCGGCCACCATCTCATCTAATATTTGTCTGTTTGCAGATGAATGTGTCGTATATAACAAAGTAACAAGTGTGCATGACAACAATCAACTTCAAGAAGATTTAGTAAAAAATTATTAAATGGTGCAAACTGTGGCTGATGTCATTAAACAAATCTAAATGTAAACTAATGTTTTCACTAAAAAAATCAAAGCCGTTAGCAACTACCTGTAACGCAGAATTAGAGCGCAGCTCTTGAGGGGGAGAAGGGGAAGGTATGGAGAGGAGGCTATTTTCTTGTCCTCTCCTGCTCGCCTCCCATTCAGAGTAAAATTTCCGCTGTAAATTTAGCGGGGAAATTTTTTCCACTAAAATTAGCGGGTAAATATTTGCACTAAATGTAACGGATAACTTTTTCCCGCTAGGTTTATCGAGGACATTTTTCCACTAAATTTTGCGGGGAAATTTTTCCGCGAGATATAGCGGGGAAATCTTTCCGCTAAATTTAGCGGGGATTTTTTTCCGCTACATTTAGGGAGGAAGTTTTTCCGCTAGATTTAGCGGGTAAATTTCTCTGCTACATTTACAGGGGAAATGTTTCCAATAAATGTAAGGGGAAATGTTTCCGCTAATATTAGCGGGAAAATGTTTTCGCTAGACTTAGCGGGGAATTAAGTTTTTCCGCTAGATTTACCGGGGAAAGTTGTCCGCTAAATTTACCGGGGAAAAATGTTCGCTACAGTTAGCGAGGAAATTTTTACGCTAAATATAGCGGGGACATTCTTCCCCTAGATTTAGCGAGGACACATTTCGCCTAGATTTAGCGGGGAATTTTAGCCGTCATGCACCGCGGGGTTACACCGACGGCGACACCGACGCCGCTTAAGCCGGAAAGGGGGGCCTAAGAGTGGGCTCTAAAACGCTTTTGACCTACCAATATTACTTAAGCTCCGATTTCATTGAGACCGTTCCTTCATACAAAGTTATCGGTGTAAAATTAACATCAGGCCTTTCATGGAATAATCGCATTGAAGCTATCACCGCAGACACTTCCAGGAGCCTGGGAGTACTCCGACGTAACCTTCGACCTGCTCCACAGGCTGTTCGCAAACAGGCCTTCGAACCACCTATCCGACCTAAATTAGAATATGCTGCCTCCATCTGGAACCCCCATCAAGGCTACCTTATCAATCATCTGGAAGCAATTCAAAATAGGGCCACTCGTTTCATCCTCTCCACGTACGATAACTCCATCAGTGTCTCTTCCCTAAAAAGTCAACTAACCCATTCTTCCTTGCAGCTTCGTAAGAACGTCTCTCAGCTCTGCATCCTTCACAAAATCTATTATGACTGTCGTGACCTTAAAACAACATTATTATAACTCCCGATCGAACATTATCTCGCCTAAACAATGCCTGTTCCTTTAAAAGGATATCTGGCTCAACAAACGCTTTCAACCGATCTTTCTTACCACAAGCTATCAATGACTGGAACAGCCTCCCATCCTCCATCGTCACCATCGTTGAACCAAACGCCCTTAAATAAAGTATTCAATTGCACTTTTTATGTTCTTAACAGTTTGCCAACCTTTTCTTGAATGCATTTATTTTTGTGTCGGTTGTTCAAATATATAATATGAATGACCCCACCCCCCCCCCATTTGTAATGCCCTCACGGGCCCTTAAGGGTCAATAGAAAAAAATTAAATGTATCTGCACAAAATAAACTGCATTTCTTAAACGTCAGATAGTAAATTGTACATACGAATATGCACTCAATAACTTTTTTGACGTAAGAAAATATGGCAATTACCATATGAAGTCCGGCATTTCCAACTCAAAGCCGAAAACAAAATGCTCCAGAGGAATTCTCTAACGATCTGCATTCCCCCGTTTTGAGAGGAAGTAAGCGCTGTACCTGCACTTGGTGAACACGGACTTCTAAACTTTTTTCAGGTGCACTACTCCAAATTTCAATAATGTTTATGGTTAGATATTGAGGTAACTGCTAACGATAAATAGAAATCCTTACATAGGCAAAACTTCTGCTCAGCAGAGCGCCTGTGCGAAGGCCCATTCAAAACGCTCCTAGCACGAGATTCGAGCCTTAACAGCGGCCATACAAACAATATATTACAATATCTGTTGGTAGTTCCCGATATACTACTATATTACATAAATGGGTATATACAGAGTGTTTTTTTTTTCTCTCGAAAATTTACTCTAAACGTGCTAGTTTTTCTAAATATTTGATCTTCGGGCACATGTTGCTCAATATATATTTAGTGCAAAATATTTAAAATATACTCAAAAGAAATTTCATCTTTGGAGCTTTACATTGATGTGAAAGTTATACAAATATGTGGACTAAGTCACACGGCACAGGTCGTGTTGAACTTCGTCAAATATCGTCGCAAAGAGGCGGTTAGACAATTAAAGCAAAAAAAAAACATTAAGGACCTTATGACCAAAGCGCTTTATTGGCATAACAGAAGCATATCCCTTGAGCGTTCACAGAAAGTTACATTGATGTAGCGTAAAAAGTGGGGAAAAGAGATGAAGTGAAATGTGGCACCTTCGCTAAGCTGGAAAAACGTCAGTTTCCACCGTGGCCGCTTGAACGTTTCATAGCTTGAGAAAAAAAAAGTCCAACGAACTCGCACTTCGTGTCTTCTTTTTGCTACCGGAATTACCCGAGAACATGTATTTTTTAAGCAAAAACTAAATATTCGACCCAAACTTTGTGTCTGAGTTGAGATGAAATCACTGATATATATCTGTATATATAGCCCTGACTCAGGCCGGAACGTCGACCAACATATGACAAAACTCCACTAAAGCATCGTAGTATGTTTTCTATCTTATAAACTTCTCGTTTCTTCGTACTCCGCAAGTTCTTTTCACACACACACACATATATATATATATATATATATATAGAGAGAGAGAGAGAGAGAGAGAGAGAGAGTGAGATTTGAAAGCGTGAGAAATGTGAGACAATAAGACAACCCATGAAAAAGCGCCAATGTACATAGGTGAGGCCTATATATATATCGTTTCTCGTTTTTTCGTCCTCCGCATGCCCTTTTCGTATATATATATATATATATATATATAGGCCTCATTAATGTACATTGGCGCTTTTTCATGGGTTTTCTTGTCGTCTCACATTTCTTCCGCGTTTCATTCTGAGGCATCTTTAATGAGTATACTACCGCCTCGCCACAGTATAAATCAATTTCGTACATATTCATAACTCACCATTTTGGAATCTGTTCCATATTTCGGTTTTCTTGTGTCTCTGGTATATATTCTAATACCGTTTGCAAGATTATCAGTCTCCACGAGAAGTTTAAATAGTTGGACAATACAATTGTAAGCAGCCTTGTCCACTGAAACACACAAAGTCAGCAGATCAAACAAATCTCTCACTTGATATAATCATCAGCAGCAGCAGTAACCAAACGAAGTGGTACCTGAAGCAATGTAGAAACCAATTATGCAAGCACTATTCTGCCACTTACTTAGGAAGGACCTCGCATGATTGAATACATGATTTATTATTGTTCGCGTCTGCGACGTCTCTTCTCGAAACGTGGTAGCGCCCGTGAGTCTGTTTTAAAGCGGTAGCTTTATACGCCCAACCATGCTCACGGTGGTGTAGTGAAGGTCACGTAATGCCCCTGGCTGTAGGGAAGCGTAAGCTCCAGTCGCGTAAGCCCGTAAGCGCTGATCACCAAGCACCGCTCGGGTAAGTGCCGGTCGCGTAAGCTCGTAAGCCCCGGTAGATGAGGCTGACGTTACTTGACGTCCTGACGTCGTCTTCGAATTCGTCCTGAAGGTCGTCCCCCAAGTTGTCGTCCGCGACATTGTCCGATACGTTGCTTTTAAAATTGTCCTCAAGGACCTCGCCCTCGATATCATCCAAGACGCCGTCCTTGACGTCGGTCTCGACGTCGTTCTAGACGTCGTCCTAGAGGTATCCCTAGAGGACGTTTTCGAGGTAGTCCTAGATGTTGTTCTTGAGCTCGTTCTCTTGGATGTCGTCCTCGACGTCGTCCTTGAGGTCGCCCTAGAGGCCCTAGATGCCGTCATAGACATTGTTCTGGGGGTCGTCCTCTAGGACATTGTCCGCCAGGACGTCGGGTCCGACAAAATGCTAGAGGTTGTTCTCTAAGTCGTCCTGGGTGTTTTCTAAAAGTCCTTATTGACGTCGCTTTCTAGGGCGTCGTCCTCGACGCGCTCCTTGACGTCGTCCTCATCTCCGCCGTTTACGTTTTCCTTGATGTCGTTCTAGAGTTTGTCCTTGAGTTCGTCCTCGATGTCGTGTGAGCCGTCGTTCGTAACGTTATTCGAGACGTCTTCTTTGAAGTCCTTCAAGAGGTTGTCCTAGAGGAGGTCATTGATATCGTCCTCTATGACATCGCTCTGGAGGTCGTCCTATCGGCGTCCAACATATGGCTCTTGGTGTAATCCTCTATAAAGTCATCCTCGACGTCTTCCTGGACGCCGTGCTTTACGTCGTCCTCGATGTGTGTATGGCATATTATCACCATTTTAGCTTCGGCCGCCTCGGTGGCTCCGAGGCGAGAGCGCGTGCCTACGGATCCCCATGTGGTGGGTTCGAATCCCGGCCGAGGTACCCGCAATCTGACGGAGGCTTTTTGCGGAGGAGGCGCCGTGTAACCGAGCTTTCGGTTGCACGTCAAGGCATCCCCAGGTGGTCGAAATTAATCCTCAGTCCTCCGCTGGGGCGTGCCAGATGCCCATCGTTGGTTTGGCACGTAAAACCCCCAAATTTGACTTTTGACAACTTTAGCTTCGTACCATTCCCTTTCCTAATTGTTTTCAGTAACGGCATTCCTGCAAAGCAACCGCATTTTATCGCATTTGGCGGAATGAACAGAGCTGCATCAATTGTGTTTTTGCATTTTGGTACGCATGGCCGTCCAGCGCGCGAAAAAACGTTGCATGTACACCGAACCATGGGCCCCTGTAGGTAGGGTAGTTTTAAGGAAAGTGCGATCTGCCCCCAACAAGGAACGCTATTGGCTGTGGCGAAAAGAGAACGCTGCGAGCTGTGGAATGCCATTCCCGACTCCTGGGATATATTGGGTTCTCCACTCTCGACAAATATTGCAGATGGAAACATGTCCTGAACGCTATGCGCCTGCTCAGTGCACAAAGCTCGAGATTATTCTGTTTCGCATTGGCTTGAGAATGTTTTCATCTGATTTTTATTTAGTTTGTTCAGAACCTGCTGCAGTGTGCTGAAATTAGCCAGGTTTAGAAAGTTTTGGGAAGTGATGGGAAGGAATACCGATTGCCTTTCTACTTCTATGATAAATGGTGTAAGCGTACCGTGTCTGCTTCACGCGGTTGCCTAGGTTCTGGTTAGAACGGCGTGGGAAAACGCTGATACGACATATTACAAAATGCAATGGGCGCACTTGATTCGTTAGGCCATTATGATTCTCTGCTTTCTTTGCGTCCTAGAGCCATTTATATGGCACCTTTAGCTGCCAGACTAGTGTCAAGACGCAAAAGGCCTAGGTTCATCACTTCAAAAACCCCAATAAAGATCTCCATTTTGGGACTGGAGGTTAGAATGTCAACCAAGCTGCAATCACTCTGCTCATTAAATGCGGTAAAATTAAAAAAAAATAGTGTAAAGCAACTTAAAAGCGTGGCGGTCCACACCAACACGCACACACATATATATAGAGTTATGAGCGCCACACTTACCTATGTTACACGCACAATGGAAGGCGAATTAAAAAAAAAGTGGTCTTGGCGCTATTGAAGATAGTAATGGGTAAAGTGTACCAGCTCGGCCGCGAACCAATCACAGCGACTGAGTACGAGCCAAGCCCGATCCGGCATATCACACCGCAGCAAGGCGGGGATTCTTCCCCCTCGCCCATCATAGTGACCAATAACAAGGCGTGAGCAATTAGGGCCACCCCCACAGCGATCGCCGACATAGATGACCCGGCCCACAGTGTGGGGCCATCTATGTCGGGGACGGCGGGGCAGTGACCAACCGGAGATCGTCGATGTCCCCGCCCCCAAGTCACGCACGGGGTGTGGGTGTGAAGTCAAGTCCTTTCCCACGCGCCAGACGCGTGCCTAGAGCTTGGGATGGGCACGTAGAGAGGGCTGTCAATTACTGCGGATGTCATCCCCATGTGTCGACAACCGCTGACATCACCACTTGATGTTACCGGCTTCGAGCGGCATCAGACTTAGGGCGCTATTGGATTTTAATTGCGACACGGGAAAGTTCATTTGAGGGTGTCTCACTTGATGCCATCGGATTCGTGATTCATCCTGCAGAGCGCGCTAGGCGCTATTGGATTCAAATAGCGGCGTGGGAAAACGGATTTGCTGGCGTTATTGATGCGGTTTTAATATGATTTGAATTGCTGAGCGGGGATTGCTATATTCGCTAAATTCGCTAAAAAGCACTCGGCGGCCGTTGGAAATCGACCCCGGAAGTCCGGCGCTCTTCTGGTTGAGCTGCCGCAGGCACAGCGTTTTCTCGACATCTTAACTTGTTATCCATACGCCACACGCGCGTATGGATAAAAGTGATTTTTCGTCCGAAAAACAAGCCTGTGGTGCTGTGTAAAGTGCTCACTTTTAGCTCTATTCCAATAGAAATTGTTAGTTGTTTTAAAACTCTTGGAGTCATTTTTAGTGAGGGTATGCCTTGGGATAGCCATGTAAATTATCTTATCCCAAAGTTAGCTTGACAAGTGGGGATTACAAATCGATACAGATCTGTGTTACCAACAAATGTTAAAATATTGCTTTATAAATCATTATTTTTCACACCCTTATCGTATTGCCACCTTGTTTGGGGAACGTCAACATTTACCAATACTGAAAAAAAATTTTATGTTGCAAAAGAAAATATTGAGATCTATATGTCACGTGCCACACGACTTTCATACCGCTGATTTATTTAAGAACGTTCAAATAATCACCATTCACAACTTATATCAGTATCGGCTTTCTACTGGTTATAAACGTGATAAAATAAGGGGTACATGTCTTTTGGAAAACCCTGCGTCGCTGAGCAAAACTTCTCCTCCGTATCCTACCCGTAACCCAGAGAAATGAAAGATGGTCACGCAGCGAACAAATTATGGCTCTCAAATGTTAAGCTCCGCACTCCCACATTTGTTACACAGCCTTAACAGCAATGACATAGATCTAGAAGGTCTAACCTTTAAAGACTTGAGCTTATTATGTGCTTGTACGTGATCCTTTTCTCTCTTAACATTTGCAAAAGGTGCTTTTAGTTGTGTGTACTGATTTCTAACATCATTGCCTCTAGCACGCTATTATGTTTCTTTTTGTTTGTTTTCCCGCGCGCTTTCTGCTGTCCATTGTAGGGGCCCAGGGACTCGTCAAGCTGCTTACTGCAGCTTTTTTTCTTAGACCCCACCATCATAAAGGATGGAAATAAAGCATTATTATTATTAATAATTCAGATCATCTGTTAACGCTGTTCTGCTAATTGGCTTTTGTCACCTGGTTTAAATTGAAGGTGAAATATCAATTGGGTTTTCGGCCCCGTGTAACTTGCACATCATTGTTGGTTAAATTCTATTATAACGTCGCGCTTTGAACGGAATCCAGAAAAAGGTTCACCATATTTTTTTTAAGATTTGTGCTGAGCTTCTTATAAAGTGGCACACTGTTTGTTACTGAAAAAAGTTACATGTTTTGAATGTTGATACCCATTTTTTTCTGTACTGGGAACGGCATTTGCGACGGGAAGTCGCGTATTATTTTGAAAGGTCATTCATCAAGTACCGTAACCCTTACTTCTTAAATCCCACAGGACTCGCTCTTGTGTAATCTTTGTTGAGTGACGTACATTGATAATATTTGTTTAGATATATGTTTTGCGTATTAATATAATGGCTGAGGGTGTTGTTTCATACACGAAAATTAAGGAAGACGAAGATTGTTTTACACATCAATTATACATAAATCGAATATGAAACTGGTGTAGTGAATGGTGCGTGAAACGCAATGTAAGTAATGTAGAATGGTAAGGCTTCCTAGAAAACGAAAGCATACCGAAGATATGTGCTAATTATTAAAAACAAACACATCAGAACAACTAATTCAATTCCTTATCTGAGTGCTACTTTTCAAGTGACCTGTAATAAGCCAAATATATCATGCGATAACAAAAGAAGGAAAGCTGTCTATTAAGATTATAGTGTCAAATTTACCAACATCCTCATTTGAATTCCATAAGTTTTGGCACGCTAGTTCCTTAGCGAGAATACGCTCGAGCTAAATGCTCTGGGTTGCTAAGCGTTGCTATGGGCGACGCGTCTGATGTCGCCATCTCTGGATCAAATATTGAGGTGTGGAGGGGATCGTTGCGCCATTCATTAATAGAAACTTTCAGGTTTGCGCCCAGGTTTGCTTTTCTGCGTTGACGAAGCGGGGACTTGCTGAATTTTGGCGCCAGCACGTAAAACATTGTAAAGGCCAAGCGAATTTTGGAATTAGGTTCCATCTTGATTAAGAACTTTTAAGTAATCTTCGCTTAATTTGGTGACATCTGTTGGTAAAATCTTCAACCCGCAGTGAGCTTCATAATGATGCTTCCGCACGTCAAGATAATCCGGAGCCTGAAGAAAGTGCAAAGATCCATTAAAATAATAACATATAATTACAATTATCAATTCAACGAAGAGCCCTGCAGTGTACTGGATGGTTTATTTTATCAGCTTGAATATGAATATGGTTCCACGGTTTCATTCTGAAAAATTCCTTCTACTAGTATTCTGATGGTCTCTTGATTAAGCCGCAGAAAGGGGCGGTTATCTCATGGGACGCAGTCCGATTACCACAGTAGGAGATCGGCTGAATTACCTAGACAGCTTGATTGCTATTCATTAAGTCGAAATATGCACTCTGCGGGGGTCATCATCGAAGAAGAAACGCATGTCTGGAAACTATTGTGAATATTTAAATATATTTGAAGTGACAATTGCCAAATGCAGTCTCTTGTGATGTTTGTAAATAGTTGTTTTGCTGATATGCAGTTCTATGTTATCAAGCGCTAACCCATCTTTTTTCCTGAGCCTGCTTGACGACTCCTTATTTCTATTGTTACATGTGGTACAACAAACGCGTGTCTCGAAACGTGTGTAAATATTTAATTTTACTATGAATTGAGTGATGCTTTATGTCTTCTCTTGTGAAATATCTAAAAAGTAGTCTTGTTAATGTGCAAATTAGTAAGGGAATGAGTTGAGCTAGCTGGTTCTGAAAGCGTGACCAGCTGAACAACGGAAGGAGGATGACAGGATAGAAGAAGGGAGCGTCGACCGCCCGACTACCAAGTGTTTTATTACCTCCACCTCTTCTTCTAACAATTTATATCCATTCCACCTTTTCTTTTTTTTTCGTTTCATTGCTTCTTTTTTTTCCTCTGGTTCGATCAACTATCCACGAAGGGTGCCGTGCCGAAAAAAGTTTTTCTTTGGCTTGCAAAGTGATTGAAGGGATGCTGACGCATTTGTCATCTTCTTCGTTTTTAGCAAGGGACTCTATTATTCCCCTTGCAGCCTGTTTTTTTTCGCGTGTGTGTGTCCTGTTATGTGAAGATGGTCGATCTCTGCTTAACACAGGCATGTCTGACAATGGGCAGCTAAATGAGCTGGTCCCGCGAGGTACCTTGAGGTTTCGCTGCATGTTCGCGTGCTCCGTCTTTAATATATCGAGCTGTCTGTCCGATCTAGCAGCACCAACATGTTAGCGGTTTGTTAAATATAACTCCCTTCTCACATAGAGCGTATTGTGCCCGGTGCCTGGTGTTACAGTTTTTTTTGTGTTGATTGGAGCTTTATTACTTTTGCGGCACATTGCATGAGCCTTATGAGGCACCGATCAGACGAGTTGCACGTTTTGCCGATTCGTTATCTTTTTTTAACTTATAGGTAACCCCGTTAATATATAGGATCACTACAAAAGGTGGTCTGGGTGTCTTTGTTCGTTGATTTGTAAGATTATTCCTCTTGAAGATGGGGCATATTTTTTCACAAATGGATGCCGTAATGCGATTCGGATATCCCGCGTTATGAAGTCGAGAAATTTGGGTGTCAAAACTTTGTTAGACTTGGTGTGGACATGACTTCTTTAGGCTTGATGTGAGAGCTACGATGGCCAAAGCTTGCTTCGCGTTCTTTGAATGTCCCAATTCATAAGGAAGAAATGCCTTCCCCGATCGTGCTTGATATTTCCAACCTACATGCACTGTTTGGAATGCCAAAGCTAAATCCAAAAACTGAATGGAATTGTCCACAGCACTCTAATAGATGAAGGTTAGACACATGCAGCTTTGTTGGAACTGTGTCATGGTGGTGTTGTGGCATCCGTCTACTCTTTCGTTAATTTATGCCGTGCATAAATTTAAAAAAAATATCCGCATATCTAACGATACCCATTATGCGTGTATCTTTTTAGGACCTCCTGTATGGCTCGTGCACAAATGGCAAAAAAATGGAGCCACTTGTGAGCCAATACACACTCCACTCTTTTGCACGCACGTACATGTAGCTCATCAAGAACACCAGTACGTTCAAAAAAGCTGATTGTGTATTGCCTGACTAGTGGCTCCATTTGTATGTGATATTCTTGCCATTTGTGGACGAACCATCCAGGAGGTCCCAAAAGGTACACGAGTAGCGAGTATCTTTAGTAATGTGGACAATTTCTTATTTTATGCATCATGAAAAAGAAGACCGATGCCTCAACAACACCATGACCGGGTTCCAACGAAGCTTCATGAGTCTTATCTTCACCTATGGGACTCCTCTGGAAGATTTCATTCGGTTTCTGGATTCAGCTTTGACATTCGAAACAGGACATGTATTTTGTAAATATCAAGCACAAATCGGAGAAAGCATTTCTTCCTTATAAATCGGAACATTCGAAGAACGTGAAGCAGGCTGTTGCTAACGCAGCGCTTGCAGCAAGCATAAGAAGTCATGTTCACACCAAGTCTAACGAAGTTTTGACACCCAAATTTCTCGACTTCATAACACGGGATATTCGAAACCCATGATGACCTCCATTTGTGAAAAAAATATGCCGCGCCATCAAGAGCAATAATGTTACGGGTCAACGAACAAAGACATTAAAACCACCTTTGTAGTGATCCCATATATTCAAAGGGTTACGCATAAGTTAAAAAAGATAGCGAACCGACAAAACGTGCAATTCGTCTGCTTGGCGCCTAATAAGGCTTAAGCAATGTGCCGCAACATTATTCAAGCTCAAATAAACACCGAAAAGAGTATAGTACCAGGCACCGAACACAGTACGCTCCATGTGAAAAGGAAGTTATATATAAGATACCGTTAACATGTCGGCACTACTACCTTGGACAGACCGGTCGTTGTATTAACGACCGAGCACGCAAAGATACCGCAAAGCTTAGGAACCTCTCAGAACCAATGCGTTTAGCTGCCCATTGTCGGACATGCCTGTATAAAGAAGAGGTCGACCAGCTGCACATAATAGGATACCGTTAAAAAAAATGAAAGCCGTTTGCAACTCCCTTTAGGGAGTTGCAAACGGCTTTCATTTTAAAAGGAGGGAAAGTTACGGAGAGGAGGCTATGCCCCTCCTACTCTACTGCTCGTTCCCATTTAGGGGAAACGTATCCGCTAAATTTTGCGGGAATATATTTCCGCTAAATTTAGCGGAGAAATTTTCCGCTAAATTTAGCGGGGAAGTTTTTAGTTAAATTTAGCGAGAAAATTTTGTCCGCTAAATTTAACGGGGAAATTTCTTCGCTAAATTCAGCGCCGAAATTTTTCCGTCAGATTTTGCGGGGAAATATTTTTGCTAGATTTAGCGGAAAATTGTTCCGCTAAATATGGCGGGAGCTTCTTCCGCTAAACTTAGCGGGGAAATTTTTTTGCTAGATTTAACGAGTCAATTCTCCCGCTAAATTTTGCCGGGAAATTTGCCCATAATGCACCGCGCGGTTACGCCCACGGCGTCGCCAAAGGCGACGCCAACGCGGAGAGCGACGGCGACACCGCTCAAGCTGGAAACGGGCGCCTAAGTGCTGAGCTCTAAAAACCATGTAGCATGGGTGGTGTTAGAGGCCATTGCTATAAACTAAGAAGATAATAAATGCGTGAGCACGCCTTCAATAAATTTGCAAGTCAGAGAAAAACCTCTCTTTGCACGGCACCCTTCTTGGGTAGTGGATTAAAACCAGAGGCGACAAAAAGAGCAATAGAAAAAAAAAAACGAAAACGGGGAATGTACATAAATAAATAGAAGAAGAGGAAGATGTAAAAAAAAACTTGGTAGTCAACGGTCGGCTCGTCATTTTTTTCTCTTGTCATCCGCCTTCCTTTGAGCAGTTGGTTTCACTAAAGATATTAGTGTGGAGTGCCATGTTACCAAGCGTGAACTAAACATTATTCTTGATCCTGTTTGACGCTTTATTTCAATTGTTACATGTTGTACACCTAAACATTTAAGAATTTGCAGGGTCTTTCATATGGTCTTTTAAATTGACAAGCATATCTTTGAATATTTGCTTTAACATCATTTGGTTTATATGTATTAAAAGTGCATACAACTATCTAAAATAAAAACAAATGAAGCTCTGTTTTTGACACTATATGAGTAGCGTATGTGTGCTACCCCATCTCTGAACCTGAGCCTCTTTCTCATTATATCAGCTCCACGCTTATCCTTTTTTGTCACCTAAGAAAAAACAACCCTGGGTGGATACTTGAACTCTTTATGATGAGATGGCGCCAGGATCAATCGCTCACACACACACAACTCCGCTCTTATCCTTCTTATTCATCTAAGAAAAAAGAACACTGTGTCAGATACTTGAACTTCTGTATCAGCTGATGTCATAAGGCTCCATCTTTGACACAGATCCCCAAGATTATCATTTCTAGTCAACCTTGAAAAAACATCCCTGTGCGGACACTTGCTCTTGTTACCTACAGATGGCGGTGTCTCTAGCAACAAGGCAACGTCCGTGCTAAGGGATCGTAAGATGATTCCAACACTTACTGGGTCGAGGTTTGTTTCATCAGATGTCACTAAATTTATAGAGAACCACTTTGAAGTCTTAACACTAGATGGCGGATATCACGTATTTACAGGGCCAGTTCAAAATCTTAGGCGCTGGTTTAAACTTAATCAGGCCCACTTCAGATTTTTACATGTTGGGGCCAGCCCCCGTAATATGGCAGTGCCGCTTAAAAAACTTATGCTGGCTCACAACTTAGCACGGTCTCTAAACTTCAAAGTTTTAGCCTCACCCCATCCCCCAAACCTGACGCCCAAATTTAGCGTGTCAAAGCTTTTACCACCAATTTCAGTAAATGTAGGAGTTAGCACTTCAAAGTTTTAACACTAGATAGTGCCTATCCTAAAATTCACTTGGTCCAGCACGGTCTGTGAGCTTCAAAGTTTTACGCTGAGCCCCAATATTTAGCAGGACTACTTCAATGCTTTACGCTGGGTCAAAATTTAGCACGGCTCGTGTGCTTCAAAGCTTTACCCTCACCCCAGCTAAACTTTAGCGATACCCAACTGAAGTTACGGGACAGTAAGATGATCCACACCTTCATCGGGACGAACCTTTGACCTCCAGATGTCAGCAAATTTAGCTAGGAAGACTTCAAAGCTTTAACCCTAGATGGTGTCTATTCAAATATCCACTGGGCCCAGCACGGTCTTTGAGCATCAAACTTTTGCGCTGGACCCCGAAATTTAGGAGGGCTACTTCAAAGCTCTACGCTGGACCAAAACTTTACAAAGCCTGTGAGTTTCAAAGTTTTACCGTCAACCCAGCAAAACTTTAGAGGCACCCAGCTTGTGCTAAAGGAACCGTGTGATGACGCCCAAATTTTACGTGTCGATGCTTTTACCATCAGATTTCAGCACACCTATCGAAGAGCACATCAAAGTTCTAACATTAGATGGCGTCTATCTAAGAATTCACTGGTCCAGCACGAGTTGTGAGCTTCAAAACTGTGCGCTGGTCCCCAACATTTAGCAGAACCACTTCAAAGCTTTACGCTGGTCAAAGGTTTAGCGTAGTCCGCGAGCTTGAAAGTTTTTTCGTCACTCCACCCCTAACATTTCGGGGCCCAGCTACTGCTAGGGGACGGTCACATGACGCCCAAGTTTACCGAGTCAAAACTTTTTCCAACAGATGTCACCAAATTTAGCAAGAATCACATTAACATCCTAAAAATTAGATGGTGCTATTACTGAAATTCACTGGCCTTAACAAAGTTTTACGCGCTGGCCCCAAATTTTAGCAAGGGCACGCTTTGCCAACGGAGAAAAGCAACCCTAGGCTCATACTATAACGTTTCATTAACGAATGGCGCAACATACTTCTCTACAGAATACACAGAAAGAATAAAACACATGAAGAACCATCACAGACACATACAGATTTCAGATCTGTGTGTGGTCGTTCGTTATTTGTTTTATTCTTTTGTGAAATCTGTAGTTTTCAACGCGCTCTGCTACGTGTAGACTCCTCCACACTTGAACATTTTACCCAGAGATGGCGACATGACACGCATCACCCATAGCAACGCTCAGTAACCTAGAGCATTCAGCTCGAGCGTATACTCGCTATGGGATTAGCGTGCCAAATCCTGCAGCATCCTCATGAGGAGTCCGATAATTCTGATACAAGAATCTCAGTGGGCGATTTGCCCTTTTTTGTTATCACATTGATAAGATTGGTACATGACAGTTCATTTAAAAGTAGCACTTAGATAAAGAAATGAATTAGGTATTTTAATGTGCTTATTGTTAATAATTACCACGCGTCTTCTGTAACCTTTCCAATTTTATCGTTTAAAACCTTACCATCAACATATACTATACGTTTCACACTCCAGTCACTAAACGAGCTTGATATCTGATTTATGTCTATTTGATGTTTAAAATAATCTTCGACATCATTCATTATTATCTATAGAACACCATCCTCAGCAAATTTTTGATGTGCAAAAGAAATATTTAAACAGATTTTATTTATTTACGTCGGAAAACAAAGAGGACCCAAGATCGAGCCCTGTAGGACTTTCGATGTAACAGATACAGAACTTTTTGAAAGACCGTTCAAAATCAAACGCGGCTTTTTGTCACAAAGGCAGTTGTTAAAGTGGAAAATAACATGAACATTCATATTTAAAACGTAAGTTTCTTTATAACGAACACTGATCCGCTTTTATCGAAACCCCTGCACATATCTAGAAAAACATGGTGAACCTTTTTTCTGGACTCAATTCAAAGCGCGATGTAATGGTGTAATGCAACGAACCAAAAACGTTATTGATATTTCTCCTTTATTTTAAACCAGGTGACAAAAGCCAAGTAGCAGAACAGCTTTACCACGTGATCTGAATCGCGCACGTGCGGCATGCGGATCACAAGCCCAAGTTAAGACATCCAGGAAGCACTGGGATGGTAGCTCAAGCGGTAGGGTGCCGAGCTGCTGTAGTCGATGTACCAGGGTCAAACCTAGTGACCACAAAATATATTTCAGTGAATAAAAGATTCACCACGCAGCGATTAAAAAAATTCCCCATGACCTTCGTCACGTGATCGGATTAATGACACTCGAAAATTCACTTTCCCGCGCCGAATTTGAGATGCCATAGCGCCAGCGCCCTTGTGGGATGCAGCACCTACCCGGTGACATCACGTGAGATGCTTTGAAATCAAATTTCCCCCACCGCAATTCAAATTCTTTAGCGCCCCCTGTCCGGTGCGTGGACGTGACTCACACCCACACAGCGTACGGGACTCAGGGGTGGAGACCTCGGCGAGCACCGTTTAGGCGAAGCCATCTAAGTCGTTGGCGTGGTTATCGATGCCCACAGCCAGTCACTGGTCACTGGGATGCGAGAGGGGAAAGATGCCCCGCTTCGCGGCCCTGTGATTGGTCGGATCGGTTTTGGCCGCGCTATGATTGACCCGTGGCCGAGCTAGTGAACGTTATCTACTACATGCGAAAGAAGCAGACGACAGGTGTGCAAGTGCGTTCCGAAATACCGGAACGCTACTTCGGCGATCGTCGGCGTTGTTCAGCCTTTCGGTTACTATGGACACCAAGCTAGCTCGATTCGCTGCGAAGGTACAACGCGTGATCAATCCTGGTGACAGGCGTCAAGCAGAATGCCATACAGCGATTCGGGCAGCTGAATCTGCCATATACAGAGACCCTACAAGGACCCTGTTGGTGCTGCCGTTTTGTTGCAATGGTAACAACCAATCACATTCTCCTCGCTTTGGTGGCCATTCAGGCAAACGCCGACAATGCTTTATCACTGTAGCAGTGATAACACATTATAACACTGATAATACATTGTCGGCGTTTGGAGCAATGGACACCAGAGCGAGCGGAATTTTATTGATATTTTACCATTGCAACAAAAGCGAGACTCGCATCAAAAGTGAGACTTACCGCAAAAGGAGACTCGCGAAATTTGCTAAAGCAGTTGTCCCGGGCAGTTCGGTGTTTTCCTGGAGTCGCGAAGGGAACATGACAGGAAAATAATGAAAAGGAGGAGCTTCAACCGTCTCGTTTCTACTGAGTGCTCCCTAACGTTACTGACAAGTTGAGGACGGCAGGTTGCCTCTTTAAACTACCAGCTTTTAGCGCACGCTCGCTGCCTTTTTGCCGTTATTTGGCTGCGCGGGTACGCTCTTTTCTAAGGAGATGCGGAAGTGGTATTGGAGGTAGGAAGCTTGTGCCGGAAGCGGGACTACTGAAGCTCCTCCCTGTCATTCTAACCTTGTCACTTATTATAACTGTCCCCTAAGGAAACACCCATCTAAATAGACGTCCACTATTTTGTACTTTCCAAATATTTATGGTGTACATTTGTGTCTACTTTATATTATTAATTAAAAGAAACTAATATAGGAGTCTGAATTTTGATTGTTGAGATATTATGCCAAACGGCAAAAAAAGACGAATAGTGAGCTAGTAGAACAGAATGCAAATGTATAGGTTGAGTTGCCCATAACAGTAACTAAATGAACAATTCTACATATGCGCCTATCAAGACAATGGCGGGAGCCGAGGAATGAGCCGCTCTAGAAATGTGGACGCGCTCTTGGCCCCCATACGTTCCTTAGCAGCAGCGCGCCAAGAAATTTAAAATGAGGCGAACGTAATCAAAATCTAAGTATTTGCAGAAGCAACAAAAAAAAAAAGACAAAACAAGTAACATGAGTTCTTACTATCACCAATCTTATCAATATTGTTATACTACAATCAATTTTATCAGATCATTATTGACTAAACACAAAGGCATGTGGAATGATTCTTAACTCTCTAAGGTTATTGGTATCCATATTAATACCAAGAGACATGCGACTTAAATAATGGTACCACCATTGCAATCGCTGCACCAGGAAGATCCTTGGATTTATCCTTTCTAATAAATTTTCAAACAGGAAAATAAGAATAAACATTTGAAGTATTTTAGTACTTACTGTAGTGACATTTAGGAATAAAATTCAACGATTCCTTTGAATGGCCCTCTGGAAATACCACAAGGACTGTCGCAATGCAGAGCAGTATTTGAAATACTTGCGTCATGACAGTAGCGTTGGCTCCGCGTGGAGTTTAGCAGTGAAATGAAATTAGAAAATGCTTTCCTTGCTTCTGTGACGGGCAATATATAAAGCTGAAATAGGGCTGCAGCTGTAGAGCATGTTAATTCTTTTTGTGCCCTTTTTATTAAAGCGAAAGCTACGGTTGCTTTTAATTACGCAGACAATAATATTTTTTGTGAATCACAGATCTTCAACGCTAAATATTTTGAATCATGAACAGATGTCCTTTTCAAAGTGCTAATTTAATGCTGACATGTCCAGTGAAATAAACATGTTTTGTACTTCACAATGAAATTAGACACATTCAATTTTTTTTTTACAAATTTTCAACCAGATACATGTTTTTATATTTTATTTGCTTTGCTCTCACACATGTCAGAAACCAGTTTCAAGGTGCCTACTGCAGCTTTAATAAAAAGAAAACTCAAAGCTTTGCTTCTAACATTAATAATTTGCACCTATTTTAACTTAATGAAAATGCTGTGTCCACTTCATCTCAAATCCCAGTCACCACACTAGTGTTTGCCCAGCGTTCGCACAATATCTGATAGATTGAATTCGATTATTAGACTAAATATTGAAGCACATTAATCTTTGCCGTCGTGCCAATGAATATCTTTGTGTTGGAAAAATGATGGTCAAGGGTTGCTCTTATTATCAGACAAATATTGACAATTCAATTTATTTATTTAAACACGTTTATCCATGGAGAATATCACACCATGATTTCTAAAATTCGTTTCCAAAATTACTTTAGGATTGCCAACTTTGGCATCCAATATTACGCCAAGATTTTCTCTATTTGTAACGAACGATACACCAGAATTTCCGACCTCGATTTCGAATATTATTTCAAGATATTACATATTGATATCTATTGATGCACCATTCTTATTCAATATTGTTACCAATCATTCTACGGCTATTTCAATATTGTGACACCCTCGCCTAACGGTTTTTTTATGTAGTTATCCTGTTACAGGCTTGTTGCCCTAAATATTGGCCAGAGTAATATACCATTTGTCTAATATTTTTCTTCATGATTAACTCAGGTTTTCAAATTGTATTGCCCAGGATAATTTCGAACTGTCCCAATAATGAACACCTTTTTCAGCATTGTTTTACCCATTATCGGTGAGTATAATTTATCTATTGTTAATATAGATAATGACGAATATGTATCGTATCATCGGTATTTGCTTTTAGCTCTGTTATTTTAGATTAAAGCTAAATAAAATCATCGCTATCTAATTACCTTGAGAAAAAATAAACATCAAATTTTTAGTAATTCTCATTTGATTGATTTGTAACATAACGCATGGCAGAACTTATAAATATGCGCTACAAATAAACTTTATCTAAAAATTAAATGATTTAACTAATTAGTTACAAAGCGATATATCCATTAAGCTACTTAGAAAAAAATTAGGCGAATTTTAGGAACATTGCAGTCATAGAAATCGTTATTGCCAAAACGTGAGGCGCTTTAGCAGTATTCCGAACTCAACGATGGGTCCCAGGATGCCAGATATAAAGCGTTGCGAAACAAATAATGAACATCTTAGCTTGTGTGACAATTCATCGAGGGCTGTTATACGTTCTAAAAAGAAACAACAAACACATAAAGTAATTTACCTGCAAAAAAGGAAAGTTGACTTTACAGCGAAGCTGTATATGACTCGCTGGTGGGCCTTTTTCACGTCCGTCGGCAGAACAGTACTAAACAGAATAGTCGACAGAAAACAATTGCGCTCGCCTTATCACCGTTCGCGCCCCTTATCTCTTATTATGTGGTCTTGGCACTTGTTTCAATAAGGAAACCTCAAAACAAGTGTCAAAACCACGTGATAGATGATATGCACGTAGCGCTCGCAGCATATGTTTCTCGGTAGATTGTAGTTACATAAGCTGCTGTGGCCGCGGCAGAGTACGAAGTGTGGAGTGACGCCACTAGCACCGCTAACAATGCCAAGCACGTAGTGCTCCCCGCGTGCGTTTCTCAATACAAATTGCGGTTGCATAAGCAGCTGCGGCAACAACATCGAACGAAGTTTTGTTGTATATATATATATATAAATGTTTTGATACAGTGCATTTTCCTTTCTTTCGTCAATCATTTGGTATATACCCTTTTTGCTGTTTACAAACATGAACTGCCGCTTGCGTCCCAAGCGACATACGGTCGCACCTTCTTTGCAAGCCTGTTGAGCGTGCTTATACTGCCACTGCTGAAAGCATAAATGCACACGGACAACAAAGTTGGAGATTTAACGAGGTCCTTTGGCTATACAATATCACATCTTGAGGGAGGCTAGTTAATTTACCAGAATTCTCGAAGCATTTTAACAGATCTCGCACTCTTTCCTCATTTTCGCGTTCACCTGGTGAAATGGGGGTTCAGCGTTTCATTTACAGTTGAAACAGAGGTGTTAAGGTGGCCATAGTTCAATCATGTTATAACTGGAAGTTTTTTGGGACGTCAAAGACAGGAGCTCAACTGGTGGCGTTTGCCTTAGAAAGGGTCTATAGTGCTGCGGGCTACTGCTGCAGTTGATACCACAGCTTCGCTGTGAAACCAATTTCTCATCGTGGATTGCAGCCGTATGTGCTTTCTTTCTAGCAATTCCGATCGGGCAGGTGTTCGATGCACACGGAAAGTCACGTTTTGTGAACAAACAAAAGCGCATTTTAGATATAGCTTCACGCAATAAG
The DNA here is from genome assembly GCF_016920785.2 of Ixodes scapularis. Taxonomy (NCBI): domain Eukaryota; kingdom Metazoa; phylum Arthropoda; class Arachnida; order Ixodida; family Ixodidae; genus Ixodes; species Ixodes scapularis. The sequence continues at coordinate 55,563,644 of NW_024609838.1, read as the reverse complement.
AATTTTGTCATCCATTAGACGAACTAACGTGTCACACATTACAGAGAAAATTGCATTAGGGATTGGTAAGTGTTTACTTTCTTTAAACTTCTTCAAGAAAGCAAACGAAGAAGAATTACATTGCACAAAAGCCTTTCCACACGAAGAAATAGGACACGTGGTATAAATTCAAACGCAATTTCTTCAAAGCAGATGTATCTTCCTGAATCTCTCGCACTGATATGTATGTTATACACGTCATCAAAAACCGGGTTAGTTTACTTGAACCAATAAAAACGCGGCTTTGATCTTAGATTTGGCAGACCGCTAGCTCGTTTAAGCTAAGATATTGTACAATCAATGCAGAGATTTATTATAAACATTATTTTTATTTAATCGGAAAAAAAGTTTTATTCAACTTAAGTTACACTTATCGTTGTTTGTTGCTAAATGCCGTTATCTGAAAGCCTTTTTTATATTCCTGTTGATATGCAAAAAAGTCACAAACACGGCCTGAACGAAACGTTATATATCCGTCGAAATATTAGTTCCAACGATTGGTAGGACGCAGCACAAATAAACTCGAATGTCGGAAGTGAGACGATATATCAACAAGGTTGTCGTCATATGATGTTTCGTTGTGGTGGAGGAAGATAAAAAAGCTTTTAATTACACCGGGAACACAACATCTAAAAGGGTTGTTTGGGAAGTAATTAGTTCCAAGATATTATTGACAACACTTGCAAAGAACATTCGTCTTATTGTCACGAATAACAAGTGATGATGCGGTGAATAACTTAGTGAACTTAACGTTTAATGGGGCGAACTTGTGCCCAAAACAAAAAGAAAACAGAGGATAACAACAGAGCGTGCCGGGCGTTGAAGTCGGCGTAACAGCTGGATCAAACGCTGGGCCGAAACTGATTTCGGCTCGCCAAGCGGAGCCCCTTTTGTACACACGTGGGCTTCTGAAACAATCGCCGTAGAATATCCGGCGCGTAGAACATTCTGACCTCGAACATGCAACAGAGTTCTCGAGTTTAACAGAACACTAAATGCAAGACTAAATAAAAGGCACGTCGCTCCCAGGAATCGAACCCTAGCTCTTCCCATGGGAAGCAAGCACAAAAACTGTAGACCACGGCTACGCTTTGTTTTCTTTATTGACTGTTTTGATAAGAACAACTAAAAGAACAAAGGCACAAACACACATTGACAAATGTTAAAAGCGCGCTGGCCCGTAATCGGCCTCGCGTCAACATTAAAATCTTTCTAGACAGACCAACCTGTCCAAAATTAACGTCCAGTCCGGTGGATCAGACAGTGCACGGCATACTTCACGTATATAAGCGGCACATTCATGAGGTACTCTCGTGCAAGCGGAACGTGTGCGTCCGCGTTGTTAACACCCGTCCTCGTCCTCCAAAGACTGTGGAGGCCAAGGAGCATAAACATATCGTAAGGAGCACCGCCTTCGTTATCTACAGGTAGAAACCATATGTCATGCGCTGTGAGAAGAAAATCTTTCTTGAGCGTTCGCGGCAGGATGTCCCTTGAAAAAACCGCATCCCAACATTCTGAAAATACATGTTCTCTAGTTTCGGATCTTTTAGATAGGAAACAATTAATCGACCATGGCACAAGAAATCCTTTCCCTTCAAGCCATGGTTTGGCATGTAGCACGCCACAATGCAATCGAAAGAAAAACTACTTAAAAGGTTTTACCGGCGTTCTTTTAACCGTCTTTAAAACATCCTGCACTGCGCACTGATAGTACTACGATCGGTAAAAAGGTACGGGTAAAAGAGCATGGACTAAATCTCTATACATCTTTAGCGAGTGACTGAGCTTTAGGCATTCGAAGGAGAACCTGACTTTAAGCATCCGAAATGCCATCACAACTTCCCGCGTGAACCCGTGAACGCTCGCGCTTCTTTGGTCGCTAGAATGTACTACAAATTCAGGCAGGAAGCTTTGCAAATGCACATTAATAAAAGTCCTCAAGAATACATCTCACTGATTGCGTAAAAGCAAAAACCTCGAAACTATTTGACGCATAAACTATTTAGACAGTCCAAGGCCTCCACTTCGAACTGATCGAAAGAAGTTGGTACGGGAACAACGCTCCTTAACCTAAATTGCAAATAAAAACAGCGATAATCCTGTGCAGCCTCTGCACATTGAGGCGTGACATACACAACACTTGCAAAATATACCATAATTTCGCGATCAAAAATTAATTGCAGACTGTTGCGCGCGCAAACATGGGAAACTCGCAACCTTTCCAGCCCTTTGTTTTCGCCCTACCCTATCAGTCTCCCCATTACACAGTTGCTTAATGCCCCGGTAGTGCTGAAGTCGCATACCAAGATTCTTCACGGGCAACGTTGTACACTGTACGTTCAGAAAAACTTCAGGCGTGGTGGCCCAGTTACCATGCCTGAAACCCGCGCATTTTTCCCAGTTGATTGTACTCGCTCTTTTCTTACAAAAGCAAGATGCTGTACTAGCCACTTCATGCAGACTCTCACGATCACTACAAAAACAGCAACGTCATCCGCGTAGGAAAGGACATTTACTTCAGAAGATTGTAATATAAAACCTTGTATATTGTCATTATGAATTATTCTTAACCAAAAGGCTTCTAAGTAAATCGCGAATCGCAAAGGGGACAGAGGACAACCTTGCCTAACAAAAGACGTGACGTGGATACATTCACTAACGCTTATATTAACAATAATCGACGTCTTACAGTCGGCGTAAGCCATCTTTAAACCGTACAAAAGAACAAAACCAACATTAGCGTGTTTCAATATGCGACAAAAGAATATCATGTGCAACCCTGTCAAACGCCTTGTCTAAGTCTAGCTGCAGCATGGCAACTCGGCCAGCGAAGGCATCAGAACAATCTAATATGCTTCGAGCCACGTGAATATTTGTACAAATGCTCCGACCTTTCATACCGCACGTCTGATGGGGGCCTACTAGATAAGTAATGACATTTTGCAAAAAACAAGCTAAGACTTTCATATAAATTTATAGCCTACATTAGTAAGACTTATTGGTCTGTAAGAGGACATGGATGAAAGTTTCACGGGGTCAACAGGTTCAGAGATAAGAACGATATGTGATTTTGAAAACGATGGAGGTTACATATTTTTCCGATAGGCCTCCGTCAGCACCTCATGCAAACCTTCTCCGGCCTCCCTCTTAAATACTTTACAAAACTCTGCACTAAGGCAGTCAGGCCCGGGTGTTTTACTAGCACTTAATTCCGCGATCACAACTGTAAGCTCGCGAACGCTGATTGGTTCTTCCAGCCTTTCTGGAACATGCTCTTCAAGCCTGGGCATGAGCGACAATAATTTTCCTCGAACCCGTCCTCATCTGAAAGGCTTTTTCCAAGCACAGCGCGATAAAATTCAACAAAGCCACCCCCCTCCCCCCAAATCGCTCTCTTATCGCGGGTGATCTAATTACCAACACACAACTCGGATATCTCTCTGCGCTGCGAATACCGCTTCTCATCGCTCATAGCGCGCTTCGTCGGTCTTTCACCGTGCCACAGCTTTTCAGACCGCGAACGCACAATAGCCTCTCCGTATCTTTCGCAGTCGATAACTTCGAGTTGATTCTTCACTTGTCTTATCCCTTGCCCAAAGTCGCACGGCTTCGCACTTTTTTTCTAGTAAAAAAAAAAAAAAACATAACTGACTACGGAGATTTTTTTCTTTCTGCTTTCGCTGAAAATTAAGAATACTGCTTCTTTCATGGCCTTAAGTTTCACCACCTCTTTAAAAAGTTCCCATCACCCACCCCATGTGGTCGCCTCATCCTCATGTAACTTCCTAAATAATTATTTCACTTGAACGGTAAAACCTTCATTCTTCACAAGACAACATTTTCCAGAACGACCAATTCTAATTTAACTGCCTGACGTTTTTACCAATCGTGAACATTACTAACGAATGATCGCTGAAAGAGACGGATTGAACAAAATAATGGGCACATAGCGGGACAAGATCGAGTGACACATAGGCCCTATCGAGACGCGCATGGCTAGAGTCCTGATAATGGGTGAAACGGACACTGTTATTAGAGGATACAGAAGCTAAGTCCTCAAACGAATTGTTCGCGACAATATCAGTTAAATAAAATTCACACTGGTCGCCAACACGATTTAAATTCACCCAATCTTGGGGCGCGCAAACACAATTTAAATCTTCAAGAAAAATTACAAATCGCTCACAGTTATAGTTTTCATTCAGACGTTAAAAAAGACCCTGCGCTCGCACTGAGGATTGGGCGCATAAACACGAATGACGCGCCATTTCATACTTAAAAAGGAAAAATCACATATTACAAAACGGCCATGCGCGCAAGAAATCACGGCGTTCTCAACAAACCCTAGAGACTTCTGAAGAAACAAACAACAACCCCCCGAGATTCCCTAGCGTGTGAAACGCAGACATTAAAGAGAGTTCGAAAAGGCTGCACCATACGGTCTGTCTGGTCTTGACTCTCAACCTTTGTTTCATGAACGGCAACCATATCGAGCTCGTTCTCGGCAAACTGTCGGCTTAGCTGGTACTGCCGGCGCCTCGCAGCGAGCCCGCGGACGTTGATCGTGGCGACACGAAAAGGGGCGTCTAATATCACCGCCATTCAGGAAAGGATGAAAAGACGGACCGTATGGTGCTTACCTCGGAACAACCTGCCGCGTCGACGCGGTGCAGCTGTCTGCCCTTTGAAGTCACCGACTCCGAGGCACTCGGGGAACTACGGCGCACACATTCACGGCGGAGGCTTGGCAGCCCTCCTGTCCTACGTCGGAATGTCCGGCCTAACAGGCGCACGTCGCCTCCACAGGGGCACCTTCTTGGCAGGCAGCTCCTCCTTGGTCGCTGCCTCTGGGTCAGCGCCGTCTAAGACCCGAGTCTGCTTTGCGGCGGGCTCCGGTGTCACGGCCGTCTCCATGGGCGCGTCGCCTGGTTCTTCAGGGAGGGCGTCGTCGCCCATGCCGCCTGCCTTGACTCCAGGTCTCCACGCCTCAACGGTCTGAACGTCCGGAGAGTCGGCCTGGATCGCCGTCCCAGCAACAAGTGCCACGTTGACCCCGGACGTGGTCGTGTCGCCCCCGGGTACCGCCGTTGCTCTCTGCAATGGCGCCGCGCTGGTGTCCGGACCCGCGACGGTCTCCTCGGCTTCGGCCTCGTCTATCAGAAGCTCGAATTTCTCCTCGCTTCCCATAGGGCCCACGGCCGCCGCGTAGGTCCTTCCGCATTGCGTGCCGTCGTGGCCAAGCCCTCGGCAGACGTTGCACTTGGGGACGTGGCACTCCTTGCGGACACCGCAGGCAGAGAGGCGCCCTGCCCGGCACGACAACCAGGGCGAGCTCACCGGCGACGCGCAGCTGGTGCGGGATGTCGTCGGGAGTCACGCCCTCTCCAGGCGCAGCCCCGTTGCCCGCATCATGGTGCTGACGCTGTGGCAGCCGTCAATGTGCCACCACTCCCTAGAGGCGTCTAGGGCCTTGCCATAAGGCGCCAAGGCTGCCCTCATGTCGTCGTCGCCGACGTTACAAAGCAGCCAATGGAGCTTGAGGCGTACGTCCCTGTTGCCCGGGTCGACGACGATGCACCGCCGTCCCTTGACGACAAGCTCCGACTCCGCCAGTAGCTTCTTGGACCCCTCGGTAGTCTTGAAGGCAACGGCCCAGACGGGATTCATTTGATACGCCCCGAGGGCGCCAACCTTGGGGAGTAGTCCTAAGCGAACCAGTGCGTCGCGAAAGTCTTCGGCGCGGTACGGACGTCCCTTAACATCCGTATTTACCACGAGTGAACCGGTGGGCAGCGAAGGCAGGATGACAGCATATTCCTTATCTTCAACGTTCCTAATACCGCGGCCCGTCTCGGCCGCCGAAACCGCTCAGTCGGAGCTAGACATTCCGCGTCCGGTCGCTTCGGCAGGCGGAAGTGCAATTAGGTCGCGACTACGCTGCCTAGTTGGCCAGCTACGCACCGGACAATACTCTTCCCTTTAAAACGTGCATCGCCCGGATGCAACGCAAAACAAAACAAACCAAATAAAAAGAACAGCAAACTAAAGAGTCATTTACAACATATAAGGTAAACAGTCCTATCGAGCGCAGTACGGCTTCAGGCGCACCACGTGGATGACATCAGGTCGTGGCGGGCGCCATGATGATATTCTTGTTCCGCCGGGCATCACCTCGTAGTTCAGATCTTCAAGTTGACGAGGTTCCGTGCAGGAACCGAAATACCTTTTCAGGAGTTTCTCGCTCAGGTCACGGCGGCGAATTGGTGTCCTGGTCCACACCCTGTCGCCGGGCTGGAAGTGGACGTCCCGACAACAAAGGTTCCCTGGCAGCACACATTATTGGGCAAACATTAGATTTGATGTGGCAAAGAATGGCCCAACAATGGCCAGCTGAGCCTTATGTTTCCCAATACTGGAATCACATCAGACATTAATGGACTGTCAAAGCCAATGGTTTTTCAATAATGGTGATACGTTGACATAGGCTGGTCAACATTGGACTGTCAAAGTCAATAGCTTTCCTATATTCAATATACGCCGGCATACGCTGTCTAATATTGGACTGTCGGAGCCACTGGATTTCTGATATTGGTTATGCGCCGGCATAACCTCTCCAATACTGGACTGTCGAAGCCAATAAATTTCCAATATTGGATATCCGCCGGCATAACCTCTACAATACTGGACTGTATGAGCAAATGGCTTTCCGCTGTTGAATATACGCTAGCTTAAGCTGGTTATTATTAATCTGTCATAGCCAAGAGCTTTCCAATATTGGTTATCTCTTGGTATAGGCTGGTCAATATTGTACTGCCTTAGCCAATGGCTTATCGATATTTGTGTCGCCGGGGCTATAGATCCCCGACCATCTTTTTTTTTTGTTTTGCAATTCAGATATAGGAAAGTGGAAAAGAGACATTCATGCGCTCGCTCGAGTCGAGAATTTTATTTAGCCTACTTCATGTGGCGTACGTCGCCGGTGCTTTGTAACCGCGATCACAAATACATCATTACCTGCCTATAGGGCAATTGCAGTTTTTCTTTTTTTCCGGCTGCTCTCCCTTCGCATTGCCTTACTTCGGCATTGACAACTTAATTCGTTTTTTTAGATTTAATTATTTTTTGCCTTTTCCGGTGTATTTTGTATGTATATGCACTACGTAGAGTTAACGCCTTCTACTTCGTCCGTGCCCTGCCATGTTTGTATTTCTTTCTGCGTGCTCTATTTTTTTATATTTAATGTTTCTGTGCATATTTCGTCATTGTCGACGCAGGAGCCAACAAACATAAAGTCGCCGCTTACGCCGCAACCGAAGTGACTTCTACTCTCAGTTTTACGAGAGTCTATAGCACTTTAAAGTCGTCGATTGGACTCGAATAAAGTCTCCAGAGGGCTGCTTGGAATATCAGTGCAGATGTCATCAGTGTAGGCAGAGCAACGACGTAGCAATCGCGACGCGAGAACATACTGCGCTACGCACTGCTCGGCCGTGCTCGCTCTCCGTAATTGTGAGTGTGGGACTTGCGAGCCCCGTTAGCTCACTGAAGTTGCAAGACGCTACTTTCTCGTCGCGAATCCTTTGCCCTTCGAACGGTTGCGAAGCCGTTGCGCCCGCCGTATACCTTATGCATCATCTTTCAGAAACCGTTCGCGCAGCATCGCAACCTTCTGTCTGCAAGCGTCGCCGATTCATCGTGCGTTGAAAGTCGGACGATGTGCTCTCAGTGGTGTCTTTTATGTGGAACTCGTTCATGAGAAATTTTGAAGTTTAAAAACGCAAACCTAACAGTGTACAAATAGTTTTAAATAAATTGATACAAAATAGATATATATATTTATTTATATTTCTTTATTTATTTGTAGATATCGTGCGCAAAAAATAGTCGCGCTAAGTCCTTCATTCTAAGAAAAAAGTGGGTTGTACGACGTAAAACATAGTGTCTTCAAACTTGCCACGTTTAGAATCCCTTCTGGGCTGGACAGCTTTAGAAGTTCAAAGCCTGACCTCCAAACAGCTGTCCTGTTCAATCGGTATTGACAGCAGGGTAGACGCTATGCGTGTTTTAAGCAAATCGTGTCTCAGGTTTGGGTCACGTGACTAGAGTCCCGAAGCTGGTGACAAGGCAGAGTACGGAACCTGCCGGCCCAAGGCCACGCATAACATCCACTGCACTATCAACCTTGGATACAAGTGACAAATCCGCTTGTCGTGTTCATCGTTGAGATGCCCCTTAAGATTAGCCTTTGTAAGCGCACCCCCGTTCTCGCCTGCTTCCTTTTTACTCCTTCTCTCGTTTTTTCTCTCTCTCTCTCTAAGCTGAAGGTGTGGTAGACGGTGCGTACACGCCGGACCGCTGGAATTGTCGCTCGAACCCGCTCCCTCTGCGCGGGAAACGGCCCAAGCGTAATCACGTGGTTTGACGGATGACGCATTAGCGGTTGACAAACCCGGAATCGCTGCGAAGACCGGACCTAGTTTCGCGTGCGATGCGACCTCCGGGCCTGCTGTGGATTTCGCTTCTGTGGTAAATGGTATCTCGTTCGAAAAGTCCTACCCGTATCGATTTCTTCAAAGAGGCGCAAGACATTCTTGTGAATCGTTTAGTGTTCGGTTCGGCAAACGGTAGCGTGTGCTACATCGTGTTGAATTTTCACGTATCACTTCCTTCAAGTTCTTTGTGTTTGAGGGGTTGGTCTGCAGTGCCCGTGTCGAAATATACCTCGGATTACATTGTTCAAGTTCGGTATTTTCAAAGTAAGCGCGCTGCAACCTACTTGGTGATCATTGTCCGTTCTTCTACGGGTACTCTTCCAGATAACCTCTAGAATTAGGCAGTGTCTATCTCCTGGCAGCAGTGAGAATAATTTTCCCGCAATCTTACCGACAATCGCCTGCCATTATCTGCCTGAAATAATGTCACAACTGCAAGCAGAATAGTGACTTCCTTATTCCACCCTGCGTTTCGCAAAAACACGTTTTGTGGCCACCTTTTCGTGATTACACGTTGCGTCGACATTCACGTTTCATCGATATTCGGTAGCGAATTGCACGCTGTTGGGGCATTTCGTCGCGCATGTATTCCTGAGGCGCAACGTTTCCTCGACATTCGTTTCGTGAATTGCAAGTTGTAGGGGAATGTCAAAGCGCGTATATTCCTGAGGCGCGTGCTCACTGCACCAGCCCACCCTTCCACGCCGCTTCATGGTAAGTCTGCAACAATTCCTTGCAAAAGAAAAAAAATGCTATTCTGAGTTTGTATATGAAACATCGCGTCTTGATGAAACGATCTGTCGATGAAATGTCATTCGATGAACTGATTGCACCGCCAATGAGGGGCGACTACCGGTAGACTTCCCGGGAAAAACTTCTGCCAGCTGTCGGAAGACTGGACACTACCAAACATTTACCCCGGTTTTTGTTTGCTTTGCAATCTTCTCAGTTGTATAAGAGCTGAGCAGTATCTCTTCACATATTACAAATCGCTTAGTTTGTACTTGTCTACAGAATAGGCTGTGTATAATAAACTTTTAGGAGATTTGAAAACAATACCTTGTGTCTGTGTACCTTCCTTTTTCCAAAGAACTGGGCGAGTGCACTTGCAAACAGCTGAGCGAGTGCTACGATGGCCAAAAACCAGCACCACCCTACTGAAAAAATCATATAATTTTGATATAGGTTGACCCGTTTCGGTCATACGATGTTATGGACATATGGGGCCCGTATGCAAACAGGCCGTCCTATATGTGAACGGGAGGACCCGACCATATACGGGTCAACCTGTTGTGTGGGTCAACCTGTCAAGCGGGTCAGGTCCACCCGTTATGCGGGTCCACCCGTTACGCAGGTCTACCCGTGATGCAGGTCCACCCGTACAATTGCTGTTCAGAAAAAAATGAGCTGGCAACCTCTGGTCTGCCCTTCGTATTCCGAGGCTCTCCACTGAAATGAAATCCTGACACCCTTCCTGAAAAGAGCACGCAAAAGGAACTAAAAGAATTACTCGAAGGCAGGTCAGATGACGAAACATATATTGAACGCATGACAATTAAGCTCCGAGAAGCACCTCAAAACTGCAGTTTCCTGTTGATGTCTTGCAGTTGTTCTGCAATATACTTGTTCATTAAACTTTTTCGCTTCTTTGGCGAAATATCCGAGTGTGCGTGCCTGATGTACAGGTCGAAAGCATCTGAAAATGAAAAGAACATGGAAATTAGCCATATACACTGCTGTTAGTAACCCTAGAAAAAACACATTGCAATCATATGTTAATTTGTTGTAATATTGCACACATTAAGGTGCAACTGAGAACAAGTAGCAAGGATCTTATTGGTCAATCAACCAAAAATAGGTCAGCCAAAATATTTGGCACCTTAAATCTGCCCACCTCCTAAATGAGAACTTTGTTTTGAAATTGGTACAGCAAGCCTGATCTGGGATACACTATGTTCACCCTAAACTGACAGTGCCTTTCGCCGAACCAATCAAAGGCCTGTCTCCGATTGCTTGACCTCACTCTCTGCAAGCAAGTCTGCAAGGGGTGAGGTTGATCATGGGGTTCAAATTTGACAGTGGACTGGAGCATGCAGCTTCTAAGGCCCAGGCAGCGTAGGGGCGAACGGAGTAATGGCAACTTGCGAAATCAACGTCACCCCGTGGCTAGGACACAAAACTGCCAGGGTGGGTACAGAAAACTGATGGTGGGTTTGTTTCACAGTTTACATGAGCTAAGCAAATATTCACAGCATCTGGCGGTCTTAACGGAAAGCCGTAAAAGTAGGCTCTAAAACGACTCGTGGAAATTGTCAATAACTGTGGCCCATCTCCACGTTGAACCCAGTCATGATTATGAGTTCATGTTGGCCACTTTGAGAGTTTGGTCTCTTTCTTCAGGTAATACAAAATGAAGCATATGCAACAGAAGTTGCTTGCATGTGAAGAAAGGCACCATTCATTATGATAATGACAGGCCTGACGGAAGAATGTTCCAATCACAAACATCTGCACACAGTGTTACAATACTTAACATCTACAAGGAATCGCTTTAATTATTAAAAAGTAAGGTGATGTTTGCACATACTCAACATTCTTTAGTAACTCGGTTAAATAACTTTCGATTGTTTCCAACTTCGTCATGCTTGTTGTTAACGTGCAGAAATTTGATTAGTCTTTTTTTTAACTTACTGAAAACACTTTTGGCTATTGTCACAGACGTAGCTATGTAAACAGCTGCGCTTATCAATTTTCTCCCTTGAGCCACAACAGGCTGTGGTTTTAGAGGGATATTGATTACTATTACAGCAAATATGAGCTGGAACGGCATAACACCTTGTGCTCGGTATTATTAGTGCTGTTTGTCACATCTCTGCACAAACACTTGCACAGTGCCATAGACACTTGTGAAAGCCACATTTTTAGATAATTCGCCTCTGCCTCTTTGCCTGTGAAAAGACAAATTAAGTTGTTATTTACCAACTTCCTTTTTATTTGAGTGAAAATAACTTTTTTCCACAAACAGCTGCATGATACACCTTTCTGGAGTGTTCACCAACACGCCCTCAAAACCGGCATTTGTACCGCGGCATTTTAAATGAGAAATTTAGATGGGGAATGTTTTAACAGGTATCACTTAGCAGTGACGCACGACCTGTTGCATATGGTTGGGAGCAAAAAACAAGAACTTACTGCCCACGGCTACCAGCTTCTGAGGAGTCAGAGCCCTCTTTGGAGCTGCTCCCTTCAGCCGCCTGCAAGGCTGCCCCGTCACGCTGAGGCGCTGCAGGTTTGCAGCACCGAAGACCACCTTCGTTGCCTCCTTGCAGAAGATGGAGTCTCCTCTTGCCCCTATCATGTAGTGGAGTTTCCTTGTGGGGATCATGACCCCGTATCCAAGATGGGTCTGGACGTAGGAGAAAAAATGGTCACACTTCTTTTAAGCATTTCTAGCAGTCACAATATTAAAACTCTTGCTTGCATGATGAACAGTACAGTGAAACATATTCGCATCACTTCTTTTTCCCCTGCTTCTATTGTGATGCACATGAATGGGCTCAACATTTACTTGATAACTTACCGCATCGTTCATCTCGCTGAAGAGGGTCAAGAGGTGAGGGGGAGCTTCTGGTGGGCCCACTTCTGGAGCCACAGCAGCTGGCGGAGGTTCCGAAGCCCAGGCAGCTGCAGCGGGCGGAAGTGCTGCCAGAGCTGGTGGTGCCACAGCTCGTGGTGCCACAGCTGGTGGTGCCACGGCTGGTGGTGCCACAGCATGTGGCAATGCTGCTGCGGGCGGCGGTGCTAAAGCAGCTGGGGGTGCCACAGATTGTGGCGGTGCAGCGGGAGCACATGCAGCTGCAGCTGGTGGTGCCACAGCGTGTGGCAGTACTCGGGAAGGCAGTGGTACTGCAGCAGCTAGTGGCGGCCCTGTAGGAGCCCAGGCAGCTGCGGCAGGCTGTGGAGCTGCGGGGACAACCACTGCAGCTGGCTCAGCTCCGTCTTCCTCAGCTCCTGGAATTATTAATGAGGTTGTATACATTGCAGTAATTGCCAAATGCTGAGAGAACAAACTTGTTCTGTGTTACATGCTGACGCTTCACCAACAGACAGAGCTTTTGCAACTAAAGTACTGCAATACCTTTGTTATATGGGCATCCTTAACCTCGGTTTTAAGCGAGCACCAGTCATGCTTAACCGAAGTCAGACGGCAGACCAAGCTGCAGTCAGCCTGATAACCGTGGCTAAAGCGGAATCGTAGCAGCAAATATGGGTGAGGGAGCCATACCTAGCGATGGGCACAACCTTTATAGCGATCGCGGCATGTCGCAACTCGGAGAAATTTTATTACATTAATGTTTCCAGTGGTTAGCTGATGGCAGTGAGGCTTCTATATCGAATCTGCTTTTAAAATCAGTTGAAAGCAGGTGAATGCCTGTTTTATACTAAAAATAAAGCAAGCCCCATTATAATCAATATTAAACGCTTATCAACAATAAGAGATGTGTCGATGATCAACCTCCTTCAATATTTATCGACGAAAACCGAAGCGTGGCAAAGCACACACGCAGCGAGTGGCTGCGTTACAGCATAAAAAGAATGAAGACCCGTGGTGCAAGCAGACGAAGCCCAGGCGAAGCAACGCGAGCAGCAACTGAGGAAGGCAGGAGCGACCAAGGCGATTCAGGGAATGTTCCGCGAGAACCCTTTCGGGTATGCATGTTCAGTGCATAGCCAAAGTGCAACTTCCATCCTCACAAGTTACTGCATTCTTACAGGCGCAGACAACTGAAGCTGAATGTGGCGTTACACAGGGTCGTAACCATCGCACAATTTTTTTTCATATCCTATTTCATTATACTGCTTTCAGTGTTTGTACGCAGTGCAGCAGTGTGGTTCTCCCTTTGCATTATATACGTTCACAATCGCAGAGGCGCAATAATTGCCTTTAGAAAATGTATGAGTCACACCGCACACAGCACAAAAAACGTTGCTCACTGCCTAACAGTATGATCAGTCTTGTTTTTAACAGCCATACAAACCACGGTGGAAAGCTCGGAAGCATATCCAGCGGCACTGTGGAGTCGCCCGCCTAACTCGACAAGAACAAAAAAAATATGTACATCACGTCCGGTTGCTCCCCGATTGACTCGAAGACCAAATGTTACAAGGAAATTAGGTCTGCGCATGTCAGAACCCAATTTTTCAGAAAATAAAAGAAAACAGAAAATGTGCTTCTCAACGAGCGTTGTTTCCCCGTGCGAATGAGGCTGTTTCAGTGGATCTACAGAAAGAGTGAGAAAAACAGTCGCGCACCCCAAGATACCATAAACCCACTGCACGCTAGGCGGCACCAGCATCACCCCAAGTCCTAGGGTCCTCTCTTACAAACATGTATAAAGAAGCTTACCTAGACGGTCAAGGAGCTGCGCTTGAAGTCGTCTTGAGAGGCTTCTCTCAATCTCAAGTTCTTGCTCAAGATGAACTATTTTTGTCCTTTTAGTTTTCAGCTTCTGAACTACCCTGGCGTAATCCTTGCTGGTTACAGTGGAGGGATTGTCTTCGACGGACCTTTGATTTCTTTTCCTCGAATGGCTTGTTTTTGTTTCAGCCTTCTCAATCTGAAACAAAAAAATTGGCACATTTTATGAATACTTTTCAAAATAAATATGTGTTGAGCCATATCTGTTACACAACATAGCTGCCAGGCTATAAATCTCGGTGTGCGAACTCGAAACATGTTCAATGTTCTCGCAGTCTGGCCAAGGCTAACTGCGCTTGGTCTGCTGGGCCTGTACAAAGCACGTCCACCACCATGCAGTGCATTCTGTGTACCAGTTAACCAGCCAGTTTCAGTTTTGATCGGCAAGCAAGTTCATGATGCAATGTTATGGCCAAGTGCACTGCATGCATTTTCAATTATGAAACTTGTCACAAATTTATAACACTGTGGGCATCGCAGGCAGGCAGGGGTTGGGGCACCAGCTGCTTACACGTCCCGCAACAGGATTGTACCGTTGAGCTCAATAGGGTGTATTCACCTTTGACTTGAGAGTGGTGTATGCTGGGTTGCCACCATCTGTGTTTCTGCTCTCGAACTAGCCGCACTATGCAGCGGTTGCTGGCCATTAAGGTCGCCATGCAGATTTCAGCATAAGTATAGCATCACGTGTTATAGATAGCTGCCACACCAAGATGCAGTCGTAAGTAGCAGAAAGAGCAAAGCAAGGTCAGGAGCTTCCGATTTTTTCAAGATGCCGAGAAAGCGCACCCATGAGTGCGGTCTCCGGGAGGAGACAACGAAAAATGCTATTGATGATCAACACGAAAGACCTCGGCGCCGATTTCGACAAGTACTAAGTGTTCCTACGGCAGTTTGTCACAGGCAAGTATGTGCGTATTTTTCCATTATCAGACATTAATATGCCTTTGCGTGCTGCGTCAGTGTGCTAGGCATACTCGAGACCAATGTTTAATGACATTTTTCAAGGAATGCAAGTGCAACTATTTGTACCGCTATACCTTAGAATACCGAGAAAGCGCCCACTCAAAGTTGAGAGATAATCGTGGAAAAATGTGGGTTGGGCGGTCATCAATTTTACATATAAACGTACAGTGCGTATTTTGTCAGATCTTACAAATTTGGGAATTTGCGCTTAGGGTGGAATGGGCGGATGCACGGTATTCTACGGTAGCTGTGGAAAAACAACATGAACAAAGATTTGCACACTTGGGCCCAGTCTTTTATGTTCCAGCAACACAAGTTGCTGGAACGTAAAAGTTGTCATTTCCGGGTGCCCCGGCTTTCGCGGAAATAATAATGTTGCATGCCTCAGCCTCCACGGATATGTCACTGAACTTCTGTCAGGGTAGGTTTGGCTCGCTGACGCAACATGTGAAGTCAAATTAATGCTGGATAATGGCGAGATGCGTGAACACTCACCCGAGACTGAGTGCCGTGAGAACACCCGGTACCTGTCGAGACTGGCGTCAAGATCTGTACTGTTGATCCCTAAGAGTCATTTGCATTCTCTTCATGCGGAGATTAAGCATCTTGTTGCGTTTGTGGACGTGCACTCTTGGCATCTTGAAACATTAAGTTCCTGACCCTGATATGCCGTTTCTGCCGCTTGGACTGAGTTTTAGTGTGTCAGCCGCCTAACTCATGAGACCGTATTTATGCTGGAAGCTGCATGGCTGCCTGAACTGCCAACAACCACTGCATAGTGCAGCTAGTATGACAGCAGCAATGTGACTGGCACAAACTCAAAGATGGTGGCTGAGCCAGCATGCTCTACCTTCGAGCTGCGGGTCCTATATTAGCCATTGTATAAAGTACTGATGTACCACAATAGACCATATGCAAAACGATGCGCCCATAGCGTCAACTAGCCCGATTCTGCCAAATAGGGGAGTACCAGCAAATGAAATCCAGTTTATATGGCCGCCTGCCGAGCTTTTTCTTGTACTGATTTCCAAGCTTCGTATGAAGCACAGAAGTATCGGTGACTCGCTCTTGTATCTCGATGCTAGCCTCTGTAACTCAAGAACACCCCAATATGGCGGTCACAAGTGGCATGATGATGATAGTTCACAGGAATTTTCCATATGGCCTATTGAAATTAGACCAGTTCAAGGCCAAAATGCATTTTGTTCTCTTAAAGTAAGTTTCTTGCCACCTCATAAGAAGTGAAACATGACCCAACCTGCAGCCATGCCCGTTGCTCGCACATTAAAATCAGTGAAGCGTGAAACAAGAAAATCGCCCTTACTAGTGCACAAAATTAATTACTAGGTTCTTTTCACATCAACAGATATCCCCCAACAATTTTACAATGAATAAAATTCTGATATGAAGACGGTACTGGATAGTAATCAGCAGTTCCCTATTCCTCACCAAACCTTTACGGCCACGGGTGGTCTGAAAAACAGCATTTGTAAAAAGGTCCTCTCGCCATTGGGAGCTATAAACATGTCACAAAGCTGCTGACCAGCAAAAGCAATGTACATAAGTGAAATCAGCGCTCAATCATGATTTCTGTCACAATGTGCGTTAGCTCCTGCTCGAGATAGATCTTCAGCCATGCACAATGTCGAGATGCCAAGATTCGGTGTACCAGAAAATACTTACCAGATACCGAGAAACGCTGACCAAAGCACTCCAATATAAAACTTGAGCAGGCGTGCACCAAGAGGATGCTATATGCGCCCCGGCCCGCGCGCGAGGAATTGTGGGAGAGATTGTCCCTCGCCTGGCCGCTCTGCCTTGAGATCGCATTGCCTTGTCGCTTGTCTCCTCATAATCCTCTGTTTTTCGATTCTATGACTTACTTTTATCTATTCCAGTGTATAAGTGTTTCCATTCTCTTCGGCGCGCGATATTTCTTGTATTCAAATAGTATTTGTGTCTTTATTTTGCCTTTTTCAAAGGGAGTGCCGACGGACAACGCACCGCTTCGCACTTCGTTCCCCGGGTGAGTACTACCATTGCTACGATTCCTATCGCACTGTTAGCTGTTCATTTCGGTTCAATTTGACACACGTGCAGTGGAGAGGAGCCGTTTATGAACAGCCGCGCACATGTCATAGGGGTAGGCAGAGCCCTGAATCAACAATCATGACACGAGAGCCGAGTGCGCTGTGATTTGGCCGCCCGCGCTCGCTCCGTTGACTCGCACTGCAGCGTATGCCTTCGAGTTCTGCTTACTTGGCCAAGATACAGCACGCCGCTTTGTCGCCACGAACCATTTGTCCAAATGTTTGCAAAGCTAAGGCATATGCAACGCTGCGGCGCCTGACAACTGCGCACAGCGGCATGATCTCTTCGCAAACACCGACGGCTCAATGTCAAGGCTTGAATGCGTCTATGGCATACCTTCGTAATCTATCTGCTAAGCTGTTGTCAGTTGCCAACGCCTTTTTTCAAGTGCAGAGATGTGTTGCCGCGAATCATTTTTCCGAATGCCTGCGAAGCCGTAACACCGTTCGTCATATCCAACACTGCGGTGCCTGACAAACTGCACGCAGCGGCGCAAGCCCTTCTTAAGCGCCGGTGGCCCAACGTCGCGGCTTGTGTGCGCTTATAGTATATATGCCTTCTTAATCTATCTGCTAGGCTGTTGTCAGTTGCAAACACCCTTTTTCAGGGCAAGAATTGTGCTGTCACGCGGCAGTTATCTTGAAACTCGTCGTTACTTTGATCATGTTATTTCTCTAGTCAAGATGTCAGCTCAAGGCATTTTGTTTTTTTAGGTCACCTTCAGCAGCAACATGCCCGGTGGTGCAGTTTGCTGTGAGGCTGTGCAAACAATACTGCTAGCGCACACCAAGTTTCCTGGCACCGTTTTCCAAAAGACAGCGTCCTGCAAAGCGTTTGGGTGAGGACAACTGCGTGCTGTTGTGAGGCACCGCAGTCCTTCAGCGTTTCTGTAAGACAAAATTACAATAGTTCACTTACGTTCTGAAAAATAATATTGCAGGCAACACCTGTGAAACCTTGACCATCAACACAATTTGTTTCACTCCAATTTTCAGCAGCTTCAAGCGAGCAAAATAGTAGCATTGTGATCAAAGCAATACAAGCAAAAAAAAAAAAAAAACTGGCTGTTGGCACGTCCTCTGGCACTAATACAGAATCTCCGCCCAATCGTATCGGGGCTGCAAAACGGGCCCTCAAAGCACCAGTCGGCCTAGCCTAAAGAGGTGCATTTCACCCCATCAGTGTTGAATGCGCACTCCCCCCCCCCCCCCCCCCCCCACCATTCAGTCATCAGTCCACCGAGCGTAATGTAAAAACCCCCCCTCAGTGTCAGCTTCGCGCGCAAGAGGACCACTGTTTGCTCTTTTTCAGTTGTCAGTATAGCAAGAATCTTCTACTGTCATATGCATAGGAATGCAGTACACCACTGGTTCCCAAACTGGTGTCCGCAGTGACACTTGAAGAGGTCCATGCTGATCCGGGAATCACTTTGCAGGATTGAAATCAATAGGCATTCTTGAAGCTCAAGTTCTCACAATGGCCTCCTGCTCAGGAGTTTGCTGCTGCGTATGGCGGCAATGCACTCAGTCAGCCTTGTCGGTGCCTGTTCGTGTAGTGTCAATAGGGTCTATTCACCTGCGGCTCGCGAGTAATGGCCTGTGAGTATGTCGCCATCTTTGTGTCTGTGCCAATCACGTCATCGCTCTCATACCGGCCACACTATGCAGCGGTTGCTAGTGTTTCGTGCAGTTTCCAGCAAGTGTGGTATCATGCGTCTGCCACATCAGGACGCAGTGCAAGCAGTACAGAGAGGATAGCAAGGTCATGGGCTTCCCGAGAACGCATACCCATGAATGCAACAAGACGAGGTCGCTCTCCACGGGGAGAGAACGCAAATGGCTTTCGATTGCGAACTAGAAAGGCCTCTGCACCCAAAATTGGCACTTCATTTCAGGCAAGTGTGGGTGCATTTTGCCGTTAGCCAACATTGTCCGCCAGCGAACGAAACCTACTCGCAGCCTAAGTTCAGGGACACTTCTCAAGGGACGCGAATGTGAGTGTTTCTACCTCTGTAGCCACGGCAAAACAAAAATGACAGAAATTTACATTCAGGCGCACACAGTCTTCATCCTTCATCAATCTGGGAAGGCTTTAGACGCTGTTTGCGAGTCCCCCCCGCGGCTTTTGCTGAAATGTCAACAAACATCACACGCCTTGGCCTCCGTGGAGTCAACCGATAGCAGATACTTGGGTTGGGCGTGTCAAGCGTGCATGAGTACCGAAGATACTGATCAGGCTCCTAGTTGGGTAACAGCAATGAAAGAGGCTTTCTGTGGCACCTGTATGACGCAACGAATCGCTCAAAAGGGAACCGGTGCAGAAGGCATGCAACGGTTGCTGCATGTCGTCTGCTCCGCGAAAGCAGTTAGACCCACATGCGGCGACCAGTTTTCTGGTATGTGAAGGACTGTAGGGCAGTGTTTGCCCACAAAAAAAAAATCTGTCAATGCCGACTTGCTGCCGCTAGAGAGATAAAAAGTGCATGTGGGCATAGAAGTGTCACTAAACTTATCGGTCGCGAGTAGGCCTAGCTCGCTGACGCCACAAGCAAATCAAAACGAAGTTGAGCTACGGCAAAATGTGCCCGTACCCTAGCTGAAACGAAGTTCCGTGAGCCTACCCTGTGCCTGTCAAGGTGGGTGTCGTGGTTTTTCCAGTTCACAATCAAAAACCAATTGCTTTACCCGTGGAAAGAGACTGCCTTTTGTCGGATTCGTGGGTGTGCACTCCCGGGATCTTTGCCATTTTCAACAGCAGGGAGTCCTTGACATTGATATTTGTTTTCTGCCGCTTGGACTGCTTCCTGGTGTGGCAGCTGAGTATAACTCATCCTACCGCAGTTGCCGGAAACCACACGGCCGCCGGAAAAATTACCAACCGCTGCGTACTGCGGCCGACACAAGAGCAGTTTCTTGACTGGCACACACACAGATGCCGCCACTTGCGAGCAGCAGGTGACTAGACCCCATATAGTTTTAGTAGACCATTCCAATAACCCTTATAACAATACACGCTACCAATCCAACGCCTTTGCAAGTGCATCATTCCAATATAGGGAATCATCACCAGAGCGGAAAAATTGTTTGCTAAATCTTCCTAATAACAGAGAACAGGGTGTACAAACACTCAGACAGACATACACAATTTCGCATTTCTTTAATCAACCCTTACATTACTAAGTTAAAAACAACCCGAACATTAAGGATATGGCGCCAGTGTTGAATTCCGTTACGTCACTTAGGAAGAACACATATAGTGTATATTTATTTGTCACATGGCAGAGGGCAGTGAACACAGAAAAAGTATATAAAAAAATAAAGCATTTGAATGCACTGTTAACTTCCTAAAACAATAATAAGACATATTTGCGGATGACTATGCTTCGAATATTGCAATCGTGTATTTTCCTATTGGCTTTTGTATACGGTGCCTGTGTTTCTGACATTTTACCTGCCTTTTAGTTTTTATTACATAAATAAGTTAGAAAGCAAGCAAGAAAGTGCCCCTGTGTGTATCTTTAATAAAGCAATCAATGAGGTTCGGCGACTGACCACGAAATTGGTTAGGGGTCTCGCAGCAATAGGAACAGAAACTTCAAGAACCGATTCTGTAGACAAGCAGGGTGTGACAACCAAAGCAAGCCGCTTTGGTTGTCACTGCAAAAGCGTGTGTATCCGATGGGCGCCGCCATCTTGTATATGAGCCGTGGTAAGCAGCAAGTTGTAAGTTTCATGCACTGAGATTACAAATCTTGAGTTGGCACAAGTAGTGCAGTGAAACAAAAAAAAAAACTTACCAGAAAGCAGCTGCACATAGGCCTTGTAGTACCCTTCGTCGTCGGCGTTGGATTTCCAATACACGTTCCTAAGGACATCCGGGTTAAAATCGCTTGTGTTTTTCGGTGAAAACTTTTTTATCAGCTTTGTGCTGACGACAGCCTTGCCACCATCAACAAACGCAACGTACGCATACATCTTGACGACCGGTGTGCAGCAAAGCAGCGTGGCGGAGTAGCGGAGTCAATACGAATACGGGCACGACGGCAACAACGCACCGACAGCACACGCCACGAACGACAACCACGACAACGAAGACGCATTGGATGGCGCGGGGGTGGAGGAGGCTTGGCCGCTTGGGCCGCTTGGCTTGGATGAATAGACAAACAAAATAAATTCTCTGTAGTGGGCGGTAGCTTCTGTCACCTAGCGGGCTTGCCTAGAATATTTTCCCTTATTTTTAATTGTATTGATTTTGTTCTCAATACCGTCCCAGCTAGAGACCCAACTTTAGTGTTCTAACTTATTGCTCTCTCCTTAGACCTTTTACACCAATATTTTACCCTCCTACCTAAATCTTTAAAGGTAAATTATATCCAGGTGAACAAAAAGAGCGGTGCAGAAGTGAGAATGGCATAACGGGCATAACATGCTTCCACGTGTTTTCTTTTCGAGCTCAGTCAGTCAACTTGGTTGTATGCGTGCTTAGGCAGCCGTCTGCTTTAAAATGGCATTTCGTCAAATGCTCTGCGCAGTACGTCCACGCGGTGCTACACAAGACCGCTTAATAAGTCGAACCCATGCCGGTACGGTGTTCATCGAGATCGAGACACGCGAAGACGGAGATTGATCGGAGGCACGACCACGGTGGGCACGACCCAGGCAGCGTGAGATTGCGCTGCACGTGTTCCGAACGTTTGCTTGGATCTTACAGATCGGATAGAGCGCGCCCGGCCCAAGGGACATAAGGCCTAAGAAGTCAAAAACATGTAAAAGAAGCACATGTTGGCAAAACGTGCCCACATGCATGTGCAACCTTGAGGGGTGCCTGTGTTCATTTATGAATTTAGTGTGTTAAAATAATTTGTCATTTTGCTCCCACCAGTACGATACACGCTACTCAGGAAGACGCCGAAATCAGACAGGTAGGTTTAGCGCTCGAAACGCAGGCACCGTACAGAAAGGCGTACAGCCCGCACAACAAACTTGTGAGGCCCGTATCTGATTAACCTTTCAAGAACCTCTGTTAACCGGAGGCGCCTTTTCCCAAAAGTACATTTAGTAGGTTTTCCCAAATGCTTGTATGAATCATTCGCTTCACTCTTATGATACGAAAGGTCACAATGCATGGTGCATGCTCATATCAAGGCTTGCTGAAAGTGACAGCTTCTTTCTGGCGTTTATGCCATGCGCGCTGGAAATTAAACGGGACAAAATTCCGCATGGCATGCCCCAACATATTCTAAACCAGAAAACATAGTAACACAACATGGAGGGAATCTGGCAGTCAAAAACAAGCTTCCGACGCACTTGGCGCTTCTCACACGGCAATTTTGCAGAAAGATATTGCTCCAGCTCCAATCGCCGGTCACTGCATCTAGAATTCTGATCAAACCGATACCGGATTTCGGTCAGTGTGCATTCCCGTCCCTATGTTACATAAGCAGGCAAACGCTGGCTACTTCCAGTTTACCCTACTGCGTAAGCACCGAAAGCTAGCAGTCACAATACAGGCGTACCAGCAAGTACCAGTCGTCCCTACCCAGTAGCCGTACCCGATTTAATGGCTTTTTCGAAAAAAACCGAACAGTGTTTTTCGCACCGCAAAAATAAACTAGACGTCGCAGGAAGCTCAATCCGCCGGAACGCAGCCCTGGTGGTTCGAGCAGAACGCGATGTTTGAGAACAAGACGTTGCCCCAATTTTTCTGCGAGTCGACGTCACTTAAGCCTGATTCGGGGTAATGTTTCTTTCGGTGAAAATACTTATCGCCACGAAAGAATAAGCAAGAATGTATTTCCTGCACTGAAGCGTTCCCATTGAAATCAACCGGAGACCCGCACTTCATTTTAAATGCCAAGACGCCTCTGCCAACTGGACGGAGGACCGGCCCGGCAAGCAGCCCACTGAATTGCACTGGGCCGACCGGGACCTCATCACGAGCAACATCGGCTCGCACACTCGCCCGCGGGCTCCATTTCAGCATCGTCCGTCCTCCCCATTGTACATATAATCTCATAATCATCATCACTAGACGTGGCACCGCAGGCCCAGAGCGTACCAGAGCCGTGCTCTGCTGGCTCGGCGCGGGCCTCCATGGCACGGGCTGTCGCCTTTCCACGGTGCTACGGCTCTCCTGAGTCAATCTACTTGTTTAAGCGGACGTCGGCCCATGAGGAACTTTAGTTTTTCTCTATCCTTTGATCTATATAACGTCATGCTCTCAAACTTGCGAATGCTACTCGAACAGCTGGCGTTTCGGCGTAGTTTGAGCTCCCCCCCCCCCCCCTGCGAGCTTATTCTTATCTAATAAGCTTATCGAGCTTATCTAGCTTATTCTTGCTGTGCGAAAAACGCGGTTCGGTTTTCTCGCAAACGTCCTCACAGCTCGCTATTTATTTATTTCTTTTAATTTATAATGAAAGCAAAATTTACACGCACACAACAGCTAGGACCCGACATTTCATTGAACGCCGTCCCCCGATCTGTACTGCTCACCTAATAAAGCCTACACACAGAAAATAAAAAAAAAATAAAAAAGGTTTTCTTAAACATTGTTTTATTCACTAAGATTGAAGTCCAATTTTAAATCCTTATTTAGTTTTTATAATTCAAGTGTAATACATTAAACAAAAATAATAATACATAACTTATTTCCTAATCCATTTATTCACTTGAGCAGTGTGCTTTGATGGGCTAGTTGGTTCATGACTAAATGGAACAGCGCGGAACATAGGACAGAAAGAACAGGACAACCCAGCGCTCGTGTTGTCCTGTTCTTTCTGTCCTATGTTCCGCGCTGTTCCATTTAGTTAATTAAATCCAGTTTCGCTTCGTTGCATGATCCACTCAGTTGGTGAACTAGCAACGGAAAGTGGGCCTACTTATCTCTCGCTCGAACGCCCAGAGCTCTGCAAATGCCAACCTTCTTGCGCGCTGCGTCAAGTCTCCGCACTAATAGTTCAGAATACAGCCGCAGTGTGCAAAAGGCAGAGCGCTTCGAACGATGGGTGTCAAGCTTTGGGATTTATAAACTGTATGTTGTCTGTAGTGAGGAGAGTCTTACACCCACTGGGTTCCACCTTTCTACCCGTGGAAAAAGTGTGCATATGGCCTAACGCTTGTGTAAGCTTTCAGTTACCTTGTGTAGGCCAAACGAATACCATGGCCACCCCAAACAAACAGGGGAAAGAATATTTGGAAAGTGGTGAGCCGTTTCAACTGCCCCGTACAACGTACAACCGTAATTCTGCCCGGATTGCCGAGTCCGCCGATACCAGCCAGAGTGGCCACGGCACTAGTGTGAACGAACCTTCGCCATCTACGTCAAGGAACGACGAGCCAACAGATGATGGATTACAGAGTGGCCAAGCCGCAACGGACGGTTTTCTCGAAGAAACATTTGATGGAGAGGACGGCATGGGTGTTGAAGATGAGTATGGCAATCCCGTTGGTCAGGGCGACAGCATCGATATGAGACTTGATCACGACAGTCACGCTTCTGAGAGTGTGTTGCATGCGCCCGTGTACGATGAAGCTCGGTGTCTCGCGGTCAGCTTTGCTGAGTATGGGAAGAGCACCTTGCCACACTCGACAACAACAAAAGCAGAGGCTGTGGCCCTCATCATGGCCTTCTTGACTTCAGAAAACATGCCCTGGACTGCGCTAGACAAATTACTGCACCTAGTAAACACACCGTTTGGTGCCGGAAGTGATGTTCTACCGCGCAGAAAATACCTTTTTAGGAAACCCTGGGCAGCCAAGACTGAAAATGTGGTCAGATACCACTATTACTGTAGAGGGTGTGGACCCTCCATTAATGATGCCAGCGAGAGTGAAGCGTGCTCCAAATGTGCCATGACATTCGAGCTTGCCCAGGCCAAAAGCGATGGTTGCTTTTTTATTACAATGAATTTGCAAGACCAAATGAGACATATCATCAGTCAGACAAAGCAGGTGCTTCATGAGAGTTCGGTGAAGCTCAGAGAGAAGCTCAGGCACCTTCAGATGTCATTCAAGACATTAAAAGTGCTGCAGGCTACAGACACCTTCAGCAGAGTGGTCTGCATGAATGGACTGACCTCACCATTACGTTCAACACGGATGGCAGCCCCTTGTACAAGTCCTCGAGAGCGTCGGTGTGGCCAGTTCAGTTTATTGTTAATGAACTACCACCGAGTGAGCGGTTCAACCACTGTATCTTGGGAGGACTGTGGTTTGGCTCAAGCCACCCGAACATGAGCCTCTTCATGAGCAAGCTTGTTGAGGAAGTGACGTCGCAGGGCTCGCTGAGTTGGGAACACAACTCCACCGTCTTGCCGTCTAAGGTCCATGCCCTTTGCTGCTGCGTCGACGCACCTGCACGGGCCGAGGTCCGACACCACGTGCAGTACAATGGCTACTTCGGGTGCTCCTGGTGCTTGGCAAGTGGAGAGCATCTGGAGGGTAAGGACTTTGGACTTATTGTAGTCACTTTGTGTCTGTCAGCATGCCTTTTTTCACTCTTGTTAAAACAGTTGCACAGAGTTAAGCAAGACAAGTGACTTGTTTTATAACCTGTGTGAGATCACAAGGCCAAATAAAAAGCAGCATGTACTTTGGGCCCTGACAAAATGTCAAATGAAAATAAAGCACCTTTTAAATGCTAGAGTAACTTAACCGCCACACATGAACCACCTTTCAAATGTGAGAATAACTTAACCGCTTCAGTGAAGCACTAAATTTTCCTTGAAGTGGGATGCAAAGTCAGGAAGGTTTTTCCTTTTTTCATTAACAACTAAACTTTACGGCCTCCATTTGGACTTTCCACACTTTCTTGCAAATGATTCTAGGGCATATGGTGGCAATGGACCATTCCAAAAATTCGCACCGCGAGGCCCCGTCCGCCTCCCGATGCACTGCGCCAATCCGATCATGATTACGATGTACTGCGCGTGAAGGAATCCCCTTGAATACAAGAAGTGGTTCGTTTGGGTTTAGCGTTTTGTGGTTTCAGGACGTAAAAAAAAGAGGGAGAATAACAAAACAGGATCTGTGTTTTTTTATTGATTGTCAGCCTAAACCAATGCGCTCATCAGTTCGTTTAAGGTTTGTTGCCGACATCTGCAGGCAATTGAGACAAGTTTCTTAAAGCAAGTAACACAATCTTGAATCATGTTGAAGCTACGGTGATTGTGTATGCTCTAGGTTACCTAAAACCGTATAGCTCCGATTGGGTGCACTGGTTGCTTGTATTTGTTGGTGGTTTCAAAGCTGGGACCTGCTACTATTGTTCTGCATTTCTAGGAAGCCTGCGCTATCGGGGCACAAGACCTGATGAAGAGAGGACCCCGGAAGGGGTACGCAGAGACATGCAGCTTGCCTTGCTCTCCGGTGCGTCGGTCAACGGAGTCAAGAGACCTTCCCCCTCGCCGACCTTCTTCACTTCAACCTGGTTTGGGGTTTCTCCGTTCACTACATGCACTGTGTGCTGTTGGGCGTCACCCGGCAGTTCACAGAGTACCTGTTCAGCTCGTCCAACTGCCGGGAGAACTACTATATCGGTAAATTGTCAACATACACTTGCAGTGAATACTGACACAATGATAAGAGTGAAGATGAGCTGCCTCAAGCTTATTAGAAATGCGCTTGGAGATTTGTTGCTGGATGTCAAGTGACTTGGTCAAAAACAGGTTCCTGATCGAGCATGTATGCAGACAGGCACATGTGCAGAACAAGATAGCGGGCCTTAGAGCGGTAAAATCGCAGGTGAAAAGGGGGGGGGGGGGGGGGGGTGACCCCCAATTGGTCGCTGCCAGGTTGCATTTTTTCGACCACTAGACAGATAACCTTATAGTTTTATAACTAGAATTTAATGAATTACAGCACAGAAAAATAATTGCTTATCAATCTTTTAATAAGGCCCGCTTCAGACAGGGCAACTTTTCCAGCAATTTTGAGGTTGCTGGCGGGTTGTTCCCTAACTTTCCCTAAATCAACGCGAATTGCTGAGATCGGGTCCGGCTCGAACAAGGGAGCAACTCGGAGCAATTCGAAAACGGTTGAAGCGGCTGCAGCCAATCAAAGACGCAATATTTTCACGTGACACCCCTGTGGTGGTGATGATGACAGCTTAAAACTTAGTTCTGGTTTGAAATGGATCGTTTTCGGAAATAAACAGTTTCAGAAAAATTAGTTAGTATTCTCAACGCCGTTCAAAGATATAAAAGGGCGTTTTTAGCGCGTAGCTAGGCGTCTAAATAGTGAATGAAAAATCAAATTTAATGATGATGATGGAAAGTCGGAGCAATTCGGTTGCTGCGTGTGAACGCGGGCGGCCCGTGTTGCTGGTGTTGCAACGTCAAGTTGCTGAGTGAAATTGCTCTGTCTGAAGCGGGCCTAAGGCCCGCTTCAGACAGGGCAACTTTTCGAGCAATTTTGGGGTTGCTTGCGGGTTGTTCCCTAGCGTTCCCTTGATCAACACAAATTGCTGAGATCAGTTGCCCTGTCTGAAGCGGGCATAAGGCCCGCTTCAGACAGGGCAACTTTTCGAGCAATTTTGGGGTTGCTGGCGGGTTGTTCCCTAGCGTTCCCTAGATCAACACAAAATGCTGAGATCAGGTCCGGCTCGAAACGGACGAGCAACTCGAACAACTCGGAACCATTTGAAGCGGCAGCAGCCAATCAGGTACGCGATATTTTTACGTGACACCGCCGTGGTGGAGAGGATGACGACAGCTAAAGACTTGATTTTGGTTTGAAATCAATCGTTTTTGGAAATAAACCTTTTCAGAAAGATGAGTTAGTATTCTCTATGCCATTCAAAGATATAAAAACACGTTTTAGCACGTAGCTGTGCATCTAAATAGTGCTAGAAAAATCAAATTTTATGATGATGACAAGTCGAAGCAATTCGATTGCTGCGTGTGAACGCGGGCGGCTCGTGTTGCTGGTGTTGTGACGTCAAGTTGCTAAGTGAAATTGCTCCGTCTGAAGCGGGCCTAAGAGTACCGACCAGATAAGTCATGTTTGATTTGTTTTAAAGGGACACTGACAGGGTATTTATGCTCGCCGAGGTTTTTAGTTGTACGTGACATATGAGAACCCAACTACCCAGAAAAAAATTTGCATTTCGAAATTCGGATTTTTTCCGCCTGAAAACCGCCGATCGATAACTGGCCGGTTTGAGTCGCGCTCACTCTTTTTTCTGCGGTCACGGGCCGTTTTCTAAGGTTTCGACTTGACCACCAAATTTAATCAGTGTCGTGGGTCATTGAAGGCACACAGGCAATATTAAAAATAGAAAAAAAGATGAAGCCCATTGTTTGTGGCTTCCAAGAAGCTGCAAATACGTTGATTAAAAAAAAAAGTATCACAAACAATTGGAAGCCCCACCCCCCCCCCCATTCTGTGCGTTCACTGCATACCTCTCAACATGGCGTCGTTTCGCGTATCGTGGGACTAGTGAATGGCAGCGGACGACAGGCGTTGGACCTCTACCTCAGAACTGTCGTTCACGGTACCGGCGAACTCTGCCTTCCTTCGAAAGAGAAGTTTTGGACCGATCAAAAGCACTGATATTCATCCCGTACTACACGCCCGACCAGCAAGCCGACTGCACGAAGTCGTCGCCGAGCCGTCGTCCCTCCTCGTGGCTGAAGACATCGCTCGCTCAAACGTCAAGCACAAAGTGTGTACTTCGAGTTGAATACATATGCGTACGGTTTCTTTACGAGGTGCGAATGTGGCCTATGCGTGATGCTGCCTGACTTCAAGCCGGGAGTGTACGTATTTCAGGGAAATCGGCAGCAAACTTCCGACATACAGTCGACCGGCTGCATTATTACACATGAAAGGGTTCCTTCAGTAGCTCAGTGGAAACACGTCCGCTTCACACGCAGCGAGCACGGGTTTAATCCCTGGTGTGAGTGTACCCGCTTTTTTTTTGTTTGTCAAGCATTTTGCGGTGTTTATATTTCATTTTTTTACAATTATCACTGAAAAAAACAATTGTTGTGGACAATACGTCGCTGAACTAAATGGTATGAGATTCTATTTTTGACACCTGCAAACTCAATGTAGTCGCTTTCCACAAAATGCAAGGAGCATGTGAATCGGGTAGCGTCCGCTTTCCGAGCTTCGCATAACTGTTGTACAGGAATTGCAGCCAGCCATTGGTCCCGACCCGTTGATCTTTCGGAAACTTGTGCACTCTGCTGCACAATGCCACTTTCAGATGCAGGACATGTGAGGCAGCTCTTCACGCAACATCTTGGTAGTATTCTTTTCGGAGCCGATCACGGGAATTCACCACGGGCACTCACTACTAATTGCCAACACTTAAATGTACACAACAGCTTATCTTGAAGTACAGAACAGCGAGCAGAACAAACATAACTGCAACGCCTTTCGTCTGCTACGTGCGAAAATAGAAAAAAAAAAAAAAAAACGCGCGGTCTGGTTTAGCGACGTGACTTCCGCCACTCACTATCCTCTCCACTTTTCCGTTCGGTGCGGGAGTTTCGGTTTCGGTTTCAAGCAGTTGCGTTTTTTTTTTTGGTTTTATTAAAAAAATATGTGACTCTGTAGCGATATATTAATTGTGTAGTATTCCGAAACCATGAATCGCCTGACAAAAAAGGAAAACAATTTTTGAGGGGTGTCAGTGTCCTTTTAAGTAAAAAATGTGCTTTTATGACAAAAACTCGGGCAGCTTCGCAATGCCTCCGCTAGATGCCGCGAGCCGCGATGCTCCATTGTGGGATTTTATCGAAGCGAGTCCCTGAGCTCTGGGGTTAACACTATTGAAAAAAATACTTTATCTTGTTTTTTTTACAGCGATCACAATCAAATCTCAGCTCAGTTTTGCGTCAAAGCCTCAGGACTTGGTATGGTCATGTGTCTAGTGGTCAAAATTGTGCAAGAAGGTGGCAGCCAAGTGGGGGTCACTTTTGCTTGGTGAACAAGATACCAGTTTATCGCTCTAAGCCCCTCTACCTCGTTGGGCACGAGATTGATATTTTTCTGAATCGCAAAGGGCTCATATTTTCAGCATTGGTGACCAAGCAGTCGGTGTCAGAGCTCCTCTCTAAGGCTTGTCTGTATCTTGTTTGCTATATAATTGTCCTGCCCAATGAAGCTGTGCCATCAGAAAATGACCTTACAATGCACATTACTCTCTAGGGAAGTTCTAACAACTGCTTTAGAGGCAGTTATCAGAGCATAGCCATAGGATGGGCTTAGAGTGATTCAGTGCAATATTTGAAGACAGTCTTCACCGGTCTAACTTTGGGTGCCTCGAGGGCTGCTGACATTTTGCTGACTACAGCATCAGGCGCCTTTTCTTTTGCACTAGACATAGGTTCCTAAAAACAGTGAGAATATGAGCCTTGTGATGTTTTCTGCATCTTTGAAGCACATCTGCTCTAATTGTCCATTTCAACAATACACATTTTTAGACATAGATATTTCAACTGAAAAATCCAACTTGAAAAATGTTTAGGCAACATTATGCAACAGTTGTGAAAGGGGCAAACAATGACAAGTTACAGGGCGGTGTGGGGCTCGTTTCTCCCATCGGAATTTAAATAAACAAGGTTTTTCCTGATGAAGCACATTATAAAGAAGCTAGGGGACCCGATGCCAAAGTGTCCGTTCTGCATCAAGGTCATTGATTTTTCTATCTTGTTAATGATGGCCAGACCAGGTGAGGTGACTACAATAAAAGATAGATTGAGAAGGCAGTTATAATCGAAAGCTTTGCGACGCTAATGCATAGGACTGAATTTGTTCCTGGTCTTCTGCTTTATTAACATTACACTTGTCTTGCAGGTAGTTCCTGTGTGGTGGCCACAGTAAACAAGCGGCTGCTGAGCATCCGGCCCTCGCACTGCGTAACTCGTCTTCCTCGGCCTGTCGGCGACAGGAGCTTTTGGAAGGCAAGCGAGTGGAGGCAGGGGCTGCTGTTTTACTGCTTACCGTGCACCTTGGGGATATTGGATCAACACTACTGGAAACATCTCCGCTGACTAGTGGAGGCGGTCTACATCCTCTTGTGGCAGGAGTTCACTCCAAGACAGCTGGAGCACGCTGGTATGAATTTGTGTTTCATAATATTCAATCTTTTTAAAGAGGTCACATTATGAAACTTGATTTGCCTCAAAATAAATTTTTCCATCTTTAACCTCTAAACTTTTCATTCCTTAAGCCTTGCAGCTAAATATTTCGATCATTATTTCGCTATTTAAAACAACATTCTTTGGAATAACCATGCAACACGGGCACTTGTAACCATATTACATCACTTCAACCTGGCAAGCATGAGGAATGCTTGTAACAATTTATTTTGTGTTTAAATATAAAATAGAAACAACCAGATCCGTCTCCATGTGCGTAAACCTCTTCGTATCCAACTGGCATGCCTATATGATCAGTCACGATTGAGACCTCTCGTCACACAACTGTTGTCTTAGTTTTGCTTACAAGCAAGGACTTCGAGCACATTAATAAGCCTAAAAAGGCAGTTGGTACTATATACCTCATTTGTAATACTGTAAACAATTAAATTTTTGTGACGGGCTAATTTTCACGAAATTGTCGGTTTAATAAAAATTGAAAAAATTTGGTCACACGAATAAGTTGCCCCATGAATATGGATACATTGATTGTCACTCCTGTTTGCGAAGGCCTATGACTGTGAAATTTTTCTCAAACTAGCACTTTGCAAAATTCATGAATATTGAGCCCACAAAATTAAGTCATTTAGAGTATATCGGAGGCACACTGTGTGACTCTGTTTGCACAAACACAACATCGGCACTTTTTTTTTATTTTACTGCAGAATAATATTTGTGGGTGCCAAGCTCTACCTCCCAAGCTAGTGCCCCGAATGAGAAGAACTGCCACTACACTGGCTGTTTTAATGACAGCACTTCGATTCTAAGAAAAAAATAGCGAAAAGCGATCACCTGTGCACTCTAACAGTGTCACGCTCTGTACCTAGCAGATTTATTTCGTTGAAATTGTGTAACTCATGTTTGAAATTGTGTTTGTGCCTCATTCACTACCACTGTATTCTCCCATTGTTTTGCCATTTCCACAGCTACTTAGTGTAAAGCGTAATAAATAAGCAATTAACATGCATGTCTTTCAAGTTAACTTGAGGATGCAGGCGAGCTAGTTTAAAAATGACATCTTTGAAGGGACTATGCAATGATTTTTCAGCTGGTTTGGCACTTGCACTCAGACAGCCTAGTAACACAGAGAAAAAAATATTTTCCTGCAATTTATATTTTCAAGGTAAATACACGCAAATCAAAATTATGCGCACGAAGCAAAAACAAGCAAGAACGTGCTCTCTGTGGCATCAAGGTGGTAGGCACAGTGAGAGGAGGGATGGGAGCGGACGGACTGGCCAATTGGGTGCAAGTTAGGCTCATGGCCACCTCTTTGAAGCTGTGTACGTATCGTCGGCTCAAAGCACTTGAACTGAGCCATTGCTCATTTATTTTGCTAGGAATACACCTAAGCAATTCAGTTTCGAACTCCGGATTTTCAGTAGGAAGGCGGTGCGTCGGAAGGCCGCTGGAGACACTGGCAACGACTCTAGGCTTGAGCCCGCCTCAGAGAAAGTGGAAGACGACACTCATGTTGTCGTTTCTTTCACGTTTCAATAAAAATAAACAACTGGAAAAATAAGGCATACCTACTGCATGGTGAAAGGGCAATCCGAAAGCTTTTATGTGCGCTCTATATTGGACGGAACATCAGATCTGATCAACGCAATTATCACTGTGCGGCGAGAGGTTGCATGCAACAGTCGATATGATAGGAGGTTACACTAAACATGTTCCTCGTAACAGCACAGCCGGTCACCACTGCGAAAATGGCACGGGAACCATGAGGGGACGAACCTTGCCTTTTCCTGAAGTAATTAAGGTCAAAGCTCAGGCTGTTCACACAGAAAGGGTCTCTGTAGTGTTTGAACACACTCGCGTTCAAACTATGGGGAGTTAGCGTGCTCCCGGCCCCACGGAGGTCGGAGGGACGCTCAGCCGTGCCTTCAGTGTAGGCCAGCTTAATAGTGTAGGCCAGCTTGGGTATTGATCGACAGAGTGGTTGCTTTGTCGCTTCCATGTTCTGGAAATCGTAGCCTCACATTCTTCTTTCCCTGTTCTGGATGCTTGAAGTTGGGACGCGTGGAAACAGTACACAGAATTGCTTTTCTTGTTGCAACGAAGTAATGGAGCCGTCCCGTCCACCACGAGTGACAAAGAGGCGGCCATGTTAGTTCAAACTGTCACTGGGGGAGGTGCTGTTCATTAGGTCTGTTTGATTCGGCCAGAAAGTTCTGAACTAGTTCTGTCCGAGTTCAGAGGAGTGCAGGAGTCGTGCAGCGGCGGCGCAGAACCAGTGCAGCCGCCGCGCTAGGACTGGCGCTGTGATCGGCTTTCCGAGCGGAAGCGCAGGGTGTCGTCTGCATCTGTTGGCTCTTGCTTCTCCACGCCACGTTGTACGCTAAATTTAATTATTCGCGGTTTGATGAGATCATTCGTGTTTTCTTAGTTTTAAGGTATA
Organism: Ixodes scapularis; assembly: GCF_016920785.2. Taxonomy (NCBI): domain Eukaryota; kingdom Metazoa; phylum Arthropoda; class Arachnida; order Ixodida; family Ixodidae; genus Ixodes; species Ixodes scapularis. Next base: position 55,530,024 of record NW_024609838.1, on the reverse strand, counting down.
ATAACGGAATCTTTTCCGTGAATATTTTTTATTCGAGTGTACTAAAAACGTTTTCTGCACGAAATGTGTATCTGTCTGCATTTTTAACGGCCGTTCGGTTCCTGTCGTTTCCATAAGCGTTTGTGTCCTTCACAACCATTTAGCAATAGTAGATTCATTCCAAGTCTCTCGAGTTTCGCCTTTCAACGATAGGTTTGCGGCATCAGGATGATTTTGCGTCGGGAGTCACTGGTGGCAGCGCGCGGTCGGTAGCGGTCACCTCGAAGACAAAGGCCTGACGATAGCATTTTGGCCAATACAGTTATTGACCGTAACTTTGGCATCAAGCTGAAGCGTGTATTCTGATTCTCAAGAAAGACCTGCACGGAACTACTAAGCCAATGCCGATTCTCGGCGTTTGTTCCAGACCCGTTAGTGGGCGTCCACAGATACCAGCGGACAAAGCATGCAGTATTATGCTCAACTACAGGGCATGCGAGGGCCAATGTACTAAATCCCAGACCTCTGCAATGTATCGTAGTCGTCAGTATGCATCCAAGAGCAACTGAAGGTGGGGACTATCAAGAGTGCAATACCTTTCCCGTGTCTGTAAGGAAGAATATCAACACTGTGGATCCCCACATCACTGTTGCGGAATGGGCACCCCCATTCCACTTTAATTTCATTCCGGGGAATTAGACTTTTCCATAATTCAATTCCTTTCGATTCCTAGGAATGGAGACACTGAGCCCATTCCCACTCCTGGAATGGCTGAATCGTTCCATTCCATTCATTCCTAAACGTAAAAATTGGCACTTGACAGCTACATTTTGTTGGTGGCATAACCAGCATAAAGCTGACATTATCAAATGCAGAGACAATTGCAAAAAAAAAAAAAAAAGCTAAATTCCTCAAAAAAACACTGAGTTTCACTAAGTGGACCGCTGGTGGCAGAGAGTGTTTATTTACAATGTACTGCAAACATCGAGAAAGCCCCTTGATATGTCAATGCTTGTTTAAGACATCGGTCTCGCGACCACGTGGCTCGCAACAAACAGCAAAACTTAAATCCACTCACTTTCTTTTCTTTTTTTACCTTTTTCGCATTTGACTTTTAAGACATACGCTGCCAGCGTGTTTGTTTGATAAGACCATAAAAATATCCAGTTCGTGCGTGGCGCAGGAATAAGCTATATTACTGTATTCTTCAAATACAGCAACACGGCTAGTACATTGCTGCGAGCGACCCCATGCACGACCCCCATGCACAGCCGCAGAACACATCCTCTGACAAAATGCAACCTCTGCTGCGCAGCACGAGGGACCGTATAGACCATGTCACGAAAACTGTTTCAAAACGCATAAGTTCACGCTTGCTTTACGAATCTCGATATTTCTTACCATATTCAATTCAATTTTTGACTGGTTTGCCTGCCCTTTTGCACCCATCGCATACTCATTCTCGCGTTTCCTCTTCAGATGGTGAATAAATTTAAGTTCGATGATATACGCCGACTGCACCGTGTATAGTTTTGTTGCACAACTTTCAGAGTGCAGCTTGTTTATTTTCTTCTCGACTAATGTCGAAAAATGTCTTCGGCGATGCCATGACTCGATCTGTATTTATCTTCTCTTCTCGTCCGAATTGTGATGTTCCTCTTCACGCTGACCGAGTGGCGGGTTCAGGCAGCAGACGGTACCAACCGATTCATTCTTCTACCTCGGTGTTGGTTGTTCGCATAGTGGTGACAGGTCGGGAAGTCAGCGTTGACAAAGCTCTTCACATCAAGATACGATTAACGGGGGAATACCGCACCGTTCGAATTGACATTCCCCGTGTTTCCTCATCAACACCGTCCAACTGACCTCTCACCGCCTCAAATAGGGTCCAGGACAAGGAGCACGAATGCAGACCGGACAGCCGAGACGCGCAGAAGCCAAAACCTCAATGGCAGCTGGCACCCAGCTGTCCTTCTCAGTTGCCCTCACAGCAACGGTCGCGCCTCCTCTGGCGCGGGCCGGTCTTTCTGCAGGTCTAGTCAGTTCGGTCACACCAAGAGTGGCGACGATAGTCTACTTCACCTTACGATGGACCTCAACAGACAGCACGAGAGCCATCGAAACCAATCCAGTGCCTTCTGAGTGTCGCGTGACCCTGCAGTCCCGCTCACGGTGCTGGATTGCCTAGGGTGACTCGTAGTGGCCGCAGCGGTCCATCGCAAGGTGAAACGAAGTATGCAGAGACTAGAGTCAAAGAAAATGAGCGGGAATCCGCTAGCTTGCTTGTAACCCCAACCCACTAAAACATATAACACATAAAACAAGCATTAAAACAAAGACCAAGTGATAGGTGGACGTACACTACAAAGGCAGTACAAAAAAACAAGCCTCGGAGCAAAGCGCAAGAGGAGAAGAGGGAAGTGAATCTCGCTTTGTTGTAATGCCGAACAAACCCACATTTCGCACTTCAAAGAAGTGCGCACGAATGAACGTGGAAGGCAGCAGGGTTGGCTGCCTGCTAAACAACATGCCTCAAACTATAGGAAAACAATACCTGATCATCTTTCGACGGCGCCCGAGTCAACGAGTTATCAGAGCCCTCCGAGTTATGAGTCGCTTCCGCTCCCAGATCTCAGTCTGTGCGCGCGCGTGCATTCTACAAACCGTCGCAACAACAAAAAAAAAGGATGACAAGAAGTACGATGAGGAGTTGTGCATGCCGGTTTCTTTCTTTGCCGCTTCCTTTTCTTTTGCTTGGTGCTTGGTTTCTTGTTTCGCTCTCGTGTAACGCCATCGAAGTCCGACGCCTGCGCTTCCGTGAAAGACGCCACGTTACCCCCCTTTTCCCGTTTGCTCTTTGCTTTGACGCTTTGTTTTTGTATTGCATTTTTTTGGTGTATAAGTCTGTTAGGGCTCCTCACGGGCTAGCAGTTTCCCGCTCATTTTATTTCTGAGCAACTGACTCACTGACTGGCTCGGTTTAGCTGACCGTAAACACTAAAAAAAAAAAAAAAAAAGAAGAACCGTGCTTATTTTATTCCCATTCCATGCCGGGCAAAAGCACCTAATTCCATTCACATTCCATTCCGGGGTCGTGAAAATGCGGAATGATTCCGGGAATCATTCCAGCTCCGGAGTGGCAACTCCGCAACACTGCAGCACATAGCATCAAAAAGAAACAATTTACGTGAGCCAATATTTCAACACTTACCACGGCGAGCCAAACCTACACGAGCAGGTGCCTAAAACGCTTTCAGAATATCATAATCAATAAAATTCCTACCCTCGGTTACGATTTCAATTCCGCGTCCACCGTGGGTACGTTATTATCATAAATGAGAGAAAATACAACCTCCGTATCGGCGTTATTGTTACACATCGCACATTTGAGCAAGAGCCGCAAAAAATAGTACCGCGAGGCTCGAGCAAAGACAGACGAGGAGCGTCGTCTGCTATCCGTCTGCTCTTGTCGTCTACTTCTGCGTGGATGCTGAACTGACTCCGGAGCCGGTGCAAGATTTTGAGGAACTGGGTCTGAACTCGTTCAGAACTGGGATGAATCGAACGTGCCAGTGCAGCGGCCGTGCAACTTCCGGTTGAATCGAATGCAGCAATTCCTGCACTGCTGAACTAGTTCAGCCAGTTCAGGCGAATCGAACAGACCTACTGTTTCTTGTGTCCACAATGTTTAAACTTAATTTATTTCTCTTTTGGTCCCTGTAGCTTCATAAAAACTCCCTTCATAGGACGGCTCCCCCAATCAAGCCTTTGCTTCCACAAAGAAATATCTGATCGCTTCGGCCAATCATGAACGGACGCCTCTGCAGACACCAGTCGCGCACGTTTAACGCCACGGGACGCCACCGTAGTTTGAAAGGTTTTTTTTAATGTTGATTAAAATATGATGCCTTAATATTTTGGGGTTTACCCTTTGTTTCCCAGTTCTTACAGCCACTAGGAAAACCAAATAACATGAAAAAAGCAGAGGCTCAAATAGCTTTGCATGGGCCCTTCAGCCCTTTAGCCCTGGAGAGTGGGGTGAGTCTAAATTCATGTTGTACTGTCCTTTTCTCACTCCACTATTTAGGGCTAAAGATGTAATTGATTCCTTTGAAATAAATTGAATATAATAAAAAGGGGATATTGTGAAAGCTATGTTGAAATGAGCCACATTGAATAGTTGTTATCTTTGGGTGCTCTAACATTTTTACAGTCCAAACCCCAGGTCATTAGGGAGGCAGTCATACCTTGACCTTCCTGTGTGGTTAATGTCAACAAACCCTTTTGTTTCCACGTGTTAGTGTAACGAGCTGTAACGAGAACAAGCTGCAAGAGGTGTAGTGAAGAGAATGGCGCTAGTAGTTATTGTGGAGCTTGCGCGTTTTGTCTGTACCTATATGTGCTGCATATTTTCACATGATGGAAGGTCCTCATAACCCGTCAGTACTTTTGTTTTTGTTTGCTGCTTGTGAAATGCCCTTAAAGGTTTAAGTGTAGAGCACTATTATGCAAAACGTTTTAAAACGGACGATTTGGATATAATTGCAACAAAACCCAGAGACTTCTAACTTGAATGTGTCTGCCAAAATATGTCTTCAAAAATATATTTGTATATTTTCAGGCCACCTTCTGCAGAAGTTCGTGGCAAGGGTGGAGCGCCTGTACAAGAAAGAGTCCTGCGTGACTTACAACGTTCATCAAATGCTCCATCTTAAAAAGGCAGCGGACGCATTGAGCATTTGTAATTGAAAGTGGTAACGGAAGAATAGTCAAGTCTGTAACCGCCGCTAAGGGAGTTCCAATGCAAATTGTGGAAAGAGTTATTGTCCTTCAGGAACTTCAGCAGGTTCTGTCTTGCATTCCACTTCATAAGGCCACAAAAAAGCTTTGTCAGGACATGCTGGGCTTCAAGAGGGTAGAGAAGTACTGGTACACAGATGGGGCTTGTATGCTGGGCTCTCCCACAGCTGTGGGAGGGCTAACATCAGAGGAAGAAGCTGCACTTGAAGTGGCAGGTATTCCCCTACCTGCCACTGTTCTCGAGTACAAGCGGTTTGTACTAGACAAGATGGTCTACAACAGCGACCAGTACTCGAGAACCAAGAAAAGTGACTCAAGTGTAATTCTGACTAAAACAGGGGAACATTTCAAGATAATGCGCATCTTGCAAGTTAACACTGGTAGTGAAACACAATCTGTGTTGTTGTGCAAGAAGATTGTACAGGTTGAGGCTGATGTCAGGCTTCCAAGACACATCAACGAGTGCTTTCTGTCTCGACAAGCGACACTGACCGCCGTCGACATTACGCTGTGGCCTGCGTCTGCATTTTTATTAACTTTGTACCCGAGGAGACCACGTATGTTTGTGACTTGCCAAATGTTGTGGAACGTGACTGAGCATTCTAAGCCGGCAGATTATTACAGATTGTAATTCTGGACAAACTGCTGTTTATGAATTCACCAAATGACAGAAAGCAAGTGGTTTTGAGTATGACTACTTGGGAAAAGAAGCTAGTGACATAAGAGAAAACGTGCTTATGAACTCATTTAGAGGTTAAGAAGATCATTTTAATATTTTATCTTCATTTAGAAGGCAAATTAACAGCATCTGTCGTGCATGTACCATTGATTTCTTTCTCAATTTGTTTTTGTGGGAGCAAACGAGACAGTGTAATGGAACAAAAGTGAAATTAACTGGTTTCAACAGAGCACCTCAGCTCATGGGCATTAAAGGGCCCCTGAAAAGAAAAAAAAAATTTTGTTTTAAAAGTCTGGTTGGGACACCCTTGTCAAAAAATTAATTTTACGCGAAAAAAAAAGTTTAGAGCAATGTTGACTTCGCAAGACGCGATTTAGTGGGCAGTCACCTCCTTTCCGCTTGTTTTCTCGGCATTTCGGGCACATGGATGAGAGGTTGATCGGCTTTGCCTTCACGACCGAGTAGGGGATTTTGGGATGACCCGTGACGTCATGGATTAGCGTGCAGAATTTCAAACAATTCTCCCACCATCAATATTGCTCTAATTTTTTTTTTTGCCTAGTATTTATTTTTGACACGCATGTCCCAATTAGACTGTTTAAAACAGGCCTTTTTTTTGGGGGGGGGGGCCCTTTAAGACTACATTAGAAAAGATTGTGTTCAATATTAAATGTAAATAGTTTGTCGATGTATATTATGGAATATGATGATCTGTATTATGCAGTATTTTAATTTGTGTAGTGTGTTAGTATCTTTAAGCTGCAGTGACAATGCTATTCTACTTTTTATTTAAATAAACTTTTGTATCATGCATTGTTACTGTTAAATTGCTTTCCCATTTCCCTGTAGTATTAAGATTCCAAGTTCTTCACGAAATCACACTCAAAGCGTCTGAAGGAAACATAAAAAAAAAAATATGATATACGTTGGATATATAGTGTCGAGGCAATTAGTACCGATTTTCTTTATTTTCTTTCACTCTAAGGCAAACAAAACTGAGACCTGTGATGTCGTAGTGCTGCTTCAGTCGTGATTGTTGTGACTATACTCATACAAAGTTTCTTGAAATCAGCACCGTCTTTTCTGTGTCCTCATTGGTCATGAAAGTCGCATTGCAAGATTAATTACTTCTATAACAAATACGTGCCTTAGATGCTGTAGGACAGGTGCGGCCAATCTGTGATTCGCCGCATGCGGCTCTTCATGGACCAAGTGATCTCGTGATCTGACGACTCTCAAATTAGAATAGTTGGGAAAAAAAACTAAGCTTGTTGATAAAAACATTACAATAAGAAACTGGTGGCAAACATGACATGAAATTCATTGTTGATCAGCTTTTGTAAGTAAGATCTGTTCAGACGGGAACAAATTAGATGAAAGCATCATCTCGATTTTTATATTTTTTACTTTGCTGCCTTCCCACATGCTAGGTTGAGGCAGCGTCAATTTTATGTGGAAACTTGGGCGAAATTCCCCTCTACTTAGCAGGAAATTAAGGTAGACATTGATCAGATACGAAAGCAAAGCTCCGTGAAACAGTTCCTGCATGTTTGCTAAACAATCAGTTATTGCAAGGGCCAAGGGATAATGATATTCCCTCCTGTCACCCCTCCCCCCTCGCTGCTGTCGATAAATTGACAATTTTGATTGCGGCTCGTGGACAGTAAGTTTGGCGACATCTGCGCTCTACAACCTTAAAACGATCTGGTGCATAACGACATGACTGGAAAACCGACAGCAAACCTCAGTATGTGAAAAGACGGTGAGAGTGCAGGCGAGCTGGTGGTAGCTAATCATGTCGTATTACACCTGAGACTGCGGTGGAAGAAATCGGAAGAACAGGTGTAATACGACATGATTAGCTACCACCAGCTCGCCTGCACTCTCACCGTCTTTTCACTAATAGTTCCGGAAGCAGGCTTATTTCCCTTCTTTTTTTTGTGTCTGTTCCTTCTACTGAAAGTTCTTCCGATTTCTTCCACCGCAGTCTCAGGTGTAATACGACATGCTCAGTATGTGATTCTTGAGCAGCATTAAAAATGAAGATTTGCTGCTACAAATATCTTGTGGGGGCAGATTGGATGGGCCATCAGAGACGGGTGAGTAAATATTTCAACAAAAATACCCTTTCTGTGTCTCTAAAGATCTGTGAATATTCCCTTTTTTGTACTTCTGATAAGGTATATATTTATATTTTTGTTTTATACAGACTACAATTGCAGACATCTTTATTGCGTGCTGCACTTTTATGTAGATATATTTTTATTTCATTGTCCTTAATTTGCTTTAAATTTGTAAATATCAGGTGTATTAAAACATTTCCGTTTTTCGCGAGTCGCCGGCCTTATCTTTTCAAGTTCTTCGCCGGTATCATGAATTGATTAACCGCAACAGCTTTCCGCTTATCAGGGGAGTTACCGGGTGACCGCCATGACTATCCGGTTCACCAGCTTAGCGCACCGGGCGACCGTTTTGCTTTCCCGGAGTTCCGGTAATGCCCGGTATGACCGGAGCCACAGTCCGGTACACCAGTTAGGGCAACCGCTATGAAGCTACCGGGCCCCGGACTAAGTAAACCGGTCCCGGTGAAACACTCCGGGCCGCCGGTATTGTGCACCGGGACTCCGCACAACGTACACCGGTGGCGGTGAAACTACTCCCGGCCGCCGCTATGATACTACCGGGCCTCCGGTCTAAATATACCGGACCAGTATGGACCGGTACGATCCGGTGTAACTTCATATGGGTTTTTTCAGTAGGGCAATGCGGCCGGCATTGGATCGGGTCGCACTTCCTGTATTGTCCAATATTACGCTGGTCTCTACTAATGTGAGACTACCATTGGCTGGAACTATGGTTTAGCAATGGCCCACCATTGGCACCAAATGTTATGTATAATACGAGCAACATTCCGCCGCTTTGTGAAACTCTCTACGGCGCCACTCGGGCGATCACGTAGTGTAGCCATCCCTCCGCCGCGGCATCCGGAGATCGGGTTACCCGAGCCGCCCGCAACGCGAGCAGGCTGGGCCGTGCGAGGATCGGGGAAATAAAAGCAGTTCATACTCAGCCAGCGACTGAAGTGGTCTCCCTCGATATACGGGTCGAGACGCCCCAACATAACATTGGAGACGAGAAACTGTATCCGAACATGCGAAGCCTGACTCCTACGGCGGGACGCCGGGCCACAAGTCATGACGACGGAGCGGACAATCGAGGTTTTCACGGGCAAGTGCAGGTCTTCCTGGAGCGAGCTAGCAGCTGAGCTTCTATTTGATGGCCAACTCGATCACCGATCCGGTGAAGAAACGTGCACTTTTACTAACCTTGTGTGGCGCGGAGACGTTCGAGACTGTTCGTGCTGTAGTTGCACAAAGAACACCAGGAGATGCCAGTTTTGAAGAACTGGTCTCAACCTTCAGAACGCACTTCGATCCTCAACCGTCTGAACTCTACAGTCGCTAGAAATTCCAGCGTGGAGATCAACAGCAAGGCGAGTCGATTAGCAGCTACGTCGCAGCACTAAAGAAACTTGCAGCCGACTGCAATTTTAGAATAGTGACAACAGCGACCACGACTGCCGTATTGAAAATGGATTCGTCGGGTCAAGCAGTCACGAAAACGCCCGTACATACCACCAAACTGCCACTAGGCGTCATGCTACGTGACAGGTTTGTTTGTGGTGTAAAGGACGAGTTCCTGCAGCAGCGCCTGTTTGCGGAAGGGGATCTCACTTTCGAGGAGGCTTTCGAGCTCGCAACCAGAGTCGAAAGCGCTTCAAAAAAGCAACAGAGTATCAAGCATAAGACTGACCTCCCCCCCGTTCACAAAACATCGAAGGGAAAAGCTGAGAACCCCGGGCGATCGTCCAGTCGACCTTGTTTTCGATGTGAAGGCCAACACAGTCCTTCGACTTGCAGATTCCGTAACGAGGGGTGCCGTAACGGATGTGCTTGACTTGGCGCATGCAGGTCATAGAGGCGTAGCAGCTATGAAGGCATGCGCACGAAATTACTTTTGGTGGCCAGGTCTTGACAGCGACAATGAAAGACTAGCAAGAAGCTGCGAAATTTGTCGGCGACAGCAGAAGGCACCACCCAAGACACCAATCCCCGAATGGATGCCCGCGACGACGCCTTGGCAGACCATCATGCGGACTTCGCTGGCCCCGTGGAGGGGAAGATGCTGCTGATTGTTGTTGACGCGTACAGCAAGTGGCTAGAAGTACGCTGCATGCGCAACATACAGTCAATCACACTGATTGAGGAATTGCGGGAACTCTTCACAACGTGTGGAGTCCCCGAAAGGATGGTAACGGACAATGGACCATCCTTCGTTTCGTCCGAGGTGGAAGATTTCCTCAAGAAAAATGGTGTGACGCATATAACAAGTGCGCCTTACCATCCCGCCACAAACGGACAGGCGGAAAGAATGGTCCTCGAGACGAAGCAGGCGTTGGCAAAAAGTCAAAACGAAACGACAACATTCGCGTGCAGACTGGCAAGGTTCTTGCTAAAAAAGCACACAACCGTCTGTACAACAACTGGAAAAACACCATCGGCACTCATGTTCGGCCGCGAACCTTCTGCAGCACTCACGCGCCTACAACCCCGCGTGCCGGAAGAGCCGGCATCGGAATGCCGCAGAGAAAAATCATCTAGAGAAGTTACAGTAGGAGATTTCGTCTTCGTCCGAAACTTCGTTGGAAATCGTACTTGGATTAAAGGAACCGTTATGAAGAGACTGGGACACCGCTCTTGGCTGGTGAAGTGCGAGAATGGAACGGTTCGTCGACACCTGGATCAAATTAAACCCGACCGGTGCACAAAAGAATCAGACAACGAACACGACATCGCGCAATTCCAGCAAGGAACCGGTAACAAGCCATGTTCCGGCCCCATATCTTCCACGGCCGGACTTCCCAGCGTCGTCCGAATCCAATCTACCTCCAGCACCCGAGTCCCAAGATGGAGCTGGCTCGCAATCTGACCTGTGCGACACGGTACCTGCCGACCAGCGGAAGAACGAGTCAGCGCCAGTTGCCACTGCGGTGCGAAGACCCCAGCGCGAACGGCGTCCCCCGGATCGCTGCGGTGATTCAATCTGAGGAGGAAGGGATGTTATGTATAATACGAGCAACATTCCGCCGCTTTGTGGAACTCTCCACGGCGTCACTCGGGCGATCACGTAGTGCCGCCATCCCGCCGCCGCAGCATCCGGAGATCGGGTTACCCGAGCCGCCCGCAACGCGAGCAGGCTGGGCCGTGCGAAGATCGGGGATATAAAAGCAGTTCATATCGAGGGAGACCACTGAAGTGGTCCCCCTCGATATACCAGGCCGAGACGCCCCAACATAACACCAAACACGGGGCCGACATTGGCTGGAACGATGGCTGGACAGTGGCCCAACGTTGGCGCCAATGACTGGGCCAACGTTGGATCGGGTAGCGCTTCCATTATTGTCCAATATTGAGGCCGGTGTTTGCCAGTGTTAGGCCAATGTCGGACCGACATTGGTGTGCTGCCCGGGTTGTAGCGGCCAGTGTCGACAACTTGCTGGGTTTTAATCCGGAGTCTGGCGAGCTGACGGACTTTTCTTGCTCGTTGGGCAACCACCTAGGCGTCGTTGCTTCCGTCGATACCCGGTTCCTGGGGTAACATCGCGCACAGCATTGTCGTCACATTGCGGCCATGTAGCAGTTGAAAAGGTGTCACCCCGGTGGTTTTTTGCACGGCCATGCTGTAGGCAACTGTGACGTACGGCAACAACTCGTCACATATCTCGTGCTCCACGTCGACGTACACGGAGATCATGTCGGCGATTGTCTTGTTGAGTCTCTCTGTCAGCCCGTTGGAATGAGGGTGGCACGCTGTGGTGCGGCGATGACTGGTGAGGCTGAGGCGAAGGATTTCTTGTGTCAGCTGGGCTAAGAACGATTATTCACGGTCTGGACATCAGAACTATGGGAGGGCCATGTCGTAGTACGATCGACTCGACAAAAAACTTGGCTACCTCCACAGCAGTCCCTCATGGAAGGGCTTTCGTTTCGGTGTACCGCGTTGGATAATCTATGGCGGCGATTATCCAGCGGTTTCCCGACGTTGAAGGGGAAAGTGGCCAATGATATCTGTAGAGAAAGACAGACGAAAAGCGAATACGTCTGTCGAATTCCAAAATCGAACTGATCTGCCTTTTTAATTGCGCGCGATCGTCTTTTTCCAGTGGCTATCGCCACATTGCCCCCCCCCCCCCCCCTTTTGGAGACGGAGTCGTCCCAGTGAACTGTCCTGGAGTGTTTGATGCGGGTCGCGGGTGCTACTGTGGAGCTCGAGGTGGCTTGCACGCTGGGAAGATCAGCTGGCTGAGGGATCGTATCGCACTCAACAAATGTCGGCTTGAGGGGGTCAACGGACACGACCGTGTTGCAGCCCTTAACCCGCAGTGTGAATGTTGTTTCGCCACGTGCCACGACGAGGTTGGGACCATTGTAAGGTGGCTGGAGCGAACGGCGGACGCTGTCAACGCGCAAAAACACGTAGCCACTGTTGTGCAGGTCGCGATGGAACAAAAGAGGCTTGCTCTGGCGTGTCCGGGTCGGTGTAGCGCGCACGTCCCCGAGCAGACGGGCCAAGTCCTTCACGTAAGGCAATCCTGCAGTCATCGTGAGACCGCCGTGGATGGGAGTGGTAGGGCTGACCAGTTTAGGTGGGAGGCGCTGCGATGTTCCATAAACTAAATGAGATGCGGCACATCCGAGGCCCTCCTGTATGGCTGTGCACAACCCTAGGAGGACGATGGGTAGAGGCGTGGCCGATTTATCTGGTGTGGCGTGGGCCACGAGGGAGGCCTTGAGATGGTGATGGAACCGCTCGACCAAACCATTTGCCTGAGGGTGGTAGGCTGTGGTCCTCAGGTGAGCGATGCCAAGAAGAGTTGTCAAGCTTCGGAAAAGGACCGACACGAATGGGCGTCCAGGATCGGTCACGAGTTCGGCGGGAACTCCAAAGTGGGAGATCCAGGTGAACAGAAGCGCCAAGGCGACAGCCTCGGCAGTGATGTCTTTGATGCGACAAGCCTCCGGCCAGGGCGTGAACCTTTCGATGGCGGTTAGGATGTACCGGTAGCCGTGCCATGACGGTGGGGGTCCGATGAGGTCCACGTGAATGGTGGCAAAGCACGTGTTGGGGAGTGCAAACATTGCCAGAGGCGTGATGGTGTGCCAGGACACCTTACTCTGCTGAGAGGCAATGCATGCTCGTGTCCACGCACGGACATCAGTGTTCATGCCAGGCCAGACAAATCGTTCCGCGATGAGATTTTGAGAAGCGCGAATGCCTGGGTGTGAGAGAGCATGAAAGTTGTTGAAGATCTGGAGCCGGAGTGGTAAGGGCAGATAAGGCCGTTTCCGTCCGGTCGCCGGGTCGACGTCGCAAACGATGTTTGTGCCCAAGTCGGAGAAGTAAACGTCCTCAAGATGGAAAGAGGAGATTAGAGAAGAGCGAAGGTTGCTAAACTCTTCGTCACTCTCCTGTAGATCAGGGAGTTGTGTAAGGTCACACCCGCGGTACTGAACTGTGGAGACGCGACTGAGGGTGTCGGCGGGGCTGTAGTGGACGCCCTTGATATGCTAAATGTCGGTAGAAAATTCAGCTAGTAATGCCAAGTGTCGCGTGTCTCTCGGAGAGTATGTGGCCTTAGATGATCTGAAGACATTGGTTAGTGGCTTGTGATCTGTAAAGATCACAAACAATCGTCCTTCCAGGTAAAATTTGAGGTGTTTGATGGTCAGGTAAGCCTCGAGGAGTTCGCGGCCGAAGGCACCATATCGTTGCTAGGTCGGTGTCAGTTTCTTGGAGAAGAAACCGATCGGGAGTCACTCATTGTTGATGCGTTGTTGCAGCACTCCTCCTACTACGTATCCAGAAGCATCAAGCATCACGCTCGTTGGGGCGTCGTGCTCTGGATGGACTAAGCGAGACACTCCTTGATGGTACTGAAAGTGTTGTCAGCGGCGTCAGACCAGTCAAAAGTGGCTGTTGCACCCTTCGTAGTTTGAAGGAGAGCTTCTAGGGGAAGTAATATTGCCGCGCAACCTGGAATGAGCCGCCTGTAGTAAATCACCAGGCTCAGAAAACGGCAGAGCTGGCCGAGCGATTCTGGACGTAGGAAATCGGTGATCGCTTTCACCTTGTTGGGAAGAGGTCGGATGCCACTGGAGTCTACCATGTGGCCCAGGAACTCCAAGGACTGGAGGCCGAAGGCACATTTTTCTGCATTGACGATCAGGCCATGTTCAGCGAAACGCTCGAATACTAGACGCAGGTGGCGTAGACGTTCCTCCGGCAATGAGCTGGCGACAAGAACGTCATCGACGTAGGCGAACACGAAAGGTAATCCGCGGAGAATGGCGTCGATGAAGCGTTGGACGATTTGCGAGGCATTTTGATTCGCTGGAGGGGTGCAGTTAGCGGACGAATTCGCTGCAGGAGGTCGGCCGGCCTCGTCGAAGTTTTGTTGCGTCGCTGGCACTCGTGGCATGATCGTGTGTATAGGTGTACGGTTTTCGGGGGCTTGCGCCAATAATACTTTTCACGAATACGGGCCTGCGTCCGACTGTAAGCATGGTTTACGAATGTAAGGTCATCTTAGCAGGCTTGAAAAATCTTCTCTCTAAGGTCGGTCGGGGTTACAACCAGCCGCGGCGAGTTGTTGTCCCCAAAGTTTTCTTTGAAGACTACACCTTGTCAAATGAAAAAGGTCGGCAGGCTCGTGAGAAAACACGTAGCATGGTACTCCGGCGCCCTTCCAGGTACTCTATTAGTTCGGGCAGTTCAGGATCGTCTCGTTGACGCCATGCCATATCGTCGGTGTTCACTGCACCTGGGAAGCACTCGTCGTCATCGTCGCGGCTGCTGCTACAAGGTGTTTCGACGGGCGCTCTGAGCAGGCAGCCGGCTTCGCTGTGCTTACGGCCTGATTTGTAGACCACAGTGATGTTGAACTCTTGTAGTCGGAGACTCCATCGAGCGAGGCGTCCTGACGGTCCTTGAGGTTCAAAAGCCAGCAGAGCGAGTGGTGGTCCGTGACTACACGGAACGGGCTCCCGTACAAGCCTGGACGAAACTTCCTGATTGCCCAGAAGACAGCGAGGCATTCTTTCTTATTCGTGGAGTAATTTTTCTCCGCCTTGGAGAGTGTCAGACTTGCATAGGCGATAACTCGCTCGGTGCCTTCTTGCATTTGAACCAGTACCGCGTCAATTCTAGCGTTAAATGCGTCCATCTGAATCTCGGTTTCCGCAGCCTGATCGAAATCTCCAAGAACAGGATGAGTCTGGAGACGTCGGTTCAGCTCGTCGAATGCCTGCTGCTGCTCTTCGGCCCGTTCGAAAATCTCGGAATTTCATCGTGAGATTTTTGAGAGGTGCGAAAATGCCGGCAAAATACCGAAAGATGTGCCAATCGTAGGAGCATAGTCTAAGGTACCTTCGCACGGCCTACTTGTCTGTCGGCGCTGGAAATTCTGCGACGGCGCGAGTCTTCTCTGGGTCTGGTCGAACGTCTTCGGTACTAACCACATGGCCTAGGAACTTCAGTTCGTCACAGGCCAACCGACACTTTGACGGCTTGACGGTGAGTCCGGCGGTCCGTATGGACTGGAGAACAACTCGGAGTCGTAGCAAGCGCTCGTCGAATTCGCCGGAAAACCGTACGACGTGGTCGACGTAGACGAGACAGCTCTGCCACTTCAGTCCTGCCAGTACGGTGTCAATGACATGCTGCAAAGTTGCTGGCGCCGTGCATAGTCCGGATGGAATCACCTTAAACCCGTACAGTCCATCCTGCGTGACGAAAGCTGTCTTCTCTCTGTCGTGTTCGTCGACTTCAATCTGTCAGTAGCCGCTCTTCAGGTCCATCGATGAAAACTATCGAGAGTGGCGCAGCCGGTCTAACGTGTCGTTGATGCGGAGGAGTGGATAGACGTCTTTCTTCGTCACCGAGTTTAGCTGCCGGTAATCCATGCAGAACCTAAGCGTTCCGTCATACTTCTTAACAAATGTGGCTGGAGAGGCTTACTGACTGTTTGAAGGCTGGATTATGTCGTCGTTAAATTTTTACCCTTGCTCCTGGATGACCTCCCTTTTTTTTACGGAAACTTTGAGCGGCGAGCGACGCACGGTGCGCGCGTCGTCCTCGGTAGATGATGCCGTGTTTTGCAACGGCGGCTTGGCTCCCATTCGACGACGTCGCAAAGCAGTCGCGGCATTTGGTGAGGAGGTTAATCAGCTGCCGTCGTTACGGGCCCGGAAGTTTAGGGTCAATGTCGAGATCAGCTGGCGACGTACTGTCTTGCTAAGGTTGCAAAAATTCGTCGGTAATGGCGGCGATTTCGGCGGTGTTTCGCAGTTCCTCATTGTGGCCAAGGGCTGCACCTTTAGTGAGGTGTTGTGTTTTATTTTGGAAGCTCGTCACGAGGATCACAGTGCGGCCATCCTGAAATTCAGCTACTCCTCTTGCGACGCCAATTCCTCTTATAAGAAGCTACTGGAGGTTTCACTCAAGCAAAACTTCTCCACAGAAAGCTTCTGTAATCCCGACGGTCACGAAAACACTCGATCATGGCGGTAAGTTCACGTGGCATGCGAGGACTCGGATCGCGGCTGACGTTTCGTTGGGATCCTCCAGTGGTGAAACAGGTTTTCGCCGCTTCAACCGGTTTGCTCCGAGGTCGATGACGTCGCCATACTCGCAGTGAAAGGTCATTCCGAGGATAACGTCCTTCGCACAGTCTTGCAGAACGACGGACATCACGGGGCACGTCGCACCGTGGATCTCGACGCGAGCAGTGCATCTGCCCACTGGTGTAATGAGGTGCCCACCGGCTGTTCCTGTTTGAAGGCCTTCCCACGGCGTTGTCACTTTTCGCAGGCGGCGAGAAAGCCTCTCACTCAGGAGTGAGTAGTCTGCTCCGGTGTCCACGAGTGCCGACGCGTCGTGGCCGTCGATAATTCGCAACTCCAGCGCGCCGCTCGCCCTCCCGCGGACGAACGGAGAACCAGAGGAGCGGGGACGGCAGCAGCGGCTGCGGCGCGGAATTGGTGGCAGAGACTTTCGGTCTTGATGCGTGAAGCCGTTTTAACAAAAATATTGAGCGCGTTAAAATAGAAAATCTCGTGCTCCGCCTTGCAACAGCCTTGCACGAATGACCGGCATGTCTAATTTTATTAGGGACTTTTCGTGTATCGCATGCGCTGCGGATTTCTGTTCTTGTGTATGGCCGCCAGCTCAATCTGTGCTCAACCTGACGAAAAACGCTCCCGCTAATAATGAATAACTCTATAGTACGGCCTATGGAAAGTCTATTCTTTGCCTTAACTAGGAGAAAACTCGTCGCGCAGCGTTATGTCGAGCAATTCGCAACTCCAACATCCTATAGGTGGCGGGGCGGTAGGTGCAAGATGGCGGAAGAGACGGGGGTAGATTCTCCAGGATATCCCGTGCGCCTGCTCGCTGACGCTGTTCAGCAAGCTAAAAATGATTTATGTCTACAAATGCGGAGCAGTTAGGGAGGGATCAAATAACAGGTGACTGAGATGCTGATGCATGTTAGGAAATCGAGCATGCTGTTATTCGCAACTCCAACATCCTATAGGTGGCGGGGCGGTAGGTGCAAGATGGCGGAAGAGACGGGGGTAGATTCTCCAGGATATCCCGTGCGCCTGCTCGCTGACGCTGTTCAGCAAGCTAAAAATGATTTATGTCTACAAATGCGGAGCAGTTAGGGAGGGATCAAATAACAGGTGACTGAGATGCTGATGCATGTTAGGAAATCGAGCATGCTGTTATTCGCAACTCCAACATCCTATAGGTGGCGGGGCGGTAGGTGCAAGATGGCGGAAGAGACGGGGGTAGATTCTCCAGGATATCCCGTGCGCCTGCTCGCTGACGCTGTTCAGCAAGCTAAAAATGATTTATGTCTACAAATGCGGAGCAGTTAGGGAGGGATCAAATAACAGGTGACTGAGATGCTGATGCATGTTAGGAAATCGAGCATGCTGTTATTTAAAAGTTGCAGAAACCTCAAAGTGCGAAGCTTTGTGGTGAGCGAGCGTGTTTTAGGCCCCGGCCACGTTACTGTTTGTGGCAAAATATTTTTGACGGTGATGAAGATGTTTGCGCTTTGCCTGGCCATTAGTGCTCTAAAAAAAAAAGAGCCGCGAACGGTGACAGTCAAGCTTCGGAGGAGCAGCAGTACACACTATTGGTGTCTTCGCGTCACAGCCTCTGAAAGCGCTGCTCACCGTCTCGGTTTTAGTGTATTTCAAGACGTAATCACACTGCCCTATGGTTATTGATAGCAAGTTAGTTACCGCAGGCTACCGTGCGGTGTAGCATTACAACCGCAAGCTCGCGCTGCGCCTTTGAAGCACAATTTTCAGTGCGCGCCAAAAGCGTTGCCGTGCTCATCAAAAAAAAATATGTTATAGTCCTTGCACCCCTTGACACATATACGACGCTCCAAAACTTCACTTCGCCGTGCAGCCCACTGATGTCAAACTGACCGCCCCAACCTTTACGAGAGGCTTGATCACCGCGCAATATAAGATATCAAACAGCTAAAGTACGCATCAAAGAGTACCAAAAAACAAAACAAAAAACACCGAGGTGTTGCAGTAGGGCCGAGAAAACCCCGATTGCTTTCTTTTTTTCAGTCATTTACACTTACTTAAGCTATTTTAATAAGTTGCACAACTCGGCTATCAAGCCTCTCATGAAAGTTGGTAGCGCCGGTTGAACGTCATTGCGCTGTACGTCATACTGAAGTTTAGTGGTGTCGTACGCTATGCAAAAACTGCCTATTACCATAATCGGCGTGTAAAGGTGTTTTATTTATTGCTCTGTCAAAAAAATAAAGTTTAATATACCGTACATTTGTTGTACCGTGTTATTTGGAGCATTGCTGTCCCTCTGGCCAAAACTGCGCGTTCTAAGCTCTCGTCACGAACGGCTGGCTAACACAGACGCGCTTAAAATGCTTCGAGCATTTCTTTATTTGCTTTGTAATTATCTGAAAGCAAGTACTGGTATTCTGTCTTTTTAAATTGCTAAACCACTGCTGCACTGCACCGTTAAACCATTGCCGCGATTTTTATTTTAAAAAGCAAACAGTCAAAGTCAAGACACCTTAAAATGCAGTACAAAGCTTTTATAAGCACATGTTGAAATTCTCATTTCGAGAAGGTATTTACAAATGCCTAGCCACTCGGGCTTAGGCTCGCTGGTGGGAAACACACTTTCTTCTCAGTTGGAAAATCTCGATGGTGGAAAGACGATGGAAAAAGCCTCATACAAGCGTAACCGTAATATCGGACATCCTATACCAGCAAAAAAGCGGCTCCGGTATAGTGGATTAAGGGGGAACCATACAGAACGGACGAAACCATACAAGCGTGTCGTATTATGGGACATCCTGTACCAGTGTAGTGGATCATTCTGAAACCATGGAGGCGTCGGAACCAGAGAAGCATAACGTAATATGGGACATCCTATACCAGCGAAAAGGCGATACCAGCATAATGGAGCCACATGGCACCACCATGCTAGTATCGCCCTTTCACAGTTATACAGGGCGATTTTTTAAGCTTTACAGATTTGTTTAAAAAGTTGTGAAAGCTACAAGAATGCGGTTTGTGCAGGCAAGTTATACGTCCAGGGGTACGCAGTACAGGAGCATAATCGTAAGAATCAGTCGGATAATTAAATACATTTAGTTACTTTTTAATTCATGAAAATTAACAAATGATTTTAATTAGAAATTTTGTGAGTCATTGAAAACCACTAAACCACCTCTTTTTAGAAGGATTTAATGCAGGGGTAGCAATTTACGCGTTCTGTAAAAACGCTTTATTTGGCCGAGTTTCTAGGTTGCGGTTTCTTATCGGAGCGCCTCCCTGAGCCCACGGTCCTGTTCCCCACACTCTTAAAACAAGGAGTCCAGAGGGAGTCGCTGCTTCCATGACTCCCTTTGACACTCCACGACTCTCTTGGAGAGTCAATGATTCCTGTGACTCTATTTTGACTCTTCCCCTTCTCAACGGGAGTCACAGGTCAGCAGCATTTGCCCTACCAAAAAACAAACAAACAGTATGAATGCTGCTTCGCGGCGTCCAGCCTGCAACCCAAGCCCGCGGTTTCCCTGTGCACCTCTAGAAATGGGGTCCTATACTATTTAGGTCAAAGCTTTGTCAACAACATTTTTTCAATAATAATTGCGCAAAAAAAAATTAAAAAGGAAAGGGAAAAAATTATGCACGAAGTTTCGTCGACATTCATTTTTCTCAAGAATAACTATAAAAAAAAAAGAAACATGCATGTTTATTTAATGCATAGAGCCTGAGTTCGCTCCGTATGAAGCGGGCATCTTTCCACAAAGTGTAAAAACTCGGGGCTTGTCCATGTAGCCGATTTCCGCTGGAGCCACGCGTTGCCCAGGATATCAGGCAGAGTTGATAGCGAGCTAGGGTGTCTCTTCTCAAACTGTTTATTTACATA
Source organism: Ixodes scapularis (assembly GCF_016920785.2). NCBI lineage: Eukaryota > Metazoa > Arthropoda > Arachnida > Ixodida > Ixodidae > Ixodes > Ixodes scapularis. Next base: position 55,510,013 of record NW_024609838.1, on the reverse strand, counting down.
CTACGTACAGTCTGCCGTTCGGCATGAGAACAACGTGAGAACACAAAGAGAGCGCGTAAAACCGCTCTTTTTATAAGATCCCCCTTCCCTACGTCCCTAGGCCAGGACGCCGTTCTCCAACTGGTCAGGCACCGCCCACTCGCACGCACAAGCACACACAGAGGATAAGTGCTCTTCCGGTTCCTCAAGGCTTGTAGTGGCAGCCGTTTCTTCAGTGACGCTTGAGATTTGGCCTTGCTCCTGGATTCTAGGTCGAGGTGACACCGAGAAGCTCATCCCCAAACGTTCGGGCACCGCCTATGAGCACGCCCAAACGGACACAGATGTTAATCGTTTTGTTGACCCTAAGAAAGCACGAACGCCCGGAGGATACCGTCCCCCTCCTTAGTCGAGACGGAGAAGACCTTGGACGCCGATATCCGGGCAGTTACCGTTCACGGCTTATCTCCCTCTTTCGGCTGAGCAGGGATCACCGTGGCCGTTGGTTCCTGCTTGGATGCCTCGAGGAGAACGCATTTCCGTTTCTGCACCTAACTTGAGCCGGTATCGACGACGGCTTGTCTTGCTCTTTTGTCGACGGTACCCGGGCAGCGGGGAAAATAATCCCAGCTTGAGATTGTCAGCGAAATGTGCGTCCTCGAGAATGTTGGAGAAGGTGTGGCGTTCCGCGTCCAGGTGCGGCCGCAAAGGTCGTTCGTTACAGCTCCTCCACGCAAAGGCAGATCTCGGAAGGGGAGGAGTATCAGCTGCTTTCCTGGAGAGATCAGCTTCGAAATCGTCGTGAGCAGCCAACACATCAGCAGAGACACGAACCACTACAGCCAAATCCAACGAGCGCCAGCACCCTCTCTTCAACCACCAGGCCTTTTTCTGCGGCAATAAACCTATCACTTTTTCTGCCATTGACACCACCAAGAAAAGCCCGCCATAGGGCAACATTCCACAAAGCGAAATCGCTGACATGTGTGAAGATTACAAAAAGTAAAAGAAAACGCAATGAAACTCTTAAAATTTGCCCCAACTCGCAAGGCAACATCCAGAACAAATAATCTCAAAACGACCTGCTAAGTCCGTCTACGAGTTAGCCGCCCCCCTCTTGTACTTAACCGTGAAGGTTAATTCTTGTAAAGCCAAACTCCACCGCAGAAGTTGGGCATTTTTTGTCGACATTTGAGTTAGCCATGTCAAATGGCAGTGGTCGGTGACGAGAACGAACGGAGCTCCGTAAAGGTAACAGGAGAGCTTTTGATTTGCCCAAATTAAGCCGGCGCATTCCTTTTCCGACGCACTGTAAGCCTCCTCTCGGCTGCTGAGTTTCCGGCTTGCGTACAGCACGGGGTGCTCCTCTCCCGCATCATCCTCCTGACATAAAATCACCCCCAAGCCGCGATTACTGGCATCGCGCTGCACTATAAACGAGCGACTACAATCCGGGGCCCGAAGTATGGGGGAACAGCAGAGGGAATTTTTCAACCCCTGGAAGGCCAGTTCTTTTTTGTTGTCCCACCGAATCTTATCGGGTTCGGACTTCCGCAGCGCATCTGTTAGGGGGCTAGCCTTTTCTGAGTACTGTGGGGTATAGCGTTGGTAATACCCCGTCAGCCCCAAAAAAAGCCCTTATGCCAGTTTTTTCCTCAGGTAGCGGGAAGTCTCTAACAGCCTCGACCTTGAGTTCGTCGGGCCTTCTTAGCCCCTGACCCACGATATGGCCGAGGTATCTAACCTCGACTCTCGCCAGCTGACACTTACTTGGTTTCGCGTTTAGACCCGCGCTCCTCAACCTTTCAAATACGTCAGAAAGGTGGTTCATGTGATCTTCCCAAGTTGTCGAAAAAATGGCGATGACATCTAGATACGGTAGCGCGTAGCTTTCCGCCCCACGCAAAATTCTGTCCATCATTCGCGAGAAACAGAACGGAGCGTTTTTAAGACCGAAGCTCAAAACCAACGGGCAAAATGTGCCCGTCGGGGTCACGAAGGCTGCGTAATGGCTAGCTCTTTCCCTCATCGGGACCTGCCAGTATCCGCGTACTAGGTCTAAAGTCGAGACATATCTAGCCCCACTAACCGTCTCAACTCTTTCCTCTACGTTGGGAATCGGGAAAGCCTGGTCCCTGGTGATTGCATTGAGCTTGCGATAATCAATGCATGGTCGGGGGTCCGTTCCCGCCGCCTCTACGATTATCATGGAAGAAGAGTATTCACTTTCACAGGGAACGATTACCCCTAAGTGCAGCATGCGCCCCACCTCGTCTTTTAAGATGGCCCGCTGCCTTGGTGACATGCGATAGGGACGGGATTGTACCGGTACGTTTTATGTTACCTAAATGTCATGCGTGGCAAGGGAGGTTCGTCCGGGTGACATTGAAAACAAGTTCTCGTAATTTTCCAAAAGATATCTCAATTCAGCCCGCTGTGAGACCGAAAGATCCTCCGAACGAACCGCCTGAGCCATGACTTCATCTACTCCGACCGGCGCTCCAGCCTCCCAAAGCAGCGGGATATTAGTTTCAACTTCCTCTGGGGCGTTTAGTGTTAAGCTCACCACTTCCGCTTCGCTCACGTCACGCTTCATCAGATTACAATGATAGACTCGTATTTCCTTCGTATTGCCTCTGGTTTCGATTGCATAGTTAGTATCCGACAGCTCTTGAGTGACTTTGAAAGGCCCCTCCCACTGCACCTGTAGCTTATTTTGGCGTGAGGGACGAAGCAAGAGGACTTGATCGCCCGCCCGGTACTCCCGGTCACGGGCGTTTCGGTCGTAATACCGTTTCGCTCTGATCTGGGCTTCGCGCATATTAACCTCCGCTATCTCAATCGTGCTTCGGAATCGCTCTAGCAGATCAAGAATGTACTCTATCACACTCGGATTGGATCCCTTGGTCTCCCAAGTTCCGCGGAGCAGCCGCAGGGGAGTCCGCAAACACCGTCCATACACTAGTTCGGCCGGGCTGAAGCCGGTTGCCTCGTGAGTCACAGAGCACAGCGCGAACAACATTGCCGGCCAAGCAGGCGTCCCATTCGCTCCCACTCACATACTTTAGCTCCCTCAGGACCCGCTTCATAACGGAGTGACACCTCTCGACACTGTTTGACTGCGGGTGATATACTGAACTGTGTATAACCTTTACACCGCACCTCTCGAGGAAGCCAGTAGTCAAAGAGCGTGTGAAAACGCTCCCTTGGTCGCTCTGGACCTCTTGGGGGAAGCCTAGCCTCGCAAAAATTGACAGAAGTGCGTTCACCACCTCCACTGAACTCTGTTACTTCATTGGGACCGCTTCGGGGAACTTAGTCGCCGCGCACATGACCGTTAGAGCATAGCGGTACCCCGCCTTAGTAGCCGGGAGAGGACCCACCACATCAATGACCACCTGCCAGAATGGCTCCGAGATTATCAGCACAAGTCTCAGGGGCGCTTTGCATTTTTCATTGGGTTTGCCCACTCTCTGACAAAGATTCGCACACCAGATACTCAGGAAGACAAACACACGTGCTGAACTTACAACTCTTGTGTATTCGACTACTTCGTTCTTCTCTTCAACGTCTAGATTGACTTTTCAGATCGTGATGAGGAGAATAGCACAAAATACAAGGGAAAAAAGCAAAGAACAAAAAAAAAAGAAACAGAGAAAAAACGGAAATAAAAATCCGTTAGAAGTCATCCCTCTCCCTCACTGCTATCCATAAGATAGAAATTGGAGCTTTTTGGTCGACAACACAACAGAAGGACTACTTACACAGTTGCTGTTCTTCAGATGCTCTATTTTTTGTGCTTCCATTATTTCTCTTGGCAATGGGTCTCGACTCGTTAACTATTACGGAACAATTTTCAAAATGTGCTACACAACCACAATCCGGAGAGTGGGTTCCCAAATGTCCAGCGGCGACTCAGTGGGTGTTATAAAAATGCTCCTTTAAATGATCATTCCAACACCTGCCAGTCTAGTCTACATAACTAGTGTGGTAAGAAGTATGTAGGCCAGACTTGCAGGTGTTCGAATGATCGTTTAAGGGAGCATTTTTATAATAACCACCGAGTCGTTGCTGTACATTAGAGAATTTGCTGTCAAGATTGTGGTTGCGTAGTACATTTTGAAAATTGTTTTATAATAGATAGATTTGAATTAATATATAGATAGACATAATGAAAGCACAAAGAATAGAGCACCTAAAGGACATGTGTGTAAGTAGTCCTTCTATAGCGCTGTCGACCAAAGAGCTTCAATTTCTATCTAAACAATAGCGGTGAGGAAGACGGATGATTTGCAAGGGTTTTCTTTTTTTGTGTTGTCTCTCGCTTTTTTTTGTACTTTGTGCTATTTCTTCTGCTTATCACGTTCTGGAAAGTCAATCCAGACGTTGAAGAGAAGAATGAAGTAGTCAAATACACAACAGCTATAAGTTTAGCGCGTGTGCTTGTCTTTCTGAGTATCTGGTGTGTGATTGTTTCTCTGCAGTGTCACCGTAGAATATGCAAAAATGAATAATTACATTGCCATATTTGTCATGCCAAAGCCTGTCACACTTATTCCAAACTCTGATCTCCACGAGATCACAATACCATAGTTTCTGTTGTAGTGGCACTGCAGACTCTATACTTGTTTTGCTTCAGTCTTTGTAAGAGGGACGATCTAATCCGATTCTACTCATCTATGGTGTACTAGATAGTACCATATTTCCAGAGCTAGTCTTCGGTTTTTGTAGTTCCATCGAAATATATGTCAGCCTTTAAGTTATTTGTTATTTGTCATGTAAATTTACAAGCTTATCTAGATTGAAGGCAACAAATATTTTGCCAGCACTCAGGGTACGTGTTTTAAGTATATTGCGTAAACATAATTGACCCAACCTCTGATTTTATTTGTCAGTGCCTCTAGCGAATTGTGCATGCAAGGATTGCTTTTGCTTGTTTGTTTCACATAATCTACAGTACATTTTTCCCCTTTCTACTCAGTGCAGCCCTCGCCGAACAAAAGCTAGCATCGACTAGGCTGAGGTTCAGGTTCATGGCAGTCTGCAAAGGTTGTTGATGGGTAAGCTGCCTTATATATACAGCTGTCTAAGAGCAGCTTGTCTTGGGTTACAATTTCAAATGCATTTTTATGTTTTCGAATGAGAAATTCGCATGAGCATACTTGCAACGTGAAACCTTACCAAGCCTGTTCTGAACTTTCGTCCTCTTGAGATTTCGATACAACCGTTTATGCTGCACATACACTAGCTACTTCGGCCAGGGAGAGACTTGATCCTTATGAAGGTAAACAGGTGAGTATCAACTGCTCAGTTTCGTTCGTGGTGACGTTCTCTCCTTATCAGACGACTTACCAGACTTGGTTCGCAAGGCATTTGAAAAGGAGAGCAAGTCAGCTGCTGCATGATGCTCCCAGTACTCAGCAGTCGACGATTGCTTGTTCGCCTTCGTATAGAAAACGAGTGTACTTCATGCTCGGCAAGTGTGACACTTATCTAATTCAACCTAGCAGTGGTGTGCTGAGCGGAATGTGTAGAGGTAGTTGACTTGTGTACAGAGAGTGGCTGTGCGGTATAAAACAAACCCAATTGGGAACTTTAATGCGAACTTGTGTAGTCCTATTGATGTTATGGTTATCATTACATAACGTTTTATAGTGCAAAGAAAAAAAAACGCGATGTAATACTTTTCTTAGACTGCGTGTGCGACCTCCAAGCTTGTGTTTGTACGTTCTGTGCGGTGAAACGCCCTATATAAGCAAAATTAGAGAATCCTCGAGGTACATGCTGCAAGGAGTGAAAACAGCAGTCTGGCCGCATTCTCCCCTCTTCTGTATACTGTGCGAATGCAGAAGGACACGCACTTTGGATGCTGTGCACTTAAAGGCCCCACATAAAGCACACTGCTTAATAAGCATCAATTATTGTGAAGTGTCTGCGGATTTTGCTGTTTAGCAAAATGCGGGCCAAATCGTTTGTGTCAAATCTTTACATCCCCCCCCAAAAAAAGTATTGTGTTGTCCTAGGCCAGGGGACTATTTAGAAAAATGTTTGCACAACAATGTAGCTAATAATGTGTATGTGTGCTAACTATTGTTTTTTTTTTTCTTCCAATTACACCATACACGGAGGGTATCTCCAAGGAGAAGGGGTTGGATTATGTAGAGAACCTAGTGCTTCTCTCTATGGGTACCGAGCTGTCCGAAGTAAGGTCAAAATGTAAAGAGCACAACCAAGTTCCGCCTGATTCTGAACACCCACAAAATGAACATAAAATTCAGAAGAATAGTAATATAAAGGACCTAAGCAGGTAGCCACACGTTTTGAGTTTGCAATGACATTTTAATACGATCGCAAATATTCCAGCTTTGCCCAAGGTCCCCTAGTTTACACACCACATTGGTGATGTTTATCACAGCAGGAATATATTATTTTTTTTATCAGACTTAAACCTCATTGTTAATTGAACAAATATGGCTGTCTCCATAAGTCCTTCGTGTTTTTATTCTTTTTTTATTTCTGTCTTCATTATTTCATGTTTTCTCGTGATTGAGTCCATGTTTTTTACATATGTGTTCATCATTTTTTTCGTTATTTACTTTTAGTTAAACATATGATGCCCTCGTCATTTTCTAGTCCAGGAAACGGTGGTGACCTCGTCGTGTTCAAGAAGCAGTAATGAACTTTCCATCTTGTATTGGTTCCGGCGAACAATGGCGTCTTTGTGCGTGTGTGTGTGCGATGTGTTGATCCCAAGGGATGATTTCGGGACCGAACAGAAAAAGAAGGCCAGCGAGGAGCGACTGGGGAACTTTGAACATCGCACGGTGCAAGGAAAGGCTTCAACGACGAGGCTAGCAGGCAAGCTCTTGTCGAAACTGATGTGTTCGACCGGAGAGTTGAATGAGGACTTGGCCCTGTGAGCAAGAATCAACGACTTTCGAACTTTCGTATAGTTTACAGCTTAATTGTGTCTTCCTTTTGTTTCATTTTATTAGATGTCTGTGTCCTATCACATTTTTAGTTTATTTAATGGTTGTCCGTGTGATATTACAAATTTTTTCTTGAACGGCGGAAGTGCTTCTTTGGAGTTTCGGCGCTTTTATGTATTGTCACGGATGACAAGTGATGAGGCGACCAAAACTCAAATAAACTGAACGTTTAATGAGGGCGAACTTCTGCCCAAATTAATGAAAGGAAAAGGAAACAGGATAAAGCATGAGAGAATCGCAGGCGTCGATGTCGGCGAAACCGCAGGATCGAGCGCTGGGGCGAGACTGACTCCGCTCGCCTTGCGGAATCCCTTATGTACCCTCGTGGGTTTCTGGATCGTTCAGGGTAGAAGGTTCGGCGCGTAGAACATTCTAACCTCGAATTAGCCAGACGGTTCTCGAAATCACCAGAACATTACATTACAGTGTCAACAAAAATGTGTAGCCGCGGCCAGGAATCGAACCTTCTGCGTGGAAGGCAAGCGCGATAACCGTTAGGCCACGCGCGCGCTGCCAACTTCAGCAGCTGCGCGCGCGGAATTACTCTCCCCTTTAAAATGTGCATCGTCCCAATGCAGCACAAGACAAAGAAAACAAAAAGACAGATAAACTAAAGAGTCCTTTGGAGCACATAAAGCCCACAGTCCTATCCAGCGTAGTACGGCTTCAGGCGCACGACGTGGACGACCTCAGGTCGTGGTGGGCGGCGTGACGATGTTCGTGTTGCGTCGGGCATCACCTCGTAGTTCAGCTCGCCGAGGCGACGAAGTGCCTTGTATGGTTCAAAGTACCGTTTCAGCAGTTTCTCACTGAGGCCGCGGCGACGGAGGGGCGTCCACACCCACACCCGGTCTACGGGTTGAAAGTGGACGTACCGGCGACGAAGGATATAGCGACGTGTGTCGACTCGCTGTTGGTCATGAATCTTGATTCTTGCCAGTTGGCGAGCTTCTTCCGCGCGTTGCGAGATCAGTTGAGCATCGTCGTTGCAATCGTCGGCCGGCACGTGAGGCAGCATGGCGTCGAGCATTGTGGTAACCGTCCGCCCGTGTACCAGTTGGAACGGTGTCATTCCCGTGGTTTCTTGCACCACCGTGTTGCACGCAACCGTGATTTACGGCAACACCTCGTCCCATGTTTTGCGCTCTACGTCGACGTACATGGAGATCATGTCGGCGATCGTCTTGTTGAGCCGCTCCATTAGCCCGTTGGTCAGCGGATGATAAGCGGTTGTTCGTCGATGGCTGGTGTGACTGAGCCAAAGAACTTCTTGAGTCAGCTGTGCCATGAAGGATGACCCGCGATCTGTGATCAGCACTTCAGGTGCGCTGTGTCGAAGGCGAATAGACTCAACAAAAAACTTGGCGACTTCTGCCGCTGTTCCCGATGACAGGGCTTTCGTCTCGGCGTATCGTGTAAGGTAATCGGTCGCGACGATAATCCACCGATTTCCTTGCGTCGACGTTGGGAACGGCCCAAGTAAATCCATTCCGACCTGCTGGAAGGGCGTAGTCGGTGCAGGTATCGACTGCAGGAGTCCTGCTGGCTTCGTCGGAGGCTTCTTACGTCGTTGGCACTAATGGCACGACCGTGTGTACAGGTGGACTGTTTTCGGGAGTCTCGGCCAGTAATACTTGTCACGAATCCGGGCGAGCGTCCCGCTGTAGCCAAGGTGTCCACCCGTCGGGTCGTCATGGCATGCTTGAAAGATTTCTTCACGCAGGCTGGCCGGAACAGCCAGCAGCCAGGCCGGGTTGCTCGTTCCGAAGTTCTTCTTGAAGAACACGCCTCGCCGCAGAACGAAGCTTGGCAAGTCTCTGGCCAAGACTCGCGGACCTGAGCTTCCTTGACCTTCGAGGTGGTCGATCACGGCGCGAAGTTCGGGGTCGTCTCGTTCAAGTGCTCCCATGTCGGTATCTTTAATTGCTCCGAGAAAACGGGCGTCATCATTGTCGTCGGTGCTGTCAAGAGGAGAGTCGACTGGGGCCCTAGACAAACAATTGGCGTCATTATGCTTGCGGCCAGACTTCTGCGCAATGGTCACGTCGAATTCTTGCAGTCGAAGGCTCTAGCGAGCGAGGCGTCCTGACGGGTCCTTGAGATTGTCGAGCCAGCAGAGAGTGTGGTGGTCCGCGACAACGCGGAACGGGATCCCGTACAGGTATGGGCGGAACTTGGTTAACGCCCAGACGACAGCGAGACATCCCTTGTCGGTTGTCGAGTAATTTTGCTCTGCCTTGGACAGTGCCCGGCTTGCGTAAGCGATCACCCTCTCTGCCCCGTCTTGTCTTTGGACGAGCACCGCACCTAGCCCGGCGTTGCTGGCGTCTGTGTGAACTTCCGTTTCCGCTGATGGATCGAAGTGTGCGAGGATAGGGGGCGACTGGAGTCTTTCCTTCAGTTCGTTTCACGCTTGTTCTTGCTCCTCCCCCACTAGAAGTTCACGTCGTCCCTTGTCAGATGCGTGAGCAGTGCAGAAATCGTGGCAAAATCGCGAACGAAACTGTAGTATGCGCACAGCCCAAGAACTCTCCGCACGGCTTTCTTGTCTGATGGCTTCGGAAATTCGGTGACAACGGATGTCTTTGCGGGGTCAGGACTTACACCTTGAGCACTCACGACATGGCCCAGGAATTTGAGCTCACCGTAAGCGAACCGACATTTTGACGGCTTCAGCGTCAGTCCGGCATTCTGTATAGCCTGTAGCACGGCTCGCGAACGTTTGAGGTGCTCGTCAAATTCGCTGGCGAACACCACGACGTCGTCGAGATAGACGAGTCAGCTTTGCCATTTCATGCCGGAAAGAACGGTGTCCATTACGCGCTGGAACGTCACCGGTGCTGTGCATTGTCCGAACGGCATCGCTTTGAATTCGTACAGCCCGTCCGGCGCGACGGAGGCAGTCTTTTCGCGACCTCGTTCGTCGACCTCGATCTGCCAGTGCCCACTCTTCAGGTCCATTGACGAAAAGTATCGGGCGGGGCGCAGCCGGTCCAGGGTGTCGTCGATGCGTGACAGCGAGTAGACGTCCTTTTTTGTTACAGCGTTCAGTCGGCGATAGTCCACGCAGAACCGAAGAGTCTCGTCGTTCTTTTTCACAAGGACTACCGGTGATGCCCACGGGCTGCTTGAGGGCTGGAAAATATCGTCATCGAGCATTTCTTGGACCTGCTTCTGGATGACTTCTCTCTTTTTCACTAAAACACGCTACGGCGACCGATGAACAGGAAGCGCGTTGTCTTCAGTGACAATTCGATGTTTCGCAACGGTCGTTTGGCGTACCTTTGACGACGTGGAGAAGCGCTCGTTGAACTCGGTGAGAAGGTCACCGAGTTGTCGTTGTGGGGTAGGCAGGGTTGGGTCGATGTCAAACTGCGAAGGCAGCGTTGTCTTGGGTGGCCATGAAGAGAGGTCTTCTGATAATCCGGCGATTGCGGCTGAGTCCGGGAGTTCCTAGGCGTGACCCACGGCGGTGCCTTTCGTAATGTGCTGGGCCTCCTGTCGGAAGTTCGTTACGAGTGCGAGAGTGTGTCCGTCCTGGAGCTCCGCGACACCTCTTGCGATACCTATCCCTCTTCCTAGAAGCAACTGGAGGCTTCCTTCGAGTAAAACGTCGCCGCAGAAAGTGTCATCAACCCCGACGGGTACGAAAACACTTGACCGCGTTGGTAGGTTCGAGTGGTTTCCAAGAACTCGTACCGCTGTTAACGTCGCTTTGGGTTCCTCTGGAGATGGAGCAGGTTTTCGTAGCGTCAGCCGGTTTTCTCCGAGGTCGATGACGGCGTCATACTCGCAGAGAAACTCCATTCCGAGGGTGACGTCCCTTGAACAGTCTTGCAGAACGACGAACTTGACAGGGCACCCCTTACAGAAATGTCATATATGACCCAGATATATTTGATATAGGGCCGCATATGGGCATATAAGTAGACATATACGGTCATATATTGCCATACAAGGGCTGAAATCAGGGCAGCTATGGTAAGGTGACACCATATATGACGACGTATATTGCCAGATAAAGTCATATATTGCGCCAGTGGCTGCCATATATAACAGTATAGGATGCCTGATACTCCTGTATATGGCACTATATGGTGCCAGTCAACATGTAGATGCAGGTAGCACTCCGCGTCGGCCGGTATCGGGACTACGCCGGCCCGCCCATGGTAGCAGGATGGCAGCGGCTGGCCATCGGCACCGGGGAGCTACCGGCCCCGGCCGGCGTCGGGGTTTCGTCTTGCTCATTGGCCAGTCCAACTGTAGAAGTTACAGCGACTGGCCGACATCGGGTTTTTGCTGTCTTTGCTGGCTAGTCTTTCCTTGGAGGTTCCAGTAACTTGCCGGCATCCGTATTATGCTGTCTTTGATGGCCGGTATTTACGGAAATTCAGTAACTGGCCGGCACCGGTATTTTACTGTCTTTGATGGCCAGTATTTACATGGAAGTTCAGTAACTGGCCGGCATCGGTATTTTCCTGTCATTGGTGGAAAGTATTTACATGGAAGTTCAGTGACTGGCCGGCATTGGCGCTTTGCTGTTTGCAGGCTGGCGAGCCCCAGGAACTTCCGTTTACTGACCGGCATCGTTCTATTTTTTTTTGCCTTTTTCACTATGCAGTCACGTCATTGAGATTCCGACGAACTGCGGCGATTCATATGTAGCGAGTGGAAATGTTTGCGTTGATCGATCCTTCGTAATTGACTACTGACGCTGGCGTATTTGATCCCACCATGGCAGGGCTCACGTGTTTTATCGCGAAAACGCGAAAAAAAAACCCAAAAAAACAATGCCGTGAGGAAAATTTGCAGTTCAGGATTTGAGAATCCGACCCCCTACGCCACGAAAATGAAATTTTACAACGCCGAACGACTCTTTTTCCAGGAAGTTAGTTTAATTAGATGTACTATACTTAAGGTCTAGCGTTATACGCACGTGTTTGGCTCTGATAAAAAATAAAAACGGTATAGCGGAGCCTCGAATGAAAAAAGAAAAAAGGCGTGGCATGATTGAGCACGCGCTTTGAGCTACAAAACAATAATAAACATTACTTTCCAGGAACTACAAAAGTAAGACATGTGTTTAGTGCTTACGACGCTACGAGAGGTACATAAATCTCCTGAGAGATCATTTTAATGGTGATTTTAATCTAGTGTGAAAATATGCTATTTCAGGCAGCAATTGACTGTTTTATGTGGTAGTTACCATATAAAACGATCATCTAAGAGAAATATTTTAAATGTTCACATAGGCCAAACGGTATCTGTATCTTTAATAGCTTATGTTATACGACATACGTTACCAAAGGAACGCGAATATAAAAACTTTTTTCTTTACTCACAAAAGCGAGAAACACCAATGCGTTCTGGATGTACACACTGCTGGGTTTGTGAATGTGACCCATTGACACTAAGAAAAATAAATGTCACAATGCCGAACGATAGCATTTCTGAAAGCTAGTTTGATTATCCGCGCTGTACTTGAATCTCAGGAATAAAAAAAGTGTTTAGGCCTAACAATAAGTAAAACTGCGGAGCGCAACCTGTATAAGTAAGACCTGGCGGCACGCGGGGAATAGCGCTGATCTACCAGAACAGAATTAAATGCTACTTTCCGGAAGTCAGAAAATTAAGAGACGTGCTTATGAGCTATGAGCTCAACTAAATTACTGCCTTAAAATGGCGGTATTTTTGTTTCAATAGTGGGTGAAGATGGACCGCTTTCATGACAGACTTTGGCTTCATCACTGTGGCAGTTTTATCACTTACATTTTCCCATTTTTCTCTAAAGGTACCCATTATTATTAATTGTATTTCTTCGTTGAAAGGACTTGCGCTGTTTGCCTACTACACTGACCCACCTATTAGCACGGAGGGAGCGAATCATCCCGGCAAAACAAGAGGGACAGGGTTTCTGAATTGCGTCAATTCAAATGTGGGCTCGCACTTTTTATTTTCACCTTCTGCGGGATTGTTACCCCGAATAACGGTGCCGACGGCAGCATACACATAGAAAGTATATAAAATATAAAAAAAACTAATACAGAAAGGTGAGAAACATTTTAAAATGATAAAAACAAATTTAAAATGGTGAGAGAAAAATATTTAAGATAATAAAAAGTAATACAAAAATATGAGAAAAAATATTTAAAATAAAAATTAATACAAAGAGGTGAGAAAAAATATTTAAAATAATACAAAATAATACAAAATAATATAAAATAATACGAAATAAAATAAAACAAAATACAAAAAGGTGAGAAAAAATATTAAAAATAATAAGAACGAATACGAAAAGCTGAGAAAAAACATTTAAAATTAAAAAACAGTGTAAGAAAGCAAATAACGCTTACCGCGATTCGAACCAGCGACCACAAGCTCAGAAAACCAGAGCGTCAACACACTACGCTACCGCCGCCCGGACTACCTTCGCTCCCTTTCTAGAAGGTTGCACGTCTGCTGAATTTGCTTTTCATCATTGCAGGTTTAGTTTCGTATTTATTATTTTGCAACATGTTGAGGACTTATTCATAATATTGTCGCGAAATTCATATGCGAAATAATTTATTATTGGTGTGTCTTTTATGAGTTTTATAATGCAGTTTGCTGATCGTTTTATTTCAAACGTGTTGAAGATACGAATACAACGTCATCGAAGCAAGGGCCTCTCTTTCGCACGTTTTGCCGGCCGTGTGCGTTTGAATGCCTGTGATCACGGCCGGCTAACGGTCCAATTACCCGATGAGTGGTGGTGCGTGGAGTTTTCCTTAGTTTCAAATGTGTCTGACAAAGACGGAAGCGACTGTGGGACGTGGAACTACGTCAAATCTGCTCAACAGCCAAGATCATGGCACAGGATCGAAGTAAGTTTGTGTTTTGTTCGTTTGGGCTAGATTATTTCTTGCGTTCAAAGGGCTTGTTATTGTCTGTAGATCGCTTGCTTTTACCAGTATTACTAATTGTGCGCGAATGGTGTTATGCGAGGCTGTTTTTCTTTTTTCTTCGATGCAGAGGCTGTGCACTCGCTTAAGGTCGATCAGTTGTGGCGGAACTCTTTGGGAGACGGATTGGGGGTGGGGGGGGGGGGGGGAAGCAAACGCGGAGGAGGAGGGGTGGGGGGGTTGATTTCCTCCCTCCGCCGTATTGTTTACTGGTAAGCTAGAATGTCTGAAAGAGCGCGGTGCCCCTCCATCGCCGGCGCCACTCTCCGATCTTGCGTGCTGAGAGCTGGACCCGACAAAAACAGTGATTAATTGATCGAGCAAGTTCGTAGCTTTCGCCGCCCCAGTCGTCTGCAGACGCCTTCATTTTCGCAGTTCGCACCCAGAAAAAAAATTGCCAAAAATTGGTGCTGCGATGAATTCACCCCGTGGTAATTAATGCATAGCATACCACTTCCGATCGCAGGAATTTGTGCCCGCGAAATAATTTTTGACGCTGGCATTTATTCCTCGCGAAATGTCGAGCTCTAAAGATCATTTGCTGTACACGTGTTTCATATGATCCAACGTATGTGTAACAAATTTCACACCTCCAGAAACACTCAGGCTGCTTTATAAGGTGAAGCATCTATTCTCTTCCTACTGGTGTTTTTTTTTGTTTTTTTTTAGGCTTTGAAGTAATAATTACAAGCTTCTAGGGAAATGTACATGCATGTCCTCAATTAAGGTAGTGTCTCGCCAGTTCTTGGTATCTATATTAGTCGAATACACAAGAGTTATACGTTCAGCGCGTGTGCTTGTCTTTCTGAGTATCTGGTGTGTGATTGTTTCCCTGCACTGTCACCGTAGAATAGGCAAAACTGAATAATGACATTGGCATATTTGCCGTGCCAAAGCCTGTCACAATTTTTTTGAACTCTGATCTCCACGAGATCACAATACCATTGTTTCTGTTGTAGTGGCGCGGCAGAGTCTATACTTGTTTTGCTCCAGTCTTTGTAAGGGGGACGCTGTAATTCGATTCTATTCGATGATGGTGTAATAGATAGCACTATACTTGCAGAGCTAGTCTTCGGTTTTTGTAGTTCCATCGAAATATATTTCAGCTTTTAAGTTACTTGTTATTTAGCATGTAAATTTCCAAGCTTATCTAGATTGAAGGCAGCAAATAACTTGCCAGCACTCATGCTACGTGTTTGAAGTATATTGCGTTAACATAATTGACCCAACCTTTGATTTTTATTTGTCAGTGCCTCAAGGGAAGCAAAAAGAAGGAGTGGATCCCCGCCCCTGCCCGTTTCGATCTGGATGAGCATCGTACCGGCGTGCGGTTGTGTGTCACTACTGCGTGGTGCGCGTTAAAGACCCCAGGCCAGCGGTTGTACCGCGCTGGCTAAATTACTCTACAGCTGAGACAGCAGACGCCCACTGAGGCAAGCTAACTTCCGACTGTATAAACATACACGCAATTTTTTCTTCCTTTTTCTTTTTTTGAGGAGTGGGATTATGTAGAGAAGCTAGTGGGTTTTTCTATGGGTACGAAGCTGTCCGAAGTAAGGTCAGAATGGAAAAAGCACCAAGTTCCGCCTGGTCCCAAACAGCCACAATAATGAACACGGAATTAAGAAGAATAGTAATACGAAGGACTTACGCAGGCAGCCACACTTTTTGAGTTCGCAATGACATTTGATTATGATCACAAATATTCCTGCTTTGCTCAAGGTCGCCTAGTTTACACAATATATTGGTGATCTTTAGCGCAGCAGGAATATTTTTATCAGAATTAAACGTCATTGTTAGCTAAACAAATGTGGCTGTCTGTGTAAGTCCTTCGTGTTTTTATTCTCTTTACTTCTGTGTTATTTATTTCATTTTTTTCTCATGATTTAGTCCTTTGTGTTTTCGTTTCTTATGTGTTCATTTTTTTTATGAGGTTTTACTTAAAGATATGATGCCCTCGTCATTTCCTAGTCCGGGTAACAGTGGTGACCTCGTCGTGTTGAAGGAGCAGTAAGGACCGTTTCATCTTGTATTGCTTCCGGCGAACAACGGTGTCTGTGTACGTGTTTGACGTGTTAATCACAAGGGATGATTTGGCGACCGAACGGAAAAACAAGGCCAGCGAGGAGCGTCTGGGGGCTTTGAACATCACACGGTGCAAGGAAGGACTTCAACGACGAGGCTAGCAAGGAAGCCCTTGTCAAAACTGCTGTGCTCGACCGGAGGGTTGAATCAGGACTGTGACTCTGTGAGTAGGAATCAACGACTTTGAAACTTTCGTATAGTTTACAACTTAATTGTTGGCTTCCGTTTGTTTTATTTTAATAGGTGTTTTTGTACTATTACATTTTTAGTCTATTTTGATATTTGTCCGTGCTATATTGCAGTTTTGTTTCTTATAATTTTTTCTTGAATGGGGGAAGTACTTGTTTAGAGTTTTGGCGCTTTTATAAATAAAACTTCTTTTGCAAACCATATTCTCGGTCTGCTCCCTCGACAACCAATCCCGCCAAAGGGCTAGCTGTTTACTTTCCGACGTCGAATGATATGTTACAATGTTTCCGAGCTAGCGATCGCCTGCATTCTATATTTGTAGCATACATATTTGTCGGAATGACAGATTCCGAACCAGAGCAATAAGGATTGGTCAGTGGCCTATTCTGTAGATATATCTACGTAAGCACACGTTTGGCAGTGTGGGATAGCAGCAAAATGTATATTATGTGGATATTCATAGAAATGCATTATATGATCCCATGCCTGGACCTGGAAAGTATGGTACCTGCCCCATGGCAATAATTTTCATGTGATGCTAGAAGGAGCATCACGTGAAAATTTCTTTATATGGGGTGGGTACCCTATCTGCCGGACCCAAACACGGGATCATATAAAGCAGTCTATATATGGTATATAAGGAATTGGGCAGATATGGGTATATAAGGAATTGGGCAGATATGGCTCTATCTATCTAGATATTGCCTAAATGTGCATATCTGGCCATATCTGCCCAATTCCTTATATACACATATCTGTATTTTTAATATATGTCCAGATATGACATTTCTGTAAGGGACGTCTCACCGTGGATCTCGACGCGAGCAGTGCATCTCCCAACTGTCGTGATGAGGTGCCCTCCGGCGGTTCATATTTGAGGTCCATCCCACGGCGTCGTGACTTTTCGAAGACAGCGGGAGAGCCTCCCACTCAAGTGTCTGCTTCGGTGTCCACGAGTGCTGATGCGTCGTGGCCGTCGATGACGACGTTTAGGTTATTGGACACCGCTGCAGGAGCGTCGTTTCGGTCTCTGGTAGCGTTCGAGTGGGGGCCCTCCGACGTTCATGGAGGATCTTGGCGTCGGTCGTCTTCGGCAACTCCACCTCCTGGGGTTGCCGCGACTAGTTTCAATGGCGTGGAGCGAGAGGCGACAAGTTTTCACGTCGGGGTCGGTGCATGGGCGAAGCTGGACGTCGTGGCGACGGCGACCGGAACCCTCAGGGGGACGCAGGCTCGGGTGACTGAGGTCGTCGCTGGTACTGGTCGATCTCCCGAGGGCGTTCACCATACAGCAGGCGCGGGTCGTTTGGGTGGAATCCGCGCAGCCCCAGTCGTCGGTATGGGCATCGGCGGTACTCATGGTCGGCTTCCCCGCAGTGGTAGCAGAGCGGGTGTCGGTCGGCCGTTCACCACACGCCGGTCTTCCTCGGCGAGGGTTGCTCCGGGAGGACGTTCTGGACTTGTCCTTCCTGGCGTCGAGGATACTGTGGCATCGGAGGGTCTCGTTGGGGTAAGGCCGTGGCCTGGCGGTTTGCTTGCGGCGGTCGTCGGGCCATGGCGGCGTAGCTCAAAGTCGGCTCCTCTGGCGTCGTCATGTTGATCAGAACCTCAGGTTGGAAGGTTCGGTGAACTTCCACCCGGACGACCTCGGCGAGCGACAGTGAGGACGGGCGATCCGCAGCGGGAAGTATCTTGCGGAGTTCTTCCCGGACTACTTCACGGACGATCTCTCGAAGGCTGTCGGCACCGCTGGTATTCAGGTCCAGAAGGGAAGCAGCGACAGTTGGGGCAGCAGGCACGCCGGCGATTCGGTGGTAGTGGCTTGCTCGGGCCGTCAGTGCCCGCTAGATGTTGGTGGCTTGCCTCACAAAAGCATCGACGGTCGTCGGGGGGTTGCGGACGAGGCCTCCGAAATTTCTGCCTTGACGCCACGCATGAGGACTCGAAGTTTCTTTTCCTCGGCGGCCTCCGGATCGGCTCGCGCACTTAGCCGCAGGACATCCGCAACAAAGCTGGTCACGCTTTCGTTGGCCAGCTTTCGTTGGTCACGCTTTCGTTGGCCAGCTTCAAACAAGGGTGCCCTGCAACCTTGTTTGAAGTAGGTCCTCTGCTCGCTGGCGGCGATGGTGGTTAAGGAACGTCCGTTTCAGTTCCGCGACGCAGGACTCCCATGTAGTGAAGGAGGCTTCGTGGTTTTCAAACCAGTGCCTCGAGGTGCCCTCCGGCGAGAAGTACAGGTTCTGGAGGCGCTGCTCATCCGTCCATCCGTTGTGGCGAGCAACACGTTCGTAATGCTGCAGCCAGTCTTCGACATCCTCGTAGGCTCCACCGTGAAAGGGCGTCGGAGTGCGGGGAGTGACGGGCAGGATGACGACGGGTGCGATGGTCATGGTCGGTATTTTCTTCCTCCGGTTCCCGGGCAAGAGACCCGATTCGGGGGCTGACCTCTTGTCCGACGGCTTCTTCGGGCTTCGGCGTCTTCGGCGAAGGGTTTACGGTCATAGGATGGTACCCATGCACCTCCACTAAAATGTCACGGATGACAATTGATGAGGCGACGAAAACTGAAATAAACTAAACGTTTAATGAGGGCGAACTTGTGCCCAAATTAATAAAAGGAAAAGGAAACAGAATAAAACAGGAGAGCGTCGCGGGCGTCGATGTCGGCGAAACCGCAGGATCGAGCGCTGGGCTGAGACTGACTCCGCTCGCTTTGCGGAAGCCCTTATGTACCCTCGTGGGTTTCTGCATCGTTCGCCGTAGAAGGTTCGGCGCGTAGAAGATTCTAACCTCGAATCAGCCAGACGGTTTTCGAATTCACCAGAACATCACACTACTGCGTCAACAAAAGTGTGTAGCCGCGGCCAGGAATCCAACCCTGGCGTTCTGCGTGGAAGGCAAGCGTGATAACCGTTAGGCCACGCGCGCGCTGCCCATTTGGGCAGCTGCGTGCGCGGCAGTATAACACTTTTTTCGCAAACCATTTTCTCGGTCTGCTCCCTCGACAACCAGTCCCGCCAAAGGGCTGTTATTTTCCGACGTCGAATGACATGCTTCCTAACTAGCGATCGCCTGCATTTTATCTTTGTAGCATACATATTTGTCGGAATTACAAATTTCGAACCAGGCCAATAAAGATTGGTCAGTGGCCTATTCTGTCGATGTATCTACGTGAACACACGTTTGGCAGTGTGGGATAGCAGTAAAATGTATATTTTGTGGATATTCATAGGAATGCATTTTATGATCCCTTGTCTGGACCTGAAAGTATGGTACCTCCCCATGGCAATAATTTTAATGTGATGGTAGAAGGAGCATCACATGAAAATTGCTTTATATGGGGTGGGTACCCTATTTTCCAGGCCCAAACACGGGATCATATAAAGCAGTCTATACATGGTATATGAGGAGTTGGGCAGATATGGCTATATCCATCCAGATACGGTCTGATTATGCATATGTGGTCGTATCTGTCAAATTCCTTATATATCCACATCTGTATTTTTATTAGAAGTCTAGATATGACATTTTTGTAAGGGACGGCCTGTAGCATCAGGTGCAGTACATCGGAAGGTGAAACAGTAGGTATGTCACCATTAAACTATTTCTATTATATTCTGGTGTTACCTGGTACGGTTTAATATACGTTAGACCCACTCCGGTAGAGCTCTACGGATTGGCCAGATACGGTTCAGATTCCGCTTCGAACAATTACGGTTGGGTTTCCGGACTGGGGATTTCATGTTCATTCTACTGTTTCTAGAAATCCGGTTTCCTTAGCGGCCCATATGACGGTTTGAAATTCCGGATTCATTTCGGTTTATTTTTAAACCGTTTTTGTGTAGGGATGGTGGTATCGCTTCAGCCAGGCTGTTTATTTTTACTGCAAACAGAGTAACGCTCAATACACCACCTTGGGGACCCCGTTTTCTTGAAGGAAATCATCAGAGTGTGAAGCCAAACCTAACCTGAAATATTCGGTTAGTAGGAAAATCTTGTATGCAACGCAGCATTCGGCCAAGATGTCATACATGTGCAAGTCCTTGACAATCCCATAATGCGAAGTACTGTCGTAAGCCTTCTCTAGGTCGAAGAATACCGACACACAGTGCTGTCGATGTACAAAAGCTTCACGTATGGAAGTTTCCAGGCGAACAGGATGATCTAAGGTTGAGCGACCCATTTTAAATCTACATTGATTTATATCTCAATTTTTTTCAGGCTCCAACAAGTGCACTAGTTGCCTATTTATCAGCCTCTCGTACGTTTTCCCGAGACAACTGGTCAGCGCAATAGGACGATAACTCGTAGGCAGTGAAGAATCTTTACCGGGTTTCAGCAAGGGAATTATATGCGCACGTTTCCAGCACTGAGGAAAAGCAGAAGCTCCCCACAAATGGTTAAAACAAGTCAAAAGATGTCCTAGGGATTCACGGGACAAGTGCCGCAACATTTCCTATTTAATCCTGTCAGGTCCAGCTGCAGATTCCTTTTTTGTTGCAAGGGCCACCTCCAGCTCACACAATGTGAAAGGCTGGTTATATTCAAGAGCATCTGATCTAGACACACCAATGGGCTGCTTTTCCACCATAGCCCTGAATTTCTGAAATTGGGCAGTGTAACTGGAAGAACTGGAAACTTCTTGAAAATAATTTGCAAGACGATTTGCCTTGCCCTTTAATGTGGGCACAGCTGAGGGTAAAAGAAGTATCCTAAAGGAAAGATAATTGAACCGAATTTTTATCATTCGGACCAACACCTCTTTTGAAGTAACAAAACTGTTTACTTTGGACACGTACTTCATCCACGTACTCCTCTTGCCTTGCCTCCTTGTCCAACGAGCCTTTGCTTTTTTTTAAAATTCGATCTTGTTCCTAGCGACAAAAAGTGCCCCAGGCCTTGTTCTGAGACCTACGTGTGGCAGTACCTTCCTTGGTCCACCAAGGCTTGCACCACTTCGGAAGATTCCCCGATGTTTGTGGAATAGAAATAGATGCTGCATTTATGATTCGGTCAGTAATGTACAAGGTTGCATTCTCAGGCGACATAGATAAAAAATCGGTAGATTCAAGTACCGCTTCCAACGAAGGGAGTGATGCCATACTCTCTAAAACCACAGGAAAATGGTCACCTTCCATGAAAAGCATGGAAGTAAGGATGGTGATGAAAGAGACAAATCTATAGAGGTGAAAGTATTATGAGATGTACTAAAAAAGTTGGATCACTTCCATTTAAAAGTCAAACGCCAGATGATAACAAAAATCGTTCAATGACCCCTCCACGGGAGTCTTGGCGGGCACTGCCCCGCATGGGGTGGTGCGCATTAAAATCTCCTAAAATTAAAAAAAGGTTGGGGAAGCTGGCTAATGAGTCGTTGAAGGTCCTGTAGATGCAGTGAAATATTTGGTGGTAGGTAGATTGAAACCAGTGTAATAAGGCGGCCAAGAAGAACACGGACTGCCACTACCTCCAGCGTGGTCGTGAGAGGAACTTGAGCACAGGCTAGACCACTCTGGACAACAACAGCCACTCCACCAGACGAGTTGCTAGATGATGCACGGTCCTCTCTGAAAACTTCATGGCGCCGTAAAACTTTGGCATGACTGTCCCTAAGATGAGTCTCCTGCAGGCATATGGCCACCCTATTGAAAATCGCTCTGATGGGACTTCAAGACTTTTTTAAAGGGTGTGAAGGGGACTTCAGGAATTTTTGAGATGCTTGAAGGGGGCACCGATATTTCCTGGTGGGTTCACTAGCCCCGTCAAAGGCTCTCCTGAAATGTCTAAAGTGCCCTTTACAATGCCTTGAAATGTCTAAAAGCCCGTCAAAACCTTTTCTAATGGGCTCGGGAAAACCTTCAGGCTTCTTGAGATGTCTGTGGGTAACGGCCTAGGTGGAGGAAACACATTTCGCAGAATTAATGAACATAGCTGCCTATTGTACGCTACGGGGGGAAAATAATTATTTGGAGAATGCCGATCGTGTGTGTGTACGATCAGATTTTTATTACTGCTCTTCTATCAAATACGAGTGGGCTCCTGGACCCGTCTGTCACTGCCCGGGTGTTCGGTCGCCAAAGAGGCCACTGAAGGCGACGGCCCCATGTAGAGAAGTGACGACCCGCGGGCCGAGTTGTGTTGGCCGAGCGGCGTTTTGAGGCGAACGCAATCCTGTACACTCGAGGCGAAATCCGTGCAACCATGTATAAAAAAAAAAGCCGAGAGCAGCGCGCGCTTTCCAGGAACTGGGACGCACGCGGGGGCGACTCCTTCCGGGAACCGGCCCCTCCACAGGGGACTGTCCCTAAAAAGCAATCCACATGCGCCTCTCTCCGCCCGGCGATGGAAAGAGGGTGCAGGGCTGCCAGGCGAGCGGTCGGGGGGAGACGGTGGTGTGTGCAAGCGGGGGTGGCCATAGCCATTTTTTCTCTGCTCGTGTGCGGTTCCGGTTATCCCACGAGCCGGGATGTTTGGAGCGGACCGATTTCCACCAGAAAGGTGAGCATGCATGGTTTTGAGGGCTCGGTTCTTGGTCTGTTTTTATCTTTGCAGTTTCTTTTTTGGTACCTCAGGTGAACCATAGTTCGCCGCAGGGCACCTTCAGCACCGCTCGAGCGCCATTGTGTTCAGCGCATTCAAGGAGATGGTGGCCGGTGTCGGCTTACTCGCTGCAAGGCCTGGCAGTCGGGGTCAGCGTCCCACCGCATGTTGTACCTGCGCACCGGGATTATGGCACTGTGGGTGTTGAGGCGGTGGATTACGGCCGCTGTCCGGACTTGTTCCTTGCGCCTCTTCGTCCGTCCGACTTCAGACCAGCGAGCGAAAAATACGCCGAAGACGCCGGCGCGATGTCATCATGGACGAAACCGTGACTGAGCTCGGGATTTCTCAACGGCAGCGGGTGCTTCTTACGAGTTCGTGGTTTTCGCTAAACGTGCTTTCTGAGACTGTGCATGTGTCCGTGAGTTGCACCTGATCGGTTTTATTAGCTGAACCACCGTACATCAGGAATATACTCAGCGGCATTCTGAGTACTTTGAAAGGTATTTTTCTTTGTGATAAAGAAGTCAATTGTCCCTGTTTGATGTGAACTCTTTCGTCTACAGCTCCATGCACCGGGTTGGAACAAGCGTTGCTTTTTATCACCTTTTGAGTTATAATATGCATGTAAAACTAAAGGTCGGCAATAAATTTTCAATAATGTTTTGAACTGCATTTTTGGCTATGGTTCACTGTTATTTGGGCGTCTAAAGGGCTGATGGGTTAAAGGGTTTGACGGGTTGAAGGGATGTGGGGCTAAATGGTTTTTCTATGGGGTATCCTAGAAAGGTTTTTCTCTAGGGTATTTTCGAAGGGTTTTGAAGGCCTGTTAGGTCCCATAATTCTTCAAGCCTGACGCGCCCTTAAGAAATATTTTCCATAGGGCACAGGTCGAAGCTCATCGAGAAAAAAATTTATGTCATCAATATCAGAAAAAAGGCCGCGACAATTCCACTGCATGATACAATACTTTGGCATCTAGAGAGGAAAAATGTATATATACAAAAAGAGATTAAAAATGAGATTTTAAGGTTTAAAATCTATTTTAACACGTGGCGTGCTCTGTTTTTAGGGGGGTCTTTCTGCCTCCAAGTGGGCTCACTGGCGACAGAAAAGGAGGACTCTGATCCTGAGAGGGGAGCATCCTCCTCGGGCCTGGCCCCACTTTCGTCCATGGGCTCGTCTGTTGCCGCCAGCAGCTGACCCTTGGAGGTCGACTGCTTCGGGGGCTCTCCGTGCTTCCTCTGGGGAGCAGAGGTGCGAGGGGGTAGGCCTCGGCCCTTAGGGGCCAAAGGGCCAGGTGGAGCAGGGGGGTCAGCCCCTGCCCTGAGGTGGATGCTGAGGAGGCAGCATCCACCTTACGATTCGAAAGCGGTGTCACTGGCACCGCTCCCGAGGACGCAGGAGACGTTGACGGGAGGCGCAGATTGTCCGTAAACGTCTGTGTTCCATTTGAAACCATTGGCCGTACCGGTCCCCTATGTACGACCTGGGCATACGAGCCTTTGGAAACAAAGGCAAAACGCTTTTTGGCATCAATGTAGGAAATGTTTTCATTAACCTTCAAGGGGAGAATTTCTTTTTCTTGCTTCCACGGGCAAGATCGAGAGTATTCTGGGTGTTTTCCTTTACAGTTAGTGCAATGAGCTTCGTTCTCACACACATCATCGACGTGCTCCTTACTAGAGCATTTGGCACAGGTCTCGCTGCCTCGACAGTTGCGCGGCCCATGGCGGAACCTTTGGCACTTAAAGCAGCGCTGAGGGTTCGGCACATAAGGCAGGACACGGCACTGAATGTAGCCTGCCTTTACATTAGTGGGTAGAGTCGTGGAGTCGAAGGTCAGAATGACATGCCTGGTTTTACGTTCTATGCCGTTGCGACGGATGGTGATCCGTCGTGCTGCAACCACTTCCTGTCCGGAGAGACCCTCAACTAGCTCTGTATCTGTCAAGTCGAGCAAGTCATCTTCAGAGATGACCCCTTGGACGGTGTTCAACTTTCTTTGAGGGGTCACACTGACCTTGTAGTCTGAGACAGAGTTCAGGGCTAAGAGTGATTAACATTGTTTCTTTGTATTTAGCTCAACAAGGAGGTCGCCTAATGCCATCTTTTTGGCGCTAAAGCTCGCACCCATGATACCTTCAAGCCCTTTGGATACTAAAAATTAAGAAAGTTTAGCCAGTGACTTTTCACCCACAGCGTGCAAAACAAGAAACTTCGAGAATTTAAAAAGATCAGGGGTCTTAGTCGGAATGTCAAGGACTTCGGTCCGGGTCCTTTTCAGGGCCCGATCAGTTGGTTTAGTTTGAGAACCCATAAAGATGGGAAGGAATTTCAGTGCCCGGGTGCACCGCCTACCACGGAGCCCAACGAGGGGGTAGATAAATGTGCCATAACAAGAATGTCTTGGCTGACACAATTACTCTATCAGTGCTGCCCGGGCACTATAACCGAGTGTGGATGCAGGGACAGGACCTGTTTCCACTCAAGGTCAGCCCTTGCCGCCTAAGACAGTGAAAAAGGAAGGAAGATAGTGCAGAAGAAAAAGAAAAAGGTGGAAGGAAAAGTGAAACCACGTTCACACGTGGTTTCTAAATGCACCTGCCTGCAGTCCTCGTGAACCGGGCTGTCCTCGCCTACCCAGAGCATTATTTTGCAGCCACTAGATGGCGCAACGTGTAGTGCCAAATTGCATTGCCGGTTAATATTTGAGTTTTTTAAATGAGGGGAGGGGCGGAGTAGAGTGGAGAGATTCGTATTATCGAGATTCTGCTGTGTTTGCCTTCCCCCTCGCACAGACACACATAGTGTCGTTTTCCAAGACGCCTCTGACTCTAAGTTACACATCTTAATTTGATTTTGGTCTGTATAAAAGCAGAAATTAATTTAGTGACAGGATGACGGTGCTGGTGGGCCTAAATCTAAATATGTATTTGCAATCTAAATTGTTGATAATGTAGTTGCAAGTAATCATAATCTCAATGTAGTGAAGCAGGTAAATTGTTCAGGAGAAGCTCTGCCCAGTACTGTTATGCACATGCTTCAGGCCCCTCCACTGTTGAGAAAATAGCGTTTCACGCTCTCTACATACAGGAGCAAAGGGACAAAGTCGCTTTTTTGGGGGCAGGACAACACTTTCATACCACTATAGCCAGACTTTTAACTCAACAAGTGCTTGATGACAGAACAGGACGACTTAATTTCATGGCTTCTTTAAACAGCGTAGCACGATACAGTCAATGCTTACTTGACATGCGAGTAGTTGCAAGAACGAGAGTTGGTAAGATTGCCAGCATCCCATGTGAATAAATACTACCTTAAAGGCGTGATTTCAAAAGGTAGGCTTCATTTATTTAGCGCAGAAAGCAGCCTGGCTGTGGCTGCATCATAAGCAACAATACACTTTAATGGTAGTGACCACAGCCCTTGTGTCACCTTACTAAAAGTACCGCAAGGAAGAGTTGACATTAGCTCTACAACTAGGCGTCGACACAAATCGTAAATCATGTTAAAGCGATTGGCTGATGGTCTGAAAATCATAAAACAACTGAAAGCGATATGCTGGTGAAGTGAAATTACGAAACATTCTGAGGGCGTGCATTGCTAAAATTTCACCCTATTAGAAACCATAGCGTACATTTTGTTTGGTCATATGCATGCTTCCTGCTGTTACTACAACAACGAAATGGGGTTGAATATTTTGACTAACATCGCGCCTTAGCATAGGAATAGATTGACGTTGTGAAAGAATATTGTACTTTATTTATACGGCATTGCACGTCATTTTGAATATGTTGTGTGGCTATCTTTTTTTTTATTAAAGCTACAGTATGTTCTAAGCGTATAAGCAAATCAAGACATTGATGTTACTTGTCTCTCTAGCCTTCAGCTTGCTCTCCTAGGTGCTGCTCTGGCTGCTCCACCTGGTGAGGCCGTGGCCTCTTCTTGGCCACCTCTCTTTGCTGTTCGGGATGGTGAGGTACGTACCTAGGCCTACAAGGCATTTTGTCTTTCGTTTTCACCTCATTGACTTATTCAGGAGAACAGAATAACGGCAGAAAAACAGGGACACAAACAGGCAGGCACACAAAAAGTCAAATACAGGTACTGACTTAAAGGTGCATTAAGGTCGTTTCTCAGTTCGTCTGTTCTTGGTGATAACTCATTCGACGGGCCCTAAGCAAGCTAAATATCCAAGAAGTATGCTCGCTCGATTCCTACTACAAAAAAATAGAAATAAAAAATAGTTAAG
This sequence comes from Ixodes scapularis, assembly GCF_016920785.2. Classification (NCBI taxonomy): domain Eukaryota; kingdom Metazoa; phylum Arthropoda; class Arachnida; order Ixodida; family Ixodidae; genus Ixodes; species Ixodes scapularis. The sequence continues at coordinate 55,483,035 of NW_024609838.1, read as the reverse complement.
TCTAGCCATAGGACGAGAATGTGAACTATCTTCGAAAAAGTATACATGTGGATGACAGTGACCTGATAGCCTTGTCCCACAAATTACAGTTTAGCAGTGCCATTAATACCAATCCAGGGGTTAGTAAGCTAGACCGCTTCGCTAGTATAGACTAGCAAAGACGACGGATTATGGACTGATGGATGGTAATGGCTATACCCTTTGTAACGGGTGGCAGCTGCTTGCGCCACCTAGGCTAACATTTCGTCATCCCTTCGTTTTTTTTTTAATTTTAATTAAATTTTGTTATAACACGACCCCACACCCTTTTTAAAGTGATGACATTGCTTATTTTTATCTGCTTTTTTATTCTTCCCTAAATCTTTTCCACCAATCTTCCAATATCTTAGTTACGGGAATTCTTTCCCTATCCATTCGTCCATCCATGTCCGGAAAACCCAATGCCCCCTCCAAATCCGTAGTTATCCCACCAAGAGGGTAGGACGAAGCACTGTGAACCTTAAAATTACATGTTTTATAGTTTCCGTTTCACGGTTGCATACGTCTCACAGAGTGTCTACTTCCTCAAATTTAGCCCTATACGCTTTCATTCGTAGCACCCCCGTTCTGAAAAGAAAGCTTCAAACAACAAAGAGATCCCCACTGGATTATCACACAGCTGTTCCTTCTGTAGCTCTTGTTTTTGTGCCATGTATATTGTTAAAGCTGATTTCCCCTGCATTCTTTCTTCCCAAAAGTTTTTCTCAGTTTCCTTACCACCTTTCCACAAATACGCTCTGATCGGCTTCATCTCGTTGAATGTATTTAGATCTCAGCTTGCGGGTTCGGTTTGTCCACTTAGTGTTTAGACTTTTCATTTATAGAAACTTGTACACTTTTGCTGCTCAACGTGTATTCTCAATTTCAGCTAGTTTTTGTTCCAATCTTACTTTACTGATAGCCTCTCTACCCTCGAAAGATGCCCAACGCATATTTCCCTGTACTCCCTCATTTGGTATATTCCCATGTGCCCCTATGCCAACCTGCCCACACTCCTTTGCTATATCTCTAAGCCTGCCTGGATTACTGACCTGATACACAATACCGCATTCCCGAATGACAGTCCTGGCACCATGACCCCCTTCTATACACCCCTAAAGACTTCATATCTATTGTAATTCCATAGTCCCCTGTGTTTCATTATAGCTGAATCTCGTTTCCCCTTTTTTAATAAAACATCTTCATGGTCGTATAGATACCGTCTTCCTTCACTTAACCATACTCCCAGATAATTGTACTTTTCTCCTTGTTCTATCAACGTGTCCTGTATCTCCAGGGGTTCCCCCTTCTCGTCGTTGAAAAGTATATTACCCGACCTGTCCCTACTAAACTTTAGTCGTAAAATGTCCCCTTCCCTCTTGCAAATCCTAATCAGTTCCGGTATTTTCGCATGACTTTCAGATACGAGTACAATGTCGTCTGCATTAGGGATGTCGCGAACCACCCTAGGTTCGATTTCGAAAGGTTTCGATATTTGCGAAGCAAACTGAGGTTCGATTTCGACAAAAAAAATCAATATTTTGTACCGACCGAGGTTCGAATTCGAAAAATTCGCCACATTCTATCTCAGTGGAGTTTCGAAATCGAAAAGTTCGAAGCTTTCACGGTTTCTAAAGATTCGGGATCGAATATTTGGAATATTTTTTTTTTACTTGAGGTTCGATACATTCGAAGATTTCGAACCTTCCTAGCTTGAAATGCGAGATATTCGGAAAATATGATTTTCTTCGGATCTGAAGTTCGAAAGATTCGATGATTTCGAAATTCCTTGGAAAAAGAAGCGAAAACTTTTAATGCTTCGAATTTTTATAGACATGAAGTTCGAACAAATCGAAGATTTCGATTTTCATTCTGCATAAAGTTCGAAAGGGTCGAAGGTTTCGATTTTTTAACACTATATTCCAAAAAACAAAAAAACATCGAAGATTTTGAGTTCCTTTCAAGTTCAAGTTTTCCAAGTTCGAAGTGCGGTTTTCAAGTAGCTCCATAGTTTAAGTTTCAAATAACGTTTTCACGACTCACTGGTTTTCCCGAAATCAAGTTTATAAAAGTTAAGGTGTGATATCTAGACTCTGCGAAGTTGTTCAGGCAATTAAATGAGACGACGAGTTTCCCGGATGTGCTGGAATATTTGCCAGTGCAGAGTGACGTGTAACCATAGATCAGTAATTGTGACAGCCAGCCCGGCGGGGGGGGGGGGGGGGTTTGGGGTTCTTTAACCTGCTTCACGCAATAGTGATCACACGAGCGCACGGTTTTACGATACTCATCCAGTTCGAAACGGCCAGGGGCGGGCAGGAGTTTGAGGCTCAAAAAAACCTTGAAGCGACTTGGCAAACCACCTCCCCACCCTTTGCACGCTGGTAGTAATCCGGTCGAGCGCCGCCCGAGCGACACTGGCGTATAGGAACTTATACTTGTAATTTCCTGGAGGTTTATTTTCTGGGACGCAGGAATCACCTCGCAAAAAGCACAGAAGCCGACACAACCCGAGGTCGAGGAGCGTTCTGCCATACAAGTGGTGTCGGAAGAGGAAAAACGGGGGCGGGGGGGGGGGGGGGGGGGGAGGGGAGGGGGAGGGGGGCTTCAGCCCTCTTTCCCCTTCTTCAAGATATTTCGGACTGTTAAAAAAAAAACAATTCCGAGAAAGAGGGCGTGGTCGAGCTTATTTTAGTCTGAAATTATGTATGCATATATATAGCTACTGTCGCTCTTCACTGCATAAAAGTCGCGTAGATGGTCATTGTTAGAAACTCGTTATCAGAAGACACTACTCGTCACATGCTTAGTGGTTCGGAAGTTCAAAGCTATGTCTTTTCGACGTAAATAACTGTGTCAATGGTTAAAAAAAACACATTATTAAATGAGGAAATAAAAAGCTGGAGAAAAAATAACTATAAAGCATTCGCCGGAAGTGTTGTATTCTAGCATATTCAGAGGCTCAGAACTTTGAAACAAGTTTCTCCTACCAGAATGTGTGCAGGCTAAAAGAAGCACGTCCTAGGAACATGAAGCAAAAAAAAAGTTTTCTTTTAATAACGTGCTGAACTTGAACTACTGTCTATGGTCTTAATTTAAATGCGATACTTAACTTAGACGAGAATAAATACCAAGTTTAGGGCATAATTGCATGTAGATACATGTTTGGACGTTTCTTCGAAACCGATTTTGAATAAGAAAATTCACATCTTAAGACGACACTTACCTAGGCTATACATTGATCATTCTTAGAAAAAGTTTAACGTCTCTACCATAAATAGCTTCGGATACAGCGCGCTTCAAATCTGGCACCAACGATAATCGTCAAAAGCCCGTCGTCCTTCGTTGCCCCTTCGGAAATTTACTTCTTTAAAACTAAGCATGCCAGAATATTGAAATAAACGGCATTTTCTTTCGTAAGGAACGCAGTATCGCATGTAAAAGTTCGAGAAATAAAATTACGAATGTACCTTACTACTTGAATTCAAATGAAACTGTCCGCCGATCTTTCGAAGTTCGACGAACGTATTTTTAGAGTAATAAGTTCGACGGTTCGAAAAGCATCGAACTTCTCATCTTAACATTTTCGAAAAATCGACTTCTCTCGAATTTTACGATATTGGAAATTCGAAAGTCGAAAAATCGAAATTTTTCGAACCGCTTGATTTGATAATTGAAACTTCGGTTCGAAAAATGTTCGTGGCATCCCTAGTCTGCATACATTAATCCTTGCAATATGTGATTTACTTTATGTCCTTCTTCCATGTAAGTCAGGTCAAAAACCGTAGGTTGCACTGTTCTAATCTTCTTTCCACTTATTGAGGTATATTTTAAAGAGCAGGGGAGACAATGGGCAACCCTGTCTAAGACCTCTTTTTATTGCTGATGGTCTTGTAGTTTCGGCTTCCCATGTTATAACCACCCTATTCTCCGTATAAACCCGTTCTAGAAAGGTAACCTGGATCACTCTAGCCCCTATCCCTTCAATTGGTTCCAGAGTTTTCCGTGATTCACATTGTCATAATCCCCTTTGATGTCTAAAAATGCTACCCATAATGGCCTTCGACCTCTCATTGCTATCTCTACGCACTAAGTGATTATGAATAAATTATCATCTAGTCGTCTATCTTTCCTGAAACTATATTGAAGCTCCCCCAGAATCTGCTTTCTCTCTGCCCATTCTTCCAGTCTTCTTTTTGCAATTTGCATAGCTAGTCTGTATATTACTGAAGTTGCTGTAATTGGTCGGTATGATTTGATAATGTCTTTTTCTCTCTTGCCCTTATATAATATTCACATCCTGCTCAATTTCCAGTCACTGGGTACCTCCCTCCCATAAGTATCTCGTCAATCACCTGCCTTAGTTTCAATTCGCATATTTTGCCTAAAACTTTTGTCAATCTCATTCGTATGGCGTCTGGACCTGTCGCACTTCCAGCCGGAACCTTTCCTTCTCTTTTTTTCCCATTCCCCAGTGGTCCTTTTCTCTTCTTCACTATGATCCTCCACTTGTGTTGGGTAGACGCTACCATTCCCTTCCAACCTGATCTGTTTCTAACTCCTTAAATGCTGCTTCGATTCTATGTCTAATATTTTCTCTTGCCTCTTCCCCCTCTACTTTTGTCCCTTCCTGTGCTGTTAGTGTCTGCTGGTACTCCTCGGTCATTTTCTCTGTGCACTGATGTGTTCCCAGAACCTTTTGGCCGCATTCCTATCCTTCTGGTTCATCTCTATCATCCACTGGACCCCTGCTCCTCCAATTTTCGCCTGTAATAATGCTGATGCCTCCCGCTTTCTTTCCTGAAATTCTCCCCATTTTGACGCTACTTCGGCTAGTGTGGCACCCTTCTTTTTTGCCCATCTGTGTTCTTTACATGCCGCTTGGCGTCTTGATATTGCTGCCTTAACCTTTTTATCCCACCGCCTTTTCGGCTTGCGTTTATGTTTTCTTCTTCCTTGTTTGATACGATATTTCTCTAACTCTCTTTTGAAAACAATTAGTCTTCATGTGCCCATTCTCTTTCAGGTTGCTTGGATACAATGTTCTCGATCCGCTTAGATGCCTCCTGTAACTGTTCATCATTTAGGTCATTTCTACCCTCTTGTTTTCGATTTTGCATTTCTGGTTTTATTGCGCCAAATATGATCTTGATTCCCTTATGGTTGCCCCCTTCCTACCCAGCCCTTAGGCCACCACACCTCCTAATCTGTTGCCTATCATAAGCGACATTAAACTGTAGTCAATAGTCGAGCACGAGTTCTTTCTTTCCCGTGCTATTTTAGAGCGCAGCTCTTAGGGGCCCGTTTCCGGCTTGAGTGGCGTCGCCGTCGCCGTCGCCGTCGCCGTCGGCGTAACCGCGCGGTGCATCATGGGAAATGTCCCATAATGCACCGCGCGAGCCCCCCACCGGGGTCACGTGACCTCGTGGGGGGTCACGTGACCCCCCGAAGTCACGTGACTCCCCTGAGGTCACGTGACCCCCTCCTCGAGGTCACGTGACCCCCCGAGGTCACGTGACCCCCGCCGATGTCGCGTGACCCCCGATGACGTCATCGTCACTGATGACGTCACCGGCATCCACATCGTCATCATCATCACTGATGACGTCATCGGCATCCACATCGTCATTGTCATCACTGATGACGTCACCGGCATCCACATCGTCATCGTCATCATCACTGATGACGTCACCGGCATCCGCATCGTCATCGTCATCATCACTGATGACGTCACCGGCATCCAACGTCATCATCACTGATGACGTCACCGGCATCCACATCGTCATCGTCATCATCACTGATGACGTCACCGGCATCCACATCATCATCGTCATCATCACTGATGACGTCACCGGCATCCATATTGTCATCGTCATCATCACTGATGACGTCACCGGCATCCACATCGTCATCGTCATCATCACTGATGACGTCACCGGCATCCACATCGTCATCGTCATCATCACTGGTGACGTCACCGGCATCCACATCGTCATCGTCATCATCACTGATGACGTCACCGGCATCCACATCGTCATCGTCATCATCACTGATGTCACCGGCATCCACATCGTCATCGTCATCATCACTGATCACGTCACCGGCATCCGCATCGTCATCGTCATCATCACTGATGACGTTACCGACATCCGCATCGTCATCGTCATCGTCATCATCACTGATGACGTCATCAGTGACGTCACTGATGTCGTCACCGGCATCCGCATCGTCATCGTCATCATCACTGATGACGTCATCAGCGATGTCACTGATGACGTCACCGACAATCGCATCGTCATCGTCATCATCACTGGTGAAGTCATCAGTGACGTCACTAATGACGTCATCGGTACCCGCATCGTCATCGTCACTGATGACGTCATCAGTGACGTCAGTGATGACATCATCGGCATTGGGGGTCACGGGACCCCCAAGGTCACGTGACCCCCCCCCCCTGGTTAGTTTAACCCCCCCCCCCAGTGCCCTTCCCTCCTCCTCCTCAAGAGCTGCGCTCCAATTCGGCGTTACAGGGAGTTGTAAGCGGCTTTCATTTTTTCTATCACATTTCACCTGAGCGTTAACCAATACCAGATCAAAAGCTTCGCAGAACACCTCTAACGTTGTGCCCAGTCTTGGGTAAGTTACCTTTAAAAAGTAATTCCTTACAGTTACAGTTACTTTCAGAAAAAAGTAGCGTTACCGTTACAGTTACCGCAAAAAGAATAACTCATTCCAGTGACAGTTACTTTTAAAAAGTAACGACGTCACTTTCAGTTACTTTTCTATAACAAAAGAAATTAGAAAAAACTAGAAACGCCCCTTACAACGTTTTTTTGCTTGAAATTAAAAAAGTACGGTTTTTACTTCTTATTGTAACTCAGCAGCAGTTGCTTCTCGAATTTAGTGTTTGGAAAGCTCCCACGCCAGTGTAGTGACGCAAATCAAAATACGAAAAATGCGCAGTGCGGAGTAGTGGAGCTTATACAAATACCAGACATGCGCAATGCCCTCCACGTGTATTGTTGGTTCACGGTTGAGTCACCCGATTAAAAAGCGTTTGCAGAGAGAAAAGGGAAACCACCACATAGATAGTTCTAGACACTAAGATGTAAGTGTTCAGTCATAAAGTACAAGCGTGTGCATAAAGATAACTAGATATTTTTCATAAAATCTACACGTGGTTATATTCGGGTTGTGACTCGCGCAAAAGAACGTATTCACAACTTTGTGCAAGGCCAACTTGAGAGTCGAAATGTCGGAGTAGACGATTTGGAAAGAGCAAGGAATGACTAAATTGCACTGGTTCAGTGATATATTATTCCTAAAACACTGGAAAGTAACGACAAAAGTAACATCCTTATTTTCATCATTACCTCAAAAAAGTAATAGAACAACAGTTACCCAAGTAACATTGATATGTTGTAGATATGTTGCGAGAATGTTCCGAATGTTGTGGGAGTGTTGGTAGATTTTGCGCAACAGTCCCCAATATGTTTCTCAAACAACAGTGATGGGCACGACAAACACGCAACGTTACGCAACTGTTTCGACCGCCATGCTGCCTGGGGAACTGTTTATTAAAAGTCAGAAAAGGCTGAAGGTACAACGTTTGCTAGGTGGCATAATTTAAATGTTGAGCAACTGCAGCGCGCAACATGTTGCTTAAGCAACGTGGTATCAGTGTAGTACAGACCCGAAAATCGCAACGTTGTTTATTGAACTGTTTCCAATCTGTTTCTGACGCAACATTGATTGGCACGATAAAGGCGCTGCGTTAGGCTACTGTTTCGAATTCCATGCTGCCTAGGAAACCGTGTGCTAAAAGTCGTAAAAAGGTTAAAGGTACAACGTTTGCAAGGCGGCATAATTTAAATGCTGCGCAACTGCAGCAGGCAACATGTTGCCTAAGCAACGTGGTATCAGTGTAGTACAGACGCGAAAATCGCAACGTTGTTTATTGAACTGTTTCCAATCTGTTTCTGACGCAACATTGATTGGCACGATAAAGGCGCAGCGTTAGGCTACTGTTTCGAATTCCATGCTGCCTAGGAAACCGTGTGCTAAAAGTCGTAAAAAGGTTAAAGGTACAACGTTTGCAAGGCGGCATAATTTAAATGCTGCGCAACTGCAGCAGGCAACATGTTGCCTAAGCAACGTGGTATCAGTGTAGTACAGACCCGAAAATCGCAACGTTGTTTATTGAACTGTTTCCAATCTGTTTCTGACGCAACATTGATTGGCACGATAAAGGCGCAGCGTTAGGCTACTGTTTCGAATTCCATGCTGCCTAGGAAACCGTGTGCTAAAAGTCGTAAAAAGGTTAAAGGTACAACGTTTGCAAGGCGGCATAATTTAAATGCTGCGCAACTGCAGCAGGCAACATGTTGCCTAAGCAACGTGGTATAAGTGTAGTACAGACGCGAAAATCGCAACGTTGTTTATTGAACTGTTTCCAATCTGTTTCTGACGCAACATTGATTGGCACGATAAAGGCGCAGCGTTAGGCTACTGTTTCGAATTCCATGCTGCCTAGGAAACCGTGTGCTAAAAGTCGTAAAAAGGTTAAAGGTACAACGTTTGCAAGGCGGCATAATTTAAATGCTGCGCAACTGCAGCAGGCAACATGTTGCCTAAGCAACGTGGTATCAGTGTAGTACAGACGCGAAAATCGCAACGTTGTTTATTGAACTGTTTCCAATCTGTTTCTGACGCAACATTGATTGGCACGATAAAGGCGCAGCGTTAGGCTACTGTTTCGAATTCCATGCTGCCTAGGAAACCGTGTGCTAAAAGTCGTAAAAAGGTTAAAGGTACAACGTTTGCAAGGCGGCATAATTTAAATGCTGCGCAACTGCAGCAGGCAACATGTTGCCTAAGCAACGTGGTATAAGTGTAGTACAGACCCGAAAATCGCAACGTTGTTTATTGAACTGTTTCCAATCTGTTTCTGACGCAACATTGATTGGCACGATAAAGGCGCAGCGTTAGGCTACTGTTTCGAATTCCATGCTGCCTAGGAAACCGTGTGCTAAAAGTCGTAAAAAGGTTAAAGGTACAACGTTTGCAAGGCGGCATAATTTAAATGCTGCGCAACTGCAGCAGGCAACATGTTGCCTAAGCAACGTGGTATCAGTGTAGTACAGACGCGAAAATCGCAACGTTGTTTATTGAACTGTTTCCAATCTGTTTCTGACGCAACATTGATTGGCACGATAAAGGCGCAGCGTTAGGCTACTGTTTCGAATTCCATGCTGCCTAGGAAACCGTGTGCTAAAAGTCGTAAAAAGGTTAAAGGTACAACGTTTGCAAGGCGGCATAATTTAAATGCTGCGCAACTGCAGCAGGCAACATGTTGCCTAAGCAACGTGGTATCAGTGTAGTACAGACCCGAAAATCGCAACGTTGTTTATTGAACTGTTTCCAATCTGTTTCTGACGCAACATTGATTGGCACGATAAAGGCGCAGCGTTAGGCTACTGTTTCGAATTCCATGCTGCCTAGGAAACCGTGTGCTAAAAGTCGTAAAAAGGTTAAAGGTACAACGTTTGCAAGGCGGCATAATTTAAATGCTGCGCAACTGCAGCAGGCAACATGTTGCCTAAGCAACGTGGTATAAGTGTAGTACAGACGCGAAAATCGCAACGTTGTTTATTGAACTGTTTCCAATCTGTTTCTGACGCAACATTGATTGGCACGATAAAGGCGCAGCGTTAGGCTACTGTTTCGAATTCCATGCTGCCTAGGAAACCGTGTGCTAAAAGTCGTAAAAAGGTTAAAGGTACAACGTTTGCAAGGCGGCATAATTTAAATGCTGCGCAACTGCAGCAGGAGACATGTTGCTTAAGCAACGTGGTATAAGTGTAGTACAGACGTGAAAATAGCAACGTTGTGTAGTGAACTGTTTCCAATCTGTTTCTGACGCAACATTGATTGGCACGATAAAGGCGCAGCGTTAGGCTACTGTTTCGAATCCTATGCTGCCTAGGAAACCGTGTGCTAAAAGTCGTAAAAAGGTTAAAGGTACAACGTTTGCAAGGCGGCATAATTTAAATGCTGCGCAACTGCAGCAGGCGACATGTTGCTTAAGCAACGTGGTATCAGTGTAGTACAGACCCGAAAATCGCAACGTTGTTTATTGAACTGTTTCCAATCTGTTTCTGACGCAACATTGATTGGCACGATAAAGGCGCTGCGTTAGGCTACTGTTTCGAATTCCATGCTGCCTAGGAAACCGTGTGCTAAAAGTCGTAAAAAGGTTAAAGGTACAACGTTTGCAAGGCGGCATAATTTAAATGCTGCGCAACTGCAGCAGGCAACATGTTGCTTAAGCAACGTGGTATCAGTGTAGTACAGACGCGAAAATCGCAACGTTGTTTATTGAACTGTTTCCAATCTGTTTCTGACGCAACATTGATTGGCACGATAAAGGCACAGCGTTAGGCTACTGTTTCGAATTCCACGCTGCCTAGGAAACCGTGTGCTAAAACTCGGAAAAAGGTTGAAGGTACAACGTTTGCTAGGCGGCGTAATCTAAACGTTGCGCAACTGCAGCGCACGACATGTTTCTTAGGCAACGTGGTATTACTGTAGTAAAGACGCAAACATCGCAACGTTGTGTAGTGAACTGTTTCCAATCTGTTTCTGACGCAACATTGATCGGCACAACAAGGGCACGGCGTTAGGCTACTGTTTCGAATTCCATGCTGCCTAGGAAACCGTGCGCTAAAAGTCGGAAAAAGGTTGAAGGTACAATATTTGCTAGACGGCATAATTTAAATTTCGCGCAACTGCAGCGCGCGACATGTTGCTTAAGCAACGTGGTATCAGTGTAGTACAGACGTGAAAATCGCAACGTCGTGTATTGAACTGATACCAATCTGTTTCTGACGCAACATTGATTGGCACGACAAAGGCACAGCGTTAGGCTACTGTTTCGAATTCCATGCTTGCTAGGAAACCGTGTGCTAAAAGTCAGAAAAAGGTTGAAAGTACAACGTTTTCTAGGCAGCGTAATTTAAAGAAAGAAAGAAATGATGCGCAGCTGCAGCGCACGACATGGTTCTTATGCAACGTGGTACTTATGTAGTACAGACCCAAACATCGCAACGTTGTGTAGTGAACTGTCTCCAATTTGTTTCTGATGCAGCTTTGATCGACACGACAAAGACACAGCTTAACTCCGCTCCTTCACACTGGCGTTCGAAACGCAAATGGTTAGCGGATCCGCCCGTTTTTTTCAACGGATCGCGAGCAATTGCACCGAATCTTTAAGCAAAGGCGTCCGCAAACGCGACTGAACCGCCGGTTTGAATGGGAAACCACTGCTTCGAGCTCCATGTTGCCTAGGAAACTGTGTACCAACCTTACTATAGAACCACTCTGTTAGGATGCGATGCACCCGGGTCGGGACGCGCTACCTGAAATCACCGCTGAGACAAGGTTGTATAAAAACAATAATAATTGTGCTGCAAAACCTTGAAGCTAAAGATATTAGAAAAGATCACGCGCACGTCATTTGGTACTAAACTTTAATATAATTTACAAGAAAAAATACTTTCTGTGTGTGTTCTTACGCAAAAACAAGCTTTCTGTATGCTGAAGGTGACCACAGTAAAAAAAAGAAAAAAAGCTTAAGGGTTGCGCTATTGTCGTATTTATCACGGTCTCTATGGACGCCAGGGGCCCAGGTTTCAGCGGTGAGTTTCCCATCTGAGTGTTCTTGCAACGTTGCCGTGTAGTAAAATTCGGAAAATGGCTGAAGGTACAACGCTCGCTAGTCCATTCGCTACCAAAGCTGGCGCATCCCCGGTCGCGCCTTCAGAGACCCAATTGCCAAAGCCGGCGAGTCGCCGGGCTGTACACATTTGTGGTTTCAAATTTAACTTGTGGATGGCGCGCTATAACTACTTACACTTGCAGAGTTTGGATATATTACCACCGCACGGGTAATTTATCTTTTCTGCTAAGTCGTGCACGTTTACCATTGCGACATGGGGGAGAACGCCACAGCGGAAAATATCCCGAGATCTATCAACCCACGGCCGCAGATCACAACAGAAGATTGGCCGTTGTATTCAATGTTCAATCAAGTATTCACATGTCCAACAAACTTTCACCATGTCGAATACGCTGTCACTCATCTCCGACGCCATACTTGCCAGCGAATTGCAATGTCGCAACCGGTTTGCAGTCCGCGCCGCACCCGGGTTTGAAAGCATTTAAGAGAAAGGGCACTGCAGCATTACCAGAATGTACTGTTCGAGACTAAGCTGAAGTGATGATGATGATAGCGTTTATTCCACTTGCGAACGTGGGTTAAGTCTGCCATAGTATGAAGCGGCTTCTCTCTCCGCTTGAGACTCTATAAGACACGCGAGATGGACCATTTGGTCACTGCAGGACAACTGGAAATTTGATAATGGTCACACGAACTCAAGCTTGCAAGATGTTGATTCACATCAACCCAGATATCACATCCGTAATAAATATTTTGAGAACGTGTTTCTGCGTAAATTTTTAGTCGCCAGTTGGAAGAGCCACCATCTTTTGAAGGTTGTTTCATAAGGAGCTATCTTTCGGAGAAAATAATTTTGACGCCTCACGGCAGAGACATAGTCACCTTCCGTTTTTAATAACTGGTTGATAATGATGAACAGAGCTAGCAGGCTCCGATTCTGGTGTGCCAGCAAAGGTGGAAAACAGAAGGAGAGGGAGCGAAATTCGCAAAGCTCGGGGCACTCGCATGCAGACAAAACCAAGCACCACCGGCCGCGCGTTATCAGCGTTGCCAGATTTCTGAATTCTCAACACACGATGTAAATGTTGACGCAAACACTACACAATAAAAATTAAATGAAAGAGTAAGTAAATAGAATGGGTTTGTTTGCCAGAAGAAAAAATGTTTTTAATTTTTCCATGGAAATTAAAAATTCTTTTGAACACTTTGAAATGTGCTGAATACGAAACAGTGTACCGCGCAGGATCACGTGACAGTTCGACCGACCCTCATTGGGCGAGAGCCGCTTCGACGCCTCGGCGCGCGCGTCTTGTTCTGGGTCGGCTAGAAACCTTGGCTAGAAACCAACGCTCCTGCGAAAACGCGCGCCCGCGCGCAGGAAATGACGTCAGTTTGACGCCGACGCGCCTGAATCCCGAGCAAAAACGCGCATCGGTCTGCGCTTCAGTCGATTTTGGCAACTGGCCGAGTTGCAAAGTTTCCCGGATCGGAAACATTTAGACAAATCTTCGCCGTAATATTTGACATAAGTTCTTCTTAGGAGTTACAGAAGAGGACTGCATTGTTTTTTCGAAACCAAAAATGAAGCCGAGTTACCCTTTCGGAAATTGCCCCTCGCGCCCTTCCTCTTCTCACCCTATCCCAAGAGTCACGTCACTTCAGGAGCTTCTTTTGTGTCGGCTTTTGTTGTACAGACAATAATCAAAAGCGCAGAATGAGCGGCTAACTGCGAGCGCGACAACGACCTTGACACTTCCAGGTGTCTTCCCCTCATTGTCGTGGGCACGCTCAATCCGCGAGACTGAGGACGGCAGCGCGGCCCAACGCAGGCCCGAGGCCGCTCGGTCGGTGGAGAACGAGGGGCCGCGGTGTGCTGGGGTCGTTGCAGCAGCCGCCCTCTGGCATCGCACGGTTGCTGGAACTATTCCCGTGTCTGCACAAGGATTGGCTTGCGCATTAAGGGGTTCAGGTCGTCGATAATACATTTCTTTCCGAGACATATAAATCAGGTGGCTTTCCCTAATCTCGCCATTACTGTTCGAATCACAGATCTCCCTCATAGGTTGTTTATCCCATTTTGAATTATATTTGCGAATTTATTCGTCCTTACCTCTGCTCGATGTTTGTTTTATAACTTGATAAAGACCTTTAAATATTGGCGCGGGCTTCCGCGATCAACGCTTTACCGAATTTATCAAATATAGGACATGACTGGCGTCAGGAAGGTGGAAGAAGCAAGCCGCAATTTTGGCTTCTAATAAAGACAGTGCAGTCGCGAAATACGTCTTTGCTTCAACTGTATCCACAACGCCCCATCGTTTGCACGATCATAATTTCTCAGTGACATAGGTGTATACCACATTTTACTCATAGTTACTGTAGATGTGGCCCCACAAGCTTTCCCGTTATGAGTGAGTCAACTTTCGAATGACCGGTGGCCCTCCTAGGTAAGAATAAATATTATCATCTTCCCACAACAACCACACGTTTCTCTCTCCCCCTCCCCCCTTTCCCGAATAGGGGAGATATCAGGCCACTTCAGGAAGCTGCCTGCACCCAGGGTTTTCGGCTAGTCATTCTCAGCACATTCGAACTTGGAAGTAAAAACATCGCATGAACGTCGCCCAATTATTTGCAACCTAGATAATATGGCTCTACTGTTAGGACCCAATCAATTTCATCATCAATCATCATATGTTATGATTTCATGGTGAAAGTATGTTCGTCGTGATGCCACAAAAGTGGTCGATTCAAATTTCAAAGGGAGAAACAGGTCCTCGTATTTATTTTGCGGACTGTGACGCTCCAGTGCGTAAGGTCAAAGCACCCGAGGCAGTGCGTAATACTTTACAAACTGTCATTGACGATGAAACATTTGTGGGAAGTGCGTAAAATTATTTACACCATATATTGTAGCACTCTAAACAAAGGCATACCTACCCGCAAAAATGTCGCAATTGTCGCAAACAACAACACATATTAGCTTGCAAAAATTATTGCCTTGCCCCCTCCCCCCCCCCCCCCCCCCCTCCCGCCGTTCTCTCTCTCTCTTCATTATTTTCCCCGCGAAACTACAAAGATCAGCGGCCCAGCAACGAATATCTACCAAAACCTCGCTTCTTGGAGAAAGGACTCGGTATAGGGTAGTGAATCTGTCAAGGGGTTTCTAGAAATAATAGGGACTGTTGAATTTAGCCTTTTGCATAAATCATGCCCGGGATATTTCCATTTTTCTTCCACGCGATTAGAAGGCGAAGCAGTGGGGGAATTCATGCGCACTAACATGCTCCTTCTAAGAGAGAGTGCCAGATTTATAGTGCATGTCAATTAACATGTAAATAGTTTAATCACTGTACACAAAAATTCTCGGCCTGGAAGATCATATGGGAGCATGTCGGAAAGCAGCTTGCTGGAAATAGAAGTCTCTATTGAATTGCACTGGTGTGAAAAATTATTACATATGTTTGTCTTATTTCTGTGCGAAAATAACAACAGCGTTTAAAAACCGAACATTGTGAGATTTGAGGAGCGCCGAAAGGACATAAAAAACCGGGACAACCTTAACAATACGAGGCGCCTTGCGGCACTCAGCCTGTCCTGGTTTCCTGTTCTTCCGGAGCCTTTCAAAAGTGGATGAAAAATTATGAACCGACTGACCCGACTTACCACATTAGAGCAGTTCATTTTTATTACGACAGGCTCTCTTCGAACGTCCTGCATAGTTCAGCTTGTGCTGGTTCGTTTTTATTTTCGGTTCCTTTCATAAAGTGAGTTCTAAGCCACTGGACCAATCTACCACATTCATAATTCGCGGAAGCAAAGAAGTGGAAATGCGACAAAAGGAAAGATTCACCCGCGTTATTTGAGGCCTATAGAAAAGCGGACCGGATAGAAGGGGGCCAAAATCTTTTACAAGAAACACACAATCTTCTCCACAGTTTTGTCTAACAATTTGGTATGAAGGTGTACTTGGACGCCTGCATGATTTGTTTAGGAAATAAAGCGAAACTTTGCACCGAATCATTGTACGTGTACGCCACCACCATTCGATGATTATCATGTTTTCGACTCCATATCTCGGATCCTTTTGACACCGGAAATGTCTCCCATCAGTGCTGTCCTCGTTACTGAAAATTGGAAGCGTACATTTCGTCGAACTTCATTTCATCGAAAGCCGTTTCATCGAATGAACGGGCATTTCATCGAACGCCGTTTTATCTAACGCCGTTTCAACGAATCGCTAAGCGCCGTTTCATCCAATTTATCTGTTATGGCTCTGTACCGAGTTTTGGGGCATAACAGTGCACTATAGGTGTTTCACTTTGCATTTGTTAAGACTAAGGTAGTCACTTGTAAAATTGTTTTGAAGTTGGTGTCAAATTACTAAAAATAAAACTATTGCCATAAAAATAAATAAAAAACAATTGGTATGCGACTTACTGAAAAGCTTTACTCATGTACATACACGACTGAAACCACGACACTGCAAATAAAGGACAGACACTTAAAACACTTTTAAATGTCTGTGCTTTCCGTTTTTGTCTCATTTTTAATTGTTTCATGTGACATAGAGAGGGGTCATTTTTTCAATGCGGCTTTCTTTTTGAAGCAGGATATGTTCACAATGGAACTTATCTTGTCACAGCACACAGTGATATAAAAACAGAAGCAAAAGAAGAAGAAAAAATCTGAGACAATTAAATGAAGTTGAGCAGAAAAATTAAAGTAAATTCCAAAATATTACAGACTGTAACTTTGTTCGATGAAAAGGCGTTCGATGAAACGGCTTTTATGAAACGCCGTTCGAGGAAACGGCGTTCGATGAAAGGGTGTCCGATGAAACGGCTTCGATGAAACGGCATTCGATGAAACGGCATTCGATGAAATGTCCGGACGCAGAAAACGAAATAGGGTTACTTTTTAGCTTGGAAAAAGCTAACGCGTCACAAAGCTCCGTTTCAGTTTTGTAAATGTAACGAATTACCAGTGTCTTGCCATGACTAACGGACGTTACTTTTACGTTAGTTTGTCGTTACTTTGTGTTTCACTGTTAGTATATGACAGCTGTTAGTGTATGACTCTAGAGTCTCAACCACAAACGTGCCTATAAGATTGTCAAACACTTCTTGAGAAACGGGACTTTGATGCGTACGGTCGATCTTCCTCTGCTTCCTAAGGGGTGTGTTTGGAAAGTGAGTTGTAGCTTCGGTCTTTCGTTTCTCTGAAATTACCGCGAACCCTGTCAGCTTCTGCGAATAGAGAGACTGGCGGAAAAGAAAAACAATTAGGACTCACCGCTGTTAATTTCTAGTTATCAGTCGTGAAAAACAACAAAAGATTAACTAAATAAAGTGACCACGAAGTAGTATACAAAAAACTGTATAAATAAACCGCAACCTTAAACATATACCACATAGGCGTGTTTATATATAACTTCTATGATTCATTTAGTTTCCTTCTGAATTACACAAGCAACGAAACTAAGGTGTTTTCGAAGGCTTTTTCGCTAGGTTACATTAATGAGCATCGTGAGATATAGCTAGAAAACTGCGACTAACAAAACGATCTCGAAAGAAAGGTGCGTTCTTTTGGCTAAGAAGGCTTAACGACGACATTTTAACTGAAAAAGGTGAGTGACATTGAAGAATAACTCTTAATGTGCTTTTTCAAATTAAAGTTCGACGTCCTGGATGAGCTCAGCAGCTTGAGGTTCGGCATACAGAGCAGACATTTAAACAGCAAATTGTCTGACTTCGTTTCGCCCAGTTTAAACGTAGCACTTAAGGCTGAACTTCATGCGACGAATATACAGCGAAAAATCGACGAATTTAGCCCGGCGGCTTCTGCTCTGCGCGTGGCATCAGCACAGTTGCTGCTACGTCACGTGCCAAGGGAGCGTGCCGTCGTGCGGCGTTCGTCAGTTATTCGTTGCCATCTTGCACGAAAAGTGAGTGGGAGATGGCAGTAAAAAGGGCTATTATAACAAGCGTTGCTAAACGGCCTTGTGGGTTAGAGGCAGGAGTTGCATGACAAAGGCAAGTGTACACTACACGGACTGCTCACAAACAGCATACCTTATAGCCACACCGGTTTTAGTCACAGTCCGGTTTTGGCTACACAAGCAACGAAAATAGGACACCGATCGCTTAAGATAACCCATAATAATAACCAAATAAGATTATTGGTGATTATAAACGAAGTATAGCGCCGGCCATACTTTGGTTAATATTCCATGCGTACTCGTAGTATGTTTACCTGTATATATGATTAAAAAAGGTGGCGAGCGTTTGTAAGCTCTTTAGTTTTACCCTAAGTTTGTCTTTCGTGTCCAAAAACTTCTTTTTTTTCATTTTTTTTTTACGCCGGTAGCGGCAAAGTAAAGGCGAAGCAGACGAAAGCCATCACTATTACTGCTAAGAATGTGTCTCTTTAGAGAAATGGTATAGTAGCCTTGACACGCAACCAGGAACTGCGAGAAGGATTACGCGGGCGCAGCGTCCAGCACAATTCGATCGTTGAATGCCAGGGAGTTGGGGGCTAACTCCGATACTAAGAAGGTGCCGCCCGCGATGGTTATGCGGTCTTTTGTCTAATTTTCGGGGCGCTATAGGCGAAAGGATTACCAGAGGATTTAGTGGGAGGCGATCTTCTGAACCGGAGTCGTTACCCAGCGAGCGACCGCGCCTTTGTACCCCCGCGGCAGGGATTCTAAAAGATGGCGACATCTTTCAGGTGACGGACGCCTTTCAATCCTGCGATAACCTTGCCGCTTATTTTGGTTTAAAGCGTGGGAACGTCAATGCTCTCAAATTTAGAGTTGATCCTTTCTGTTTTTGACAAAAGAGAATATATTTATTTTGAAGAGAAAGTCTTGACCAGCTGGAGTAGCTAGGGACGATTCAGCAGAATCCTTCCAGCGGCGGCAGACTGTTGCCTTCTGAGTGGATGTCTCTTTCCAGCGAGACGGCTGCTCCTTCAAGGCATGGCGACGGTGGCCTTAGTAGCTTCGATACAAAGACTGCACCAAGGACGCTCAAGAATTCGACAAAGTGATAATCACGCGCCTTTTGGTCCCGGTTGTGGGAACGTTGAAAGTGTCTTCCGAGGGATTTTGAAATATTTTTTGAAGTGTGCCGAATAAAAATTAATTTGCTTTCGAACCACCAGGCTGCCATTTTTAATCAGAAGTGACGAGTAATGGGTAACGTAATTTGATAGCAGATACCGTAAAACCTTAACGACATTACTTTACTCGTTACATATTCGGTATTCTAACGAGTACGATAGTACGTTACTAAAGGAACTAACGCGTTACCAGTAACGTTGTTACTTGTAACGCGTTAGTTCCAACACTGTGACCCAGGAAGAAAGAAAAGAAATTGATGTTGAATGCGAGCTTGCTCGAGTAACTTTTATCTGTTCGGATATTCCCCTGTAAAATACAGTCCGCACCGCCTGGGAAGAACGTAAGTGGGCGAACCAGACGCCTCTGGGTTTTGCGTCACGCCTGCATTTCAAGGGTCAGACTTACCGCTCATTTACACTGGAAGCGGATCCGCGTT
This sequence comes from Ixodes scapularis, assembly GCF_016920785.2. NCBI lineage: Eukaryota > Metazoa > Arthropoda > Arachnida > Ixodida > Ixodidae > Ixodes > Ixodes scapularis. The sequence goes on along the minus strand of NW_024609838.1, from coordinate 55,463,718 downwards.
CGCAAGGCGGTTGCGAACGCGGTTCTAAAAAGATCCAGTAAATTGCACGCGCATTCAATGTCATCGAGTGCAATTGTACTGGATCTTTATACAACCGCGTTCGCAACCGCTTTGCGAACGCGGATCCGCTTCCAGTGTGAATGAGCGGTTACTGGTTCCCGACAACAGCACGATAGACTGCTCCGCCCAGGTATTTGGCTGTTTATTGATACGGAGAAGAAGGGGAAGAGCGCGACGGCTCGCGGCCATAGTGGGTTCTGGCTCACGCTCTGGCGGGCACTCAGATTAAAAACCCGCCGCTGAAAACCACCCTGTGCACGGAGTCTAAAACACAATAATCATCAAATGGGAGTGCACGTAGACGTATAATTAACCGATACAACGTTTCGCTTGATTCCTAAACGAATAATGCCGGAGTCCAAGTATACCTTCATATCAAATTGTTAGACAGAACTGTTGGGAAGATTGTGTGTTTCTTGAAAAAAGATTTCGGCCCTCCCATTCGGTCCGCTTTTCTATAGGCCTCAAATAACGCGGACGAATCTTTCCTTTTGTCGCATTTCCATTTCGCTGCTTCCGCAAATTATGAATGCGGTAGATTGGTCCAGTGGCTTAGAGCTCACTTTTTGAATGGAACCGAAAATGAAAACGGACCAATACAAGCTGAACTATGCAAGACACTTGAACAAAGCCTATCGTAATGAAAATGAACTCCTCTAATGTGGAAAGTCGGGTCAGACAGTTTATAATTTTTCATACTCTTTTGAAAGGCTCCTGAAAAACAAGTACCAGGACAAGCTGAGTCCCGGTTTTTTTGTGTCCTTTCAGCGCTCCACTAAACGCACATTGTTCGGTTTCTAAACGCTGTTTTTATTTTGGCACAGAAATAAGACAAAAATACGCAATACACTTTCGCACCAGGGCAATGGAATATAGACTTCTATTTCCAGCAATCTGCTCTCTGCCATGCTTCCATCATGACACGGGATCTGCCGGCGGCTTTGTGATTGATTTGGCGTTTGGGGGGCTCCTCGCGATGTGAGCTCACTTTTTGAATGAAAGCGAAAATAAAAACGGACCAATACAAGCTGAACTCTGGAAGACACTTGAAGAGAGCCTATCGTAATAAAAATGAACTCCTCTAATGTGGTAGGTCGAATCAGACAGTTCTAAATTTTTCATCCACTTTTGAAAGGCTCCTGAAAAACAAGAACCAGTACAAGCTGAGTCCCGGTTTTTTTATGTCCTTTTGGCGCTCCTCTAAACGCACAGTGTTCGGTTTCTAAGCGGATTTTTTATTTTGGCACGGAAATGAGAAAAAAAATACGCAATACTTTTTCGCACCAGGGCAATGGAATATAAGCTTCTATTTTCAGCAATCTACTTTCTGCCATGCTTCCATCATGACACGGGATCTGTCGGCGGCTTTGTGATTGATTTGGGAGAACCGGGGGGTCCTCGCGATGTCGTGGTGTATGTGTGTTGACAGGAGACCGTTCGGCGACTTTGAGCTGACGCCGTCTGAGCTTATCGTTGGCTGGAATGTACGGGGGCCTGAAGAAAGGAAGAGGGAAGGGGGTAGGGCTTTTGGGAAAATGAAGAAGAAAAGAGGGGGACAAAGGGTAGCGAGTGACATCTAAGTTTGTCCTGTGAATGAAGTGTTTAGCTGAGGAAGTGCCTGAGTGGGCAAACTAGGGTGCCTACATGTTTCGGCCAATCCGCTGTTTAAAGTGGTGACAACGTTTCTGATACCTGTTGCCGACAACCCGGTGTTGCCAACCTCGTCACCATGACAACCTGCGCTGTTTTCGTCCACCATTTTCTTACACTCGCCTGTCCTGTGCTTGCACTACGCCGCTAATTGTCGTCAGTCAGCGCTAAAGAGCGCCCACCGCTCTAGTTCTAACCGCGAGGCTCCGGTGTCCGATGCCGGTCTGATGCGTTTTATTTTGTTGCGGGAACTCGCGTTTCGTTAAAAGCAGCGCACAATTCCTGCTCGCAACTTTGAAATATGAAACACCAGAACAAAGAGAGCGACAGCCACCACGACCGCCATCCTGCTTAGTCTCCGACTCCTCTCGTAAACGGAAACGGAAGTGGTCTAACAGCGTTGCCGGTGTTTAGAGACTATAAAAATTCAACGTTGTTTACGTTTAGCGAAATAAGAAGTGGAAAAATTGGCGGTGGGAGAGTATGTGGGAAACGGTAACAAGAAGTTGGCGCCACACTAAAGCGGAGCAAAAACATGTAGGCACCGTGGGGCTAACCCTTCTCAGCTCAAGGCTCTATAAAGAGTACAAAACAAGCCCATTTTTTTCCTTCATTTGAGACTTCGTCTTTTTTGTTCAGTGTTTTGTTTTTGTTCGTAACCTCCCCCCCCTTCCCAGTCTTTAGTTTGCAACTATGCTCAATTTATTTCTCACGTACGTCAATCGGGCAATCAGGGAGCGACTGAATGATTACGCCCCGGGCTGCAGGCCGTACCGTTATGTAGATGACTACCTAATCACGCATGAAGAGCAGACAGACCCTAAGACTATCCTGCAGGCCTTCTCGTCGGGTCCCGCTGGCCTCGTGTTTAAAAAGGAGGACACCTCCGACGGAACTCTCCAATTCTTAGACCTTCGTTTGGCGATCCATCCCGGGGGAATCTGCTGAGAGTTTAGGCAAAGGACGGAAGAAGCCATTTCTGCATTTCGCTAGCGCTCACTCCAAGACCGTGAATGAAACCAGTTCTTGTCAAGTCCGTTATGACGTCAGCGCGGTCTAGATCCTGCCCCTATTATGCGGAGAATAGTGTCCGGCTGCAGACGCAGAGTTTGAGGAAGGCCGACTTTCCCGACGACTTGCTGGACAGCTCGCTCAAGAGGCTAATTTTCGCCCCTCCTACTCCGACACCGGCAACCAGACAAGGGAAGGGAAAACTTGCCGGCATTGCTTATATACACAATACAGCACATCGGCTAAAAGCGCTCGCGTCCATATTCGAAGTAGGGGTGGCGTTCCGCTGCAAATTCAAACTCAGTTAACGAAATGGTTAATTGCACTCCCCTAAATAAGACCTGCTCTAAGATGCGCGGGCATCAGTTCGTCCCATGTAAAGAAGAGAGGGTCTACTCTATCCCATTCACCTGCGGCGGAGAATGCATAGGACGGACTGGCAGGTGTATCAACGACCGCCTGCGGGAGCAGACAGTCGCGGAGGGGCATTATGGGACTCGCTGTCGGAAACGACGGACGGATGGAGATTCCTTGCTCTGTTGTGTCATGATGTAGCTGAAGAAAAGATGGAGGCGAGGAAAGGCGGCGCGTTGCCTTCTGGGGTTGGGAAACTCACTCTTGAAACCTGGGCCGCTAGAGTCCACCGAGACTGAAAGTTAACGTAAACCGTTGTCTGAAATGGGGAAGAGAACTTTCTCCTAACCCGTGCCCTTTCCCTCTCAAAATTTCTCTTTTCCCTCGCTTCAATTGGATCGGGCGCGACACGTGACCGTTGCGTTTTTACGACCTTGCGCGATTCGCTGGTCTGCTAGAAACCAACGCCATCACTGGGAGAGGCGTGGTGGTGGCTCCTTTGCTTGCGGTCGGGCCGCTTTCTTTTCTTTTTTTCTTTTTTACCAGGACCTCGACGACAACGCGATGCCATCATGCAGTGCTAAGGATAGCACAAACAGCATTGCGAAAGAAGCCCGTTTTTGCCGTCGAGACGGGAAAAGATAATCTTCAGCGACGAAGATATTGCGTTTTAGTAAATAGTTTTGGCTCTCCCGCTACGCTATACGCTAGAGCGACGACGCTACTGCGAATGCGCGCTGCTAGTGGATACACTGCGGAACTGCAGAGGCTAGCGGAGGCGCGCTATCGGACCAAAATAGGAAGGCGCGTAGCGCGGCGTCCTTGCGTCGGTCTCGTGAGACGAGTCTTGGCGAGATAAGGGCTGGGAAAGCCAGCGAGGGACACAATTGAAGATGGCCGCCACGCCGCGCCAGTCCGGTCTGTGTGCTTGGCGATCGTGGTTCTGAGGGTGGGTTACATCTTGCTGCTGCGAGAAGTAGCCGCGACGAATCCGCTCCATGACTGCGAAAGGTAGCAATTTATGCCTAACGTCAAGGAGTCTAAATAATAGGAGGGGGCACGTTTATATATTTGTGAAGCCTAGTCATAAAAAGTTTAAACGATTTTGTGGCCAACGTGACCGTCGATCTCTCTGGCAAAAGGTGCGCGTGACATGTCACGTGCGAGATGGATGGTTGATTCTAGTAGGATTCCTTGCAGGCTTGCGCGCGCTCCGTCCGGTAGGTTTTATCAGATCGAAGGCTAGAGTGAACCAAGCAAGCAAGCAAACAAGTGGTTGAGGCGGATCACGAGCAGACGACACACCGCTGCTCGTACATGGGACCTGTTCACGGGACGATCAGGGCAATCGCCGCAATCTCAACGGAGAAAACGAAGGCCTCGCGTCGTCGGGACACTAATTTCCGCCCGCTACGGGATGGGCGCTTGCAGCGTGGTTGGCTGCCGCATTCGGGCTGGCTTTTCTTCAGCGGGTGTTACCTTTTACCGGTAAGCCCTGGACGCATTACACACAGATAGTTTTACGATAAAAAAATGGGTCAACAATTCTCTTAGATTTCCGAAAGTCGCTGAACTGCGAAAACGACGCATTTTGGCCGTTGGTCGCGGCGGTGGCTGGACCCCATCAAAATGTAGCGTGACGTGCGCCGTGCACTCTTAATAGTCAATAAAACATCTCCGAACCTCGAGTCAAATTCAGCTGGTTCGATTTGTCACGACCGCAGTAAAACGCCTCAGTCAACTACCTGCACAGCGGCCGCAACGAAAAGAAAAAGTCAAACGTATTGTAGTGTGATATTGCCGCGCGCACAGCTGGCCAAGTAGGCAGCGCTTGCGTGGCCTAACGATTATCGTACCTGGCTCCCACGCAGAAAGCCAGGGTTCGATTCCTGGAAGCGGCGTATCTTTTTGTTTATTGACTTGGATTCTGGTAATTTCGTGAACCGTCTTGCTGGTTTCAGGTTAGAATGGTCTACGCGCCGAACCTTCTACGTCGAACGCTCCAGAAGCCCATGCGGGTACAAAAGCGGCTCCGCGTGGCAAGCCGTGGTCAGTTTCGCCCCAGCGTTCGACTCTGCTGTCACGCCGACTTCGTCGCCCGCGACGCTTTGTTCTTCCTCTTGTGTTCTCTTTATTTTTGGCACAAGTTCGCCCCATTAAACTTTAGTTTTTTTTCAGTTATCAACGCCGAATCAATTGTCATTCGTGACATTTTGGTGGAGGTGCGGGATATCGCATTCTATGCCCGTGAAGCGTACCCCTCCGAAAACATCCCGGCCAAGTGAGGTCCACAGCCCCGGAAGGTTACCTTTCGCAGAAGACGCCGACGCCCGAGCAAGCCGCCGTACCAAAGTCCAAGTCCCGGGATCCGGACCCCTGCTGCAGAAGCCTAAGAGGAACATTCCTACGATGACCACCCGCCCGTCGTCTTCCTGCCCGTCGCTCGGCGGACGCCTACTCCCTTCCTCGGTGAGACCTACGAGGACGTCAAAAACTGGATCAACCAGTACGAGCGCGTGGCTCGCCACAACGGGTGGAGTGACGAACAGCGCCTGCAGAACCTCTATTTGTCGCTTGAAGGAAATGCAAGGCGCTGGTTCGAAAACCACGAAGCTTCCTCGACTTCATGGGAGCTTTGCAAGAACGAGCTGACGCGCACGTTCGTCAATCAACACCCAAGAGAGAGAGAGCCGAAGGTTTGCTGCAATCCAGGACCCAGGGCCCCAATGAGAGCGTCACGAGTTTCGTAGAAGACGTCCTGCGCCTGAGCTCTCGTGCCGACCCTCAGGCCACCGAGGAAAAGAAGCTGCGCATCCTGATGCGCGGCGTGAAGGACGACATTTTCGGTGGGCTCGTACGCAACCCACCGACGACGATTGAAGGATTTGTAACCGAGGCGAGGAACCTCGAGCGTGTTCTGCAAGCCCGAGCCAGCCACTACCAGAGGCTACCTGGCGTCAGCGCGGTTCCGCTGTCCGCTTGCGACCTTGGCTCCAGCATCCCAGGAATTCGCGAGATCATTCGCGATGTCGTCCGGGAGGTGCTGCGAAAGCTACTACCCGCCGCTGACCAACCAGCTTTGCTCTCCATCACTGAGGTCGTGCGGGAAGAGGTGCAGAGAGCCATCCAACCAGAGGCTCCCATCAGCGCAGCAGTCCCCGAAGGACCCGCGCTAACTTACGCCGCAGTGGCCCGACGGCCACCGCCTCCTCCTCGCGCCTATGTCGCGCCGCCCCGACGTCAGTCTCCTGCGCCGCAACACCACGGACGCCGCGACGACCAGCTCCAGTACACCAACCACGAGCCCCGTGCACCCCGGAAGACCGATATATGGCGAACGCCCGACCGACGCCCTCTGTGCTTCCACTGCGGGGAAGCAGACCACACCTAGCGCCGATGCCCTTACCGTCGACTCGGGCTGCGTGGGTTCCACCCGAACGACCCGCGAACCCGTTATGGTGAACGACCTCGGGAGATCGACGAGTACCTGCGACGACCTCAGTCCACCAAGCGTGCGTCCCGCCGAGAGTTCCGGTCACCTTCGCCACGACGGCCAGCTTCGCCGATATACCTACCCCGACGTGAAAGCCTGTCGCCCCTCACTCCTCGCCGGGGAAACTAGGCGCGGCAACCCCTGGAGGTGGAGTTACGGACGACGACCGACGCCAAGATCCTCCACGAACGTCGGAGGGCCCCCACTCAAACGCTACCAGAGACCGAAACGACGCCCCTGCAGCGGTGTCCAATAACCTAAACGTCGTCATTGACGGCCACGACGCATCAGCACTCGTGGACACCGGAGCAGACTACTCGGTCTTGAGTGGGAGGCTCTCCCGCCGCCTTCGAAAAGTCATCACACCATGGGATGGACCACAAATACGAACCGCCGGAGGGCACCTCATCACACCAGTCGATGGATGCACTGCTCGCGTCGAGATCCACGGTAAGACGTGCCCTGTGAAGTTCGTCGTTCTGCAAGACTGTTCGAGGGACGTTATCCTCGGAATGGACTTTTTCTGCGAGTATGGCGCCGTCATCAACCTCGGGACAAACCAGCTGACGCTGCGAAAGCCTGCCTTACCGCCGGTGGAGACCAACACGACGTCAACCGCGATCCGAGTTATCGCCGACCATGTGAACTTACCGCCGCGGTCGAGTGTTTTCGTCACCGTCATAACCGACGCAGCCGTGGACGGTGAAGCTCTCCTGGAAGGCAGCGTCCAACTTCTACTTGAGAAAGGAATTGGCGTCGCACCAGGCGTAACGGATCTCCAAGAAGGACGTACATCTTTTCTTGTGATAAACTTCTGTGAGGAGCTACAGCACCTAACGAAGGGTACCACTGTGGGTCACATTGAGGAGCTTCAGGCGCCAGCCGTGGTCACCGCAATCTCCAAAGAAACCTGGTCGTCACAGCAGAACAGCACGCCACCGCCGCCGATCGACATCGACCCCGAGTTCCCATCTCCTAAGCGCCGGCAACTGGCACATCTCTTCGCCGAATACAGTGACTGTTTTGCCACGTTGTCGAAAGTTCGCCAAACACCAATGGCGAAACATTGCCTTATTACCGACGACGACGCGCTCCCTTTCCACCAGTCGCCGTATCGAGTCTCCTTAAAGGAAAGGAATGTGATTCAGGATCAAGTCCAAGAAATGCTCAACGACGACATCATTCAACCCGCAAGAAGTCCATGGGCGTCTCCAGTCGTCCTTGTAAAGAAGAAGGTCGGAACCTTGCGGTTCTGCGTGGACTATCGTCGACTGAACGCTGTGACGAAGAAGGACGTCTATCCGCTTCCCCGCATCGACGATACGTTAGACCGACTGCGCCACTCCCGATATTTTTCGTCGATGGACCTGAAGAGTGGCTACTGGCAGATTGAGGTCCACGAACGCGACCGGGAGAAAACTGCCTTCGTCGCTCCCGACGGACTGTACGAATTCAAACTGATGCCGTTCGGGCTTTGTACAGCGCCAGCCACCTTCCAGCGTGTCATGGACACCGTGCTGGCAGGTCTGAAATGGCAGAGCTGCCTCGTCTGCCTCGACGACGTCGTGGTAATTTCACGAGATTTCGACGAGCACCTGAAACGACTTCGAGCCGTGCTTCAAGCCATCAAGACCGCCGGCCTGTCACTCAAGCCAACAAAGTGTCGATTCGCCTATGGTGAACTTAAGTTCCTTGGCCACGTCGTGAGCAACGAAGGTGTTCTCCCTGACCAGGAGAAGATCCGCGCCGTAGCTGCATATACGCCGCCGTCTGACAAGAAGGCCGTGGGAGGATTCCTCGGTCTTTGTGCCTACTACAGACGATTTGTTTGGGACTTTGCCAAGCTGTCCGCACCGCTGACGCACCTCACGAAGGACGCCGTAATGTTTGAATGGACAGACGAACACCAGCGGTCATTCGATGAGCTGAAACGAAGATTCCAGACGCCCCCGATTCTGGGCCATTTCGACCAGTTCGCTGATACAGAGATCCACACGGACGCCAGTAACACCGCACTTAGCGCGGTGCTAGTTCAAAGGCAGGACGGGGCAGAGCGAGTCATCGCATACGCGTGTCGGACGCTGTCTAAGGCGGAGAGGAACTACTCTACAACTGAAAAGGAGTGCCTTGCTGTCGTCTGGGCTATAACAAAGTTAGTAGTAGGAAACATGTACCAGTTTGCACAGCTGTCACTCAAAGCCCAGGAGGGCGGGGCCAAACCAATCACAGCACAGGAGGGCGGGGCCAAACCTAATCCAACCAATCACAGCGCAGTAGGGCGTGGCCCTTTCCCTCTCTCTCATCCCAGTGACCAGTGGCAGGCAGTGGGCATCGATGGCCCCGCGCACAGGGCATTAGCCAGTGACCAATCGGAGCTCAGCGAGGTCCCGCACTCGAGTCACGTGCTCGGTGTAGGTGTGAAGTCACCTGCGCGTCGTGTGTCAGCCGCGTGCCACTTACCATGACCTCAGACCGCAAACCTCAAACCGCAAGCTTGTGGTTGACCAGGTGTTCAAATCTGCGGTCATCATGTGATAACAACCACTTCAGAGCTCAAACCTCAGGCCAAAAAACAAGAGACCAGGTGTTGACGGCTGCGGTCATCACCTGATAACACATGATGTCACAGGGTCCGAGCTTCGTTCGACAGAGGGCGCTATATGATTTCAATTCCGGCGCGACCCACGTGTAATGTCACAGGGTTCGCGCTGCGTTCGACAGAGGCCGCTCACGTGATGTCGCATAGGGTTTGTGCAGCATCCGAAAGACGGCGCTGGGCTCCGGTCACATGACGGTCACGTGTTTTGAATCGCTTCTTGGTAAATGCATTTTAATCGCTTGAAAAAGGCTGCGCGGCCGACTGGGAATCGACCTCTCTACCTTGGGCACTGCAGCTCGACACCTTACCCCCTGAGCTACGAGCACATTTCTTCCGAGGCCGCTTAAGTCGTCTTAATTTTCTTGTGTTGACAGCTGTCTGTTAACACCCACGTGATGTCACAGGGCTTCGTTCGACAGAGGGCGATATAGGATTTGAATAGCGGCGCGTCTCACGTGTGATGTCACAGGGTTCGAGCTGCGTCCGAAAGAGGGCGCTCACGTGATGTCACACAGGGTTCGTGCTGTATCCAACAGAGGGCGCTGCGCTGCGGTGACATTATTTAAATCGCTGCGCGGTAAATGCATTTTAATCGCTAAAAAAGGCTCCGCGGCCGACTGGGACTCGACCTCTCTACCTTGTGCTCAGAAGTCTAACACTGTACCCCCTGAGCTACGAGCACATTGCTTCCGAGACCGCTTAAGTCGTCTTAGTTGTCAGTGTGTGTGTGTGCAATTCAGATCACGTGTTTTCCTGGCACTTGGCTTTTCTAAGGCGGTTAAAAAACAGGATGCGTCATTGCCGCAGGTCATGTGTCCATGGTCGCGTGACGTTGCTGGTCTTGCTATCACGTGATTTCGCGCGCGCGATTCAAACGATGCTCGCGAACTCATAGCCTCGTGGCGCCCCCTTAGCTGCTGCAAATGGGGTCTTCGACCCGCTGAATTTCGGCGTCATGTCACGGTCCCAAATAGCAGCAGCTGGGTCCCGCTAAATTGGGGGGAATGTAAAATTTTGAAGCTCGCGGACCGTGATTGATGTTGATCCTGCGTAAAGCTTTAAAGTGGCCCTGTTAAAATTCGGAGGCAAGCTCGTAAAAATTTGCAGTGACTCAGCGTATTTTGGCAATAGGCGCCATCTAGTGTTCAAATTGTGAAGTGGTCCTCGTCAAAATTGGGTGCCAGCTGGTGGTAAAAACTTCGACCCGCTATAAATTTTGGGCGTCATGTGAAGGTCCCAATTAGCACCAGCTGGGTGTCGCTAAATTGGGGGTGAGGTCACGGTAAAATTTTGAAGCTGGCGGACCGTGTTAAATCTTGGTTCAGGGTAAAGCTTCGAAGTGGACCTGCGTAATTTTGGGCCAAAGTCTTGAAGCTCACAGACTGCGCTGGACCCGGTGATTTGTTTTTGAATAGAAACCATCTAGCGTTAGAACTTTGAAGTGCTCTTCCCTAAAATCGGTGACATCTGGTGGTAAAAGCTTCGACCCACTAAATTTGGGCGTCATCTGAAGATTTTCTTAGCACCAGCTGGATATCTATAAAGTTTGGCTGGAGTGACGGTAAAACATTGAAGTTCACAGGCCGTGCTACATCTTGGTGCAGCGTGAAAGCATTCAAGTGACCCTGCTAAATATTGGGTCTCAGCGTAAACTTTTGAGAGCTCACAGACCGTGCTGGATCCCAATGAATTTTGGGATAGGAGTCGTTTAGTGTTAGGACTTTGAAGTGCTCATCGCTAAAATTGCTCACATCTAGTGTTAAAAGCTACGACCCGCTAAATTTGGGCGTGACATGACGGGTCCTTAGCACACCTGGTCAGCTGTATCCACTTAATTTTGAGGGGTGACTTTAAAAAATTCGAAGCTCACGAACCGTGCTAAGCCGAGAAACAGCATAAAGGTTTGAAGTGGCACTGCCATATTTGGGCTACTGGCCCCAGCGTGTAAAACTCTGAAGTGGCCCTGAATAAATTTCGGGCCCAGCGCGTAAAACTTTGCACACTCCCAGCCAATTGTGGTGTATCCGACACCTAGCGTTAAAACTTTGAACTGGTCGAAGATTATTTTAAACTTCAATGAGATGAAGATAGCATTTCCTCTTCTCGATTTTGCGCGAACACAGTTTACATCTGGGATTTAGGCGTATGAGTTGACACCTCCGTTCATAGATGGTGCGCGTTTTTCTTGCTAAGCGTCTTTATTGTTAGGGCATGAGTGACATCTGGCGATGGGGGTGTGACCTTGCGTCATCTTTTGCTGAAAAGTTAAATTGCTCGTGTCGCTAAGGCGTGCTCATCCGTATTTTCGCGCGCGCGCAATTCAAGTCCGGGCTTTGTGAGTTGCCGATTCCATTTGTAGATGGCGCGCACCTGAATTCCTTGGCTGGCGTGAACTTTTACCATTATCACGCGAAATGTCTCCCTAATTTTAGCGCCAGCTTGGTAGATGGCGTCGCCAAGAATGAACTTCTTCAAGGTGTTACGCAAAAGGTCTTCCGGATACCCCGCGTTGACAAGCCTAAGATGCTGAAAATGAAAACTTCTTTCCAAAAAGTGTGGGCATGACTTTGAAAAGGACGACGAAAAGAGGGTTTTTACGATACCGTGTTGAACTGATTTAGAATGATTGTTAGAGAAAGAAAGCACGGGCTTTTTTCTCCTCTGCTGCAAGGACCAGCATAGACCCGAAGAGAAAAGGTGAAGGCGAAGCTCTAAGTACTGTAGGCCCTCATGTGAAGGATCCTCTTTGGTAAAACTGAGTCCAGACGAGTTAGACGTGAAAGCATCCATGCTTTCCTCGAGCGATTCAGATTTTGGGTGAATGACAAGGTAATCATCAACAAATCTGAAGACCTGGCAACCAACTGAGGTGTTATCCAGCTGAGCTTTTATAGTTCGGTCCACAAACGAAAGATAAACTTCGCTCAGAATGGGAGCTATACAGGAACCAGTACTAACGCCTTTTTTTCTACCTTAAATTCTTCCTCTCGTATTTGACGAAGGTCTACTGTAGGTAAAGGCCTGTAAGACAACAAAGCCAGAGGCCCAGACACCGGAGGAATTCTGGATGTCACAAACTCCATGTTCCTGGATGACACTGGAAAATGATTCTAGGATAACTTTCGAGTCTAAATTAATATACATATCCTCAATGTTTAGGGAGAAAATAGTTAGTGGAGTGGAAGAGGAATGAAGGGGCTCAATGCGAGATGTCACTTCAAGGGAGTCCGAAAGCGAAAGTCCGAGGCGAAGCAGAAAAAGCCTAGAGATGTATTAGGAGGTCTTTAAGCAGATTCAAGACAGCTTGAATCCGCTTGGAAGTTAGTGATTGTTTGTCTGAACGCCTCTAATACAAGCCTCAAAACAACCGGCTATGAGCCTCCTGTTTTACTATGTGAGAAGCCTCTGTCTAGGAGCACGTTGGAGCTGCTCTCAAAAAGCCCTAGGTTTGCTCCGACCCTCCCAAATAGGGAAGTGGATCAACTGGCGTCGGTACATCAGGTGGCAGCATCAATACCGGATGATCAGCACAAGGACTTTCTCGGTTCAGCAGTACGTGTTGTGTGCTTTCACCCCCCTCCTCAACCAGGCAAGATTCCCATTCGTGCTGTGGTGGAGGAGTTCCGCCAGGGACACTTGAAGCTACTCGAGGATGACAAGACTGGTGTTTTTGTTGCTTTGGAGGAGGGATTGTATGGGAGTAAGCAAATGACGCTCTCTAAAAACACTTTGATATATTAAGGACGCGGCCTTCCGGTTCTTTCCGAACCAAGGCCAAGGATTTGTGTTCTAAGATGAACTTCCCGAAGCTCAAAGGCCTCATTGGTAGTTCCTCAAAACATTAATTTACGTTTTTTTTCACTGCTAAAGCACACAAGCAAGGTGTCTCTTTCAGAAGTATTGTTTCTCAAAGGGGCTGTTGGCAGAGGCATCTTGGCACCTTTTCGCCAAAACATCTTTCGAACGTTCAAATTCCTTAGCCTTTTAGGGTTTCCGACGCCTTAGCGACACGAGCAATTTAACTTTTCAGCAAAAGATGTTGCAAGGTCACACCCACACATTTGGCAGCGGCGGCAGCGTCTTGTCAACACTGCAAACCGAACAACACGCCTATTGGAGTTGCCGATTCGGAGGCCTGTGCCCGCTTTTCGCCGTCGTCTACATTCTTCGACGCTGCTGATTTCGAGGACCATCTCCTGCCCCGTCATCATTGACCCTGCGCTACAGTGCCAGCGAGTTCGGAAACCGTGGCGAACTTTATCTGCGCAAGTGCAGTTTTTAGGCGTCGAGTTGCCGATTTGGAGGCCTGTGCCCGCTTTTCGCCGTCGTCTACATTCTTCGACGCTGCTGATTTCGAGGACCATCTCCTGCCCCGTCATCATTGACCCTGCGCTACAGTGCCAGCGAGTTTGGAAACCGTGGCAAACTTTGTCTGCGCAAGCGCAGTTTTTGGACGTCGAGGCAAGATAAGCGGCGGTTTTCTCCGTGCTAGTCATTTGGCAGCGGCGGCAGCGTCTTGTCAACACTGCTAACCGAACAACACGCCTATTGCGGGTTGGTAAACTTCTTTATTCTTTCATCTTGACCAAATCAATGCTGTCACTGCTGCCGCTGCCACTGGGACTGCAGTAATGTCTTGTGTCGTGTTTCCTCACGTTGTGTGAACGATGTCTGACGCCTGTTCATCCTGTCAGGTACCGTTCCTTGAGGATGACGGGCCTGTGGAATGTAGCATGTGCGCGTGCAGGTACCATTTCGGCAAATGCGCCGGTATAAAAAAGAGATCCTTTAATGGGAAAAGTGAAGCGGCAAAGTCGACATGGCGGTGTCCTCCTTGTAGAGGCGCCGGACAGCGTGCGAATAACAGTGGGGATGAGGAACCTGAACTTGATGTGAAATCTTTACTTGCATCCATCAACCAGAAGCTGGACAGTCTCCCTCTGCTTAGAGAGAAAGTAGACAGTATGGAATTGTCTGTCCAGTTTCTGTCGAAGCAATTCGACGAGTTCGAAAAGAAAATCAAACACCAAGAAGCTGAAATCAAAGAACTGAGAAAGAGGGTAACAGACTTGGAGGAAAAAGAAAAAAATGAGCAGAGTAGTAAACGGCGAACTCCAGAAAGAAGTAAATAACCTAGAATTCCGAAGCAGGCGTTTGAATCTAGAGATTCTCGGCATCCCGGTGACAGAAAATTAGGACTTGATTGCCGAGCTAAATAAAGTTGCTGAGAAAATAGAGGCTCCTCACCTAGAGGTTTCCGACGTTGTAGCTGTACACAGGTTGCCGGCAAGGAAAGACCACGTTCCCGGAAATATTATTCACTTTGTTAGACAAGATACCAAAGACATATGGCTGAAGAAAAGAAGCATTCTAAAGGACGTTACCCCACGTATATTTATTCAAGAAAACCTCACTCGTTTCAACAGAGAACTTCTTCGGGCCACAAAAGACATGGCTAAAGAAAAGAGCTACGCTTTCGCGTGGTATGGGAATGGAAAGGTTTTTGTTCGAAAGTCTGCAGGCATGCGTGCCATTCCGATAAAGGACAGAGATGACCTTGACAGACTGTATATAAGGTAGGCTGAGGCGTTTATGTGTTCTTCTTGTTTGTTTCTGTGCAGATGACCAACTTAGACGTCTGCTTTCCTTCCGATTTGGGAAGGGTTTTTGATAACAAGAAAGTAAAACCATTTTCTGTTTTTCATTTAAACGTACGTTCGGCACGTAATAAAGGCGATGAGCTTGGCATTCTTCTTAATGACTACGAATTTTCTTTTGACGTGCTAATGCTGACCGAGACGTGGTTTATGCAAGAATCAGATGTTTTGAACTTTGATAATTATTCGACATTTTATTTAAATCGCTGCTCAAGGCGCGGTGGCGGAATAGCCATGTATGTTAGAAAAGATACTCAGTGCAGTGTCATGACAGACATTACTTCTATGACTAAAAATTACGAATCCCTATGTGTGAAACTCGGAAACACTCTACTTGCAGTATTGAATAGACCTCCAAATGGTGATTCATCTGCTTTTTTGGAGATTTCTTGAAAGAGTGTTTCAGTTAGTTGGTGAAAACGGTTACAGTTTAATTATGGGTGGTGATTTTAATATATATATTAGTTGTGCTACCGCTTGTCAAGTTGAATTTTCTTCTTTGTTTCAATCTTACGGTTTTTCTAATGTGATCACGCATCCTACTCGACTGACGTCACGCAGTGAAACGGTTCTTGACTAATTTATTACAAACATACCTCTGACCCGGATTACCGCGGGTGTTGTGTGCTCTGATGTCAGTGATCATTTTCCAATTTATATTTTTTCTGATTTCGAAAACCTAGAAAAACCGTGTCATAATAGTGCATTTTTTTCTCCGGTTGTTAACGCGGAAACGCTAGGTATGTTTAGACACCGTTTGGAATCTCAAAACTGGGAAGGGATACTCTCAATGGATTCGGCCGGTGAAGCGTATGATTGGTTTATTAATACATTTTGTCTATTATATAAAGAATGTTTTAAACTTCGAAAAATAACGCCACACAAAAAGTCTAGAAAACCGTGGATTACCAGAGATATACTAAAAATGATAACAAATAAAAACAAGCTTTCTGAGCGTTTTGTGCGGACGAAAGACCTGGATGTGCTTAAAATGTTTAAAAAGTGTCGGAATGAAGTATCTAGTATGTTAAGAAAAGCAAAAAGTGCATATTACTATAAAATGTTTTATAATGAAAATAGAAGTGACGTTATCTGGAAAAAAGTTAATAATATCCTAAATCGTAACGGTAAAGCAAACGCTATCAAAGAACTTGTAATAAATGGTAGAACTTTCAGTGGAGTAGAGTTAGCAAATAAATTTAATGACTACCTTACGAATCTATTTTCCCCTGTTCAGTTACAAAGTGGTGATCTTTGTTTAACTCAACGCATAGCAGAAAACTGCTTCTTATTTCCTACTGATGAGTGTGAAGTACGTTCGGTGTTTTTAAACCTCAAAAAGAGTAAATGTGTTGATTTTAATGGCATACAGGTGCAGCCGGTAAAATATGTGATTGACATCATAACGCCGTACCTCACACATATTTTTAATTTGTCGCTCTCAACTGGCGTTTTACCAAAGGGTATGCAGATTGCGAAGGTGTCTGTTTTATATAAGTCTGGAGATAGAAATGACATGTCCAATTACAGACCAATTTCAGTCTTACCCGTTTTTCTAAGGGCTTAGAGAAGGTTATACACGCTAAACTCAAAACTTTTGTGAAAAAAAATTCGATATTTACTGATTTTAAATATGGCTTTCGGAAAGGTCGCTCTACTGAGCTAGCTCTTCTACAGCAAAAAGAAATTATTTTAAATAATATAGAAAACAATCTCTTAACGTTGGGGATATTTATCGATTTTTCAAAAGCTTTCGACCGGATAAATCATAAAATTCTATTTAAAAAATTAAATTTCTATTACATTCGAGGGCATTCTCTTGTTTTAATTGAAAGTTACTTAAGCGGTCGGATGCAAACAGTTGAAATTAATGGTTTTTCTTCTATGCTGAAAGCAGTCCGAACAGGGGTACCTCAAGGTAGTGTCTTGGGGCCACTGCTTTTTAATTTATTTATAAATGATGTAGTCGCTATTGCAAGTAACGCCTCATTTGTCATGTATGAAGACGATACTAGTATATTTTTTCAGGGAACAATATTGGTATAATGATAGCCGATGCCAACACATGTCTGCAAAAGCTTAGTTCATGGACTGTCTCAAATTCCCTAAAAATAAATGAAACCAAAACAAAAGCCGTTATCTTTAAATCAAAAGGTAGAGTGTGCAATCCTAATGTAAAGTTAATGTTGAATCCTTCGGAAATTGAATTTGCAAGCACTGTTAAAACTTTAGGCATAATTTTTCATGAACATATGTTATGGGACTCCTATATTCAAAAGCTTACACTTAAGCTTTCAAATATCGGAGGAATTCTATATAAGCATCGCCATACATTACCATCTAGTATTAAACTCTTAATTTATAATGCATTGTTAAATTCTCGTATATCCTACTGTAACCTGGTGTGGGCAACCACGACCAGTACAAACCTTAATAAACTTTTTTTATTGCAGAAGAGAGCAATTCGAGTCGTAGCCAATGCGTCGTATTACGCACACACCGATCCACTATTCTGTAAGCATAAAGTAATAAAAATACAAGAATATTACAAATATAAGCTTGCCACAGTATACGCGGCATCCCTTAAGTATTTTAACCACCCATTACTGCGGTTTTCTAGACTAAGTGTTAAAAATACGGTATACGAAAAACGCAGCGCCGGGTCCCTGAGAGTACCTCGTCCTTGAACAAATTATGGGCTTCAAATGTTACAGCATACATTGCCAACATTACTGAACTTTTTAAGAGACCACCATGTCTGTCTTGATGCACTAAATAAGAAAACAATACGCACAATATTCACTTCTAACTGTTAAACTTTTCTCTCCTGCATAGAACTGCCTGTTTTGTTTTTTCGCCTTTAAAATGTTTGTATTAACGTTTCCTGTTCCTGCCCCCAATAGGGGGCAGGGGCTTTGCCAAGCTGCACATTTTGCAGCTTTTTTCCCTGTCTCCGTCACCCATATGTACAAATGGGAGTAAATATTCCCAGTCGGCCGCGAAGCCCTTTTCAAGCGATTAAAATGCATTTACCGCCAAGCGATTCAAAACACCGGAGCGCAGCGCCCTCTTTCGGATGCTGCACAAACCCTGTGCGACATCACGTGAGCGCCCTCTGTCGAACGCAGCGCGAACCCTGTGACATCACACGTGAGACGCGCCGCAATTCAAGTCCTATAGCGTCCTCTGTCGAACGAAGCTCGGACCCTGTGACATCACACGTGAGACGCGCCGCAATTCCAGTCCTATAGCGCTCTCTGTCGAACGAAGCTGGGACCCTATGACATCACGTGGTTGCTATCAGGTGATGACCGCAGCTGTCAACACCTGGTCAACAGCTGTGTGGTTTGAGGTTTGAGGTCTGAGGTGGTTGTTATCAGATGATGACCGCAGCTGTGAACACCTGGTCAACCACAAGCTTGCGGTTTGAGGTTTGCGGTCTGAGGTGATGGTAAGTGGCACGCGCCTGACACGCGACGCGCACGTGACCTCACACCTATACGGAGCACGTGACTCGAGGGCGGGACCTCGCTGAGCTCCGATTGATTGACAGTGATCGATGGCCCCGCCCTGCGGGCGGGGCCATCGATCACTGTCTGGCACTGTCTGCCCACTGTCTGGCATTGGTCACTGGGATGGGAGAGAGGGAATGGGCCCCGCCCTACTGCGCTGTGATTGGTTGGATTGGGTGTGGCCCCGCCCTCCTGTGCTGTGATTGGTCGCTGTGAAAACTTGTACATGTTACTGCGGTTAGATATGGGCAAAACTAATAAAGTTTCGCCCATATCTGTATGGAAGTCCTTTTCGCGAAGTCACGGATCACCACTCGCTCTGCTGGCTCGCGAATCTGAAAGACACTCCGGACGCCTCGCCCGGTGGAGCCTACGACTGCAGGAGTTCGACATAGGACTGCAGGAGTTCGACAGGAGTACAAGTCCGGCCGGAAGCACAATGACGCCGACTGCCTGTGAAGAGCTCCTGTCGAAGCCGGTCCTGCCTGTATCGAAGACGACGAGGATGAGTGTTTCGTCGGCGCTTTGGACGTCAGCGACATGGCAGCACTCCAACGAGACAACCCTGAACTCCGAGCGCTCATCGAGCACTTAGTGAGACAAGCGAGTTCGGTTCCCCGTGCTTTCTTAAGAATCCTGCATACATTCTCTATGAGGCAAGGGGTGCTGTACAAAGAGAACTTCGTCAACAACAGCACAGCATGGCTGTTGGTTGTTCCTGCCAGCCTTCGAGACGAAATATTCCAAGGATGCCATGACGACCCAACGGCTGGACACATTGGCTACAACAGGACGCTCGCCAGGATTCGAGAAAAGTACTACTGGCCGAGGCTACCGACGACCGTTCACCTATACATTCGATCATGCCACGAGTGTCAGCGACGCAAGAAACCGCCGACGAAGCCGTCAGGACTACTGCATCCGATTTCTCCCCCGTCTATGCCGTTCCAGCAGATCGGAATGAATTTACTTGGCCCTTTCCCGCCGTCAACGTCGGGAAACCGCTGGATCATCGTCGCCACCGATTATCTCACACGGTACGCCGAGACAAAAGTCCTTCCAGCAGGAAATAATCACCGTAAAAATGCGTGAGTATTGGGGTGGCCGTATTAGGGTGTTAGATGTTGGAATCCCCCCCCCCCCCCCCCCCGCCTTCACTGTTTGCTGGGGAAGGGAGGAGCAATTTCGAAAGAGGCCCGGGAGTTATAGTTTACTGTCGACGGGTTACATTGATTTTATCGTTTCGAGTGCACGTAGACTTCTTGTACGCGCATCGGTGACCGCTGAGAGGGTCCAAGGTAAAACCTTTGCTGTGATTCGTTATTTTGATGGTTTTTCTCATACCCTAAAAGCCTTGGGTGCGAAATTTAACGTTAATGTGGTTTTGAGACGGACTTTCGTTTAGACAAGCTCACCCCGTTTACCTTCAGACGTGAGGGATGTTGCGGGAAAAATACAGAGATCCTTCAGTCTCCTGTGTTGCAGAGGTGGTCTACAAGATCCCCTTTGACTGCGGATTTTTTATGTTGGTCAGACACGGCGTTGTTTGAATGACCGTCTTGCGGAACATAAAAGGTGTGTAAAGAATATGGCGAATTCAGAGTTGGCAAATCATGTTAGTTCTTGTAAATTTTGTTCCCCTCTTTGGGATGAAACTTCCGTTCTGTGTAACGAAAAATAATTGTTTAGAAGCAAGGGTGGGCAAAATACATGCAAATATGTATCGAAATACAAATACAAAATACTTTGTCAAAAATCTATTTAATTACAAATCTAATTACTTTTCCAAAAAAAGCATTTAAGTACAAGATACAAATATAACCAAAATGTATTTGGTCTCCTCCAAATACTTTTCTGCATACATTCCTCAAATTGCGTCAGCGACTTCAGGGCACCTGCATTGGGTTTCTGGGTATCTCATTTTAATTTTGCATCACACACTGGGATGTTAGTGTGCGAGGCTCTAGTAACGTAATAGAAATATAATCACAAAAAATGTAATCAGCTTGGACGTAATCGGTGAAAAAAGTACAGAGCTTCAAGCAGCTTCTTTTTTTGTCGATAACATTTTGGTATAGACCAACAAAGAACCGAGACGACCAAGACGCGCAGCACTAGCTAGAGAATTTTTTATTGTTGCAATTCGCACTTGTTACGAAAATCTGGACGACCCGCGCGTTTAGAATGTTCCAGGCGAAAATATAGTTGGAAATCAGGCTTGAAAGCATCACAAGTTGTCACAGGCAATTATTTAGTCAGTCTGCCTGTGAACGTCGATTTCGTCAGTATTCTTGCCCTTGACTAGCATCGTAATCACAAAGTCACTAAACGCTTGTGCTTGATTGGGAGACACTGCATTCTGTTTTCTCCTTCTTTTTGTTCTATAAATCCCAAAATTACACCAATTACTTTGTATATATACTTATTGTATTACTAATATCTACACACTGTGCAGTGCCCGATCACAGGTTACTGGCCATCATCTGGTGTAAGATCAGCGGCCAGTGCCCGGTCACAGGTTAACGGCCAGTGCCCGATCACACCTCAGTGGCCAGTGCCCGGCCACGGGCTACTGGCCAGTGCTCGGTCACAGGTCAGCGGCCAGTGCCTGGTCAAAGGTCAGCGGCCACTGCCAGTTCACAGTTCAGCGGCCAGTGCCTGGTCACAGGTCAGTGGCCAGTGCCCGGTCACAGGTCAGCTGGAAGTGCACGGCCACAGGTCAGCGGCCAGAGCACAGTCACAGGTCAGTGGTTAGTGCCCGGTCACAGGTCAGTGGCCAGTGCCCGGTCAAAAGTCAGCCGCCAGAGCCCGGTCAAAGGTCAGCGGGCAGTGCCCGGTCACAGGTCAGCGGCCAATGACAAGAGAGTGCTCAACTGGCCGATGCCTGGCCAAATGTCATTGGCTGGCCTCTGGTAGCCGGGGACTACTAGTCGCTGGCCGAAGACCATAACCAACGTGGGCCGAGCATTTTGGCCAGCCATCGGCCAACCAGAAACTGACCGGCCAGTATGGCCTTGGCCATAGTCTGGCCATGCATTTCGTGCTGCCTGGGTATACTTGGCGCCGAATATTTTGTGCTGAATCATAAAGCTAGAGTAGATTTCACAGTGCTTCAGCACAGCACTGTTTGTTGCGAAAGGATATATGGTTTAGTGTGCATCCCATTTGCATGATCTAGAGAAACTAGCGCTGACAGAGTTGGAGCACTCCAAATAATAACAGCCGACTGTAGAAGCATTGCGGGATGCAGACCTGCGAACTGTGCATTTCTTAAAACTTGATTCGAGCAAAGGTAAAAACTATATGGATACTTACGGCGGCCATAGTTGCCTTTCCCAAGCATCACCACTTTTCCCTCGGTAGCACCATCCAGTAAGAAGCAACAGCAACACGCCCATGAGACACCGCCGCTCCTGGATTGAATGACGACCCGCCTGAGGTCTTGAAAGCAGATCCGGAACACTGCTTTAGGCCAGATGTTGTATCTGGTGGGGCAGGGACTAAAAGTTAAAATTATCAAATTTATCTGAAGTGCTACATTCCTGTAGGATAGCAGTATTTTTTTAGGCCAGTGATGTGTTTTAATTAAACACAAATGTTTGGTTTATATGATAAACCAGCAGCCCCTATTTTGCTTAAGTGCAACGCAATGTCTAACGTTACGTCATACGGAACCCGAAATAAAAATTAAAGTTACGCCCAACGCAACTGTCAAGCATTCGAGTTACTTCCGACGTAACCCAAAATAAAAATTAAAGTTACCGTATTTACTCGAAAATAGATCGAACCCTATTTGTTGGACCGACCGAGAACAAAAAAAAAAATTCAAATATAGGTCGACCTTTTTTTATTCTTAAGAATAGGGGAAATTTGGGGAAAAAGAAAGAAACAAACCTTTGTTTACATCACTCTCAGTTAAATCACGGGGCGATGCCAAAAACTTAATCACCGTCAGAACTTCTGGACATGTCATCGTCGTCCGAAGCTTCGTCAGCTTGGTAGACATCCTCGCAGATTCGCAACAATACTTTACTGACACCGTTGTAAAATGACAACAAGAAGAGACGAACGAAGGTGCGAAGCGACGAAAGACAAGCTGCAAAGACGCAAGCAAAGGCGCCATGTCACCATGAGCAACACGCGAGCCGAGCGTTGGTCAAGCCGCCTCAAGTAACAAACAAAAATAACCTCCGTTTTTTGTTGTTTTTTTTTTTGTTGTGCGCGTTTTAGAGGATGGAGGGCAAAGTGCATGGCGCATTGCGTTCCTCTTCCTTCCCCGTTGCCCAGCAAGGGGAACGCTAGTGGCTAGAGGCGCGATGGCGAAACGAGGTGCGCGCGATAGCGGCACCGGCCACTGCGGGCGGGCCATTTCGGTTGTTTTCGTGCACCAAAAGCTTTTTGAAACAAGATGCGGCGCGGCTCTACGGCAACGCCGGCTCGGTGACTCGATGGCTCCATGCCTCCGGTAGGGTCGCAAAATTTGGTCGCGAATGTAGGTCAAAATTCTTTAATCACAATTTCCGAAAGAAAAAGGGGGACTTTTATTCGAATAAACACGGGAGTCAGCCGCGCGACGAGACACACATTATGAAAGCGATTGGTGCGAGCGACCAAGGCGATGAGCGACGTTTTCTAGAAGCCCAAGAACCGAGCGGCGCAAGCAAAGACAATAAGAAATCTTCGTCGCTCGTCGCCGGCACTCGTAGCTTGTCGTCGCTGCTCGTCTTATTGTTCGCTATATTGTTTACATGCCGTTCAGAAAGGCGCACTAAGTTCTTCCATCTGCATTGGGACCAGCCTCGCATCCAGCCATACTCAGTTTTATTCTTTTTTTAAGCCGCCCAAGTACAAGTAAACATCGTATATCGTTTTCAAGCATGACTCCTCGTTCATCGGCCCGATTTACATTTTTGGTAAAAGAAAAACCGTGATTAAGCCCAATTACTCAAGCTCAAAATTGTCACGAACACTTGGCATGCATGTTTACACTGTAGCGCACCTAACGTAATTTAAAAGTAGAACGAAAGCGGGACGAGATTCGCTTACCGCTTCATGGAGAGAGACACCTTCAAATCCTAGGCCTAACGGCGGAACTTGGAAGTCGCCTGCGGTCCGACGATCGGACGAGTCGAGCCGGCCTGACCCAGGCTGACCACGCCTGGTTGAACTATGAAAGGCGCCGTCGAGTTGAGAGCCAGAGACGCAGTAGAAACGGACCGCAAAACATCTGTTCCGTAAAACGTAGAACGAGCCAGCGACGTGCACACCGCTACGTCGCCACCTCCACGACAACCGAAAGCGTGGAAGCTGGGAAGTTAGAAAAGCCGCGGCAGCGGAAGGCACTGCGCGGAATCTTTACGTTTCGGTTTCGCTTTTCTCCGACGCCGGCCACGGCTGCGGGCTGGTGGGTTTGCGGCTGGTTGCGACGACGCGAGGGGCCACGAAAAGACGCCGAGGTGGCCGAGTAAAAGTCACGGCCCCCGTTACGAGCAACGGGCCGTTTGCCGCTGTCGACCGGCGATGCGGTATCCGCAGCTTGGTGTCACGATCGATTTGCTGCCGCGCAGGTTGACTCAAAGCTCGAAGTTATGCAGTTCCGTTCCGGCACCAGCCGCACCAAGTTTTCCGGTGCATCGCACGTGGAAGCCTTTCGACGCATTCAATGAACGCAAAGATAGTGCCCGCTGTCTTCGGTGCTGTGGAAGAAGTTGGGAGACGGAAGAAGCATCAAAACCAAGGCGTTTAGGACTCCAGGCCGGGCCGCCGGTTCACTCTTAACGAGAGGCGACGTGTGTGTGCACGCTTTCAGGAAGCCTCCGCGTTTTGCCGCGCCAGACGACGCCGATCGCGACCGGACCAACCGGACCCGGAGTCCGAGAGGCTCTTGCGCAGCCAGGAGCGGCACCGAGGTAGGAGCTGCTCGTTCTGCGTTACCATGCAGTGCTCTACAGTGCTCAGAGATATCTGTGTCATTCGTGCTTGCACTGAAGCCTTTGTGACCCCTTCAGACGCGCAAGTCGTACTTCGTAAAGGTTTGGACGGAACGCCCTCACCGAGCAGCTCCGCTATACTCCGCTTACTTATGATCGCAATAAAAGCTTGCGTTTGTTCTCCGGAAAAAAATTGCACGACCGCTCTCCGTGCCGCCGACGAGGTTGGCCGCCGCCATGTTCTCAGCTGTTCCCTCGCTCCCGCAGCGAGCGCCTTCCGATAATCCTCCCTGTTCCAAAATGCGATGCGATCTCCGTTTACATGTGCTGAATGAATGCGCATTGGCCATCTCGATCCACCTCTGTCTAGCGACTTTAATGCGATGCGCTTTGCACATTATGCCGTTTACATGACCGCATATTGAATGCGGCAAGTAAATTCAATGCGAGTAAGTCGCATTCATGTAAACGCGGCTTATGTTCTTTTTCGACATGTATGCTGTATGTAACGATACCGGTGGTAAACGATGGACGTTTTTGTTGGAAGATGGCGGTCGTCTTTCTGCATGTATGATTTGGTTATACCGGTGGTCCTGTGGTATAAGCGTTTTTGTTGAAAAGATGGCGGTCGCCTATGTCATCGGACGCAAAATCATACCAGCCACACCGAATCATATCAGCAAGCAAACTGGCGGCCAGTATAGACAGACCCGGAGCCATAGCGGCGCCGGTATCTCCAGTTATGCAGAACGCCAAACCAAACTAGCTGCATCCATAATAACAAGAAGTTATGATGGTGTCATGTCTCCAACTCAGATGTTCCCATTCTTCAGGCATTCAAAACTCACGCCAGTGGCCTCACCTTCAAAAGGGAAGACCCTTCTCAGGAGGGTCTTCAATTTCTCGATCTCCGACTGACCCACTCGTCTCACGGTCTTTGCTGGTCTTTTCAACAGCGTTCCCAGAAACCTGTCTTCCCCTTTTCTAGCCATCATTCAAAAACCGTTAAGTCCGGAATTGTCCAGTCTCTCCTTTCCTCCTCGTGCAAAAAGTCCGGCGATCATAAGATCAGAGGGAGCCTGTCGCTGCAGGCCACCAGGCTCAGGAGGGCGAGCTACCCGGTAGACCTTTTAGATAACGTCAGCAAGAAACTCATCCTGCAGTCGAGGAGCCGCCCAAAGGAGGCTCCCTCCTTGACCCGGTCTGCCCGCCTTGCGTGCATCCCGTACTCCCACAACACGGCACACCGACTCCGCGCGCTTGCACGTCGATTCGGCACCAGAGTTCTTTTCACATGTAAATTTAAATTGGAAAGCATGTGAAGGCGAGTGACCAACCCAGAGCCCCCTCCCACATGCACAAAAAAACACGCGCAGTGCTTCCGGCCCTGCACAAGGGAAAAGGTGTACAGTATTCCACTTGTGTGTGGGGCCGAGTACATCGGCCACACGGGGCGGTGCGTGAGTGACCGTCTCCGGGAGCACGCCAAGGAGATCTTGTCTCCTTCTCCGGACTCCTTCCATCCAGTCGTGGTTCACGCCAAAAAAGACTGCCCCTCGTGCACCCCCGAGTCCTCGAAAACCAAAATTCTCGGCGGGCACAAATCTCGATTCGGCAGGGAAATCCTTGAGTCCCTACATATAAAATCTACAGTCTCAAACCTGTCCAGCCCATCCCTTTCTCTTTCTGATTGGGAGATTCGCTTCCTGCGGGGCGAGAGGGCTCCTCCAAAGACATAAAAAGTCTAAATTCGCGTATCTTCTCCTTCTCTCCTTAGCGCCTCCCCCCCCCCCCCCCCGTTCCCTTCCTTCCCCAAGAGACCACCGCCGGCACATCTTCTTCTCCTCCTCTTCTCCGTCGCCCTTTCCCCCCTCCTCCGTTCTTTCCCCAAGAGGGCACCGCCCGCACTCGGGGCTGCGTCTAATGGCGACGTGTCGATTGACACTCACGAGACCCCCCTTCTGCTATGCACGCTTAGCTGCGAGCTGGCTCGCGCTTCTCTCACCCTCCATCCTCCCTCTCTACTTCGCCGACGCCCCCCGTCGAGCTTCAGGAGGCGAAGTCAAGCCAGTAAACGTTTTGTTGAAAGCCGAAAGCCTGTCTTGTCTGCAGTCTTGTACACGTTATTAAACAAAAGTAATCGATTACAATTACTATTACTCTTGGCTAAAAAGTATTCGATTAGATTACTTTATTACACGACGGCAAAAGTAATTGGACATTACTTAAAGAAGTAATCATTACTTTTCCGATTACTTTATTGTGTGAAGACACATCTTTAGTGCTTATAACAATGAACTACTTACTATGAACTGCTCATAAAAAAGAACTATTTGCACAAGTATTGAAGAAGAAAAACTGGCTCCCTCTTCGTGGTCGTTGCACCTTCACAATGCGCACTCAAGCATAGAATTCGTTTGAAGACGTTTAATGATTAATGGGCGTTCGCCAGTGTGTGCGTGTGTGGAAGGAGGGGGGGTGGAGCAGAGGGGGTTCTAGATCTTGTTAAGCTTAAGCAAGGGTTGTGGCTCAAAGTTTGTGTCGCTCATTTGATTATTCACATGTGGATGAGCTCGCATGTTATACAAAAGAGCAGCAGCTCCAGGATTTGAGACGGATCATGTGTAGTATCCTTTAGCGGAAGAGATCGCCCCGACCACTTCTCAACTCGAAACATTGCTAGTCACAAAAACCACGTAGGGAAAATGGGGAAATATTTTAACTGCCTTTGTTATATTTTGCATCCGCTTTAGGCATTCTTCGGTTCTGGTTCTCCTACGGGCTGCGAGTAGGTACCCAAAACAGGATTTTTTTATTTTTTTTTTATTCTGTGTGTGTGCGTGGAGGGGGCTAGTTTGAACGAAGGACTCACAAAGCTGCATTCTGTTCTCTCAAACTTCGCCCTAAATGGCCTTTGTCACGCACTGTGGCTTCCCTGTGGCTTCCCTGGGGCTTCCCACTCCCAGTCCCAGCTCGAAAAGAAAAAGAAACGGACATTCCACAGAAACTGTACACAAAAAGAGATTGACCTCGTTTCCTACAGCTCCGAAAAAATCTTTTTTTTTTCCGTTCGAAAAAAAAAAGCAAATTTTATTTTTGTCATTTCATAAAAAAAGGCGTGTGCCGGGGGGAGGGGGGGGGGGGGGGGTCCCGTGGACAAGTTGTAACGGTTACAAGTAATTTTATTACTTCAAAAAGTAATCAGATTACTCTTGTGATTACTGCCTAATAAAAGTAATCAACTGATTACGAAATTACTCCAAAAAGTAATCGATTACAAGTAATTTGATTACTTGTAATGCGTACGGTACAAGTCTGCTTGTCTGTTTGTCTTAAATGTCCCTCTTTCCTTATCGTGAAATGATGGTGTCGTACCAGAACTGTACACGCAGAAGGTTTGTTTCTTGTACGTTTTTCCAACAGGGTAAAAACAGAAATTCCAAGCGATAACGAAACTGGAGGCGGAACGCCCGCCTTTCCAGTTCAGTCAGCGTCAAGAAAGAAACAAAAGTCACCGCCCGACGTTTTTGACTGGCGAAAGGAAGAGCGGTGTTTTGCGGAGCCTGCGGAACCCGTGTTTACGGCCTCTGATGATGTCAAAAGCCCACTGAAATATTTTCAAGTTTTCATTGATGACACGCTGCTGACGATGATTGTTGACGACACAAACCTCTGTTTTTGCGCGTCAGGTTGGAGCGTATGGGTAAACTTTTGTTACACTGTGTCAGCATGCTTGCGCAAAGTACATATTATTCCAACTGAATTGTTGCATCGCCCCTTGAAATAAAGACCTTATAAAATCAGATATGGTGTTTGACCTCTATACGTCTTATTTAATTTTACAAGACAACATGTTTTCATTCAACTTTAGACATATATCCGCAATGTATGCACACTAGAGGCGCCCTGGCGTGCATGTAGACCAGATTAGTGTGCCGTAGTGAGCACATTAGACTGGTCTGCTGTGGTGTGCAAAATCAGACCAGTTTAGTCTGTTTTAATGTGCACATCAGACCACA
The DNA here is from genome assembly GCF_016920785.2 of Ixodes scapularis. Lineage (NCBI taxonomy): Eukaryota > Metazoa > Arthropoda > Arachnida > Ixodida > Ixodidae > Ixodes > Ixodes scapularis. The sequence goes on along the minus strand of NW_024609838.1, from coordinate 55,435,433 downwards.
CTAGGCTGGTGTGATGGGCACACCAAACCAGCTTAACGTGTTCTGTTGGGCACACTGAAACACGTGAGGCTCGTTTAATGCGCGGACCAGAACACACCAGGCCGGTCTGATGTGCACACCACAAAACACTAGAACACACCAAACCGGTCTCGTGTATTTTTCAATAGGATAAAATAACGAGAACACGCAAAATATAGACAAGATAAATATTGCTAAATTACGTGACAACGATGATATAAACTAAGATTGGCAGCACTGAAATACTTTTATAGTTTATGCTTAACCTGGCCATTAAAATACAACATTAAGGAGGTGATAAACCGAAATTTAGGTTTCACAAATTAGTTTACAGAAGCGTTAACCAGGACACTCAGAGCTCCAAAAACACCACTCATAAATCGATAACTCAAACGGATGGTTGCATTTTTGGAAAAGAAAGGCGCAATAAAGCAAGGAATTTGACGTTATGATCCTCCTGAAAGAGTTGAGAATGAGGGAAATGTGCTTGGTAGAAGAGCGTGTTGGTTTAGGTCATGGATGAAGAAAGAATAAACAATTAAACAGGGACAACACAACCACATCTTTCAACTAGCAACAGACGAGTAAACTTTCAACAGCGAGCAGCCGACTATACCCAGTAGGAGTAGGGGAGAGAAGTGGAGAGAAGGAAAGATAAAACACGCGAAGTGCAAGTCAGGGTGGTAGGGTTATCTCAGATTTTAAAAATTCAACCTCAGTTTTCGTCAGCAGGAGGGAAGGGTTTGACACGTTATTTTTTTGCTGTGGTCATGGCGAATGATTGGATAAAATCCATTGCCTCAAAGTTCGACACGAATGTTGTCTTCTCGTGCCGCATGCGTCTTAAACAACTCTGTCAACAAGTGAACAACAACCGGATTTCGATTGGCTGCACTGTCAAACACGAAAAGAAATTCATTCCATGCAAAGAGAAGAAAATTTACTCCATCCCATTGAGCTGTGGCCATCAATACATAGGACAGACCGGCAGATGCACCAATCACAGACTCCGCGAACATCACAACGAAATTTCTAAGGCCTCTCCGGATTCTTATCATCCCATAGTCATACATGCCCGTTCGTGTTTGCGTTGTCATCCCCTATTTGATGACACTAAAATCCTTGAGGGGCATGACAGTAGATTCGGCAGGGAAATCATAGAATCATTCGCCATGACCACAGCAAAAAATAACGTGTCAAACCCTTCCCTCCTGCTGACGAAAATTGAGGTTGAATTTTTAAAATCAGAGATAACCCTACCACCCTGACTTGCACTTCGCGTGTTTTATCTTTCCTTCTCTCCACTTCCCTCCCCTACTCCTACTGGGTATAGTCGGCTGCTCGCTGTTGAAAGTTTACTCGTATGTTGCTAGTTGAAAGATGTGGTTGTGTTGTCCCTGTTTTAATTGTTTATTCTTTCTTCATCCATGAGGGAAATGTGCCTCGCTTTTCTTCTCTCCGCTAAGATTTTCCTGCTCGATTAGACGACGCGAAAAGCAAAGGGAATCATGGCAATCAAAATTTATCTTTCCTTCCGGATCTAATTGTTTTATACAAAAAAGTGACCACTTCTAAAAGAAATATTTATTAGCAAAAACACGCTCTGACCTAGTTATAGATTCGAAAGAAATGGGTAATGGCCGCAGAAAGTTTAATAGTGTCAGTAATGGTAACAATTTTCGTCAGGTAGTGCGCTCCAGTCGTCACTGGTCAATGGTAGGGTTCACATGTGATGAGGAATGGTTGACAATGAAACCGGACGGAAATCACCAAAATCGTCGATACGAGGAAAAATACGGTGAGGAGGCGATAGCAAACGTTGTCTGAGATGATTGTTTTGATAAAACATCCTATGAAGGGAGGAAAACGAGACACCCTGCGGCGGTGCATGAGGAAGTGTGTCATGTTAGCTGTTCGGAAAAATCTTGATATGCTAGCGCATTGTTTATCATAGGGAGGTCCGCGGACCATTTGGGGTCCGCGAAGCCCAACTTGATCAGTCAAGCCCGGCAAGAAGAGTTGTCCTTTTTTTTTTTTAAGAATGAGAGAAATATTTTTACTTTAGGGTAAGTTTTCTCGTGTGCATGTAAGTTAAACAATACTTCACACTAATCTATATTGTATTTTTATAGAATTGATATCATAATTAACCTCCGTTCCACAAGATGTCCGCGAACCATAATTATTGAGAGCCCCTGTGCTAGCGTATGATGATAGTCAGAATAAATCAAACGTAGTGCTCTGCTTTAAACGGATGACAGGCTGTTATGTATGCCTGCCACGGTGACCAGATGGAGGAAGCGAATTCTAGTTTTATTCTAACCGAGGTAGTATAAGCTAGTTGTTTTACTGGGGATGCAGTTTTTCTGGGGTTAAGGCGAAGAAATAAAAAAAAGGACTGTTATCATCGCCGATGACGTGGTATATGAGCGGTCCATGACAGGTCAGGTGTCAGATAAAATCCTAGGTATTTATATGATGCGTAAGTAGTTTCTACGATGCTCGAAATGTGGTAAGAAAACCATGGAACACCTGAACTGCGGGAAAGAGGTGGAGAAGTAGCTTTAATAAAGTTTAATGGCATCTTTTATATCTGACACCACTTCATTAGAAGTGCGATATCATTCTTCAAGTCTAGTTGAGAGTGATGTGAGTGAGTCGGTTTATATATGACGCAATCGTTGGCGAACAAACGTACTGACGCAGAAATATCGTGTAGATCATTAAAGGGAAGCTGAGGCGGTTTTAGATATGAAGGAAACACCAGAACCTCGGTAACAAGACCGAAGTCACCACGTATATCAAATTGGTTTCGTCATTTCATGCGCGGATTAACCGCAAAAGCGCCTTCAAATTAGCGATTAAGCCACGCCCCTCCGAAGCAGAGGGAAAAGGGAGACGGGAGGAGGCCAGTCTGCTGACGCCACAAAAGGCCAGAATGGGGGACCCGCCGCGGCTGACCGCGGTTCCCTCGTAGGCTGCTCTACTGACTTTTCTGAGCCGTCCTCGTTCTACCGCCGCATAGCACTTCCTTATAGCCCCGTTAAACGGTCCTGATATTCACTCAATTGTCCTCTTGTTTGTTCACGCGTTAGCGGAATTCTCGTGGCGCCGAGGCAACTGACTCGGGTTGTTGCACCATGCCGTAGTCATGTAGAGGCGTCATCTTGCACGAACAGCGCTCGTCGCAATTGTTCTTCCCGCTTGCGACCCTTCCCCCCCCCCCCCTCCCCCCTCCACCCAGATTTCAAAAGGATGGAATCCCGCTATGTAAACAGACGAGTATGAGTGAGTACTCTGTTTTTTGTGTCCGGACGGCGAATATGAAAACAATGTACGTATGGGTTTAGATCTGAAGAAAGCTCGCCTGAACCCGACGCTCTGCCGACCATCTTAGAAGGTAAGAGCACAGTCACGCGCATTAAAAGGCACACGCAAACTGGACGCCACTTATAGTAGGAATTTTAGGTTAAATGTTTTAGACAGAAAGGTATCACGGTATTAGTTGTGTACAGTGTATTGGAAAAGCCGCGATCATGTAGCCAAATAGCGGGCTTCCGCTGGCTCTTTTGTGTTAACCGCCTTATATTAGGATTTTTAGTTTGGGTTTCTTTTTATATCGGTGAGGTGACCATACTTCAAAAACCGACTACCTTACCCAGGATTTTTCTTTTTTTTTGATACTCCGCTACCCACTCGCTTGGGAGACTTTCATAATGCAATTTGTTTTAGGATCGACTTTTTTACATTTGCTGATACTGTTCGTGGCAAAATAATTTTTAAACGCAAACACAAGTTTTGTTAAATTTTCCTATCCATGAGTGTATAAATATTTTCTTCAGGACCGATTTTTGTACTCACAAAGCATGTAACAATATGTTGTGAGATGAGTTTTTTTTGTGCAAGTTACGCAGTGTTCTTTTTTTATAAAGTTCGTGCGTCATGCAATGGTTCTTTCTGCCGTAGAATTGCCATCGGGTGATGATAATACTTTGTGGTGGCCTGATGCAGTCAATATATCTTGGGAGGCTTGTGTGACTGTAGAGGCAAAGGAAGCTTTCTCAAGTTCCAAATCAAACTGAGGACTGCCGGGCACAAATCTGCGCTTTTTCTGAAGCTGTAATCGCTAAGAATTGGTGGTAAACAAATAGAACGCAGCAGAGGGTACCGCTATCACAAGGATTGACCTTTTGTGAAACTATCCGCATATCACATAAGGACATCACAGTGGCAGAACGACGACCCAGTCTCACCACCCGTCTCATCTCAGGGGGAGCTCTCTCGTTACACCTAAAGTCTCTCCATCATGGGAAAAGTGGGGCCATTCACAGTTGTGGAAATGCGCGAGACACGTACCGCGCGTCATTTCTTGAAAGAACATGGCGCCTGAAATCTAGCTTAGTGATGCGCTGTGCCGTCATGATCTTCCCAAGGGCTGCATGTTGCACATTCCTCGTGCCTTGACGCACCTTGTGCTTCTTTAAAAAACATGAAGAGGCATGTTTCGCTACAAGCCGATTATACTATCCTTCCAAACCACTTTAGCCTTGGTGAACAATACAGCCTGCCCGCTCACGTGTCCAGCAGCTGCCAAGCATGAAGGCCGATGTTTGCCGAATTCTTGTCCTCCGATAACTGTTTTGGGCAGGGCCACGCTAATCCTGCCTGACACGTCCCTTCAGAAGCAATCCGTTTATTATCAACGTTTTACGTCACAACCCTTAGCAAAAAGAGGCAGTACTTGAAACGAACTTGAAATATATTGAATACGAATATTCACTTTGTATTCAATCTGTATTATTTTGTCCCCATTCGAAATACGTGCAAAGGTACTCAAAATATATCATAAATATTAATCAGAAAAATATTTAGATATACCAAAAATATAATTCCTTGCCCCTCAAGATGCCATTTGTGCCCATATTAGTGCACAAATGGCATTTTGAGGGGCAAGGAATTATATTTTCGGCATATCTAAAAGTTTTTCTGATAAATATTTATGATATAGTCTGAATACCTTTCGCACATATTTTGAATGGGGACAAAAATAAATACAAAATGAATATTCGTATAGCTAAAAAGCTACCCCAGCTAGACATTTTTCGAAGGGATTTTGGTAGCAAATGTGTCCTCGCGGTATTTGAAGGCAATGTACTAAATACGTCCCACAAATAACCATTAGAAACAAACATAAACACAAACACCATGACGCACTGAACACCTGAATGACATTGCCGTCGACTGCTCTAGAGCCTTATTAACCCTACATATTGAAGGTAATCATTTGGCCAGTGGCCAGCCCTGCACTTATTAAGGTTCCAAGTATTCGATATTCTCCTCGGGAGTCTGTCAAAGGCGAAACAGTGTTTTGAAGTTCGTGGACGATATCTCTTACTACAAGCATTAATACAGCTAATATTAATTCGGCGCAGTCGCTAAAACAATATCCATAAAAACGGCTCCTAGAAAAAAAAGTATTGCTTATCTGCGTAGTATAACCCAGGATGAGGCGATTGAAGCTAGTTTCTTCACTTTAAAATAGTTATTTTGCTTTTTTTTACAAGTTGACTATCTAATATGGTCATTAACGTCACTATATTAAAGTCACTGCTCACATCACGTACAATGGTGAGTATGCGCATTCAAAGAACTAACATTATGCTAACACTATTACACGCCAAACATATCTGCTCACAGCACTTGCTGAAGCTTTACAGTATCAGCACGTGTTGTGGTTGTAGTTCCCGAACCCCGTTTTTGATTAGTGCGAAAGAAACTCATCAGGTCTGTTCTTGGTAGAAAAAAAGGAAGCAATAACATAAACTGCGCTGATTTATCAGTGGAATGCTGCACAACTCAATTGACAAACTAATCAAATGTTGTGTTTAGGCGCTTCAGTGTACTCCAAATCTGCTTGAAGTGAACTTCTGATAGGCGAGCTTTTCAATACTTTGGTAGTTTAAGTCAGACTACCAAAGTATTGCACTCAAAAGATACTTAGAGCATAACACAACAGTATTTACAATTTCCAGGTATTTGAAGAGTATTCTGCACACATTTTTCATCGCTGCATTTTTATTAGGTTTGGAGTATATTTTGGATGAAATAAATACATATATTAAAAAAATCTATGTGAAAGGTATTTTGGGCGTATTATTTTAGTATTTACATATTTCACAACGTATAAAGGGAACTTCAAATGTAGTTTAAATAAAAGTATTTTTAAAAGATTTTCACAAATATATTTTAGTACCAAGTAAAAAAAAAAGAAGTTTATATTTTCGGTCTATTTATTGTGTACTTACAATTATGAACTGTACTTCAAATACACTTAAATTAGAATGTGGTATATTTCAAACGTCTTAGCTTTCGCTAAGGGAATAAGTAGCAGCCATTGTGTTCCACAACGTATGAAGCCTTCCATGTCGTGTCGGCGCATGCGGTTCCTCGGGTTTGCCGGTATAACCGTGGATGATCATTTTTCTGCATTATCAAAGGTTGTAACGCGTACTTTGTAACGCTGAGGGTCTTCTAAACACATTCTCCTCTCGGATCTACCGTAAGATTTCGAATTATCTGAAGCAGAACCCGGTTTAAAAGAGCAAAAGCCTCGGTGCCCGACTGCTTCAGCAAGGGACGGAGCAAGCGAGAATCGAGATGGACCTTCTACGGCGTAGTGGCGCGTCACGCGTTACTAGCTAAAGGCGTGCCTCTGCAGCGATCGCTTCCGTTTTTCTCAATTTTTCCGCGTTTAGTGGGTATTCTGTGTCAAACGGTTCTGACGTTTGGACACAGCAGGCACGAGCACGTCGGAATCAACCATTAATTTATTTTTATCAAAGAACTCTTGAGCTTTCTTTAAGGTACAGCGTGTCCCCAAAAACGACAGTTTATATTTTCAACGTAAAAATAAACCTTGCATTGCTGTACGCTCAATCTCCCAGCGAGGGAGCACCAGATGTCGGAACTAGACGCACTAAATGTGCTGCGCTTAGTGTATCGGCACTCCATCTCCCACATCGTTGTGGGCGCCGCCATTTTGGTGCTTGTGTAGATGAGACGCAACTACCGATCGCCATGATTCAAAAGTGCGTCCTCTTCAGCATTAGATTCGGTGTTAGAAAGTTCATGTATTATTGGTTTGCTCTATCGCGAGCTGTTTAAACATTTGTGGAGGGCGGAAAAGCGTTGACTGTGATTTCAAATAACGCTTCTTATAACTGGAAACCAAGATGTTAACACAAAATATGGCCAAGAGTTGTTAATTTGAAGCCTAGCTTATTTAATCGCACTAGTCCGAAGCAGACACCAAAGTTTCAGCGCGAACCGATATTTTCTTTAATAGTTTTAAAGAATTTTCTAAAAGTGTGAATGTGAAAAAAAGTAAAAGCCGTTTACAACTCCCTGTAACACCGAATTGGAGCGCAGCTCTTGGGGAGGAGGAGGGAAGGGTACTGAGGGCCACGTGTTCTCGGGGGGGGGGGGTCACGTGACCCCCTCCGAGGGCACGTGACCTTGATGGGGTCACGTGTGGGGAGTCACGTGCCCCCCCTCCGAGGTCACGTGACCTCGGGACCGGGGGGGGTCACGTGACTCCCTCCACGTGACCACACAAAGGTCACGTGCCCTCGGGGGGTGGTCACGTGACCTCGGGGTGTCACGTGACTCCGCAGGTCACGTGACCCCCCGGTCACGTGACCAAAATTTCCCCGCTAGATTTAGCGGAGAAATTTTATCCGCTAGATTTAGCGGGGAAATTTTTCCGCTAGTTTTAGCGGGGAAATTTTTTCCACCAGATTTAGCGGCGAAATATTTTCCGCTAGATTTAGCGGGGAAACTTTCCGCTAGATTTAGCGGGGAAATTCTTTCCGCTAGATTTAGCGGGGAAATTTACCCATAATGCACCGCGCGGTTACGCCGACGGCGACGGCGACGCCGCTCAAGCTGGAAACGGGCGCCTAAGAGCTGCGCTCTAAAAGGTGGCCAACGTACCTTTCGGATACATTGAGCTCTATGATAACGAGTTTCATTTGAGTAGTTGGTACATACTGTGGGCAATCAGGTCAGCTGAACACACACAAAAGAAACAAGGACAAGAATGAAGCGACTGGACAAGCACACCGCTTCCCAGCCTAGGTCCTTTCTTCTTCGTCCTATTGCACATCATACATGTTTAAAACAACCTTTTAGCCGGCCACTCAACGGGTGTGTTGCGAACCGCAAATACCGGCGTTCTTCTTCGTGAACCGAAATTCACGAGGTGCCCACACTATCTTCATATTTTTCTTCAATGGACAAGGCTTCCAGCGCCTCACGCGCGAAGGAGTTCTTGGTCCTATGAAGGACGGTTCAGCTGGTGTGCTCTGCATCACATCCACAAGTCTGGAAATGAGCTGAAAAATGTCCCGCAGATGTACTTTTCACCGACGCAGCGTGCTCCCTTTCTCTATCATTAATACATCGGCCAGTTTGGTCGATGTATCTCTTACCGTAACACAGGGGAGTATGACAGAGGACCCCGTTTCGCATTGGGCATAAAGTGTTTTATGGGCTGTACCAAATTTCGGCTGTTGATCACGTTCTTTGTTGACCCTGCGGCGCATTGCGTATGCTTTGTTGGCTGCCGAACAAACAACCTGAATATCTTGCCTGCGTGCGATCTTTTTAGTCTGTGGGTCACTCCATAGATGTAGGGCACAACCGCGATTGTGGATCGCGTTGGTGGATTCACAGCTTCTTCGCCGCTTGCTACTCTCGGCTTCTGTTTCTTGGAGAGGCTCTCACATACTCTAAGTAATCTCGCATACTATGCGAGATTGCTTAGTCGGGCGCTCTGATTTGAGGGCGCAGCTCTTAGGTGCCCGTTTCCGGCTTGAGTGGCGTCTGCTTTCCGGTGCCGTCGGCGTAACTGCGCGGTGCATTATGGGAAATGTCCCATAATGCATCGCGCGGGACCTCCGTGACGTCACTTGGGACGTCACTTGTGACGTCACGAGGGTTACGCTCGGTGCATTATGGAACATTTCCCATGATGCACCGCGCGGGGAGGAGGGAGGAGATGTGGAGGAGGATGGGGGGAACGGAAGGATTAGGAGCTCCTCATCCACCCCTCCCCCTCCTCCCGTCTTCTGGGGACGGGAGGAAAAGAGAGGGGGAGGGCAGGGGGTGGAGGAGGGAGGGGGTGGATGGGGAGGAGAAAAGGAGGGAAAGAAAGAGCGAAGGAGCTTGAAGGATGAGGGGAGGAGGAGGGGAAGGAGGAGGAGGGAGAGAGGAAGCGGAGAGGACGAGGAGGAGGAAGACGGGGGAGGAGGGGAGGAGGAGTTGCACGGACGATGAGGAGGTGAGGAAAAGTGGTATACTCTTTTCTCAGTACCCTTCCCTCCTCCTTCTCAACAGCTGCGCTCTAATTCGGCGTTACGGGGTGTTGTAAACGTCTCATTTTTTTAAGCTTGTCTCAGATTGATGTTGGCAGGATTTGCCTAGCGCAAAGAAAAAAGCAGTACCGGCAACACTTCCTTTGATGCTCTTCGAATGGCCTGATTCGTAGGGAAGAAACCCATTGCACAATCGGGGTTCGTAGCGCCAACAAACGTGACTTGCTTTGAACTGCAAAAAAGGTCCAGAAATTTGATTGACTTCTCGAGTGCAATTTTGCTAGTAAACACCAATTCCGGACAACTTTTTTGGAAACAGGTCGAAAACTTTTCTTCACATCCTCTCCCCGGATCTGCCGCCTGAGGGTCGCATAGCACCAAATTCTCATCAACTTACCTCAAGATGGGTTTCACCCGCGCGTCATTCAGGTTCCCTTGAATGTTCCTGCCGGATGCTGCAAGAAACATTCACTAAGATAAGGACCGACCCAAGAGCCGATAGACACGCCGCTTTTTTGTAAGACGTCTTGCCTTTGATGGGGTACCACAGTCGCTGCCAAGTTACACTGAGTAGTTCCAGGAAGGTGTCAAAGGTAATTCCAGCCGACTTTTGGAATGTTCTTGTTCCTTGCGCTTTGATGGCTGCTCGACGAATCAATTTCACTTTTCCCCCTTCCCACCCTAGGTCAAACTGGCCGATGTATGCACGATAGAGCAAGGGAGCACGCAGCGTCGGTGAAAAGTTCATCAGCGGGGCATTTGTCAGCTCATCACCGGACCTGTCGATGTGATACAGAGCTCACCAGCATAACCGTTCTTTATAGGAACAAAAACTCCTTAGCGCGTGAGGTGCTGGAGGCCTTGCCCATTGGAGAAAAAGAAGAAGATTGCGTGAGCCCCTCTTCAATTGCGGTTCACAAAAAAGAACGTCAGTATTCGTGGCTTGCCACACCCCGTTGAGTGGTAGTCTGAAAGGTTTTTCGAAACGTGTTTATTGTGCGATAGGATGAAGAAGAAAGGCCTAGGCTGGGAAGGGGGAAAAGTGAAATTCAGTTTTTAATTATCGCTGTGTTTGACCAGTTCTTTTCTTCTCGTTAATATATTTTCCGTGTTCAGCTGACCCGACTACCAACAGCTCTGTGATGCAGAAACCGAGAACGGGCTTAAATGTGAAACATTTTGGTATAAACATTTTAAAAACAATCAATAATAGCTTCTTAATTAGATATCGGTTCGTGCTGAAACCGTGTCATCTGGTTTGGACCTCTACGTTACCTTTGGCCGGAGAATGAGCGTTGTGCGATGAATACTCTTTTTTTTTTTTGCGGTGACCAAGAAAAACAAACAAAAAAGGCAACAACAGTAATTTTGTTTGGGAGGGAAGGGGTACCTTTTAGATGAAAAGAGAGAATGTTACGAGAACTGTTCCTTGAGGGACGCCAGAATTATAGTATACTTATAGTAGGTTTTGCTTTGTTAATAGAGGTGTACTTAGTGCGATTAGTGGCGAATTCAAAAATCCATTTGAATACAGAGGAGTGGATTTTATTATCATCTAGTTTCATTAGAATACCTTGAGGAGGAGAGAGAGATATATAATATTTTAATCTAAGCATTTCAGCAAAAACAAATTGGGTTGTGTGTATGCTTATACAGCCTAGAACTTGGTCTGCCTCGCAGGGGCGACGAGTCTCCCAGCTTTAGATGAGCAATTTAGCCAGTGCAGTACAACCGCTAGCCTGGGGTCTTTAACGTGCACCACGCAGTAGTGATACACGACCGCACGCCGGTACGATGCTCATCCAGATCGAAACGAGCAGAAGTGGGGATTGAACCCAGGATCCCTGGGTTCGCTGCGGAACCCAGGATCCCTGGGTTCCGCAGCGCGAGCTTTCGCTCCACCTGCTCCGAGATGGTGTGCGCTAACCCACTCGGCCACCGATCCCTTTTTTTTTTATTGCATGGTAGTTACAGCAACACTCCTGTCGTTCTAACAGCGCTGTACAACTCTTTTGCACAGCATATCAAAAATCACGCATTTCGAGGAGTGATTTTAAAATACTAGACCACTCCGGTTCAGGTTCACAGTTCAGATACACACTCTGTAGTTGTTTTACAAGGTTTAAGAAATATATCCGCCCTTCATTTGCGTCGAGATCAGCAGGTCGAACCACCATACGTTATCTCCAAATGCTGCACAAAGCTAACAAGATAATCATGACGAAAATAATCCCTGGAAAAGGGGAACAAGAGGGACAAAGGACAAACATAAATCTCCAAACACAGCTAAGTGACTGGTGAGCGACCGAAAAAATACACCTGGTCCGGGTATCGAACCCGGGACATCTCCATTACAAGTGGAGCGCTCTACCAACTGAGCTAACCAGGGGTTAGACGTCAGTAGAGCAAACGGGTTTTATCAGCTGCCACCAGTCTAACACCAACAAGGGTGAAGTCTAATACCAACAAGGGAGATTTATGTTTGTCCTTTGTCCATCTTGTTGCCCTTCTCCAGGGATTATTTTCTTCATTCTTGTCCATCTCCCTTGCACCTATCAATTGAATTGCATTAGAATTATAACCTTAAATTTGCAAGCTTAACCCTTGTTGGTGTTAGCCTGGTGGCAGCTGATAAAACCCGTTTGCTCTACTGACGTCTAACCCCTGGTTAGCTCAGTTGGTAGAGCGCTCCACTTGTAATGGAGAAGTCCCGGGTTTGATACCCGGACCAGGCGGATTTTTTCGGTCGCTCACCAGTCACTTAGATGTGTTTGGAGATTTATGTTTTTCCCTTGTCCCTCTTGTTCCCCTTCTCCAGGGATTTTTTTCGTCATTCTTGTCCAGCTCGCTTGCACCTTTGCATTTAATTGCATTATAATTATAACCGTAAATTTGCAAGCTTCACTCTTGTTGGTGTTAGACTGGTGGCAGCTGATAAAACCCGTTTGCTCTACTGACGTCTAACCCCTGGTTAGCTCAGTTGGTAGAGCGCTCCACTTGTAATAGAAAGGTCCCGGGTTCGATACCCGGACCAGGCGGATTTTTTCGGTCGCTCACCAGTCACTTAGCTGTGTTTGGAGATTCATGTTTGTCCTTTGTCCCTCTTGTTCCCCTTCTCCAGGGATTATTTTCGTCATTCTTGTCCAGCTCGCTTGCACCTTTGCATTTAATTGCATTATAATTATAACATATTCATGTCATAAGGAACTTCATTATCATTATCCTCACTAAGGAAACGTATCTCTGTTGGGGTTACAGGTAGTTCTTTCTTTAAAGTGCGTTGGAGGACATCCCAGAAAAATACCGCGTCCCAACAAAAAATAAACACATGTTCAATAGTCTCAGGTTTTTTACATAGAAGGCAATTGACCGACCATGGCACATAGATCCCTCTTTCTTTAAGCCAAACCTTAACTTGCAAGGTATTCGTGTGTAATTTATAAAAGAAAGTCTTAACAGCCGCGGGAACACACATCCCTTTTTACACGTCTAAGCACATCGTGGCCACGTTGGGACACACCTCGAAACAAGGGCATGGGGAAAACACTCACAACTAAATCTCGATAGAGCGCTTTTTTACTGACATCACAAAGGTAATTCAAAGAAAAACGTGCCGTCAAAAACCCCATCGTGTCAACAACCTCTTTCAAAAAACCATTGATTCTTGTTGGCTCGCCGCCATGAGAAGAAACAAGAAAAGACGGCAAATGTGGTGACACGTTTGTTTGAATCAGTGTGCGAATGAACGGGTGCTCTTGGTCTCTCAAAAAAAAGAAGCGTAACACAAGCTGCTTGAAAAAAAGGTGGGAAAGCGCCACGCCACCATTACAAACTCGATGAAAAAGATTGTCCCGTCTCATCGGATCATACTTCGAGCTCCAAATAAACGTGGCAAAAGTTCGATGAAATTTTTGAACATTAGTTCGCGTAGAATGGATGGCCTGAAGAACATAGCAGAGCTTTGCAATAAGAAAAACGTTGCAAACAGTCGCTAGGGCAAAAATGGACAGCTCGCGTTGCTTCCAACGAGAAGCACGCCTTTCCAGGTCGGTAGCGACACCCGACCCGTACGTTTGGCTATTCCGGAAACTTTGCAATGGCACCCCGAGGTTTTCAATTTTATAATGCTGAAGTAAAAATAATGAGTTACGCCGATGACATTGCTGTTTTTTGTAGGGAAAAAGAAAGCGTCACCGAAGTCATAACTTTGACTAAAAGATTTTGCCACGCTACTGGTGCTGTTATAAACTGGAAGAAGTGCCGTGGTTTCTGGCATGGCGCTTGGGCCACTACACCTTCAGAATTTGAGGGTGTATGCTGGGACACAGTGTTGGCCACCGATCCCCCCCCCCTTTTTTCGAGCAAATGTTTATTTACAGGTTAAAAGCATAAGTAGTAAGAATGGAAAAATGAGGTTAATTTAGACATTGCATTCAATGACCCAGGTGCAAAGTAAATCAGTTAAAGGCTACAACATTGTTAAAGAGTGCAGTAACATCAGCTCTGGATGTGTATTACACTCGAAGATCTTTAAACAAATATTTTACAGTGAGGTACTTGCAAAGGCGACGGATAATCTTCTCGAAGTATGAAAATTTGGTGCGACCTTTTGACCTTTTCTTAAACTGTTTCTCACATTGTTTGTCTATTTCAACTGGTTGTAAAGTTCAAATAGTCCAGTTCAATTTGTTAGCAAAGTGTCGCCACGCAGGTTAAGGGTTCAGTGTGCACTCTGTCATGTCTACTCTTGACCGCCTTAGCACATGTAGGACTAAAACCATGATTATCTTCGTCAGGTCAGTCAGCGTCCTTTTGTCGTGCAACCGTAGGAATTTCAAAGTACACCAACTAATTGACTCTTTAGGTCATCCTGGCCGGACAGGATGGAATCCTGCTCGGTGATGGGAGCTTTGGGAGATGACGATTTCGTTCCCTCTTCCTCCTCCTCTTTGACTCCGCCCTCTCCACTTGAGATATAGAGCCAGGATCTGACGTGCACAGAATTTGTTCTCGCTTTCTTTTCCCAAGCATTTCCTTGTCGCTGGTTTTATCTATTTCGGAGGCCTCTTCGCCCGACATCATTGGCTCTTCAGCTTGGTCTTCAGCTTGGTCTTCAGGGACAAGAGCACTGAACGAGTTGGAGACGACAACATTGCTCACTGTCTCCTTCGTTGCAGAGCGTGACGAGCGTGACGACGCCGACCTGTCTTCGCACTTCTCAGTCCGTGAGACTGCCTCTACATGGGCTGTGCTGTGAACGGTACTGACCTCTGCCGAAACCTCTGTTTGTGCCGTTTCTTCTGCGACCATCAATACTTCTGTAGGAATCTGGAGAGATGCAGCCGTTCGGTTGGCGCACGTTTCAATACTGTCTTCTGGATCGTGGCCGAATTTTCGGCATACGCTACACCAGGGAGCGCGGCACTGGCCTCGGACGTGTCCGACTTGCCTGTATCGTGGACATTGCGGTGCTCTGCCAGGTACGGAGACAAGTACGGTGGTTCCCAGAATCTTGAGCTGATGCGTCAAGCTGTCCGCAGTCACCCCATCGTTCAATTCAATTGACAGTATTCTTGTGGTTGTCTCTACTTCGAAGCCGGGGTAGTGCCACTTGTCTCGAACGATGCTTTTTATTTTTCCCAACGTAGAAAAAGCACTTGCTACGTTTCAATCTGGGACACTTGTTGGCACCCAGTGCACCTTCATGGACAGCGGAGTCTTGCTCCCGTCTAATATCAAACATGTCTTGGTCTTTACTTCGATCTCTCCGAGCTGCAGCAATCTTTCTTTTTCTTTGGCAGAGCGCACGGTGAGCAGCCACACATGATTGTACTGGTAGGCCCCAAGCGAAGCAAGCTCGTTTGGGTTGATGATTTTCTTCAAAGAAGGACCGAAATCGTCGATGCGGTATGGCCGGGCTGATGGGTCCCCATGAAGAATCAGTGAGTTTTCAAGCAGCTTACCCTTGGGAAGAGGCGGCAGTAAAATCTTGTACTCCGTTGTACTTGGTGCAGAGGAGGCAGAAGCAGAAATGGTATCAGAACATTCCCGGTTTGGCTTGGCCGTTGAGATTTCCTTTACGGAGCCCATTTCCAACGCGGCAATTGACCTTTTCCGAGAAGCGTTCTGCGCACGCGCGAGCGCCCGATGCCAAGCGGCGGAAGTCAGCACTAGAAATCAAGGAAATTCGGAAGGAGGCTGTGAATTAGCGAGTAGATCACGTAATTGCAACATATATATAATTATGTTACACAAAAAAAGAAAGCGGATGGAAAGAAAAACACGACGTTTGGGTGGACGCCACGGATTTAAAGTCGCGTTGGTGGCGCGACCAGTCAACGACTCGGTAGGGAAAAAGTACCTAGAATGGCGGCTGTACCTCTAATCGCTGTAGTCGTCAGCTGTGCAACGTGTTTTTGGTTTTGCGGTTTTGCGTGAACTGCGCGTCATGTTGTCAAACCACCCTACCTAAGGTATGCCAACAAACAACGTTGCCGTTGACTGTCGTAATTTTCACCGGCTTCGCTTCGATTTGGGCGGCTTGGATTAGAGAGTGCTCCCGCCTGACGCGGGTTAGACACTTCACAACAGGCAGAGGTAGGTCGTTTTCACCGTCCCTCGGAAAAGCATCGGTACCATAACATTACCGCTTTATCACAGTGTCACCGTCGCAGGACGAGAGCCACTCCGACAACGTTCTCCGACCACGGCCGCTTGATTCACCGTCGGGTCAATCGAGGGGCCGCGCTCCGACATACAACTCCGGCTACGTGGCTCCTCGGGCGCTACGAACGATATCGTATGAGTAGGGTAGGTAGTAAGTTCCACTTCGTAATCACTCTTTATTTTGACCTGTGCTAACTTGAGGATCGTGCTCGAAAGACACAGTCGTCGATACGGGCGTTGATTTTGTAGTACTTGTTTTCTTTTGGAACGACGGATGATAGGCGTCGGAGGACAGGGTCAGTGCACAGTGTGCTGAGCCATCTCACTGCACGAATGCATGTTAGCCCAGTGAAAATCCTTGATCGTGATACGTTTTATATGGCAAAACATACTTGAAGCTGTCATAAGACTCATAACAAATTATTCTAACAATATCTGTTGCATACATGTCTTTTGCAGTTCGGTATGTATGGCATTGCCCCAAAGGTGGAAGTTGTTCAAATGAGAAGGAAATGAGTAATTATAGAGTGAACGTGTGACGTGTCCATTCCACCGGCAGCCGGTACTCTAGCCCAGGAAAGACATTTGGCGACGGTAACCCCCATGTCTGACTACACTCATGTTACTATAATATCGTCGTACCTTCTCGGATGCCGGATGCCGGCACCGAACCGACACATTCGCCGGCATACCCTTTCTTATGCGGATGATATTGTACCTGTTTCCACCTGTCTAATTGCGGCATTAAGTATTTGCTGATTTTCTAACAGCTATGTTTATTTATTTGGTTATAATGTGTGCTTGAGAAAAATGACAGGCACCAACTGGCAGTATAAAAAGTTGAAAACGGACATGGTCAGAATTTTGTTTATGTTAAACAAGCATCTGCAAGAAAACTACAGCGGTCCATCTCGTATCCGAGAGTAGGTGTAAGAATAAAAGGGCAGCAGATGCTAGTGCCATCTGTGTATTAGCGAGCGCACCCCTTGTGCGCATCTCCAGCGTTGTCAAGAACTAGGACGCTCAAAATCCCAGACGAGCGTTGATAGAAAATCAGTTATTGAATCGAGCCCCCATTCTACGTCTTCTTTTTCGGGCCCCTGTCTCGCAATGTTATAGCATCCTAGAGCACGCGCCGCCGTAACGAGCAGAAAGTACACATGCCACTCTCGTACCGCTATGGGCTCCAAAAATCGCCGGTGTACCCAGCTGTTGCAGAACCAGCAAAAAGCCCTGCACACCAGCAAATGCGCAAGACAGTTGCGCACAGCTGACCCAAATTTGATTACCTACATGAACTACGATTTCTACAGTGCTCGCGTCCCACCCCGCTGACCCAGGTTCAATGCCCAACAGGGGATGATTTATTCTTACCTCAAAGTCAGCGAACACACAATTAGAAAAGGTTTCTGACATATTTCGAAAAGGTTTGGGAGTAGATTTAGAGAACGGTTTTGGAGAAGGTGTGGTGACAATGAGAGCAATATGCATTTCATGCTCAAAAATGTACACCTTCCTGACTCTAATAGTTTATTTTGCACTTACATTATACAAAATGCAACACTCTGCAATATTGCCCGCTATTTTTGTAGAAGACAGCCCTCCTCTTGTACCCGAGGCGTCATTTAACTTTTTGGGTATGGTTACACTCACTGCCGAAGATAAGATTTCTTTCGTCCCCATCACGCAACCATAATCTACTTGAAATAGTAAGAAAACGGACTTTCAAATTTCCACATGGGGAATCACAGTACCACGGAAAAGAACCTGGCAATCAGACGTCCTGTGCCTTGACAGATTAGAGGGCACTGCTGGCAATTCGTTTCCAAACTACTATGGTGTCCCATCAACTAGAAATGTGGAACTGTGACGTAATGTCATTGGTACGACACTTAACATTTTTGCTCGTAGTTTCTGTGGTTGTCCCATGACATCCAAACTACTAAGATCATTAAAAAGAGTACTAGGTGTAAGTGTCAGAGTTGTAAATACAATCGTGTCTCTTTAATAGGAAATTCCCCAGAGAAAATGTTCATAATAACGAATCAAGGTAGCCCTGTCCATTTGTGCTTCGTTGTCTTCTTTTCCGCTTTCGAACTGACCACAGAGACCTCCAGCCTTGCATGTGCTCAGGTTAGTGCTATGATTGTAACCTAATTTACACTAATGGAGTCAGAAAAACCTTTCTGACCCATTTAAATTTTTCTTCGCTGTTTTTCTGCTCTCTCTTAAGGCCCAGGAACAAATACTGTCTTTGGTGGAGATCGCCTGCTAAGAGAGCTCAGAAATAGCTTTAAGTGAAGCCTTCCTGGAACAACCATTGCTAAGCAACTCGGGGCATGTTTAGCAAACCTCCACATTTTCCCCTGATAGCATTTGCCAATTGCCTCTGTGCATTTATTGTTTTTGTGTGTCCATTCGCAACTTTCAGCGATAGTGGTGCAGCGGTGTGAGTCATGTTCCCTAGCTCGTGGAGGTTAGATTGCCAAATAAAGATTCTGGCCAGCTCTTCTTTCGGGCAAAATTGTATTGCATATGTCTCATATATTTGCATCACTTGTGCGTGGAGCCTGGCCACGTTCTGGTTCATACAAATGACGGCCATTTTAACTGGTGCCAGCACACCCCCTTTAGACCGTGAAACTTGCAAATAATTCCAATGCGAATAGTTCCAGCCTGTTTAGAGAGCAGATTGCAGCCAGAAATAAAAACCCAAGTCCCTATGTATGTTTGGATACAGGTAGGTGAGTTCAGATTCCTGTAGGAACAACCTATATATAACAACTGAGAAGTTAGGAATAAGGAAAAAATGGCTGTATAAACTTTAGTTCATATATGCATGCATTTTGTTTTTACAGAGCTGGACCAGGAGGATACCATTGAACTGTTAATGATGTCCAAGACTTGTGACGGGTTCAGGTCATGGGATCTAAGGACTGCTGAGATGCAGCTGCAGATCTAATCCACAAGGTGACAAGGAGATGGAAGTTCAAGCAGTGAATCTGGAAGGACGACAGCTGTCTCCTAGTTCTTCACAAAACAGAAAACAATGTATTTATTACGCAATGCTTTCAGAGCCTCCTGTATTCATATCATGGATGGTCCTGATGTCCCTGTGATTCTAAAGCAATGAGAAGAAAGGCCACCATCTGAAAATGAAACTCATTGACAAGTTCTTTGCGGTATTTGTGAGAGTGACGCTACAAATGGTCTACTCCTTTGATGTGTGATAATGAGTAGGCTTCCCCACTCGCATCAAGCTTTACCGCCCGACACCTGTGTTCTCAGGTGAAATTGTGCTGTTGTGTGTAAAGCTTTATTGCTTTGCACCGGAATGCGTGCAGAAGCTGTGGAGCATCAGTTAGCTCAATATTGCTCACTGTTATGGCTCTTTGGTTACGAGTTATAGATATGGGGGACCCTTAAAGGGATGCTGAAGCGAAATTTGAATTTCCCAAAACACGCGGCAAAAGCGTGCAACGGGATGCTACAAACACCAAAACATTCCTCAATCGGCGATATCTCGAACGGATGACCGTATTTTAAAAAAAAAGAGGCGCATTTGGCAGGAATGTCGACGTCATGTTTCTCTGAGAAGGAGAGGGAACGGCCTCGCGTCTTCTCCGCCTCGCGGCCTTGAGGGAGCGAAGCGAAGAGAGAAGGAAACATGATATCTTGACGTCACGCGCCTCGTCGGCCTGGTTCAATCTCGACCTCTTTTTCCAAAAATACGGCCGTCCATTCGAGATATCGCCTTGCGAGTAGTGTTGTAGGGATTGTAGCGTCCCGCCTACATCCCCTGCATTGTTTTTTTTTTAAATCCAATTTTCGGTTCACCATCCCTTTAAAGTGAATTAATTGAACGACAATAGCACTTTTACTGTGATCAGGAATTTCTTCCCCAGATGTTGCTGCCTGCCATTACTCTTTTAAAATATTTATACATTATAGTTTGGTCTACTCCCAACTGATAAGGAAGGGGAGACGTTTGTCACTTCAAGCCAGCATGAGTCTATTGGAATGGAAAGCTTGATAATAGAGAGTTCTATAGAACATTTTCCACAATTTGGATTGATAGCCTGATCCAACCCCAGCCAGCCGCAAAATGAGGCCTTGTATTGGATTGAGTTTCAAAAATGGTTCTCTAAAACCCTCTAATGTCAAAGGCAAGCACCTGTGGCTGTTTGTAAAAATAGGGACAGCTATTCTTCCCTGTGGCACGACGCTGGTTAGTATTTACTGTAAACGACTAAATTTTCGCGAATCGCCTACAATTCGCGAAAAATATGTCCCACATACAATTCGGGCAATATGTGAACGCTACGAAAGCTACACTCTATTCACGAAAACTGGAACCCGCAAATAATTTCAAATTTTCAGCTTTAGCCTGATTCGCGAAAATTAAGTCGTTTACAGTATAGTTGCTCTGCTTTCTTTGCCATTCGAAAAGTTACAGGCCACATTGGGCTGGCAGTAATTAAATTCTGTTTTGGCAGCCCTCTTCCCATGGCTCTGAATGGCTTGGCTGCAGCACAAATATTTTGAAACACGTACCAACAGGTGCAAGTTCCTCATAAAATAAATGAAAAGGCATGCAGGACCTCTCATATGATTACCTGCATGTGCTCCCAGTGAAAGTTTAGTGCACAGTTAATGTTTTCTAAATATTTCTATACACAAAGTTAAAGTTCAGGTGCCATTAGGCATTAAATGTTTATACATTTTGAGGTGCACGTCTTCCAAATATGGAATTGAAACATACTCTCATTATAATTGTCATGCCAACCTAGCTTCATAAAATACCCTCCGTTCCAACCAACGTTTTACTGAGCAGATGTGAGCTGCTTTTATCTCTTTTGTATGGTCGTCAATTTATCTGCTGGCATATGCTTTGTCTTACGAGTGCTTCAGAAGGCACATTTCCTGAATTTGGCTTGTGTGCCATCTTGTGCAGGCATATTTGAAATCTTTGTAGTCTAAATGATTGTATAAATGTTATAAGAGTGTATTGCAACAAAATGTATTATTTGGCAGCTGGTTGCAGGCTAATAATACCAATAAAATAGAGCTTCGAAACATCTGCGATGTTTTCCTGCATCATCATAGACACACAATAGTTTTGTAAGTGCCAATTTTCCAGGCAGACTTCTTAGACTGTAACACTATAGCACATGGCTTACCACGGCAAGCTTTGTCTAAACCAAGTTGGTGATAAAGGAAGTGGCAGGCCAACACTCATTTAGTATGGAAGGAGCATGTATCGACCATTTTTAGTACTCGGCAGAGGCAGTAACTGCAGCTACGACCTCCATCCTTCTTTCAGAAAGTTGCCAGTTGCTGACGTAGGAGAAAGTGGCCATAAAACTATGCTTAACTAGCAAGCGGACAATACGCTTCTTTTAATAACATATTAGTAGTTTCTGTCACTGATACCCTGGTGAAATCCAATAGGTTATGTAAGGCTGCGCTAAGATAGGTTGTTGTGCGAACTTTTTTTGCAAACCTGACCAATCCGACCATGTTCAGAGTCGCAAGTGCTCATTCAGGAACCCTGATCCTCAATGAGCACTGCAGTTTAACTTACACAATATTTTCCGCAGACAAAAGTACCATTCCACCCTAGAGTTTTTGGTTGGAACTGGTAGCATGCTACACTTTCTCTTCGTGGAATTGTTGTGTAGTCTGGTACAAGGACCGACGACCTCAGAAAAACAAGGCATGCTCAATATGATGAGTTAGCCAGGCAGCAGCTCCTCACTGACAAACCCCTCATCAAGGCTGACGGTTTCAATGTTTTATCCTTGCAAGAGTGGTGTGGTTTGTCCAAATACCAATGTCGCGCATCTTGCACCGACACATTGTCATCTGGTATTTATCCTGATAAGAGTGTGCATGGTGTGCATATCTCCATGAACCAGTACACTGAGAAGCTCATTTTCATGCGGGTGATAAACCAGTATTTTTTAAGGATACTGTCTTGAAGGGCCGACGAGCACGGAGCACCTGCTGGTAAGAAGACCCTCTCCCAGTGACCTTCTTTCCATTCCTTGTCGCACTCTTTTCTTCTTACCCGAAAGGAGGAAGTCTAGAAGCTGACCTCTGCCAAAAGGAGGAGGACCCTCCTCCTGTTTTGGATGAAAAGGAGAAGTTGAGGGGCGTTTTCCTGCTCTCTACCTGTTGGTCGGCCTAGTCCCTTCTTTGTTAAACCTTCTACACGACCCCGTCAGAGGACGTTGCAAGAAGGTTTTGGAGCTTGCGTGGGGAATTAGAAGCAATGAAAAGTGGCCGCCAATGGGAAGAACGAGGAGGAGGTGATAGCACTGGACAGAAGTTTGCAACTAGACGTCACGGCTAAGTGGCATTGATGGCCATTACCATCATGCCTTGCGCGCCCCCTCTGGATAAGCAGTGAGCGTGCATATTTCAACATGCAGTCAATTTTGACATGTTTGCATTTTCAAAAATTTAAATAAATGGAGATGTTAGCCACTCGAAGGCATGACCGGCTACTCCATTACCATTGATGAAAATATTAGAAATTAAACATTTCAAACATAGATGCAGTGCATCTCAGCACCCACACACCCCTCTTCCCCCATTCCCATTCTATTGTCTTGGTATCCCACAAGCTCAACATGCACAGCAACAGCACCGTCCTTCTTTACAATTGGATAGTGGAACACTTCACTTGTTGCATCTCGCCCTCGACTCGAGATTCCCTTAAAGGCCGACCAACAAGCAGAGAGGAAGAAACTTTTTCTTGATTTCCTTTTTCCATCCAAAAAAGAAGGAGAGCCATCCTCCTTGCGGTGGAGGTTAGCTTCCAGACCTGCTCCTTTTGGATGAGGAGGGCAAAGTGCAAGAAGGAATGGGGGAAAGGACATTGGGAGAGGGTCTTTCTTCTTGCAGAAGATGCTTCGTGCGCGTCGGGCTTTGAACTAGTATGGTCATTACGCAGTCTTAGGTTGCCAGCCTGATGGTGACGGATGTTACGACATCTGCCCCATTTCCTCCATAAACCTGCATGCTACTGCACTATTTCTTTGTCCTCCTAGCTCTACAAAGATTGTTAATCATTGCTTGGCAGGAGGAGCTATTACTCCTTTGCTAGCTTTATGGGACGCACATTGGCACATGGTACCCAGGGAAGGCAGGATTTGGTGCTGCAATGGCCAGCCTTTGATGCAGCAATGTCAAAAGGCAATGAACCAGGAATATCCCCCAGTCTTAGAAACGTCTCTCCTTCCGATGGATAATAAATATACTCTCAGCAAGCAACTGAAAAGTGGTGTAGAATCGGCAAGCCTCTCTTGGCTGCAACTGCAGGGAAATAGGGACCAGATAAGCAATGATCATTTAGAATCGGAAAATGTTTATTGAATGAAAGACAGCACTGCTTGCTCTGAGCTTTTTACCATGAATCTGGAGTAGGTGAGTATATTTAATGAAAATTTCAATGCGGGCGAGAGCCTTATCAAGAGCTGCCAGGGTGAGAGCACCGGCTTCATGAAGGCCAGTTAGAGTTTCATATCTCCTTGCTGTGTCCGTCTTTTTCCCTCGGGGCAACCCAGTCCTTGTTAATGTAAGGCAGAATGTGGTAAGCATTTTTTTTTATCTGTATCTTGCACCTTAATAGGTATTGTTTAATCTCAAATACTTTTAATTTAGAAATAATTACATTGTCAAAAGTTGTATCAGGATACGTATCCCAGTAAATAAAAAAAAAATAAAAAAAACATCCTACTCTAGGCAGAAATATATACTTCTGAGTACCGGGCGGTTCAGATATCGGGTCGAGACCTAAATAAATCGCAAAAAAATTGGATTTGTAAGCTACGACACTGACTTAATGCATAAGTTTGGCTATGGCTTTATTTGTAAGAATATATAAACAGTGCTGACCTCAGTGATACGTTAAAAAACAAGAAACTTCGTATGCATTCCAATGAAACCAAAAAAGCATTGTTGTAGGCCATAGGGACCTCATATCGGCCCAGTTTTTTTTTTTTTTTTTTTTTTGTAATTTTCGATCGGGTGAATCCATCACCCAGTTGGTCTTGTGTGGTAAATTAGTGTCATAGTTCACAAATAAAAAAAAATATTGCGATTTATTTAAGTCTCGGCCCGATATCTCGAAGACATTGCTCACATCGTATCCCAGTATTTTCTCCATTGCTGAAGGTCCTCCTTTGCTACCGCATTCTCGATACTGTGCTTTCGGCTCTCGTGCAGAGACCACTTCTGGTATATCTTATCTTTAGCATGGGGTGCACCCTAAGGTTCAGAAGCAACCATGTCATGGGCGCAAGAAGCTGGCCGCTCCTTATCTTTCTTTTTGTCGCAGGAAGTATTGCAAAAACACCACAGCGATTATTTCTTCAGGGAATGTGATTAGGATCTAATGATTTCCAAAACAGCCGTGGTAGTGACTGTACAAATAAAACGTACGGTGTGAACGTGCGACCGGAACTTCATCTCAGCCCACGTCAAACACGGGCATATTTTCAACTGAAGCCGTCGTGCTCTCTCGCGGGGTTTACACTCCACGTGCGACTGCAGCTCACCGGACATTACTTTGCAATTTTTGCAACGTATCAGTCGCTTAGGAATCTTACTGGAAATACAGCCCATGACGCAGTCACGCGTAAGCGCCTATTCTATAAACGCAATGCTCCCGGATATACTCTGTTTCACCTTATGATGTACCGCAAGAAAGGCTACAAGCGCGAGCTCCTTGCTTTAGGGCACATTTCGGCGGCACAAGCTCTCGTGCGTTAAGAGCAGCTTCCAACGCTATGAGCTCGCGCTTCTAGCCTTGTCTGCGGTAGAACATAAGGTGAAACGGAGTATATTTTAAGGCACACTAATGGAAAATCGTCAAACTTCCACAAAACGTTCGGTCGGGATGGCCTGGGCAGCCAGCTGCGAGGATTCCCCTTAACCGCCACACACGCTCCCGAAGAAAGGTTTGCCACAACGGGTGTTCTCATCTTCAGCCGTTGCTATCGTTCGGCGGAAAGTGATGAAAAGAAGCATACCAGGCTGCTAAATCCACTGGCACGAGTAACAGTGAACGGGAGGTTGTGGGTTTGGTTTGTCCAGCGATTGATTTGCACGCGCTCGCGCCAGCAGCATTGACTGCGTTGCACAGGAGGTATCCAGGTACGAAGCACAGTACGGACTAAAATCAGCGCGCAAAAAGAACGTAGGCCCCAAACAATACGGGAAAATAAAGTCCAACTCGCGTGCCCGCTCAGCCGCCCAGCTGACCACCGTGGCCCCGACACCGTTGCGCTCAGCCAACGCTCAGCCAATGGCCAAGCCAGCCAAGCGCCAAGCGGTCAAGCGATGTTTGAAGCTTTCGATTTGGAAGCTTGTATTTCTGAATTTGCAACTTTCAACAAACTCCAGTAGAGATAAGCATTCGACGCCTCGAAAAAAGAACAAGAAAGAAAAGTGCAAGCATAAAGTTTGCGGATTTTGACACAAAAACAAATCGCATGGTTAAAAAAAAAAAAAATGGCCACAAGCGCATCATTTTCATCATCATCATAGCGCGTAGCAGACGACGTATCGCTGTCTGTTATGCGCGGCAGTTTTGAAGCGCATAGACAAGCATGGCAGCAACCTGCTCCTCTTTACTAGACGCAAAGGGTTGGACAACCAACCTAGCGGAAGCTCCCGCGGTGTCGGAGGGAGATATAGACAGGTTCTTCAGGGAAAAAGCTCCAATTTCAGCAAGACAAACGCTCAGAGGGTGGAGCTTCAAGGAAGAGAAGTTTGTGAGGAACGTCCAGTTCCTCCGAAACGACGACAGCAGCTGCTACATAAGAAGCACCTGTCTGCCCTCTATGAAGGCAGGCCACTACAAGCAGCTTGTTTTCATCCAGAATGATCCGTTGACGATACGTCACGCATTCTGCCAGTGTGCAGCAGGGTGAGGTGTTTCAAATATTGCCTTTTTTATTTTCCGCAACTTTGTTTTCTTTGCCAATAAAATAGTCGCAACTTACATCAATAAATAAATGTGCACATACTCGAATTAGTTCATTTCCTTTCCAGGCTCAGCCAAACATGCCAGCACGTCGCTGGCTTGCTGTATGCGTTGGTGGCAATCAAAACACCCTCATGTACGGACACACCTTGCACATGGGTTGTTCCAAGCAATGGTAGGTACACATACCAACACTCATGTCTACTTAATCAACACTTAAGGGTGCTTCAGACATCAGCGTTTGACTGCGCTGCGTCGCATCAGGAAAGGCATGCGTCCTTTGTAAAAGGATTACATTAGTCCCCTTACAAAGGTAGCGCGCATGGTCTCAAGCGGACGCACTGGAGATTAGCACAACCAAAAGCAATGTCTGAAGCACCCTTTAGTAAGCAAAATTATGATTAGGCAGACAGGTGATGCAAGTTTGAGGGGCCAAACAATATCACTTAAAACTGTTACCATGAACAGATGCGTACCTATGGATCTGGTCTGGTTTGTGCCAACCCTTGTCCGCTTTTCTACCATTTGTTTAAAGAAAACATTAGGTCACCGTCTCCATCCCTCATGTCAAATATTATTCACAGCTGCAACTGTCAAGAATATGACCCCACTTTGCTGAGGCTGCAGAATTTGTTTTGAGAAGGATATTGAGTTTAAATCATGTGGGTTTGAAAAACAAAGTGCTTAATACACGAGTTCTTTCTCATCGTGTGTGTACTGTACTTGTTATTTATTGTTATTGGGATTACCCCTAGGACTGCATTGATGCTTAACTAAACTGTGTTAATTTTTACATGTCACACTTATTTGAGTGGTATACTTCCAAGTTTGAAGGGCAGTCATTATCACAGTTTGAACCACTATAACATAGCGTGCCAACCAGAAAGGTAACAACATGCTACCATGACGACAATAAAGTGCCTACCAGAAGTATTCTTCTGTCTGACTCGTGATTTGGACGACACAAATATGAAGAAATAACTAGCTCATGCCATGCAGCCTTTTTGCACAATGTATTAGTGATCAGTTTCTATTAATGACTGTCTAATTACGACTAGCTCACGCCATGAAGCCTTTTTGCACAATGTCAGTGTCGATTAATGACTGTCTAATGACTATGCTCATGCCATGGAGCCTTTTTGCACAATGTATAAGTGATTACAGTCTCTATTAATGACTGCCTTTCAGACCATGATTACAATGTGACCAATAAAAAAAAGGTTTTGGTTGTTTATCAAACTGACCATCACGGTTAATTACCCAACTGACATTCACAGAGCCGGATAAACGCAATGAGGATGGTGTTTGTGCAATGATCACTTCTTTTCCTTGAGATGTCTGCACTATTGGGTAATTATTTTGCAAATTATAACACCACACTCGTGCCTGACACTCATCGCTTTGGACTATGTTAGTCTGGAAGAATAATTTTTCTATCTTGAGAAGCCTTTTTTATTTTCACTTTTAGGTGGAATGCCCTATAATACCCCGTCTGTTGACAAGACCTAGTATCTGTACATCGTTTTACTAATAACTACAGCAGGCTGAAACTTCCATGTTTGCGGTACTGCTCACATAATTTCATTTGGGAGCAAGTGTCTGCTTTAAAGTGAGACATTTGACTGTTATGCCCAAATAAGACCTCAAAATTTCTCAGGGATATTTATCACCACAAAACCTGGAATTCGCTCAATGTCATACGGTGGTCGGTAGCACACAATTTCTTGCTATATTGATGCCTATTCCATAACAAGTATGTCTCCTTCAGCACAGAAGAGACCAGCCCCAACGGAACTGGACAAGGTCCGGTTTTGGAAGGTCAAGGAGGGGAAGGCAGCCCTCGACAAACCAAAGCAAAGGAGTACCCAGCCGATGACTTCCACGGAAGGGGACCCTCTCCATGTTCTTGTTGCATCGCTGAAAAAGACTGCACCAAATGTGCTCTGGCTCCGCTATGCGGATGACGAAGCCAGCCGACCAAACCCGTCCCCTCCTCTTCCTGACGCAGAGGATCTGCTATCAAAGAGAGCGCAGTTCCTCTGTGACGAGCATTTTGAGGGAATCAGGCCACTCAGTCTAGAACAAATTGAAACGATCAGGACCACCACTATCGGGCAGACAGAAAATGACAATTGGTTTAAAGAAAGGGTGGGGAAGATCACAGCTTCCAAATTCAAAAAAGCACTGTCCTGCAGAAAACCCGAAGGCCTGGTGAGGGACATCCTCTACCCAGAAAAACCGAAGCAATGCTCCGACCTCCACCCGAGCGATCCGCGCCGCTACGGGCTAGAAACCGAGCCGGTTGCTGTGGAGGCTTATAAGCATTGGTGCCGCCTCCTAGATAAGGACACCGTTGTGACGTCCACTGGACTTCATATCCATGAGCGGTTCCCTTTTCTTGGGGCATCACCTGATGGCCTAGTGTGTGAGGCAGGAGAGAATGGTCTTTTAGAAGTTAAGTGCCCAAAATCCAAAGCAGGAATGACACCTCGTGAGGCCTATGCCGACAAAAAATTCTGCAGCTTGTTTGTAAATGGTGAGGCCACACTGAAGACGGACCATGCCTACTACTATCAGGTCCAAGGCCAGCTGGCAGTGACAGGCTGCCAGTGGTGCGACTTCGTCATTTACACCAACAACAAAACATTGGCAAAAAGTCTCGCTGTCGAGCGCATTTACTTTGACCCCAAATTGTTTGGAACATCTGCACTAGCAAGAAAGATAGGGTATTTTAATGTTGCGTTCCTACCGTGCATCTTAGGATCTCTCACATCAATCAGGGATGCTAAGCTGCAAAGTGGCCAGTGTTTCGAAATGATAAGACATGAGCTGCATTGGTAATGATAAGACGTTGGTCACCGGCATACCTTGGCAAACCTCACTCATGAGGGCCCTCACTCACCCTCATCTTCACAAGTGAGGTGAGGGTGAGAGTTTCCAAACCAGGAAAATTCATGCTTCTGAGGGTGAGTGAGGGCCGTGAGGGCGGTGAGTGCGTGAGGGGCGTGAGGAGTGTAAGGGCCATGAGTGCGTGAGGGGTGTGAGAGCCATGAGTGCGTGAGGGGCATGAGGGCGGTGAGTGTGTGAGTGGCATGAGGTCCGTGAGGGGTGCGAGTGCGTGAAAGCCGAGAGGGCGGTGAGTGCGTGAAGGGTGTGAGGGCCATGAGTGCATGAGAGGCGCGAGAAGTATGGGTGCGTGAGGGCGGTGAGTGGCATGAGGGCCATGTGTGCGTGAGGGACGTGAGGTCGGTGAGTGGCATGACGGCCCTGAGTACATGAGGGGCGCGAGGGCGGTGAGTGGCATGAGGGCCATGAGTGTGTGAGGGGTGCGAGGGTGAGTGAAGGGCTGAAGGTGAGAGTGACTGTGAGGATGAGGGTGAGTGAGGGGCTTAGGTGAGTGTGGCTGTGAGGGTGAGGGTGAGTGACCTAAAATGCCAGCCTCTGGTCACCGGTTGGTGAGGTACCGCTTCCTGTGAAAAATGGCGTGGTCACATCCAGTGGCATCACTAGGGTCAGCGGCACCCAAGGCGGTGGCCAGCTGCGACCCCCCCCCCCCAGCTCGTTGCCCGCCTACATCCCCCCCGCCCTCCGCGACACCCCCCCCCCCCACCCCCCTCCTCTCTCGTGGCCCGTCGCGACACCCCCCGGAGCGCTGCACCCGGGGCGGTCTCCGCCCCCCTCCGCACCCCCCTTGTGACGCCACAGGTCGCATCGACGCTTCCAAATTTAGATAGTTACGTCTTATGGGCACTGCAACACACCCAGGCTGAGAGGAACATGTCTATAAGGCAGCGGGTTGTGCTACTTAGCCTTGGCAATTGTGAGTACTATCTATATGTTTTAACAAGAGTTAGGTTATCCAGAATGACTCGGTTTAATTACGTCGTTACCCTTGTAGACTCGCACGAGGGACCCTTTCACAGTTTGTAAGCGAAAGTAATGATTATGGTGACAAGATGCATTCATTGCTTGTGCAAACCAAACTTGTTTCATTAGTGTATACCGGGTGTAACAAGAAAGTGTTTGCACTAAAAGAGTCTGCAAAAATATAAGAAACCTGACAGATCAGGTAGTAACTGCCCTCAAAAATGTCTTTTGCGGGTAACATTTTCATGCCAAAAATTGAAAGTCTGAGCTCAGAGTACTAATAAAACAAGGAAAAAAAAGTGTTTCACTTGTTTTTTTCGACGGCGCAGCAGAGAGACGCTAAACGACTGCTGTGCTTCTTTGCCCTGTCCAGGAATGGCACCACCAGCAGAAAAATATGCTAGGCACCCAGGCTGCTTGGCATTAAATGTCTCTATTTGCTGGCGGTGTTATCTCTGGATAAGGCAAACAAGCATGGCCATTGTTCAGGGTTTTCTTTCTACACCAATGAAAAAGCAGGTAAAACGCAGGTTTTCTTTTGTTATATTTTTTTGTGCTAAGAGGACAGACCTCCAATTTTCGCACAAAAAGCGACTAGAAAGAGACGCTTCTGAGAGCCGTTACTATCTCATCTGAAATTTTAATTATGTTTGCGGACAACTTTAGTGTGTAAACACTTTTTTGTGACACCCCGAACAACAGGAACATCACAGTAGTGTTATGCTTCAGTGCGTGACAAATTTTATTGCTTGCATTGAAAAAGGTCTGGCTCACACCAGCAAATCGGCAGGCGAATTTGCAAGATATCTGACACCGGGCGTAGCGTTCATTGTGCATCGGCGCGGCCGAATCCCTTTTGGCGGCAGGGGATTCGCTGTACATGTGAACCAGGCTCAAGGGCATAGGCCTTTGCACACCCCGAAAATTCCTCGATGGACCGCATCTTGATAACCACTGGCATAGTCTCTCACATCAGTAATAAATTAACATATTTTTCGGTCTATGAGTGGCAACGGTGCACAAGATTAATTTTTTTGCATGGTCAGAGTGATTAAACTGCATTCATAAGCACGGTATGTGTACTGTAATCGCAGCATGCACTTGCCGACCAGTTTTTTGGACGGCGAAATTTGAGACGTGTCCTATTATTCGGACGTTTATGTGGAACCATCAGTCTCTTCGTAGGAATACTGTATAGCATATACTAAAATTTAGCATGCTGTACTACTCGTTAGAATTTTCTTACATAAATTTGAGTGGTTTACTCCGTTCACTCATAAACAGCCACCTTCGACTACAATGCCACGATTTTTGTTTTGGCTTGTAGCCTCGATACCACATCTCTGCTATTGCCGATATGGCCGTCATCTAACCGCCTTTCCGGTTCCTTTAGTGTTTAGTGTCTTTAGAGTGCAGCTGACAAAGACAGAAATGCCTTGTTTCGCTGCCACACCGCCGGCCCTTGCCTGCAGAACCAAAAATGAACGAAAGAAGAATGTCCATCTGCAATGTTCCTGGAGTGTGAGTGTTTTCTGCTGATATTAGTACTGGATTGAGCTTAGTCGGCTAAACACCGTTATGAAGTCAAAGGCCGAGACGCAATGGGCATGTCCCTCCTTCTAGAAGACACCCCCCCCCCCCCAATGTCCTTCTCGTGCTCTTCGCATCTCCTCTCCCAAAAGGAGCGGGTCCGAAGACTAACCTCCACGAACAGAACAAGCGATTTCGCTACTTCCGCGACCAGGATGAAGAAATAGAGGGGCGCCTTCCTTCCTCTGCTTGTTCGTTGACCTTTAAGCCAACAAAGGCCCAATTCACAGTACCCAACGACTATTTCTAATGGATCTAGACCCGCTAAGATGTAGCAATACAATAAAAAGATGATATACGCACCTGCCATTTTAAGGTGTGTGCAAGATGTGCGATCGCGTACAAAGATCACCACGGTATTTGAGCAGCAACTGGAGTGCATCGATGCGCCATCTGCCGGTGGCTCGACTGATTTCAAGACTGCAGAAGAGTGCATGCGTATCCTAGTGTTTCCAGGCTCTTTTGCAAAAAAGTGTCATCCCCCACAATCTGGTGCAAGGTGCCACTTGGATGGTGGCCATGATGACTGTCTGCTATGGATGCCGTGACTGGATGCCGTGACTAGGATTTGCGGCTATATCACAGAGCCAGCAGCATGCGCTGCAAACCTCATTCATGAGAAAACACAAAATAGATCGCCTTTCCTCCATGAGAGCCGAAGTGAACATAATTATTAGAAACCAGAAGTCTGACCGAAGAACTTAAATTACGGTTACAGCATGTCACTGGCCAGTACTGAGTTTGGTTTTGTAATGGGACAATTTCATGTTTTTCTTCGTAACATGAATGTTAGGGTGCATTGCCTGCTGCAGACTCTATAAAGCGACAAGTGACAAGCGGAGTTGAGCGACAAGGTCAGCTTGATCAAAAGTTGGGCGCAACTGCTCAGCGATATGAGTCACACAGCCACAAGTGTGTAGCGCTGAAAACACGTGGACTTCCATGCTACTTAAAATAGAAACTACTTTTAATTATCATTATAAACTCGGAGCTAGCTAACTGACCGAGTACCGGGATCAGTTAGAATGAGAATGGCGGTTGGTCAGAGCTTCAGCCTCGGGACGCGCGTGTTCATGCCCCAGTGGTCTTTCGCACGTGCAAAAGGCGCACTGGAGCTTGTCGGCGATGCTTCTTCTTTACTGGCATCTGTTGGGTCTTTTGACGGCCACAGGAGCTCCCCCCTAGTCACAGGACGGGGAACACGTCGTGTGCTACGATGGTGTGGAAGAGGTTCAGTAACAAAGTGGACCCTTTTGGGAGTCGTATTTTTTGTCGGTGCCTTGGTTGTGGTTGTCGTAGGATGACCTTTAGTTGAGTCGTTTGTCTCAGCTTTTGTGGAGGCGTTGGAAGACTTAAGGTTACTTGCATTTGTTTCGAGTGTGTTGGCCATGTAAGCGGGTTGCAACCTGTCTATTGATACTGTGTCTTCTTTGCCATTAATGTTAAGCCTGTCATATTTTGACGATCGCGAAATTACTTTAAAAGGACCGGTATACGGAAGTTGTAGTGGCCGCCTTACTGCATCATTTCGGACAAATACGTGGGTTGCCGTTTCCAGATCGGGGCTCACAAACACTTGTGGTTGACGTGGTTTGCGAAAGGGAACGGGCTGAATGGCCTGCATCATTGTTTTAAGTCGTGTTACGTAGTTGAGAGGGTCTGGCAACTCCGCGTCTGGTGAGGCAACTAAAAGGTCCCCTGGCAGACGAAGCGAACATCCGTAGACTAGTTCGGCTACGGTGCAGTCGGTGTCCTCTTTGAGTGTAGTTCGGATTCCTAGAAGAATCATGGGGAGGGCTTCTGTCCAGGATGTGGTGTCTGAAGCCTTCAGTGCTGCTTTTAGTTGCCTATGAAATCTTTCGACTAGTCCGTTAGAAGCGGGATGGTATGCTGTCGTTGAAATATGCTTAATGCCGAGTAGGTGTGAAATTTCTTTGAATAACCGGCTTTGGAATTGTCGTCCTCTATCCGTTGTTATAGTCACCAGTATGCCAAATCGACTTATCCAAGTTGACAAAAAGGATTTTGCGACCGTCTCTGCAGACACGTCGACAATGGGACACACTTCGGGTCAACGTGTGAATCGGCCGATGCAGGTCAACATGTACCGGTATCCTCTTGACGGCGGGAGGGGACCGACGAGGTCAATGTGTACATGGGAAAATCTTGCATCTGGAGAAAGAAATGTTGAAATTGGGGTAGTGGTATGACAATGAATCTTGGTTTGTTGACACTTTAGACATGTCCGAGCCCAGTGACGAACGTCTGTGTTCATTCGAGGCCACACATATCGCTTTGCAATTAAGCGTTGAGTGGCACGAATGCCAGGGTGTGATAGAGAATGGTACATGTCGAAGATCTTTCGTCTGAATTCGGGGGGAAGATAAGGTCGAGGTGTGCCAGTTGACATGTCGCAAACCAATTTCACTGAAGGTGAATCCAGCTGGACGTCTTCTAGGACAAGGGCAGTTGTTGATGTTCGGAGTTGTTGAAGCTCATTGTCCAGAGTTTGTGACGTGACCAGTGGAGGATAGTCGATGGAAGGACGTGTGGCGCCTGTTGCATTCACGGTCATTCTTGATAGGGCATCTGCAACGACGTTCTTGTAGCCGGAGATGTGTCGAATGTCTGTGGTAAACTCAGAGACAAAGGCAAGGAGCCTGATTTCTCGAGGTGAGTGCGAAGCGCTAGAGGTCATTGCATATGTGAGCGGCTTGTGGTCGGTGTAGATAGAAAACTGACGTCCTTCGAGTAAGTACCGGAAGTATTTCACAGAGAGGTAGATGGCGAACAATTCTCGGCCGAACGTGCTATAACGGGCTTCAGCTGGAGAGAGAGCTTTGGAGAAAAATCCAATCGGGCACCACTTTCCCCTGAGATACTGTTGAAAAACAGCACCAACTGCAGCGTCAGAAGCGTCCACCGTTAATGAAGAGGGGGCATCACAGTGTGGATGAGTCAAAAGTACTGCATCAGCAAGTTGCTTTTTTACAGTAGTAAACGCGGCAGTTGCTGTGTCATTCCACACAAGTGGTGCGGTTTTGCTCTTAATTCCCGCTAGTAAGGTGTTGAGCGGTTTGAGTGTTGCTGCTGCATTTGGAAGAAATCGACGGTAAAAGTTCAGTAGGCCGAGAAACTCTCGCAACTGCTTCACCGCTGACGGCACGGGGAAGTCATTGATTGCTTGGACTCGAGACGGTAGTGGACGTATTCCATTTCGGTCAAGGTGGTGGCC
The DNA here is from genome assembly GCF_016920785.2 of Ixodes scapularis. Taxonomy (NCBI): domain Eukaryota; kingdom Metazoa; phylum Arthropoda; class Arachnida; order Ixodida; family Ixodidae; genus Ixodes; species Ixodes scapularis. Next base: position 55,400,689 of record NW_024609838.1, on the reverse strand, counting down.
AAGGAAGTCAAGTGCCGGCACGCCAAACTCACATTTTTCAAGTTGTATGGTAACGCCGTAGTCGTCTAACCTTGAAAATATGGTATGAAGATGCTCCTCGTGTTCTGTTGCAGTGTGGCTGAAGACAAGGATGTCGTCTAAGTATGCAAAGCAGAACGAGAGCCCTCTCAAGATATGGTCCACAAAACGTTGGAATGTTTGTGCAGCATTACGGAGGCCGAAAGGCATGCGCGAAAATTCAAATAATCCGAAAGGTGTAATAATCGCTGTCTTAGGAATGTCGGACGGTTCCACCGGGATTTGGTGATAGGCCTTAATAAGGTCAATCTTGGAGAATATTGTTGATCCTGCGATGGTACCGGTGAAGTCATGAATATGGGGTATAGGATACCGGTCAGGAGTCGTGACCTTGTTAAGGGCTCTATAATCGCCGCAAGGTCTCCAATCACCTGACTTTTTGGGTACCATATGAAGTGGAGTAGACCACTTGCTGGAAGAAGGGCGTACCAGGCCAAGTTCAAGCATATGGTTGAACTCGTTCTTGGCGACCTGGTAACGGTCTGTAGCAAGACGGCGTGGTCGGGAGAACACGGGAGGACCGGTTGTTTCAATGCAATGAGTTACGGTGTGTTTGACAGGTCGTTCTGTTATAGAGGGCCATGTGAGGGCGGGGAATTTTTCGAGAATGTTGTGCCATGGAGAATCGGTCATGACCTTTGAAATGATGGGACTGAGGGGCAGTTTGTCTGAGCATAACCCCTGTATGCTGAGTCGCGTTCCCGCGTCAGTCAGTTCTTTACGTCGTACGTCCACAATAAGGTTGAAGAAGCGTAGAAAGTCGGCTCCAAGAATGGGTCGAGTGACCTCGGCTATTAAAAACACCCAGCGAAAAGTGCGACGAAGACCAATATCTAGCGTGAGCGATCTTTCCCCAAACGTTGAGATGGGAGAACCATTTGCAGCTTGAAGTGCCAAGCAGTTTTGGCGGTGTCAGCGATCGTCTGGAGTTGGAGGTATTACGCTGATCTCCGCCCCTGTGTCGACCAGAAAATACATTTTCGTATTCTTCTCCGTGATAAAGAAAAGACGGCTGACATCAGGTACCACGGCATTTGCCGTCTTTAATGCGTGGTTGGGGAGTTTCCCTGGTAAGAACAGGGAGAAATGCAGCGGTGGGCCATGTCGCCAAATCGTTTGTGGTACCAGCACAATCCGCTTGCTTCGGCGGAAGGAGATCTGCTTGCTCTGGGTCGAAACCTGGATGATCCCCGACGGTTGCTTGAGAAAGATGACTCCGTGACACGGAGAGATGACACCTCAGAAGAGAGTTGGTCCATCTTTCTTGAGAGCTGTAGGACGACGTCGTTGAGTCTCTCTAAACGGTCAACCGCTTGGTTCGATGAAGGTGTCGTGGAAGAGAGAGTTGCAATGGCAGGTGTATTCACCTCCATGATTCTATCAGCCATGCGAGCTAAGGCCTCGGTAGATGCTATTTCCGAAGCGGACAGGATCATGCGGACGTTGCTTGGGAGCCTCTGAAGGAATAGTTCTCGGAAAATTGGTTCCTCGACTCTGTCTGGTCTGTCGCCGAGTAGCTGATGCATACGTCGCAGAAGGTCCGTTGGTTTTCGATCACCCAATTCTTCAGATGTCAAGAGCTGCTGAAGTCGGCGTTGTTCTGACGCCGTGGTGCGGCGAATAAGTTCATCTCTAAGGTGATCGAATGGATTGTCTGGTGGTGCACGAAGAATGTCACGGACAATCGCGGTTGTAGCCTGGGGTAGCGCGGCTACTACAAAGTCAAAACGGGACCTTTGGGAGGCAATCCGATGAGAACGGAACAGGGCCTCGATGAGCAAGAACCAAAGTTCCGCGTCGCCATCCCAAAAGGTGGGCAGCTTGAAACTTGCGCTGGCGATGTGTGCAGCCGGCAAGATAGGATCAGCGGCGGGAGAACCAGTTGGCGGTTCAGACTCCGTCATTGCTGTCGAAGGGATGTGGCACGGTTGATGAGAAGCTAGAGGTCCGAGCCCGGGTCACCAATGTAGCGCTGAAAACACGTGGACTTCCATGCTACTTAAAATAGAAACTATTTTTAATTACCATTATAAACTCGGAGCTAGCTAACTGACCGAGTACCGGGATCAGTTAGAATGAGAATGGCGGTTGGTCAGAGCTTCAGCCTCAGGACGCACGTGTTCATGCCCCAGTGGTCTTTCGCACGTGCAAAAGGCGCACTGGAGCTTGTCGGCGATGCTTCTTCTTTACTGGCATCTGTTGGGTCTTTTGACGGTCACAAGTGCCTTATTCAGTCGCTGTGTCCATAGGAAACGCTCATCATGCCATAGCTAGCACCAAATTCCGGGATAAGCACCACACCACACAGAAAAGTGGAATAACACAGATGCCTGCGAGCATAGTTGGACACCAATGGACACTTCTGTGGTTCCAAAACCAGGCATGCTGCAGGCAGATGGTGCAGCAAAGCACAGCCTTTAGATTTTCTAACAATATTATGCTAGGGCAGGCCGGTCGGAAGATCAGTACATCATCACAGCGTGAGGTGATGAAATCGACGAGAGTAAGTGCGTGCGCAGAAGGCACACGCCAAAGTTGACGTCGTCTGCTAGGCTGTTGCCTCAAGCATTACCACCCCTACTCCTGTTACTCACACCGCATCTTCTAACCAGTAATAAGGGGAGCACTATCTCCCACGGTTCATTTTCTTTTCCATTGAAATTGCCCGACGTTTCTCCATGCATGCGCCTAACCATAAAGAAAAGAGAAAATGAACAGTGGGAGGTACAAGGAGGTTATAAGTACTAAGAAGGGGTACGTCGCAATACAGTCCGATCCACTTATAACGATACCACATATAATGATGCACTGCTTATAACAATCAGTTTTTAGAGTTTCTAGTTTAGAAACAATCAGAATCTAGTCCAGATGCAATGATAATTGGTTATAACGACTGAAGTTTCAGGTTTTCTCGTTTTCGTTATAAGTGGATTGCACTGTATTGGTGAAGCCTAGTTATAAAAAGTTTAAACGATGTTGTGGCCAACCTGACCGTAGATCTCTCTGGCAATTGGTGCGCGTGACATGTCACGTGTGAGATGGACGGTTGATTGTAGAAAGATTCCTTGCAGACTGCGCGCGCTCCGTCCGGTAGGTTTTATCAGATCGAAGGCTAGACGAATGCTAGCTGCGGTCACGTGATGTGGTCCCGTTGGCCTGATACTTGAAGAGGGTAAGGAGGAAATTGAGAAAGAGGCGAGGCGTCAAGGGAGCATGGCTTGTGGAGTATACGCGGCTGACGTCATGAAGTCTCCTACCCTTCTATCCTCCTTCGGGAGATAGCCCTCCCCTTATCATCAGTTAGCGGTGCAGAGGAGGCGGCACGGATAACAGGCGCAGGGGTGAGTCTTGGTCGTGCTCGAGAGAATGGCCTAGCAGACGACGCTCACTTCGGCGTGTGCGTCTTGTGCACATGCTCACTCTTGTCGATTTCACCACTTCACACAGTGATATTGTGCTGACCTCTCAGCCGGTCGGTGCTCGCACTATGTTCTTAAAAAATCCCGAGGCTACACTTCAGTAACTGGTCGCACGTCCTGGAGATCTTGTCCTGTGAGAGTACAGCTTGCGCAATTCAGGTGAACAGTTATCAAAAAGGAGCATACAAGTCGTACATTTGCTTAAGATGCACAGGTGGAAGCTAGAAAGAAAAGCCAAAAAGCACCATGGAAAACATGGCATTTTTTATGGGTGTCAGTTTCCCTTTAAATGATTGAAGTCATTTTTGAAAAAGGTGTTTTTATCATATTGCTTAAAAGGTGTGAGTTATATATTACAAGTCCTATATTACAAACCCGCCCATTCATCTCAGGGCGATAGAAAAACATGTGGAGTCTTTTTTCTCGCAGACTACATTGTGTGAACCAATGAAAGCCCTACAACATGCGCAGATTCCGAATGACCTTATTATAACTTGTTTCAAAGAGTGTCTGATAGGTACACATTCGGATAAGTGCTTAAAGCCTCCCGTAAGTTGAGGGAAATCTCTACAAGAGGGGGGGGGGGAATGTTTCTGACGAGATGTACTAGATGCACATAAAATAAACCCCACTGCTGACTCTGCCCACGCTATACCTGCAACCCTCAAATTGCTGATCCCCAAATGTCATATCCCTAAAAGCAAGCTATTTTATTGCAAGATATGATTTTGATTTCACCAATGCTGGAGCTGTGGGGGAGGGTCTCAGACCATCCGTTAAAATCAGTGGGGGGTTTCAGACCCCCTGAGACTCCCCAGACTTTAAGCCCTGCGGATAAGACTCCTCTTTCTCTCCGCGGGCAAAGCCATCGCTTGCAACTTGCCGACAAGCGCCCTTCGTCGACCACTTCACTCGGAAAAACCTTCTTCCCAAAAAGGGCGTGCCGCGATCTTTGAACACGCTTTTTATGAGGAAATAAGCTACGCACGGTTGTAATTTCGGGTTTGTTGGGATGCTTAGAGCGTCTACATTGAGTTGTCACCACAAAAGGACGATCTCAGAATTGACTTCAGTGCCCGTTTAAAGGGGTACTCCGGCGATTTTTTGAGCTACCTCAACTAACTATATTTTCTGACTCCCTAGTCTTTACCCTTTCCGGTATGCTATTGAGTATCGCGAAATTCATAATAGTTATTGTGAAATTAGCAAATGAAAATGATGCAAAACCAACATTCAAATATACCCACACTTTTCAGAGCCGTGACGTCAGTGGCGGGAAGGCTTGCCAGTCGAGCGAGCAGTTTAAAAAATAGACTATGCCAAGCATTTGTCTCGTGCTGGAGGGAGCTTCCAAAGCATTCATTTGACACCATGAAACTGCTTATAATCAGTTGGGAACAAATTCTACGGTCCAAAGAGTGAACCCCTGCCCTCCACTGACGTCACTTTTTCGTTGCTGCCATAGAGACTTTCAGTTTGAAAAACACGGTGAGGACCAAAAATGTGAATTCAATAACTTCACGAAAAAAATTATTTTGACCTAATATTTGGGATACTATTTTATCGATGTTGTTTGGCGAGTTTAGCAAAATTTCAAGCAAATCGGGGATTATGAAGATATCGCCAGAGTACCCTTTTAAGTTACTACGGAACACAGTTTACACCAGTGTTTTCCAAAATCTGTCACCCCCTAAAATACAAACTTGTCGTGCCCCCCCCCCCCCTCTCTCTCCTCCCATTTTCGCTATGCTATATAACTTTTTGCTTCACTCTTTTTAGTAGAAAGGCATACACTACGAGTACCACCTACCTATTGTTTGACAGTTTACAGGGTCAGAAATAACCAACAATGCAAGGAAACACACAAAAATAGCACATACACATGGCTCTCCTTAATGACTGCCATGAGCAGTCATCAATTTCGCAAAAGAGCTTCTAGCTTAAATACACGTGCTACCAATTCTGACTTAATGTCAAGGTGCGATGTGTGCTGCTTGACTATGTATGTCGTGACATGGGCAATGAGTACTCTCAAGGCCTAGTGTTCAAGTGGATGCTGTCTTGCTAAATCGTCTCGAAATACTCGAACGGCTGCAGCAAATGCTGGAAGCCCAAACACAACGTATTATTCAATGACAGCATACTCTTTTCGCTCTGCCGTAATGAAGTCGTCAGGACGTGCTAGAACAGGGTTGGCCAAGCTGCGGCTCTTCGCGTGTCACAGTGAGGCTCGCGGTTTCGCCACCCCTCCCCCTTTTTCGCCTCCCTCCCGGTCACACAAGCACTTCCCCCGCCAAAAAAGAAATGGAACGCGTTTTAAATCGAAAGACAGGTTCCGGTTTGGTAGTCTTATGCTACTGCTACATTACAGTTGGACTGCTTTTGGCTCAGAGAGATTGAAAGTAGCTCAAGTTTCGTTTATCGCTCCAAACAAAAGTTTGCCTCCCCCCCCCTCCCTCGCTACTCGAGTTTCGTGGTTTTGCTTGCGGCTCTTAAACTGGGTCAGCCTGGCCGCCCCTATGCTAGACAGACCTTTTGTCTCACCGTATCTGCTAACATGGCCCTGGGGGAGCACTTCTCAATTTGTAGTTTCAGAACCAAGGGATTTCTGACTCAAAAGTTATTCTTTCTTCATCCTTCCCAGCTGCTTGGGAAACACAGATTGGGAAACACTGGCTTACACCAAAGGCATCTTAAAATTGCTCAGAAAGGCACAGGTTTGAAATACAGCATCGAAGATGTCGATCATGTTTACAGGATATTCGTTGTTCAAAATTTTAAATTCTTTAATCTGCCGAATGACACGTTCTATGTGCACCCGTGCACGGGAGATTTGTCGTGTCGCTTCTACATCCTCTGCACTCATTTGCCCTTCCTTAGCATGGTGAAAGGGAGGCATGTATTGCTTCACACCGGGGGGCAGCAAGTCGCGTACTGTAAAGCCTTTGTCCATCATTACTGCATCCCCTGGTTCAAGAAGGTCTAAAAGGCCACTGTTCAGGACGATTTCTCGGTCGCTTGCAGAGCCCCCCCACGCTTTAGAGACAAAGCTGACGTAGCAGTCTGGCGTGGCACCTACCAGGACCTTGATCGTGTTGGCATGCTTATAACCCGAGAAAGTCAGGCGCTGTGCCTCCAAGGCGGATGGAACCTGGAGCCTTATTTCTGTGCAATCAATCACCACACGCGTGTCAGGGAACTGGCGGAAATGTGAAGGGAGACTGCGCTGAACTTTTGCAAGTGTGGGGAATCTTGTGATCTTTTTCAAAGATCGTTGCAGAAAAAGAATCCATTTAGAAAAAATTCGACTGGCTGTTGCCATTGAAACACCAAACTTCCGTTCAAGCTCCCTCATTGGCATGCCAGTCCGTAGGCGCACCAGCACCATAAAGAACTCATCCTCCAGCTCAAGAACTGGGACGGGTCCTTTTTTGTTCGTCACTATCTGCGACTGTAAGTAGTCGAATAGGGATTTAAACATTTCATAGTTTGGAAGGCCTGTGTAATACTCAACATCCCCAGCATCCCTAACGTTCGCTATGTTCAGGGTTCGTGCTTTAAGAAGGTGGTATTTATCTCTCCAAACTGCTGCATCAACTTCAGATACTGCCAAGGTGGCCTGAGCAGCCGCAAGCTGCCGTTCAAGGTAAACCACTCGCTCGCGGAGGGCACGGGTGGATGGCTCAAGCGCATCAGTTTCTCCTGCACACAAATCAATCATTTCATGCAAATAGCGTTCATTATCAGCAAACAAAAGCCACCCCTGCACTCTACACAATGGAGCTGCTCCTGTATTCCAGAAGCTTAAAAAAGTGCTGTTAAAGAGGTCTTGAAACGAAAATAGATGTCCCCAGTTTGTTTGTTTTTTCGGCCTCTTTAACCACTGAGCTTAACATTTCCGAAATATTTAAGCAAAATGTTGCATTAATAGTTATTATAATGTACGCTACAGGTTCAAGTGGCGCTAGTGTGCTGACGCAAATTGAAGCAGACAGCAACCAGTCGAATATTTACTTCCAGTAATGCATTTCTATGGGAAAAAGTGAGTGTATTTTCTCCCTTCGCTCGATCATAAGAGCAAATATCCCAAATAATTCGTGCATACTAGGTAGCTTGGAACATTTGTCAGTCAGGCCGACGAAAGAATTAGTCAGTTACTGCATTTTTCTTTCGAATTCATCGCATTAAAACGGCGCTAAAACGGTTTCGTATGTGTATTTATGTGCACTGTCGGACCTGTTAGTGCGAACGCGGCGCCGGCAATTTCCAGCATGGGGGACATACATGCCAAACGAACGAAGGACATCTGGAAAATCAAGAGCGGCGGCAAGAACTACGCAGTTACACTGAATCAGTAACTACACGTGCATGTACGATCAAAATAAATTGAAGGCCACGCAATCTATTCCGATTTTAAATAAGTAAGTACCGCTTTATTCTTTCTGCCCTGAGCGAAGCTGCTTGTTCTACGTTCAAAATATCACCCACGCGCTCGAAATCTTTGAGAACAAGTGCCCGATAAAAACTGCCCGGCAGAGAAAACAATACAAAGAGACACCTTTCATAGCCCTGGGACTTTATTCTCTACGTTTTGAAGGTTTTTATCCGCTCATGAACAACGGGATCATTTTTATATAGTGACAGAACTGGCATATTATCAATATACAAGCGTCACCAAAATGCTGGCGAGCCTTGAACACACTCTATATTCGTTTCGATTGTAATTTTGCTTTGAATCGTCGCTCGTTTTTACACACCTGCTGCAGAACACACGTTTGGGACTGAAATGTAGCGAAGTTAAATATTGTTCACTGATGAAAAAAAAAATGTGCTAACTAAAGCAATTACACTTTTACAGTGTTAATCAAGGTACATGCTATTCGGTACGGCCCAAATAACCAAAGTGTTCCGCGTTATTTTCCGGCAAAAAGACAAACTGCACGCGCGTTTTCCCATAGGAATACACAGGAGCACCGCAAAAGTAGAGTGGTTGCTGTCTGCTTCAATTGGCGTCACGGAAGTCGCATAGACGCTAGCGCCAGTTGAACCTCTAGCGTACGTTATAATAACTCTATGTATTTTACTATTCACGTTTAAAAAATATATAGCTTGAGCGATCATGCGACACAAACGGTCGCTACGAGAACCAGAATGCGTCACATAAATATACCAAGCACCAAGAACACTTGTAGCCATCTGCAGTATGTTGAAATGATTAATTACAGAAAACACAGCCACCATTAAGTACATATGCATCTTCAAATTGTGGCAGCATTGCATAATCAGTTGCTATAAAGACAGTTCACAGTTAATCGCCGTAGTTTCTGTTCCAAACATGCACATTACGTAAGGCATTCCTACCCAAATGAAACACAGATGACAGTCTGTAACTGTTTCTGAGTGCGCAAGAGGCACCCAATGGAGTTATCGTCTATTCATTAATATATAATAATTATTCAAATATGTTCTTCTCAAATTGAAATAGTCGTAGTTGACTACAGACGATGCCGCCTGGTGCTGCTGTAGTGTCATGGCATGCGAGCCATACTATTGGCTATGTTCCACATTGCGCCGCAATGGGCTTTCGTTGACCGCAAATAAGGTCTTAAAGGATCGCTTCTCATGCAAACAGAGTTGCCAATGTCGAAATGTGTGACTGAGTTAACTTTATTTTCTGCAACTCGTCCAAGCCGCACTTGAGCATGTTAACGCTGTACGCTGCGTTTCCTGACAACTCCTGCAAAGCTGTAGGGATGACCATGGAAACAAACGAAAATGCTGAACCTCGCTTGTGTATTGTCGCATCCTTGATGCGGTATGTATGCGTCTGATTTATACTTTTTTGTTGTTTTTTTCAACGAGAACAAGGCGGAGAAAATTAATTTGCATGGCCAAGCGATGGCGGGGAAGGAACACGTTTTAGAGTATGTGAGCCTGCTCTCAGCGACGACCACCGTCCTCCGGTTCAAAATCTTCTCGCGTATTGAATTGTTATGCAGGGTATTTTTTTTAGCTCAATAATTTTCAAAAAGGCCATGGCGGCCTCCGAGAAAGAAGGCGGAACTAGGTGATTAGCAAGCGAAATAGCTACAAAGCTTTAATTAAGCTCATATTTCACTTGAGGGCGCATAATGTATTTGGAGATTTAAGGCTCAACCGCGGTCTGGTCCAGACATGTCAAATTTTGAATAACAAATTCATACTAGTAGGTACTACAGACTGCAGATATGTCACAATGGTGCACGGCATAAAACTGGAAAAAAGCAGGGAAAATGTAAATTTGAGGGTTTACGTGCCAAACAAACGATGGGCGTCTGGCACACCCCAGTGGAGGACTGAGGATTAATTTAGACCACCTGGGAATCTCTCGACATGTAACCCAAATCTGAGTTACACGGCGTCTTTCTACAGTAAGCCTGTCATGTTGCGGGCACCTCGGCCGGGATTTGAACCTACCGACTGGAGATCCGTAGGCTGACGCTTTGCCTCAAAGCCACCGAAACTAAGCGGGGAAAAGCACCGGTGACGTCATCGCTTCGCCCCTCTGTGCATGCAAACCGGTGTTATCGCAGCCGGCTCCGCTAGCTCAAGCGAAGACGGCTGCAGTAACGCCGATCTGCGTACACCAGCACTCCTCCCCGCTTAACGGCCGACGGCTTTCAGCAGGGAAGACAATCCTCTTAGTGCTCCCCTGTCCTAAGCTGCGAGGGGAGCCAAGTTGGGCCAAGGTAAAAAGTGGAGAGGATATAGGAAAGGGGGAGGCGGTAGAAAGTGGAAAGCGCGAAGTGTACGTCGGCCTTTAAGGGCTGTTCACACACATGCGTCAAACAGATCTGCACCTCGCATCTATCAAAAAAAAGTGGTCCGGGTATGAAGTAAAGGTGACTGGCTGTGTCTGGTGTTTGCATCCCACGAGCAGCCCCAAGGACGCACACAAAAACTGAGGAATCTCTTTGCATAAAAACGCGGAACGCAGGCGGAAATGGGCAGAATAAAGCATATTCAGTTTAATTTTTTTTTTTATGGATGTGGGGAGTGGACTTTTTTTGTGTTGGGTCAGCCATTTAGCTTCAGTTTCACACCATACACCAGAATAACATTTCTCACGGTCACAAATAGTCACAATTTGACAGCACGGCTAGACTATATTGAGCTCCAGCTTCAACTCTCCAATTATGTTATGTGCCCTCAAGTGAAAATTAAAAAGTTAATTCAAACGTTTAAGTCAGGGATGGGCAAAATACATGCAAATACGTATCGTAATACAAATACAAAATACTTCGTCAAAAATGTATTTAATTACAAATCTAATTACATTTCTAAAAAAGCATTTAAGTACAACATACAAATACAAACAAAAGTATTTTGTCTCCTCCAAATACTTTTCCAAATACATTCCTCAAAATTTGCGTCAGCGACTTCAGGGCACCTGCAACGGATTTCTGGGTATCTCATTTTAATTTTGCATCGCACACTCGGGAATTAGTGTGTGAGGCTCTAATAACGTAATAGAAATATAATCACAAAAAATGTAATCACCTTGGACGTAATAGGTGAAAAAAGTACAGAGCTTCAAGCAGCTGTTTTTGTCGTTGACATTTTAATATAGACCAACAAAGAACCGAGACGACCAAGACGCGCAGCACTAGCTAGAGAATTTTTTATTGTTGCAACTTGCACCAGTTACGAAAATCTGGATGACCCGCGCATTTAAAATGTTCCAGGCAAAAATATGGATGGAAATCAGGCTGGAAAGCATCACAAGTTGTCACAGGCACTTATTTAGCCAGTCTGCCTGTGAACGTCGATTTCGTCACTATTCCTGCCCTGGACTAGCGCCGTAATCACAAGGTCACTAAACGCTTGTGCTCGATTGAGAGACACTGCATTCGGTGCAGAACGTAGTTTTCTTTCTGCTCTGGACAGTGACAATAAATTTGAGGGATGTATTTTCGCCCACAAAATTGTATTTAATTACAATTGTATTTGAAATACCCACGTTTTAGTATTTAATTACACACGTCAAATACATTACCCAATTTGTAATTAAATACAAATGCAAAATACACAAAGTATTTGAAATACGTATTTAAAATACTTGTATTTGAAACACTGCCCATCCCTGGTTTAAGTTAATTAACTAAGAGATTACCCAATTTCACCTTTTTTTATAAGGCAGCCATGGCCATTAACACTACACCAGGGTTGAAATTACCCTGTCTCACATTTTCGTTATTTATGAATTTGGTGCAGCTAAAAACTGTGTGTAACTGCGTATGCATGTATGTATGTATGTATGTATATATATATATACATGTTTCAAACAGCCTACAATGATTGAATAATGTTTTAAAACTAAAGGCAATGGGCAGAAAAAACATATGACGGTAGAACACCTGCTCTACGACTCTTTTGTGTCTTTTTGCTTTCAACCACGAAACTTCTTAGAGGGGATGTGCAACAATTTTCAGACTTTGGCCAATTAACTGAAAAAATTAATTTGAGTCACCTATGGAACGAAAAGCAGAAAACCGTATTTCCTTGCGAGCGCTGGTTCTAATTTTAAACAAAAATGAAACAAATCGATAGTGGAAGTGCCTCTCCACTCTCCACGTTGACTTTCGTGTGACGCACTCTGGGGGTTCACATAGTTTCCCCTTGGGTTCTCTCGTCAGAAACCAGTCGCTTCCTGGCGATTGTCGAGTTTTAAAGGATTAGCCTCGTTGAAGGTCGCGGCGAGCGTAGCAGCGGAGGGGGAGAGGTTTTGTTGACTTCCGCGTACCCCCAGAGAATCTTAGTTCCCATAACCCCGACAGGCGACTGCAGATCGGCAAATAATTTGTTTTTTGCTTTACGATTACGCAGCAGAATAGCAGTTTTATGGGGAAAGGTGACGCGTTTTTGGTCAATTGGGCTTGCATGAACAATATAAAAAATGCAAATCGACAATTATTTCAACATTACATATGATCCACAATATCCGTAAATGACAATCGCACGTTTCTATTTTGAGCCTGGTAGCTGTATTTTTCGTTATAAACGGCCCACTCTGGCAAGCGCTCGGAGAAGGCCCAGCTTAGGGCACGTGACATCCAACGCAATCATGACGTAGGTCGTCTCAAGACGAGCAAAGCTACGGCGAGGCTGACGTCGAGAGGATGGCCTAGTCGTTCCAGCCACCGAAGCGGCTGCTTTAGTACGAATTTTGAGTGACGGGTTAATCTTCTATAATCTTCTAGGGGGACAATAGCGACTTCTGCGACACACAAAAGGGATTCTCGGGAAGAGGGGAGTTCCTCCTTCCCCCCTTCTCTCGTCGTGGCCGGAGACGAGACAACCTCCGTCACTAGCTGTCAAGGTTCCTAGACGAGCATTACAAACGAGGCGTTAGCGACATCCACCAGGTGCTCTTTGCTAATCGTTTAATTCGTTTTAAAATTCCTTTTCGAGACTTTTTTAACAAGATATTGGTATGTTCCATGTGATACTGCTTTTTTGAACACATATAGACCAAAAAATGAACGCCGAAATTTCGTTGTAGTATCCCTTTAAGGGCTGGGTGTTCGTGACATACCCTTCGAGTTGAGAGAGCAGGAACTGCAGAGGCTACGCACGGAATTTTTTTATGTTTCGCACTCAAAAACTGCTCCCGAGAACGAAAAAAATATTCAGGGGTCACAGAGTAACGCCTAAAGACTCGAAATCTGCACATTAAAAAAAGCTCAATATTCGTTTCACAACTCCTTTAAGCTGTTGACTACCTCAGTTATGACATCCTCATGAGCAGATCTGCAGTTATGCACTGTAATGCAATTGTAGAAACAAAAAAAATACATGAGAGGTTGTGGCCATAGTGCAAAAATATTCTTCAGGTGTGGACAGTGCACTCATCAACGTGTGCTGATAAAAATCGCCCCTTGTCTGGTTTCGAGTGCTGACTTGTGGGCATTAAGCCCATTGAGAAATCGTTTCCCATGTTTATTTTTATCACAGTTTCACTCTCAAGCCAGCCGATCGCTCTGTCAGCTGGAGGGCCCGGTGGCCGCAGGATGACAAGGCCTCTCGCAAATCTGTAGACGGAACGTTGCTAGATTTCTCACACCATGCGTTTAGTTGCAATGTGTCTTCCCCTAAAAAGTATACCTTACTCCATGGTAGCAGCACACACTGGATGCTTCATGGAGCACATAAGAAGCCGAGCACACTTGTCAAATTGGGGTGAGGGACATGCAATAGTAACAAACAGACCTGCTGCTGCATGCCTTTCTTCATCCTGTGACCAGACGGTCTCTGGAGAAGGGGAGTGCGAGTGGTCGCAGTCCTGGAGGACTGGCACACCACTTGGACCTGGGAGAGATAACGGACATACCAATGGTGCTCTCAGACACCCCAGATGTAAAAGCTACAGCACAGTCTCAATGCCTCATGCGGCACAAGAGAAGCAGATATCACTGTCAAAATGGGGTAAGGGACGTGCAGTAGCAACAAAGAGGGCTAGGCAGTATCGCGATACAAATGTATCGCGATAGTATCGTAGAGATACTTTCGAGTATCAGTATCTCTGTATCGAGATATATTTGTAAAATATATTTGTACCTCAGTAGTAAAATCCACTTACAACGTATCGCGATACTTTGCGTGACTTAGACATCTCGTTACATTTGTTGCCCTTTTTAATTTAAAAGATAAGAACATCTGTTTGGTGCAACTTGCTTCGGAATTTATAATATGAACCTGCCCTATAACATGATGCATCTCAGTCACCAACAATAAAAAAAGATTTTGTGGTTTAAAGAAGGTTATTTGCAAGAATAACAAAATCAGCTCCTCTCACAAAGTCCTCCACTCTTTCCAATTTAGCAGAGCGAACGCTGTACAGGAGTTGAGTGGAGAAAAAGTATGGCCCTGTTGTCCAATCTCCCAACACTATGGGTGACTCAGAAGCTTATAATGTGACAGTTTGAGATGTACCCTCACGGCAAAACAGGGCTCATATCAGGCGGATGCCTTTTGTCAAGCATGGTACGCAGTCTTTACCGTTCTGTAACTATGTAACTCAACAGGGGTGACATTTTCTTTAACGTAATTAATGATAGTCAAGGAGTTCGAGGTAGTGGGCAGTGCATAAAATGGCACAAAAAAAACAGCATAAGCATAAATTACCATTCGCGTTCGCCACGAACTGCACCCTCTCCACGTTGCACCGTTCGGGAACAAACGTATTTCTATGAGTATCTGTATTCTGGAATGCCTTTCCGCCGTTATTGCTGAAGTATCTCAGGGATATCCCGTTGCATAAAGACAAATGTATCTCAGTATCTGTGTTTTGGTCTGAAAACACATTTATCTCAGCCTTTGTATTCCCGAATACTTTTTGGGGTATCCCTGCCCAGCACTGGCAACAAACAGACCTGCCGCCGCATGCCTTTCTGCATCCTGTGACCAGTCGGACTCTGGAGAATGGGAGTGCGAGTAGTCGCAGTTCTGGAGGACTGGCACACCACTTGGACCTGGGAGAGATAACGAACGCACCAATGGTGCTCTCAGACGCCCCAGATGTAAAAGCTGCAGCACAGTCTCAATGCCTCGTGCAGCACAGTCTCAATGCCTCGTGCAGCACAAGAGAAGCAGAGATCACTATCAAAATGGGGTAAGGGACGTGCAAGGGACGTGCAGTAGCAGCAAACAGACCTGCCATTGCATGCATTTCTTCATCCTGTGACCTGTCAGTCTCTGGAGAAGGGGAGCGCAAGTGGTCGCAGTCCTGGAAAGCTCGCATGCCACTGGGTCCTGAAAGAGATAACGGACGAACCAATGGGGCTCTGAAACACCCCCAAGGTAAAAGTTGCAGCAGACTCTCAATGCCTCGTGCGGCACAAGACAAGCAGAGATCACTTGTCAAAATGGGGTAAGAGTAGCAACAAACAGACCTGCCGCCTCATGCTTTTCTTCATCCCGTGACCAGTCGGTCTCTGCAGAAGGGGAGTGCGAGTGGTCGCAGTCCTGGAGGACTGGCACGCCACCTGGACCTGGGAGAGATAAAGAACGTACCAATGATGCTCTCAGACACCCCAAATGTAAAAGCTGTAGCACACTCTCAATGCCTTGTGCGGCAAAAGAGGAGCAGAGATCACTTGTCGAAATGAGGCAAGGAACGTGCAGTAGCAACTAACAGACCTGCCACTGCATGCCTTTCTTCTTTCCGTGACCAGTTGGTCTCGCGAGATGGGAAGTGCGAGGGGTCACAATCCTGGACTGCTGGCATGCCGCTGGGTCCTGGAAGAGATCACAGACGAACCAATGGTGCTCTTAGACACCACAGGGGTAAAAGTTGTAGCACACTCTCAATAGACCCTTTTCAGAATTCGGTCCGGCCACTTTGATCATTATCATCATCTCAAAAATGGCATATGCGCTATACTATAATGGCAGCCTTCTGTTCACTGATGAAGGAAGAAGTTGAAGATGCTCCTAAGCAGATGATTCGAGGCCAATAGATTCTAGACGTTAGCGCGACTTAAAGTAGGATTTGGATGCAAGATCTGCGTAAGTGTTCATTTCTAACTCGGGCTCAGTAAATATCTTAGTAGCAAACACTCGGCTTCAAAGCCCCTTGATGTATAGAAGGTGGTAAGTTGGGCGAGTTGGTTCATCATCTTAAAAAGTGGAGGCAGCACAAAAACATTAACAAAGGTGCCCTTCTTTTACTCTTCCTTTGTTATTTTTTTTTTGCACTGTTTCCACTTTTGAAGATGTATAGAGCTTCATCAAGGAGTCTGTCGGTTAATGTTTCATTCTGACTCGTTGCATTTTTTTCGCCATCAACATTGAAAGAGATTGAAAAAGAACTATACCGTGCAGCGCACATTCTCGTTTACCGTTGACTTGCAAAAGTGACGGTGCACCATTAAATACTGCAAAACACAGGTTCATTTCTGCCATTAGTACGGTAAAAGTTAAACTGCCATTTGAGTCA
Source organism: Ixodes scapularis (assembly GCF_016920785.2). Classification (NCBI taxonomy): domain Eukaryota; kingdom Metazoa; phylum Arthropoda; class Arachnida; order Ixodida; family Ixodidae; genus Ixodes; species Ixodes scapularis. The sequence goes on along the minus strand of NW_024609838.1, from coordinate 55,384,216 downwards.
CCAGATGGCACTGAATTTCGGAAAGGGTCTACACGCTGTGTGGCATGAGAGAAGCAGAGATCCCTTGTCAAAATGGGGTAAGGGACGTGCAGTAACAACAAGCAGACCTGCCGCCGCATGCATTTCTTCATCCCGTGACCAGTCGGTCTCTGGAGAAGAAGAGTGCGAGTGGTCGCAGTCCTGGAGGGCTGGCACGCCACTTGGACCTGGGAGAGATAAGGGAGAGACTAATGTGGACGGTCTTGCATTATTGTAGGATCCCTAAGGTAATGTAACAAATTGCAAATGTCATTTATCTAAGCCAAACATTGGGCTCCATTGTCATGCAGCTGTAGGGGTTGGGTTGCAGTTAAACCTGTGGGAAACATCACATCATAAGATTGGGATACCACAATAGTAGGCAGGCACATAGCCAGGATTTTGTTTGGGAGGGGGTGGGACAGGGGGAGGGGGGCATGACAAAAGGTCATAGATGGCTGAAGGGAGAGGAGGCTCCAGAAAAATTCAACACTTTAGAGGGAGGGGCACCCCCCTGGATTAGGTATACTCGGGGACAGCTCTTCTTGGCAATGCAGTCCAAACTACAGGCACCCGTGAGCTTCCTCCGCTACGATGCTAACCAAGGATGTCCCCCTGTGCCTTCTAATATTCCAAAAAAATGTTGTTGCCAAGTTTACATCTGACGTCATATCCGTATTCCTTGCTGGTTGCAGAACCAGCAAGGAATACGTAAAGGCTACGCCTGAGGCAGTTTTGCAAACATAGAGGAGGACCGAATTACGTCAGTGCAACCTGCCAATATCAAGAAAAACATTTCACGTAACATGATCTCGGGCACCAGCAACGGGGATATTCAGGATGCTCGGCACATAGTCCGGATGGGTGACGCAGCGAGATGGCTCACCTGGATGGTGGCCACGTTTGCATTTGGTATGCTGTTGCCATTTGGAAGTTGATGCAACACATCCCAATTTATACTGTCAACATAGAAAAAAACATCACTGCATTGACCCGTTACCTAAACACCCCGTTCGTTAATCTGGCGTGACTGCAAGCAAGATTTTGCGACGGCATAGTCACGATCCATTTCTTTTAACCACGAATTATATGTCGCGCTCAAACAATGCTCATGGCGGTTCACTGAATCAGTTTGATGCGGTGGTCGGCGCGAGCTGACGGGTCGTGCGCCGTACCCGTCGCGAACAGATGGGTCTGGCGCGTGCATTGCTGAGGCCGCGTACCGTCGAGTGCACGATGATCTGCGCGCACCCATCGGTGAAGCAGCTGCACCCGGTAGACCCGTAGGTAATAGGTATAGGCACTTTTAAGCGCTGCGACGTGAAGGGCACGACGCCGAGCGTCCAGCCTGCTTTCAGCGCGACAGCCGCTGCACTTATCGAGCCCTTACACGCCCTGCCCATGAGAGATGCTCCCTCTCGAATAAACGTTCCAACTTACTTGTTATGAAGTGCGCACTGCAGACTCGAGAGTTCGAGTGCGGCAGCCATGGAGTACCGTCTTCATTTGTTCGATTCACAGCAGTGACGGCAGTGATCCAGAGCTTCCTCCTCTTGCGTTGGAGCCGTTTGGATGGGAAGCAAAAAAAACGGCATCCGCTGCCGCGTTTCGCGACGTTCTTGCAGTTCCCGAATGCGCAATCCTGCGGCATCTCTGACTACCTCTTTCACACCCGACACCCGACCGCCGCCGTCGCCATCTTTGCTCGCTTGTTTTTCGCGGGTTCCCCGGTTCCCCCTGGTTTTCCCTACGAAGCTGATCACGAGGTATGAAAGTCCCTAGGTGCGTACTTTGTACCGCTCGCGTGGCCACACCTCAGAGAGCGAAGAAACTGGTAGCGTAGCTCCCATTATTGATTGGTAGCGCAGGTCACTTCCTCGATTTTTTAGTTCGCGCAGTTACCGCCTGGTGCCGTCGGTATATGGAAAAGGTTAAAGCCCCTTGATGAAAGCGTTTTTTTACAAGTACCGCCAACCATTTTTGTGGAAGCGCGCGAGACACGTGTCATGAGTGGGTGCTCCGCCGCCATTCGCTTCCAAGGCCCGCTCATTTCAGTGCTGCGCCGCCATTTGCTTCCAAGGGCCGCTCGAGACATGGGCCTCGTGCACTCGCGCATTTGACGCTACTTGCAAGACAAACGCAAACACATCGAGGGGCTTTAGAAAAGGTCCATTCAGCTCGTCGTCTTCTTCGAACACCCTCGGCCACAGATCCCCCCCAGCATTTCAGCACTGTGGCCCGTGACAGATGAAAGTGATTCTCTCTTCACGAGATCCCTTATGCGGCCTTAAGGGGTATTTACACATAGGAGAAATCCCGGGGATTTCTCCACGGCGCGCGCATCCCGCGACGAAAACGTTAGGTTTCTCGATGCGTATAAGCCTCGCGTTTTCGTCTCGTGATGCGCGCGTGCCGGGGAGAAATCCCCGGGATTTCTCTCTCGAGTGAATACCCCTTTAGCGGCCTGGTCCCTGGTGACCAAACGAAGGTGATCTTCCAGGGCGGGACTGGACAGCAAGTTCTCCCACCGCTCTCCAGGGGGGAAGGGTGGGAGAGTGCGGGATAGGGGCGGTGGGTGTTCTTGATTGAATCTACACTCGCCTAGCATGTGACGGAGGGTTCCTATATCTTGACACACTGGGCAGTTCCCACCGTGTTAAGTAGGGAACATGCGACTGAGTAAAAGGGGGTGGGGGAAGTAACCCGACTGTATTTGCCTATACGCCACCTGTTCCTCCCGTGTTAACTTAGGATGCGGGGCCGGCAGTCTTTGCCTTTACCTGCAGTCGAATGTTACTATTTCCTTGTAGGTCATCATCTCTTGATCCTTCACCTCGTTCACGGCTGTAACCCGACAAATCAGTGCGCGGGCCTGCCGGTGAGCATGTTCCTTGCCCTCCACCGCGGAGTGGGCAAATACCCATGCAACGTCCATGTGCTCCGTTGGGGGTCTCTTGTGTTTAAGCACCCGCAGCACTTTTCGAGACACCCAGCCCGACTGGAAGCTCCGGTATGCTTGCTGTGAGTCGATGACTACTATGGTTCTACCTGGCAGAGTGAGGGCCAGAGCGATTGCCAATTTTCTCGCCTCTTCAACATCTTTTACTTTAACAGACACACTCGTCAGCATCTTCTCTTTGGTTGTCTCACCGCCTCAGCCACGGTAGTTCCCTGGTCTTTGGAGGCATCCGTGTAGACGACATCCTTTCCGTTCCCATCCTGTCTTGTCAGCGCCCGAGCCCTGGCTTCTTTTCTGCCCCCATGGTAAGGAGGATTCATGTTCTTTGGGATGGGCTTGGTTTTGATCTTTTTCTGTCAATCATCGCCAGTTGTTCTCTCTCTTCCAGTTCTGCAGCACTCCATCCTATCTTTCGTAAGCCTTAATTTCCAGTTTGCGTTTGGCTCAGCCTATGCCTTTGGCTGGACAGGTTTCCTTCTATCAATTCGTCTACCGTATTGTGTCTTCCCATTTTTAGAAGTTTGTTTGTCGAGGCGTTCATGGGGACGCCAATAGCCTGCTTGACTGCCCGCCGGATGATTATGTCCACCTGCTTCGTGTCCCCTTTGCTAAGCAAGAGATAATGAATTGCGTACGTGACACTCGAGGTTATAAAGGCTTGCACCAGTTTGAGTGTGTCTGTCTCCTTTATTCCTCTCTGCCTGCTTGCGACCCGCCGGAGCATGTGTAGGATCTGCTCCGACGTGTGCTTGAGTCTGCAAATGACGTCGTCGCTTTTTGTCTGCTTGAACGGTAAGGTCAAGGATCTTGATACTGGAACCGGGGAAAATGTCCAAACCCTCCAGGACCACCTTCACATCTTCCGTGTGTTTCTTGGGCGCCCTAGGCTGGATGACCACCAGCTCTGATTTTCGAGGTGAGCTGCGAAGCCCACATTTTCTCGCATATTTTTCTACCACGTCTGCGGCTGCTTGCATTGTGTCCTAGTTCCTTCCCAAACGAACCCGCCTTCGTCGTCCAGAACGAGACGTTGGCGGAATAGCATGTTTGCCCCAAGCCGTCAATCGCTCCAAGTGCCCTAGACAGGCCCAGGAGGGCAATGTTTAAAAAAAGGGGCGAGATGACTGATCCGTGGGGGGTCCCTCTGCTTCCCAGCTCTATGGGAGGGGATATTTCTTCCCCCCTTTAATTCTAGCCCGACGTCCTGTCAGAAATTCCCACAGGTAGTTGTATGTCCGCTTTCAACAACCCGTGTCCAGGAGGTCAGTTAGGATACTGGCGTGGGAGACGTTTGGCGTGGGAGACGTTTGGCGTGGGAGACGTTCGGCGTGGGAGACGTTCGGCGGGGTCCGTGTACACCACGAACCCTGGAAATTTTGGTTTCTGATTTGTTTCCTGCAAGGTGGTGATATCCGTATTTTGTTAGAGAGAATCTATGTATTGTTGCATTTCTCCTACTTTGTTCTTGATGCCCCGACAGTTCCATTGCAGGATTGCCGTGGCTTCCTTTTCTCGCTTAGAACGGCGGTCCATTTTGTTTCATGCTTAGTGAACTGGTTACACTCCATACGCTTGGCGCGTAGGGTTGTGTCTTGTTGCATTTCTTCGCTCGCGTAAGCTGGCCTATTTTGGCTTCGAGTCTGTCCAGCTTCGATGCTATCTTCACCACCTGGGCCGCCATCTGGGACATTTGATTCGTTAGCTGCGAGGCCACTTCACTGATTTCCCTTATGGGCTTGGCCCACGCAGGTTCTTCTTTGTCTGCGTGTTTGCTCCCTCCGCTTGCTTCGGTTGCGCGGGTGAGTGTCTTTTTTGGGTACTTTGCGCCTCTGGCCGTTGTCCTCCTGTTTACTAGCTTACATAGCCTCCATCCTCACTGTAAGTGACATTAACGGCTATTGTTTTCCATCGGATATTTTTAAGCACTAACGCTGCCACATACTTCTCCGTGTAGTGATGGTAGCCCTTAATTCCGACATTCGTACAGTTTCCATGTTCTTGAAGAGTGATAACCGCAGGGGGGTCGGCCGCTTTCCCCACCAACAGGCTGAGACCAGCTCTTTTCCTCCCGATCCTACTGCAGTTCCACTGCCACACATTCAGTTTCGGCTGAATCCGCATGTTGAGTCCGTGTCCGAGAAGCCCCTTTCAGATGGGGTTGGTCGTCATCGCTTGAGTTCCTCGTTGTTTCGCTTCTCCAGTCTCTCGAGCTTCTTGTTAGACTTGCTCTCCAGAGTCTCCATTGCAGTCAGAAACATATGCATATGTTGTTGCATCTGCTGAATTTTCTCTTTCAGCTGCACGACTTCCGTGCACACCTGCTGGATTAGTTTGAAGTATACTTCTCCTAAAGGGGTTGCGGCTATTGGATCACCTGTTGTTTTAGGTGTATCCGCCTTCCCCGCTTCCTTGAGAAGTCAAGTGTTCTCCTTGATCAGCTCTTGAACTTTTTTTCTAGATTCTGCTCCCCTTACGACTTTGGCAGGGGAGGCCATTTAATTACCTTGGCCAGACCCCTTGCGCTGGTTGAGGCTTGCGTCAATTTTCATTCTTCAAATTCGACTCGCCTCTTTTCTTGCGGTAGTTCCGCGATCTGCTTCTCCTTCTGTTTGACATGTCTTGTTTACGCGACTTACTTCGTGACTTTGACCTCTACTTCAGTGACACAGCCCTGTCGTTGTTGTCATCTGCGGCTCCAGATCGTACTTTTCCTTCTTTTTGCCGCCATCTTAGGAAAATTGGGTAGGTAGAACTTCTGCTTGCATCCTTTGGCGTGTGTATGGTAGGGATTCCGCATTGTGCGCAGAATGGTACACATTCGTGTCCCTTTTGTGCTCCTGCATTCCCTCAAGTCTCGCATGCGTATCCTCGCGGTTTAGGGCAGACATCCACTCGGTGCCAGATTTCCCCGCAGTTATAACAGGCTGCCCTTGTCTTCCTGTATATATAGCGCCGTTTTTCTGCCCCATCAAACGTAATCGTGAGTTGAACTCGGTTCCCCTGGAATGCGACTTGCGATTTTCCAAGTCTTCGGGCCTCGAAGACTTCTGTATCGCCTGCACGTGTAAGGCGCTGTATCGTCGCGGTATCCAGCCCTTGTCGTATCTGATGAATTATTCTTCGAAACGTTTTCGGCGGTCGGGTGAGATATGCCTCGACCTCCAATTCAAAACCAGGTACGTATAGTGTTCATATTCTCCCGAGTCGCGCCGCGTCCTCGTTGTCATTAGTACAGATGATAAGAATATTCTGTGTGGCAAACAGTTGAATCTTGTAATCCCGCGGTAGCTCCGTCGCTACCGGCCCTAACATCGCTTCGCCTATCTGGCTTTCGATGCTGCGGAGCTCAAATGTCCGTCTGGGCTTGACTAACACTTTCGAGCGATAACGGCGCAAGCTTGGGAGCTTAGAGAATTTTGGAATGTCGGCATTAGCCTTCCTTACTTGTACGAGTGGTGTTGGAGATGTCCGGTCCTGCTGTCGGAACTTCCGTTCTCGGAACCGTAGTTTTGTTACCCAACTTGGGTCATCCGGGTCGGCTCTAGCAGCGCGTATCCTTGTTCCCTCTTCGGGGCGGTTGTGCAGCCGCGCAGGGTCTATAAAGCTATACTCTATCGCCACCGGATCGTACCCTCTTACCGAAAATCTGCGGCTCTGAATTTCCTGCCTCGCCGAAGTTGGTCTTGTGGAGCCCACGGTCTAACGGGTGGGCTCATCATCGTCAGGCCAAGCAGGACGAGCACTACCGGGATAGACCCGGCTGGCGGCGCGCCGAGCTTCTGCTAGGGTTAATGTAACTGTCACAAAAAAAAAAAAAATATTCGAAAATTTATCGAACTTCCACTCACCAACACGAAATCGGTACCGATGAGCTGTAAAACACTTAAGGGAAGGCCATTCTGTCGGTGACCGCCGCCAGTGGAGACCTAGGGCCACGGGAGCCGGTGGAAAACACCGTACCGAACGGAACCGATAGAAATAGCGTCCGCTTGGGCCGGCCTTCTTTTTCTTTTCCTTGAGGAGGAATCTTCTAAATGCTTTGAAGGAATCAATAAATATGTCGTCAATTTAAACATTGGAATCAAAATTTTAGCAAACGTCTGTTAGAAATGCTCTTAGCTGAGATTCACATAAGTATGATTTACGAAACCCGCGCTGATGCTTAAAATGAAGGCAATGAGACTCTAGAAATTGTGTTAGGCTCAAAAAGAGTTTATTTTCAATGAGTTTAGATAACACGCCGGTGAGCGATATAGGAATATAGTTTCTGATTAGTTTGACGGTGGCCTGTTTTATCAACGGGTATGACGCTAGGAAATTTCCAGTCATATGTAAATTCGGAGAGTTTAAGCAATACCACCTAGGAGGCAATGCCTGCGTATGACGTTTCGTTAGAAGATCCCCGACCCGCCCCAAGCGGCAAATAGCCCGAAGCTTGACGAAAGTAGGGACTCCCGGCGGTTCGCGGGCGAAAAGTGATCGCAGAGCCCCTGACTAGCCCGGAGCCTCCACTGGCAGACGAATTCTCCGCAACGCATTAGTTTTGCCTATTTCCGTGCCAGGTGACCAATGAAAAAAATTGGCACGGGTATTTGCTGCTTTGAATGTCAAAAAAGGGGTGCCACCTTATAAGTGAAGGACATTTTCTTCGCGCGGGAAGGAGGTTAGAGCTTTCAGGTTGCAATATCGGGGCTCTCTTGAAGACAACACTCTGTCACAAATTATGTAGGCGAAAAAAAACACGAACGTACCTTCGCATTGTCTTTTGAAAAAACAGGCAATGTACAAAAATTTTAGAGCGTAGCTACGTTTCAACTTTACCGTTCCTATCAATCAACTTGTTTCGTTGTTCCAGTTCCCATTTCTCATGAATGTCTTGCTTATAACCGTTTTGTCGAATAGGATGAACAAGCAAGAGCAATTTTGAACAATGTACACATCGCGACACTGTTGGCGCGAACACGACATCGGCGCATTTTCCCATTTTACTTCTAAATAGTATTAGCGAGCACGAAATTTTATCGCTTACATTATAGAACTAAATGAGCTCTTTCCGTAGCAATAATACTTTGGATGACCATTCTTGGTTTCAAAGAGAAAAACTGGAAAAACCGGCGATCGCTTGTTCGCGCTAACAGTGTCGCGCTCTGTACGTTACTGTGATGTCAGTATACTCTGGAAGAAGTCGATTGTGCACATACAAATATGACGGTAATACTGAAATTAATAAAAGCGGAGTTACAAGAAAAGCAGACTTCTTAAGCGTCCAGAAGAAAAAAGAAACGAAGAGAGCGTCGTGGTGCAGAAAAATGGTGATTTCGGTAACGTTATATTGCCGCGCGCAGGGTCAAGGACTCGTAGAAAGTTCTCGTTTATTCTTTCTGCGGACATAACGTCTATTGTTTATGCCTGCTTTTGTTGTTCTAGAAAGTGCTTGTTCATTCTCGCCCGAGCGCGCTACGCTCGAAGCTTCTTCGCCGAATCTACGAGATTGTGACTCACTCAAGATAAGAGGCCGCCCGCGACCTTGTCGACTCAGCGTCGCCCCAGCGCTCGGTCCTGCGGTTTCGCCGACTTCGACGCCCGCGACGCTCTGTTATTATCTTTTGTACTCTTTTATTTTTGGCACAAGTTCGCCACATTAAACGTTCATTTCTTCCTGTTTACCTATTGTTTTTGGTCACCACCCGTGACAATATACGGTAAACAAATTCCGATTGTTAACGCCCGGACGACTAACGTCTTCGTCGCCTTCTACGATAAAAGTCGGCACCCTTTGAACCGCCGTCAGCAACTCTTTCCATTTTTCAGTCTACTTTATTTTTATTTTTGAGGAGGAGCTACGACGTCGCGGTCTTTGTTGCTCCTGCTTTTATGTGTTTTTTTTGTTTCTTTTTTTTTGTGTGTGTATGGTTTTTTTTTTTTTTTTTTTTTTTTTTTTTTTTTTTTTTTTTTTACTTAACGTTCGGACCACCGCGCATTTGATTTTGCCTTGTTTGGACCTAGTTTTTCTCTCTTTTCTTCACTTCGGCGCTTACTACCGCGAGTCCGTCTGCTACGCTATGCCCGGACGTTTTGAGGGCAGTCTGCAACTTGGTTGTTGTTTTCTCTTACTGTCGTCTGCGATAACCTCCTATTTTCACCTTCGATAGAGTTCCTAATACGAAATCTTGATACGTAGCTTTTTAGTATTTATCAAATAGATCAAAATGTGCCACCTAGTTATACATTTACATTCGAATTTTATTTGTCTACGCCGGAACGTATGCTATGGCTCATCGTTTGTTGATCAACCGGACGCCTTCGGGCATACACCAGCGCATAAACGGAGATGGCAGGCATGTTATGTCCTGCCCAGACTTGTACCGTACGCATTACAAGTAATCAAATTACTTGTAAAAGATTACTTTTTGGAGTAATTTTGTAATCAGTTGATTACTTTTATTAGGCAGTAATCACAAGAGTAATATGATTACTTTTTGAAGTAATAAAATTACTTGTAACCGTTACTATTTGTCCACGGGACCCCCCCCCCCCCCCCCCCCCCGGCACACGTTTTATTTTTATGAAATGGCAAAAATAATTTTTTTTTTTTCGAACGGAAAAAAGAAAGATTTTTGCGAAGCTGTAGGAAAGGAGGTCAATCTCTTTCTATGTACAGTTTCTGTGGAATGCCCGTTTTTTTGTTTTTTTTCGAACTGCGACTGGGAGTGGGAAGCCCCAGGGAAGCCCCAGTGCGTGACAAAGGCCATTCAGGGCGAAGTTTGAGGAAGCAGAATATAGCTTTGTAAGTCCTTCGTTCAAACTAGCCCCCTCACGCACACACACACAGAAATAGAAAAAAAAATACTGCTTAGGGTACCTACACGCAGCCCGTAAGAGAACCAGAACCGAAGAACGCCTAAAGCGGATGCAAAATATAACAAAGGCAGCTGAAATATTTCCCGAACTCCCCTACATGTTCTTTGTGACAAGCAATGTTTCGAGTTGAGAAGTGGTCGGGGCGATCTCTTCCGCTAATGAATACTACACATGATCCCTTTCAAATCCTTTAGCTGCTGCACTTTTGTATAACATGCGAGCTCATCCACATGTGAATAATAAAATGAGCGACGCAAACTTTGAGCGACAACCCTTGCTCAAGCTTAACAAGATCTAGAACCCCCTCCCCTCCCCCCACGCACACACACACACACACTGGCGAACGTCCAAATCATTAAACGTCTTCAAACAAATTCTATGCTTGTGTCCGCATTGTGAAGGTGCAATGACCACGAAGAGGGAGCCAGTTTTTCTTCTTCAATACTTGTGCAAATGCGAAATATAGGCTGGAAGTAGTTCATTGTTATGAGCGCTAAAGATGTGTCTTCACACAATAAAGTAATCGGAAAAGTAACAATTACTTTTTGAAGTAATGTCCAATTACTTTTGCCGTCGAGTAATCAAGTAATCTAATCGAATACTTTTTAGCCAAGAGTAATAGTAATTGTAATCGATTACTTTTTTTTAGTAACTTGTACAAGACTGGGACTCCTGCCTATACCACTCCAAAAACAAGTTTTTGCGGTGTGTTAGAAAATCCTTCTTCCGCTTCTCGAAAACCGAACAAACGTGAGTAATTAAGTTGCGGCAACATCAAAATTAAGCTAAAACAAACCATTAAAAAAAGTGAAGCTGTTTTTTCTATGCTGCTGCTTTCTTCTTTTTTTCCCCTAAGCGCAGCAATGATCGTCGTCGTTGAAGGAGTTTCTTTGCTGGGTGGTTTGTAACTTTCTATCGTCTGCTAACGTTTTGTTGCAATGATCGTCGCCGTTCTTTGCTACCTGTTCCCCATTTCTCCTTATTTTTGCCTGAGAAGAAGACTCCATCTTTCCTGCAAAGTTTGGAAAGTGTGTGCCCGGTCATTTTCTCCTTACTTTTTTTTTGCTTTTGTTATGCTCCAGCGGCTGGTTCGCCTGCTCTGGTAATCTTAACATGTTGTTTGCCCACGTTTTAATGATCACCTATTTAGGTAAGAAACTGTGACAATGCAGTCTGTAACGCATCAACAGTAACCTCTTATGACGTAGTTCGCACAGCTGAATGCCTTTCTTCCGCTTCCCATATGCGCTCCAAACTCGTGTGATCCCTCGAACGGCGTTTCAGACCGCTAAATAGACTGCTTTATCTTTCTTTATGCGCGCGTTGTTATTTGATTGTCCGATCCGTGTATTCCGCTTCGCAAGCGAACTGACCGTAATGAATTGCTTCAGCTGTTCGGGTGACAAAACGGGGCTCGCAAAGCGTCTCCTTACGTAGACTCTGAGTCCTCTTGAGGCGTTCGCCGCCGTTCCCGTGGGTTTCCAGAGGAACTACGCCGCATTTACTAGCGGCCACAGCTGCGTGCGCGACTGCTTAGCGCGAGCTAATAACGAGCTGCCATAGTTCACTTGCATCGTGCATGCGACACCATCAAGATTGCCGATCATACCAATGTAACCTCGTTCTGAGCACGACCACTGAAGCAGCCGATGCAGCAGGCGATGGAGCAGACGATGGTGCTCATCCGGGCTACCTAGGGGTCGCTGAGGGGATCTACTCGTGATGACGTTTAGAAGAGAAAACGCGCAGGCCTTGTGTTCTAGGTGGTATTGGTTTCGGCCAATGATATTATTTCGCAGAGGAAAGCGGAAGAAATATGCGTAGTGTTTATTATTACGTAGAGTCATTCATTTTTTCTATGGAGCTTGAGGACACCTTCAGTTGATCAATCGCCTTAAGAATTCCAAAGCTTTAAATGCAAATTGTGAAGTCACACACCTCGTCGGCCGTGTTTAATGATGCACTTCTTTTCCAAAAAATACGGCGACCCGTTAGAGATATAGCTGTATGAGTGATGGTTTTGGGTTTTGCAGAATTGAACCTATCGCCGAAGCTTTGTTTTATGAGCTTAAATATAGGTTCAGTTTCCGTTTAACGAACTATATTATCAGTAGTCATCAAGCTCGGTAAATATCATTCGACCATTTCTGCGAGCTAGAAGCGAATGATTAAAAAATGCTTTTATATTGCGATTCTCGTTAGACGGCTATATGTGAAAAAATCGCCCTTTGAGTTTTAATGGTAATTTCAATTTTGAGATGATTTGTCAGCATTGGGACATATAATTTTCTCCATGATCTGGAATGCCCCAAAACTGGAAATTAGATATTCAAAGCCAGAACCATATTTTTCTTAATTATCAGCAAACATTCAAAACGCGCCACTTGAAGCGCTTTCTCTAAGTTTGGCGAAATAAAAAAACGTCAACATATGATCGTGCAGTTCTTCGTCACTAGATTGACTAAAAGTAGAAGATCTAAACATCCTCGTCTTTAGCAAAAAAAAATAAATATATGTATTCACGCCTAAACTTTATGTTTACAGAACACGTCATAATTAGATCAGTGACAATAATATAGGGCACCTGTCCGTGAATCAAGGTCCCCATTGTTATAGATGAGTGATTCGCGAAATTTGATATAACGTGTGGTAATTTGAATCTGCAGGGGCCTGCAGTTGAATGAAGGGGCAATAAAAAATATAGCTTAACAGCTGCTGTCCCGTTTGTGTTCAAACATACAAGAAGTAAGAAATTAAATTATTTCCGAATCACACCTCAGTCCTGGACTGTACTTAGAGCGAAGTCTACAGCCACCGCCCCAGCATCAACATTGTTCTGCATCGCGACAGCTTTTGCGCTATTTACTGGAAGCTATCTACAGCCTTCTCCAAGGCGATCTTATCATCCTAGATGTGAGACAAGTAAGTATTAAAAAAGACTTTATTGACGTCGTTCATATATGTTTAAATTAAACGGTTCTTATAAGCCTGATGCACACTGTAAATAAAATATTTGTGAACTTTATAATTATATTCAATCACAATCCGCGCTTTTTTTGTAGAAACTTATGCATGCTTTTTTCAATAAACTTTATTAACAGGAACACTTTAGCCCAAATTACTTTTAGAGTCCGCCCAGCAAATGTATTTTACAAAGCGCATCCCCACCGCAGTCAACATGTCACTGGATTACTTCATTTTAACCGCTAATACAATTTGATACGCATTTTTGTAATAAAAAACACAAGATCACTGTCTCGAAAGTCTGTCGACACAAAATGGTAATAGTGTTTATTAAAGGCAGGAGAATGAACTCGCTTTTTATTGCATGTCTGTTGACAGAAGCAACGAAAAGAATGTTTTGCATGAATAGTTTAGCGGATAAAACACATATATTAATACCTCATCTTTCTTAAAAATGACAAGAAAATAATACAGAGAAATATCTAATTCATTTAGGAAGAATGTGATTCGATCGAGAAACTGATGAATCGGGTGGCACATTCCAGAAGTAAGAAGTACGAAAGGAGTAACATATTTCCGACATTTTAGATTAGATATGTGTGGGGGTTTGCGCTTGAGAGTGAGCATGGCGCAGGACTTCAAAAGATTTCCAAGGCAGCCAATCGTAAGATGGGCTACATTGTAGCGACGTAAATAAGATTCTAAGAGTTTCTGGGACATAATGAGTTGAATACCCCCTTCCGACATGGCATAAACATTTGTGTACGCGACTTTGCGAATTTATTTCCTCTTCAACTCTGGGCTTGTATCATCGTTGGAGACACAATATACACGATCGTGTACACCTTATAAAGCGGGTTGGTGGCGCCATCTGACGTTGCTGCTTTGAACTACAACGAAAAGCATTGTTGCAAGATGGACGACTCCATTACAAGGGTGAGTGGCTCCGAAAAACAAATCTCTGCTTAATTGGATGTTTTCTGACAAGACTTGCTGCGTGCCTATGCATTACTAAGGTGCTAATAAACGTAACACAATAATTTTAAAGGTTAGGATGCTGTAATTGCTTCTCTAACTGATTAGTGCATTTCGCGTACAGATGTGTGTACAGCGTGCCCCTGTGGCCACATTGTGCAAAAATGTGCTTCGACATAAACATTAGTGTATAGCGCCGTTAGCATTTTCGCAAGGAGCTGTTCATTGGAAATTTATATATTCTAGTGACAATGAGTTGTTTCCTTCCAATTCAGACATCCGAAATCATGCGAGAAATCGCACGAGGAACGGCAATGCCACAGCACAGACGTTCCCAACGCAAATTGCCGGTGAAAATGTATCTGATGTTGGCCTTTCTGATGATGAGGACGGAGAGCCTCAGCCTTACCGATCTGTGAGTACCGGCGCTTTAAATATTTGGATGACGTCATTAACGGCTTAGCTAAGTTAAAGAGAATACATTTCGTCATTTAGGTTTACCCTCTGGATAACGAGGCAGGACCTTCGGGGCTGCAATAGCCGGCTCCTGCTTTAGAGGAAAACGATGAAGTGGTGGAAGCGCGCAATCGAAAGGCGCCGACTGTTGAGACAACGAAAATAATCCGTGAAGAAGGGGAACACGAGAGACAAAGGACAAACACAAATTTCCAAACGCAGCTAGGTGACTGGTGCGCGACCAAAAAAAACCTGCCTGGCCCGGTATCGATCCCGGGACCGCTCCATTTCCAGTGGAGCGCTCTACCAACTGAGCTCACCAGAGGCTAGACGACAGTAGACCAAATATGTTTTATCAGCTGCCTCCAAGCGTGACACCAACATGGGTAAATGACTTGCATTTTAAGGATATGTATATAATGCAATTAAATGCAAAATTTCAAGCGAGCTGGACAAGAATAACGAAAATAATCCCTGGAGAAGGGTAATAAGAGCGACAAAGGACAAACACAAATCTCCAAACACATATAATTGTTTGGACAAGCAGCGATTTCCAGCCCCCGGCTGGAAATCGCTGCCGTGAGGAGGTAGCCGAGCCATGGTGGTACTTTCGAAGATATTTTTGGGACTCAATGTTCGAAGAGTTTTCCCCGCAGGGGGCACCTGTGAAAGCAGGTGTTTGGAGAGTGGCGTCTCCACGGACCCCGAGCCATGCGGGTTCGCCTGCCCACGTCTGGCTGTGCGTGGCTTTCCCGTGTCCGGGGAAAATGGCATCCTGGTGGTTGAGCCGAGCCCGGGGTAGGTTTGGACCCTTCGGGGCCCCCCGGGCGAGGCAATACACCACTTCGGCCCCCGCTTCCCGTAGACGGGAGTCCTGGCTTGGCCCGACCAGGATGATTCAGCCTAGTCGGCACTTCTACTATCCCCTCCTCTCTTTCACCCTTGTCTTCTTCTTTTCACTCTTCTCATTTCCCTTCTTTCCTTTTTCAACTCCTTTGGCGGCAAGGGCTAACCTTGGGTGGTGACAGATACTCTCGTCCAGATCCACACTTGGTTATAGTTTCTGGGTAGCGCTAATAGAGTAATGCTTCCAGCAAAGCCATATTTGTTATGGGGTGTTACCTATTCCCTCGTTGGGCTCCGTGGTGGGCGGCGCGCCACAGATTCCGAACACTCCTTGCCCTCTTATGGCGCCCCTCTCTTCCAAACCCCGTTCGGGGCAAGCCGTTAAAAGGCGCTGCCCTGAACACAAGACTATTGAAAAAGAACCAGAGGTAGAAAACTTCACAAAAAGTTTTCGTTGTTCATTCCCTCGATGAACAGAAACCTGTGTCAAAGCTTTCACCATTTGTAGTAGCCAAAGTACTTGAACACCTTGTAGGGTTTTCCTACAAGGCTAAAAAACTCCACTCATGAGACCTCCTAGTTGAGATAAATAACAAAAAGAAAGTGAAGCGCTTCTCAAGCTGAACCCCATACTTGATGTGAAAGTGTCGGTGAGCCCTCACCGCACACTGAACACCATCCGTGGAGTCCTCTCTGAGGACGACTTCCTTCACACTAGTGAGGAAGAACTCCTCGAGAGACTCCAAGGTGCCGGCGTTGTCGCAGTAAAACGGATTATGTTAAAAAAAGATGGTGTAGAAATTCCCTCAAAACACGTCATCCTTACATTTGAGAGGCATACACTACCACAAACAATCAAGCCTGGATACCTGAACTGCCACATCCGCCCTTTTGTCCCCAACCCCCAGCGGTGTTTCCGCTGCCAGCGTTTTGGTCACGGAACACGCAGCTGTCGAGGGAAGGAGACTTGTGCAAAGTGTGGCAGTCAGGATCACATCTCTGACAATTGCGAGAATGTGGCCCACTGCGTTAATTGCGATGGACCACACCCTACCTACTATCGTGGCTGTCCCATTTGGAAGCAAGAAAAGGAAATCATTGCCATTAAAGCCAAAGAAAATATCAGCTATAGCGAAGCAAAGAAAAGGTACTCCTTCATGTCGAAGGGATCATACGCCGACGTGGCACGGAGGGGTCTTGTGCCACGCTCGGAGTCGAGGGCTACCCAGGTCTCACCTGAGGTTCTGGAGGCAGCCCTCAGGGCCCCAACCCCCCAGCTAGGGCAGCAGTGTCCCCCTCTTCATGGAGGGAGTGCACATGCTGCTTCGCTGGTTCTAGACAGGCCGGCAAATGCCGCACCTGTCCGCACATCGCGGTCCTCTGCCGGGGAGAGGGGGCGAAACTCCCGCCCGACCTCTTCAGAGAGGACCTCCTCTTCGAAAGAGCGGCACAACCCTCGTGCCGCTCCCCCAGTACCCAAGGGGCCGGAGGAGGCAGAGTTGAAAGACACTCTGCCCAGCACCTCCGGTGCCTCTTCGGCTGGTCGTGGCCGGGGCAAGCCACCCCGTGCAACCAGCCAGCCAAAACCTTCAGGTAAAGGCTCGCCTCCAGAAATAGAGGCGATGAATGATACCGCTGAGTCACCCACTCTTGCATCCGACGAGGGTGACATGGAGTGGCAGACTTTGAAGTCTAAAGGGAAAAAACCAGTGGTCCCTCCCAAATAACCATTAATTTCATACTCTCGATTTCTTCATTGCCTCTCTCTTTTTAATTTTACACTTCACCTTTTTAGATAAATGAAGAATTTGCATTTTATGCAGTGGAACAGTCGTGGTCTTTTACCCAATATTGATGACGTTAACTATTTTATGGATGATCTTCGGCCTATTGCCCTCTCTTTACAAGAAACTCATCTTCAAACACATCATACACAGATTTTACGACGTCATCAAGTGTTCCGCAAAGATCGTCTGAGTTCCAGTTCTGGTGGCGTAGCAGTGGTCGTGCAGAGCGGGGTTGCCTGCTCGGAGGTCCCTCTCTGCACACCGCTCGAAGCTGTAGCGGTACGCCTTCTTTTAGACAGCCTCATTACAATTGTGTCCATTTATTTGCCACCAAACGTTCCATTGCAACTTCACGAACTTCAGGGTCTTGTAGGACAGCTTCATCAACCCTTCTTAATTTTAGGAGATTTTAATGCCCATCACCCCATGTGGGGCAGTACTCGCCTCGATTCTCGAGGCCGAGTAATTGAGCGGTTTTTATTATCATCTAACTTGTGTATTTTTAACGGGAGAGAGCCTACTTTTTTTAGTTCTGCTCACAACTCATTTACATCTATTGACCTTTCTATTACTTCACCTTCATTACTTAAATGCTTTTCATGGAAGGTTTTCAATAATCCCTTTGGGACCGATCACTTCCCGATTGTTTTAGAGAGTACTGTCTCTCTTCCGACTCTGTTAACACGAATGCCCCGATGGAAACTAGATAAGGCAGATTGGTTCATTTTTCAATTAGAGGCACTGATTGATTCTTCTATAATCTCAAACATGAATCCAGATGAAGCAACGCTGTATGTCACAGAGGTTATAACACATGCTGCCACACGGAGTATCCCTCAAACGTCTGGTCGTCTTCCTAAGAGATGCAAGCCATGGTGGAATGATGACTGTAAAAGAAAACGAAAGTCGCAGAACAAAGCTTGGTGCATCTTTCGTAGATATCCAACTTCTAGCAACTTACTTGAGTTTAAGAAAACGAGAGCTAAAGCTCGCTGGACAAGACGCCAGGCGAAGGGAAGCTCCTGGAGAAAGTATTTGACGTCCTTGAGTAGTTTTGTATCTACAAAAGAAGCGTGGGATCGGCTTTGAAAGGTTAGGGGCGACTACTTACCTTTCAAAACTCCTCTCTTCCCTGCATCATCTTCAACATCTCTGAAAGATCAAGCGAATGTTCTTGGGAAACATTTTCAGGATGTTTCTAGTTTACGCAACTGCAGTGAAGCCTTTAAAAAGTTCAGTTCGACAGCAGAGACACAACCAATCATTTTGTCTGGTGCTCGTGACGCTCCGTACAACAGGCCTTTTACACTCTCTGAGCTCAAAGTGGCTCTTAGTGTAAAGAAACAGTCTGCTCCTGGACCAGATAATGTTCATCATGAGATGTTAAGGCACCTGTCACCTGATTCTCTAGGCAGTTTGTTGACCTTTTATAACTCATTGTGGCATCGCTCTGCATTCCCCGAGGTATGGAAAAGAGCTCATGTAATCGCTTTTCTGAAGCCTGGCAAAGATGCTTCTCAACCAACTAGCTACCGACCCATTGCTCTCACAAGTTGCTTGGGAAAAACCTACGAAAGAATGATTAACCGATGTCTCATTCATTTCTTGGAGAGTGAGAATGTGCTTGACATTAATCAGTGTGGTTTTAGAGCTGGACGTTCCACCCTGGACCACTTAGTCCGCCTTGAAACCTCTATTCGCGAGGCGTTTGTACACCGCCAGGTCTGTCTCTCTGTGTTTTTTGATCTGCAAAAGGCGTACGATACAACGTGGCGCTATGGGATCCTGCGGGATCTGTATCCTTACGGTGTTCGGGGTCGCATGTTGCGATGCATACAAAGCTTCTTAATGGGACGTACTTTCCAAGTCTGTCTGGGCTCCACCTTATCAGATGTGTTTTCTCAAGAAAGTGGTGTCCCTCAGGGAGGGGTGCTTAGTGTCACACTTTTTGCAGTTAAAATCAATAGCCTGGCTCAGGTGATACCACCGACAGTATCTTATTCATTGTATGTGGATGATGTGCAAATTTCAGTTTCTTCTTGCAATCTGCATAGTTGTGAACGTCAACTGCAACTGACAATCAACAGGATGAGCAAGTGGGCAGCCGAAAATGGGTTTCGCTTCTCCCCCGACAAAACCGTATGTGTTCTTTTTTCGCTGCGTCGAGGGTTGTCACCGGATCCTACCTTGCATCTGAATAACGTTACCATTACTGTTAAGGATGGCGCACAAGTTTCTAGGCGTGATGTTCGACAAGAAGCTCACATTCGTACCCCATTTGAAAGAACTAAAACGAAAATGCCTACGATCTTCCAATATTCTTAAAGTGCTGTCGCACACAACTTGGGGGTCTGACAGACGATGTCTGCTGCGAATTTATAACTCTCTAGTGCGGTCCCGGTTGGATTATGGTGCACCGGTATATGCGTCGGCACGACCATCTGCTTTGAGGATGTTGGACCCAATCCATCACCTTGGCCTGCGTCTGGCCACGGGTGCTTTTCGCACGTCGCCCGTGCCGAGTCTGTATTCTGAAACACATCAGATGTCCCTTGAGCGACGCAGAAAATATCTTAGTCTCTGCTATGACTACAAAGTTTATTGTTATCCACACCACCCTGCATTCTCTGCTCTGCAGACCTCTGCATCATTGCGCCTTTTTGAGAATAAGCCCAGTATTGTTCGGCCCTTGAGCCTTCGGGCTGAGAGCATGGCAAGGTCGCTGCACCTTTGTTTTGATGAGCCTCCTTTGTTGAGACAGGCCTATAGGGTTGCTCCTTGGGATATGGTGCCACTCTCTTGTGATTGGTCACTTTCGAAGTACAGCAAAAAGGTTGTTCCTCGTCTTGTTCTCTTGCGGGAGTTCGCACAGCTAGAGCAGAAATATAGTGACTATCTCCACTTTTAAACTGATGGCTCGAAAACATTGAATTGCGTAGGCTGTGCAGTTTATTCTCTCGCTTTCAGTGAAGTGAGGCAACTCAACCCTCTAGCAACTATCTTTACTGCTGAACTGTATGGTATCCTGATGGCTATTGAATATATTCTAGAGAAAAACATTAACAAAGCAGTTCTGTTTGTTGATTCCCAAAGTGTTCTCTTAGATATTTCATCTTTAGCAGACAGCAAGAACGCTCTTGTGCAACAGGTTCGTTTTCAGATAGACAAAGCTTTCCATCTAAGACAATTCATAAACTTCTGCTGGGTGCCCAGTCATGTGGGCATTCCCGGTAAGGAGAATGCAGACCATCTTGCACTTTCTGCAAAAAATTACACGGAATCGTCTTTTGGCCTGCCGCACCAAGACCTCAAGCCAGCCTTAAACAAGTCAATTATTAAGTTATGGCAACAGGATTGGGACACACAGCTAGATAACAAACTTCACATTATTAAGCCCAACTTAGAAGTGTGGAGAGTTCCTCCCATAAGGACCGCCGTTCGGAAGTTCTTTTATGCCGCTTGAGAATTGGTCATTCTCGATTGACTCACCTGCACTTGCTCTGCGGTGAAGATGTAAAGCTCTGTGAAAAGTGTGGGAAAGTGTTAACTGTCCTTCACATCCTGTTGAATTGTAGATTTTTCGATCATCAACGTCGAAGATATTTTCCAGAACTTTACAGAAATTACCTTCCATTTCATCCTTATTTTTTGCTTGGTGATAGACCTTTGGTACCATTTGCTCGCGTTTTAAGTTTCCTACATGCAATTGGCCTTTTGCACTTGATATAGACAAGTAAAGTTAGATGTAAATACAAGGCTCCTTAAATTAACTTTCTTGGCGCAATATGGCCGTAGTCGCTCTTGCGCAATTAAACCCCAATCATCATCATCGAAGAGTTTGCGCGGTGCACGAACATTTACAGAATCCAGAACTAGGTAAGAAATCTCGGAACCATCCAGAGAAAATTAAAACATTCTTCCTGATCATGATGGTCATGGGGACGCAGAAGTTTCACCACATACGTTTGTACTGGCAGCCATCTTCGCCCCGTGCTCCACCTGATAATTTTCTGAAAAATGCGCCCAGTGCTGAATGCTGTCAGACAGAGGTGTCTGGAACTTTCTCCGTCCGAGAAGAACAGCGTTAATGAACAGATGACCCCTTTCACGAGTAGAGTCGCTGCCAAGCAATTTCAGCAAAACAAGACTAACCCTGAAGGCGTCAAACTGTTCGTTCGCTACAGCTCAGACAGTTTAGCAAACGACTTCGAGCTCTACCAAGGAAAAGGAACGGGGACATCGCTCGAGCACAAGCACCTCGGGCTTGGTGGCTCAATTGTGAGGAGGCTAGTGTAACACTTGCCAAAGTTCAGGAACTTCAAGTGTTTCTTTGACAACTACATTACATCGGTTCCACTACTGCGAGAACTAAAGGCAGTCGGTAACTGGGTTGTTGGTACTATCCGGGCTGCAGAGTAGTGCACTTAAAAGTGAAAAAAGTTGAGGCGAGAAAGACGAGGGAGCCTGGACTCAAAAGTTACAAAAGAGGGCGATGTAGCCATCGTGAAATGGCAAGAAAATGGAATTGTGAACGTTGCTTCAACATTTGTGGGTGTAGATAAGGCTACGACCGTAAGGCGATGCGAAGAATTCATGAAAGAACACGTGGAAATCACATGCCCAGCGTTGATAAAAGAGTACAACGCCTTCATGGGAGGAGTGGACAAGATGGACTTCCTGGTCTCCTTGTACCCCCTCAGCTCTAGGACAAAGAAATGAACATTGCGGGTGATCTCTAACTTCGGTTCATTTGCTCTTGTGAACAGCTGCTAAGAGTACCTCAAAGATGCGCAAGAGAACCACATCCAACTTAGATAGGTGCTGGACGTGCTCGGCTTCCAGAGCAGTGTTGAACTGACACAGATTCTGTGCAACTTGGGCGGCCACGTACGTTTCTTGAAGCTGGGCAGCTCCAAGAAACGTACGTGGCCGCCCAAGTCTCGACCAAGCAGCCGACCCTCCAAAGAAAGTGCACAATGCAAAACCGAAGCCCGTGAACACAGTCCACCATGATGGCCTAAACCACTGCCCAGCTCACGCAACACAGAAGTTTGCCCAGCTCTGCAAGCACGAAGGCTGCGCCTCAAGGACACGAATCCGCTGCACAAAATGCAACGTCTTTCTCTTTGTCTGCCACCAATCACTGTTTTTATGCCTTCCATCACAAGTAAATTCGTTTTTGTTCCCTCTCCTTTAGTAAAAGAAAAGCCTTCAAATAAACTTTATGTTTTATGAACTAATTATTAAAGCCCATGTTGATTCATCAATCGTTACTCCAATTCATCTGTAGTGACTGAAACATCGTGTACACAAACGTGAACTTGACAAATAGAAAAGAAATGTCATGATAAGAAATATATAGCATGTTTAATGTGACCTGTAGGTACACTTTATGTAAAAAATGTTTGATATTCAACTTTTTTTACGATTATTTTAAAAATCTGCTTTTACTTGCTTTTTTTTTTCTCGAACATTTTGTTTTATTGAGGCATTTGGCGATATTCATGAGTGCGTATAGCTTTACTCTTATATAAATGCTGCACTTGTTGATGAAATTCCCTTGGCAGTGGCAGTAAGACGTCATCTGATGGACCATCAGATGACGTCTGATGGTCCATCACGTTTCACCAACGCTGCTGACTGGCAGTCAGTGTCCCAAATTACGTAGCTTGATGGAATTTTCAATAGGGCAGTTTGCTCAATCTCTTGCTGACGGGAAGTGCGGAAACATAAGGAATTAGACATTGCTAGGCAATAACCAACTGCAACTTCTAGATCACGGACATCATGAAAATGTTTGTAAGCAACATTATTTCCGGGTCTGAACGGAGGAGCAGCTGTATAGTTGGGTACGACTAACGAAGATGTCCAGTTAATAGTGCATGTAAATCCATCAGTGTATACAACAACTGAAGTATCCTAAGTCAGGATGCAGCTGCGCAGCTTGGGGCAAACTCCCAGTCTGCAGATGTTAACAAAAAAGAAAAACAAGCAAGACACCCAGGCAGCACCGAGTTCTGGGCCAAAACTTGGCTTGCGTCTGGCAGTTTAGGGCATTAAAAAGCCCGAAGAAGCCAAAGTAGTGCCAAACCTGACCTCCCTTGGCAACAGTCTGGGTATCTTGGCCCTAATTCGCCAAACAAGTGCCAAACTTAGGCTTCGCTCCCGGGTAGTTCGGTTATTATCTGGCATCTTCGGGCCTAAATCGCCTAACAAATGCCAAATTTAGGGTTACTGCCCGTTAGTTCGGCAGACCTTTGGCATTTTTGGGCCAAAATCGCCAAACTAATGCCAAAGTTAGGCTTCACTTTTTGATAGTTCGGCTATCACCTGGCACATTCGGGCCAAAATCGCCACAGATGTGCCAGAGTTAGGCTTACTACCTTGTAGTTCGGCAGAGCTTTGGCATTTTTGGGCCAAAATCGCCAAACTAATGCCAAAGTTAGGCTTCACTTTTTGACAGTTCGGCTGTCACCAGGCACATTCGGGCCAAAATCGCCACAGGTGAGCCAGAGTTAGGCTTACTACCTTGTAGTTCGGCAGAGCTTTGGCATTTTCGGGCCAAAATCGCCAAACTAATGCCAAAGTTAGGCATCACTTTTTGACAGTTCGGCTGTCACCTAGCACATTCGGGCCAAAATCGCCACAAATGTGCCAGAGTTAGGCTTACTACCTTGTAGTTCGGTTGAGATCTGGCATCTTTGGGCCCAAGTCGCCAAGCGAGTGCCCAAGTTAGGCTTCGCTTCCCGATAGTTTGGCTGTGATCTGGCAGCGACGGGCCAAAGGTGCGAAACAAGTGCAAGAACTAGGCTTACTGCCTTGGAGTTCGGCTGATGAGGTATTTGATGTACGCGGGTGGTCTTCATCTTAATTAAATAGAAATCAAGTTTTATTCGGCTGGCAACTTTATCTTATTTTGGTTGTCTCTTGATTTCTGCAGTCCAAAGGTTGGCTGAATGTTTTGACGCGGCTGGAGCAGGCTTTGCAAACGCAAATTGTGCCAGATGTTTTACTCGCGCGTAGGTACACAAGCCAATATCGGGACGCGCCGTGAGACTGGTTCGACATTATGGCGCGTTCACACCGGCGATGCGATCTAGTCGCGCCATAACTTTCATCGCAAAAGCGACCATCGCGGGCAAAAAGTGACGGGTTTTGAGCAGTCGCTTGCTGACCCGACGTTTTGCGATGCACTCTAGTCGCGGAGAGGCCGAGCCAACCAACGGCGTTCGGAGCGAGAGTTTTTGAGACGCGACTCGCCAACGAAGGCATTGGACTCGCTCATCGCGCACGCCAAATTGACCAACTAATTACTTTTTTTTTTTCTTTTTTTTTGCGATGCGATTTAGCTGGATCGCGCGACTGCTATCCCCGGTGTGAATCCGCCTTTACAGAAAGTGCTGCCATTGAGCTAACACTGCGCAAGACGGATGTGCGCACGTCTCAACAAGATATATCATCATTAAGGGGTGTCCAAACTGGACACTACAAAACGCACGACTCCTACAAATCGTGAAAATTGAAGCGGACGCGCCCGCTTCAAGCCCGCTTCAATTTTCACGATTTGTCGGAGTCGTGTCCTGTTTGGACATTCCTTTATGCGGCGCATTGCAAAAGCGAGCGTGGCTCTGTGCGTGTCTTGCATTGTGATTGAGCACTGTCAAATCCTAGCGATAACAAAGTGCGGAAACGACCGTGGCTCTATGGCGCGGTTCCCGCATCACACTTGGGGGATGAAAATGAAATCCCGGAAATTGTCCTATTTTAGCGTGTTGATACTTTTTAAACATTAAAAAGTGGAGACACAAAAGGGACGATAAAGACAGGACAATCTCTGAACTTTAAAGCCGCTGTACAAACGGGACGTTCTGCAGAGAAGAACCTTCTCTCCCGAAGCTGGGGGACGGGGAGGGAAAGGTCAAGCGTTGGATGGAAGGAGGTTTAGAGAATGGGATTAGCCTCGGGGCGAGGCCATCCTCTCGAGAGGGAGTGGGGACGGAACAAAGCTGGCCGTGGTGGTTCCGGCCAGGTGGAAGAAAGTTAAGCTTGTCAAACGGCGACCTCGGATCCGAGGACGGGCACGCCAGAGAATTTGAAAATAGCTGCTTGATTAGCCGGACGACCCAGTGCGGTCTACTGGTTCTAGAAGGTGACTCGGATGAAGAAAACTCGTTTTGGTCGAAAACTCTAAAACCATTCTGGACGTGAACCCTTGCCACAAATAAAAATAACACATGCATGAAAAACTGCGAAGGCACCTAAGCTCTTGCCTATGATGTGGGAATGCGTGAGCATTACTGGCAAAGTTATGTTGGCGCAACTTGCAATAAAGAAAGAAAAAAAAAGTTATGTTGGCTGCAATAAAGAAATAAAAAAAAAGTTATGTTGGCGCAACGGATAGCGCGCTAGTTTCGCGATCAAGAGGGCCTAGCTTCGAAACCAGGCAGGGGATGGTTTTTTTTCTCGTGTTATTTTTTTTTTTCGTTTTTTTTTTTGTTTTGTTTGGTCACGTGGCAAGAAAAATCACATGAACAGAATTTTTTTTGGCCAAGTCACCAGAGATTTTTTTTCTAATTTCTCCTTTTCTTCAGTCTTTCTTTCTTTCTTTCTTTCTTTCTTTATTTTTTTTCCTTTTTTTCGGTTTACGCTTCCTATGGCAAAACTCTTTGCACCTATTTCGCGTTACATTGGCGTTAGCCAAATCATTTTATTTATGGCAGGGAATTCTGCCGTACGTATCTTATGTTACTATTACCAACCCTGGATTTCGTCCGGCAACCAGTTTGGGAATGACGACGCCAAATTTCTGTTATAATTTCTTTGAGGTCTAAGGCCTCGTTATCCGTCGGCCTCTAAGATTGGCTCTTCAAGTATCTTTTGGGAAAGAGTTGACGACAGGCATCTTTAAGGAGCACGTGTGTCGACCAGAGTAAACATTGCTGAAGCGCCTCTAGTGTGATTTTGGCCGTAAATAACTGGAGGCCCCGGGCAAACCAACCCAATGGAGAAAAGTATCTACCTTTCTGGTTTCATAGAGAGCTATGAAAGTCAGAAGGGACGAATCCCAGCCGAGTCAAACTACTGGCTTGCAAACGCAATCGTGTTGATAATAGCGCAAAGGAGTTTGTATGACTCTATCTCTCGGTGCGCACAGGGTAAAGGCACGGAGGTAATATATGCTTTTGCCCAGTCACCTCGCGAACGGTTGGGTATTGGCTGCAGAGATCCATTTCGCGTTGTTTTATTACGGGATTATATCTTGTTTTCTTTGTTCCTAGTTTCACAGACAGAACGAAATCGCTTTTCTCGTGTGGTGTCACGGCGGGAAGACAGAAATCAATCAGAGTACCGAAATTCGACGCTTGTGCTCGTTCTATAGCGCTTCTAAAAACCGTGCGATCACGGCTGTGTATCGTCAACATTGCATAAACTGCCGTTACTTGTACTCGTATTGCATCGTGAGGGAACGACTATGACTGGGTAAACAGAAATAGGGAGAATGGGGGCGTGTGATTTGTTGAAGTTCGAATCAACAAATCGAGTTTCAACGAATGCGATAGTATTGCATTCACTCAACCAGCTATATGAGTTTTCAGATCCTTCCAAGTATGCGATTCGTGTTCTGCCAGTGGTACCTCAGTAAAATTAAAAAACAAAATCCACGCTAAAAAAAAAAAAAATTACGGTGACTCGAGTTGCTCCCGCGCCGAATCATGTTTCACGTAAGCGTAATTTTGGGTTCGATGCACGACGAGGGGTCTTCAAATATAAAAATATTTTGATTACGATTATTTGCGGCGCTAAAAATTTGAAAGCCAAGCAGTGAAGACGGTGGTGGTCTTATAAATATTATATACATTTTATTTTACACTGTTTGAATACGCTGCCGTCGTTATGTCCTTGAATTATTGGCTAGCTTGTGGCGGACAGGGAAGTCTTGCTGGACCATTATGATAGCACCTACACTAAACCTGCCGCGCTTCGAGAAATGTTAGTCCAATGCATACCAGCTTGTTCAAGGCGGACGAAGCATTACGCATCCGGCAAAGCGCATTAAATCGCTGCCCGCGACGTTTTCTTTTTTTTTTTTTTTTTTGTGCAGCGAGATAATTTTTAGTCAAGCAGCACCCCCCCTCTACGGCGGGTTATGCCGGATTAACGGAGGCGTCTCCTAATCCATTCTCCGTGTTGGCCCCTCGGGGGAGGGCGGTGAAGTGAGGAAAGGAGGGCAGGAGAGGAGGAAACGCAAAAAAAAGTGGAAAGAGCGAACTTTATTTTCGGCTTCAACCTCAAAACCCGCCCGCTCCGTGGGAGTACCGGAAAGAGAAATCTTGGCGGAAGGAGAGGAACCGAAGGAAGTGTACGCGATCCCCCTGTCCTGCGGGACCAGGTATATCGGGCAAACGGGGCGATGCCTCAACGACCGACTCCGAGAACATCAAATGGACGCCGAAAGAGCTGCTTCGGACTCAAAGCACCCGATAGTCATTCACGGGAGAAAATGTCCCGGTTGCGCTCCTAATTTATGTAATAACAAAAACGGCTTGACATAACAAAAATAACAATTTAATTAAACGTTGCGCCTCCAATGCGGGAGGCATCTTCAGTAGAGCACAGAGCGAGTGAGAGTCGCACAAAAAAGTTCGGCTATTTAGGCATAAAGTTTGTGTACACGTCCGGCAGGGGGCCACGGTTCTTGTTTACCAGCGATGAATCACTTCCGCATTTGTCATTCTGAATGAACCAAGATTCCAGCAGCTTCCTCGGTCCCCATCTTATATCTCTCGCCAAGGTCGATGCCTTGACAAAGTCAAATTGGTGTCCTCACGTCCATGCGTGGTCGACGAGTTCGGACTTGAAGCGGGTGGCGTTCGTGGAATTGGCGACATCCCGTGCGTGTTCTTTTAGTCTTTTTATTCTTTTTCGTCCCGTCTCTCCAATGTAGGAAGCGTCACATTCCTTGCAGTGCACCTGGTAGATCACGCCCCTTTCTGCCTCTGGCGGGGTCAGGTCTTTTGGCATGGAGATAACATTGACAATTGTTCTTTCGTACCCCCAACGGCCTAAGGGCGCGTCCCAATGCCTCCGGGATGCACACGACGTCACGTGTTCGTTCGGCTCGATCCGGGCGCCGATGGGACATTTGTTTCTTAAAGCGATTGACAAACCAGTCGGGGTAGTTACGTTTTTTCAAAGCCTCCCGCACATGGCTAAGTTCTTGAATGCTAAGTGTTGACTTAGATGGGACAGTTTCTGAACGATGAAGTAACGATCTTACAACTGAGCTTTTGTGTTGAGTAGGGTGATGAGAGTGGTAGTCAAGAAAGTTTTGTCTGTCACATGGTTTACGATATACGGATGTCTCCATCTTAAAAAAAGGCTCACTAGTTCTATGGACACGTACATCTAAACACGGCAAGGTACTATCGGTTTCATGTTCGCAGGTGAACTGAATTGAGGGGTGGACACTATTCAAATTGCGGTGAAAATCAGTTACGTTCTCTCTGTTAACCATTACAAAAGTGTCATCGACATAACGACGGTAGAACTTCACGGGGAAATCAATGCCAGACATTACCTTTCCTCAACATATTCCATGACGAGATTCGAGACGGTGACGGAAACTGAACTCCCCATAGGGCATCCGCTGACCTGATGATATATGTCCCCATTAAAACTAAGATTACACTGGTTGAGACAAAAACGCAAAAGGAGTATAACGTCTGCAACAAGGAGGGTTGTGCGAGTGGACAACGACTGGTCTGCCAACAACCGGTCACGGGCGACATCAACCGCCAGGGCGTTGGGGACATTCGTAAATAATGAAATCGCATCAAAGGATACCATAGCCTCGTGCGGTAGCAGGGTCTGAGCGCGTATAAGTTCAACAAAGTCATGGGAATTCCGGAGGCTAAACTCATTTTTTCTTGTAAGAGGGCTCAGAATCATAACCAGATATTTGGAAAGGCTGTAAGTGGATTAACTAATAAACGATAAAATCGGGCGTAGGGGGCAACCCGGTTTGTGAATTTTGGGGAGTTCATACATCTTGGGTGTCGCGGCGTCAAAGGAGAAGAGACGACGGTATAGGTCGTCACTGATGCGTCCTTTCTTTTTCAGCTCTCGAAGGTGGTCAACTAACTCTCTTTCGGACTTAGCAGCGGGATCTCTTGATAGCCTCACGAAATAGTGACTGTCGTTTATAACTTCATACATCTTCTTCATGTAGTCATCCCTATCAAGCACAACGGTTCTTTTTCCTTTGTCGGCCTTTAAAATCATGATGGAGCTGTCTGACTTCAACTCATTAAGACCAATGCGTTCTTGTTGACCAACAAACAAATGTCCCATCGGCGCCTGGATCGAGCCGAACGAACACGTTACGTTAAGGGTTTCGGAGGCATTGGGACGCGGCCTTGGGCCGTTGGGGGTACGAACTGTATACAAACCCTATAGAACAATCGCCAATGTTATCTCCAAGCCAAAAGATCCGACCCTGCCAGAGGCAGAAAGGGTCGTGATTTACCAGGTACAGTGCAAGGAATGTGACGCTTCCTACATTGGAGCGACGAGACGAAAAAGAAAAACAAGACTAAAAGAACACGCACGGGACCGCCACCCGCTTCATGTCCAAACTCGTCGACCACGCATGGATGTCAGGACACCAATTTGACATTGACAAGGCATCCACCTTGGAGGGGGATAAAAGGTGGGAACCGAGGAAGCTGCTGGAATCTTGGTTCATCCAGAACGACAAACGCGGAAGTGATTCATCGCTGGTAAACAAGAACCGTGGCCCCCTGCCGGACGTGTACACAAACTTTATGCCTAAATAACCGAACTTTTTTGTGCGACTCTCACTCGCTCTGCGCTCTACTGAAGATGCCTCCCGCATGGGAGGCGAAACGTTTAATTAAATTGTTATTTTTGTGATGTCAAGCCGTTTTTGTTATTACATTTATCACGTCTTCGCCCGGCTTGTGGAGTATTTTTGCGCTCCTAATTTCACCGGCACGACAGCCATGGGAGGCCACTGCGAGCAAATGGGGAGAGAAATAATTGAGGCCTATCGGATGGCGACAAGCCCGGAAAACATAACCACCCCGTCCATTTCGCTCTCAAGAAAGGAGATTATCTTTCTTAGGCCCTTAAAGGGCCCATGAAACGATTTTTCGGTTGGGATAAATCATTTTAGATTGGGATTTTACTAATAGCACATCGTTCAGTGGAACAAAAGAAAAAGGTAGAAAGTCAAAAGCCTGACTTTCAGTGCGAAAATTTGAAAACAGAGCGGACTATTTCGTACCTCCTCCCCTTCGCAACCTCTCTGCCTTTTCACTGTGATACAACCGCGGTCCCAAAAGCGCGTTACCGGGTCCAAACTGACGTCACACGCAACCGGACCTCACTTATTCCCTTCAGCCCTAAGCTGACATTGTGGTGGAAGCTACACGCTTGCCGGACCAATCAGCCGCCTCCCTTTCATCACCTGACTTCATTCTCTGCAGCCCCATTCATGGGCGTCCGCAGAACTTTTTCCAGGGGGGTGCACACTTATCCCCCCCCCGCCCCTCCCCTCCCCCCCCGGGAATGTTAGCTATGTTGGCTATTTTCAGCATGTTTCTACGTTACTCTCTACCTGCTTTCACGGCCGCTCCCTGGATTTTGGACTGCAGTGCACACCCGGTGATCTCTATGAGAATTGCTGGATCGCGCTTCCCGCTTCCGCGAGTGAAGCCACCATAAAGTTATTATAATGTACGCTAGAGGTTAAACTGGCGCTAGAGTGCTGGTGCAAATTGAAGCAAACAGCAACCAGTCGACAATTGACTTCCGGTAATGCATTTCTATGGGAAAAAGCGGGTTCATTTTCTCGCTGCGCTCAATTATAAGAGCAAATATCACGAATATTTCGTACGTACTAGGCACATTAGAACATTTCTCAGTCACGCAGACGAAATAATTGGTCAGTTACGGCGTTTTTATTTGAAATTCGTGGCATAAAAAACGGTGTTAAAACCGCTTCGTACATGTACTTTTGTGCACTGTCGGACACTGTTAGCGCGAACACGGCGTCGGCGCTTTCCACCATGGGGGATATACGTGTCAAACGAACGAAGGCCATCTGGGAAACCAAGAGAGACGTACGGCAAGAACTACGCAGTAGCACTGGATAAGTAACTCATTGTGCATGCAGGCGATCAAAATAAATTGAAAGCCACGTAGTATAGTTCGATTAGCAATAAATAAGTATTGCTTTATTCTTTCTGGTCATGAATATTTGCGAACATGCATGTTCTGGGTTCAAACCATCAACCGCACGCTCCATATCTTTGCAAATAGGGAGAAGTCAGAGAAAAGGTGCCCGGTAAAAACTGCCTGACATAGGAAATAATAAAAAGACGCACCTTTCGTAGCCCACTTACTTTATTTTTTACATTCAAAAGTTCTTTAACTGATCGTAAAGATGCACGACGGAGTTATTTTCATAGAGTGACAGGACGGGCATATTAGCGATATATAAGCGCCGCCGGAATGCTAGCGAACCTTGAACACACTCTACACTCCTTTCGATCGTTAGTTTGCTTAGAATCGTCGCTCGTTCTAACATACCTGCCATGGAACAGAGGTTTGGTCCTGAAATATAAAGAAGCTTAACATCATTCAGTGGTAAAGAAAAATACTGTAATTAAAGCAATTACACTTTTACAATATTAATAAAGGTACGTACTATCCTTTACAACCAAAATAACAGAAGTTGTTCGTGTTATTTTCTGACGAAGAGACAAAATTCACGCACGTTTTCCCATAGGAATGCACGGGAGCACCGCAAAAGTAGACTGTTTGCTGTCTGCTTCAATTTGCCTCCCGGAAGTCGCATAGACACTAGAGCCAGTTGAACCTCTAGCGTACATTATAACAACTCTATTGAGCCACTGGGCGGCAATCCTGCATGTCGAAAAATCGCGTTTTTGGAGCGTTGCGGAGGCTAGCGGCAGCGTGCTGAAGACACATTTTCTACTCGTTCGTCATCATTCGTCGAAGGAGTTTTTAAAACCCTCCGTAAGCCGTGAGACTTTCCGTTGAGAACACGTGAAAATTTTTACGGAAGCGCGGTGCCGCAGAAAAAAGACACAACGCGTCGAAAGCAAGTTTTGCCGGTATCGCGACGTAGTCAAAACTTCCTTAACACTATTTTTTTTTTTTGCCCTTTAGATTTGCCGTTTTTTCAATAGCCATTTTGAATTTCTAGATAAAAAATAGCCTGCCGGGAACAGTAAGTTCATGTTATTCAGAAAATGTAGTTAGTTTAGGTAGGTAAAAAACCACCGGAGTACCCTTTAACTGGTGTGAATGCAGCTCCCCCCCCCCCCTTCCTGCACCCCCTTCGAAATTCCAAGGGGGGGGGCAACTGCCCCCCCCTTGCAGCCCTCTGCGGACGCCCATGGCCCCATTTGCCACGCTCACGTGGCAAGTGTGGCTGGCCCAACGAGCACGTAGCTTCAACAGCACTGTCAGCTTCGGAATGAACGGGGTGGGGAAAG
Organism: Ixodes scapularis; assembly: GCF_016920785.2. NCBI lineage: Eukaryota > Metazoa > Arthropoda > Arachnida > Ixodida > Ixodidae > Ixodes > Ixodes scapularis. The sequence continues at coordinate 55,351,805 of NW_024609838.1, read as the reverse complement.
CGACTTTTGTCTGAATTTTGAGCGACGGGCTAATCTTCTAGGGGGAGAATGGATGTGTCCGGGATTACACAAACGGGAGTGCGAGCAAGAGGGGACTCCCCCTTTTCGTCTTCTTCAACTGTTTGGTGGAATGCGCGATTTATGAGTTCAGGAGGAAAGCGAAACAGGAAAAAGTTGGAAAAGCGTTTCATGACCCCTTTAATGGAAGCCGAACGCTGACAGACTAGGCAAGGCGACAAGGTCACCGGCAGAAGCGGCGTTTCCTTTTATGCGTTGTTGATGCCCCTTCGACCTCGCCTTTTGCAAATCCTCCCCACCTGCTTTTGCGTCTTCGTGTGGCTGTCAGCGTGCGCGACAGCCGCTTTAAGCAAATCAAAAGGATGAAGCGAAACGCGTTACTCAGCGTGACCTCTCTACATAGGACGCGTAGGACAAAAAGGTTTGGACGAAAATTTGTCACGTGACGTTTTCTGTCACGCTGATGGGATCTCTGGGGCTGTCGTTTTCGCCGTTTGCCTAGTTATAGAAATAAGCAGGCCACGTAGGTCCGGTTTTCGAACTGGGCTCTTCAGTGTTCTGTTGCTTTCGTGCGTTGCAGACGTGGCCGTGTTTTTTCGTCGTAAACGGTCGGAATACGTCCATGCCAATTTTTCGGTAACAGTCATTTTTTGCACCGGAGTTCGTGGAATACTTGTGATGTGTTTGTTGGACACGCTTCGACAAAAACTGCTCTTCGCCGACGACGAGACGTCAATTGAATGTGCGCAACCTTCTTCCTCGAATGTGTTTGTGGGGTGCCTGAGTTGGATTATGCATCTATCAAGGATTACATGATATCGCTCTTTTATTAGTAAGTGCACTGCAAGCATGATTCTGATAGTCGCCCTGCTTTCCTTTCATTCTCCGCGGTTTTACGTGTGATGAGTTTTGCTTGGCATGAGGACAGTGTTAATTGTATTTTATAATTTGCTTTTCGTTTTACAGAGAAGTGTGACCTTTGTAAATATGTTGAGAATACACTGTGTGTAATGATAGTTGTTTAATAAACTTCTGGGAGCGATCGAAAAAATTTGTTTGTCCGTATAAGTGATTGGATATGCAACAAATGACATGTAACGTGCACATACTTGCACGACGTTCGGCCAATACGAAGCAGACGCATCGTAGAGTTTTCGCACAATATTACGCGAACGCTAGGCCGGGGCGAAACAGCTGTACGGCAATACCTGCCGGGTATCAAACGGTGGTGCAAAACTGGACAGTTGAGCGATATTGTAACCGACATTCGGCCGGCACTGGCACGATACTGCAAAGTATTGCCGTGCTGCTTGGGAACGGAGGTGATGTCATCTTACTATCGTGCTTCCAACGCTTATTTATTTTATTTCTCTCCTGGGACGCGTAAAAGAGCACTTGTGTGACACACCAGAGATATTCGAAACTTGGGCTGGCCTCTCGGCTTTCTTTGCCACTTTTGGCACTTATTTGGCACTTCAGTGGGTAGCCAGAAAAGAGCCAAACTTCGGCATGCCCCGAATCGACAAATTAACATTTACTGCGGCAGTTATGGCTCAAGTCTGGCACTTACTTTGGCACAACTGTGGCGGACCAGAGAAAAGCCAAACTCGGCGAGGCTGAAATACCGAAATTAGGCGTTGCTTTGGTAGTTATGGCTCAAGTATGGCACACTTCGGCACTCCTGTGGCGTATCAGAGAAACGCCAAATTTTGGCGTGTCCGAAATACCCAAATTAGGCGTTGCTCTGGCAGTTATGGCTGAATTATTGCATCAACTTTGGCGCTCCTCTGGCGCACCAGAGAAACGCCAAACCTTAGCACGTCCCAAATACCGAAATGAGGCGTTGCTCTGGCAGCTATGGCTGAAGTATGGCACCAACTTTGGCGCTCCTCTGGCGGACCAGAGAAACGCCAAACCTTGGCACGTCCCAAATACCGAAATTAGGCGTTGCTCTGGCAGTTATGGCTGAAGTATGGCACCAACTTTGGCGCTCCTCTGGCGGACCAGAGAAGCGCCAAACCTTGGCATGCCCCGAATTCCCAGTTTTGGTTTTATTATGGCAGTTATGGCTCAAATCTGGCACCAACTTTAGCTCTCCTCTGGCGGACCAGAGCAACGCCAAACTTTGGCATGTCCAAAATACCCAAATTGGGCATTGCTGTGGCAGTTATAGCTCTAGTATTGCACTACTTCGGCAATCCTGTGGCGGACCCGAGAAAAGCCAAACTTTGGCACGTCCCAAATACCGAAATTAGGCGTTGCTCTGGCAGCTATGGCTGAAGTATGGCACCAACTTTGGCGCTCCTCTGGCGGACCAGAGAAACGCCAAACCTTGGCACGTCCCAAATACCGAAATTAGGCGTTGCTCTGGCAGTTCTGGCTGAAGTATGGCACCAACTTTGGCGCTCCTCTGGCAGACCAGAGAAAGGCCAAACCTTGGCATGCCCCGAATTCCCAGATTAGGATTTACTATGGCAGTTATGGCTCAAGTATGGCACCAACTTTGGCACTCCTCTGGCGTACCGGAGAAGAGCCAAACTTTGGCATGCCATAGGATCGCCCAACTTAGGCTATAGTTAGGCACCGTACTTTGGCACTGATGAATGCCATGGTGCAAAAACCGAACTGCGCCAAAGTTGGGCCCTTATGTTTGCCAGACCTTTGCCCAAGTTGGGCATTCCTCTGGCGTGCTACCTGGGCAGGCACTGCAATCGGAAAGGTACTTGTTTTTTTTTTTGCCTGATTTGTCACAGGACACAGGTAGACATCTTACTAAAGAAAAGCCGCTTGCTCCCCCCCCCCCCCCCCAGTGACTGTGTCAGAAGCACTTCGCTGAATTCCCGTAGACCGGTCGGAAGGATTATTTTTCATTCGCATTAATAAACATTGATGCCCTCACAATGATAACACTATATTCCAAGTCTCTTCTCGTTCAAACGGCAACGGCACGGAATAACACTACGGCTTTGCTCAGATCATACAAAGTAATTGTATGTTTAAAAGAAATGTAAGGTTGCAGGGTGCTCGAATAAATCAGCCCAGTGTAAACAGTACGTGAAAGGTGATGTTTACCGTCGCTGATGTCCGTGAAGAAGGCAATCGCCCTACGTCACATTTATCACGCAACATTTTGTGGATTACCAATTATTGCGCATTCTGTCAAAACTTTTGAAGTATTTGGACATTGCGAGAAAAACAAATAAACTTAAACTGGCTCCATCGTCAAAGCATTCCACTGATTTGTTTATTGATGTCATTTCTAAACAGTGCTTGTTGTTTGCTCTTCTTTGTTTGCCTCATCTTTGTTTTTCTGAAGTTTATTCTTAGAGTCACGAGCAAAAAACTAGCCAACATTAACAACTTCATTTTTTTTATATGGAATGGTTACACTTTTGGCCCACAGCCTATCACGCATGCACTGTGCCACTGGCGGCCACTAGGGGCACACCAGCTGGTCTGTGAACATAGGTTGGTGTATACAGTACTTCCATTCATATGAGAACAGAGCAGCTTTTATCACTGGATTTATGTTGACTGTATTGCATAGGGATTGTCCTACTGACTTTGGGATGAAACCATGTTTTTGAATATTGGTTTGTAAAAATTTTACTTTTATTTACGAGCAAGAGTTTAGCGATGACTAAGGTCTTATATTGCATTGCCCTCTAAGTAGATAGAAAATCTGAATGCAAACGAAAAATTACCCTTCAGAGCTGCTGTCGCCATCGTCCTCTTCCTCCATGACATACAAAGGATGAAGATCATCTCCGAAACTGTAAAAGAAAAAAGTATCTAGATTTTAGTGAAGCAATAAAATGTAAAAAAAAAAAAATTCAAGTTCCTTACGTATCATCACTGCTTTCGGAACCTGACTCCCAGTCATCTGTGCTGTAAACCAATCACAAAACTTTTCGTCAGCCCTGAAAGCTAAAGCCACTTTAAGTGGCTGTTTACAACTATACTTGTTTTCATCTCAAGAAGCGTAATAACAAAAGTATGGCTTCTCGCGGCGCATTACTAGTTTACACCTTCACGTAGAGAATGAAGATATTTATAGGTGAATTTAAAATATGTCTTATCAGGACGTGCAGGTTTGAAACGCCAAAACGTATTGCTGCTTCGTCTGACAACTAAATCTTGTAAAAACTACTTCGCACAGTGTATGAACAATGAGCAAAATTGTTTTTCTTGATGTAAATACGGGTGTAGCATGTTGCACATACTCATTGGCGATGGTGCGCTGTGAGACGGGGCTGGCAGTGGTCGGCGACATCCATCATCCGACGCGTCATCTGTCTCCGTTTCTATATCTTCGCACGCCACTTTTTTCTGTGTAGCTAAAAAGTATTCAATATTAAAAAGTGATCCTGGAAAGTTATGTGGATCCCTTCTGACAACTAATATCTGCTGAATTTCGCTTACAGATGCTCCCGGCCCCAAGACTGTTTGCGTTCCCTTGCTTTGGCCAACCCATATGTTTGTTTTGCACCCAAAGTTTGCCCTATATGGGGATGGTGCCTGTTCTGACGTTCCCTGAAGGTACTTTGTCTAAAAAAAGTAATATAGACAACTGAAGCACAGTGGCACAAATCTGGAATGTGATTTATGCTTTAAGGAGACTACATATTGGGGGGTACTTTAAAATGTGTAATGACTATTTTGTGTGGCCAAATTAGTAGTTACATAGTCCACCTACCTGGGGTGACTCAAGCACTGAGGAGCTGTCTGGGTAGCCACCCGAAGTTGAGGCGTGCACTGGCACTGGATGATCAGCTAGCCCACATTCGTTGTCGGGAAAACTGAGCTCCAGCTGCCAACGTCAGAAATTTCTAGCAATTTTAGCCAGCAGCTGTTATCATGAAGACACTTACTGCAAAATACTGGGGGAGTGCCCACCCCACTTTCACTGAAAACTGGGCTAATCTCGACATTGGTGCTTGCCCAGTCAAATCGGATCGGCTGGTTGTTTGGTTGTTTGATTTGGTGTTTATGGCGCAGAATCTACTAAGGCCATAGAGCGCCAAAAACGAGACTATTGCTCAAAAAGGTTTATAGAGAAAAAAGAGGCTTTAGTAGCCAGTGATTAGATAAAAGATGGTAATGGGGTACCAAAAGGTAAAAGGGTGATGGGCATACTCTGTAGGTTAAGAAAGCTACATTCGGTGTAGAAGGCCGATACTATCTAAAAATTTGAAAACATTGGTGTGTGTCACAAGAGAATCGTCACTTAAGAGCAGAGCTGAATGTAGTGGGACACCTTCTTGATACACTAGCGAAAAATACAAAAGCCGTTCTTAATGAAAAGCAGGACATTCAACTAGAATATGAAGAATGCTTAAGGCATTGTCACACTGCTCACAAGTGGGGGCATCTTCCCAACGAAGGAGGTAGCCATGAGTCAGATGAGAGTGACCAATCCTGAGCCGGCAAAGGACAACCTCAAAAAAGCGTTCCTGCTGGCGAGCACTTTGCCATTCGCTCAAAAGAGGTTTGATCATGTGCAACTTGTTGCCGATTTCTTGGTCCCATTCAGCCTGCCATTTGCACTTAGCGAGACGCCTGAGAAGGCCTTTGTAGTCTGCATAAGGAATGTTGTGGAGGTCAACTCTTCGTTTTACGCAAGTACTTGCTGCGCGATCTGCTGCCTCATTGCCCGGAATGCCCACGTGGCTGGGAATCCAGCAAAACAAAATTTCGTATCCCTGTCTTGAGGCAGCAACAACCTTATTTCGCAGTTCAAGAAGCAGGAAGTGCTTGAGGGATGTTAGTGAAGACAGTGCATGCAATTCACTAAAGGCGTAGGTGTATACGATGGAGCGAGAGAGCTTTTTATCAAGTATGAAGCCTACGATAAGAAGCAGATCATAGAGCTCTGCTGTGAAAATAGACGCAGAGGAGTTGATTCGCCTAACAAGTTGGACTGTCGGGCCAATCATGGAACACCCAACAGCAGATTCCGTCTTTGTACCATCTGTGTAGAAGCTCACATATTCGGAATACTGACTTTGCAGTACTAAGAATTCCTGAAGAAACACAACATTAGGAGTATCAGCTTTCTTGTATCGCGTGAGTGAAAGGTTATACTTAATGACAGGGTGCTCCCAAGGTGCTCCCGCAACAGTAGACTGCACTACCGGAGGCCTCCAATCGGGTCCCATGTTCCCACTGGCAGTTTTCAATCTCAAAGAGAAGGCAGGCACAATTGTGGCTTTGTTTTGAAACACCCTTTTAGAGCGCATGTCTTCCAAAGCCATTCGTGCAGGGTGATCAGAGATGAACCTGACACTCAGGGAATACATAAAGCCCTGTGAAAATCTTCTCTTTTCAAGAGACAGCTTGTTGGCCTCTGCATACAGACTTGGCACAGGAGACGTGCGAAAGGCACCCGTCGCCAATCGCAACCCAAGATGATGGATAGGGTCGAACATTTTTATAATGGAAGTCCTAGCTGAATCATAAACAATACTGCCATAGTCCAGTCGTGATCGCACTATCGGGTGATATATCCTCAAAAGGTACGTCCGCTCAGAACCCCGGTGGGACAGGACTTTAAGAATATTAAGTGATTTGTGAGCTTTTAATCTTAGATTCTTAATATGGGCACCAAAGGTTAGTTTGCTGTCAAATGTAAGACCCAGAAACTTGTGCTCAGGCTTCAGAGAAACTGTGGCATTGTTTAGTGCAAGAACAGGTTCTGGAAGTAGTCCGCGTTTACGAGAAAAGCACACACAAACTGTTTTATCTAAGGAAAGCTTAAACCCATTTTGATTGGCCAAGGTTGATAGCTGATTGATGGTCAACTGAATTCGTTGTTCACACAGTGACAGATTGCAAGACGACACAGAGATTTGAAGGTCGTCTACATAGAGTGAATATTGCACCGATGGGGTGGTAGCCAATGCAAGGGAGTTCATTTTGACAATAAACAATGTTACACTAAAAACGCCTCCCTGAGGAACGCCATTGTCCTGGACAAACACTTTAGATAAATCTCTTCCTATTTGAGCACGAAAGGTGCGCCTGCTGAGGCAGCTCTGAATGGTACGAAGCATTCGACCACGGATGCCCATATCATAAAAGTCCCTCAGTGTACCAAAAAGCAAGGCTGTATTATAGGCTTTTTGGAGGTCGAAAAATACAGATAGGCAATGTTGTCGATGAACGATGGCGTCACGCACGACTGTCTCCAGTCGTACTAAATGGTCAAGAGTGGACCCAGACGAATGATAGCCGCATTGGTTCACATCTAGATGTTTGTTTAGTTCAAGGAAATACATCAATCTTCTATTATTTATTCCTTCAAGAGTCTTTCCAAAGCAGCCAGTCAAAGCGATAGGCCTCTAACTAGCCGCGCAGGATGGCTCCTTACCGGGCTTGAGTATGGGTATGAATATTGCCATTCTCCAGTCCAATGTAAAGTCCCCCTCAACCCTAATACGATTAAAAAGGTATAAAACAGTATCAAGTGTGGAAGGATGGAGATGTCGAAGCATATAGTAATGAATCCCATCTGGACCAGGAGCCGATGACTTAGAGTTTTGGAGCACTATGTTTAGTTCTTGTAAGGTAAAGGGGGCATTTTAAGCTTCGCGTTCACCACCGGATGTTTTCAGTACCATACTTTCAGCTGTCTTTTTATGTTGCAGAAATGGTGCGAGCTGGAAATATACTCAAAATGCTCGCCAAGGATGTTGCCCTTCTCTTCAAGTTCGCTTGGGCATTTTTCATTTCTGGAAAGAAGTGGAATAGTGAAAGCATGATATGAGCCGTCTACTTTATGAATCCTGTCCCATACGTCCTTGAAAGAAGCACTACTATTGATAGAGGACGCATATTTTTGCAGCTATCGCGTTTCGCTTTGCGACGAATGTACCCAGCACGAGCTTTCATTTATCGGAAAGATATCAGGTTATTCTGAGATGGATAACATCTTAGAACACTCCAGCTTTGTTTTGCTGTTTGCGACTCACTTTACAGTTTTCATTCCACCATGACTTCGGTCGTCTAGTGAGCTGTCTAGATGAGCGAGGGATTGAGATTGACGCTGCAGTGAGAATATGGGATGTTAAAAGATGGTTGAGCTCATCAATCGAAAGCTGATCGAGACGAGAACAGGCCAGGAGTGACGACTGCTTAAAAAGGCTCCAGTCTGCTTTTTCAAACTTCCAGCGTGGACGGCGCGTAGGTGAAGACTGCGGAGTGTCGTTACATTTCAAAATCGTGAGGAAGTGGTCACTTCCATGGGGATGCTGATCAACAGTCCATGAAAAATCGGGTAGCAAATTTGCACTGCCAATAGAAAGTTCGATGCATGTAGATGACAAGGATGAAGGACTAAAATATGTAGGATGGCCAGTATTAAAATTGCATAGTGACTGTGAAAATAATATGGATTCGATTATCTTTCCACGCGCATCTGTATGATCACTTCCCCAAGGGTCCTATGTGCGTTAAAATCACCGAGTAAAAGAAAGGGCTCTTGAAGCTGGCTTAAAACAGAGTCGAGATCTTGTCGCTTCAAAGAAAGAGAAGGTGGAAAATATACTAAACATACAGTTCCGGCTTTATGCATCAAAAGCCGAACAACGATAGCTTCGAGTGGCGTCTGAAGCGGAACCTCTACACACGGAATAAGTTTCGGAAGCACCACTTGCAACGCCGCCACAAGAAATGAACGTGCTAGGGCGGTCTTACGAAACACACTGTAGCGCCTCAGAAATTTAGGGTGAGATGTATTCAAGTGTGTTTCCTGCAAGCATGAGGCAGATACCTTATACTCTTCTAAAAGGAACTCAACATTTTTATTTATTTACAAGAAACCCTGCAGCGCCTAAGCATTAGTGCAGGGGAGTGAGACAATAATACAATCATACGTCAATATACGTCATCACAGTACAGTTCACTAACAAAAAACAAGAAATCCACACATTATAACCTTTTTTTAGAGTAATACTATATCAGCGGGCACACACGTTTGAACTCATCATCACAGGATGTTTACACGTCAACATAACACTCTTCAATACTGCATGTACAGATTCACAATTCATTTAAGAGTTTTAAAAAAGTTTCATTATCAACCGATACCATATCTGCAGGCAATTCATTCCATTCGCCTATCGCTCTTGGAAAAAAGGAAAACTTCACGTAGTTCGTCCGGCATTTTATTTCACGTATTTTCTTGCTATGATCCTTTCTATTTGAGATGTAATGAGGCGTTTTCAGGTATACAGATTTATCAACCCCTGTTAAGTTATTTTATATCGCTTGAATAAGTTTTAGTCTGCATTTCCTGCCTCTGGTGTCAAAATGCTACATTTCAATACAAGCTTTCATTTGCGTTACACTTTGAAACCCATAATATTTGTTAAGGATAACCCTTACTGCCCGATTTTGTACACCCTCAATCTTATCCATCAAGTATTTTTGGTGCGGATCCCATGCGGCGCTTCCATACTCTAAATGGGGTTTTACAAATGCACGATATGCTGCTTCTTTTAGAAGTTGGGGAGCTGTACGCAGGTTTCAGATAACTAAACTAAGAATTTTACGAGCCTTATTTAATATCATATCTATGTGATGATTAAAGGTCAAGTCTTCAGAAAAAATAACTCCCAGATATTTAAACTCTGACACTTTTCGAATAGGGCCCTTCCAATAACGTAAGATGAATCAATAATACTTTTTTTTTTACTAAAGGTCACATGAACACATTTTCCTGCATTTAAACGTATCCTCCTGTTCTGGCACCATATACTGATACAGTCCAAGTCCTGTTGCAACTGTAGTATATCGTTACTGTTTCTTATTACGCTGTAAATAACGCAATCATCTGCGATTTGCCTGATGCTGTAAAGGACAGAGGATGCTATATCATTAATAAAGATTAAAAAAAATAGTGGTCCCAAAACAGATCCCTGAGGGACACCCGAAGTTACGTCTACAAATTTTGATTTTTTTCCCCCTAGTATGACACATTGTTTCCTTTCACTTAAGTAATCTTTTATCCATGCGAGTACAGTACTATCAATATTAAGTGCGCTCAGTTTATGTAACAACAAATTGTGCGAAACGGAATCAAATGCTTTGCGAAAGTCCAAAAAAAGCATCAGTTTGTAGCCTATTTTCGCGCTACACTAACCAGATCATGAAAACGTTCTATTAATTGAGTACTGCAAGAAATGCCCTTGCGAAAACCATGCTGGTTTGGACAAAAAAAAAAGACTATCTTCCAAGTGTTTCAATATATTACTCTACATGATATGCTCCATGACCTTACATCCTGTACAACTCAGTGAAATAAGCCTATAATTATCTACTGTCGATTTTGATCCACCTTTATGAACTGGGACAACATGCGTTTTTTTTCGTTATTTTGGCAATAACCCTGTTTCAACAGATCTGCGAAAAATTCTGTACAGGTATTTGGACACTATACATTAACAAGCTTTCAATACCTTAGGGGACAACTCATCCGGACCAGAGGCCTTTTCCACCTGCATGGAGTCTAAACACTTTTTTATTCCTTCTACCGTGATTGTGACAGGAGGCATTATGTTTTTCACTTTATCCCTTATCACCGGAAGATTGCCAACGCCGTCTCCGTCTAGGAATATGGACTTAAAGTAGTCATAGAAACAATTAGCTTTTGCAGATTTATCAGTTATGACTGTGCCAGAAACAGTATTGCTAGGAATGCCGGTTGTCTCTTTTCTCGTTTTCAGCAGATAACTCCAGAATGCTTTGGCATTTTTGCTGATAGCGTTCGCAAGTGCAGAAAAAAATGCCTCCTTAGCATCACTTATGGCCTTCTTATAGACGCTTTCTAGTTCTCTTAGACGATGCTCAAGATTAGTGCAGGGGTTCTTTTTATATTTTTATACATACGGGAGCGTTGTTTCACTACTTTTTTAGTTTTTCTGTTCATCCAAGGTTTATCAGGCTTCGATTTGTCTATCATGTGCTTAAAGGGAATATGGTTGCCGATGAGTGATGATTGCAATTTTTTTAATCTGATCCAATATGGGTCAACATCCTCAGATAAAGATTCTACCGTGGACATGTCCAGTTCACTCTCAAGCTTGCTTATGATTTCATTGTAATTGGCTCTATTGTACATGTACACTTTTTTTAACATCACAGCTAGCAGGAACCAACAGAGGCAGGATAAACTTGGCACTAACTATGTTATGGTCACTTAAACCAGGTAAAACACTCACACATCGTACCACGCTTGGATCATTTCATAGTATTAAATCAAGAATATTAGTTCCCCTTGTAGGGAACAAAACGTACTGTTCAAGACCATGCGTATTAATGACATCATAAAAGGCTGAAGAATTTCCACTGGGTGGTATTGCTTCATCTCATTTCAAACTCGGCAAATTAAAATCTCCAGCCAAAATAATGCGGTCATCAGGAAGAGAAGCCAAGACAGAATCTAATGACTTCATAGTTTCATTACTTGCTCCAGGGGGGCGGTAGAAACAACCCAGTGCCATCGTACCCTTATCAGGCGTAGTCAATCTACACCACACAGATTATACATTACACTGAATGTCGATTTCAGCACCGTCCAACGACTCTAATTATAATAAACACCCCCCCCCCCCCCCACCCGAGGAAGCCTATCTTTTCTATATACTCGATAGTCCGTAGGAAATATTTCACCGTCCTTTACCGCGTCATCCAACCATGACTCAGTTCCAAACACTATGTCTGGGTTTAAAACTTGCAGCAGACCAGTGAAGTCATCAACTTTATTTTTGATACTTTGACAGTTTAGCAGGAGAACAGTGCATTCAGTAATACTATTCTGTGCTGTTAAGGGTCATTTTTTATTTAATTTCGTTGCAGATTTTGTATCTTCATCCCAGACATAGGCTTCACCGTTTACGATCAACTTATCGTGCACCGGCGAAACTTCATCTTGACTGTTTGGCTTTCTTGCCTTGCTAACATTCCACAGCTTCCGTCGAATTTCTCTGACACGTGGTGAAAAGTCCTTGGAAATGCCATAGTTGGAGCCCTTCAATTTCTTACGGTTGCTAAGAATTTTGTCCATATCCTTGTAGGATGCAAAGATCGAAATGATCGGGCGATTTTTGTTAGGTCCATACTTTCCGATCCTGTGCATTCTCTGCATTTCCCCAACCGATAGTTGCAACTTATCCCGACAGAAGGCCCGGATCACATTTTTAGTTGTTTCCCAAATCTCACGTGGGTCACGATCTTCGATACCGTAAAAGATAAGATTTTGCCGTCAGTTTTGATTTTCAAAATCATCTAGTTTTCTAGCCATGTCATCCACGTTTTCTTAGTGTGCTTGGACCTGGTTATAAACCCTAGCTGTATCCCTCTCAACATGCTCAAACGCTTGCATTTTTAATTCTAATGACTTGATCCTTGCCCCAAAGTCTCTGATTAGGCCATCCAAATTCGCTTGTTTCTTTTCTATGTCGTCTAGTTTGTTCAGGATAGTAGCTTGACCCTCTTGTAAGTTCTTTAGAATGGCGGCTATCCCAAGCAGCACGTTGTGAATGGGCCATCGTTGGCAAGTGTACTATGGCCAACCAGATTTCCGATGGCCCAAGCTTGGCCAAAGTGCTCGGCAATAGAAGTGTTTTCGTCCTCGTCTGGTGACTTGCCATTCACTTTAGGCCAGTGACTGGCCATTCACCTTTGTCCAATGGCCGGCCATTCACTTTAGGTCAGAGACTGGCCCTTCACCTTTGGCCAGTGACTGGCCCTTCACATTTGGCCAGTGACTAGCCATTCACGTTAGGCCAGTGACTTGCCATTCACCTTTGGTCAGTCACTTTCGGCCAGCCACTGGCCATTGACTTCCGGCCCGTCACTGGCCGAAAGTGGCTGTAGTTATACACTTAATACATAATTTATCACAGACTGCCTCAGTGTTCCTCAGAAGACTGTCAAGAGTTTCCGGAGGTCATGTTTTATAACCCAACCCCAGAAACTCTTACATAGTAATGACACGCGAAGCTGCTGCAAGGCTGCTTAATATGTATTGGACTTTTTGAGTACTAAGTCTTACGGCGCTGGTTGCGACCACCATTCCAGTCGTCGTAGGTTCAGGGATGGTATGTTGTCCCACCATTAAGATCACCCGGTAGTGCAGCAGTAAAAAAAATAAAAAGAAGTAACTTTAGGTGAAGGGACAGTGCAACAATAAAGAGTTTTATTAGATCGTTCCGATACCTCCGATAGTCCCGATAACGATACCATGCATGCGCAAGGGAGGCGGTGGCGGAGTATCGGGTATCGTTATCGGAGTCATGGGAGCGATCTACTAAAACTCTCTACTGTTCAGTTACAATATTTTTCACTTTACACAAGCTTACTGGCACTAATGGGAAAAAGAAGCCTTGAGTACAAAGGTTTTTACACACTTAAGGGTGTAAATCAGTTTGTCCCTGGGCTAACACCCTTATGGCGTCCAGGCAAGCACCCTTCACAAAGGGTGCTTGCTAACACCCTTGGTGAAGGGTGCTTGGCATGAAATGCGCACCTGCTGGGGTGGCCCAGTGGGTGCTGGGCCACCCCAGCCAATCTGGCGCCGGGAGAGTATCATGCGCCGTTTTGGTTATGTGGAGTTCAAGGTCACATGACGCTCTCTCGACGCTGGATTGGCTGGTAGCGTCCGCCGCGCTCGGACGAAGGGTGAAATGAAGTATAGACTCCAGTATACATTTCATTGGAATGTGTCCAATACACATATCAGAACTTGTAAATTGTACGAAAATCATATATGCTATTGCATATTCTTATATTATTATTATATGATTTATAGCTTATCATGTTTACTGAACACATTTAAACTTTTTTCACTTAGAGGGATTGCCACATCACCAGATACGAGGCACGTGATAAAGAAATAACGAGTCACACTAAACACAACTCACTTCATGAAGAAGTAATACAAAAGAGCTTCTTGCAAGCCACATCATAACCCCGTGGGCACTTGGGAAGTGTTACGGCACCCCCCTTTCTCGAACTCTAAGTGAGCAAGCAGCGGTCCCAAGCATCGCACTGCACGGCTGAACCATTGTGAACATCATGGTCTGCCACAAACGATGCATGTAAAGCTTTCCTGTTTGGAGATCAAGTGACATGTTTTGTTTGTCTCAGAGGATTGCAGGCAACACGCTTCGCTTATCACTTGTCTCCTACGCGCATATGTTTACTAATTGGAAGCAGGGTAGAGGGGGATGGTTTAGCCCTTGACTGAACCACAGCAGTATTTCATTATGACATCAATTAGAATGTGTTAAATTGAACATTTATTGAACCTTGAGAAATGGAAAATGCAATGTATGCCATTCCATGAAATAAAGAATGCTATCTGCAAACATGTAATGAAAAATATTACAGAATGAACTTGCACTCTAGGGCAAAAAAAGCAAACGTTTCATAGAAGACGCTATCCTCTTGCTCACGTACAAAGAAAATTATAAAGTTCTGGAAGACGACTATGGATAAGGAACTCGTACAGCTAAGTTCTAAGCACCTCGTCTACAGGAGGTCAGCATTAGTTATCACAGAAAGTGCCCAACATTTAAAAAAATAAAAAGAAAACATGCCTCCATAAAACCTTCTATCATTTGTTCTGGAAGCAAAATAAAAATTAACCTGATAATACTGGCGAGAAAGGTGGATTATACACTTTTAAAACGGCTCACAAAACATCTCTTCAACCACATACCTTTCTGCAAACTTTGTTCAAAAATTTAATTACGACTGTCCTTGGATTGGTGTCGCTCAAGCCAAGGAAAATCCTCTCCAGAGCAACCAGTGTGTTGGAGGCCTTGCATTCGTACTCGATTCTGAAAAGCCAATATGCTGCCAACAACATGCACAGCCCCTCTTCTGCATTAAAAACGGAGAACAAGCGCTCACGATCCTCAACAAGGTGAAGAAAGTCTGCATCGTCCAGGTCTTGCTTGTTGTAGAGGACACATGGTGCCGGTGGGGTGTTCTCGTCCTGCGTTAGGTAAAAGGATAAAGCAAAACATATTTTAATGTAGAAGGCCAAAACATGTTTGCTCTTGTCAACTGCTATTATTCACTGCAGTTAAGGCCATGAGCATCAGCCTCCACACAGGCATACAGTGCTTATGTTGGAACAAGTAACCGGCGTCTGCAGCAATGTAAAACGAATGAAGAATTACAATCGGGGCAACATCACAACATGCAAGCATTGCGATGTAATCTTAGGGGCACTTGTGAGTATCTCTATTTCTGTACCGAAATGCATTTCCGAAATCTATTTGTGTTTCAGTAGTGAAATACTTTTGCGATGTATTATGATACGCTGCTAGACTTATGTATCTTGTTACATTTATTGTTAGAAATGAGCTGACAGGTTTGGAGATAAAAAAAGCCACTGAAAAATCCGACGCATCACTGGTTTATTTTGGCAATGAGTGATTTTTTGCTTTGCTCTCACTTTAAACTTCTACAGCGGCCGGTTTTCTTTCAGCTGACAGCAGTCTTCCCGTGTACATTTGAGGTTATTGTAAGGGTAAGAGGCCACCAACAAATGCACAGATGAGAAACAATATGTCTAAAAGAAGAAGGCAAAAAGCAGGGACGTTTGGGCAGACACGTTTTGTCAGGCGGTGTCATCGGTCGCCAGCGTTCATTGGGTGCGATAATGGGTTCTTTTCGGTATCAGCGAACATAGCCAAGGGAAGTCAAGTTGCAAAAAAAAGGGACAAACACCGAGAGAAGGCGGGGAGCTTAGGTGCGACAATCTATGTTTGCCACAGACGCACCCTTCTCACCTCGCCACCCTGCATTTATGACCCGCAGAGAGCTGCCGACTGACCATAACGGTACATGCTAATATTTGTCCCTTGGCCAATATTAATTTTTTTTGCCTCCTCCTCTACACTGAAAAACTCAAAGATAAAGGTTACAGAAAAGAGTCAACATAAAAATGTTTCGCATGTAGCTGTAGAAATTAATTTTCAAGAGCTACATTTTAAGTAGAGTCGCCGGCCATATGTACTCCCCTGTCCAAACACCAACCG
The DNA here is from genome assembly GCF_016920785.2 of Ixodes scapularis. Classification (NCBI taxonomy): domain Eukaryota; kingdom Metazoa; phylum Arthropoda; class Arachnida; order Ixodida; family Ixodidae; genus Ixodes; species Ixodes scapularis. The sequence goes on along the minus strand of NW_024609838.1, from coordinate 55,335,735 downwards.
GTGCAGCAAAAATCCAGCATCCAGCGTGTCGAGGTTGACGGCTGCGGTTTGCAACGGTGGAGGGGGTGATTACACATTAAAAGGTGCTCGTGATAATATATTTCTACAGCTATCTATGATACATTGTTGCGTTTGCACCTCAATGCACCACTCGAATCCGTGACAGACAAAAGTGTTCTGACAAAATCTACAATAAGCTGTCTGCGTCAAGAGAAGAGCAATCTTGGTGGCCCAAAAGGTAACCTGCGGCTGCTGGATGACTTTATGTAAACGGACCCAGAATTCACGGGCTTGGAGAGAGGTGCAGAAACTATGTGACATTCAAATGAAAAGTTAATAAGCTCAAATTATTATCCATTTTAAGCTAAAATCCATGATTCGCATATGCCTAGTATTTTCACAATGAAGCCAAGGGCGAACCAAGTAGTAATCCGTTGATTTATTGCCGAATAGAATACACTTTGAGTACCAAACTGGATGCTTTGCTTATGTTTGGAAGGTTGCAATGACAAATGCAATACTTAATTATGTGAAAAGCAAAGTTTTGCAACAATTATGTGCATGATTACATTCTACAAGTCGTTTTACGTGTATACACTCTGCACAGCATTCTATTTGAAAGCTAACAAAATTTAAAAAAAAGTCCGTGAGAGTTCTGTTGATGTCTTCACTGCGTGTTTGTGGGACTCGGCGGACATTAGTAAAGGGGATAACTGTCACAGTACGTTGACTAATTGATTAAAATCTGTTAGCTTTGCAATTCATGGCTTTATGGAGCATGTTGCAACTGCAGTGTTAAAAGCCAGTCAATATTAAAGGCTATCCCTATTTAAACCATTCACAAAACGCCAAGCGGCTTGAAGGTATTCACTGTCCAACTTTTGCGTTTTTAATGTCGGATGCAAAAACCGTGCTCAGCTTGAGCTCAAGTTTTCGTGCCGTTAATAATGGGCAGTAGAGTCCCCTAGTCATACCGGGTACGTCGTCACTATCTCGACAGTGTGTCCTTGGCGGAAGCATCGGCGTCATACTTCCAGGATAGTGAAGGTGCGTCCGAAGCAACCAGGTCCGCACGACATCCTGAGGCCTTCTGAGCGCAAGATTTTGGAATTGGCGACGAAAAGGCAGATTTTTATCCCTGAATATTTCGAAACTTGTTGCCATTCGCAAATTGTGTCAATTGTGTTAGTCTTTAATATTCACTGCCTTTGAAACTAGAATTGAAACATACCCCATAAAACCATTATCAAAAATGTTGGTTAATTAGTTTTGAATAACATACTGCTAAGGGTTTTCCCCTTGTGTAATGTCCTCTGAGCCCCACGAACACACATTGAAGTCAACATCCAAGTAACACTCACGCCGTTTTTTGTTTTGTTTTTTTACTTTGTTTGAATCAAAATAGAAAGCTTTGTATTTATGTATAAATAAATACAATAAATACCGGGTGCATGAGCATGCAGCCGAGCACCATCGCACTATAGAGGTCCACTTTTTTCTGAAGTAAAACTGGTTCAAACGGACAAGGCCAGTTTTACATAAACCCCCAGCACTGCATGTACCAATGACTGCCAAACATGATTGCTCACCTCATAGAACACTCTGCGCGGCTAGAAGATAGCGGCTTGCGGTCTTGGATGGTGAGTCTACTCGCTTGGTGCAGCTGGGACCTGCAATAAATTCAATACCGCTTGCCATATCCTACAATGTAACAAAGAAAAGCCAGTAATACATAAGTCTAGAGCACGACATGTCCCAAGGACCGCTAGAAATTCTCGTTTGACTCATAGAACACTTCACGCGACAAAACCATGCGTTAAGGACCGATTGAACTTAGTATAAATGTTGCAGAAAAATAAGGATATGTATTCAGCTGTGTCAAAACACGTGATCTAATGTAATAATTGTGTGGCCTTAAAGGGGTAGGGAAACGAAATTTCAGCGCTCATTTTCTAGCTTGAATGTGTTGCATGTTGCACCCTAACCTCAAAAAGACCAGTCTTCCGTTGAAAGGCACAAGAAAACTAATTTTAAAGCTAAATAAACGATCTCTCAATGTCCACCTGGTGGATGCATGCGGAGCCTATTTGGGAGGTAGTCTAGCAACACTGAGGAACTTGCTACGTAGTCGTGACGTAGCAGATTCCTTCGGAGCAGCACCGCCCTTTGGAATTTCAACATTTTCTTTCTTAGCTTTCCTCCTGGCTCAACTCACAAATCGCGCATTGTACCAAACGGTCCAAGAAGACGGAAAAGAAGCACTCCCCTCATTCTCGGACCCTCGTTCGTGCAACCGGAAACAGCCATTCTCCCCCTAGAAGATTAGCCCGTCGCTCAAAACTCGAACAAAATTTGCTTTCCCCAACCCGTTCAGCTCTAAGCTGACAGTGTCGAGGAAGCTACGTGCTCCTTGGGCCAGCCCACGTGTGCCAGCCACACGCTCGTAACGCCACACGTACTTCGAACGGCTCGGTTGTAACGCGCTGATGCTATTGACACCACCACAACGCTTGCAACGCCACCAAGGGTAAAGCTCACAACCACGCCTGCCTTGCTACTCCACGAACGCGGAAAATCTTTTCTTTCTGTTTTTGTTTGCGCCGGATATTCCATGACGCATCGCGCTCTCCGTTCGCTTCTCTTCGAGCGCTTGCTCGAGTGCACCGTTTGGAACGAAAAATATAGCCAGTTGTTCAAAATACAAACGTGCGATTATCATTTACGGTTATTATCCGTCATGCTTGACTTCCGAACGAAATTTGAATATTTAAATTTTTGTTTCCGTACCCCTTTAAAGAACACAACTGTGATGATGAATTAATGAATGATGATGAAATAATTTTGACGAAAGGGAGTGACCACAAGTGTATACTGAAAGAATCGCTAACAATGATGAAACCTAGAAATCTATTAGTGTCTTCCCTGTGTTTTGCCATCGAGTGGAAGAAGTTTCTTGGCCTATATTTTTGTTCGAAACAGGTGTGATGCGTCTGTCTGTTTTTTTTAAATCTTGATGTTGTGCATATTTTTTATTTCCTAGGTTGAAAGCTCGAGGCATTCCCTGTTGTTTGTTCAATCACATTTACCCAAATGTTAGTAGGTTGCTTTTCTATGTTTACTGTCCTTGGGTATGTCAGGGGTTGTGAACAGTAAAGCGCTGTAAGGCCCAGGAAGGAATTTCCTTTGTAAAGTGGTGGCAAGCAGAAGAGAAGTTGTAAAGACTGACTTCATGTCTTCCCCTACGTTTTCTTTTTTGGGTCGCCTATTCATTTTTTGCCCATTAATATTCAGCTGTGTTTGATACTTCTCTGCGTTTGTGTCATCCTTCAGAGAATCCGTCTTCAATAAATTATGTGTTTAGCCTGTTTAGCTAGCTTGCACCCCCGTTTTTGTTTATTAATAAATGACTAGGATTCAACTGCAAGCACGGTGTTGATTCATACTAATAAATAGCAGCATACTTTTATTGACTAGTGCTCATGATTGGACTAGTTAGTAGCCGATTATTGAAAAGAAATCATGAAGAATATGGGAACGGAGGATATGAACACAACACAGCGCTGTGTTGATCTCCTCCTTCTTGTCCGTGCCATTCACATTCCAATTTTTTAATAACACATTTATTAATAATTTTCTGCTTGGTATCATCTGTATTTGGGTTTACTGGAACGACCCACCTGCTATTGCATTAACTTTAGGGCAGCTCCCCCTTCCTCATGGTGCCATCGTTCAGGGAGTGGAAGGAGGGTGTCAATGTCACTCTTGTGGTTCAGTTCCCCAGGTTCCCATGGGTTTCAAGCTGCTAGCCAAACTGAGTCAGGCTTTCCAGCCCTGCTGGAAATGTCAATTCCACTCTTTTAGACGTAGACACCCAGATTTTGCATGTACGTGAAAGAAGCTCTAACAGAGAGGAAACAAAATGATTGGCCTTTTTTTAATGCATCCTTTTCTTTTGCTGAGAACATACATAAACGTTACACGCTATTGTACATACAGTGGTGCGGCTTAATTTAGGAAGAGCACTTTTTTCATATAACTTTTATATAAAGAAAAAACTCAATATAATAGGTCGGGCATAAATGGTTGCTATGAACTGCCCTATGCGTTTACACTTTACCTGATATCATCAAAAGAGTAGAGTAGCGTAGGGCTGCACTGCACTAATTACGACTTTGTAACCAATTAATAGTTGGCATTTATTTGTTTATTACTATTGGCTATTATTCTTTGACGGGAAGAATAACCGGGCGAGTTGGTACGGTGGTAGTCTTAGAACTCCATCAAATATTCAGGTTTGACATTAGTTATTTTTTCTGCCTTTTTTCATGTTTTTGCTCTTTCTAGCTGCTCTGATATTCGTAAGGGCTTTCGCCACTACTAAAAACGTGACATCTAAACTCCTTTTATTTTTTGCATCACACAATCGTAAACGTAAAAAGTGTGCCGGTTCGGTAAACGCGAAGAGACCTAATTTCCGAGGGTAAAAGCTCTAAAAACAACGGACAAGTAAAAGAAACGAACAACACAGGGCGTTGTTCGTGTGTTGTTTTCAGCGCTTTTACCCTCGAAAATATGACGAAGAGACCGCGCGTCTCTACGTCACAGGCATTAGCTTATGCTAAAAATCATGCGGCATGCTCGCTCTTGTAACGTTTTTCTCGCTCCCTCTTTATGAAACAAATCGGTGGCGAGCGGCTGTTAGGACAAGACGTCAGAACTAGCATGACCTGTGATTAACACTTTGGGACGGCGACTGAATGCTTGAACTGCCGTCGGACGGCACCTGAACGCTCCGCACAAGCGTCGTCGGACGAGCGCCGCACGACGGCGCCCAGAACATGGCCACGGTTCCGCCGCACGGGAATCTTTCTCACACTGCGGAGCGAGCCACAGGTTTTGAAGAGGTTACGCTCTTTTCAAATAATGAAATAACACAGGGCAGATGCATAGTTCGAATCAAGCATAGCTTAGCAAGCACACGGTAAACGACAAAGTTTGAAACAGCAGCCCACTTCGCAGAAACAAAAGAAAGTTGCTTACCGGCGTTTGCACGAGTCGTGCATGGGCGGTTCTGAACTTACGGGCGTTGGCAAGACGCAGCGTCTCCCAGCTGTCAGTCGTCGATTGCTATTCTTGAACACGGTATTCGTAAGGAAGATATCTAAAATATCCACTAAAACGGCTAAAACGTAAAAATAAGGAGATTTCCGAAACCTCTTAACTTCAACGACCATTCAACCGAGCCTGACCGAGCCCAACGGAAGCTGATTGCAATAGCGATTGCCTTGCGCAGTCTTCAAGAGTCTCTTTTCCTTTTTATTTATTGCTATTTTTTTAGAACGATGCTAAGCAAATTGTTATTATATTAGTAACAATAAGAATGTCCTTAGAATAATAATGTAAAACATTACAAAAATTGAGTAAATCTTAGGTTTTGTTTAAACTTTAGGTTGTTTCTTTTTTGTGTAAAACGAAACCGAAACTAACTTAAGCAACGTTTCCTTCGTCGTAATTGTTTGCGTGTGTGTGCGTGTATGGCGCGTGCGTGTTTGTGCGCGCGCGTGTGGATGCGTCCGTGTGCATGCGTGTGTGCGTCTCTGGTTGTGCGTGCGTGTGCGTCTGCGCGCGGGCGTGGGTTTGCGCGTGTGCATGCGTGTGTACGTGCGTGCGCGCGTATATGAGTGCGGCTGCGAGCGCGCAAGCGTCTGTTTGTGCGTTCTATTGCACTGCGCCCGCAAGAAGAACAATTGGATGTCCCTGGACACTGTTAAAACACTAACATATTATTATTATTATTGTTGTTGTTGTTGTTGATGTTGTTATTGAAACATAACCCTGAGTCTTTAGACACAGGGCCCTAAACTTTTCTATAGCTGGCTGTAGCTGTATCTATAAATTTCTAAGGCCGACCATGCAAAGCTACAGGGGGTGATAGCCTGCCATTGAATTTCCCATAGACGACCATAGACTATTTTTGAATGGGATGTCTCGGACTGATTTATTATGGGATTTGCCTCTTTATGTGTGTGAGTTTTTTGCATGTCGCCATATTCTCAAATGAATATTTTACTCAGGTTGACATGGTCATGTGACAGGTTCTAGCAGCATGTCAGGAATATTTGTCACACATTTTCACTATATTTTGATTTCATGTTGCCAGATATAAACTCGAGACTAACTGATTTTTTTACTGTACACTTCTATCAATAAATATTTGTAAAAAAATGTTAGCATAGAGCATTTCACCCTACTTTGCAATTTCTGAGCATGGAGTGATTTGTAAGAAAATGAAATATGAACTGATATATAAAATTTTGATTGCAAAGATAAAAACTGTATGCAAAAGAGGCACTTTATTATCAGCTATTTGAATGAATTACAACTGACATTATAAAAACTAGACTGCTAACAACTGTTGCTTATCAAGCAGAAATCTTACCTGTACATTACGGATAGAGCCATATATAAGCTTTCCAAAACCATTTCACATTATTTATTTAGCACCCTCTTCTACACCCTTCTCACATTCTTCACTAAATGTAGGGTGTAGCACGAAAGAGCACCCTTTTCGTTAAAATTATGAGGTTGTATTCCTAGTTTTTAGGGTGTTAAAATGGTGTAGCCGAGAATGTAAGTTGCTACAACACCCCTTTTACACCCTTAAAGGTGTAAACAAATTTACTGTGTAGTACGGCCGAGCATCACTGGCGTCAATCACCACGATAGCGTCAATAGCGTCACGGCGTTGCCCACCACCCGCCAACAACCACGTTCTTAACAACAAAACCAGCGTTGCACATCTAGATGGAGATGTTCATTTTCTTTTTCTTTTAAGTGTGGTTCAATTTTTAACGTTTCCGTTGCGGTTTTAACCGAAGCTGTTAGCTTTCGTTGGCTCAGGAAATCAGTATCCTAGCACCTATATAAAACATTACTGAGACTAGCTTAAGTTTAATCAATATATGAGAGACGTCTTGTTTAGGCTCTTCCAAAACACAAAGCCTGAAATATCCAATCTTATCCGATTCAAGCACAAGCTGATCGGGAAGCGTGGCTAGCGTGGCAGTTTACTAAGCTGAGTGCATTGATACACCTATAGGTTTTTAAGGTAGAGAAGGGGGCTTATGGTCGGTGTACAAGTATACACTGGCTGGGTAACGGAGGGCGCGTCTTCCAGCATGTGCGCCCGATGCACCCGACTACAACTTTTTTTCTTCGAGTGCAGTTGGGAAGTAAATATGTGGAGCACTAACCGAAAAATTGCGGATGTGGTATTCGCGCTAAAAGTGCCGCGCAGCGACACAGCGGTATTGTTAGCGCGAAAATGACGTGGGCGCTGTTTTCGTATTTTATTTTCATAGAACAACGACGGGCACAATATCTTTCCACTTCTGGTAATGTTCCAAATGAACATATCACACGACAGTGCTAGTCTAACGAAAAAAAAAACTAAATAAAACGGTGATCGTTTGCTTGCGCTAACAGTGTTCGCGCGATGCACGCACTAATATCCTGCCAACCACTCGCTCATGATGCTTCTCTCGCTGCCCGTCGTTATGCCAAAGTTTCGTCAACGCGATGAAAGTTTAGATTATGGGTGTCCCTGCGGCGAAACTGAAAATCAGCACTTTTGGCCAAACACTTGCTGGCCGTGTCTATGTCCCCGGCGGCCAAGTTGAAAATCAGCACTTCTGGCCAAACACTCGCCGGCCGTGTTTATGTCTCCGGTAGCCAAGCTGAAAATCAGCACTGCTGGCCAAACACTCGCCGGCCATGTTTATGTTTCCGGCGGCCAAGCTGAAAATCAGCACTACTGGCCAAACACTTGCCGGCCGTGTTTATGTCTCCGGCGGCCAAACTGAAAATCAGCACTTCTGGTCAAACACTTGCCGGCCGTGTTTATGTCCCCGGCGGCCGCGCTGAAAATCAGCACTGCTGGTCAAACACTTGCCGGCCGTGTTTATGTCTCCGGCGGCCAGGCTGAAAATCAGCACTTCTGGCCAGGCGCTTGCCGGCAGTGTTTATGTCTCCGGCGGACAAGCTAAAACAACTAGTTTGTGGCCGGACTCCTGCCGGCCTTGTTTATGTCTCCGGTGACCAAGCACTTAAAGTGGCCAAGCAGTCCAGACACTGGCCAACCGTCGGCCGATCGAAATTCACTTTCTTGTGCTGCTTGGGATGTCAGCGTCAGGGCCAGGATTCTCCTCAACATCTCAGGCCAAAAGCAGAAGCTTTAAGAAAAACACTCTTACTGATACGAGTAACATTTTTGCTCTTTGTGGGAAAGGCAGCAGCAACAAAAAGCGATCATCACTGCGGTGACAGGGAACTTCCACCCTTACCTGTAGCAAACAGACGTACTTGATTACACACATGTTGGCGCGATCGCTGCCGCCTTTCCCACTGAAGCCAGCACGGCCATGTAGAGTCCTTTTGTGCATTCCAGACAGGAAGTCGTCCAATGTTCCCGGACGGACGTCACGTTGATAATCATGCCCACAGTAATAGGCATTCCAGCAGTGACGAGGCTGGCGAGCGTGGCCGACGAGTAGATTCCGAAGATCGCCTGGCTTGTGCTGCATGACATCGCCGATCCCAAAAAGCAGCAGCTGTAGCAAACAGAAGTGCGTGGTTACACACATGTTGGCGCGATCGCTGCCGCCTTTCCCACTGAAGCCAGCACGGCCATGTAGAGTCCTTTCGTGCATTCCAGACAGGAAGTCGTCCGATGTTCCCGGACGGAAGTGACGTTGATAATCATGCCCACAGTAATAATCATTCCAGCAGTGACGAGGCTGGCGAGCGTCGCCGACGAGTAGATCCCGAAGATCGCCTGGCTTGTGCTGCATGACATCGCCGATCCCAAAAAGCAGCAGCTGTAGCAAACAGAAGTGCCTCGTTACACACATAATGGCGCGATCGCTGCCGCCTTTCCCACTGAAGCCAGCACGGCCAAGTAGAGTCCTTTTGTGCATTCCAGACAGGAAGTCGTCCGATGTAGGAGCAGCACCAGTAGCAAACAGAAGTGCTTGAATACACACATGTTGGCGCGATCGCTGCCGCCTTTCCCACTGAAGCCAGCACGGCCAAGAAGAGTCCTTTTGTGCATTGCAGTCAGCAAGTCGTCCGATGCTCCCGGACGGACGTGACGTTGATAATCATGCCCACAGTGATAGGCATTCCAGCAGTGACGAGGCTGGCGAGTGTGGGCGAAGAGTAGATCCCGAAGATCGCCTGACTTGTGCTGCATGACATCGCCGATCCCAAGGAGCAGCATCTGTAGCAAACAGAAGTGCCTGATTACACATGTTGGCGCGATCGCTGCCGCCTTTCCCACTGAAGCCAGCACGGCCAAGTGGAGTCCTTTTGTGCATTCCAGACAGGAAATCGTCCGATGTTCCCGGACGGACGTGACGTTGATAATTATGCCCACAGTGATAGGCATTCCAGCAGTGACGAGGCCGGCGAGTGTGGTCGACGAGTAGATGCCGAAGATCGCCTGGCTTGTGCTGCATGAAATCGCGGATCCCAAGCAGCAGCAGCTGTAGCAAACAGAAGTGCCTGATTACACAGATGTTGGCGCGATCACTGCCGCCTTTCCCACTGCAAGGTTAGTGAATAAGCCACGGCAGTTCCACCGAAGAATTACAGAGCCCATCTTAAAGGATGAAAGATTTCATACATGAATTAAAGCAATTCTGCATGTGCTACAGACTAAGGAGAAACCACCGGCTTTTTTCCTTTTTGTTTTGATTTAGCAGTTTGCCATTCCATGTCCTCCTGATTCCAGGAAGGAGCTGAAGAGTCGGCAATATCAACAGCTCCCACTTCATCCTGAACCTTGGACGCAGGTTTGCCAGTTCCGACGTGGTCGGAGACCTGGATTGGAAAGACCAGTTTAAACTGGTAACCAGTGCAAACTGGTACCAGGTTCAAACTTGGATATTGCTCCAGTTTGACCAATTTCATACTGGTTGAACTGGTCACACTGGTTGACTGTTCATGGTTGTTGAACTGGTCATACTGGTGTAACTGGTGATGGTGGTTGAACTGGTCATGGTGGTTTAACTGGTAACCAGTGGCTTATCGGCACTGGTTAAATTGGTTGAACTGGACAAACAAACTGTGCATACTGGTCTTACTGTGAAAATGTGTACACTGGTAATACTATACGACTGCGTATACTGGTTCACTCCAAGCAGTTAAACCAGTAATATTGACAACACAGGTCGTAAACGGATCAAATTTACTTTTTTTCCACAAAAGATACACATACTTCAGACCACAAAATAAACATAAAAACATATTTACAATTAAAAAAAAAAGTCATATTATTCATTAGTCCCTGCCGGTCGGCGAGATTTTCCACATCTTCTGGAGTGTCGGGGTTCCGGTGGTGGATAAAATAGTACCTCAAGGCATCTGAAATAAGAATAAACATTAAAATTAGAGCCATGGCAGATCTATTTGCACCCGTCTGTTTTAAAACGGTATGTAACTAATTCCACGAATAAAAAATATGCACCATCATAAACAATATGAGAGGGAATATGGAAGCGTGCACCAACCGTACATGTGGTGCCAGTCTAGCGGCAATTAAGTATAGACCGCATGTAAGCGATTTGGCGAGCGACGAGAGAAGCGACGACGATCCGCTTTGCTGTCGCTCGGTCACTTGCGCGACGAGACAAACCGCATGAAAGCGACGGCAGCAAGCGACCAAGGCGATGAGCGACGATTTCTAGAAATCCAAAAACCGAGCGACGCGACGACTGACCATGGGAAATCTCCGTCGCTCGTCGCTGATTCTCGTCGCTGTCACCGTCGTTCGCTTAATCGTTTAGATGCGGTTCAGCCTTTACGCAAAGCAACGCCCAGGAGCGAAAAGATCCTGCTGCTACCCCCTTCCTGCCTCCCCAGGCTGTCGTCCGCTACGTAACTCGCAACCACTGTGGTAGAATATCTCTGAAGCTGCATACACACTGGGGGTTGTATTACTAGCATAGCTGTTCCAAATCGGGTTGCTGAAACGTTCAGTTTCACATGCACCTGATTATGAAAATGAATCCAAATGGTCGAGCCTGCTTACCTGGCTCGAAGCACGGGGGCAGAGGCAGCCATTGCCAGCGCCGGAATGAGGACGGAGCGATTTCCAAACACGCCGTTCTGGGACGCAGACATTTCGCCCGCGAGCGAGTGGAACTCAGGTGGAGGACGTCGTCAGCCACAGGAACCATCGGCAGAGGCAGCACTCAAGGCTCCTGCAAACGACCTTATACAAACACAGCTTGAAGACAACTTGTAATCTCCCCAAGCAGAACAGCGGCCCCAAACAACAAAGATCCAACCGGCCCAATGTGGGCCCAACCGTCGCGCCAGATCCGTTTTTTTTATTTATTTATTTATTTTTTTTTGGTTGCCGGAGCTGTCGTTGACGCCGACTGGCGCTTCGAGCGGGCGCGAGGGCCACGCTGATTGGCCCGCGCGCTTCCTGTCCTGGCACGTGAGCACCTCTCCCCTTTCAAAGCATCCGCGCTGCGCGTGGAGACAATGCCTGATCTCCAGTCCCAGGGCACCGGCGCATTCCAGGGGCCTGACTCATACTGCCACATTTTCCCGCGCTTCTCCAACATCACATGGGAGGCTCCCTGCCTCGGCCTCGGGCACTTGCGCTGGAGCCTGGAAGCGGCTTCTCGGTGCAGGCCAGGGTGGATAAAGGCCGTGGTGAAAAGCGGGAAAATTATAAAGTCCAAGTGGGAACGATTGGCCGGCAGAGGGTAATGAACTTCTATGAGGCGATTGCATCACTGAATTCTTGACCTGTCACGAACTATTGTTGCAAGCGAGCAGTACATGCGTCAAAATAAAGCTTTTATTTGGTCTGCTAGTCTGTTATGCGACATCTGCATAGAGAAAATGTTCTGTAAAGGCCAGACATTTTCTCTGCTGTGGCAAGGTTCATTCTAGAAACACATATTTGTCTATAGGATTAATAAATCTTGTTCTGCCAATATTTTATTTATTCTGAGTTATGTGGAGTGTAAAAGCCCAATTCGATCATGTAAAAAAAAAAGGTCATTAATGCGGTTCTCCCGCTTGGGAGTTAAAATTAGAAACATTGAAACCAACTTGATCCAAATGAAAAAGGCCAATGATGCTGGATTCAAAAGAAAATGGATATTGTGCGGAGAGAGCGATGGAAATTGGGTCGCATCACGTGCGATGAGCGAAAGATGCATGGTGCACGATCCCGTCTTGCATGGTTATCAAGGCCTTCAAGAAGTGCGGAATTCCTAACGCTATGGACGGCACCGAAGATGAAATGCTTTGGGCCGTTGACAGCGATAAGGAGTCGCCCGACAACGATGACGAGTGATGCATACTGCCCCACGAGCGCTGCACCGGACCGTCGCCATGATGACGACCTTGCCGGCGAGAGACAGCGCGGTTCATTTTATCGCAAGATTGAAGCATTCGGAATAAACCTTTGTTGTTCCAAGTGAGAAAAGTTTCATTTCTGTATTTAACCTACAAAATCTGGTTCGAGTAACAATCGAAGTCATGGCGTTTTTTTTCTTTTTTCGGACCTCGAGAAAAGTGTGCACGTTACAATCGAGGGCGTGTTATGCTCGAATAAACTTGTCCCATGACCCACATAAAGCATGGTGCAGCAGTTATTAACGTTTTTATCTCAAGTTTTGTAGAATTTAAACGTGTTTAACCTATTTTTGGGAAGAAAATATTAAAAAAAAACTCTTTAGGAATATCTAAGTATGTTGGCTCTTACTTTTTTGTATTGATGAAATGTTCTCTAGCTAAATAAATAAAGCTGACCTTTCGTGTGGCCATTAATATGCCATGAATTCAGTTGCAAATGAATTAATTGTTTGTAGTAACATGCCGCCCTGTGACAATCGTGAGATGGTAGCTACATTATATGACAAATAAATAGCTTCAACACTGTTAAGAGAATGTTTTGTTGCGACTTTACTTTGCACAGTGAAGGTTACGAATGACTCTGCGCTATCCAATTCGCACACCCCTACAAATAAATTGAAAAAGAGGGGTCAATCAGGTAACCAGTTAGGTCAATCTGGTGACCAGTTTGGTCAATCTGGTTACAAGTTGGACCAGTTTGGTCAGTCTGGTGACCAGTTTGGTCAATGCGGTTACCAGTTGGACCAGTTCGGCCAGTCTGGGGACCAGTTTGGCCAATCTGGTGACCAGTTTGGCCAATCTGGTAACCAGTTTGGTCAATCTGGTTACCAGTTCAGCCAGTGTGGTGACCAGTTAGGTCAATATGGTGACCAGTCAGGCCAATCTGGTGACCAGTTAGAAGGCAATCTGGTGACCAGTTAGATCAATATGGTTACCAGTTAGACCAGTCTGACTACCAGTTCCACCAGTTTGATTTCCAGTTGGACCAGTTTGACCAGTCCAAATACCAGTTTGACCATTTTAAATACCAGTATGACCAGTTAGATTTTCAAACTGGTCTTTCCAATAGGGGGACCACGAGTTTCCGGCCATGGCCAGGCCCCGCCGACGAAGTCTTCGACGTACCAGGCCGGAACCCTCTGAGGGATTAGAGCAACGGCCTTGCTCTCTATCTTAAGAAGAGCCACTGACACGAGGCTGCCGGTTAGCCGGAGGTTGTGCCTGAATCGACTGGGGAGTCTGTGTGCTCCCAGCGTTACCTGTGGCACCCTGCTTCCCCGCAGGTTGTTTCGGGGCCTGAGATGGGCCTGCCAAGTCCTCAAGAGAGAACTGAGTTGCCCTGGACTCCGTACGTGGTGCAGGGCCCCTGCGCACCACGTCGGAGTAGGTACCTTTGGAAATGAAGGAAAACCTTTGTTTCGCTTCAGGGTACGATCAGTTCTCTTTGGCTTGTAAAATAAGGATCTCCTTTTCTTGTCGCAACAGCGGGCAGGACCGAGAGTAAGCAGGGTGAGAACCCTTGCAGTTCGCGCAGGCAACTGAATCTTCACAGACGTCGGCCACATGGCCGTGGCTCCCACACTTTGCACACGTCTCCCTCCCCCGACAGCTGCGCGACCCGTGACCAAAACGCTGGCAACGGAAGCATCGCTGTGGGTTTGGGACGTATGGTCTGACACGACAATTCAAGTAGCCAGCTTTGACAAGTGCAGGAAGCGTGTGACGTTCAAACATCAGGATAAGGTGATTAGTTTTCACATCTGCACCGTCACGCCTCGTCATAATGCGTTTGACCGCCACTACTCCATATGCCCGCAGGCCTTCCAAGATCTCATCTTCACTACTGGAAAGAAGATCATCTTCTGAAATCACCCCTCGAATGATGTTGAGGGTCCTATATGTGCTCACTGTTACCTGTATGTCACCTAGGTATGTCAATTTTAGAAGCGTAATGCTCTGGGACTTTTTTTCAACTTCTACAAGCAGATCACCAGAATGCAGTTTCTTTGCCTTATAAACAGCACCAATCTGACTGTCTAGAACCTTCGCTACAAGAAACGGTGACGTCTTGGAGAGAGGTTTGTCAGGGACCTCGGAGTGGATCACCATGAATCTTGAAAAAAGTTTCATCTTCTTTATCTTTTACTATGACTGTTCCTTCGGGACGATGCCTCTTAGCGGCACGTCCAGAACTGGGGGTTTGGTTTGAGGGTTCGCAATAAGAGGCGAAGTTTGTTCGGAACCTGTGGTGTACCGCTTACCACGGAGCCCAACAAGGGAATAGATGACGCCCCGTAACAAAAAAGGGCTTCGCTGGAGGCGTTAAGCTATTAGCTCTGCCCAGGAACTATAACCAAGTGTGATTCTGAACAAGGGGTCTGTCGCCACCCAAGGCAAGCCCTTGCCACCAACGAAGTTCAGGACGGAAAGAAGAGAAATTAGAAGAGTGAAAAAAAAGAAGACAAGTGTGAAAGAAGGGAGGGAGAAGATGTGGCGACTAGACTGAATCATCCTGGCCAGGCCTCACCAGGACTCCCGTCTATGAGAAGCGGGGTCCTAAGTGGTGTATTGCCTCGCCCGGGGGGCCCCGAAGGGTCCATACCTACCCCGGGCTTGGCTCAACCACCAGGATGCCCTTTTCCCCAGACACGGGAAAGCCACGCACAGCCAGACGTGGGCGGGCGAACCCGCATGGCTCGGGGTCCGTGGAGACGCCACTCTCCAAACACCTGCGGGGCTGTCAAATCGGGCGCTTAACATATAATTTGCAGAATTCTCGAGTTTGGGAAATGTTAATAGTGGGCACATGAACGAAGTGGGCACTTTCTCGGCATTTTGCCGTAGTTCGCTCAAATACTCCTCTCTGTTTTTATGTGAAGGTACACAACTACTTACCTGAGCCGACTTTAGCAATGATGAGCAGCAGTCTGTTTGTTGTGAGACACTGGCACGTTTGTCATTGAGCTCACAACAATCAACCCACGACCTTTAATCGTCGAGGTCAGTTGGAGGCTGCAGAGATGTCGGGTTTAGAGCATTTTGGATCAACTGCTATTACCTCGAAAGCTAGCGTTTTGCCTCCCCTTACTTCTCTTACAGGCATGAGAGATGCTATATTGTCACGAATGAACAAATGAAAGAAAGAATAACTGGGGAAATCGAAACGTTTAATGGGCCGAACTTGTGGCCAAAAATAAAACGTAAAAAGAAAGATAACAACAGAGCGTCGCGGGCGTCTAAGGCGGCGAAGCAGCAGGATCGAACGCTGAGGCGAAACTGAGTCCGGTTCGCCACACTGCGCCCCTTATGTACATGCGTGAGCTTCTGGAATAATCGGCGTAGAATGTTCGACGCGTAAAACATTCGGACCTCGAATACGCCAACATTATTCTCGAATCTACCAGAAAATTAAATTGCTGGAATAACAAAATATGCGGCGCTCCCAGGAATCGAACCCTGGCTTTTAAAGTGGGAGGCAGGCGCGATAACCATTAGGCCACGCGCGAAGCTGCCTACTTGGCCAGCTGCGCGCGCGGCAATATACACTAACCGAGACTAAATCACATGACGTGGAACAGGCTGTTGAATCACAAAGTTGGGTTGGTTCATGGGCTGTTAGATCCCTATCCCCTGGAGATGCGTGCCCGAACCCTTGTGCTGTTTCCCTCAGAGCATCCTCCACTGGCTGAGATTATAAGAAAAACACGAATGAGGCTAGACACTTATTATTAAATTTGATGCTAAGTGTTCTAAAGGCATATTTCAATATTTGCTTCAAAAGTAGTGCAATCCCTTCAGATACAACAACAGCCGACTCGCTTGCATGCCAAGCCTCTGTGAATAGTAATAGTGTTGGTTCAAGTACATTGAAATGGAAAGTACTTAAAATCTATATTGACTATTTGCTATCAATGGCTGAATTAGTAACACAGTCCACCTACCTGGGCTGATTCGAGCAACAAGGAGCAGTCCGTCTCGCCATCCAAAATCGAGCTCTCGTCCATTGCTGTAGGGTTACTGACGCACAAATCTCCATTGTAGGGGTCGCTTGGGGGCTGCAGAGATGTCAGGTTTAGAACATTTTTAGCCAGATGTCGTTGACATAGAAACATAGGGTTTCATCACACCTTACTTTTTTCATTCGGTTCAAAAATGCCCTTACCTCGACTGAAGCGAGTTGCGTGGAACGCAGTGTGAAATTGTGAGGATCATTTGCCTCACAGGCTGTTGATGAAGTTGCATCTACTGTGGATGCTTGACAGCTACTAGAAGTTCCCCTCAAAGCATCCTCCACTAGCTGAAATCAGAATTAAACACTGTTGGGGCCGCACTTGTTCCTTTTTTTATCTTTCGCAAATAAGGCTTTTGAAAGGAGCATGTTCGGCATATGCAGGAAAAAATAGTGTGGTTCCTTGTAACATAGTAAGAGCAGTGATGTGATTGACTCGGGCCATTTCGGAGCACCTTCTGAGTGGGGTACTTTTAAACACCCCACTCAGAAGGTGTTCTCTCCTAGAACACACCATCGCTGCAGCGGAGCACAGCACGCGAAAGCACTGTGCCTACAATATGATTGCTTCACTGCAGTGTACCAGAGAATATTGTGAAGCACACTTGCAGGAGTTAGCAAAGCAACCCAAAGTTCAAGAAATTAGAGTTATATGTATTGAAAAACTTCTGACTCCTGATTGTGTTTGATATGAGATCAGATCTAACAGCACGTAATCCACAGGAATAATAAAAATCATCAAAAATAGGCACCATCCTACTGCAATAATCCGGCATTGTACCCACACCCGAATCTTAACGATGCAGTGAAAAAATGAGCTTCTAGCACAGCGTTAGCACAAATTTGTCCCATTTTGGTAAATTGTAGCAGCATGTAGCAGGGTTAGTCCATTCACGCAGTTTGGTGCAACAATCCCATCACTTCATAGATGATTTGTAAACAAGTCAAGTTTTTGTCAATAGTGATGAATTCGGTTGCTCTTTATTTTTATCAATGAGCAATTATATTTTTTTTTCTGCCGCATCATGCGTTGTTGGTGTCCCGATTTCTATTTCTCATTTGAAACGAAGGGGGCTAATCAAAAGTTACAAGCATACGAAACATGGATGGCTCCGTGAGGCAGTCTTGTGTCGAATGTATTTCTGCAAACATGCAATAAGGGTAAAAATAACAGCCTCCCGCAGGAGAAAGCAGAGCGCAAGCGTTCTACAAGCTACCTAGTGGTCACTAAGTTCACAGACCCCAATGTGGGCAATCGCTCGCCGGGCAATTTCATTTTGAGCTCCGTACAATAGGTGACGCTCGAAAGCTCCGAAGTCGCTTGTTAGAAAGTGCTGATTATACTTTGGTTGCAACTTGGTGAAAACTATAACTTAAAGAGCAGTTTACAGCTGTTGGTAGGGGTGTGCGCTCCAAACAAAAGTATGCCTCCATCGCATAGGCTTCCATAGAAGCGCAGGAGGCGCTCATTCGATGGAAGCACCATTTTGGGTAAAGCGATCATGATCGTCAGCTATCATTCACGTAGTCCCGAGTAATTTTAAATGTGCTTCATCGTGGTCAACGGCAAAAAGCGTGCACCAAAGTAATCATATAAAAACAATCTTACCTCCGCCCTTCTCCATTTTGCGAGAGCTCCACGCTCAATCGGTAGCCGTCGAGGTGCATACGCGAATTCGGTTGGCACGGCACACGCTCGCAGTTTCTTACGCTGCCCTGCCCTGGCCAGTCCGAGCGACTCTCTCAGAGAAACGGTCACATCGTAAGAATCTGGAGTGAAATTGTTCGAACACATCCGGCTGTTGTTGTTAGAAGCCCAGTCCTTACGTCGTACCACTCGGGTCCACCTCACTCGGAGCGATTTGTCCTTCGGAAAGTGGTGAAATGTCACCTTACTACACTTCCTCGAGGTGTTCGAGCACCCCACAGCACAGCACCAATTACACCGATCACAACTTCACACAAATAAAAATTGTAAACAGCGTAGAATGCGCCGAGAATAGTCAGAATTCACACACGCCGCGCAAAGAGGAACAGACGCTGAGCTTCTGTTCCATGTGTTACGTAACTACGTCACGTTCCACTCTCTCGGCATCTCCCGCGCGCTCCCGCTCAGTGTTGCCAGTAGAGAATCACCCGGAGAAATGAGCGTGCGCGCATACATTTCAAAATTAGTTTTCTCCTCAGAAAACAAATATTTTGATGAGCAATTTGTACAGCTTGCTCAGGAACATGTCTTCATTACATGGTGCGATTTTCGTTAAAATCGGTGACCACCAAATTTTGGCCGGAGTACCCCTTTGGTTTCCTCATTTTGGTCCCTCGATTTACACCTTGTGATGTAACAAAAGTGTCATGCTCTTACTGGTCGTGATCCTGGCGGTGGTCCAGCAGCGAAGGTACAGTGGGCAGACGACTGTTCTACCATGTCTCACTCTGCAGCTCAACAGTTCATGGAAACTGAAGTGGCCATAAGACGGGAGATTCCGACAACCGCAACTATTTATGTGCGCTCATCTTGTTAGCCGGCGCCGCTGGTGAGTCGACAGCCAACCGCGAGGATTGCGACACCCGACAGCATGACACTTTTAGCTTTCGTGGTGAAGTTTGTTGCCACTTCCGGACCATTTTTAATGCAATGGGGGGGGGGGGGGGGGGGACATAGGACAGTAAACACACCACTAGAAAACGCGTTCCAGGCACCATAGTAACACTTCCATCGGCTGAACCTCGCACCCGCCTCCATCTTGTTTTGAGAGTCGCAAGCGGTTGCAGTCGCACTCGATCAGGCACAACATAAGTCTGTGAACCCGACTTAGGAAACTGCTTTGATGTCAGTACTCTGGAACAGATGCATACACATGAAGGCGCCCTGAAAATGACTTATGGGATCCCCTGCTAGCAAGTGACTGTTAGCACACACAGTTGCCTTGAGAATGATGAATTGCAGCTCGGCATATGATCCCACAACTGCTCGTCCACAAGACTTCTGAATAAATTTAAACTTGTCTTGATTATTCTGATAAACATGAGGAGAACATGAATGTGTTGTGCATGGAACGCATGCAAGAGTTTCTATTTGTAATATCTCACAGCTCCTTGTAACTGAGCATACCCAATCATACATATTGCGGGCGTAACGGACACACCAGACATTCTATGGTTCCCGAGTTTATCGAATAATAAAGGGAAGTTTGACGTTTTTTTCTAATCCTCGTGAACTGCACCGAACGAGAGATACTCGAGCTGTCTGTCAGTGATAATTAGGCAATGCCTAGGTTCATCAGGTCTCGTTACTGTTTTTAAGAGGACAAAGGGAGCCATTAAAATACTTTAGTTTTGTAATAGGCTGATAACTGACCTACATCTCTTTCCAATAGCGAAAAAAAACTTAGAGACAAATAATCCATCAGCTCCATTGTAAAGAAATAATAATTGTGCACTTGCAGTGGTCATACAGGCATATGGTCAGCTGAACAATTACAAATTAGAAAAACCGTGAGAGGAAAGACATACACACCGCTGACCACCACCTTGCTGCCTTAATACTTCGTCTTCCTTTTTTCCTCTTTACTACACCTAGTGATAAAGCCACTCCCCATGTCCACGCGATGCACCCATTAGGGTGTCATGCGGCTCGTGCCACGTCCCAAGTATTGTTTATCTTTCGGGTGGATTGTGATAGACGGGGCGCTCACGCACAGTTGAGCACTGTCTTCGATGACCAGGGCTTCAATTACTTCACGTGCATATGCGTTCCGGTGCCATCCTATAATGGTGATGTTGTTAAAATTAGGAGTGCACTTGCAGGATCGGCAATGTGCAGAAAGATGTGTTGCCGATGTTCTTTTAACAGAAGCTGCGTGCTCCCTAGTTCGATCGTTCACACACCGCCCCGTGTGTCCTATGTAGCACCTGTCACAGGAAAGCGGTATGTTGTACACAACGCCGCTTTGGCACGGGGTGTATTGCGTCCTGTGAGCAATTGTGCATTGCTTCTTCTTTTGATTTGTTTTTCGATTAGTTCTTCGACACATGGAGTGGGCCGAAAAGCAGTTAAACGCAAGTATCTCAGCCTGGTCGACACATTGTAAAAAGGGATAATCCAGGTGTGTGAATCCTCTACAAACAAAACAATACAAGGAAAGGTGGAAAGCAGCTATGATTATCATTTTACACAACAGTGAAAAGGCAGGAAGATAGGTTTGCACCAGAGTGACGGTGGCCGCCCGTTGGGCACATCATATTATTGGTTTTAGTTGGGAATTCAGCGTCACCTTGATGCAATACAGTAAATTCTCACTTGAGTGAACTCAAGGGACCCAAGAAAAAGTTCACTTAACTAAAAGTTCACTAAAGCCGGCTGGCATCGAGGCTAATTGAATGATTATACGACGTGCAAGTTCGTCTTCTTTCTGCGCACATCGTGCTTAACTGAATATATTCACTAGAACACAGACCAGCATAGGGCGCAGCATATATTGAGTCAAAAGTGTGAAATGAAATTTATGGAGGCATTTGCATCGATATATACAAAGTGCAAAACAGTTATGCTGCTGCGTTCCTCATTCTGAAAAAAAAAATCTAATTTTCATTTGCATCGGCGCTCTCAATACGCAGGAAGTAACAAAGCTGTCCAGAGAATATGTTTTTTTGCACTTCCTCTGGCACAGCTTGTTGCTGTGACAAAGCCACACCACAACAATATCGTCCACTGACTGGAAATATCCCGTGCAGAGCCATTTTCTATTACCATTGAAGCGCAGCTCCCCCTTCAAGGTTTGACTTTTGCTTCACTATCGTTCACAACGTTGAAGGTGGAATCTCATAGTGCTTTGCAACGTCCACTTGCTTTTAATCGTTGTCGAGGCACTGAGGGATTGTGAGCTTGTCTGAAAAAGACAACCACTTCCATTTCGTCGTGCTCATGACGAAAGTGCGCGCACAAACTGCCGTCCTACCGCTGTTATCCAGAACTAAGATGGCCAAACGCCACCGACGACACAAAAAAAAAAAAAAAAACGCAACACGTGGTTTGTTTTCGTCTACCGCACCGCCGCTTTGCTTCGGCGGTGCTGTAAACGACAGCGATAATGGACGATGCCCGCGGCGGGGCGGCGAGCATCGGCTACGCCAGCACTGCAGAACAAAAAACTTCAGTGAAATGATGGCAAAAATAATCCTGGGACCACCGATCATATTTGTTGAACTGAAATATTTGCTAGTCTGATATTTGTTTTTTGTTAAACTGAAACATTTTGGCATAAAATGCATAAACAAAGCGCCAGGGATTTCTTTTAAGGTTCAATATTTTGAAACATTTAAGTCGACGTTTGCTCAAGTGAGAGTTTACTGCATTTAGGCTGCTGTCTTTTTTCGTGCCACTCAAGTGATATTGGCCATTTGTTTGCATTCAACTTTTGACCGGAGTTGCCCTTTGGCTTCATGCTTTCAGCAAGTTACATGCTGTAAAGTAAAGAATATTGCAAGTTTGTTATGAACAAAGAATGCCCGTCTACGTTACCTCGGAGCACATAAACCGCCAGTCAGTGCCATGTACAGAAATGTCATATTGATCGACAAAACAGTGACAACAGATATACTTGAAGAAATTGTATGTGTCAAGACGCTCAACGCTTAAACACCTTGTCATTCGCTGCCCTTCCTGCGAACAGCAGTGACCCTGTTCAGATGATCTGCAGTAAAGTAGACATGCATGCGTTTTAGTATATTTCAGTACTTTGTGCAAATTAAACGTATTTCTGTCCTCATTTCTTCACAAAATTTAAAGAATTTGTAAAAACTAAATTTTTAAAACTGAAAAACCTGTCTGCAAGCAATGTTAAATACATGACACTGGCACATGTAGCATATAAGGAGCATCACCTTTTTGCAGCAGATTTGAAACATTGGATCCTTTACTTCCACGTAACTCCTAAAGGAAAGATAACTTCTGAAATAATATCTACATCCACATATAACAGCAAGAAATTTGGGAATAATTAATGGAAACTGAAATTCAGCTATCCTGCCCTTACATCTGCCCTGTGTCATCACATGATCAGGCACCGAAGTGGGGACAGCAAAAACGGGCACAAGGACAGGAGCAGCGACGGGGACAAAGACAGCGACAGCGACGGGGACAGGGACCGGGACAGGGATGGTGCAGGAGGCACTGACGTTTTCCCTTGCAGTTGGTGAGTGGCCTGGTGACTGGCCTTTCTGGTTATCTCTGGAGAAGGCACAGTGACCATATGTCCATCGATAGTCACCAGACAAGCAAAAAATTAGGCCCACTGCAATTGTTAGTTATGAAGGTGCATAATCCTGGAGCACAACTGCGAAACATTCAAGTAAACATGAAAGGTACCTTACCGATCTTGCCGAGGATGACACGCGTCAGCCCAAAGTTTGAACCTTCTACTTCCTGCAGTCTCTTTCGCAGCTGCTCAGTTCTTAAAAGAGCTGCGTCATGTTCGGCCTTGTGTACAACGCCTTCGGCACATGTGGCACATGTGGCACAAGTCTTTTCCTCTGCCTTACGGAGCCTCTTTCGAAAAGATTGCAGAGCTTCTTCAGCTTCGTCCAGCTCTGCCTTCGGCACAACCGCAAGTCCTCGTCGTCGGTTGTGTTTCCTAATAGCCTCTTCTTGCTCAGAATACTTGCCATCTGTTTTTGTCTTGGCAAGAGCCCTGCGATGCTTGGTGTTCTTGGTGGAGACAGAACCTGATGTCGTTGCCTAAAACATACAAAATACGATACAATATTCTGCATGTGAGCAGAAATAAGTTAACTGCAAATGTCAACTGACAAGTGCACTGCGCTCCAATTTCCATCGAAGGAAAGATCAAATCGTTGACATTCCGTAAGAAAACTGATAGCACTGTTGAGTGTAAAAATGTTTATAACTTATGGCAGCTCAACCAATATTATATGAATGGAACAGCCCACTACACCTATACAAATAACTGTACCATCACAAGCTGCTGGTACTAGTAATTTAACCGCTTAGTAATTTTTTTTGTTTCTGATATGCCTGCTTGAGGTTCCAATTAATTGAAAGGAAAGGCAAATCAAGAACTTGTTGCAGAAAAATGTAATGAACATCAGCTCCAGATTTGAACACTACTACCTAGAAGACAAGGCCCATTCTCCTCCATTAACATTTATTCAGCTCACCCACCCATTAACCCGAATGGACACTGTTGTCCGCTTTTAATTTCCTCCAGTCAAAACAATGAGAGCCTACAGTGCAAGGACTCCCCTGCTTTTCCTCATCATATGCATGCCTCGGCTGACTGATCTAAGTGAATTAAAAAATAAACAAGTAGTAAACAATGAAACCACATCGTCATCTACAACACTTGACTGGACATTATCCGCGTTTAGGAAATCTAAATGCATACGTCAAAGGTAGTGCAGTGTTCTTCTCTCGCGAAGTTTCAGCACATTTCCAGTCCAAAGCAGTTAAGGTGTCCACTCTTGACATATTGTGCATGCTTTTTTCTTGTTTAATCATGGCTGATCCTATAGTGATCACGCACGGGCTTTAAGAACTATGTTTGTCCTCTTCATTACTGCCATTGTCATCTTCTTCCTGATGCCCTTGTGAGCAAGTGATGAATTAAATATAGCTCCCAACTTTCCTATTCAGCAATTAACTATCTTGATCAACTCAGTTTAAAAAGTGTACTTACAGCCCTTTCAGACGGGCACATAAACCCTGCCAGACGGGTACCTAAAAGGTCCTTTACGCTAAAGGGCCTTTAGTGTAAATGTCCTTTGAGCAGTGCCCCAAGGCAACTCAAAAAATCATTTAGTGTAAAGTTCCTTTTTGTGAACCTGAGTTCACTCAACCCTTTACGGCTGATAAAGGCACACTCTCGTCAGCCGCGTTCTACACTAGAGAAGCGAATTGAAAAAAAAAATAGATCGTACTGATATCTAAGTTCAAAGTTTTTTTGTATTTTTAATATTGCAAACAAGAGTATTTCACGTATATTCTGTACAGACCTCACTCTACGTATAGGTATTTCTACTCACGGCTCCAGCTATCTCGTAGGCCTCGTCGTCCCGCTGCTCGCCTGCTCGCATCGTCCGCTTTTGCACTTTGGTTTGCCTCCTTTCAATTTTCCTTCCAACCGAAGTTATCTAGTTTTTATTTCTCTACTTTATACTTTACCATCTATATTAGTGTACCCCTAAGTGTACTGTATATTGCCGCGCGCCGGATCACGGACTTGTAGAAGGTTCTCGTTCACTCTTTGCTGCTGACATAACTTCTATCGTTTATCCCTGTTTTTGTTGTTCTAGAAAGTGCGTGTTCATTCTCGCCCCGAGCGCGCTACGCTCGACCCTTCTCCGTCGAATCTTTGAGATAGTGACTCACTCTATATAAGAGGCCGCCCGCGACGTTGTCCAGTTAGTTTTTGCCTCAGCGTCCGATCTTGCTGCTTCGCCGCCTTCGACGCCTGCGACGCTCTGTTGTTTTTTTCCTTTTTCCTTTCATTTTTGGGCAGGAGTTCGCCCCATTAAACGTTTAGTTTACTCAGTCATTCGCCGCCTCTTCACTTGTCATTCGTGACATTTTGGTGGAGGTGCGGGGTGCCGCATGTCCGTGCAACGCACCCCTCCTATAAGCCACGTATTACCTTACCAGGTCAAGTGGAGACGAAAGCCCTTCCGTCGGGAACAGCGGTGGAAGTCGCCAAGTTTTTCGTCGAATCTATTCTCCTTCAACATGGCGCCCCCGAAGTCTTGATAACCGACCGAGGCTCATCGTTTTTGGCCCAGCTCACGCAAGAGATCCTTCAGCTCAGCCGCACCAGCCATCGTCGGACCACCGCGTATCATTCGCAGACAAGCGGACTAACGGAGCGGCTGAACAAGACGATTGCACACATGATCTCCGTGTACGTCGACGTTGAGCGCAAGACGTGGGACGAAGTATTACCGTGCATCACGTGCGCCTACAACACTGCAGCTCAAGAAACAACCGGGTCTATGCCTTTCGTGCTAGTGCATGAAAGAAACGTGACGAGCATGCTGGAGGCGATGCTGCCCATTGAGCCTGTGGATGACGGATGCGACGATGCCCATTCGGTCAGTCAGAGAGCAGAAGAAGCATGCCAACTAGCCCGCCTTCGAATCTACGATCAACAGCGTGTCCACACTCGCCGGTACAATCATCGTCGCCCCGCCGTCCACTTCCAGCCTGGAGACAGTGTGTGGGTGTAAACACCGATCCGCCGCCGTGGTCGCAGCGAGAATCTGCTGAGGCGATACTTTGCGCCTAACAAGGTCATCCGACGCCTCGGAGATCTGAACTATGAAGTTCTTCCCGACGGAACACGACCATCAAGCAGACGTCAGCCGCGGCCCGAGGTGGTGCACGTCGCCCGGCTGAAGCCGTACTACGAACGATAGCACTTTCCACCGTCGTCGACGTGTGAACTGTAAACTGTGAACAGTAAACTGTGAACAATAAACTGTGAACAGTAAACTGTGAACAGTGAATGTGAACTGTGAGCCGTGGCTCGCGATTCTGCTCTCCTTTAGTTGTGGATTTGTTTTTCGGTTTGTGCTACATCGGGATGGTGCGCTTTTAAAGGCGGGGAGAATGCCGCGGGCAGGGTTACGGGCATGTAGAAGGTTCTCGTTTATTCTTTTTGCGGACATAACTTCTATCCTTTGCCCCTGTTTTTGTTGCTCTAGAAAGTGCGTGTTCATTCTCGCCCCGAGCGCGCTACGCTTGAAGCTTCTCCACCGAATCTTCGAGATAGTGAATCACTTTATATAAGGGGCCGCCCGCGACCTTGCCGAGTTAGTTTTCGCCTCAGCGTTCGATCTTGCTGCTTCGGCGCCTTCGACGCCCGCGACGCTCTGTTGTTACTTTTCTTTTTCCTTTTATTTTTGAGCAGAAGTTCACCCAATTAAACGTTCAGTTTACTCAGTCATTCGCCGCCTGTTCACTTGTCATTCGTGGCAATATATTTTATATTTTGTTGGACATATATATTTCCGTATCTCACTCTCGCGTCGTACGATATGTCGAACGACGAGGAACGTCCACAATTAGGAAGGAGTTGCAGCACTTCCATTGGAGCGTTGAGGCACGCCTTCTCTGGACGCTGATACGACTTTGGGAGGATTGGCTGGAGGACATCCGACGCGAGCGATGGAACTCAAGCGCGAGCACGACGCCGAACCTAACAGGACAAAAGCGTAGGAGAAGCACGAAAAGAATCGGGAGCACAGATCAACGTTAGGACTGAGCGAGTGGGAGACGCTCAGGGTTGCCACTAATTGCCAAAAAACGACTTTGCTTGCACTTAAAGCGGACTATGTTAGAATCACTGAACTGAACTCGTCAATTCGTTATTTTTTTACTATTTTGTTTTCTTAAGAAAATCTTTAAAAATGATTTATATCGCCAAAAGCTACGAGACTTAAATCGCTGTAAACATTGTCTAAATGACATTGACTTGCGCTGTCTGTCACGAAATACTTAATAGTCATTTGAAAAACCTAAAGGCCTTTCGCGTAAAGGTCGTTTTTGCGTGCCTGTCTTAAGAGGTATAAGTCGCCCCAGACCCCTGGTGTTTGAAGTGTCACGCTTTCTGTATGCTGCGGCCGCATTCTAAAATTCTTTGTGGTGACATGCTACACCGGTCAAGATGGTAGGCACTCCGAACAGCAAAGCAGAATTGATAGGGTGTGACCGGGGGTTTAAACCCTCTTGCAAGTTTGTCGAGTTCATGAGGTAATGTTACCAGTAACCTTTGTGCGGAATAACTTCCAAGAAAGACAAATCTCTTGTTTTTCTTCAACATTTTCACTATGTCGCATCTCAAGAAACTGAACTCACGGCTTCATAGGTTAATATTATACACCTACAATATTTTTCAGCCACCCAGAATCATCACCAAGCTTTCATGGCTGAAAAGTCAGGGTCCGCTTAAAGTGGAAATACTTTGTGATTGAGACATTTTCCACTAACCTCTTTTGTGGAACTTCGATCTTAAACAATTTATTTGCACCTCATAGGTCTGTCTACTACAAACTAGCTTTTCTTTCTTTTATTTTTTTTCTGCTCTACAAAATACTTCTAGGCATCCCCAAGACTTCTTTAATAGTTTTAAGCGTTAAAATCGCGAATAATGACTGAAGTAAGGTATCCAGTGTCATCATCACAATAACCAACTCGAAACAAAAGTCTATATCTGCAACACATCCACTTAAGTGTATTGGTTCCTCAAAAATCTGGGGAATAATTAGTCGCTTCTTGTGGGCCATCTCCTCGCGGTTTTGGCGCCGTTTAATTGGATCACTCCGATTGTGGCGTTGGTTGTGGTCCCGGTGATAGCAAACATCCGAAGACCGCGCGCGCACTGACGATGCAGATTTGGCCCCGTTGAATTGGCTCACTCCGATCGTGGCGTCGGCTGTGGTGATAGCAAACCTCTCAAGACATCGCGCTCTCTGAAAACGCACTTGTGGCACCGTTTAATTGGCTCACTCCGATCGTGGCGTCGGCTGTGGTCCCAGTGAAAGCAAACCACCGCAGACAGCGCGGTCTCTGACGACGCACGTTTGGCGCAGTTTAATTGGCTCACCACGATCGGGGCGTCGGCGGTGGTCCCAGTGATAGCGAACCTCCTAAGGCAGCGCGCTCATTGACGACGCACTTTTGGCGCCGTTTAAATTGCTCACAATAATAGTTGGTTGGTTGGTTGGTTGATTTGGTGTTTATGGCGCAAAAGCTACTAAGGCCATAGAGCGCCAAAAACGAGACTGTTGCTGGAAAAGGTTTGAAGAGAAAAAAGAGGCTTTAGTAGCCAGTGATTAGAAAAAGATGGTAATGGGGTACCAAAAGGTAAAAGGGTGATGATCATGATCTGCAGGTTAAGAAAGCTACAATCGGTGTAGAAGCCCGATACTATCGAAAATTTGAAAACATTAGTATGTCCCTACTGAAAAAAACTATATGAACCCATATGGCAAACCATATGGAATAGTATGGATCTATATGGTTCCATATGGCAAACCGTATGGCATGGTATGGATTTATACGGTTCCATATGGCTGAACCATGCCGAGCCATACCATACACATTTTGTTCCATTTAGTTGGATATGCCTGAACCATACGAAGCCATACCATACACATATGGTTCCGTATAGTTGGATATGGCTGAACCATACGGAGCTATACCATACACATATGGTTCCGTATAGTTGGATATGACTGAACCATACCGAGCCATACCATACACATGTGGTTCCGTATGGTTGTATAGTCTGGCCCATACAAAACTATATTCATTCATATGGTCGCACCAGTACAATATACTCAACCGTTTACGTTCATATGACTGCAAACAATTCCACCTTATTGTCACGCGCGCCGCCGACCCAGCGCGCTCGTGGCCGAATGTTTATCATCTTTAAAACCTACGCAAGGGGCTCGAGGTTTGATGCCTAGGACCGGGCGCGCCCTTTTGTTATTTCTGTAAATTTTGAGTTCTGGTAAATTTGAGAACCCTGTTGCTTATTTGATGTTGGAATGTTCTATGGGCCGAACCTCCTACGCTGATTTTTTCAGGAGCCCACTTGTGTACATAAGGAGCTCCGTGTTGCGAGCCGGGGTCAGTCTCGCCCCAGCATTTGATTGGAAGTGGATATTCTGCTGGTAGCTGGCACACCAGGGAAAAGAAATGCCGGCCGTTGTCCCATATCGGTCTCGTATAAAACAAATTGTGAAAACAGCAATTCGAAGTTGTAAAGTGGCGTAGTGGTAAGGTGTCTCCCTATTGAAAAATCCACCAGCCCGGGTCTGGTGTGTTTCTGACGTTTACATCAGAGCGGAAATTCAGACACGGGTCTTGGCGTGTTCTGGTGCCCTGGTGTGTTCTAGTGTGCTGACGTGTTCTGGTATCCTAACGTGTTCTAGTGTCTTGACGTGTTCTAGTGTCTTGGCGTGTTCTGATGTGATCCGGCCGACCTAGTGCCTTCTGGGGTGACCTGGTCATGCATGCACAATATAATTTAGATGCAGAAAGGACTGCTGATGACAACAGCTAGCAAATTGTGCAAAAAGACTGCTAATTTTTTGCAGGTTTAGGTGTTCATTCTGCCATGAAACAAAACTACAAAGAGAATGGAACTTACTATTTTATTTTTTTCCCAACATGCACCACTCGCAAACATTCTCATGCAGACTGGGCTGTCCATGGCTCTTTTCTTCCATGCCACTTTTGCCAGCACATCTGGATGGCTAAGGTGATGGCTTCGGCAAGTCGGTATTGCGTGATAAAACCTGCAGTGCATAGAAAGAAATACACCAGCAGTTATTCATAAAAAAAACCTTAAAATAATAAAATCACAACTACAACAGTGAACAAGAGGTTATGCCGTGTCGAGCCTGATAATCAGTCAATTTATCACTCGGCCCGGCCTCCCACGTTCTATCTGATTTCGCCTACCTGTGGGAAACATAATACAGTCAAACCTGACTATATCAAACTCTAAAAAAACTGTCTACCACTTTGATATAGCGGGCAATTCTCTATAGAAGTTTTAATGAATTTGACAACGAACAAGCACGCCACATTTTGAAAAGTTGTCCACGCTCGAAGGGGCATCTGTACATCATGAGGGACGCCGACTGCAGTTATATAGTGGCCGCTTCTTCGTTTACCGGCTCACCCTCTCCCCCCACAAGACTTTTTTTTACTCCTGGGCGGCCGACGCGGCTGCTCAAAAGAAAAAAAGCCAGCTTTCTCTGCAAGCTGGCTCTCCCCCAAGGATGATTCTCAAGCAGGGGGAAAGCCAGCTTGCAGAGCTAAACAGCGCTCTTGGCAGATCGGTTCATGGGGAGGCACTGCAATTTTCGTTCGATGTAATTGCATTTTTCGCTATGCATTTGTATTGCAGCTACCAGTCCATTTACAAATAGTTTAAGGGCACAAGGTAAGTCCTATACTCCCCATGCATTTGAGGCCATGTTGAGGAACAGTTTTCTCGGTGACTATTAGGAGTATTTCTGTCATGCATATATCATTTTGTTCGAAACATTGTGTTTTATCCACTGAACTAGAATTATTTGAACCAATCTAAAATAAGTTTTTTTAAATATTTTTTTTATTCTAGTACTGAAATTTTAGTTTTTTTCATCTATTAAAAACTTTATACCTCAAAAACTGCTAGGTGCACATTTTTAATTTTAGTTCGGTATTTTTGAACATCCATGTATGTGGTAGGAATAAAAAATCAACCCTCTATAATGTCAGGTTAAGGAAAAAAATGGTACCTATGTACTAAAAAACACTGTTTTGAGATAATTGAGTTTAAAGTAAAAAAACTGGTGAATAACGAATTTCTATTGGCACCAACAGCCTTACAGTCATTTTTTCAATAGCCGCCAGCTTGAAAGGCATTGCTAAAGTCATATCTTCGCCTTTAGGCTTATCGCATTGCTTGCCGGGCCTCTTTTGTGACCTGCCATGTCGCTTGGTCCGTAAAGTATATTAGAGTGATGTCAACTTCCCTCAGCCACTTGATGGCTTTCCAAACAGGGTTCCATCCACAAAACTTCAAAACATTGGCTTGTGCAATGCTGCCACCATTGAATAAAGGAACAGCATTCAATGGCGCCATTTTGTCGTTATGAAAACACAAACACTTGAATGTACACACGTTACACACCTGGGAAAAACGTGCACAGCGTCTCGCGATTGTCTTGGTTGAAAAAAAGCTATGCAATAGTTTCAAAATAATTTTTTTAGATTATCTGTTACTGTACAAGTTTTTAGGTCTTGTGTTGATTTTTTTTGTGGGAGAATTAATCGATAAACAGGGAGTGTATCCCAAAAGGAGGCGTAGTCACCTGCTACTTGCTTTCGGAAGAAGTGATTTTCAGCCCGAAATATAGCTTTCCAAAAACACTGGGACAATGGAAAATGTGCAGAAAGAGCTAAACTTTTCAAATTGCGGAAAAAACTAAAATCGATTTTTTTTTCAATTTTACCTCACCATGTGCCCTTAAATTAACCGGGTTCGATAATATCAGGTTTGACTGCAGATCGAACATCGTGGCCTCGCTCCCAGTGAGCAAAGAAAGCGCTGCACCCCAAGTGGCATTTCTCCTTCTCTGTCCACATTCACCTTGTCTGACCTCTTAGTGCCTCTCACTGTACATGTGTGCTGCACAAGGCAAAATCAACAATAGGTTCATAAAAATCTCAAATCATTGTAAATCATAACTCACACTATACAAACATTATGTCTGCCATTAAAGTTGCGACGAGTCACACGCTGCTCATCTACAGCGTATGACTCGTCGCAACTTTAATGGCAGACCAACTACACGCTGTATAAATATTCCCATAACCAAATTTTTTTCTTTTTTGTTCAGAGCTAAGCACAGCAGCCACAACAGGTGCTGTGCCCTTCCAGGTTGATCAGAAATACCCACCTGGTGTGGTAGGGGCTGTTTTCCCACCACACCCTCCTAGAGGAGACGCCTGCAGGCTTGCCCTGACACACCCTTGTCCAAGAGCTCCGCAGGCTCCCACAGTGATTGGCTGACCATTCTGAGAGAGCGGCCAGGAGTGGCAGCCTTTTCCACAGCGTGTGTAAATGCTGCCTCTCGCATTTTGATGCCAGGTCCAAGATGAATCTGCAGTGAGTAACACTGTCAAGAAAATGCACAAAAAGTGGAGAAATACAGGCAACACAAATGGACTCTCCACTTTCGTCTGCAATCATCTTCCTGCTTTGTTTCACTGAAATGCTGAACTGTAGATATATATAAAAAAATGAAATAAATTAAAGGGGCAGTCTCCAGTATTCCAGGATGGCCTATTTATGTTCCTAACTCAACCTATGTGCTCTAACATCCCACAAGTCCAAAACTTACAATCATGTGATTGTAAGTTCACTATTAAAAAATGTGATCAAAGATAGCGAATGCGGTTGAACCGAATCAAGGCGAATAGGGTGGAACGGCGAAAGACACTTGTCAGTCGATTGCAAGCGAGGGCCTCTTGTGCAGACGAGCAGGGCTGGTTGGCTGCTTGTCCGGACGTGAAGCTATCGCATGTGATTGTCTGATGAGCCCCGTTCGTTCCTCACCTACATTCGGCCGGGTTCAGTGCCGCCATTTGTATGTCTGAGATTCACTATCTTTTATCACATTTTTATTAGTGAACTAAGCTGCACATGATTTAAACTTAAATATTTGGGATGCTTAGAGCACATAGAATGTGTTACGGCCATAAATAGGCCGTCTTAGAAAGCTCCCGAGCGCCCTCTAAGAGAAGTAATTTCAGCTTTGGAATATGCATTAAGAAAGGAGGTCCATTATTGCTGTACACATCAAATACTAATAATGATATAAAAAAATTGTTTCATGAAAGCTTGACTTTAATGAACCATTTGACAATTCTTAAATTCGGCATCGCCAAGTATGAAGGAAGTATACTGCTGTGCACTCCCATGTTTTGTACAAATATTTGCAACCTCGGGCAGCCGAGCAATATGAAAAAAAAAAAAAAAAAAAAACCTTTGGCTCCACTTTATGACAAGACATGAAAAAGAAAACACGAATGAGTGTGCTATTACCAAAGCTCACTACCTTCCCTTTCTGTGTTCCGAAATAGGCATCAATATGTCTCACCAGTCAGCTGCTTATCAGCTGACAAAGAGGACATGTTTTCCAGAGCTCCTGCGAAGCTAAGCAATATTTGGTGTATTTAGATTAGTTGCGAGTGTGTTTATGGGTACTAGAAAGCACTTTTTAAAGTAGCGATAGGATAGGCTTGCTTGTTGGATCTGCTTCATTGGTGGTGTTGCGCGGGCACACCCCATTTGGGGTTGATCCTCCAAGTTGACCACCCTGCTGTAAAGCATTTTTGCTCTAACTCTGGTGGTTTTATGAGGTAGCAGAAAGCAGTTTTTAAAGTAGCGATAGGATAGTTGGGTTACAGCAGGCTTTTTAGGTAGGGTCACAAGACCAAACCACCTGTACGTTTGAAACTTTTGGCGGGCTAGTTGGTTTTGTGGACAGAGACGTTACCCAGGCTTTTTTGGTTTTGGTGCGATATTTTTCGTGGGGTCGCGCTGTGTGTCCGTAGGCAATGGTGAATATGCGAAGGAAGAAAAATGCGCAGGCTGATGTAAAAGGGGGACCCGATGTAGAATCTGAAGAGTGTGGCCGTTGGTGCTGCATGATGGAGTTGGAGCTCAAAACTGTAACTGAAGCCGAAGAGAGCAACTTTACCTGTCGGAGTTGCGAGAAGGTAGAACTTGGTTTTGGGAGAATAGGAAGGGAATGGGCGGATACGGTTCAGGAGTCGAAGTGGGAGATACGGGTAAAGCGGGAGAAGCGGGTTCAGCTCGAGACACAGGTCGGAGATATGAATAAGAGGGCCGAAGCGGATGTGGTGGAGATGACCAGGGAATGGGAAAGTAAGGTAGGGAGCGTGGCGGGAGAGCTGAGACGATAACAGGAACAGAGAGCCGAGGTTGAGCGACAGGTAGGGGGAGCTTAGGGGAAGAGTGGAAGGCGGAGTTGGAAGAGCATAAGAAGAAGTATGAGGAGACGGTGCAGCAACTGACAGGAGTAGTCAATAAGAAAAAGGGTGAGGTGACAGAGAAGACGGCGAGGGGGGGGGCAGACAAAGGGGGCCAGTTAAATAGTGACGAGGTGATTGACTCTGTAGGAAAGGAGCCTGCACAGCTGTATAGTACTGCAGTACAGCAGGGCTTGAGAAAGGCAGCAGAACTTGAGGCACAAAAAGCACAGAGAGCTGGAGGGGGTGAAGACAGGCAGTCGGGGGTTAAGAGGGTGCTGGTGGTAAAAGACTCAAACATAACAAGGGTTAAGGAGGGGCTGCTGGACAGGGTGAAAGGGGATGGGAGGGTAACCGTATGGCTCAGTCAGGAAAGTGCATGGTAGATGCTATGGCCAAAGCGAAGGTGGAGGTGTGGAAAAACAGGGAAGGAGAGAACCTAGTGTTTGTACACGCAGGACTAAATGATGTGTTAAAGGGACGGAGCCAGAACCTCGCCAGGCAGACAGAGTTGGGGTTACGTAAGCTGAGGGACGTCTCTGAGACTGTGCATGTGCAAATATGCACCGTCCCAGAGGTCTGGGGACAGTCTTTGCAGATAGAGAAGCGGGTGGTGGAAGCTAACCGGGTGATAAGGGGGTTGAGCAGACGATTTGAGTATGGAGTAATGAAAGTAAACAGGGCGGTGCACGAAGCTCGCTCCGACCCTTTTACAATGGGCATCCACAACAGTGGAACCACTGGGAGCACGGTAGGCGATAGGATTGAATGCCACATCATACATTTTTTGCGGAGCCCCGGAGCCCTGAGGGCGCCGGTGTAAATGAGGGCCAAAATGTAGATACAGGGGGGAGGGTTTGGGAGGGTGAGAGGAAGCCTTGCAGGACTAGGAAAAAGAAACAGCGTTCGTAAACACGCAGGAGGGCAGGAACAGAATAAAGTGGGAGGAGATTGAGGAGCGATTAGAAAGCGACAACTTTGCAGTGTATGGATTAGCAGAAACATATCTGAAGGATATGGAAGAACCACCATACATACCGGGATATCATTGGATGGGATGCAACCGGGCCAATGGGGAACACAAGGGAGGGGGATTATGGGTGTTAGTTAAGGTTCAGGAATGGGAAAGGGAACGAGAGGGCTGCAGGAAACACATGTGGGTAAGGCAATATTGGGCGTTTGGACACAACCCTGGGTTTTGTTTATCTAAAAACAGGCGGTGATGCAGGGGAGGAAAATGCAGAACACTTGACATGTATATCAGGAGACGTTAGGGAAATTGGCACTAGCAAGGAAATATTTATCTTGGGGGACGTGAAGGCATATTTGGAAGACTTTGATGGACATACAGATACAACAGGGAGGATGTTAGAGGCGTTCTGCAAAGGTTAATGGGTTAATGTTAATGGGTTAACGCTCAGGTGAAATGTGATGGAAAAATAGCACGGGAAAGAAAGAACTCACACTCGACTATTGAGTACTGTTTAATGTCGCGTAAAATATACAACAGATTAGGAGGATGTAGGTCTAAGGTCTGGGGAGCGATCATAAGAGAATCAAAATCAGATTTGGCACAATAAAACCAGAAATTCAAAATCAAAAACAAGAGGGTAGGAATAATTTAAATGTTAAACAGTTACAAGAGGCGTCTAAGCAGATCGAGAACATTGTATCCAAGCAACCGGAAAGAGAATGGACATATGAAGACTAAGTGTTTTCAAAAGAGAGTTAGAGAAATATTGAATCAAACAAGGATGAAGAAAACTAAAACGCAAGCCCAAAAGGTGGTGGGATAAAGAGGTTAAGGCAGCAATATCGAGACGCCAAGCGGCATCTAAAGAACACAGATGGGCAAAGAAAAAGGGGGCCACACTAGCCGAAGTAGCGACAAAATGGGAGGAATTTCAGGAAAGAAAGCAGGAGACATTAGCATTAATACAGGCCAAAATTGGGAGAGCAGGGGTCCAGTGGATGATAGAGATAAGCCAAAAGGATAGGAATGCGGCAAAAAGATTCTGGGAACACATCAGTGCACAGGGGAAAATGGCCGAGGCGTACCAGCAGGCACTAACAACACAGGAAGGGACAAAGGTAGAAGGGGATGAGGCAGGAGAATACATTAGACATACAATCGAAGCAGTATTTTCGGAGTTAGAATCAAATCAGGTCGTAGGGAATGGTAGCGTCTACACAACACACGCGGAGGATCATAGTGAGGAAGAGGAAAGGACCACAGAGGAATGGGAAAAAAGTAGAAGGAAAGGTTCTGGCTGGCACTGAAACAGGTCCAGACGGCATACCAATGAGATTGATAAAAGTTCTAGGCAAAACAAGCAAATTGAAACTAAGGCAGGTGATTGACCAGATACTTATGGGAGGGAGGTACCCAGTGGACTGGAAATTGAGCAGGATGAGATTATCATATAAGGGCAAGGGAGAAAAAGACAGTGTCAAATCATACCGACCAATCACAGTAACTTCAGAAATATACAGATTAGCTATGCAAATTGTAAAAAGAAGAATGGAAGAATGGGCAAAGAGAAAACAGATTCTGGGGGAGCTTAAATGGTTTCAGGAAAGGTAGACGACTGGATGAAAATGTATTCATAATCACTCAGTGCATAGAGATAGCAATGACAAGTCAAAGGCCATTATGGGTAGCATTTTTAAACATCAAAGGGGAATATGACAATGTGAATCAGGAAAAACTCTGGAACCAATTGAAGGGATATAGGCTAGAGGGAACCACGGTTAAGTTTCTAGAATGGGTTTATACGGAGAATAGGGGTGATTATAACATGGGAAGCCGAAACTACAAGACCAGCAGCAATAAAAAGATATCTCAGACAGGTTTGGCCATTGTCTCCCCTGCTCTTTATGATATACCTCAGTGAGATGAGAAAAAGTTCAGTGCAACCTAGGTTTTGATCTGACTAACATGAAGGAAGGACATAAAGTAAATCAAATATTGCCACGGTTGATGTATCAGCTAACCTCTGGATAGGTATTATTGGCCCTGCTAAACTGTAATTTGTGGGACACAACTATCAGATAGCACTGATGTCACTGTCATCCGCATGTACACTTTTTCAAAGATAGTTCACCTGCTCGTCCTATGGCAAGACTTAACTATGTTCTTTTATTTTTATTTTTAGAAGGAAAATAGGAATGGAACGAGCATAATTTTTTGGATATTTAGGATGCTTAGAGCCTGTCGAATGAGTTATCACCAAGAATAGACAATCTGAGAAACATCTTTAGTGCACCTTTAAGTCAGTACCTGTGTTTGCCTTTTTGTGTGCCTGCCTGTTTGTGTCCTTGTTTTTTCTGCCATTAGTCTGTTGTCCTGAACAAGTCAATGAAGTGAAAACAATAGACAAAATGTCTTGTAGGCCCAGATACGTACCTCACCATCTTGGACAGCAAAGAGAGGTGGCCAAGAGGAGGCCACGGCCTCACTAAGTGGAGCAGCCACTGCAGCACCTAGGATAGCAAATTAAAGGTTAGAGCGACGAGTTAACATCAAAATCTTGATTTGTTTACACGCTAGGACATACTATAGCTGTAATAAAGAAAAAGATAGCCGCACAAAATATTCAAAATGAGGTGCAATGCAGTATAAATAAAGCACAATACTCCTTCACAACGTCAATCTAGCCCTATGCTCAGGAGCTATGTTAGTCAAAACATTGAACCCCATTTCTTTGTTGTAGTAAGAGCAGGAAGCATGCATATTCCCAAACAAAATGTATGCTACAGTTGCTAATAAGGTGAGATTTCAGCAATGCATGCCCTCAAAATGTTTCATAATTTCACTCCACCAGTAAATCACTTTCACTTGTTTTAGGATTTTCAGACCATTAGCAAATCGCTTTAACTTGATTTATGACGATGCAAACCTGTAGAGGTAACGTCAGCTCTTTCTTGCGGTACTTTTAGTAAGGTGACACAAGGGCTGTGGTCACTACCATTAAGATGGTATTGTTGCTTATGATGTTGCCACAGCCAGGCTGCTTTATGCACTAAATAAATGAACACTACCTTTTGAAATCACGCCTTTAAGATAGTATTTATTCATGTAAGATACTGGCAACCTTACCAACTCTCGTTATTACAACTACTCGCCTGTCAGGTAAGCAATGACTGTATCGTGCTACGCTGCATAAAGAAGTCATGAAATGATGTCTTCCTGTTCTGTCATCAACCTTTGTTGAGTCTGGCTATAGTAGTATGACAGTGTTGTCCTGCCCCTAAAAAAGCGACTTTTGATCCCTCTGCTCCTGTGTGCAAAGAGGGTGAAACACTATTTTCTTAACGGTAGAAGGGCCTGAAGCATGTGAATAACAGTACTGGGCAGAGCCTCTCCTGAACAATCAATTG
Organism: Ixodes scapularis; assembly: GCF_016920785.2. Lineage (NCBI taxonomy): Eukaryota > Metazoa > Arthropoda > Arachnida > Ixodida > Ixodidae > Ixodes > Ixodes scapularis. The sequence goes on along the minus strand of NW_024609838.1, from coordinate 55,297,336 downwards.
ACTTGCTCCACTCAATTGAGACTGTCACTACCTGCAACTACATTATCAGCAGTTCAGATTGCAAATACATAATTAGATTTGGGCCCACCAGCACTGTCATCCTGTCAGTAAATTAATATCTGCTTTTATATAGATGAAAAACAAATTAAGATTTGCAACGTACAGTCGGAGGCGTCTTGGACAACGACTCAGCAGAATCTCGATAATACAAATCTCTCCCCCCCCATTCCACTCCACCCACTCCCCTCACTTCAAGTGACCCAAAAATTAACCGGCAATGCAATTTGTCACTACGTATTGCGCCATCTAGCGGCTGCAAAATAAAAGACTGGGTAGGCCAGGACAGCCCGGATCGCAAGGACTGCAGGCGGGTGCATTTAGAAACCAAGTGTGAATGTGGCATTTTGGATCGGCGTCAGCCTTTTTGGGAACCGTTCTTCTTAAAAGTAAGTCCCGGCTTCACGTCTCCATGAACCCAGCGGGTTTCTGTAGCATCTTGCCTACTCCTATCGGAGTAGGTGAGATGCCACAGGAACCCGCTGGGGTTCGATAGGGTTCCCCCAAAAAATAAATGTCGCTACTGCTGCGTGAAAGACTGTCACAGTCACGAAGGCGACTCAAGCGTCATACTATACCGCTTCCCCTCGAGATCTTCGGAAGTGACACGGTAACAGAAGTGGATCACTGCAGTGTGATGCATCAGGTAAGTAAATTCTGCAGTAATTGTTGCTGTTGAAGTGAATGAAAATAGATGTGCAGGCTTGGAAAGTGGTGTGACGAACTTGTTTTGCAGACTATTCAGCGAAATAACAATTTTATACAAGTTGTTCTACGAGTCACTATAGTCCGTTGCAACCTAAGAACGAAGGGCGAGGGTAAGACGGGTCGGGGAGGAGGAAGCAGACGGAACGCTGGAGAAGAGAGGGGAAAACCTCCTTCTCTCTTTAGCGTTCCGCCTGCTTCCTCCTCCTCGGCCCGTCTTACCCTCGCCCTTCGTTCTTAGGTTGCAACAGACTATAGACACCACATAGGGAAATACAATAGGAACAATTGGGCCGATTGTTGCTTCGCTGTGACGTCCAGAATCAGGTGATCAGGCCTTCAAGAAGCGAAAGGCCCGTCCCGGCAGTCGTAGTTGTATGTGCGCATAGCCGTTCGGCACACGCGTGGTCGTAACCAAAACCTTCCAAACCTGCGAGTTCTCAAATAGTAAATTTTCGCAGCACATAGAGCTTTGTTTGTTTCGGCAACAAAGTTTAACGCTGAATCTGGTAACAAATGTGGCGGCATGCAGAAATAACAGGATGCGTAAGTTTTTCTTTAGAAAAAGCTCAAGTGGAGCGTAAATATCCTTCTCAAATGTGCACCTTGTTCCCTGTCACCTTTTCACACCAGGCTTGCATATCACGGTACAGCCATTGTAACGTGCATACTGTTCTCTAGCACGCAGAGTATGTTTCTAATTACTCACATTTTCTAGCCGGGGGCGAGCGCGAGGAAACAGGAAGAGCGTGCCGCACCAGGGTGGGGCCGCGCAGGAACGATGGAGCCGTTCTGGCTGGTCTGGCTCATGGCGACTCCTGGAGCGTTCCGCCAGCGAGGTTCAGATCAGGACCGGCGGAAACGGCGAGCCCTGGCCACACCGGCCTAGGTCATGACGATCCCGGAGTGGTTCCGCAGCGAGACTCTGGCTCTGATAGCCCGGAACAGCTTGCTTACGCAGCGCTGGCGTGGGGAGGACCATCCGCAGGCCTGGACACGGACAGCGACTGCGAGCTCTGAATGACGGGCGACAACCCGGCTCGGCGGGCCGCAGCGCCGGCTCTCGAAGACGGACAACTGGGAAGTATAGTAAACCGATTCGCAATCTTCTCGTTGTATTGTGTCACTCCCTGGGAGACGAGCGAAGCACATGCCGATCGCGCGGCGATTATTACAGAGAGACCCCACAAGTGGTGAAGACAACTCAAACTGGTGTCCAATTGACAACTCTAGAATATGCTTGCCGGCTAGCAATGCTGGGTAACAAAGACTTTCGAACTGATAGCCGCCCGGAAATTTTTCTTCTGTAAAGCTATACATTCAGGCTCGAATCGTTCACTGAAAATAAAGCTACAAGTGTCTCAGCAGACCTAATAATGCGAAATCCCCACATGGTAATGCAGCAAGCACAAAAAGAAACAAAGAAATATCCTTAATGCTTACCTTTTCTCCCACGACCGTTTTTTCCTTCGCGCTCAGCAGCTCGCTGGCGGGGCAAATTGCCCAGTGTGCACAGACGCCGCCGACGATTCCTAGCACTTCTAGCAACACTAAAGTTTTCCTTTCGTTTTTATTTTTATTAACCCTTTTAGGTACTTTAAAAAATGTTTGTGTATTTTTAGGACACATTTAATATAAAAATAGTGTTTTTGGGACCTAAAGCAATACTCATGAAAATGTTTAACGTATCTTAGGAAATACATTTTCTGGTTTCGGTTTCGCGGTCTCGACTTTTCGCCGCGAGGGGTTTCCAGATACCCCGTCGCTCCGTCGGCTGCGATGTGCATTGCGGCGCCCAAGATGCGTATCGTCCACGCCGTGCTACGCACTTCGACCTGCTGTTACAAAGGTAAGCAGTACTTTGCTCTGAAATATGCTAATTTTGAATTTTTACAAGTTCTGGATTCCATAGCGCTGACGTATTTTACCCTGAAACGTATGAAGGTCGGGGGAAAAAAAAGTACATAGTAGATATGCGAAGGCTCTTTCACATGCTCTGATTCTCGCCCGAAATCGTTGCGATTTCTAGTATATGTGCGATTAAAATCGCAGTCGCACTGTCGCAGCGGCTCTGCAACTGGTTTCCACCAAGTTGGTATTTTGCCGCAGAGCCGGTGCGATCGCTTTCTCGTCAATCAGCCGTTCATTAGCCAGCTTTCATCCGCGAAAATAAATGTAGGCACATAAAAGCTTCTGATTTAATGCTTCGTTATTATAAATTTCTGGTTACATATTGCATTCCTAAAACATGTACGCTTATTAAGACGTTTTTGTTGTATTTTAGACAAAGTGAAACGCGTCGCGTCCGTGTCCGAAGCGCCAGCCGCTCCGACAGAAATCGCGCGGTTGTTGGAGCATGTGAAACCAAACATTGCGATCGCACTCGCTGCGTCGGCTGTCGCACCGATTTTTTTTTTTTTTTCGCACAGTCGCTGCATGTGAAACTGTCTTAAGAGAGGAGTCGCATAGTAGCTCTGTGATTTCTGTGGTGTTCCGTTCCGTGCTTAGATTTGGCAGTGTTTCAGTAGTTTCCTTTAGGGGCGGGCGTTCACTCTGAATTTTACATACCTGTGCACGAGGAATCGGCTTTAATTGTCGGGAGAAAGCTTCCTGTTTGGCGTGGTTTAGTACATCCCTGTTTTCTGGTAGAATTTGACGTGGTGCTCTTTTCTTTTAGGCTTCGTATTCTACTGCTGCCTGAAGGAAATTCCATCGGGATCTTTCTACCAGACACGGTGTCGCGATCGTCCCTGTGTGGTTTTGATTCCAGAAAGTGGAACAGTGTCTGATGCGGGACCTAGTGATAGTGAAGTGAGTGACAGTGACGAGGAGAACTTGCCAACGAACGGCCTAACAACAGAACTTCCAAGCAATAACGAAACTGAAGGCAGAACGCCCGCCTGTCCACTTCTGTCAACGTCAAGAAAGAAGCAAAAGTCACCGACGCAAGTTTTTGACTGGGGAAAATAAGACCGGTGTTTTCTGGAGCCTGCGGAACCCATGTTTACGGCCTCTGATGATGTCAAATGCCGACTGAAATATTTTAAAGTTTTCATTGATGACAAGCTGCTGACGATTGTTGACGAGGCAAACCTGTATTCTTTTCATCAGGCTATTGCATATAGGTAAACGTTTGTTACACTGTGCCAACATGCTTATGCAAAGTACATATTATTTGAAGTGAATCGTTGCATCGCCCCTTCAATTAAGCACCTTATAAAATCAAATGTGGTGTTTGAGCTCTGTACATCTTATATAATTTTACAAGAAAACATGTTTTCATTCAACACCATACATATATCCGTAATGTGTGCTCACCAGAGGCACCCTAGTGTGCATGTCAGGCCGGTTTAGTGTGCCTTGGTGTGGACATTAGACCCGTCTGGTGTGGCGTGGTGTGCTCATCAAGCCATTCTGGTGTGCTGTGTTGTGCACATCAGACCAGCCTGGTGTGTTTTGATGTGCACATCAGACCACACTAGGATGATGTGATGGGGACAACAGAACACGTTAGGTTGGTCTGATGTGCGCACCAGAACACACCAGACCGGTCTGATGTCTACGTCAGAAAACACTAGGACACACCAAACCGGTCTGGTGGATTTTTCAATAGGGCTGTTTCATAATCAGTAGAACACTGGCGACACTGGTTCAATCCTGTCACAGGTTCCTAGCAAAATTTATAATTTTGATAGGACCGCTGACCGGACGATAGGTCTACGGCCTGGTGACGGACTCACAGTGAGGTGAGAAGGAACAACACAGACTCCTTGTTTTTCAACCACAGGATGGTTTACTGAAAATCCGATAGACATAAAACAAAACAAACAAAACTCCCGACTGCGAGGCATAACGGACCACCCCACAGAGGAAGCGCTCAGGCGCGACTTATCATGAAAGCACGGCGCTCGTTCAAAGAACATTTTCTGCAAACTCAAACGAAGGAAAAAAAAATAAAAGGGGGATAAACTATACAAAGTAATATGGGGGTGAGTGGCGCGAACCTGAGTCCGGTGAGTGATGAGTGTGACGCGGCCTCTTGTGATGTCAACCGAACTCGGAAGGTCGATGTGTGCTTGGGTGCTGTCGGCGTGGCTCCTCGGCACAGGCACTCACCCACGAACGCACACACACTTGGGCACCCAAAGCAGTGCTTGGACCAGGGAGCCCAAACACCTCCCGCGCTCAGCCTTCCGTCGCTACCGCAGTTCCGCCCAAACTTCGCGTTGCGTTCACCCCCCGGCCAAGTCTTTGCGCACACACTCCCTTGGCTCGGCTCGGAATGGAGCCGAGGTCCTCACTTTCCCAAATTCTAGCGGCAGACACCACTCTCCCTCGCCCCCCCCCCAAAAAAAAAAAATTGTTTTTCTGCAGTTGTAACAACAAAATACATATAAAAACACACACACACACACGTCACACTGGCAAGCCCGCAGTGAGCCTACCCCAGCTAACCATAAAGCGCACCCCTACTCCGACATCTGGAAGCTATTCCCAACATTCCGGGAAGGAAGTCGCCCATCGCTACCAACTCTCCGTTTCACCTTCAGTCCGAGCGCAGTGGACGCCACGAGCCATCCCAGCCGATCCAGCGCCGCGAGAAAGTCGCGTGACCTGCCGGTGGGGCGGAGCGACACAGGAAGCTCAAGGTCGCATGACACTCCCTCAACGCCGCATTGGCTGGGATGGCTCCTAGCGTCCGCTGTGCTAGGACGGAAGGTGACACGGAGTATAACAACCTCGGGAGAAATGTCTTCGGGGCGAGGGGGGGGGGGGGGGGGCCATAAAACAATAAGCGGGCGAGGCGAACGAGGCCCGAACCACCCTGCCGCTCAACGCGCGGGGCAAGGGAGCGTCCGGCAATCGGATGCGCTTCCTCGCCAGAACTCCAAAAAATAAATAAATAAATAAATAATAATAATAATAATAATAATAATAATAATAATAATAATAATAGAAATAATAATAATAATAATAATAATAATAATAATAATAATCAATCAATGAATCAATGTTTATTAAAGTGTCCAGGAACAACCAATCGGTCTTAGTGCTGGCACACTAAAAAAAATGAGCAAAAACACACACATACAAACACGCATACACACGAGTGCAGAAGGAGAACGTAGTTCTCCAGTCTGAGAATAAAAATATAGCAAGTATAAAAAACACTCAGATTAACAAGGGAAATCAAAAGCACAAAACAGAGACATCACCAGGTGTGAGAGCAAAAAGCAAATACTACATCAGCGCTTCAACTGATCAGCCCTTTTCCTGCAAGAGGAAGATTTGAACAGCATTTCCGAACTTGCTCCCGCATGAGTTAAAAATATCAATTGTGTCAAAGTAGCGATTATAACACTCCGCCGATCTTTGGATCGGGTTTAAGTTGCTAAAATGTCGAGCTATATAAAAAGATGATTGGAGCCGTGTAAGCACACGTGGAACTCTGAGGCTCACTTCGGACAGAAGGCTGGGAGAGTTAATCGAGCCGTGCAGGGTCTTAAACAAAAGCAACAAATCTGCCTTCACCCGACGCTGCTGGAGGCTCAACAAGTTGACAAGTTGTGAGTTACACACACCGTTCAGACAAGGATGACCATTCTCAAGGTAACGATATTTAAAGATAGAAATAAATTTGTTTTGGACTCGCTCGACAGATGAACTGTTAGTTTTGGAAATGCCGTTCCAAACAACCGAGGCGTACTCTAGCTAGGATCTAACTAAGGAACAATACAGCGTAAAAAAAGCGGACGGGCTTTTGAACTCCTTCGTTATGCGAGACACGGCACCTAAAGTGCGCAAGGCCGATTGAACCACTTTGATGACGTGAGTGTCAAATCTCAGAATTGAATCAAAGACAACTCCAAGGTCCCTCAGTTCACTTACACGTGACAGCAGTTCGCCATGATAACTATATGCAAAGAATATATCATGGGTCTTGCGAGATAATAATCAATCAATCAATCAATCAATCAATGTTTATTAAAGTGTCCAGGAACAACCAATCGGTCTTAGTGCTGGCACGCAAAAAAAAATGAGCAAAAACACACACATAGAAACACGCATACACACGAGTGCAGAAGGAGAACATAGTTCTCCAGTCTGAGAATAAAAATATTAATAAGTATGAAAGACACTCAGATTAACAAGGGAAATCAAAAGCAAAAAACAGAGACATCACCAGGTGTGAGAGCAAAAAGCAAATACTACATCAGTGCTTCAACTGATCAGCCCTTTTCCTGCAAGAGGAAGATTTGAACAGCATTTCCGAACTTGCTCCCGCATGAGTTAAAAATATCAATTGTGTCAGAGTAGCGATTATAACACACCGCCGATCTTTGGATCGCGTTTAGGTTGCTAAAATGTCGAGCTATATAAAAAGATGATTGGAGCCGTGTAGGCACACGTGGAACTCTGAGGCTCACTTCGGACAGAAGGCTGGGAGAGTTAATCGAGCCGTGCAGGGTCTTAAACAAAAACAACAAATCTGCCTTCACCCGACGCTGCTGGAGGCTCAACAAGTTGACAAGTTGCGAGTTACACACTCCGTTCAGACAAGGATCACCATTCTCAAGGTAACGATATTTACAGATAGAAATAAATTTGTTTTGGACTCGCTCGACAGATAAACTGTTAGTTTGGGAAATGGCGTTCCAAACAACCGAGGCGTTCTCTAGCTGGGATCTAACTAAGGAACAATACAGCGTAAAAAAAGCGGACGGGCTTTTGAACTCCTTCGTTATGCGAGACACGGCACCTAACGTGCGCAAGGCCGATTGAACCACTTTGATGACGTGAGTGTCAAATCTCAAGGTTGAATCAAAGACAACTCCAAGGTCCCTCAGTTCACTTACACGTGACAGCAGTTCGCCGTGATAACTATATGGAAAGAATATATCATGGGTCTTGCGAGAATATGTCATTATTTTTTATTCCGTGGTGCAATTATGCCATTTCAGTTCCAGGACTGATCAAAGCCACAGAGGCTTGTAGGATCAAGTCCACCATTGTAAAATAAAAGGAAGAGGAAAATCGTGCATTCACATGGGCATACAAAGTATAAGAAGTCACCCGAAATGTTAAGGAATGTCAGGAAGAGTAGGCTTGTCCTGTAGATGATTCACAAAACAGACGCACTCACACACAGACTTGTTTCACAAAAACTATCCGAAATAAAGTACAACACAATCGGCTCGCAAAGAGAAACGTGCGATTTGATTAGTCTGGGAATAATGTAATAGTTTTTCATAGCACAAACACACTGTGTACGCTATATTCGTAGAAAAAAATGTACACAATACAAATACCCCTATTGAAAAATCCACCAGCCCGGGTCTGGTGTGTTTCTGACGTTTACATCAGAGCGGAAATTCAGACACGGGTTTTGGCGTATTCTGGTGCCCTGATGTGTTCTAGTGTGCTGACGTGTTCTAGTATCCTGACGTGTTCTAGTGTCTTGGCGTGTTCTGATGTGATCCGGCCGACCTAGTGTCTTCTGGGGTGACCTGGTCATGCATGCACGATATAATTTAGATGCAGAAAGGACTGCTGATGACAACAGCTAGCAAATTGTGCGAAAAGACTGCTAATTTTTTGCAGGTTTAGGTGTTCATTCTGCCATGAAACAAAACTACAAAGAGAATGGAACTTACTATTTTATTTTTTTCCCAACATGCACCACTCGCAAACATTCTCGTGCAGACTGGGCTGTCCATGGCTCTTTTCTTCCATGCCACTTTTGCCAGCACATCTGGATGGCTAAGATGATGGCTTCGGCAAGTCGGTATTGCGTGATAAAACCTGCAGTACATAAAAAGAAATACACGAGCAGTTATTCATAAAAAAAACCTTAAAATAATAAAATCACAACTACAACAGTGAACAAGAGGTTATGTCGTGTCGAGCCTGATAATCAGTCAATTTATCACTCGGCCCGGCCTCCCACGTTCTATCTGATTTCGCCTACCTGTGGGCAACATAATACAGTCAAACCCGACTATATCAAACTCTCAAAAAACCGTCTACCACTTTGATACAGCGGGCAATGCTCTATAGAAGTTTTAATGAATTTGACAACGAACAAGCACGCCACATTTTGAAAAGTTGTCCATGCTCGAAGGGGCATCTGTACATCATGAGGGACGCCGACTGCAGTTATATAGTGGCCGCTTCTTCGTTTACCGGCTCACTCTCTCCCCCCACAAGACTTTTTTTTACTCCTGGGCGGCCGACACGGCTGCTCAAAAGAAAAAAAGCCAGCTTTCTCTGCAAGCTGGCTCTCCCCCAAGGATGATTCTCGAGCAGCGGGAAAGCCAGCTTGCAGAGCTAAACAGCGCTCTTGGCAGATCGGTCCATGGGGAGACGCTGCAATTTTCGTTCAATGTAATTGCATTTTTCGCTATGCATTTGTATTGCAGCTACCGGTCCATTTACAAATAGTTTAAGGGCACAAGGTAAGTCCTATACTCCCCATGCATTTGAGGCCATGTTGAGGAACAGTTTTCTCGGTGACTATTAGGAGTATTTCTGTCATGCATATATAATTTTGTTCGAAACATTGTGTTTTATCCACTGAACTAGAATTATTTGAACCAATCTAAAATAAGTTTTTTTAAATATTTTTTTTATTCTAGTATTGAAATTTTAGTTTTTTTCATCTATTAAAAACTTTATAACTCAAAAACTGCTGGGTGCACATTTTTAATTTTAGTTCAGTATGTTTGAACATCCATGTATGTGGTAGGAATAAAAAATCAACCCTCTATAATGTCAGGTTAAGGAAAAAATGGTACCTATGTACTGAAAAACACTGTTTTGAGATAATTGAGTTTAAAGTAAAAAAACTGGTGAATAACGAATTTCTACTGGCACCAACAGCCTTACAGTCATTTTTTCAATAGCCGCCAGCTTGAAAGGCATTGCTAAAGTCATATCTTCGCCTTTAGGCTTATCGCATTGCTTGCCGGGCCTCTTTTGTGACCTGCCATGTCGTTTGGTCCGTAAAGTATATTAGAGTGATGTCAACTTCCCTCAGCCACTTGATGGCTTTCCAAACAGGGTTCCATCCACAAAACTTCAAAACATTGGCTTGTGCAATGCTGCCACCATTGAATAAAGGAACAGCATTCAATGGCGCCATTTTGTCGTTATGAAAACACAAACACTTGAATGTACACACATTACACACCTGGGAAAAACGTGCACAGCGTCTCGTGATTGTCTTGGTTGAAAAAAAGCTATACAGTTTCAAAATAATTTTTTTAGATTATCTGTTACTGGACACGCTTTTAGGTCTTGTGTTGATTTTGTTTTGTTGGAGAATTCATCGATAAACAGGGAGTGTATCCCACAAGGAGGCGTAGTCACCTGCTACTTGCTTTCGGAAGAAGTGATTTTCAGCCTGAAATATAGCTTTCCAAAAACACTGGGACAATGGAAAATGTGCAGAAAGAGCTAAACTTTTCAAATTGCGAAAAAAACTAAAATCGATTTTTTTTTTCAATTTTACCTCACCATGTGCCCTTAAATTAACCGGGTTCGATAATATCAGGTTTGACTGCAGATCGAACATCATGGCCTCGCTCCCAGTGAGAAAAGAAAGCGCTGCACCCCAAGTGGCATTTCTTCTTCTCTGTCCACATTCACCTTGTCTGACCTCTTAGTGCCTCTCACTGTATATGTGTGCTGCACAAGGCAAAATCAACAATAGGTTCATAAAAATCTCAAATCATAGTAAATCATAACTCACACTATACAAACATTATCTGTGCCATTAAAGTTGCGACGAGTCACACGCTGCCCATCTACAGCGTATGACTCGTCGCAACTTTAATGGCAGACCAACTACACGCTGTATAAATATTCCCATAACCAAATTTTTTTTTTTTGTTCAGAGCTAAGCACAGCAGCCACAACAAGTGCTGTGCCCCTCCAGGTTGATCAGAAATACCCACCTGGTGTGGTAGGGGCTGTTTTCCCACCACACCCTCCTAGAGGAGACGCCTGCAGGCTTGCTCTGACACACCCTTGTCAAAGAGCTCCGCAGGCTCCCACAGTGATTGGCTGACCATTCTGAGAGAGCGGCCAGGAGTGGCAGCCTTTTCCACGGCGTGTGTAAATGCTGCCTCTCGCATTTTGATGCCAGGTCCAAGATGAATCTGCAGTGAGTAACACTGTCAAGAAAATGCACAAAAAGTGGAGAAATACAGGCAACACAAATGTACTGTCCACTTTCGTCTGCAATCATGTTCCTGCTTTGTTTCACTGAAATGCTGAACTGTAGATATATATAAAAAAATTAAATAAATTAAAGGGGCACTCTCCAGTATTCCAGGATGGCCTATTTATGTTCCTAACTCAACCTATGTGCTTTAACATCCCACAAGTCCAAAACTTACAATCAAAATGTGATCAAAGATAGCGAATGCGGTTGAACCGAATCAAGGCGAATAGGGTGGAACGGCGAAAGACACTTGTCAGTCGATTGCAAGCGAGGGCCTCTTGTGCAGACGAGCAGGGCTGGTTGGCTGCTTGTCCGGACGTGAAGCTATCGCTTGTGACTGTCTGATGAGCCCCGTTCGTTCCTCACCTACATTCGGCCGGGTTCAGTGCCGCCATTTGTATGTCTGAGATTCACTATCTTTTATCACATTTTTATTAGTGAACTAAGCTGCACATGATTTAAACTTAAATATTTGGGATGCTTAGACCACATAGAATGTGTTACGGCCATCAAAAGGCCGTCTTAGAAAGCTCCCGAGCGCCCCTTTAAGAGAAGTAATTTCAGCTTTGGAATATGCATTAAGAAAAGACGTCCATTATTGCTGTACACATCAAATACTAATAATGATATAAAAAAATTGTTTCATGAAAGCTTGACTTTAATGAACCATTTGACAATTTTTAAATTCAACATCGCCAAGTATGAAGGAAGTATACTGCTGTGCACTCCCATGTTTTGTACAAATATTTGCAACCTCAAGCAGCCGAGCAATGTGAAAAAAAAAAAAAACCTTTGGCTCCACTTTATGACAAGACATGAAAAAGAAAACACGAATGAGTGTGCTATTACCAAAGCTCACTACCTTCCCTTTCTGCATTCCGAAATAGGCATCAATATGTCTCACCAGTCAGCTGCTTATCAGTTGACAAAGAGGACGTGTTTTCCAGAGCTCCTGCGAAGTTAAGCAATATTTGGTGTATTTAGTTTAGTTGCGAGTGTGTTTATGGGTACTAGAAAGCACTTTTTAAAGTAGCGATAGGATAGGCTTGCTTGTTGGATCTGCTTCATTGGTGGTGTTGCGCGGGCACACCCCATTGGGGTTGATCCTCCAGGTTTACCACCCTGCTATAAGCATTTTTGCTCTAACTCTGGTGGTTTTATGAGGTAGCAGAAAGCAGTTTTTTTAGGTAGGGTCACAAGACCAAACCACCTGTACGTTTGAAACTTTTGGCGGGCTAGTTGGTTTTGTGGACAGAGACGTTACCCAGGCTTTTTTGGTTTTGGTGCGATATTTTTCGTGGGGTCGCGCTGTGTGTCCGTAGGCAATGGTGAATATGCGAAGGAAGAAAAATGCGCAGGCTGATGTAAAAGGGGGACCCGATGTAGAATCTGAAGAGTGTGGCCGTTGGTGCTGCATGATGGAGTTGGAGCTCAAAACTGTAGCAGAAGCCGAAGAGAGCAACTTTACCTGTCGGAGTTGCGAGAAGGTAGAACTTGGTTTTGGGAGAATAGGAAGGGAATGGGCGGATACGGCTCAGGAGTCGAAGTGGGAGATATGGGTAGAGCGGGAGAAGCGGGTTCAGCTCGAGGCGCAGGTCGGAAATATGAATGGTGGAGATGGCCAGGGAATGGGAAAGTAAGGTAGGGAGCGTGGCGGGAGAGCTGAGACGATAACAGGGACAGAGAGCCGAGGTTGAGCGACAGGTAGGGGAGCTTAGGGGAAGAGTGGAAGGCGGAGTTGGAAGAGCATAAGAAGAAGTATGAGGAGATGGTGCAGCAACTGACAGGAGTAGTTAATAAGAAAAAGGGTGAGGTGGCAGAGAAGACGGCGAGGGGGGGGGGGGGGGAGGGGCAGACAAAGGGGGCCAGTTAAATAGTGACGAGGTGATTGACTCTGTAGGAAAGGAGCCTGCACAGCTGTATAGTACTGCAGTACAGCAGGGCTTGAGAAAGGCAGCAGAACTTGAGGCACAAAAAGCACAGAGAGCTGGAGGGGGTGAAGACAGGCAGTCGGGGGTTAAGAGGGTGCTGGTGGTAAAAGACTCAAACATAACAAGGGTTAAGGAGGGGCTGCTGGACAGGGTGAAAGGGGATGGGAGGGTAACCGTATGGCTCAGTCAGGAAAGTGCATGGTAGATGCTATGGCCAAAGCAAAGGTGGAGGTGTGGAAAAACAGGGAAGGAGAGAACCTAGTGTTTGTACACGCAGGACTAAATGATGTGTTAAAGGGACGGAGCCAGAACCTCGCCAGGCAGACAGAGTTGGGGTTACGTAAGCTGAGGGACGTCTCTGAGACTGTGCATGTGCAAATATGCACCGTCCCAGAGGTCTGGGGACAGTCTTTGCAGATAGAGAAGCGGGTGGTGGAAGCTAACCGGGTGATAAGGGGGTTGAGCCGACGATTTGAGTATGGAGTAATGAAAGTAAACAGGGCGGTGCACGAAGCTCGCTCCGCCCCTTTTACAATGGGCATCCACTACAGTGGAACCACTGGGAGCACGGTAGGCGATAGGATTGGATGCCACATCGTACATTTTTTGCGGAGCCCCGGAGCCCTGAGGGTGCCGGTGTAAATGAGGGCCAAAATGTAGATACAGGGGGGAGGGTCTGGGAGGGTGAGAGGAAGCCTTGCAGGACTAGGAAAAAGAAACAGCGTTCATAAACACGCAGGAGGGCAGGAACAGAATAAAGTGGGAGGAGATTGAGGAGCGATTAGAAAGCGACAACTTTGCAGTGTATGGATTAGCAGAAACATATCTGAAGGATATGGAAGAACCACCATACATACCGGGATATCATTGGATGGGATGCAACCGGGCCAATGGGGAACACAAGGGAGGGGGATTAGGGGTGTTAGTTAAGGTTCAGGAATGGGAAAGGGAACGAGAGGGCTGCAGGGAACACATGTGGGTAAGGCAATATTGGGCGTTTGGACACAACCCTGGGTTTTGTTTATCTAAAAACAGGCGGTGATGCAGGGGAGGAAAATGCAGAACACTTGACATGTATATCAGGAGACGTTAGGGGAATTGGCACTAGCAAGGAAATATTTATCTTGGGGGACGTGAAGGCATATTTGGAAGACTTTCATGGACATACAGATACAACAGGGAGGATGTTAGAGGCGTTCTGCAAAGGTTAATCGGTTAATGTTAATGGGTTAACGCTCATGTGAAATGTGATGGAAAAATAGCACGGGAAAGAAAGAACTCGCACTCGACTATTGACTACTGTTTAATGTCGCGTAAAATATACAACAGATTAGGAGGTATGTAGGTCTAAGGTCTGGGGAGCGATCATAAGAGAATCAAAATCAGATTTGGCACAATAAAACCAGAAATGCAAAATCAAAAACAAGAGGGTAGGAATAACTTAAATGTTAAACGGTTACAAAAGGCGTCTAAGCAGATCGAGAACATTGTATCCAAGCAACCGGAAAGAGCATGGACATATGAAGACTAAGTGTTTTCAAAAGAGAGTTAGAGAAATATTGAATCAAACAAGGATGAAGAAAACTAAAACGCAAGCCCAAAAGGTGCTGGGATAAAGAGGTTAAGGCAGCAATATCGAGACGCCAGGCGGCATCTAAAGAACACAGATGGGCAAAGAAAAAGGGGGCCACACTAGCCGAAGTAGCGACAAAATGGGAGGAATTTCAGGAAAGAAAGCAGGAGACATTAGCATTAATACAGGCCAAAATTGGGAGAGCAGGGGTCTAGTGGATGATAGAGATAAGCCAAAAGGATAGGAATGCGGCAAAAAGATTCGGGGAACACATCAGTGCACAGGGGAAAATGACCGAGGCGTACCAGCAGGCACTAACAACACAGGAAGGGACAAAGGTAGAAGGGGATGAGGCAGGAGAATACATTAGACATACAATCGAAGCAGTATTTTCGGAGTTAGAATCAAATCAGGTCGTAGGGAATGGTAACTCTACACAACACACGCGGAGGATCATAGTGAGGAAGAGGAAAGGACCACAGAGGAATGGGAAAAAAGTAGAAGGAAAGGTTCTGGCTGGCACTGAAACAGGTCCAGACGGCATACCAATGAGATTGATAAAAGTTCTAGGCGAAACAAGCAAATTGAAACTAAGGCAGGTGATTGACCAGATACTTATGGGAGGGAGGTACCCAGTGGACTGGAAATTGAGCAGGATGAGATTATTATATAAGGGCAAGGGAGAAAAAGACAGTGTCAAATCATACCGACCAATCACAGTAACTTCAGAAATATACAGATTAGCTATGCAAATTGTAAAAAGAAGAATGGAAGAATGGGCAAAGAGAAAACAGATTCTGGGGGAGCTTCAAAATGGTTTCAGGAAAGGTAGACGACTGGATGAAAATGTATTCATAATCACTCAGTGCATAGAGATAGCAATGACAAGTCAAAGGCCATTATGGGTAGCATTTTTAAACATCAAAGCGGCATATGACAATGTGAATCAGGAAAAACTCTGGAACCAATTGAAGGGATATGGGCTAGAGGGAACCACAGTTAAGTTTCTAGAATGGGTTTATACGGAGAATAGGGGTGATTATAACATGGGAAGCCGAAACTACAAGACCAGCAGCAATAAAAAGATATCTCAGACAGGTTTGGCCATTGTCTCCCCTGCTCTTTATGATATACCTCAGTGAGATGGGAAAAAGTTAGAACAGTGCAACCTAGGTTTTGATCTGACTAACATGAAGGAAGGACATAAGTAAATCAAATATTGCCACGGTTGATGATCAGCTAACCTCGGGATAGGTATTATTGGCACTGCTAAACTGTAATTTGTGGGACACAACTATCAGATAGCACTGATGTCACTGTCATCCGCATGTACACTTTTTCAAAGATAGTTCACCTGCTCGTCCTATGGCAAGACTTAAGTATGTTCTTTTATTTTTATTTTTAGAAGGAAAATAGGAATGGAACGAGCATAATTTTTGGGATATTTAGGATGCTTAGAGCCTGTTGAATGAGTTATCACCAAGAACAGACAATCTGAGAAACATCTTTAGTGCACCTTTAAGTCAGTACCTGTGTTTGCCTTTTTGTGTGCCTGCCTGTTTGTGTCCTTGTTTTTTCTGCCATTAGTCTGTTGTCCTGAACAAGTCAATGAAGTGAAAACAATAGACAAAATGTCTTGTAGGCCCAGATACGTACCTCACCATCTTGGACAGCAAAGAGAGGTGGCCAACAGGAGGCCACGGCCTCACCAAGTGGAGCAGCCACTGCAGCACCTAGGATAGCAAATTAAAGGTTAGAGCGACGAGTTAACATCAAAATCTTGATTTGTTTATACGCTAGGACATACTGTAGCTGTAATAAAGAAAAAGACAGCCGCACAACATATTCAAAATGACGTGCAATGCAGTATAAATAAAGCACAATACTCCTTCACAACGTCAATCTAGCCCTATGCTCAGGAGCTATGTTAGTCAAAACATTGAACCCCATTTCTTTGTTGTAGTAATAGCAGGAAGCATGCATATTCCCAAACAAAATGTATGCTACAGTTGCTAATAAGGTGAGATTTCAGCAATGCATGCCCTCAAAATGTTTCGTAATTTCACTCCACCAGTAAATCACTTTTACTTGTTTTAGGATTTTCAGACCATTAGAAAATCGCTTTAACTTGATTTATGACGATGCAAACCTGTAGAGGTAACGTCAGCTCTTTCTTGCGGTACTTTTAGTAAGGTGACACAAGGGCTGTGGTCACTACCATTAAGGTGGTATTGTTGCTTATGATGTTGCCACAGCCAGGCTGCTTTAGGCACTAAATAAATGAACACTACCTTTTGAAATCACGCTTTTAAGATAGTATTTATTCATGTAAGATACTGGCAACCTTACCAACTCTCGTTATTACAACTACTCGCCTGTCAGGTAAGCAATGACTGTATCGTGCTACGCTGCATAAAAAAGTCATGAAATGATGTCTTCCTGTTCTGTCATCAACCTTTGTTGAGTTAAAAGTCCGGCTATAGTAATATGACAGTGTTGTCCTGCCCCTAAAAAAGCGACTTTTGATCCCTCTGCTCCTGTGTGCAAAGAGGGTGAAACACTATTTTCTTAACGGTAGAAGGGCCTGAAGCATGTGAATAACAGTACTGGGCAGAGCCTCTCCTGAACAATCAATTGACTTGCTCCACTAAATTGAGATTGTCACTACCTGCAACTACATTATCAGCAGTTCAGATTGCAAATACATAATTAGATTTGGGCCCACCAGCACTGTCATCCTGTCAGTAAATTAATATCTGCTTTTATACAGATGAAAAACAAATTAAGACTTGCAACGTACAGTCGGAGGCGTCTTGGGCAACGACTCAGCAGAATCTCGATAATACAAATCTCTCCCCCCCCATTCCACTCCCCTCACTTCAAGTGACCCAAATATTAACCGGCAATGCAATTGGATGGATGGATGGATGGATGGATGGATGAATACGGCTGAGCCCTTTGGATCGGGCGGTAGCTTACGCCACCTAGCCATTTTGTTTTACCATTTAAGCTTAGAATATTTAAATGTGAAATCTATATTCACTCCGCAGTGCAAAGAAAGTGAGGCTATGAAACCCCCTTGCCATCAGTGATTAAGAAAATACCTAGTTTTCTCTCGATTTCTGCCACCATTCACTTAATCTTTGCTTGGTAATCTCTACAGTCTTGAAATCCACTCTCCCTTCGCTGTCTCTAAAACCCAATGACTTTATTAAATCTATGTTGTCTTCGGTAGGCATAGGGTGAAGCCCTTTACAGTAGAGTATCAAGTGCTCAGCCGTCTCGTCCTCCTCTCCACAAGCAGTGCACACTGTATCAATTTCCTGGTACTTCACTCTGTATGTTCTGGTTCGCAGAACACCCGTTCTTGCCTCAAACAGCAATGAGCTTCCCCTAGAATTGTCATAAATGCTTTCTTTGGCAATAACTCTTTTGTTTAATCTATAGCTTTCCAGAGCAGTCTTTGTCTGCATTCCCTCTAGCCACCGATCTCTTTCTGTGGCCTTAACTTTCTTCTTAACTGAGACTTGCTCTTCCGTATCTTCGCTATAGCCCAAAAACCTTCCTCTTAATTTCCTAGTGCGCTGTCTCCACTTTGTGTCTACACTCCTCATGTATAAATAGCTGAAAACCTTTCGTGCCCATTGCTCCCCATCCATTAGCCTCAACCTATCCTCAATTTGTCACTACGTATTGCGCCATCTAGCGGCTACAAAATAAAAGACTGGGTAGGCCAGGACAGCCCGGATCGCAAGGACTGCAGGCAGGTGCATTTAGAAACCAAGTGTGAATGTGGCATTTTGGATCGGCGTCAGCCTTTTTGGGAACCGTTCTTCTTAAAAGTAAGTCCCGGCTTCACGTCTCCATGAACCCAGCGGGTTTCTGTAGCATCTTGCCTACTCCTATAGGAGTAGGTGAGAAGCGACAGGAACCCGCTGGGGTTCGATAGGGTTCCCCCAAAAAATAAATGTCGCTACTGCTGCGTGAAAGACTGTCACAGTCACGAAGGCGACTCAAGCGTCAAACTATACCGCTTCCCCTCGAGATCTTCGGAAGTGACACGGCAACAGAAGTGGATCACTGCAGTGTGATGCATCAGGTAAGTAAATTCTACAGTAATTGTTGCTGTTGAAGTGAACGAAAATAGATGTGCAGGCTTGGAAAGTGGTCTGACGAACTTGTTTTGCAGACTACTCAGCAACATAACAATTTTATACAAGTTGTTCTACGAGTCACTATAGTCCGTTGCAACCTAAGAACGAAGGGCGAGGGTAAGACGGGTTGAGTAGGAGGAAGCAGACGGAACGCTGGAGAAGAGAGGGGAAAACCTCCTTCTCTCTTTAGCGTTCCGCCTGCTTCCTCCTCCCCGGCCCGTCTTACCCTCGCCCTTCGTTCTTAGGTTGCAACAGACTATAGACACCACATAGGGAAATACAATAGGAACAATTGGGCCGATTGTTGCTTCGCTGTGACGTCCAGAATCAGGCGATCAGGCCTTCAAGAAGCGAAAGGCCCGTCCCGGCAGTCGTAGTTGTATGTGCGCATAGCCGTTTGGCACACGCGTGGTCGTAACCAAAACCTTCCAAACCTGCGAGTTCTCAAATAGTAAATTTTCGCAGCACATAAAGCTTTGTTTGTTTCGGCAACAAAATTTAACGCTGAATCTGGTAACAAATGTGACGGCATGCAGAAAACAGGATGCGTAAGTTTTTCTTTAGAAAAAGCTCAAGCGAAGCGTAAATATCCTTCTCAAATGTGCACCTTGTTGCCTGTCACCTTTTCACACCCGGCTTGCATATCACGGTACAGCCATTGTAACGTGCATACTGTTCTCTAGCATGCAGAGTATGTTTCTAATTACTCACATTTTCTAGCCGGGGGCGAGCGCGAGGAAACAGGAAGAGCGTGCCGCACCAGGCTGGGGCCGCGCAGGAACGATGGAGCCGTTCTGGCTGGTCTGGCTCATGGCGACTCCTGGAGCGTTCCGCCAGCGAGGTTCAGATCAGGACCGGCGGAAACGGTGAGCCCTGGCCACACCGACCTAGGCCATGACGATCCCGGAGTGGTTCCGCAGCGAGACTCTGGCTCTGATAGCCCGGAACAGCTTGCCTACGCAGCGCTGGCGTGGGGAGGACGATCCGCAGGCCTGGACACGGACAGCGACTGCGAGCTCTGAATGACGGGCGACAACCCGGCTCGGCGGGCCGCAGTGCCGGCTCTCGAAGACGGACAACTGGGAAGTATAGTAAACCGATTCGCAATCTTCTCGTTGTATTGTGTCACTCCCTGGGAGACGAGCGAAGCACATGCCGATCGCGCGGCGATTATTACAGAGAGACCCCACAAGTGGTGAAGACAACTCAAACTGGTGTCCACATGACAACTCTAGAATATGTTTGCCGGCTAGCAATGCTGGGTAACAAAGACTTTCGAACTGATAGCCGCCCGGAAATTTTTCTTCTGTAAAGCTATACATTCAGGCTCGAATCGTTCACTGAAAATAAAGCTACAAATCTCTCAGCAGACCTAATAATGCGAAATCCCCACATGGTAATGCAGCAAGCACAAAAAGAAACAAAGAAATATCCTTAATACTTACCTTTTCTCCCACGACCGTTTTTTCCTTCGCGCTCAGCAGCTCGCTGGCGGGGCAAATTGCCCAGTGTGCACAGACGCCGCCGACGATTCCTAGCACTTCTAGCAAGACTAAAGTTTTCCTTTCGTTTTTATTTTTATTAACCCTTTTAGGTACTTTAAAAAATGTTTGTGTATTTTTAGGACACATTCAATATAAAAATAGTGTTTTTGGGACCCAAAGCAATACTCATGCAAAATGTTTAACGTATCTTAGGAAATACATTTTCTGGTTTCGGTTTCGCGGTCTCGACTTTTCGCCGCGAGGGGTTTCCAGATACTCCGTCGCTCCGTCGGCTGCGATGTGCATGGCGGCGCCCAAGATGCGTATCGTCCACGCCGTGCTACGCACTTCGACCTGCTGTTACAAAGGTAAGCAGTACTTTGCTCTGAAATATGCTCATTTTGAATTTTTACAAGTTCTGGATTTCATAGCGCTGACGTATTTTACCCTGACACGTATGAAGGTCGGGGGAAAAAAAAGTACATAGTAGATATGCGAAGGCTCTTTCACATGCTCTGATTCTCGCCCGAAATCGGTGCGATTTCTAGTATATGTGCGATTAAAATCGCAGTCGCACTGTCGCAGCGGCTCTGCAACTGGTTTCCACCAAGTTGGTATTTTGCCGCAGAGCCGGTGCGATCGCTTTCTCGTCAATCAGCCGTTCATTAGCCAGCTTTCATCCGCGAAAATAAATGTAGGCACATAAAAGCTTCTGATTTAATGCTTCGTTATTATAAATTTCTGGTTACATATTGCATTCCTAAAACATGTATGCTTATTAAGGCGTTTTTGTTGTATTTTAGACAAAGTGGAACGCGTCGCGTCCGTGTCCGAAGCGCCAGCCGCTCCGACAGAAATCGCGCGGTTGTTGGAGCATGTGCAACCAAACATTGCGATCGCACTCGCTGCGTCGGCTGTCGCACCGATTTTTTTTTTTTTTTCGCACAGTCGCTGCATGTGAAACTGTCTTAAGAGAGGAGTCGCATAGTAGCTCTGTGATTTCTGTGGTGTTCCGTTCCGTGCTTAGATTTGGCAGTGTTTCAGTAGTTTCCTTTAGGGGCGGGCGTTCACTCTGAATTTTACATACCTGTGCACGAGGAATCGGCTTTAATTGTCGGGAGAAAGCTTCCTGTTTGGCGTGGTTTAGTACATCCCTGTTTTCTGGTAGAATTTGACGTGATGCTCTTTTCTTTTAGGCTTCGTATTCTACTGCTACCTGAAGGAAATTCCATCGGGATCTTTCTACCAGACACGGTGTCGCGATCGTCCCTGTGTGGTTTTGATTCCAAAAAGTGGAACAGTGTCTGATGCGGGACCTAGTGATAGTGAAGTGAGTGACAGTGACGAGGAGAACTTGCCAACGAAGGGCCTAACAACAGAACTTCCAAGCGATAACGAAACTGAAGGCAGAACGCCCGCCTGTCCACTTCTGTCAACGTCAAGAAAGAAGCAAAAGTCACCGACGCAAGTTTTTGACTGGGGAAAAGAAGACCGGTGTTTTCTGGAGCCTGCGGAACCCATGTTTACGGCCTCTGATGATGTCAAATGCCGACTGAAATATTTTCAAGTTTTCATTGATGACAAGCTGCTGACGATTGTTGACGAGGCAAACCTGTATTCTTTCCATCAGGCTATTGCATATAGGTAAACGTTTGTTACACTGTGCCAACATGCTTATGCAAAGTACATATTATTTGAAGTGAATCGTTGCATCGCCCCTTCAATTAAGCACCTTATAAAATCAAATGTGGTGTTTGAACTCTGTACATCTTATATAATTTTACAAGAAAACATGTTTTCATTCAACACCATACATATATCCGTAATGTGTGCTCACCAGAGGCACCCTGGTGTGCATGTCAGGCCAGTTTAGTGTGCCTTGGTGTGGACATTAGACCCGTCTGGTGTGGCGTAGTGTGCACATCAAGCCATTCTGGTGTGCTGTGTTGTGCACATCAGACCAGCCTGGTGTGTTTTGATGTGCACATCAGACCACACTAGGATGACGTGATGGGCACACCAAACCAGCCTAACGTGTTCTAGTGGGGACAACAGAACACGTTAGGCTGGTCTGATGTGCGCACCAGAAAACACCAGGCCGGTCTGATGTTTACGTCAGAAAACACTAGGACACACCAAACCGGTCTGGTGGATTTTTCAATAGGGACGGTTTTGTTAAAGTCAGAGAAGACTTGTTGCACAAGACCACACAAGTCATACTCAAATGTGAATCATACACCAGGAAGAACAATAAATAGAGAAAACAATGCTGCAGCAATACTAAACAGACAAACTGTTCATCAATTTCTTAAGTTGTTTTTTTGTGCTGGCCTCGATGAGTGTTTAGGAAGTGTGTTAAAGATGAAGGGCACATAATACGAGCGAACTCGTTTGCCGTAGCGCGTCACACAACGAGGGGTTACAAAACGTGACGTATGTCGGAGACTTTTATGATTGACGAAGGGGAGCTTGAAATCATTGCTCCAAAAGGGACGAAGTACTACACTTTGTACAAAAAGAGCAGAAAAATTCGGCATCTGTAGTGCCTTGAAAACATTAATATCAGTCGGAAAATGCCAATTATACCCGACGCTTTTTAACATGGCCCTCAAAATACGATCGATTTTAATCTTCCATAGCTCTGCACATTTACCAAAAATCGTTATACCGTACCTAACTATACTATAGCCTAGGGCATGCGCGATAAACTTTCTTACCGCAAACGGCATAAAAACTTTGTTGTTGAAAAGTAAACAGCTTACGCTCCGAATCTTTTTACAAATGTACGACATTAGGGACTTCCATGTCATGTCTGAATCAAAATGCACTCCCAAATAGTTAACTTTATCAAATACTTAACTTTATCAACATAGTCCAGCTGAGAACAATGACAGTCAATACAATTCGATTTGTGTAGAGTGACTGGTGAGTCAAGGTTCACTTTCTTGAGTGGGTTTCTGAAGCATACCAGTTTTGTTTTTGACGCATTAATTGTGATAAAATTTTTATCAAACCAGTCCATTATTTGAGTGGCATCATGTTTCAATAAGTTTACAGCATGATAGTAGTTCAGATGGCGAGAGACGAGCAAGGTATCATCCGCATACTGAAGTAGACGACACTTAGATACTCTGGTGGAAATATCGTTTACGTATATATTAAACAGAAGTGGCGACAACACCGAACTCTGATTGACACCAGCTTTTATCATTACGCGCGTGCTCCTAAATTGTCCTACAGACACAATCTGCGAACGCTCCGAAAAGATATTTTGTAAGAGAAGAAAAAATGGACCGCGGAAGCCGAAATTATGTAGTTTGTTGAGAAGCACGTCATGGCTAACGGCGTCGAATGCTTTAGATAGGTCTAAAAAAAAGTGCACACGCAAATAGGTTGTTCTCAAATGCGGTGTGAATAAGGTCTGCAAAGTCTTCCAGGAGTAGCTGGGTACCTTTCCCTGCCACAAAACCATACTGGTTATTTGACAATATATCAGAGCTATCGATAAAGCTTGACATCACGGTGAATAGGTGCTTTTATATTTCCCCAATGCATGGCAAGATTGAGATAGGACGGTAGCTCTCGTGCTTTTTTAATGTGCCTCCTTTAAAAAGGGGTTTCACAAGTGCAGTCTTCAGGTCAACGGGGATAATACCAAAACTCAAAAAACCATTTATCATTACAAGGAGGATAACTTTAATTGCATCGAAGTTACGACATAGGTCACCAACGCGGATGCCATTGATTCCAGGTGCTTTATTCCGCTTTATACCAAATAAAATAGAGCGCAATATACTTAAATCAAGAGGAGGTAAAAATGCCGAGGAAGGTGATCTGAGCTTATGCTCTGAACTGGTAGAGGTATCTTTACGATCTCTGGCGATACCTGACGTCGAAGCAAATATCTTGTTGAAATCATCGACGGTGGATTGTAAGTTAGCTCCGAAATGCCTCTCTAGAGTAATATTTATCGGTTGTCTCGATGCGCGCCCTCTGAAGGTGTTTATTAACTCCCATGTTTCCCGTGGATTTGATCTCGTCTCAAAAAACTTCCTCTGGAAGTAACGTCGTTTTGCGGACCTAATAATCGCATTTACACGGTACCTTGCACATTTAAATTCGGCGCTGAGCTCTAAGTTTTTAGGGGCACGGCGTGAACGCAACCACAATGCCTCCTTAGTCTTAATGGCTACCATGATGTCGGTGTTTAACCATGGCTTATCCGACCGTTTCTTGAATTTCACTTCTTTTAATGAGTTACGATAGAAGGACTGGAATACCTCTACAAAAACGCTATAAATAGCGGCGGGCTCTAGCGACGTCAATATTTGATTCTAGTCAAATGTAGCTACCGACAGATAAAATTTTACTGTATCAGTAATCGAAACGAATGTACAACCGCGTGCTTTTTCTTTTCCCTCATTCACCTCCCTTTGTAACCGACAACCTATGAAGTAGTGATCGGAGAGCTTATTAGGGATGACGGCAGATTTTACGGTGGTGTCAGGAGAGGGGGTATTTATGTGATCAATACAGGACGCAACTAACTTTCCAGATAGGAGCTCCTCTCTTGTGGGGAGGCTGATAGTACTTTCAATTCCATGTTCCGACAGCAGGGTTAAGTAATCGCAAACATTGGACTTGTAAGGTTTAAGGGTGTCGATATTCAAGTCGCCGACCATGCAAAATTGCCCTTCGGAGCGAGACTCTTTAAGTGCAACTTCTAGTTCTGCAAGAAAAAGTGAGACATTTTCTGATGGAGGCCTGTAAATTGTTAATAAATATAAAGAAAATCCAGACTGAGAAATACTTATAGCGAGAGATTCATCATGGGAGAAAGAGACATTCAAACTTGTAGATAGCAACTTTTCTTTAACATATATAGCAATACCTCCACCTCTACTGCGTTTACGGGTGTGAAACAACTCGTTATAACCATTCAAAACAAACTGGTTGCTTTGCGATGATGAGATACTAATTTCAGTAAGCACAAATACGTCAATGGGAGGGTTAAAGAGACTTACTAAAACCCGAAACTGCTCCCAATGTTTACGTAAGCTCCTAATATTAACGTGAATAATGGTAAAAGAGTATTCAGAAGCAGGTCCTAAAACCTGGTGAAAAGAGCCACAGTCTGGAATAGAAAATCAAGCTGTAATTTCTTAGATGAGCTTCTCGAGATCCCTAACTGAGTTTACGCGTAGAGCCGGAAAGCCCTCGCTTTTGCGGGCATAAATTTTTGCGTTTTTGAGCCAAATGTATTTGTATCCATTATCTTTCCCTTTCGTTCTCGTCATCCAGAAAAGCTCCTTGTTTGCTGGGGTTGGGTTGTTAAAATATAATTTAGGTTCGTTATCAGTCAGCGATAGCTTCTGCAGCCTGCTACGTGCAGCCATCCAGGCTTCCTTAAATATCGACTGAGGCAAACTTAATCAGTACTGCCGGGGCTGCGTCTCGTTTGGTTGGAAGGCGATGGATTGCGACAATGTCCGAAGAGCGCAATGACGGAAGGCTTATTTTCTGGGAGAGATCTTCCATGACCTTAACCAGGTCCTCCCTCGGCGCGTAAGCGAGACCCTGTACCTCCATATTACAACGGCGGCTGTACTGCTGCGAGTCGTTCAACTCTTCTTTCAGCCTTGAGATCTCCTGTGACTGCTCCTCCATCACTGCTCTTACTTGGTTGACCTGCTTTTTGAGATCTTTTACTGATTTCTCATTGGTCACTGCAAGAGCCAGCACCGAGTCATATTTCTCTTTGAAGAAGTCCACTGTAGAGTGAAGTCCTACAACAGTGTTTCGCAGTTATTCAACAACTGGCTTAAGGGATAGCAGTAGCTCCACTTTAGCTGGACGAGGCAAGAGCGAATCGACGCTAGTCTTCAGAGGAAGAAGCTGATGGAGCGCTACATTGATCGAGGTAAGCTGAGAAGCTACAGACGCGAGGCTCGGTTCATCCTGCTGACTTTCAGCAAGGACGCTAGAGCTCTCGAGAAGAGCGCCGCTGTTGGCCGCAGTGCTCGAGCGAGCTTCGCTGCCGCGACACGAAGGACACTTCCAACTGTCTCTTCTGGTAGCGCTCATACCCGAAAACGTAGCATCCGCAACGCCGGAGCAGGGTTTGCCAAGATGGTACCCATTCTGACAGGATGAGCAAGTCAGGAACCTTCCGTCAACCGGCAGGGCGAGGTTGCATTTTACGGAATTCATAATAAGTATATAGTAAATGAAGTTATCTAGAAAAGTATTTCATAGTTTACATAAATAGATTGGCAACAGAGCTCCAAGTACCGTCAGCGGGCAAACAAGTGGCAAATCAAGCAGAGTGACCTTTGCTCTCACCTGTTCAAATTGCGTCGGTCACAGTCAGACAAGCTCTAAAGGATGCAACTGGGAAGCAATAATAATACTAATAATAATAATAATAATAATAATAATAATAATAATAATAATAATAATAATAAATTTATTTAATAAAACTAGCATGTCCACGTCACAAGTCAGGTTCGTCAAAGCCATCCAGGGCTTGTATGACTGAACCTATCTGCAGTGGCCTCAAAAATAACTATGCCACGTACTAAAAAAAAAAGTTTGAGTCAGTTCCAATAACATTTGTGACACTTATTACACTTAGACTCAAGGGAAAACACGTATACACACACCTACACATATGCACAAACATGCAAGCCGGTCATTGTCACCATTGAAGAAGGTCTTGATAGATGTTATGTTCTTGGTGTTGTGGTTCTTGAAGCAGAAAGACTGGGTGTTGTAAGTCGTGTTGATTTTCTCAAACATAAACCAAATAAAATAAAAATAATAAAATCTGGTGTTCAACATTCTTTATAAGACTGAATAGGAATTGTGAAATAAAATTGTGACGGATTACAGGGCCTCGTTGGTAGATAAAAGATGTCGAAGCGCTTTTTTGAGTTTCTTTTTGGATGTGAAGTCGAAGAATTCGGAAGGTAAATAATTGAATATCTGAGGGACATAAAAAGATCGCAGGTTCTTGCCATAGCGGGTGTAATATACTGGAACAAGAAACCGTGAAACCGTTCTCAGTTCTCGTGAATTAGGTCGAGATGCTTTAAAATCCTTTGTCCAATAGTGACTTAGAATAACTGATTCATAAAACAGTGATTCGAAGGTGGGCATAGATAAGGCCTGGGAAAGATTCACGTTTGAGGTTGAAGGTTTGTTATTAACCTCTCGTACAATACTTTTTAAGATATTATTTACTTTCTTATGCCATAATCCAGAACATTGGCCGAAAACTGTAATGCCATACCGAAGTATACTATATCCTAAAGAGTAGGCTAAGAGCTTGCGAATTCCAAATGGTAAAAACGTCTTAAACTTGTAGAGTAAGCATAGGACGCTTCTTAGTTTTGAACATACTATCGTCAGATGGGAATTCCATGAAAGGTCCGAATCAAAGTGGATGCCTAAGTATTTTACCGTCTCTGAGTAAGGAATTGGACTGCAATGACATCCTACACAGTGTGATGTGCGAAGAAGAAAAGGAATAGTTAGAACCACAACTTTTAAAGGATTGCGAAAGCAAACAAGCTTTGTTTTGGAGATATTTATGTTTATAAGATTAATTTCAAACCATTCCATGAGTTTATGTGTACATTCCTGAAGCATTTGTATTGCTGTATGATAAGACCGATGACTCGTTAGTAGGAGTGTATCATCAGCATATTGAAAAAGGGTACAGTTTGATACCATGCTAGACATATCATTCACATATATATTAAATAGAAGAGGAGAAAGAACTGAACCTTGAGGAACACCCGCTTTTAAGAAAACTTTGGCACTGTATACACCGTCGATCGAAACCACTTGGGATCGATCTTGCAGAAAATTTTGTAATAGACACAGGAAAGGTCCCCGGAAACCAACAGAAGAAAGTTTTTGTACCAAAATCGAATGGCTCACAGTGCCGAACGCCTTCGCAACGTCGAGGAAGCATGCACAGCTAAACAGGTTGTGTTCAAAACCTAAATTTAGGTTGTCAGAGAGTGTTTCGAGCAGTGCTTGTGTACCCCGTCCTGGAATAAAACCATATTGAGAAGAAGCTATTATGTTATATTTATCAACGAAAGAAGCCATGGTTCTAAAAATAAATTTTTCCAATATTTGAACTAGGCATGATAGAATAGATATTGGTCGATAGTTTTCTATTTTATCTCTTTGCCCTCCCTTGTAAAGCGGTTTTACAATGGCAGTTTTCATTTCATTTGGAATAGACCCAGTCTCGATTATTTCGTTAAACATAAGAAGAAGTGTATCCTGTATGTACCTTAAATTTCTGCGAAGATCAATAAGACATATATTATCGTGACCTGGAGCTTTATTAGGTTTGAGCCCTAATATGATCGACTGCAAATCATTAATGGACATTTTAGGGAGAAATGCGGAAGTTGAATTCGAATTTGGAAAAGATGACGGTGTGGCATTTGAGCGTGCTCTGGCCGAGAAGGAGGCGAAGAAGTTGTTAAAGATATTGGCCGTAGCTTGCGCACTATGTCCAAAAACACCATTGAAATTGTTTGCTTTTAAACGAGGCGATGTAGCTCCGCGCAATTCGTTAATTAAAGACCAGGTTTTAATTGAGTTGGATCGAGAGTCAGTGAATTGCTTCTGAAAATAGAGCCGCTTCGCAGATCTAATAAGCGCACTCACTCTGTTCCGTAATGTTCTGAAGTCATCACGTAGGCTGGTGTTATGAGGCGAGCGGCGACATCTTTTCCAGGCCAATTCCTTAAGTTTTATAGCAGATAGTATTTCGGTATTTAGCCAGCGGATATTTGTTTTCCTTTGCTTTAGCATAACAACCCTTTTTGAAGCTTGCGAGAACTCCTTGATTAGTAGCACGAAGGATGAGTAGATGTCAGATTGAGCTACAGATCGTTGAAAAGTATACCAATCATGAGTAGATATTAAGTGATCGAATTTTTTTTTTATCTACAAGTTCAAGACGACGAAGCTTTTTGGGGATTGGTTCTGAAGCGCAAACTGAAAATTCCAAGTGGCAGGCTACAAAGTAATGGTCCGCTAGTTTGTGTGATATAACTGCCGCCTTTGTTGTAGTGGATGAAGATCTTACATTGATATGGTCAATTGCCGAAATCACTAACTTGTCTCCCAAGATTTCTTCCCTTGTGGGTGCAAGTATCAGAGGTTCAATACCGTGATCGGCCAAAAAAGTAAGATATTCACAAACCAAAGATTTGGAAGGTTTCAAAAGGTCGATGTTAAAATTGCCTACAAGGCAGAGCGATGCATGATTCGGCAACGTTTGTAGGCCTTTATGCAGGTCAGAGATAAATTCGGAAATTTTTCCAGAAGGCGGCCTATAAAAGCCAAGTAAGTAGATTTCAAAGACAGAAGTAAAGATACGCCGTGCTATTGTCTCCGCTGAGTTGAACGATAACTGTACATCCGAAGAAAACAACGCGTTTTCTAAGAACACCGCAATTCCACCACCGCGTTTCTTGTCTCGTGTGTAGAATATGCTTTTAAAACCAGGCAAGGAGAATTGGTATACATTTTTGCTGTGAATATTAACTTCCGTAAGGACGAAGGCGTCAGCTATGGGAAGTACGGACTTAACAGCGATAAGAAATTCATCCCAGTGCTTATTAATGCTTCGGATATTTACATGAAATAAATTGAAGGAACAACTTGAGTTAGGGTTGAAGATTTCTAAGCAAGATTGAAGGTCTTTTAGCTGAAAGAAACTAGTCATCAAAACCTAGTTGATCAGATCCAGTGCATCACTGTCAGCGATGCGAAGGACTGTCGAGCTTTGATTTTGTTTTGCATCAATTTTGCCATGCCGAGTCCATATGTATTTGAAGCCTTTCTCCTTTCCTCTTGTGCGTGCCATCCAGAAGAGCTTCCTATTAGCGTCAGTAAGATTGTCGTTGAAGTATATTCGAGGATGGGAATCCTCAAGGGGGATGGATCTTAGGCTTCCCCGAGTGGACATCCAAGTTACTTTTAATGGGACTGAGGAGAAACGAATCAGGATTGGAGGTATTGATCCTGTTCTGGCCGGCAGACGTTGAGCAGACGTCATATGTGCAGGTTGAAAATCAATCTTCAACTTTCCTGCCAGGTCAGTCATAATATCTGCAACTTTCTCATTCGACTTGAATGGAATCCCATGTATTTCCAAGTTCGGGAGGCGATTGGTTTGATCTGTGTCATTCTGGTTGGATTTGAGCTGTTGAATTTCCTTTGCTTGCTCTGCCAAGACAGAACGCAATGTACTCATTTCGGTTTGAAGTTCCTTGATGACGTTGTCGTGAGATTTGGATGACTCCACAAGAGAGTCGTATTCTGATGAAAAGAAATTCAGTGACTTGTGCATCTCACTCAGGCTAACTCTCAAAGTATCTACA
Source organism: Ixodes scapularis (assembly GCF_016920785.2). Classification (NCBI taxonomy): domain Eukaryota; kingdom Metazoa; phylum Arthropoda; class Arachnida; order Ixodida; family Ixodidae; genus Ixodes; species Ixodes scapularis. The sequence continues at coordinate 55,266,792 of NW_024609838.1, read as the reverse complement.
GTCTGCGTCAAAAGCAGCAGAGTATCGACCTTCGGGAGTAGCTCATGAAGAGCACCAACTGAGTCTTTCCAAGAAAGAAGTAGGTCTAGTTTCTCATTAACTTCTGTGAGCTGCGCTGAGACGGCACTAGTGTTGGTTGGAGTGGATGGAATATCAAGGCTTTCCAAGTTAGCCTTTGACTGCCTTCCGCGGCATGCAGGGCAGCGCCATTTGTCTGCCTTCGATGCGCTCATTCCCTTAAATGTGCTTTCAGAGATACCTGAGCATTTTTTTCCTAGGTGGTAGACCTTGGCGCATTCATCGCACTTCAGGTAGCGGCCGTCATTTGGCATGGAGTCTGAGCATAGTGCACAGAGTTCAGAAGTAGCCATGATAGTCGATTTCAGTTGAGGAAAAATGAGGAAGGTTATTGCCACCGAGGTTATGACTAAACAAAGGGAAAGCAGAATGTATAGATCCAGGCTCACCCGTAAAATAAAAGGTGTCAGCTGGCTAAGGCTACGTTAGTTTGGGCTGATGGTGGCTCTTGAGCGATGATGTACTCGGGCCCGGCACTGAGGAAACCGTGAAAGCTGTAGCGCACGAACAACACCACACCAGATCCAGACGACACCGATGATATTGTTCGGATGCCAGTAGTGACCAGGTGTTGCCGACAAGACGCAGCACATGAAGCCACAGAAATGCCGATGGGAGCAGCCGTGTCGAGGTCTTGGGCTCGTTGTGAAGATGTAGGCGTCTTATAAGCAAGATGGTCGGCGGTTAGGCATAGTGGTGATTGATAAAACCTTCAATGATGTCGGAGTGAGGCAAGCACAGGCCACAAAAGGGACCCTCACCTCGGGCTCGCGAAGAATCGCCGCTGAGGACAGCCCTCATAAAGGGCCGCCCAGACTAGCGAGAAAACGCGCGTGGCACGCCGATCGCGGCAAGTAACAAAATGTCGCCGAAGCACAGTCAGCGCCACGAGCACGTGCAGAGACACGCCCTTTATCTTGCCGCTTAACCGATTTATCGGCGCGCCGGGCGCGTTTTTTCGCTAGTGTGGGTGGCCCTTAAGTCAGATAAAGAATTGTGGGTTTGGGTTTCTTGTTTAAATTCTTGGAGTGAGCCCAACGAACATCTTAAACCCGTGGTAATAATAAAATAATAATAATAATAATAATAATATTAATAATAATAACAATTAATAATAATAATAATAATAATAATAATAATAATAATAATAATAATATAATAATAATAATAATAATAATAATAAGTAATAATAAAATAATAATAATACATTTATTTTCGAGGACTATACTCATGAAGCTGTCAGGTTCGTCAAAGCCGACATGGGCTTGTGTGACTGAACCCTTTTGGGTAGAATTGGTAACATAATCGGTCAGAAAGAAAAAAAAAACGTTAAGACACTAGAAGTCCATAGTAAATGTCCACTTCAGCGGTACTAATCAATATAAATTATTTGAAGAAAACAGGAGAAAAAAAGAGTTAAAATTGGTTTGTCCGTCTGGTCACAGGACATTAAAAAAAAAATCGACACAAAACTTTAAGGCACAGATCTTCGGGATGAGGAGTCTAGCAGAATGAACATAAAAGGGCGCACTCACACGGCACGTCTGTTCACAGCACATTCAAAGATCGACACAAAATATGAGGGACAGAAATACCACGCGATGAGTCTCTCCTAGTCACAAAAACATACTCCACAGAAATGTGAAAAAAAAAAGACAGTTATCCTTTTTCTTTTAGTATATCCATATGACGGAGGCGTTTTTTTAGTTTCTTCTTTGACGTAAGGTTCCAGAGATCTGATGGTAATTGATTAAAAATGTCTGGAACGTAGAATGAACGCATAGTTTTGCCATACCGTGTGTAGCATTTCGGGACGAGATATTTGGAAACGTTCCGTAGCTGCCGTGAGACGAGACGAGGAGATTTAAAGTCGTCAGACCAGTAGTGACCGATCACAACTGTTTCTAAAAAAAGAGATCTAAAGTTCGGCATTGACAATGTCTCAAAAAGGTCTAAATGAGAATAATTGAGGTTATAGCACACGTTTTTCAAAATCCCCTTTAAGATATTGTCTATTTTCGTTTGCCATAAATTCGAGCATGAACCGAAAAGAGTTATACTAGAGCGCAGGTGACTATAGGCTAACGAATAGGCAACGCGTTTGCGTAAGCCGAGGGGCATGAAAGTTTTGATGTTATAAAGCAGACAAGAAACGCTTCTCAACTTCGAACATATTTTCGTTATATGAGAATTCCACGAAAGGTCGGAGCCGAAGTGTATACCAAGGTATTTTACAGAGTCGGAATACGGCACTTCAGCACAGTGGAACGAGCTACAGTTTGATGTGTGTAGCAAAAAAGGAATATTTAAGGACACTACTTTCAAGGGATTGCGAAAGCAGACGAGTTTTGTTTTCGACACATTTATAGAAATCAAGTTCCGAGAAAACCAGTCAATCACTTTGTTGGAGGATTGCTGGAGCATCTGAAGCGCTTCTGAGTAGGAAGTATGACGTATTAATAAAAGGGTGTCGTCTGCATATTGGTAAATAATGCAGTTTGAAACCACGCTATATAAGTCATTGACATAGATGTTAAACAATAGTGGAGAAAGAACGGACCCTTGCGGAACGCCAGATTTTAAACTAACTGTGGAACTTTGCACATTGTTCACCGAAACCAACTGTGTGCGCCCAAGCAGAAAATTTTCTAAAAGCGACAAGAAAGGTCCACGAAATCCTATGGCTGATATTTTACTAAGTAGTATAGAGTGATTAACAGTATCAAACGCTTTTGAAACGTCAAGGAAGCATGCGCAAGTGAACAAGTTATTCTCAAAGCCATAATTTAAGTCATCAGAAAACGTGTCCAAGAGAGGTTGTGTTCCTCGGCCAGCTATAAAGCCATACAGACTCGGAGACATAATATTATATTTATCAATAAAGGATGCCATCGTCATATAAATATATTTTTCTAATATTTGTGCCAGACATGGCAAAATGGATATTGGGCGATAGTTTTCTACCTTACTTCTCTGACCTGCCTTAAATAGGGGTTTGACAACAGCAGTTTTTAATTCGCGGGGTATGATACCAGTCTCGATTATATTGTTGAAAAGTAAAAGGAGTGTATCCTTAATGTAAGTGAAATTTCTTCGAAGATCACTAATAAGTATTTTATCTATTCCAGGGGATTTGTTCAATTTGAGGCTCAGTATTATAGATTCTAAGTCGTTTGCTGTCATGTAAGGGAGAAAAGCGGAAGCAGGGTTCGAGTTAGGAATAGATGAACACATGGAGCTTTTTTTGGCTGTTCCGGAAAAAGAAGCAAAGAAATCGTTAAAACGGTTTGCAGCAGCGAGTGAGTTAATACCAAAGGTGTCTTTTAAAATGCTTCCTTGCACGCGCGGGGAGACACCGCGCAATTCGTTGATCAATGACCAGGTTTTAACAGCGTTGCTCCGAGATTCAGAAAACTGCTTTTGAAAATAAGCCCGTTTACCGGAGCGAATCAGTGCGCTAACTCTGTTGCGGATAGATCTGAATTCTACAAGCAGGCTTTGGTTGTGTGGTGAGCGCCGGCAGCGTTTCCAAGCAACTTGTTTAAGTTTAATTGCAGCTAATATGTCATTGTTAAGCCAGCGTAAATTGGAGTTCCTCTGCTTTAAAAAAATTACTTTTTTTGATGCGTTAGCAAACTTCTGGAAGAGTTCAACAAAGGAAGAATATACTTCTGAAGGGCATACAGACCGTTTGAATGTTACCCAGTCATAATCGGAAACATGCTTGTCAAATCTCTGACGGTCAACTATTTCAATCTGGCGGATTTGAGTATTGGGCACAACACCCACTACACCAGGAAATTCCAACTGACATGCTATAAAGTAGTGGTCTGATAGTTTCTGGGTTATAACGGCTGATTTGATTGTTGAGAAAGGTGCCCTTAGGTTAATGTGATCAATGGATGAGCTGACAAGTCTTGTATTTAGATATTCTTCTCTTGTCGGGGCTTGAAGAGATGGTTCTATTCCGCAGTCGGCCAATAGAGTAAGGTATTCACAAACTATAGCTTTGGAAGGCTTTAAGAGGTCAATGTTAATGTCTCCTGTAAGACAAAGAGGTGCAGTTAGTGGCAACGACTGTATACAGCAGCGAAGTTCGGAGAGAAAGTCAGGAATGCTATCCGCAGGGGGTCTATAAATTGCCAGTAGGTAGAGTTCATATGTAGAAGTAAAGACACGTAACGCCAGTGACTCAAACGATAGGAATGATACAGAAATTTCCGAATATAACAATGTGGATTTGAGAAAAACAGCAATACCACCACCGCGCTTTTTGTCGCGAGTATAAAAGAAATTGTTGAATCCGGGTAACAAAAAATGTCCAATGTCGTCACTATGGATATTAATCTCTGTGAGAATGAGCACATCAGCTATCGGAAGCACGCTATCTACGGTTAATCTAAACTCATCCCAGTGCTTGCGCAAGCTCCTTATGTTGAGATGGAATAACGTAAAAGATGTCCCTGTGTTCACATTAAAGTGTTCAGTGCAAGACTTGAGGTCCTTAAACTGAGAAAATTGAGCCATTAAGGTCTACACTGCACTTAAACTGAAAAAAATGCGCCATTAGGGTCTACACTATTTGCTCCAAATCAAAAACATTCATAATGCGAAGCAAAGTTGATCCTTCGCATTTTTTGGCAAAAATGTGTCCATGTCGAACCCACACAAACTTATAGCCCTTTTCCTTTGCTCTGGTTCTCGCCATCCAGAAGAGTTTTTTGTTGTAGTCGGTAAGATTGTCATTGAAACAGATTCGAGGCTGCGAGTCTCCGGAAGGAATAGAGCTCAAGCGGCGACGGCTCATCATCCAGCGTTCTTTTAGTGGAGACGATGAAAAACGAACCAGTATGGGGTGCACGGCATCACGTCTAGCAGGCAGGCGATACGCTTTCTCGACATGCGCTGGCTGAAAGCCTTCAATGCTCAGCTGCCCTGCAAGGTTAGTGAGAATGCCTCCAAGATTCTCATTTGGTTGAAAGGGAATGCCATTATTTCAGGGTTGGACGTACGACTGGATTGATCGGTGTCGTTCTGTACCGCTCTCAGTTGCTGTATTTCAAGCGCCTGGTCCGATATTAATGACCTCAAGGCCTTGGTTTCTGTCTGAAGCTCTTTGACAGCTTTGTCGTGGGCTTCCGTCGAATTCACCAGCGAATCATACTGAGAAGAAACAAAATTCAGGGATGCTTGCATCTCATTAATGGTGTTGCGCATAGTATCGATCGTTAGTTTCAATGACAACAAGGCATCAATTTTTGGGTGCATTCCTTGAAGGTTATCCACGGCGTCTTTGAGAGAAAGTAGGCGATCAAGTTTCTGGTGCACCGTCGAAAGCTGATCCAAGAATCCAGGTGGCTCCACTTGCGAGTGGAGCCACCTGCATCCTTGGATCAGCGAGTGGAGCATTAATAATAATTATTAATAATAATAATAATAATAATAATAATAATAGTCGAATTCTGTGACAGATCCCTAAACGCAGGGGTCTCCAAACGTTTTGGCCAAGGGGCCGGATTGGGGACCTCTCGCAGTCTCGAGGGCCGCAAAACAAATACATGTTATAAATCATTAAAAACTATATTAATAAGCCCTGATGAACATTTAAATAGAGGAACTCAAGTTAGAGTAAAACGAGAAGCAATCAGGGTGGATTAATACATATACTTTATTTCGAAATTCAGCATATAGGTAATTGTGACATACGATAAGTGTGACCAAGATAAGCCACCAGGCATAAATCAAAGCGCATATGAACTCTGGAATATTCGCACAGATAAAAAAACTAACGAGAACGGTAGAACTGTGATGACAATATGCAATAGTTATCACACATGACTCATATCACAATATAGACGAGAACGCAAAGGAATTTTAACGTAGTTACAGATATGAAGCAGGAGACTAAGCACGGTGAACCTGATGATGACAACATACGACTATATGCCACAAAACACTAACCAGTATTTGAGCCGGAATGCATCAGAATTTCGACCCATTTACTCGGACATGAAGTCTAGGACCAAGGTGAGCGGTGTACCTGATTCTTCGGCTTTATTATTTCGCTGAAATGCGGCTTCAAGCTTGATGAGCCAATAATTAGGAGGGACTTCAAGTGTTCAACAGTCAATTTAGCTCTGTATTTGGATTTTACGTACTTCATACTTGAAAATGTCTGCTCACAAAGGTATGTAGTGCAAAAAAGCAGTTTATTTCAGGTTTGGAAATTCCTCAGAGCCCAAGGATTTGTAAAACTGTATAAAATTTCCTACCTTGTATTTTTCCTTCAGAATGTAGTTTGACTGCAAGTCAAACTACATTCTGAAGGAAACTACAAACTATAAGTCAAACTACAAACTAACTCTCCTATCGAGGTCAGAAAACCGTTCGAAAAATTGCCTCTGAAGGTATCTGAGGATTTCCATTGCGAAGAATCAAACGAATTCCACATCAGTCTCTGTACGGAGCTTTGCACAACGGGGGAATGATCCCAGGTCTGGTTTCACACTTGTCTTTCGAAGAGCTGTAATTTTACCCTGAATCCTTTAATATCCATGCATACGTCATGAATAAGACATGTCTCGCCTTGCAATCTCAAATTCAGCTTAAATTCACGTGCTCCATCAGGTCAACACAGAACGCCAATTTCCAAAGCCACTTACTGTTCGAAAGCAGCGGTTCGGGCCGCTTCTTGTCTGCGAGAAATTTCCTTATTTCTTCTCTAAGGTTGAAAAAACGCGACAGCACTTTACCTCAACTCAGCCATCGCACGCCAAACGTCTACAAACTCCGATTAACCATCTTTTAGGAATTCACGAAACTGGCGATGATTAAGCCCATGCGACCTTATGTAATTCACGGCTGAAACCACAGGTTTTAAAACACACGACATGTCCACATATTTCCCCCAGAGTTTCTGCTGAAAAATCATGCAGCCCCCCCCCCCCCCCCCCCCCAACGCACCGCTTGCGCGACTGAAGCCGCGTTCGAGATTCTTCTATCCTCCGTCCACCCCTAAGCTGACAGTGCACTGAAAGCTGCATACCCGCTGAACCAGTCACCTCCCGGTCTTTTGCTACGTGATCACACCCTCTCTGCACATTATTCACGAGTGGAGAGCGAGATCTGGCGATAAGAGACATGCAGTTGATTGGTCCGGCGAACACGCAGCTTCCACCGCACTGTCAGTTTTCGTGTGAACCGAGCATTCAAAATGCCTTTTTCGCTTCGGCGTCGAGCGAGAAATACGATGAGGTGTTCTCTCTCTCGGTATGTTCGGTGCTCGTCGCGCCGTCGCGTCATTACGCGCGCTTCTGCCCGCACTGCTAGCAGCGGGCCTACTGGTAGCGGGCTGTGGGCCGGAGCTCAATATAAGCACCATGGCCAGCCGCGGGCCGGTCAGAAGGCCTCCGCGGGCCGGATTTGGCCAGCAGGCCAGGGTTTGGAGTCCCCTGCAACGCTTAATTTTTTTATTTATTTTTTATTTTTTTGCTGAGGCATTTGGCGATATTTGCCACAATTCTTTTCTACAATTGACACTGAAAAAAAAAAAACGAATATTGTCAACGAAACTTTGCTGAATTAAACGGTAAGTGGAGGACAGTGGGGCTTGGGCCGCCAGCGGGCCGCCGCGAAGCAGCGTTTATGGGTGGGCCAATTGGGTTAATATTTTTCTAATGAGCAGCCCCAGACTGTTGCCGCGAAGCAGCGTGTATGGGTGGGCCAATTGGGTTAATATTTTTCTAATGAGCAGCCGCAGACTGTCGCCGCGAAGCGGCGCGAACGCAGGCGGGGGGTGCACGATCTCGAGTGATACACGCGCCGTCCGAAATTGCCGGCATTTTTTCCCCGGGCTGTTGTGCCAGCTGCCGCGAAATAGCCCCACCCGCGTTTGATCCTGCGGTTCTTCCGTCATCGCCACCTGCGACGCTAGTCTTCTTCTATTTTGTTTTAGGCACAAGTTCGCCCCATTAATCGTTTAGTTTGCTTCAATTTTCGTCGCCTCATCAATCGTCATTCGTGAAATTCTGGTGGAGGTCCGGGCTAACGCAGCCCATGAAGCGTACCCCTCCGAGGCTTCACAGCCAAAGCCCAGTCCCCCACTCAAGAGTACCATCCGCACAAACTACCAAGACCCAAGGAAGCCGCTGCAACCAAGGCCTAACTCCGGAATTCTGACTTTTGCCACTCAAGAACACGCAACCAACGAGGCCGACGATGGACAACCAGTCGTTGCAGACCCCGGCTGCCCCGCCGTCGTATACGTGCCCATCGCACCCCGGACTCCAACGCCTTTCTTCGGTGAGGTCCAAGAGGACATCAAGGATTGGCTGCAACACTATGAAAGCGTAGCCCGCCACAACGAATGGACGACTGAGCAGTGCCTCCACAACCTCTACCTCTCGCTTGAAGGAACTGCGAGGCACTGGTTTGATAACCACGAAGCCTCTTTCACTACATGGAAGTCCTGCCCACCGAATTGAAGCAAACGTTCATCAACCATCACCATCGACAGTGAGTGGTGGACCTTCTCCAAATAGAAGGGTGCAGGGCCCCAACGATACCATGGCCAGCTTTCTTGAAGATTTCATGGGCCTCAGTACCCGAGCCGATCCAGAGGCAGCCGAGGGAAAGAAACTTCGCGTCCTTATGGATGGCGTAAAGGGTGAAATTTTCGAAGTCCTCGTTTGAAATCCCGACAGCCGTCGACTGTCTTGTGACTGCAGCCAGCAACATCGAGCGCGCGCTGTCGTCTGGTGCAAGCCTTTTCCATCGACTGGCTGGCGTGACTGCTCCTCCAATCGTAACATCTTTCCGACTGGACCTAACCACTGCCGGTGCCGACAGACTTCGGGAACTTGTCTGCGACATCGTCCGGGAAGAGCGCTGCTAATCGCCCGTCCTTTCTCTCACTCACCGAAGTCGTGTGAAAGGAGGTTCACCAAGCCTTCCAGCCTGAGGCTCCTGTCACCGTATCAGCACCAGGAGGAGATCACTGATCAATTAGTTACGCCGCAGTGGTCCGCCGAACACCACCACCTCCGCGTCCGTACATGGCAGCCCCCCGATATGAAGCTCCCTCGCCACGCAGTATCCCCGACACCAGGAAGATTGGGCGCACGTCTGCCGAGAACAAGCTTTGTCAAGAAAGACTGAACCGTGGCGAACAGCCGACCGACGCCCGCTCTGCTACATCTGCAAGGAAGCCAACCACATCTATCGTGGATGCTCCTACTGCCGACTTGGACTGCGTGGGTACGACCTGGACGACCACGCCGGAGGTACGGCGAACACCCTCACAACATCGAAGAGTTCCTCCGATGTTAGCCATCCTCACCTCTCTCTGTTGAGAATCCACCGCCTCTCTGTTGTGAATCCCGCTCACCATCACCAAGACGTTAGCGTGTCCAGTGCCACGACCCCGACGACAGAGCCTGCATCCCAGGGACTCCAGAACAGGGCGGGGGGGGGGGGGGGGGGGGGGCAGGGGAGGTCCAGATTGCCCCCAAGATTTTTCAGGAGGGACTGAGCCCCCCCCTCCGACTTCGAAGAAACGCAAAGCTGTTTATTCATCTATTGTAATTCCTCGAGTCAGCGAGGCGGCAGAAGAGGCTGGATCAACGCCAAATAACCTTCTTCCGCTTTGCCCAACAAGGTGGACTGTCAGAATGAAGTCAATGAAAAGGGTCGCTGAAAACCTAGTTCAGGGGACACTTCACGAGCTGCTACAAACAGAATATTCGATTGCAGACAACAGCAGGGCCATTTTGAACGGTTATGGGAGGCTTCTGAAAATGTTTGAAACACTGCTAGGAATAAACATTTCTATAGATATGTTCGGTCCATGCGAAGAACCTGCGAGGGTACTGCAACGTTCAACGTTTCGCGCCGCAGGTATCAAAGAGGCTACAGAGACTCTGCGAGGCAATGTCCCATCTGCGGTCTGATGTCGCGTTTGAAGAGTTGTGGGATTGCGCGAGCTCAACTGCAATGCGACTAGGTTTCAAGGACCTGCGCAGCGCAAGGCCGACAAAACCGCCAAAAAGGCTCAAAATGAGCAACAAACCTTCTTTACCAGTTGTACTCGATTGCAAGACAGCGTTACGGAAGGAGTACTTTGAGGCTATAGACTGCATTCCGAGTGAAACTCAACGGCGGTTTGAACAGCCTGGTCTGAAGCAGGCTAGTAAAACTATAGAGCATTTTGATTAACGCTGATGGGGGCAGACAGTTCACAATAGATGACCTGAAAGATGCCCTAGGAGCTGCATGCATGTGATTTTGACCTGGCCCGACTCTGCGCAGTTTTTACTTTTGCCGACTCTTTTAAGCAACCTTGATTCCCTCACAATTCACTCCATATTGAGGACACTACAGGCAAAATCCAACGAAATTCGTGACCTCCTGGACCAAGTCGTAAAATATATGAAACTTCTTCATTCTGAGCCTGCATCTGTCGCTTCGGGGGAGCGCTCGTTTAGTGCCTTATGCCGCATTAAAATGCATCTATGCAGTCGCATGATTCAGGGGAGGCTAACATGCCTCCTCATTTTGCGCATTCAAAAAGGAAGAGTGTCGAGCTCAACCTGGACGACATCATCAAGGAATTTGTCTCCAGGACTGCCGAGCGATTGGCGACCTTTTGTCTTCCTCGAGACGACCAACGCACGTGGCTTTGGGGCCTACATGTGGATCTGTTTCCTTCATCACGCTTTTGTGCACATTTTCAAAATATGCAATAAGATGTCATTGTATATATGTGATTATCTTAGTTTACTTGTTCATTTCGTAGCGTGGATGTCTTTTTGAATGAGCATTTCAAGAATAATAAACGTGATTCTCCGCAAACTCAGTTTTGGAATGCTGTGTATCCCCGCAGGAATTTTGGAATTGTCTGAAGCACTATGCGTAAGTGTTTTTGCCATATTAGTGAGTTTTGGTGGATCGAACGTAAAGGCTTCGAGGGTCAGAAAGTGCATGCGCAAAAAATCAGTACAGTTGAACCTCAATTTAACGAAACCCGATTTTACGAGTTTCCTGATTTAACGAACAAATTCGGATTCCCCGTGCAGCCTATCCCGAAGAATGTCTTTCTCGACTTTACGAAGTTCCCGAAATAATTAGGGGGTCCCGGTGACTTCGCTAAATCGAGGTTCAACTGTATTGCATTCTATGCGTGTGCATTTCTGACCCACAACTGTATTGCGTACGAGCCACTAAAACTCCATACCGTCGTTATAAAGCTGGAAGGAAAAGTGATTGCACATGGTAAGTAAGGAACTTCATGCAAATAATATTTGATATTTTAATAAACAGTAAGTAAAAATAAAATGACAGAAATTCGGGTGCAGCCCTTGTCTCCTATAATAAAATATGCAAAAACAAAATGCTTCACTTCAGCCCCCCCCCCCCCCCCCCCACACTCAAAATCTACTTCCGGAGCCAGGAAAACTAGCTGCGGCAACGCCTGGAGGTGGTGTTGCCGAAGACGACCGAAGTCAAGAGCCTCCAAGAACGCCGGAGCACATCCACTCTCCCGAAGCCACGTATCGCAATGACGCTCCTGCAACAGTGCGCAACAACCTAAACGTTACTGAGGGCCGCGACGCATCAGCACTTGTGGACACCGGAGCAGACTACACAGTTTTGAGTGGGAGACTCTCTCACCGCCTTCAAAAAGTGACGATGCTGTGGGATGGGTCACAGATACGAACCGCTCGAGGACACATCACCCCTGTCAAAAGATGCACTGCTCGCGTTAAAATTCACGGCGAGACGTGTCTTGTAAAATTCGTCGTTCTACAAGACTGTGCCAGAGACGTCATTCTCGCCATGGACTTTGTGTGAATACTGCGCCGTCATCGACCTTCGAGAGAACAGATTGACATTGCTGACACCTGTTCCGCCTTCAGAAAAACCCCAAACAGCGTCAGCCACCGTCCGAGTATCTGCCGACCACGTGAACCTGCCGCCACAATCATGTTGTTGTACCCGTCGTAACAGATTCAGCTACCTGCGGAGAAGTTGTTCTGGAAGGCAACATTCAATTGCTCCTGGGAAAACGAATAGGCATCACAGGAAAAATAACTGAGCTTCAGGGTGGGTGCACTGCGGTCCTCATGACGAACTTCCGACAAGAAACGCAACACCCCCCGAAAGATATCACCGTGGGCAATGTCGAGGAACTCCGGAACTAACCCGAAATCACCGCAAGAACTGAAGAGTCCTTGTCACCTCAGCAAGACAGTATGTCGCCCGCACAGCTCGACATTGACTCGAGCTTCCGGACCTGAAACGACAGCGGTTGATTAAACTCCTCGCCGAATACCGGGATTGCTTTGCGACGTCGTCGAAGGTGAGCAAAACCACCACCGTTGAGAAGCACTGCCTAATTACCGAGGATGACATGCTCCCTGTGCATCGGTCACAATACCGAATCTCCATAAAAGAAAAGGGGGTCATTCAGGAGCAAGTACAAGAAATGCTGAACGACGATATAATCCAGCCTTCAAGCGGTCCGTGGGCCTCTCCAGTAGTACTGGTTAAGATGGAACGCGTAGGTTTTGCGGGGACTATCGGCAGCTGAACACAGTGGCGAAGAGATATCTATCTACTTCCTTGCATCGACCAAACGCTAGACCGGCTGCGCCACTCTCGGTATTTTTCATCGATGGACTTGAAGAGCAGCTACTAGCAGATCGAAGTTGACAAACAGCACCGAGAAAAGATAGCCTTCGTCACGCCGGATGAACTGTAGGAGTTCAAGGTAATGCCCTTTGGACTATGCACGGCGGCAGCAACTTTCCAGCGTCTCATGAACACCGTACTGGCGAGACTGAAGTGGCAGACCTGTCTTGTCGACCTCGACGACGTCATAGCGTTTTCAAGTCACTTCGACGTGCACTTGCGACGACACCGAGCTGTTCTTCAAGCCATGCAGTCCGCCGGACTCGCACTCAAGCCGTCAGACTGTCGGTTCGCCTCTGACGAGTTGATGTTCCTAGGCCGCATGGTTAGTAACAAAGGCGTCTGCCTAGGCCCCGAAAAAACTCGCGCAGTCGCGGGATTTCCAGCGCCGACAGACAAGAAGGCCATGCAAAAATTCTTTGGACTTTGTGCCTGCTATCGACGTTTGTTTGGGATTTCGCAAGGATTTCTGCACCGCCCACGAAACTTACGAAAGATGCCGAGATGTTTGAATCGGCCGAGGAGCAACAGCAGGCATTCGCAGGCTGAAGCGAATTCTCCAGACTTCTCCTGTTCTTAGACCCTTTGATTAGGACGCAGAAACCAAGATTCACACAGAAGCTAGTAATGCAGGACTCGGGGCGGTACTGGGTTAAGTGCAAGGAGGCACTGAGCGAGTCATCGCCTATGCAAGTCGAACACTGTCCAAGGCGGAGAGAAATTACTCAATTGAAAAAGAATGTCTAGCGGTCTGGGAAAATTGGCATAGAAGGTTCGGTGCGTAGAACATTCTAACCTCGAATAAGCAACAGGGTTCTGGAATTTACCAGAACTCAACATTTACAGATATAACGAAAAGGCGCGTCCACTCCCAGGCATTGAACCTTGAGCCCTTTGCATAGGAGCCAAAGACGATAACCATTCGGCCATGAGCGCGTTTGGTCGGCGACACTCGTGGCATTATAACCGGTATGAACTTTATCTACCCATAGGACTCTATATATTAAAACCATAGAGAACCATAAGACCCATATAGTACACTGGCTACAATAGCAGCATCTTGGTAGTTTACTGGGGGCACATTTTTCATTCATCTAAAACATAAATATCGCACCAATATGCCATGTCGTGAGAAGGTTTAGACTGGGGAACCAGCAGAGTATTTTTGACAAAAGCAGTCAGTTACGAATGAGAGAAATTGCAGCAATGTCGCCGCTTAAATCACTTTTACCGGCGAATCTCCCTGTACTTTTAGGTTTAAAAATATTTTTGAATATTGTCACATTAGGGATGGAGGAGGATACATAAGGAACGGAGCAGACGTAATATGTACAAGCCCCCACCAGAGAGGGAACCCCTAGTGGCAAACAGGTCAGTTTAATCGGGAAGCTTCTGCAGTCGCTGTGTTGGTTGTACATTGCAGCGGCAGCGGTAGTAGTGGATTAGCGGTGTAGTTTCTGAGATGGCTATTCCGCACTAAAAAAGCCAGAACAGTTGCTGCGTGGTTAGATGAAACACTAGATACAAAGATTAGCACGGCACAGAGTTTTATGGCCTTCCCAGCTTCTCTTCGAAGCTGTACGCGGCAGAGCGCCGCGCGACCTGGGGCTAAGTGCCACTTGTGCATAAATGCTACGATTCTCGAAAATGTATTTTGAAAGAAACCTATAATAAACTATTCTATTCTATTCTATTTTATTCTAAGTAGTGTTTCTCACTTAGCAGTTCACGTTTTGCTATAAGCTGCTGACGAACAATACAATTAAATTTTTCTAGCGACAATGGAACAAGGACACCAACAGCAAACCAAAATATGCAGCTAACACTTCACCAGGAAGGAGAAGCAGAACAAGGTCGCCCACCCAAGCTACGACCCATCAATATTTTCGTCGGCCTACAACCAAACGTTTTGGCTAAGGATTGGGAATCTGTTTCTGTCTGGAGGGCCGGAAAATATATCTGTAAATATAAATGAGAAATAAGCTTAATCAAAAATCCTAAATCGGCGCCTATATACAAAATTGAGTTAGTAAAAAATTCTGTATTAAGTCATCAAAACCAACGCGCTCACGTTTAACTATAAAAAAAAAAGTAGTCAAAGGTGGATGAAAATGTGCACTTTATTTTGAATTTCAATATTTAGCTAATTATTATATTACACAATTACTGGAAGCCAGAAAACTCACAAGGCATAAATCAAAGTGAATAGGAACTTCGGCATGTTCACGGACAGCAGGAGGCTAATACGAATGACAGAAGGGATGCTGATAATACGCAGTAAGTGTTATTCACTAGCGGTCATAGCTGAACTCGCTACTGCTGAGCATGCACTATTGGCAAGTGTCCAACATGCCTACACGCCTTGCACTGACGTCGCATCATCCATTTCGCACCACCACGGAAGACTGAGAGCGGAAAGCTGCTCTTCTACGAATTTTGAGTGACAGGTTAGTCTTCAAAAAGAGAAAAGAAACGTCTGGGCGAGTCTGGAACACACAAAGGAGAGCCCCGTTGAGAAGATAATTTCTCCTTCCCCTGCCGTGCATGCATTACGAGCAGTCACCTCAAATATGGCATCAAGCGTATACCACATATAGATACGACACAGGACGCAAGTACAATATACAATATACAAGGTAAAGAAATTTTAACATACGTAGTTGCCCTTTGGTGAACACTTTCAACTGATCTTACAAGATAAACCTCATTGGAGTTTTGTATGAAGCTGCAGTACTCTAGGTGTTGCAGGACCAAGGCTGTGAAAGGCACCTAAGTGTGTTATGGCCTGTTTCACTAGGCATGCAAAGTACAAAATTCAGCGTTCCACACGTTTTGGACAAAATTGTTGACATGTTGTGAGAAGAAATGTAGCTGAATGTTTATTGCAGACCTTCTCAATGTTGTTCTGCAAAACCTCGTGGTTTCTGGGGTCACCTGATAAGCGGCACCAACATCCGGTTGTCCGTAACAGCAGTGGAGTCGATTGCAGAGAGGCATTATTACGATTAATAAATATGTTGAGAACAATTGGACTGGGCACACTGTCTCATAGAACTGTCTAGCACTTGGGCCACTGGAAATAGTTCCATGGTATGTACTGCACTCTGAGCGACTCAACTTCAAGACTTCTAGTATGCACACATTTAATTCGCGTTAATGAGCACCAGTGGCTCGCTGGGCAAGCCGCAGGACTCAGCTTTTACGAAAGGCGGGGCAGAACTCGCAGCATAACAGCACCTTGCCATGCTTGTGGGAGGTTCCAACTCCAGGTTACGGCGTCGCCAAAAGGGTAATCAGGAAGGTACCAGGACCAGCACAGTTCTACACTTTTTAGAACGATCCTTTCTGTAAGCAGTGTTCTCCACTGTATCAATCGACAAGGTGACCGCCATAAACCGAATCGTGCATCGACGTTTTACGTACCGCTAGAACCGTCGTGGGAAGAGTCTCGAGAGTGAGTAAAGGTGCAGCAGCTTATTCGGGATTAAGCGCCCATTTTAAGAACCACACTGAGAGTGAAGCAACACAGAATCCTCGCGTCTTGCAGCGTCACCTGTAGAATGACCGTTCGGAGCGTCGGGACACTGTGAAGGTAACAGCATTCACATCGAAGAGCTCACCACTGAAGGGGGGCTACCGAGTTTTTAAGAGCCACTAATCGTAGTAATCGCATTCCAAAGACGCCGGGTTGTCGTAGATTGTCTTTCACCAGCTAGGTCTTGTAGGGCTGAGGCCAGGGCTGGGGGATCCGACGCCGGAAACGTGCAGGAACCAAGCAGACGACGTGAGGCTCGCGGACGCGGTTCGTGGGTGTCGACGACGTCCGAACCACGATCCGAGCAACCCTAGTTGCAGCCTTGCTTCCGAGAAGACTGGATATTCTTTCCGGTGGGCACACAATACTTAGACAGCACGCTTGCGGTTGTTGTTGTTGAAGCCATGTTTATTAGGAAATCGACGTTGTTGTTAGTTACGCTCTGGGCGCACTTGACACTGTCGATGGGAAAGGGAATTAAGGGAAAAAAGAGATAGAGGAGGAGAGAGGGGGAAGGGGGAAGAGGATTACTTCAGAGTGTTGACTCGCGACTCCTGGAACTCCCGAAAACCTCTGGATGTAAGATCTCCAAGAGCCCCAGGAGCCGCAAGCAACCCAGATCTCTTGGAAGTCCTAGAGGATCTCGAGGAGTTCCGCGCTCCTCAGGAAGCTAACTACACTCTTCAGTGCCTTGTCCGTAGTAGCTCGTGAGGCTCTTGGACGCAGGAGTTCTTCCAAGTTGGTACTAGGTAGCCCTAGGCGGGAGAAAGCATCACGGAGGTTGGTGCGCTCCTCTTCGTGATCACTGCAGTGCAGAAGGAGATGTTCGGCGTCGGCCATTTCCTCGCAGGACTGGCATAGGTCCAGAAAGGCGCAGAGCACGAACAGAGTCGATTGTCGCCGCCAAGTTAAAATAAAACGAGGCTGAGCCAGGCCAAGCTTTAGTTTAGTACACGATTAACTCCAACATACTTTATTACAAATAAATATATAAATGCTGAAACAGTTTTTATTTATGTTTAAAAGTTGTACTGTAAGTCGATTAAAACAGGAACATTTACGTTGCGTCAAATGAGTTTCGTCGTAACACCTGTCGTCAAACCAGCGAACGTCGCCGCATCGCCATCGCCATCGTAACCAAAATCAAAACCAAACCAAGTCTCGGGCCACCGTATCACCGTATTTCGGGCGGTTTCAGGCCTTTAGGCTTACGGAAAAACATCGAAGAACGTTCTTGGGGAAACAAAGTGTCCCAGGTGCCGGCGTGCCCACAGAGCCAGCTGTGGGTTTGAGTCTACTTGGTGAGTACTTTTCCAGCCCTTTCTTTTCGGAGCGTGTATGGCGTGTCCTTGTGTGTGCAGGCAGCGTGAAAGCGGACGTGTGCGGTTCCTTGTCGCACACATTCTTTGCGCATTGGATGACCCTATAGCTTTTTCCAAGGAAGTACCGGAACCGACCTGTCACTGAGCGAGCAGTCAAATGGCGGGAACGGACCCAGAGGCAAGGTCCCACGGGGGCGTGGGGCGCCGAGCGAGGCGCTTGGTGAGTGATCGGGGAGCTTTATTTCGTAGATCGGTGTTCAAGGCTTGAGTTCTGCAAATCGGGTGGCGGCTTGGTACCACCTAGCTAGGCGGTGTGTTTTGCGGAACCCATGACTGCTGAAGGTACCAGTTTGCGTCCTAGCGCTCGTATTTGCACCCCGTTTGTTTCCACTGTGGGAGGTCGGATCCAAGTTCGATTTTCGTCCTCGGAAACTACTCGAAATATTGCGTGACCTGCGCCTTTGGAAGTACCGTCTGTATTGGTGACGTTGCTTGCGAAGGGTATAAGGAGTTATTTTTCGACTGTGGCACGGACTTTTTATACAAAGTGCTGTATATGTAGCGCGTATTTACTAATCCTCTGGCAATACTTTATTGTGAAGGTCGGGAGAAAAAAAAACGCGCATTAAGTAGTGCCAATGAAAACAGAAAAAAAGGTGTTCCAAACAACTTCAGGAAACCATGACTTGATTTTCAAGCTACCGCCTCCTCAGCTTTCCTCCTCAGTTCATAAGCAAAGTGAGAAATCATGTGGTCTTATTTCACTGGAACCCAAAGTTTTCGCAGCAGTCTGAGAGTCAGCAAGAACAAAGCCTTTGATAAAATTCACGCTTTACATTTTTGCAAGCGCCAACAGCCATAAAGTATAAATTACGGGTAAGCGATTGAGCGAGCGACGAGACAAGCGATGGCAACCATTTTGCTATCACTCAGTCAGTCTCGTGACAAGGTAAATCGCTTGAAAGCGACGGGAGCAAGCAATCAAGTCATTGAGCGACATTTTCTAGAAATCCAAAAACCGAGCGACAGTGACAAGTCTCAGTTGCTCGTCTTGCTAAACCGCTTACATGCGGTTTAGCGTGCCTTTATTGTGCGAATGCGAGAGACACGTGCCACGAGTGAGTGCTGTGTTTCCAATCATTTCATTTAATTTATTTTCACCTGAAGGGCCCGGTCAGGATTCGTGCAGTGTGCAACTCGTGCACTGGCACTTACATGCCATTATTATACAAATCAAGACAAACATGAAAAGGAAGCTCATTAATGATACATAGTGGCAATAAAATACTTTTAACAAGAAAAATGAATCCCTAAGCTTGCTAGAAATACTTCTGGGATTACAATGGTGGATGGGAGGCTGTTCCAGTCGCAGATGGCTTGAGAAAGGAAAGACTTATTGAATGCGTTTGTGGAACTGGAAATACGAGATGATGAGGCGAGATGATGTTCATTTCGGAGGTGATAACAAAGAGTCCTTGAGGTCGGGGCAATGATAGTCGACTTTATGAAGGAGGCAGAGGCGAGAGAGTTTTATGCCGAGCTGCAAAGAATTCACTTTCAAGTACCTCTCCTTTCAGGGCTATATTGCCATTTGCTTTCAAGTGCTGCATGGGCCTCGTGCACTGGCACTTACACGCCAGTTCCAAAAATAACACAAATACATCAAGGGGTTTTAGGCGGGTTAGCCATCATACAAAATGGTGCTGCTCAGTTAAAATATATCAAGTTCAAAATGAACAGCACTCTTCATTGATGGCTGATTCATACAACGATCTGATCCACACAAAGGAGCAGACTCACAAACGACAGGCAGGACGTACCAAACATGTTCGCGGCCCTACATTGCTGAGAAACTCTAACATTGTGCGATAACACTGGGGCACAGTTGCCCAGATCGAAATCAACATTTTCTACTTTAAAAAAAAAGAACTCTGCGCCACTGTTACGTGCAGAGGGAGACGTAACACCATGATAGGCTTAGTGCGAAGCACCATTAGCTTCACTGAACGAAGTCATGACAAAAACACAAGCATAGTCCTACTCGAGGAGGCTTTGGCGTAGAAGCGACGAAGTCCTGGGCTCGCCACGGGGCATTTGGAGACGCCTTCACTCACTTCGTGCTCGCGCCTTCAATACACCACAGCCACAAGAAAGTAGGGGTGCCGCGAACTTTTGGCGAACCGGATTTTTAGGTCGAGCATTTGGGGTTCGACTTTGTCAAACCGGTTCGACAACCCTTCGCAACTTTTAACCAGATTTAACTTGTTCGACTTTGTGGACAGCGTGGCAAGACCATGACACAAGCATGTCTAGGTCTACAAAAAAAAAATTTTCACTCAAAGGGTTATTTTAATTTTATAAACAGTTGCAAATAAAAGAAACTAACTCTAACTACTGAAAAAGTTAATAACTTACTTTTTTGTGCTGTATTAACTGGAATAATCAATCGGTGCTGCCCTTAATTCATCCCTTAGCCATCACCATCCAATTCGAAGCCAACTGGCCAGCATGTCGCGCGTGCGAACAGCAGTCGAATTTTTTTCTAACTTTTCGCAAGATGTTGGAAAAAGTCGAACCTGGTCAAACTCGAACGTCGGCTGGTTCGCGACACCCCCCCAGGAAAGGTCTTGCTGGCTGAACGGTTCATTGGAGATGCAAAGCGCTTGCGTCGTGCTAGACACGATTTGACAGAAGCTTCTCGACACAGATGAATACCAGAATCTGCACCGTGTCAGCCCGGCAAAGTTCCTCATACCAACTTTTTTGGTATGAAAAATGGAATGAAAGAATGTTTTGCTAGGCAATAGTTGGAGTCATTTTGCTTTAAAAGTCCTACTTCCAATTTTCAGAAAGGCACAAGCATTGGAGACCAGCTGCCTCCACAATTATGCCCCCCCCCCCCCTGCTTTCCTGGTAGTTGCTGTCGGTGAGTAACCTGAGCCTTTGGCTTTTTTACCTTTTTAATAGAAATAAATGGTTCTTCTACACGTGCTAAAGTGAGAAGTATGCTACTGCCATGTTTTTCAGTGTTGTAACCCTTTATTTCCTCAGACCAAAAATTTTTCTTCAGCTTGGTTCAGATTCCCAATACATTCATGGAATATTGTGTCCAGAAATTTCTGTTGTGCGTTGTATGTTGGGGGGGGGGGGGGGAGTTTACTTCGCTGGTCCATTTGGTAGACAGGACGTTGTGAGAAAGAGAAGTGTAGATGAAATACAAGTGTAAGTTTTATGATGAAAACCTTTTAATACGGGACTGATGAAAAAATTAGAATATGAAACAATATGACGTCCTGTCTTCCTCTTTCTTGTTACTTTCTGTAACCTAGTCTTGTGACTTAGAATCATATACAACTACATAAGATTCAATGACATGGAAGGTACTGCAGCTCCTTAAACGACACATGTAAAGGAAAAAAAAAACACTTTTTTTTAAAAACAGCCTTGATGGAAAAGGATTGTTTTAGAACAAATTTACAACGAAAAAATACAATTTTTAGAGCTATGTTTATGGCGCAAAACGAATTTGTAGTTGGTGCCCGTGAGAGCCCCCGCTGGTCACGTGTTAGACCTGTGCTCCGCCGCGCTGTGTCGCCGAAGCCGCAGAGACACGCTGCCGCCGCATGCTGAGCACTGTGCGCTGCCGCTCCAATGCATTTCTCCACGGCGTCGCCACCGCCGCCGTGCAAGTTTGTGTGCTCTGGGGTGCCGCCGCCGTCATCTTACCGGTGTACAGGTTTATCACGTCTGCTTGCGCTTTTTCAGGAGCTTCCTTTGGGCTTTAAAAGTAACTTATTAATCTTTGTTTTTTGTTGCACTTCAAACGAAGATGAATAAGTAACTTTTCGAGACCATGCGAAGCATCCGAAAGAGTAGAAGTACCATGTGACAAATAGCGGCCAATCACGTGATAAATAAGGGCCACTTCTCCGCGGTGCCCACGGGCGCCAACTACAAATTCGTTTAGCGCCGTAAATATAGCTCTAAAAATTTTTCTTTTTCGTTGTAAATTTGTTTTATGACTTCCTTTTCCTAACCCGGCTGTTTAAAAAAAAAGTTTGTTTCCTTTGCATGTGTCCTTCAACCGTTTTAAACAAGCCTAGCTCTTCCACCTAGAGGCGTTCCCTAGGCGTTTAGGAGGAGTGTAGTACGTCCACGCATCCTACCTTGTCCCTTGGCTGTTTTGGACGTCCCAGGCCCGCTTTGAGCTTAGTTTGCGGAGCAGCTGAGAGATGGCAGCACGCATTTTTTTACTGTACGCGTTTTTAAGGATGGCGACCGATTGTGGAGGCACGTGCGGCCCAAGCCACACAAACTTTGAAAAAGGAAGAAACAAAAATTGGATGAAAAACTGTAGAACAGAAACCGGTTAAGTGGTTAAGGTGAATATTGTGCGACATCATTATGCAGTTTCCTTGTTTCTTCGAGAATATCTAATTGGATACGAAACACACTTTCATGACGTACAGGCAACATCAACAAAAATGTTAAGTGAGTGCAGACTCCGCAGTCCATCTATGGCTGATTTACACGACGTGCTAATCCGCGGATGGGTTTATCGCGTGACAAGACGTCCACGGAATGTTAGTCTCCCAAGCGCATCCACACGAAGGAGATGAGCAGGTGACAGCGAGGACATACTATACCTATTCGCAGCCTTGCAATTTTGCGAAACGCCAACATCGCAGTGTGGCATTGTTTTCCAAGAGCAGAAGTGATGTTTGCGACTAGGATCACGGTGCTATCATGAAAAGGAATCGTTGTGTGCCGCTGTTACATACCAAGTGGGCCAAAACATAGTGGCTTGCTTAGAGCAAAGTGTCACTTACTTTACTAACGACATGACACAAGTATGATCCTGCTTCAGGAGGCTTCAGCGTCATAGCGATGAATTCGTGCGGAGAGGCATTTGGAAATGCCTTTACACACTGCTCGCTTGTGCACCACTCTTCAGCACAAGCCATAAGAAAGGTCTTGCTGGATGGAAAACTGGGTGGATCTCCAGGAAAGATTGCACCATGCTAGGCGAGTTTTGACAAGCTTCTTGACACCGACCCGGAGGAGTACCAGAACCTGTGGCGTGTCAGCCGGGCAAAGTTCTTGCAGCTTCTTTCACGCGTGGAGGTTTAAGAGTGGCGCGACAAAACAATGATCCACTCTCTTTGTTTGGCTGAATTGAAAACAAAAATATTGGTGAGCTGTTGCTACTCTACCATAAAAGCGCTTTTTCAGTTACTCACTTGCCAAAAATTTGCGATTAAGAAGGCGCTCTGCCCTTTCAGGATTGGTGTCCGCGGACGAGGGACAAATCGCAGGATTAGCCTACATGATGGTAACTTGACAAATGGTGCACCGATGAAAATTGCAATCCGGTGTATCGTGTGAATTTGCCATTATTTGGCAATTATCCTAATATGATCAGTTGATCCTAATCAAGAAAGAACAATTGTTCTCTGAAACAATGTAATGAAAGGAGGTTTTTATAAATAATGCCTGCTCATAATGAAAAAGGCTTGGTCGAAGAGGGACTTTCCATAGATCAGATATTACGAATTGCAGGCGTATGCTTAATTGAGAGAAGAGTAAAAGTACAGGGAAGGGTGGTGAATTGCATACATAACTAAACCTGAGACACCGGAAGAAGGACGCGAAAAAGAGAGCAACAAACACAACACGTCTCAATCACAGCTGCATTTTTTTTTACTTGTTAGTCGGTGGGTTGACTTTGGCAAGTATGGAAGCGTTGAGGGCAGTTCTCTTTTCGCCCTTGCTGACAATCTGGGGGTGTGACTTGCTGTGAGGGTTCTTGGCATTGACTGCGGTGTACCCCTATAAAATGGTGTGGTTTTAGTATGAAGCTGCAGCTGTGTTCGAGACATTATGTGTGTCGTCCTCTTTTTTGTGTCCTCCTTTTTCCTTCTTCCGTTGTCTCAGATTTAGTTATGTATGCTTAATCCACAATCAGAGTGAAGACATGAGCTTGTGCTGGCATTGCCAACCTTGTGTGTATAGTCTGTGAAAAGTGCTTAATGACTGTGGTTAAGGGAGAGGAGTTTCTGCTTTCAAGAACAGCATGGGGTGAATGGAAAAGTGTCCTAAAAAAACAATGAATTCTCCGGGTTACCCACTCATTCTAACGGAAGGATGTAGGATAAGCATTTGAAATCTTTAGGATTAGCCAAGGGATGAAACAAATTAAATGCACAGAAAAGTAGGGGGAAGAGAATGGCACAAAGATTTTGGGGCTTGTGTTCTTACATTTGAATTTTTTGTGCAGGAAGCATTAAGGCCCGTTCACACTCTTGCAACCGAGTACGACCGTGAGAGACAAGACCGGTTTTCAAGCCTCATGCGATCTCTTGGGACCAGCTGCGCTCCGGCGCGTCCCGTCCTAAGAACTCGCAAAAGGCTTAAAAACCGGTCTGGTCTCTCTCAGTCTTACTCGGTCACAAGAGCGTGAACGGCACTTTACTGAAAGAGCACTTCAGTCCTGGGGGCAATAAGTCATTGCTAGTCAATACCTGATTCCACTGATGCATATCAGGCAAACACCTCTTAAAGGGCCCCTGAAGAAAAAAAGTCTTTTGATCAGTCTGATAAGGACTCTCGTGTCAAAAAATAAATTTTATGCAAAAATATTTAATTTTTTAGAGCAATATTGACGGCGAGAGATTTATTTTAAACTCTGCGCGCAAAGTCCATGACGTCCCGGAATGGTCATCGCTCTCGCCACCTCAACACGAAGGCGAAGCTGATCCACTTCTCCTCCACTCGCTCGAAATGCCCAGAGGAAACAGGTGGAAAGGAGGTGACTACCGACTGAATTGCGTCTCGCGCCATCACTATTGCTCTGACCAATTTTTTTTTTCGCATAAAATAAGTATTTGACACGCGTGTCCCAACCAGACTGTTTTTAAAAAAAACATTTTGTTTTTCTTTTCAGGGGCCCTTTACTGAAACAGCTTTGCTCTCATTGTTCTAATTTAACACTATTGTGGGAAATGACTCTCAGAAAGCATGAACTGCAAAATTCGCACGTGAAAAGGATTGGTAATTTTTAACGAGATGTTTCGTCTCTTCCAGTTGTACCAAAAAGTGCATAAAGGGTGGACGTTACTTAACCATCGTTTCAATCCTGGGGACATGGAGTCATTGCTAATCAGGGCCGGTCACTGCTAGCAAAAACAAGACTTCATAGGTGCATATCAGGTTAGTACTTTTTTCTGGTATTTATTTCTTTATTTTAACGAGACAACCTTGAAATGCAGAACAGAAATTCTTTTAGACCCCGCAGGGGGCACCTGTGAAAGCAGGTGTTTGGAGAGTGGCGTCTCCACGGACAACGAGCTCCGCATGGGGCGCCTACACCTTAGGTGCTAGGTGCTTGGTGAGTAGTGTCACCACGGACCCTATCCACTTTGGCGACACCACAGACCCTGAGTAAAAGTGGCTAAGACCCACCCACGTCTGGCTGTGCGTGGCGAGCCCGTGTCCAGGGAAAAGGGCATCCTGGTGGTTGAGCTGAGCCCGGGGAAGGTTTGGACCCTTCGGGGCCCCCCGGGCGAGGCAACACACCACTTTGGCCCCTGCTTCCTGTAGACGGGTGTCCTGGCTTGGCCCGACCAGGATGATTCAGTCAGTCGCCACATCTTTTACTATCCCCTCTTTCTCTTTTCTCTGCTCTTCTTTTATTCCTTTTCACCTTCTTTGGCGGCAAGGGCTAACCTTGGGTGGCGATAGACCCCTTGTCCGGATCCACACTTGGTTATAGTGCCTGGGCAGCACTGGTAGTGTAATGTTGTCAGCAAAGCCATATTTGTTATGGCACATTGCCTACCCCCGTGTTGGGCTCCGTGGTGGGTGGTGCACCCGGGGCACCGAAATTATCTCCTATCTCTATGGGTACTAAACAAAAAAACCTTTCTTGATCGGCCCCCCAAAAGGGGCCGCACCGAAGTACATGCGATTAATACTACTAGACCTGCAGAAAAATTTCCAAGATTCCTTGTGATGCACTCTGAGAGTGAGAAACCTTTGGCGAAACTGTCACCATTCCTTGTTTCCAAAACACTTGAGTCCATTGTTGGAAAGAACTTCTCTGCCAAAAAAATGACATCCGGAGATCTGCTCGTTGAGATTAAAACCAGTGAACAGAGCACAGCACTCCTATCACTAAATTCAGTCTATAAAGTGACAGTCACTCCCCACCGTACATTGAACACAGTAAAAGGTGCGATTTCTAAAGATGACCTCCTCGAAAGTACAGAAGATGAACTCGTAGATGGCCTCTGTGACCAAGGAGTTGTCGCTGCAAAGCGAATCTCCCTTCGTCGAGAGGGGCAAGAGATCAAAACAAAACATGTCATTTTGACTTTCGAGTTGAGCAAAGTTCCCGAGTCAATCAAGGCTGGGTACTTGAACTGTAGAGTACGGCCATATGTGCCGAACCCCAGGAGATGTTTCCATTGCCAGAGGTTCGTCCATAGTGCCCAGAGCTGCAGGGCAAGACCACGTGCGCCAAGTGCGGTCAGAACGATCACCCGTCAGACAACTGCGCAAACCCAACACACTGCGTCAACTGCGGCGAACCATACGCCGCTTACTCCCGTTCTTGTAAAAAATGGAAAGAAGAGAAGGAAGTAATAACCCTCAAAGTAAAAGAAAACATCTCGTTTCCTGAGGCCAGGAAGCGACTTTCTTTTCTACAGAAAGGATCCTTCGCTACGGTAACACGCACATGGGGCGTGTCACCGAAAACCTCGGTGGGAACCCAGGTCTGTCCCAAAGACCTGGCAGCCCCACCGACACCCCCTGCCCCCCCCCCCCCCCCCCCCCCAAGGTCGGCTCCACGACCACGTTTGTCGTTGGAGCCAAAAGGTTCACAGTGCCTAAATGGTGCTGCCGCGCCTCTCTTAAAGGAGGCAATGGACACCATGGCACCAAAGGAGGTATCCCCTCCAAAGGCATCAGGGCTGGTGCCTCTCGCACCACCCTCAGTCCTTAAACAGGGTCCGTCGGAGACCACCTCCTCTAAGGAGCTGGAGCGGACACCCTTGTCGTCTGCTCGCTCTTCAGGCCGAGGCAGGGCTTTGCCCACTCCCGCCTCGACCAGCTCTCGAAAGCCTGGCCAGCTGGACGAGGCATACTCGACCGCAAGCCAGCAGTCAGTAGATGAAATGATGGATGAAAGCATACCACCCTCTGACGACGACCTGGTCCCTTCAGGTGCTGAGTCATCAGTACTTTTTCAGGTCGTAGAAAAGAAAAAGAAAAATAAACTTCCTAGAATTTTGCCCCCAAAGGGATCGTAGTCCCTTTAGAAATGAATCATAAGCAAGTGTCCACTTAGTTATCTTGCGGTGTCCTAAAGGCCAGTTATAATTTTAATTTTAATTTCCAGTTTTAATCTTCACCATGTCTCTTGTTTTTACAGTGGAACTGTCGTGGGTTTTTTTGTAATTATGATGATGTCACTTTTTTAATAGACGAACACCGCCCTGCTGCCTTCTGTCTGCAGGAGACGCATCTTAAAGAAACTAGGTCAAATGTACGCCGCCATTATCAAGTGTTTAGACAAGATAGGTTGCACTCCTCTGTGGCGTCTGGTGGTGTTGCTGTAGTTGCCCAGCGCACAACCCAATCTGCCGAAGTGGCTCGCTACACCACTCTCGAGGCTGTGGCTCCCCGAATACTGCTAGACCGGGTGATTACTGTTTGTTCAGTGTACATATCACCGGGATACCAGCTGCAGTACGAAGAGCTAGAGGATCTTGTTAGTCAGCTCCCGGCTCCATACTTAATTTTAGGCGATTTTAATGCACACAACCCATTGTGGGGGAGTGGTAAACGGGATGCTAGAGGAGCACTTGTTGAACTTTTTCTTCTTTCCACGGGACTGTGCTTACTTAATACTAAAGAAGCCACACACTTTAGTTCAGCGACCAGGACTTTTACTTCCATCGACCTTTCTATCTGCCACCCTTTACTATACTCGCTTTTTTCATGGAGGTTCATCCCAAACCCATATGGAAGTGACCATTTTCCAATTATTTTAGAGTTTAACAGTCCTCCTGCTGGTCTTCAAACGCGTACCCCTCGTTGGAAGTTTGAGAGGGCTGACTGAGCAACTTTTAGCAGCTCTTCAGTTTTAGCTTGTTCATCACTTGATGATCTTTCAATCGATGATGTCACTCTGCATATCACTCGACACATATTACAGGCCGCAATCATCGCCATTCCCATGACGTCCCCGCATCTCCCAAAAAGGCCGAAGGCGTGGTGGAATGAAGACTGCCGCCAGGCAAAAAAAAGAACAAAATGGTGCATGGGGTATCTTTAGGCGTTACCCTACTCCAAGTAAAATGATTGGTTTTAAAAGAAAAAGGGCCCAGGCAAGGTTTATTCGAAGACAAGCCAAGCGGCAAAGCTTTAGAGGATATGCCTCTTCAATCAATAGCAGTGCATCTATAAAAGAAGTTTGGGACCGCGTGCATAAAATTCAGGGTTTTTACGGCGCTTTCTCTGTCCCACTCTTGTGCCGGAATGGAATATGCCCTAAAAGCCTTGACGAACAGGCTGACATTCTTGGTGAACACTTCGAATTTGTTTCTAGTTCCGAACACTATACGCAATCATTTAGGCGGCATAAGCTACATGTAGAAAAAAAGATTGTGCCTATGACCGGTGGTTTGCAAGAGCCTTACAACTCTCTTTTCATGCTGCACGAACTGCAGATGGCTCTCGATTCGTCCGGACACACTGCCCCTGGACCGGACGGTATCCACTATCAAATGCTTCAGCACCTTCATCCATCTACTCTAGAGCTCATCTTGTATATTTTCAACCGAGTTTTGGTCGAGGGTTTTTTCCCATTGTCCTGGAAGGCTGCCGTCGTTATCCCCCTTTTAAAGCCAGGAAAAGATCCTGCCTGTGTCTCCAGCTTCAGGCCTATAGCACTAACCAGCTGTCTTTCGAAGACATTAGAAAGGATGATCAACAGAAGGCTGATGTTTTATTTGGAGAGTAATAATCTTCTTGACAAGTACCAATGTGGCTTTCGTTCAGGACGATCCATGGTCGACCACCTAGTTCGTTTTGAGACTGTTGTGCGAGAGGCATTTGTAAATAAGCAGCATTGTGTCTCTGTCTTTTTTGACCTGGAAAAGGCATTTGATACAACCTGGCGCCATGGCATACTGCAGGATCTGTCCAGCTTAGGTGTACAGGGCCGAATGTTAAGTGGCATTCTGAGTTATCTCCAAAACCGGACTTTTCGCGTGAAGCTTGGGACAACTTTTTCTAGAGAATTTTCGCAGCAAAATGGAGTACCTCAAGGTGGTGTACTTAGCGTCCCTCTTTTTATTGTGAAGATGAACTCAATTGTCCGTGCAATAGCTCCATCTGTTCAGTACTCACTGTACGTCGATGATCTGCAGATTTCTGTATCGTCTTGTAATTTATCCATATGTGAACGTCGGCTCCAGCTCACAATCAACAACTTGGTCAAATGGGCTGATGTCAATGGTTTTAAATTTTCTCCTGAAAAGACCGTCTGTGTGAGTTTCTCACGTCGCCGCGGAGTTTTGCACGAACCTTCTTTGACTATGTATGATGGTCGTATCCCAGTGAAAACTGAACACAAGTTTTTAGGTGTTATATTTGATTCCAAATTGACTTTTGTTCCGCATGTCAAGAGCCTGAAGATGAAATGTTTTAAATCGCTTAATATACTTAAGGTCCTGTCGCATGTGTCCTGGGGTGCTGACCGTCTTTGTCGCTTGCGTATCTATCGGTCGGTCGTTCGATCCCGTCTTGATTACGGTTGTATTGTGTATGGCTCTGCCCGGACATCGGTTCTCAAAATGCTGGACCCTGTTCATCATCAGGGGTTGCGGCTTTCTACCGGTGCTTTTCGCACATCTCCTGTTCTCAGTCTATACGCAGAAGCAAACGAGCTCTCTCTAGAGAAAAGAAGATCTGAACTGGGCTTCACATATTTTATGCGAATTGGATCGGTTCCTAACCATCGAACCTTACACTGTATGGAACGAATACGCTACGAGCGAACCTTCAGTAACAAGCCTTCAGTTGTTCCACCTCTTGCCATGAGGGTTCGCAATTCTGCGGAGTCTGTAGGACTGAACGTGTTGCCTCAAGTTGTACAGTGTTTGAGTTCGGCAGCCCCTTGGGACCTAGTTCCCAATCAGTGCGAACTGGAGCTAACGAAATTCAACAGAAAAGGCACTCCTCGCGAAGTCCTGAGACAAGAATTCCTTGAGCTCCAAGTACAGTATCACGACTTTATAAGTTTTTACACTGATGGTAGTAAAACTGATTCCTCTGTGGGTTGCGCAGTGATCGGGCCTGGGATGCAGCTTGTCCGGAGAATAAACGACAGTGCCTGTAGTTTTACGGCAGAGCTCTATGGCTTACTCCTCGCCACAGATAAGATCCTCAAACAAAAGCTTCACAAGTCAATTGTTTACACCGACTCACTTAGTGCTTTACGAGCTCTTGCCAGAGTGGGAAATGATCGCAATCCACTTGTAATAGAAATAAGGAACAGGCTAATTTCAGCCGCAAAACGGAAGAAGCAAATAATACTATGCTGGGTTCCTTCACATGTCGGAATAGCCGGAAATGAGGATGCTGACAGAGCAGCAAGTACTGCTAAGGATCGAGAAGTCGACCTGTGGAAAATACCTTGCAGAGACTATAGGCATGTTCTGAAATTTTCCATAAGACGCAAGTGGCAAGAGGAATGGGACCGAGAAATAAACAACAAGTTGCGCACTACTTCAGGAATGGGAGAGTGCACGACACCGCGAGCGTTTTTATGAGGTGGTTTTGTGCCGACTGCGAATTGGTCATACCCGTCTTACCCATGGGCATCTTTTGCGTGGGGAGGATGCTCCGGAGTGTGAACACTGCTACATTCCGTTAAGCATCCTACATATCTTACTTGTATGCCCTCTGTATGACCAAGAACGCCACAGACAATTTGCTAAGGTTTACCAAGAGCATACACCATTACATCTCGCCCTTTTACTCAGTGATGAGCCGTTGATTCCACAAGTGTGCTTTCAACTTTCTTAAGGATATAAGACTCCTGGACCAGCTATAATTTTAATAGTTCATCGTATTTATTGCCACATCTTATGCGCTTGTACTTTCATGATTATTGTTTTATTAAATTACAAGCTACTATAGCTCTTTCTTCTCCTCAACCTTGATTCAGCAATAGTCCTAGCTGTTGGCGCATTATAGCCTTGGTCGCTGCTGCGCCATTAAACCCCAATCAATCAATCAATCAATCAAATTCTTTTAGAATATACGTAGTATCTAATTTCCAGAGAATTGAGCTCATCTCTCTGAAGTCCCAAATCTAAAGCACAGGCTGTAACCTATTTTTGCCGAACATCCTGCAGTTTTGTTGGTTTGCTTTTCATAATGAAGGATTCAACTCCGCTGGTGCAAGGGCATTGATAGATTTCTGGAACCATTCAATACAGATCGAGCACCTTATCTGGCGTGTGGCTTGTTAAAGGGATACTGAACGGAAATTTGAATTTCGCGAAATAAGGCTCTAGAAGCGTTGAACAGGACCCTACGAACTCCAAAAGATTACTCGTACATCGATATCTCAAACGGATCGCCGCACTTTTGGAAAAGAAGGGCGCGATCAAGCGAGGTCTTTGACATCACTGTCCTCCGGGAGAATTTGAGAATGAGGGGAAGCGGCCTCGCGTCTCTCCTCCTCGCTTCGGTTCACCAGCTTGACACGGGACGTAGCAAGGAGGAGAGGGAATAAGAATCGTGACGTGCCTTGTCTCGTCGGTCTCCTCGGCCGGGCACTTCTTTTCTAAAAATATGGCGATCCGTTAGATATATCGCTGTATGAGTGATGTTTTTGGGTTTTGCACCGTCCCGCCTATCTGTCCAGCCTTGTTTTGCGAGTTCAAAATTTCGGTTCAGTATCCGTTTAACCTCGAAGTGTATGTTATATGCCTTCTTCCAGGTGCTGGGCATGTTGAGTTTGCGATCCTTTACCCTTACTCCGAGTTCAGCAACTATACTTGTGTTTCACGATAACTTGACGAGCTGTGGAGGCTGCGGCCTTCCCGACCCAATAAGAGCGTCGAAGCAAGGCACGTGACAGCAACCCCATGGTTGAGGTAGCTGTCGAATCGCATGGTTGAGGTTGCTGTCGAATCGTTTTTACGAATCGCCTACAATTGCAGAAAAAGTAGGTCCCGTAAACAATTCCAGTAAAGTCTAAACACATTGGAATCTATATGGAGATCCCACTGCATCGCGAAAATTAGAACCCGCAAATTATTTCAAAACTTCAGCTTCAACCTTAATTGCAAAATATGGAGCCCGCGAAAAATAAGTCTACAGTAAGCACAAATAAAGTTATTTCCTTATGAATACCAGGATTTGAGTGTTTCTGGCTTACATTTGTCTAGTCTAAACTAAAATTTGTGCTTAATGGACTGCAGGGATTATTTACTTAACTAAAAGTTCCTGTTCATGAATAGAATATTTTTTTAATTATACTATACTAAGATTATGTGGCTACACTTCCATTAAAGGGGTAGGGAAACTAAATTTCAGCGCTCATTTTCTAGCTTTAATGTGTTGCATGTTGCACCCTAACCCCCAAAACACCAGTCTTCCGTTGAAAAGCACAAAAAAACTAATTTTAAAGCTAAATAAACGACTTTCAATGTGCACCTAGTGGATGCATGCTGTTATGATCGGCCACCCAGAGAGCAGGTTCGGCTTCCTGGCAGCGCCATCGACCTCCCATCGACTGACCAGAGTCTCGGGCTCGGCATTCAGGCGCCGCCGAACATGCCGACTGACGCGGCGTGGGTGGGGTGCAGCTTCCGAGCGACGCCGAGCGGGCCACCCGGCACAGCGGGAGCTGACCCCCCTGACACCCCGCTGAGAAACAGGGGCCCGCTTCCTCGGCCTTCGGACCGGGTGCTAACGGACGATGGAGACAAGTGGAGACGTTTTGGTCTCGGCGTATGATCGGGAGAGCTGCCTGTTCCTGCGTTCTTCTGGGAAACGGGACGAGAGGGATGCTTGGACCGGGGTGTGACCACATGGGAGGCCCGCGTCCCGGGAGACTGCAGAGACGTCCCGTGGTGACGAGAGTTGTATGCTATGTAAGTTGACGAAAGTTGTATGTTATGTAATTTCCGTCATGCGGTGATGTATTGCCTTAATAAATGTTTGTGATTGTTTTCAAAATGTGAAAGTTGCAGAAGGTAGATGATTTTAAATATTAGGTTAGTCATAAAAATTAAGTCAGCAGACCCTTTCAACGTCAGTGCGAACGCCTGTCCGCCATTGCTTGCTCACATACTCTGAGCATATACTGAAAGCAAGCCCTGCGTCAGCGTTCAGCGAGAACTCAGATCTAGTAACGCACTTCGTGAGCAAGCAGTGTTGACCGCCATTGTTACTTGATGGACTTTTAAAAAGGGTTTACTGACTAGATAGATACTGTACTGACTATTTTACGAGAACATGTAATGTGACTGTCGGCATTAGAATGGCAATCTGGGCTAGTTGGTTGTGACTGTCGGTTTTGTTTACATTACTTTCAGACGCCCGTCGGAGGTGCGTCAGCCTGTGACCAACTGGGAAAGAAGATGCAGCTCGCCTCAAAGAATTGCATCATTAACATGCACGAGCTGCTTCAAAGCCTGAGACTGGAAGACAAATAAACGAGCCTGCGGATGGAATGCATGTTCACAATTTCTCGAAGTTCGAGCATTTCTCTGTGCATGCACTTTCTGCTATCTTGCATAGGGTTTAAAAGGAAAGTGTTTCCCTGCTGAACTTCATGTTTCACTGATGAGTGAACCATGTGGTTATTACGATCGATATACACCAATAGGCGGCCCTGACGTCATGTTGCTACGGTGGCGCTGCTACTTTTAGGGCGCATGTGCAGACGCTTTACGTCACGTGAATGTCGTTCTTGCGCACACGCAGTGCCCGCTCATCGTGTGGAAACTGAATTTGCCCACACCTCGTGAGGGCTTGTTGGTAAATAGTGCGTTGGCCTATAGATCATATCAACGATTTAAACTGCATGAAAAATATCATCCATAACAACCATATAGACCATACAAACCATATGGACCGTACAAACCATATGGACCATACAAACCATACCAACCCGTATCAACCATATGACCCGTACGAACCGTATGACCCATATGATTCGTATCAACCGTATGACCCATATGACCCGTACCAACCATATGACCCGTACCAACCGTTTGACCCGTATCCCATAACGCTATATGCAGACTCGTATGGAAAATTCATATGGTTTTTTCAGTAGGGGTGTCACAAGAGAATCATCACTTAAGAGCAGAGCTGGGTGTAGTGGGACTTGTTCTTGATACAGTTGCGAAAAATACAAAAACCGTTGTTAATGATAAGCACGACATTCAACTAGAATATGAAGAATGCTTAAGGCATGGTCACACTGCTCACAAGTGGGGGCATCTTCCCCACGAAGGAGGTAGCCAGGAGTGAGATGAGTGTGACCAATCCTGAGCCGGCAAAGGACAACCTCAAAAAAGCGTTCCTGGTGGGGAGCACTCTGCCATTGGCTCAAAAGAGGTTTGATCATGTGCAACTTGTTGCCGATTTCTCGGTCCCATTCAGCCTGCCATTTGCACTTAACGTGACACCTGAGAAGGCCTTTGTAGTCTGCATAAGGAACGTTGTGGAGATCAACTGTTCGCTTCACGCAAGTACTTGCTGCGCCATCTGCTGGCTCATTGCCCGGAATGCCCACGTGGCTGGGCATTCCGGGAAACAAACACACGAATGTAAATAAATCAACCGTACTTACTCCAATGAATAAAAAATCCGCTTCTCGATCCCGCCAAAAGCCAAAATGCATGGCGGAGTCAGGATATATATATATTCGTCACGGGCACATTTCATCGTTGGACACAGCCTCCGAGAAAGAAATAAACAAACGAATGCAAATAAACCAACCGTACTTAATGCAATGAATAAAAAATCCGCTTCTCGATCCCGCCAAAAGCCAAAATGCATGGCGGAGTCAGGATATATATATATTTGTCACGGGCACATTTCATCGTCGGACACAGCCTCCGAGAAGGAAATAAACAAACGAATGCAAATAAATCAACCGTACTTAATGCAATGAATAAAAAATCAGCTTTTCGATCCCGCCAAAAGCCAAAATGCATCGCGGAGTCAGGATATATATACATTTGTCACGGGCACAATTCATCGTCGGACACAGCCTCCGAGAAGGAAATAAACAAACGAATGCAAATAAATCAACCGTACTTAATGCAATGAATAAAAAATCAGCTTCTCGATCCCGCCAAAAGCCAAAATGCATGGCGGAGTCAGGATATATATATATTTGTCACGGGCACATTTCATCGTCGGACACAGCCTCCGAGAAGGAAATAAACAAACGAATGCAAATAAATCAACCGTACTTAATGCAATGAATAAAAAATCAGCTTCTCGATCCCGCCAAAAGCCAAAATGCATGGCGGAGTCAGGATATATATATATTTGTCACGGGCACATTTCATCGTCGGACACAGCCTCCGAGAAAGAAATAAACAAACGAATGCAAATAAATCAACCGTACTTAATGCAATGAATAAAAAATCAGCTTCTCGATCCCGCCAAAAGCCAAAATGCATGGCGGAGTCAGGATATATATATATTTGTCACGGGCACATTTCATCGTCGGACACAGCCTCCGAGAAGGAAATAAACAAACGAATGCAAATAAATCAACCGTACTTAATGCAATGAATAAAAAATCAGCTTCTCGATCCCGCCAAAAGCCAAAATGCATCGCGGAGTCAGGATATATATATATTTGTCACGGGCACATTTCATCGTTTGACACAGCCTCCGAGAAAGAAATAAACAAACGAATGCAAATAAATCAACCGTACTTAATGCAATGAATAAAAAATCAGCTTCTCGATCCCGCCAAAAGCCAAAATGCATGGCGGAGTCAGGATATATATATATTTGTCACGGGCACATTTCATCGTTTGACACAGCCTCCGAGAAAGAAATAAACAAACGAATGCAAATAAATCAACCGTACTTAATGCAATGAATAAAAAATCAGCTTCTCGATCCCGCCAAAAGCCAAAATGCATGGCGGAGTCAGGATATATATATATTTGTCACGGGCACATTTCATCGTTTGACACAGCCTCCGAGAAGGAAATAAACAAACGAATGCAAATAAATCAACCGTACTTAATGCAATGAATAAAAAATCAGCTTCTCGATCCCGCCAAAAGCCAAAATGCATCGCGGAGTCAGGATATATATATATTTGTCACGGGCACATTTCATCGTTTGACACAGCCTCCGAGAAGGAAATAAACAAACGAATGCAAATAAATCAACCGTACTTAATGCAATGAATAAAAAATCAGCTTCTCGATCCCGCCAAAAGCCAAAATGCATGGCGGAGTCAGGATATATATATATTTGTCACGGGCACATTTCATCGTTTGACACAGCCTCCGAGAAAGAAATAAACAAACGAATGCAAATAAATCAACCGTACTTAATGCAATGAATAAAAAATCAGCTTCTCGATCCCGCCAAAAGCCAAAATGCATGGCGGAGTCAGGATATATATATATTTGTCACGGGCACATTTCATCGTTTGACACAGCCTCCGAGAAAGAAATAAACAAACGAATGCAAATAAATCAACCGTACTTAATGCAATGAATAAAAAATCAGCTTCTCGATCCCGCCAAAAGCCAAAATGCATCGCGGAGTCAGGATATATATATATTTGTCACGGGCACATTTCATCGTTTGACACAGCCTCCGAGAAAGAAATAAACAAACGAATGCAAATAAATCAACCGTACTTAATGCAATGAATAAAAAATCAGCTTCTCGATCCCGCCAAAAGCCAAAATGCATGGCGGAGTCAGGATATATATATATTTGTCACGGGCACATTTCATCGTTTGACACAGCCTCCGAGAAAGAAATAAACAAACGAATGCAAATAAATCAACCGTACTTAATGCAATGAATAAAAAATCAGCTTCTCGATCCCGCCAAAAGCCAAAATGCATGGCGGAGTCAGGATATATATATATTTGTCACGGGCACATTTCATCGTCGGACACAGCCTCCGAGAAGGAAATAAACAAACGAACAAATAAATCAACCGTACTTAATGCAATGAATAAAAAATCAGCTTCTCGATCCCGCCAAAAGCCAAAATGCATCGCGGAGTCAGGATATATATATATTTGTCACGGGCACATTTCATCGTTTGACACAGCCTCCGAGAAAGAAATAAACAAACGAATGCAAATAAATCAACCGTACTTAATGCAATGAATAAAAAATCAGCTTCTCGATCCCGCCAAAAGCCAAAATGCATGGCGGAGTCAGGATATATATATATTTGTCACGGGCACATTTCATCGTTTGACACAGCCTCCGAGAAAGAAATAAACAAACGAATGCAAATAAATCAACCGTACTTAATGCAATGAATAAAAAATCAGCTTCTCGATCCCGCCAAAAGCCAAAATGCATGGCGGAGTCAGGATATATATATATTTGTCACGGGCACATTTCATCGTCGGACACAGCCTCCGAGAAGGAAATAAACAAACGAATGCAAATAAATCAACCGTACTTAATGCAATGAATAAAAAATCAGCTTCTCGATCCCGCCAAAAGCCAAAATGCATCGCGGAGTCAGGATATATATATATTTGTCACGGGCACATTTCATCGTTTGACACAGCCTCCGAGAAGGAAATAAACAAACGAATGCAAATAAATCAACCGTACTTAATGCAATGAATAAAAAATCAGCTTCTCGATCCCGCCAAAAGCCAAAATGCATGGCGGAGTCAGGATATATATATATTTGTCACGGGCACATTTCATCGTTTGACACAGCCTCCGAGAAAGAAATAAACAAACGAATGCAAATAAATCAACCGTACTTAATGCAATGAATAAAAAATCAGCTTCTCGATCCCGCCAAAAGCCAAAATGCATGGCGGAGTCAGGATATATATATATTTGTCACGGGCACATTTCATCGTTTGACACAGCCTCCGAGAAAGAAATAAACAAACGAATGCAAATAAATCAACCGTACTTAATGCAATGAATAAAAAATCAGCTTCTCGATCCCGCCAAAAGCCAAAATGCATGGCGGAGTCAGGATATATATATATTTGTCACGGGCACATTTCATCGTCGGACACAGCCTCCGAGAAGGAAATAAACAAACGAATGCAAATAAATCAACCGTACTTAATGCAATGAATAAAAAATCAGCTTCTCGATCCCGCCAAAAGCCAAAATGCATCGCGGAGTCAGGATATATATATATTTGTCACGGGCACATTTCATCGTTTGACACAGCCTCCGAGAAGGAAATAAACAAACGAATGCAAATAAATCAACCGTACTTAATGCAATGAATAAAAAATCAGCTTCTCGATCCCGCCAAAAGCCAAAATGCATGGCGGAGTCAGGATATATATATATTTGTCACGGGCACATTTCATCGTTTGACACAGCCTCCGAGAAAGAAATAAACAAACGAATGCAAATAAATCAACCGTACTTAATGCAATGAATAAAAAATCAGCTTCTCGATCCCGCCAAAAGCCAAAATGCATGGCGGAGTCAGGATATATATATATTTGTTACGGGCACATTTCATCGTTTGACACAGCCTCCGAGAAAGAAATAAACAAACGAATGCAAATAAATCAACCGTACTTAATGCAATGAATAAAAAATCAGCTTCTCGATCCCGCCAAAAGCCAAAATGCATCGCGGAGTCAGGATATATATATATTTGTCACGGGCACATTTCATCGATTGACACAGCCTCCGAGAAGGAAATAAACAAACGAATGCAAATAAATCAACCGTACTTAATGCAATGAATAAAAAATCAGCTTCTCGATCCCGCCAAAAGCCAAAATGCATGGCGGAGTCAGGATATATATATATTTGTCACGGGCACATTTCATCGTTTGACACAGCCTCCGAGAAAGAAATAAACAAACGAATGCAAATAAATCAACCGTACTTAATGCAATGAATAAAAAATCAGCTTCTCGATCCCGCCAAAAGCCAAAATGCATGGCGGAGTCAGGATATATATATATTTGTCACGGGCACATTTCATCGTCGGACACAGCCTCCGAGAAGGAAATAAACAAACGAATGCAAATAAATCAACCGTACTTAATGCAATGAATAAAAAATCAGCTTCTCGATCCCGCCAAAAGCCAAAATGCATGGCGGAGTCAGGATATATATATATTTGTCACGGGCACATTTCATCGTCGGACACAGCCTCCGAGAAGGAAATAAACAAACGAATGCAAATAAATCAACCGTACTTAATGCAATGAATAAAAAATCAGCTTCTCGATCCCGCCAAAAGCCAAAATGCATGGCGGAGTCAGGATATATATATATTTGTCACGGGCACATTTCATCGTTTGACACAGCCTCCGAGAAAGAAATAAACAAACGAATGCAAATAAATCAACCGTACTTAATGCAATGAATAAAAAATCAGCTTCTCGATCCCGCCAAAAGCCAAAATGCATGGCGGAGTCAGGATATATATATATTTGTCACGGGCACATTTCATCGTCGGACACAGCCTCCGAGAAGGAAATAAACAAACGAATGCAAATAAATCAACCGTACTTAATGCAATGAATAAAAAATCAGCTTCTCGATCCCGCCAAAAGCCAAAATGCATGGCGGAGTCAGGATATATATATATTTGTCACGGGCACATTTCGTCGTCGGACACAGCCTCCGAGAAGGAAATAAACAAACGAATGCAAATAAATCAACCGTACTTAATGCAATGAATAAAAAATCAGCTTCTCGATCCCGCCAAAAGCCAAAATGCATGGCGGAGTCAGGATATATATATATTTGTCACGGGCACATTTCATCGTTTCACACAGCCTCCGAGAAAGAAATAAACAAACGAATGGAAATAAATCAACCGTACTTAATGCAATGAATAAAAAATCAGCTTCTCGATCCCGCCAAAAGCCAAAATGCATGGCGGAGTCAGGATATATATATATTTGTCACGGGCACATTTCATCGTTTGACACAGCCTCCGAGAAGGAAATAAACAAACGAATGCAAATAAATCAACCGTACTTAATGCAATGAATAAAAAATCAGCTTCTCGATCCCGCCAA
Organism: Ixodes scapularis; assembly: GCF_016920785.2. Classification (NCBI taxonomy): domain Eukaryota; kingdom Metazoa; phylum Arthropoda; class Arachnida; order Ixodida; family Ixodidae; genus Ixodes; species Ixodes scapularis. The sequence continues at coordinate 55,226,878 of NW_024609838.1, read as the reverse complement.
AAGCCAAAATGCATGGCGGAGTCAGGATATATATATATTTGTCACGGGCACATTTCATCGTCGGACACAGCCTCCGAGAAGGAAATAAACAAACGAATGCAAATAAATCAACCGTACTTAATGCAATGAATAAAAAATCAGCTTCTCGATCCCGCCAAAAGCCAAAATGCATGGCGGAGTCAGGATATATATATATTTGTCACGGGCACATTTCATCGTCGGACACAGCCTCCGAGAAGGAAATAAACGAACGAATGCAAATAAATCAACCGTACTTAATGCAATGAATAAAAAATCAGCTTCTCGATCCCGCCAAAAGCCAAAATGCATGGCGGAGTCAGGATATATATATATTTGTCACGGGCACATTTCATCGTTTGACACAGCCTCCGAGAAAGAAATAAACAAACGAATGCAAATAAATCAACCGTACTTAATGCAATGAATAAAAAATCAGCTTCTCGATCCCGCCAAAAGCCAAAATGCATGGCGGAGTCAGGATATATATATATTTGTCACGGGCACATTTCATCGTTTGACACAGCCTCCGAGAAGGAAATAAACAAACGAATGCAAATAAATCAACCGTACTTAATGCAATGAATAAAAAATCAGCTTCTCGATCCCGCCAAAAGCCAAAATGCATGGCGGAGTCAGGATATATATATATTTGTCACGGGCACATTTCATCGTCGGACACAGCCTCCGAGAAAGAAATAAACGAACGAATGCAAATAAATCAACCGTACTTAATGCAATGAATAAAAAATCAGCTTCTCGATCCCGCCAAAAGCCAAAATGCATGGCGGAGTCAGGATATATATATATTTGTCACGGGCACATTTCATCGTCGGACACAGCCTCCGAGAAAGAAATAAACAAACGAATGCAAATAAATCAACCGTACTTAATGCAATGAATAAAAAATCAGCTTCTCGATCCCGCCAAAAGCCAAAATGCATGGCGGAGTCAGGATATATATATATTTGTCACGGGCACATTTCATCGTCGGACACAGCCTCCGAGAAGGAAATAAAGAAACGAATGCAAATAAATCAACCGTACTTAATGCAATGAATAAAAAATCAGCTTCTCGATCCCGCCAAAAGCCAAAATGCATGGCGGAGTCAGGATATATATATATTTGTCACGGGCACATTTCATCGTTTGACACAGCCTCCGAGAAGGAAATAAACAAACGAATGCAAATAAATCAACCGTACTTAATGCAATGAATAAAAAATCAGCTTCTCGATCCCGCCAAAAGCCAAAATGCATGGCGGAGTCAGGATATATATATATTTGTCACGGGCACATTTCATCGTTTGACACAGCCTCCGAGAAGGAAATAAACAAACGAATGCAAATAAATCAACCGTACTTAATGCAATGAATAAAAAATCAGCTTCTCGATCCCGCCAAAAGCCAAAATGCATGGCGGAGTCAGGATATATATATATTTGTCACGGGCACATTTCATCGTTTGACACAGCCTCCGAGAAGGAAATAAACAAACGAATGCAAATAAATCAACCGTACTTAATGCAATGAATAAAAAATCAGCTTCTCGATCCCGCCAAAAGCCAAAATGCATGGCGGAGTCAGGATATATATATATTTGTCACGGGCACATTTCATCGTCGGACACAGCCTCCGAGAAAGAAATAAACGAACGAATGCAAATAAATCAACCGTACTTAATGCAATGAATAAAAAATCAGCTTCTCGATCCCGCCAAAAGCCAAAATGCATGGCGGAGTCAGGATATATATATATTTGTCACGGGCACATTTCATCGTCGGACACAGCCTCCGAGAAAGAAATAAACGAACGAATGCAAATAAATCAACCGTACTTAATGCAATGAATAAAAAATCAGCTTCTCGATCCCGCCAAAAGCCAAAATGCATGGCGGAGTCAGGATATATATATATTTGTCACGGGCACATTTCATCGTCGGACACAGCCTCCGAGAAGGAAATAAACAAACGAATGCAAATAAATCAACCGTACTTAATGCAATGAATAAAAAATCAGCTTCTCGATCCCGCCAAAAGCCAAAATGCATCGCGGAGTCAGGATATATATATATTTGTCACGGGCACATTTCATCGTTTGACACAGCCTCCGAGAAAGAAATAAACAAACGAATGCAAATAAATCAACCGTACTTAATGCAATGAATAAAAAATCAGCTTCTCGATCCCGCCAAAAGCCAAAATGCATGGCGGAGTCAGGATATATATATATTTGTCACGGGCACATTTCATCGTCGGACACAGCCTCCGAGAAAGAAATAAACAAACGAATGCAAATAAATCAACCGTACTTAATGCAATGAATAAAAAATCAGCTTCTCGATCCCGCCAAAAGCCAAAATGCATCGCGGAGTCAGGATATATATATATTTGTCACGGGCACATTTCATCGTTTGACACAGCCTCCGAGAAAGAAATAAACAAACGAATGCAAATAAATCAACCGTACTTAATGCAATGAATAAAAAATCAGCTTCTCGATCCCGCCAAAAGCCAAAATGCATGGCGGAGTCAGGATATATATATATTTGTCACGGGCACATTTCATCGTTTGACACAGCCTCCGAGAAAGAAATAAACAAACGAATGCAAATAAATCAACCGTACTTAATGCAATGAATAAAAAATCAGCTTCTCGATCCCGCCAAAAGCCAAAATGCAACGCGGAGTCAGGATATATATATATTTGTCACGGGCACATTTCATCGTTTGACACAGCCTCCGAGAAAGAAATAAACAAACGAATGCAAATAAATCAACCGTACTTAATGCAATGAATAAAAAATCAGCTTCTCGATCCCGCCAAAAGCCAAAATGCATCGCGGAGTCAGGATATATATATATTTGTCACGGGCACATTTCATCGTTTGACACAGCCTCCGAGAAAGAAATAAACAAACGAATGCAAATAAATCAACCGTACTTAATGCAATGAATAAAAAATCAGCTTCTCGATCCCGCCAAAAGCCAAAATGCATGGCGGAGTCAGGATATATATATATTTGTCACGGGCACATTTCATCGTTTGACACAGCCTCCGAGAAGGAAATAAACAAACGAATGCAAATAAATCAACCGTACTTAATGCAATGAATAAAAAATCAGCTTCTCGATCCCGCCAAAAGCCAAAATGCATGGCGGAGTCAGGATATATATATATTTGTCACGGGCACATTTCATCGTTTGACACAGCCTCCGAGAAAGAAATAAACAAACGAATGCAAATAAATCAACCGTACTTAATGCAATGAATAAAAAATCAGCTTCTCGATCCCGCCAAAAGCCAAAATGCATGGCGGAGTCAGGATATATATATATTTGTCACGGGCACATTTCATCGTTTGACACAGCCTCCGAGAAAGAAATAAACAAACGAATGCAAATAAATCAACCGTACTTAATGCAATGAATAAAAAATCAGCTTCTCGATCCCGCCAAAAGCCAAAATGCATGGCGGAGTCAGGATATATATATATTTGTCACGGGCACATTTCATCGTTTGACACAGCCTCCGAGAAAGAAATAAACAAACGAATGCAAATAAATCAACCGTACTTAATGCAATGAATAAAAAATCAGCTTCTCGATCCCGCCAAAAGCCAAAATGCATGGCGGAGTCAGGATATATATATATTTGTCACGGGCACATTTCATCGTTTGACACAGCCTCCGAGAAAGAAATAAACAAACGAATGCAAATAAATCAACCGTACTTAATGCAATGAATAAAAAATCAGCTTCTCGATCCCGCCAAAAGCCAAAATGCATGGCGGAGTCAGGATATATATATATTTGTCACGGGCACATTTCATCGTTTGACACAGCCTCCGAGAAGGAAATAAACAAACGAATGCAAATAAATCAACCGTACTTAATGCAATGAATAAAAAATCAGCTTCTCGATCCCGCCAAAAGCCAAAATGCATGGCGGAGTCAGGATATATATATATTTGTCACGGGCACATTTCATCGTTTGACACAGCCTCCGAGAAAGAAATAAACAAACGAATGCAAATAAATCAACCGTACTTAATGCAATGAATAAAAAATCAGCTTCTCGATCCCGCCAAAAGCCAAAATGCATCGCGGAGTCAGGATATATATATATTTGTCACGGGCACATTTCATCGTTTGACACAGCCTCCGAGAAAGAAATAAACAAACGAATGCAAATAAATCAACCGTACTTAATGCAATGAATAAAAAATCAGCTTCTCGATCCCGCCAAAAGCCAAAATGCAACGCGGAGTCAGGATATATATATATTTGTCACGGGCACATTTCATCGTTTGACACAGCCTCCGAGAAAGAAATAAACAAACGAATGCAAATAAATCAACCGTACTTAATGCAATGAATAAAAAATCAGCTTCTCGATCCCGCCAAAAGCCAAAATGCATGGCGGAGTCAGGATATATATATATTTGTCACGGGCACATTTCATCGTTTGACACAGCCTCCGAGAAGGAAATAAACAAACGAATGCAAATAAATCAACCGTACTTAATGCAATGAATAAAAAATCAGCTTCTCGATCCCGCCAAAAGCCAAAATGCATGGCGGAGTCAGGATATATATATATTTGTCACGGGCACATTTCATCGTTTGACACAGCCTCCGAGAAGGAAATAAACAAACGAATGCAAATAAATCAACCGTACTTAATGCAATGAATAAAAAATCAGCTTCTCGATCCCGCCAAAAGCCAAAATGCATGGCGGAGTCAGGATATATATATATTTGTCACGGGCACATTTCATCGTTTGACACAGCCTCCGAGAAAGAAATAAACAAACGAATGCAAATAAATCAACCGTACTTAATGCAATGAATAAAAAATCAGCTTCTCGATCCCGCCAAAAGCCAAAATGCATGGCGGAGTCAGGATATATATATATTTGTCACGGGCACATTTCATCGTTTGACACAGCCTCCGAGAAAGAAATAAACAAACGAATGCAAATAAATCAACCGTACTTAATGCAATGAATAAAAAATCAGCTTCTCGATCCCGCCAAAAGCCAAAATGCATGGCGGAGTCAGGATATATATATATTTGTCACGGGCACATTTCATCGTTTGACACAGCCTCCGAGAAAGAAATAAACAAACGAATGCAAATAAATCAACCGTACTTAATGCAATGAATAAAAAATCAGCTTCTCGATCCCGCCAAAAGCCAAAATGCATGGCGGAGTCAGGATATATATATATTTGTCACGGGCACATTTCATCGTTTGACACAGCCTCCGAGAAGGAAATAAACAAACGAATGCAAATAAATCAACCGTACTTAATGCAATGAATAAAAAATCAGCTTCTCGATCCCGCCAAAAGCCAAAATGCATGGCGGAGTCAGGATATATATATATTTGTCACGGGCACATTTCATCGTTTGACACAGCCTCCGAGAAAGAAATAAACAAACGAATGCAAATAAATCAACCGTACTTAATGCAATGAATAAAAAATCAGCTTCTCGATCCCGCCAAAAGCCAAAATGCATCGCGGAGTCAGGATATATATATATTTGTCACGGGCACATTTCATCGTTTGACACAGCCTCCGAGAAAGAAATAAACAAACGAATGCAAATAAATCAACCGTACTTAATGCAATGAATAAAAAATCAGCTTCTCGATCCCGCCAAAAGCCAAAATGCAACGCGGAGTCAGGATATATATATATTTGTCACGGGCACATTTCATCGTTTGACACAGCCTCCGAGAAAGAAATAAACAAACGAATGCAAATAAATCAACCGTACTTAATGCAATGAATAAAAAATCAGCTTCTCGATCCCGCCAAAAGCCAAAATGCATGGCGGAGTCAGGATATATATATATTTGTCACGGGCACATTTCATCGTTTGACACAGCCTCCGAGAAAGAAATAAACAAACGAATGCAAATAAATCAACCGTACTTAATGCAATGAATAAAAAATCAGCTTCTCGATCCCGCCAAAAGCCAAAATGCATGGCGGAGTCAGGATATATATATATTTGTCACGGGCACATTTCATCGTTTGACACAGCCTCCGAGAAAGAAATAAACAAACGAATGCAAATAAATCAACCGTACTTAATGCAATGAATAAAAAATCAGCTTCTCGATCCCGCCAAAAGCCAAAATGCATGGCGGAGTCAGGATATATATATATTTGTCACGGGCACATTTCATCGTTTGACACAGCCTCCGAGAAGGAAATAAACAAACGAATGCAAATAAATCAACCGTACTTAATGCAATGAATAAAAAATCAGCTTCTCGATCCCGCCAAAAGCCAAAATGCATGGCGGAGTCAGGATATATATATATTTGTCACGGGCACATTTCATCGTTTGACACAGCCTCCGAGAAAGAAATAAACAAACGAATGCAAATAAATCAACCGTACTTAATGCAATGAATAAAAAATCAGCTTCTCGATCCCGCCAAAAGCCAAAATGCATCGCGGAGTCAGGATATATATATATTTGTCACGGGCACATTTCATCGTTTGACACAGCCTCCGAGAAAGAAATAAACAAACGAATGCAAATAAATCAACCGTACTTAATGCAATGAATAAAAAATCAGCTTCTCGATCCCGCCAAAAGCCAAAATGCATGGCGGAGTCAGGATATATATATATTTGTCACGGGCACATTTCATCGTTTGACACAGCCTCCGAGAAAGAAATAAACAAACGAATGCAAATAAATCAACCGTACTTAATGCAATGAATAAAAAATCAGCTTCTCGATCCCGCCAAAAGCCAAAATGCAACGCGGAGTCAGGATATATATATATTTGTCACGGGCACATTTCATCGTTTGACACAGCCTCCGAGAAAGAAATAAACAAACGAATGCAAATAAATCAACCGTACTTAATGCAATGAATAAAAAATCAGCTTCTCGATCCCGCCAAAAGCCAAAATGCATCGCGGAGTCAGGATATATATATATTTGTCACGGGCACATTTCATCGTTTGACACAGCCTCCGAGAAAGAAATAAACAAACGAATGCAAATAAATCAACCGTACTTAATGCAATGAATAAAAAATCAGCTTCTCGATCCCGCCAAAAGCCAAAATGCATGGCGGAGTCAGGATATATATATATTTGTCACGGGCACATTTCATCGTTTGACACAGCCTCCGAGAAGGAAATAAACAAACGAATGCAAATAAATCAACCGTACTTAATGCAATGAATAAAAAATCAGCTTCTCGATCCCGCCAAAAGCCAAAATGCATGGCGGAGTCAGGATATATATATATTTGTCACGGGCACATTTCATCGTTTGACACAGCCTCCGAGAAAGAAATAAACAAACGAATGCAAATAAATCAACCGTACTTAATGCAATGAATAAAAAATCAGCTTCTCGATCCCGCCAAAAGCCAAAATGCATGGCGGAGTCAGGATATATATATATTTGTCACGGGCACATTTCATCGTTTGACACAGCCTCCGAGAAAGAAATAAACAAACGAATGCAAATAAATCAACCGTACTTAATGCAATGAATAAAAAATCAGCTTCTCGATCCCGCCAAAAGCCAAAATGCATGGCGGAGTCAGGATATATATATATTTGTCACGGGCACATTTCATCGTTTGACACAGCCTCCGAGAAAGAAATAAACAAACGAATGCAAATAAATCAACCGTACTTAATGCAATGAATAAAAAATCAGCTTCTCGATCCCGCCAAAAGCCAAAATGCATGGCGGAGTCAGGATATATATATATTTGTCACGGGCACATTTCATCGTTTGACACAGCCTCCGAGAAAGAAATAAACAAACGAATGCAAATAAATCAACCGTACTTAATGCAATGAATAAAAAATCAGCTTCTCGATCCCGCCAAAAGCCAAAATGCATGGCGGAGTCAGGATATATATATATTTGTCACGGGCACATTTCATCGTTTGACACAGCCTCCGAGAAAGAAATAAACAAACGAATGCAAATAAATCAACCGTACTTAATGCAATGAATAAAAAATCAGCTTCTCGATCCCGCCAAAAGCCAAAATGCATGGCGGAGTCAGGATATATATATATTTGTCACGGGCACATTTCATCGTTTGACACAGCCTCCGAGAAGGAAATAAACAAACGAATGCAAATAAATCAACCGTACTTAATGCAATGAATAAAAAATCAGCTTCTCGATCCCGCCAAAAGCCAAAATGCATGGCGGAGTCAGGATATATATATATTTGTCACGGGCACATTTCATCGTTTGACACAGCCTCCGAGAAAGAAATAAACAAACGAATGCAAATAAATCAACCGTACTTAATGCAATGAATAAAAAATCAGCTTCTCGATCCCGCCAAAAGCCAAAATGCATGGCGGAGTCAGGATATATATATATTTGTCACGGGCACATTTCATCGTTTGACACAGCCTCCGAGAAAGAAATAAACAAACGAATGCAAATAAATCAACCGTACTTAATGCAATGAATAAAAAATCAGCTTCTCGATCCCGCCAAAAGCCAAAATGCAACGCGGAGTCAGGATATATATATATTTGTCACGGGCACATTTCATCGTTTGACACAGCCTCCGAGAAAGAAATAAACAAACGAATGCAAATAAATCAACCGTACTTAATGCAATGAATAAAAAATCAGCTTCTCGATCCCGCCAAAAGCCAAAATGCATGGCGGAGTCAGGATATATATATATTTGTCACGGGCACATTTCATCGTTTGACACAGCCTCCGAGAAAGAAATAAACAAACGAATGCAAATAAATCAACCGTACTTAATGCAATGAATAAAAAATCAGCTTCTCGATCCCGCCAAAAGCCAAAATGCATGGCGGAGTCAGGATATATATATATTTGTCACGGGCACATTTCATCGTTTGACACAGCCTCCGAGAAAGAAATAAACAAACGAATGCAAATAAATCAACCGTACTTAATGCAATGAATAAAAAATCAGCTTCTCGATCCCGCCAAAAGCCAAAATGCAACGCGGAGTCAGGATATATATATATTTGTCACGGGCACATTTCATCGTTTGACACAGCCTCCGAGAAAGAAATAAACAAACGAATGCAAATAAATCAACCGTACTTAATGCAATGAATAAAAAATCAGCTTCTCGATCCCGCCAAAAGCCAAAATGCAACGCGGAGTCAGGATATATATATATTTGTCACGGGCACATTTCATCGTTTGACACAGCCTCCGAGAAAGAAATAAACAAACGAATGCAAATAAATCAACCGTACTTAATGCAATGAATAAAAAATCAGCTTCTCGATCCCGCCAAAAGCCAAAATGCAACGCGGAGTCAGGATATATATATATTTGTCACGGGCACATTTCATCGTTTGACACAGCCTCCGAGAAAGAAATAAACAAACGAATGCAAATAAATCAACCGTACTTAATGCAATGAATAAAAAATCAGCTTCTCGATCCCGCCAAAAGCCAAAATGCAACGCGGAGTCAGGATATATATATATTTGTCACGGGCACATTTCATCGTTTGACACAGCCTCCGAGAAAGAAATAAACAAACGAATGCAAATAAATCAACCGTACTTAATGCAATGAATAAAAAATCAGCTTCTCGATCCCGCCAAAAGCCAAAAATGCAACGCGGAGTCAGGATATATATATATTTGTCACGGGCACATTTCATCGTTTGACACAGCCTCCGAGAAAGAAATAAACAAACGAATGCAAATAAATCAACCGTACTTAATGCAATGAATAAAAAATCAGCTTCTCGATCCCGCCAAAAGCCAAAATGCAACGCGGAGTCAGGATATATATATATTTGTCACGGGCACATTTCATCGTTTGACACAGCCTCCGAGAAAGAAATAAACAAACGAATGCAAATAAATCAACCGTACTTAATGCAATGAATAAAAAATCAGCTTCTCGATCCCGCCAAAAGCCAAAATGCAACGCGGAGTCAGGATATATATATATTTGTCACGGGCACATTTCATCGTTTGACACAGCCTCCGAGAAAGAAATAAACAAACGAATGCAAATAAATCAACCGTACTTAATGCAATGAATAAAAAATCAGCTTCTCGATCCCGCCAAAAGCCAAAATGCAACGCGGAGTCAGGATATATATATATTTGTCACGGGCACATTTCATCGTTTGACACAGCCTCCGAGAAAGAAATAAACAAACGAATGCAAATAAATCAACCGTACTTAATGCAATGAATAAAAAATCAGCTTCTCGATCCCGCCAAAAGCCAAAATGCATGGCGGAGTCAGGATATATATATATTTGTCACGGGCACATTTCATCGTTTGACACAGCCTCCGAGAAAGAAATAAACAAACGAATGCAAATAAATCAACCGTACTTAATGCAATGAATAAAAAATCAGCTTCTCGATCCCGCCAAAAGC